>NC_134854.1:85276056-86502723 GCF_049852395.1 Peromyscus maniculatus bairdii | reverse complement strand
GAACCAAGATTTTATGCACACTACATATGCACTCTACCAACCTTTTAGCCCTGACATTTCATTTTTAGGAATCAGTAAAACAGAAAAATAGGCTTTCAGTTTTCTCTGACTTTTTTTTTTGTGTATGAATGTGTGTGTGTGATGTGTACACATTTATGTGTGCATGTTTGTCTATGTGTAGACATACTATGTGCACCGGTAGACTGGAAGTTGATGTGGGATGACAGCCTTGATCACTCCCCACCTTCTATATAAGTCAGGGTCTCTCAATCAGCTAGTCTAGCTAGTCAGATTGCTGGGATGGGGGCATTTCCATCTGGGCCTCCCAGGAGGACTCCAGTATGCTAGCATTACACGCAGATCACCACACCCACCCAGCATTTATGTGACAGCAGGAGACCCAGACACTGGTCCTCAGGCTTACATGAAAACCACTTATCCACAGAGCCCTCTTCCCAAACCATTGTCATTTTTTTTTAAATGTAGCTCACAGCGGGCCTCAAACATGCTACATGGCCAAGGGGATCTTGAACTTCTGACTTTCTCACTTTCTGAGTGCTGGGATATAGTCATACCCTGCTTAACTGGCTTTCTTTGACATTTTTTGGTAGGCTGGATTCAATGATGAAATTAGAATTCAGTAAGTAAGGAATAAGGCATTGTCCTATGCCTCCCCACCTTTTGTTACCAGACGAGGCCAGCAGGACTCAAGTTACAAGTTGTTTAGTATACCTGAGAATTATCAAACACATCTTAAAGGGGATGTAAGTCATGGTCAGCATTTGGTAGTATAGGATCAGCATCCTACCTAGTCATGTGATTGTATAGGACCAGCCATCTGCTATCCTCTGGATTATCAGTTACCTAGACAATATCTATCTATCTATCTATCTATCTATCTATCTATCTATCTATCTATCTATCTATCTATCTATCTATCAATCATAAACTACTCATCCATCCATATTCTATTTATCAATCATCTATGCTTCTATACAGCCATACATCTATGTGTGTATGTGTGTGCAGGTGCACGTGTGTGTGTGTGTGTGTGTGTGTGTGTGTGTGTGTGTGTGTGAGCACATGGATGTATGCATGGACCAAGGACAGACAACAACTTTGGGCACCATTTTTGTTGTTATCTCATTGAACTGTAACTCAGCAAGTAAGCTAGCTGGCCCAGGAGCCCCAGGGATCTGCTTGTCTTTGCCCCCTCAGTGCTAAGATTCAAGTGCATACCACCACACCTACACCTGGATTTTGAAGATGTAGGTTCTGGGAATCAAATCAAGGACCTCATGTTTGCAAGACAAGTACTTCACTGACTGAGCCATATTTACAGCCTTTTCATACCTTTATTTTTCTTAAAAAAAATTTTTTTTTGAGACAGAGTCTGACTATGTAGTCCTGGCTGGCCTGGAACTCATTATGCATACCAGAGTAGCTAGGAACATCTGCTGTCCCCACTCCCAGAGAACTGAGATTAAAGGCATGCACCATATTCAGCCCAAGGCCCAAGATGTATTATATTATTTGTGTGTATGTGTGTGTGGGTGTATGTGTAGGTGCCTGTGGAGTCCAGAAGAAGGCATCTGCTCACCTGATGCTGGACTTACTCTTGGCTGTGAGTCACCCAATGTGGGTGCTGATACTCAATTTAGGTCTTCTTCACGAGCAGCAAGTGTTTTTAATTGCTGAGCCATATTTCCACTCTTTTCTCGTTTTAAAGAAGAGGTCTCATTATATAGTTCAAATTGGCTTAGAACTTACTGCACAGCACAGGCTAGAAATGAACCCACAGCAACCCTCCAGTTTCAGCCTCCTGAATGGGGGAATCACAAGCATATGGTCTCACACTCAGTTCATATGTTCTGAGGAACAGTTTTCAGCTACCTCTCTTACTGTAATGAAATAAAAATTCCTTCTCCAGCCTTGTTCTCTGTCTCCCTGTCTGTCTGTTTGTCTGTCTCCCTGTCTGTCCATCTGTCTCTCTCTCTCTGTATCTGTCTCTATTTTTCTCTCTCTGTCTCTCTGTAACTGACAAAATAGACTATACTTGTTGATTCCTTTTGGATAAAATATTTCTATATGGGAGGAAAATATTTAAAATATCTTCAACCTAAATTGCCTTAATTGATCAGTCTATATCTATAGCAGGAAACTGTCAAAAAATTCCCGTTATTTCATAGTTTCCCTAATATAAAATATTGTTAAGGATTCTTGTCTGAGAAACTTAATCAGTGTCTGATAACTGTTTGAAAAAGACCCAAAGATGCAGATCAGCTAAGGTGTGGCTTGTGAGATGGTCTTAGACCAACAAAGCTAGATTGTGCCTGCTGCCTCTGACCAGAGGACAGAGTACATTGGGGGAGTGTGTGTTTTTGTGTGCACTTTCAGAGTTTATACCAATAGCCTATGTCTATTTATAGGTGAAGGACAGCCACAGACCAGATCACAAACACAAAACAGGACAAAAGTTTCTTTCTTTATCTAAACATTGTTCTTAAGAAAAGATAATATAATCTACTGTAACTTGTTTCCATTGGATTTGAACAATATACTTATTCTGCTTTCATAGACACCAAAGTCTTATTTTCAAGGACAGTTTCTCAGAAAGAAACACATAGAAATTGCCTAGAGAAAAACTGTAACAGTCAACATAGTTGAGCATTCAGAATGTGCACTGAACAATAGGAATACAACTTGCATCATCTCAGCATGGAAGAGAATGATGAGCTATGTCCTCTTTTTATAATTTAGATCCAAGAGATAAATGCATGGTGGTCAAGATTAGGAAAAGTTTGTGTCTAGATTCTGTTGTAGATTGTGGGTGTTGGGAGCCATGTTTTATGTCTTGGTATACTGCTATTCTTCAGCAATCAAAAATCTTAAGAAAAAATTGCATTCAATCCTCCTAGAATTTAGAAATAGTAATAGAACATTATTATTTATTTGCATGTATATGTGTCTGTCTGAGTGTGTGTTTGTGTATGCATACACATGTGTGCACCTGAGTGCTGTGTCCAAGGAGGCCAGGAGAGGGCATCAGATACCTGGAACTGGAGTTATAAGAAGTTATGAGCTGCCTGACATTGACCCTGAGAACTGCTTTTCGGTTCTGAGAGAGAACAGTGTGAACTCCTAACTGGTAAACCATCTCTCCAGTCCCATCAGTATGATATTTAAATAAATAATAGACCCAAGTTGGATGTAAGTAGTGTTATTATTTTTGTTATAGCTTTGAATAAATTATATAAGATTAGAATAATTATACTTATCACATTTATTGCCACTTGACCTATTTTTTCTTTTTTAAAAGATTTATTTTTTTTACATTTTTTCCTTTTATTTTATTTTACAATACCGTTCAGTTCTACATATCAGCCACGGGTTCCCCTGTTCTCCCCCTCCCACACCCTCCCCTTACCCCTAGACCACCCCCCATTCCCACCTCCTCCAGGGCAAAGCCTCCCCCGAGGACTGAGATCGACCTGGTAGACTCAGTCCAGGCAGGTCCAGTCCCTTCCTCCCAGATTGAGCCAAGTGTCCCTGCATAAGCTCCAGGTTTCAAACAGCCAACTCATGCAATGAGCACAGGACTTGGTCCCACTGCCTATTTGCCTTCCAGACTGATCAAGCCAATCAACTGTCTCACCTATTCAGAGGGCCTGATCCAGCTGGGGGACCCTCAGCCTTTGGTTCATAGTTCATGTGTTTCCATTCATTTGGCTAATTTTTTTTGTGATATATATTTTTTATTTTACAATACCATTCAGTTCTACATATCAGCCATGGGTTCGCCTATTCTCCCCGCTCCCACGCCCTCCCCTTACCCCCAGCCCACCCTCAATTCCCACCTCCTCCAGGACAAGTCCTCCCCCGAGGACTGCGATCAACCTGGTAGACTCAGTCCAGGGAGGTCCAGTCCCTTCCTACCAGACTAAGCCAAGTGTCCCTGCATAAGTTCCTGGTTTCAAACAGCCAGCTCATGCAATGAGCACAGGACTTGGTCCTACTGCCTAGATGCCTCCCAAACTGATCAAGCCAATCAACTGTCTCACATATTCAGAGGGCCTGATCCAGCTGGGGGACCCTCAGCCTTTGGTTCATAGTTCATGTGTTTCCATTCATTTGGCTATTTTTTTTTTTTTCGAGACAGGGTTTCTCTGTGTAGCTTTGCGCCTTTTCCTGGAACTCACTTGGTAGCCCAGGCTGGCCTCGAACTCACAGAGATCTGCCTGCCTCTGCCTCCTGAGTGCTGGGATTAAAGGCGTGCACCACCACCGCCCGGCTCATTTGGCTATTTTTTTTCAATAATTGAATAAAACCGACATTTATTATAAGCCACAGTCATCCTAGGGACCTCCATGCTATATATATAGCCTCCATGGTTCCATGGGTTGTGGTCTGATTGTTCTTCATTTTATATATCTAGAATCCACTTATGAGTGAGTACATACCATGACTGTCTTTCTGGGTTTGGGTTACCTCACTCAGGATGATTTTTTCTAGTTCCATCCATTTGCCTGCAAATTTCATGCTTTCATTGTTTTTCTCTGCTGAGTAGTACTCCATTGTGTATATGTACTACATTTTTTTCATCCATTCTTCCATTGACGGGCATCTAGGTTGTTTCCAGGTTCTGGCTATTACAAATAGTGCTGCTATGAACATAGCTGAGCATGTATCTTTATGGTATGAATCAGCATTCCTTGGGTATGTGCCTAAGAGTGGGATGGCTGCATCTTGAGGTAGTTCGATTCCTAATTTTCTGAGAAACCACCATACTGATTTCCACAGTGGTTGTACAAGTTTACATTCCCACCAACAGTGGAGGAGTGTTCCCTTTGCTCCACATCCTCTCCAACATTGACTGTCATTGGTGTTTTTGATCGTAGCCATTCTGCCACTTTACCTCTTACACGTATTCCCACTCAGGCCTTTGAGAAGGTGAGAAAGAACTTAGACATTCTTTTTTTTTTTTTTTTTTTTTTTTTTTCGAAACAGGGTTTCCCTGTGTAGCTTTGCACCTTTCCTGGAACTCACTTGGTAGCCCAGGCTGGCCTCAAACTCACAGAGATCCGCCTGGCTCTGCCTCCCGAGTGCTGGGATTAAAGGCATGCGCCACCACCGCCCGGCTGAACTTAGACATTCTTAAAGGTCTTTCTATCTCCTTTGGTGATGGAAGGGGATGGATATTGGTTGCTTAGATGACTTTCTGCATTGTTGCATTGTTTGTCTTTTCCTTTCCCTGTTTACACCATTCTTGCTTCCCAACCAAGCAACAGAGGCAGCAAAATACTACATAGGAAATGGCCAAACAGAAACTAGGTCTCCAAGCAAGTCTCCAAGCAGTCCGCCCTTTGGTTTAACTCAAGCTTGCTTTTATCTTTTAAGATCACTACTGGTCATCAGCTGAAGGCAAGAAGGCAATTTATCTCATTTGCACTCTAGGGCAATGACAAATTTATCCCAAGCAATGCCTTGTCACGAAGGGCAATTTCATTAGTTCTTCAAGACATGTGTCGATGAATGTGGACATCATGGGGACACACTCACATTCCTTATGCCATCACCTTTACTTTTGTTGTGTTTTGATTGTGGTTGTTGTTTGTTTCCCTCCTGAGACAGGTCTTGCTGTGTAGTTCAAGCTGGCCTGGAACTCATTCTGTAGCCCAGGTTGGCTTTGAACTCTAGGTGATCCTCCTGCTTTAGTCTCCTGAGTGCTCAAATTATAGACATGAACTCTCTTACCTGATTGGAGAAAAACAATGTTTAAATTAGGTACTATAGACATTTCTTAAGAAGACAAAGATTTTTAGAGAGTTGAAGAATTAAAAAAAAAATCTCTGTATTTCACTAACTATAAAGAAATGATCCTTTATCAAAAGCCATTTCATAAAACAAAGCTCTGGAGACTCAGTGGCTTCACTGAAGTCTTACAACACTGAAGAAAAATGCATGTATGAGGTCAGGGGTTCAATCCCCTGCACTACATTATTTTTGTTTTTCAGTGTACAGAAATCAAGGTTTAAATGCATTTAAAATTATTTTATTTATCATTATGCATGTGTGTAGATGATGTCAGGGGGGCATGCCTGTCAAGCATGCCATGGAGTACATGTCAAGGCATACCTGTGGAGGTCAGAGGACAGCTTTGTGGAGGGTATTCTCTCCTTCAACTTTAAGTGATTTGGGGGATCAAACATAGGAGGCCTCATGCTTGCATTGCTGGCTGAGCCATCCTGCTGGCCCTTGAATGCATTTTTACACTTAGTTTCAACAAAAGTTAAGTGAAAAAAAGCACCATCATGCCAAATAAAATCCTTGTTCATTTCTACATGAATTCCAAGCAAATACTAAGTTGGAATAATCACTCCTGGCACAAATTAACCAGCCACATCCTTTACATGTTAAAGGCACTGTAGTCACACATACACTGGACTCCAGCCTCATCTTTGACATGTTAACGGCACTGTAGTCACATATACACTGGGCCCCAGTCTCATCCTTTACATGTTAAGGGCACTGGAGTTACACACACACTGGGTCTTGGGCTGGCCGTTGATTCTTTCCTTTCCCCCCAGATTTACGTTTTGAACTTATGACTATCCAGTGCGATGGTTTTAGGGGAGCAAGGCTTTAGGAAGTCATTAGTTCATGAGGCTGAAGCCCTTTTGAATGGACTGGGAGCCTTATAAGAAGGGGCACAAAGCTGGCCCTCTCTGCGTCCTCCATCGTGCGAGGCTCTAATGAGAATGTGATTTGCAAACCAGAAAGGAGGTCTTCACCACAACCCAACTGTACCCTGGCACCACAATCTGTCAGTTTTCAGCTTATCGTCTTTTCTGTGGTTTGAACCATCCAATTTATGACATTCTATTAGAGCAGCCAGAGATAAGATCAAATATAACCTCTGTTCCTAACTGGCATCATTCCCACGGATGTCCTTCGGGTAGTACATTAGTTACTTTTTGTGTTGTTGCTGTGATAAAACACCATGACCAAGGCAACTTATAGGAGGTTGGGCTCTTGATTCCAGAGGGATCAGAGTCCATCACGGAGTGGGGACATGGTGACAAGTGACAGCCATGGCAGTAGGAGCAGGGAGCTGAGTTCACACCTTTAACCGCAAGCTCAAAGCAGAGAGAACAAACTGGAAATGGCAAGAGGCTTTTCCCCCCCAAGGCTCTCCACCGGTGATGTGCTTCCTCTAGCAAACCTCTCCAAAGAGCACCATCAACTGAAGACCAAGTGTTCACATGCTCATGACTATGGGGGACATTCCTCTCTCAGACCACTACAGATAGTGAGGGTAGATGAACACAAGAACGCTGATTTCCAGACAGGAAATGTCCTTGAAGTAGATTGCAAAGTAGTTACAAATCCTTTCCCTCAGGTGACACATGTTTCTTTCTCTCAGTCAGCATGTTCTCCTGTTAGAGGTCATTTATTTCATTGCTGAACCTGGTCCGGATGACTCACCTTGAACCTTAGGAAGATAGTAAATATGACTGGAAATAGACATTTGGCTCATTTGGACTTGCCTCTCTTATTGCTCTTCAGAACTCTGCCTTTACTACTGTTTGAATACACCTGGGCAAGCCTACTGTGGTGGCCATATTTGTGTTTCACTTACTGTGTTGCATAGCAGAAGTGTAGCTTTAAATACCATCTGACCATAGGAACATTCGGGGTCAACAGCTTTTCAGTGAGCATGCCCAGTGGTCTCACTAAAGTTTCTAGGTCCCAAGAACATCCTTACTCCCTGGAAAACCAAGATGACTGGTTATGTTAGACACATGACTGAGTCTAATCCAACAGGTAGAGGAATCACCATGTAAACTCAGCCCAGATTTCTCATGCACAAAATCATGACTACCTTGTTTGTAAGTAGCAGAGTTTTGAGATAGTTTGTTATGCAGCACAAGCTATGTAATACAGACTCTGAGAGACTTAGTTCATTTATCTCATTTTGGAGATGAGAAATAAGATTTTAAGAGATTAAAAGACCTCCCTGTTTGGTTGGAACCTCAAGCTGGCCCCTGTATGATCTGGAAAACCCCATGCTTGTCTGTTTGTCTGTCTCTGTCTCTCTCCAAACCCCACCCTCTCAGAGAATCTCCAATAAAGAAAAGGCACCAAAAAGCCCAGTTCCTCATCCCTGGAGACTATTGCAGCTTCCTACCCTGTTGCCACCAGCAGCTCAAGTCCCTGCCTAAGCATTCCAACTCTTGACCATACTTGGGCACAAACCCAGCTTGTGGTGGACACATCATCACCCCTTGCCTACAGGCTATATAATCTCCCTGCTATAGTTTGGGCATGTGGCTTCTCCAACCTCAATCTCTGGGACTGGAGAACCCATCTGAGAGTTGCTTTGCTCAAATAAACCGGTTGTTACACTTTTTCAATTCGGCTTCATCTAGCTTACTGCATTGGTGGAGAAACCTATCGTTGGGGTACAGAAAACCTATTACTACCCAACATCAACTATCTAGTAAGTATTGATTGTCAAGAAAAATCAAAGTTAATATGAAGAAATGTCAGGAGAGACTGTCTAAAGGACATTTGAATTGTAGTATATAAACACACCCACAGTTCATGCATGTTCTGTTGTACATATAAATAGGGGAAGGCTGTACAATATAGCACACAAGAACAAGATGGTTTAAGTCAAGAGGATGTGAATTCAAATCTTATTTGATTGCCTTAGATGTTAAGTAGTCTGTGTAGCCAACTTTATCTGTATGGTATGCACGTTTACAAACACCTCATGGGTATAATAAGGAAAGAATTAAAATGATGCCTAAAGTATTATGTACAGTGTCTAGCATGTAGTAAAGTCTTCATTATTGGTTACCATTGATATTATAAACATACAGGTTATAGATTTATTAAAAATGCTCAAGTTCATGGTGTTTCGATGTCTAGTTTTGAACAATCCTGGTACTGACCTGGAAGCAGGGAGCCCAGTTCTAGTTATTTTATGCCACATCTTTTCTAACTCCTTTGTAAATGTAATAGACATTTACAGCTGCAGTATCTAGAAACTACCTTTAGTGAGTAATTCCATTTTAATAATTTTTTCCTTTTGAGAAGCATCTCATGTAGCTGAGGCTGGCCTTGAACTCCCAAAACTTCACCTGTCAAGTACTGGAGTTACAGGTGTTGGTAGTCAGTTTGGAAAGAAGCATTCTTTAAACACAGATCTGTTAAAAAAAATTTCAGTTATTTTTATTTCTAACTATTTTACTCACTACTCTATCTATCATGTGAGTCTCGGCTCTATCTCAAGGAAAGCAATTAAGGGCTTCAACAAGAACATAACAAAACCAGCTTTCAAACTGTTTCAAAGGAGAAAGGTAGCATAGAAGCCCAAAGATACTAAAATATTCTGACTGCTCCTTTTGCCACAATGGAAAGCTAGCTGGTACAGTTAAGAAGCGGAAATCTATTCAGGTAACTGAAAAAAGAAAAAGCCACCAGCTGTAAACCCCCAGCTGCAGATGGAAGAAAGAAGCATCGCAGAAGAGGCATCTCCAACTTCTCCGTACTGTAGTTTTTGTGAATGACCATTGTCATGTGTCTGGTATGGGATCACATTAAGAAGAAAGGACGAGATCATCACCGTGACCACACCGCAAGCCTCAGGAAAGCCATTGTCTGTTTCTTGTTGGAGGCACATTGTTCAACATTTCACCGAGGAAAATATCCCTTGGCATTTCAGGGGCCGAGCCACATCTCTGAAGCTCCCTCAGCTTACAGTTATCTGCTTGTGAATCCCATGGTTATCAGCTCAACTCTCAAAAGGTGGCACCTCCCTGGACATCTGCTTTCAATGATTAGCATGTACAATCCATGCATGGGAGTTATTTGAAGTGAGAACTTATAATGTGAACATTTAGCATTAGCTGATTTCATACTGTGGAATAAGACCCTATTTGGAAAATTTAGACAGGATTTCATCTCAGATCTCTCAGTAACTCCCCACTCCCTACCCTGAGACAGAGCGTCCTGTTGCTCTGGCTGGCCTCCGACACCCTATGTAGCCAAGAATGACCTTGAACTTCTGACACACCTCCTGAGTAGGTCTTTGTTTACAGGTGTGTACCACCATGCCTGGTCTCTGCTGAGCCAGGGGCAGAACCCAGAGTTTTGTCTGCTAGGCAAACACTCTACAAGCTGAGTTATCCCCAACCTAGGAGCGGAATTAAATGTTACCAGAGAAGATAATGTAGTTTAGAGTGAAAACTAGGTTCTTTGAAATCTAGTCAATATATTTAATTTTAATTAAAAAGATTTTATCTCTTTGTATGTGGGTGTTTTGGCTATGTGTTTGTCTGTCTACCACGTGTGACTGGTTTCCATAGAGGCCAGGAGAGGGTGTCAGATACTCTAGAACTAGAGTTAGAAATGGTTGTGAACTGCCATGGAGTGCTGGGGAAATGAACTTAGGTTCTCTGCAGGAGCGGCAAGTGCTGCTAACCGCTAAGCCATCCCTCGAGCCCATATATATATTGAGATAGGGCCTTAATTTGTGGCTCTGACTGATTTGGAATTTGCTATGATTCCTAGACAGCCTTAAAATTCACATGTATCTTTCTGATTTGTCCTCCCAAGGGCTAGAATTGCAGGCATGAGCCATCATGACACACTCCCTCTGCCTGTCTGTCTCTCTCTTTCTCTATCCATCTGTCTGTTTCTCTGTCTCTGTCTCTGTTCCTCTGTCTCCCTCCCTCCCTCCCCCTGCCCCCCCATGTGTGTGTGTGTGTGTGTGTGAGAGAGAGAGAGAGAGAGAGAGAGAGAGAGAGAGAGAGAGAGAGAGAGAGCGAGCGAGAGAGTGAGAGAGAGCGAGAGTGAGATTACTATCATACAGATAAAATAAAATAAATAAAGAAGCTCATGTACATTTTTTTCAAGGAGACCATAAAGGAGAATTGCTTTACTAGGATCCTTGTAGTACAAATGACTTGGTGTTTTTAAGTTGCTCAAGTGTGAAGTGTACAGAGGGAAGCTCTCTGTAGATCTGTGGGACAGATGTAAAGCACAGTAGTTTCTCCCAAGAGCCATCTCTAGCCCTGATGAGGGAGACCAGAGTGAGGTGGCAGTTCAAATTCCGTTGCTCAGCCAATCTCCTGAGACTTCAGGCAGGGAGCCGCCGTTTTTGACAGTGGGTGCTGTTGTGGACTTATGTCTACGATTAACACAGATGAGGTTGTGTCCCTTTGACGGTGCATACTCCAGCAAGGGACATTCAGGGGACGAGGCCTTCAGTCACTAGCTCAGCTTCTCCAGTTCCCTGAGTTGCTCTGAAGCCATAAACTACTTCCTTGGAGGACAGCCTACCCACATTTCTTATGGCTTTTTAAAAAAGAGGGAGTAATATTTGTAAAAAACAAACAACTAAAAAAAACCCAAAGTCTCATGATATCTAAGAACTTCAGTGCACATGGCTAAAGAATGGTATGTTTTCTGGATGAGATGATGACGAAGTCTTATTTTTTTTCAAACAACACACACACACACACACACACACATACACACACACACACATACACACACACGATTTAACTAAATGAAAAGTAGTTATAAGTTTAGAGTTGTAAGAGAGTTCCATTTCAGTAAAGCCCAACCGTGAATGTCACTTAGTTACCTCATGCTTAGTTGTTACTGAAAATCTATATTAATTAGAAAGTATCCCCAGAGATGCTTGCACACCATGGAAAACTGTAATTCAACATTAAGTTATTGCCTCCCTTTAAAGGGAATAGAGTAAGAAGATTTTGTCTTAAGCCTTTCCAGTAATTTATTCTAAAACTCTTTTGATTTCAAGTTATTTTTTTTAGATTGATTAAAAAAAAAAAGAAAAGAAAAACAGGGGAGAAAGAAATCTGGTTCACAGCCTGAATTATGCTAAAATAAACTAGTAATTTAAACACAGTGTTTTTTTCCGAAGCCTGATTAGTGCTGGCCTAACTTTTGCTCCTAAAGTGTATGCGTGCATTTCATGTATTGATGACTCTTTTAATCTTGTAAGAACCACATCCAGCAATGAATCACATTCTTCGAGTGAATAATTCAGTCCTGACGCCAACCTCAGAGGGGGAATATTGTGGTCATGCTGTCTGAACAGTGTGGTAGCTATGGCTACCTATATAATTCTTCCCAATGGAAAAAAAAAGTGACAATGACATTAAATTTAATCAGGTTTCCCTTTTCTGTGGTTCCCACTGGGATGAGCCACTAGTGTCCTGCCTTAAATATTCAAAGGCCTTCCTGAGTAGTTTGCATGTGTTCATGTACCGGGACAATGTCCTGCTACTGCAGAACAATAGATCTGTCACATAGTGCCCTTGCAACTGGGTGTGAGGCTGGCTAGCACCGCTGAGCACTAGGTTTAAGGGCTGGGCTTTAATCCAGGGGACATCTTAAGTCTCAGCAAACACCAGTAAGGAAATGTACATAGACACTGAGTGTCCTTGCGTAAAAATCTGCAGGTGCTAAATGAGGATGCCACTCAGTTTTTCAGCCTCAGGGCGGTGGAGGACCTGGTGCTGAAGCTCTCACGGTTGAAAACCTTTGGAAAACAAACTAAGCAAGTATTTAGGAACTGAACTCACATCTATGCCCCTGTACTTCTGCAGAACACTCAATAGAGAGCACTTACTTTTAAATTACAAGCATAACTTAAAAATATTTTATATCCATTGTGTGTATCTAGGAGGATTTTAAGCTGGATGCTAATTTTCAAAGGATGAAAAATACCCAGACAGCCTGACTTCAGTCTTAGTAAATGTTCACATTGGACCTGTGACATTCATCTAAAATATCCCTGTTTGCTCATAACTTTGGTACTTGCAGATACAAAGGAAAGCACAAATTAATTTCTATCTTTGCCCCCACCACCCACAGGAGCATAAAACCAATTGACCATTAAAAACAAAAACCAATAAGCACAATTCTGTATTTCTAGGAAAGAATTAAGAATTGTACTTGATACTTTCTGCTTTGTAGACAGAGTAAGCCCATCTTGGGCTATGTTTAATTCTAAAACCTGGCCAGGAAAGTTTTTGAATAGTGTTAATGTCCTTGGGCATCGTATTATATAACTAAATGCAGTGTTTAAGTGTTGTACAGTTATAATATAATAAGATACTTACATATTACTTTCTACAAATATATATAACAAAATATGTACTGGAGGTAGAAATGGAATGTGTGGTAAATAAAACGTTTCTTTGTTTCTTGTATTTCTAACCTTATTTTAAATTACAAGCATAACTTAAAAATATTTTATATCCATTGTGTGTATCTAGGAGGATTTGTTTATTTTTTATCTTTTGCTAAGTGTTGTTAGGTTGCATTGAAATCAGCTCTTTGTCTCAATCAATAGGCATGTTTAATTTCTACTAACATCAATTTCAAGACATGAAAATTATTAGTTCATTGCATAGTTAAGAGGAAGATTCTTTTGCAGATTTGTGTTTTTATTCACAAGGTAGTTGTTTGAAGATGGATAATTTGAAATTGTTTCGAATGTCAAGATCATAGTCAAAGAAGCAAGCATCTCATGCATGGATGTATCAGAAAATCTTTTTCTAATGACATATCAGTGACCTCAGAGTCATGGAGGAGTTCAAGGTCAGCCAGTGAGATGCTCACGGTGGTCAGCTATTTTTGACTGACTGACACTTGTTTTTTAATCTTTGAGAATGTGATTTCATGTTTATCAAACTTTGACATAAGGCATTGTGTACAATATAGAAATGGGGACCCTGTGCTATGGCTTTCCAAAATAAACTTGACACACAATATATTGGCATCCTCTTTAGGACAGATCAATGTCAAAGGGCAGGAGGTCAGGAACGAATGGTCTTACTGAATAGGTTTCAATCAGAGAAGTCAGGGTCCCCAGGAGAAATGCCCTTCCAGAGAGCCTCATTTGTGGACTCCAGGCACCGCAGCTCAGCTCTCTCCACTTCTATTATTTGGTGGCAGGATGTTAGAGTGAATCAGTAACTAGTGCATCTATACAAGGGTGGCGTGAAGTCATTATTTTGTGTAGAATGGAAAGGAGTCCAGAGAGTTTCACCAAACCTAGAAAAGATAGTAGTAGGTAAAGTTTATCCATTTCCATGTTTCTTTCTTTCTTTTTATGTTTTGAGACAGAATCTCACTATGTAGCCCTGGCTAACCTGCAACTTCCCATGTAGGCCAGGCTGGCTTCACACTCACTAAGATCTGCCTTGTACCATCATACCTAGTCGCGTTTTAATTTTTGTTTGATTGTTTAATTTATTTTGGAAATTTTCTCAAGGACCCTAGCTGGCCTTGAACTTGCTGTGTGGCAGAAACTGGCCATGAACTCCTGATTATCTTGTCTCTGCTTCCCAAGTGCTGGTATGGCAGGATTGTGACACCCACTGCGCCTGACAAAAGTTTGTCTTTATGTCACCTTGAGCCTCCTTCTGATTCCTCTTGACTCTTTCATGCATTTTGACCACAAGGTGATAGATAAATATTTAGTGTATAGTCCAGTACACAATGTCAGAAAGTGTCTTGAAATTTCTTTTTTTTTTTTTTCTTTTTGAGTTTAAAGCCAGCTTTATTGGTTGTAGTATTAAGGCAAGTCCGCGTAGTTAAAAGGGAGGTTTATTTTGTGGGGTAACTTACAAGTGAAGGGATAGGTTACAGGGTCCAGGAAAGGTGTAGCTCAATCCAGCGGTGTTCTCTGGAAAACTCTGTTTGGTCTACCTCCAGCGTCCAGGGTCCAGGAACCAAAAACGGAATTTCTTAATTTAGTTTGAAGATGCACTGGCTGCTGACTCTTTAGATTTTGTTTGTTCCTCTCAATCCTTATTTGGATGATAGAAACCACAGTCTGAAGAAAGCAAGTTACTTCACTTGTCTGGCTTATTACTGGATTTGATTGCACAAAATCCTTGACTAACAAGGAAGAGACCAATAAGAAATTGGAATGTTGCCCTGCACACTTCCAGATTTGTGCACTAGGTTGGCATTTCTTTGCTACGTCTTACACTGCAAAGAAGTCATTTTAAAATTATTTCACTTTGAGAAAGCAAGTTTTTGAAAAAGGTCACCTTACATAAAACATATTCTCTGGACAATAGTATGATCAAAAGTCTAAGGATATTATAATGTCCATTCTGGTTGCCAGACATTTACACCCAGAATATTTAGAACACAACTATTTTCTTCTTGTTTACTAATGGTTTAGTTAATGTCTCATTCAAGAGTGTGTTGTTACTGTTGTCCTGAACATTTAGAATAAGTGTTGTCATGAACATTTATGCTCCCCTGTCCTAGCATGTATCTTAGAAATGCAAGAACATTCTTCTACAAAACCTCAATACTGTCTTCTCAATCATTAAGCATTACTATAACAATGGGCTCAAATGTATAGTTTATATTCAAGTTTCCTCAATTGACCTCCAAATGACCTTATAGAGCTATATAGCTTCCTGGTGTGCCTTCTCCCTCTGTCCCCTCCCTTCCCTTCATCGCTTCCTTGGTGTCTTTAAAGCCAGGATCTAATCAAGTATTATACACTGCATACATTTATCATGAAATTATTTAAAAATTACATCATTTATTTATTTTGTATGTACATGTGAGGGTGTACCTGTACTGTGGTGTATGTGTGGAGGTGGAGGACAATTTATAGGAGTTGGTTTTTTTTTCCTTCAACCATGTGGGTCCTGGGGGCAGAACTCAGGTTGTCAGGCTTAGTGGCAAGTGTCTTTACCCATACAGTCATCTTGATAGTGTTCATTAAGTTAAAAAGGAATATTTAATTTTCTTTAACCTAGAACACTCCCATTCTCAGTATTCTCTTTTATAATTTTTTTTTTGTGATAAATTCTTCTTGCTCAGGGATAATACTTTGGGTATTATGGCCTTGCCCTCATAGCCCTGCTTATGTATTTATTTTTGCTTTTTGTAAAACTTAAACAAAATTTTCTTACAGAGGTCACAAAATTGGATACTTCTTTATTTTGTACATAATTGTTCTTCCTCTCTATAGAGATTTGCTCCTGAACTTTTCATCTAGTGGCAGCAGGCACAAAAATCCTGACTGTAACAGAACTGCAGTAGAATTGCCTCAGTGATTTAAGTTGAAAGTAGGACCCTGGGGTATGGTTCTTGCCCCTAGTACCAGGAATGTACAAATGTATTCATTAAAAAATACAAAACAAATTATCTATAGGCATGGACAATGACAACAGTAAACAATTGTACACTGTCAACTGAAACCAGTAACTGATGGATGGACCAGTCCTTCCTTCAGGCATTTTTTTCAACTGAATTCTTGGAAGTTATTCTTGGTGATCAGTTTGTTTTGAGCTTCCTTAAGTTTCCTGCTACAGTTACAGGGAATGACAGAGCATTGTTCTGAGAATTCAGATATGTCATCTCCCATGGTGCCCATCCTCGGTTCCTTCTCGTAGGTATTTCTGTCACTGCAGATTCTGCTATAGTCAATAGAGAGGCTTCCCCACAGCAGCCAGTAAAGCAGCTCTTATAGTCTTTGTTGGATCAATGATTTCCTTTCCTACCTGCTGTGGGATGTCTTTCTGTATGTTGTGAATATGTGTTGCTCCCATTGGCTAATAAACAAAGCTGCATTGGCCTATGGCAGGACAGGATGGAGCCAGGCAGGATATCCAAGAGAGACAGAGAGAAGAAAGTCAGGGTCAGAGCAGATGCTGTGAGCTGCTGCCAGGAGAAGCAAGATGTGAGAGAACAGGCAATACCACGAAGCCACGTGGCAAAACACAGAATAATAGGAATGGGTAGAGTTAAGATGTAAGAGCTGGGTAGTAAGAAGTCTGAGCTATAGGACATACAGTTTGTAATTAATATAAGCCTCTGAGTAATTATTTTATGATCGGCTGCTAGAGCCTGGGTGAGAAAGATTCATCTGGAGTGTGGGGCTAGGCGGGACTGAGAAACTTCTCCCTACACCTACCATGTTCACAAAACTTCCAAGAATGGCACCATAACCAATTCTGAGAAACTGCAGAATTTTCTCAACTATCAAATATCCTTCAACACCCAATTCTTTGCAATAGACACTATAGGACTTTTCAGGACTCTTTGAATAATTTACACACCAAGTTTCTGGTCTTCATTAGCAGGCTTTAATGAGTAGAAGGCTGGAATACATCAAGGCAGAGTGCAGCCCCCTCCTAGAACAATGCCTTCTCCAACAGCAGCTAGTGTAGCGCTCAGGGCATCTATAACTCTTCCTTCTCATTCATGGCAATATCACTTGTTCCTTCCGCCTTCAGCACAGCTATTTCAGCTATTCATTCAGCTTTTCCTCTTCATATTCACTAGCTGTATCATCGCCCAGTGATTTCTTCAATGCGGTTTTCAATTTGAGCATTGTCATCTTTGGTGGCAATGACCTCTCTGACTTTTCCTAAGTCCTGAGCTTGACAATCTTTAAGATTTAGATTCAATCCATCTTCTCCAAGTACTGCACCACCAGTAGCAACAGACATATATTTAAGCTGGTTCTTTCTATTGTCCCCAAGTCCTGATGCTTTGCTGCAACCTGAAGACCAACTTAACCTGTTCAAAACCAGTGTACTTAGAGCTTTTCTTTTTAACATTCCTAGCAATTCCTAGAACAAGGTCTTCCAGTGAGTACTGGAAATTTCTAGAGGAGGTACAATGGACAGAACACTAGAAATATTCTTTCACTCAACTGAAGGTAGGCATCTTGGGATTCACATTTCTGACCTTTTACTGTGTTAGCAAAATATGGGGAACTAGGACTTTTGTGGCATAAGAATGACCTCCATAGGCTCATACATTTGAATACTTAATCATCAGGGGGCAGCACTACTTGAAAAAGATTAGGAGGTGTGGCTTTGCTGGAGGAAGTGTGTCACTGGAGGTGGGCTTTGAGATTTCAAAAGCCAAAGCCAGCCCCACCTAGCATGTCCTTTTCCCCTGATGTTTGTGGATCTGGATGTAGAACTCTCAGCTACTTCCCCAGCACCATGTCTGCCTGAATGCTGCCATGTTCCCCTCCATCATGATAATGGACTAAAGCTTTGAAATTCTAAGCAAGTCTGAGTTAAATGTTTTCTTTTATATGAGTTGCCATGATCATGGTGTTTCTTCACAGCAATAGAACAGTGACCAAGACATCCTCTATAAAACTTCATGCCTTCAATAACTTCTAATTTATTATCCAGTGTTTTTTCATCTTTCACTGTGATGAAACCCTTCCTTCTGACCTTTTTCAATGCATCAGAAATGGTGTTCCCATTTCTTGATCTCCCTTTGCAGAAAATTTAGCAATCTGAACAATTTGTTGCAGGTTTAGACTGCTTTTCAAGTTTAGCAGTTACAGCATCACTAGCTAGCATGGTGCATATTCTGATTCCCACTGCATTAGCTGCTTCACTGTGTTGTGGATATTGCTCTGTATGCTGTGTTGTGTTGCTCTGATTGGTTAATAAATAAAGTGCTGATTGACCATTAGCCAGGCAGGAAGTATAGGTGGGACAAAGAGAGAGGAGAATTCTGGGAAGAGGAAGGTTGAGTCAGGAGTCACCAGCCAGACACAGAGGAAGCAAGATGTGAAGGCAGAACTGGGAAAAGGTACCAAGCCACGTGGCTAAACATAAATAAGAATTATGGGTTAATTTAAGTGTAAGATCTAGCTAGCAAGAAGCCTGAGCCATTAGACCAAACAGTTTAAATAATATAAGCATCTATGTGTTTATCTGGGCCTGGGCGGGACTGGAGATAACTCCAGCTACATTACTGGTCCTTTCAAAGCACTCCTTGCAGTGGAGTGTGCCACATCAGTAGCAATGTTGTGTCAGCCCTAGGCTCTTTATTTGTTCATTTCAGGAACACTCACACTATCTTTTCTTACTTTGGGACTTCTCCAGCTCTGTTCATAATCACTGCTTTCCCCTTTGACCCCACTCTCAAGGCTACAGCATCACCTAAAAGGTTTACACCTTGAAGTGTCAGGGCAGAGCTGTCCATACCAAGTTTTATATCTTTGGCCTGAGCCTGAGTGAGATGATGAGCCAGTGCTTGGGTGATACTAGTCTCATCAGGTAAAACAGTGAGGCAAGCCTTTGGCAGCTGGTGTTTGCTTTCTTTGACACAGGGTCTTCTGTAGACCAGTCTGCTCTAGTGGTGTTTACATAGCTGAGGATGACTCTGAACTCCGGTCTTCCTTTTCCCATGTTCCCGGGTGCTAAGGTGACCGGTGTGTGCCACCACCTCTAGCTTCCTTGTTCCCTGTTTTAAAAGCCTGACTCTTACCTCTTCAGGCCTGTCGCTTTGCAGATAAGCTTCTGTTAACGTCAATCAGAGTCAATTTCTGGGGCTGGAAGCCAAGAACCATGAATTCTGCAAAAATAGTAACTTCTTTTCGTTTCATTTTTGAAACAGTCATTCTCAGTGTAGACCTGGCAGATCTGGAACTTGCTTTGTAGATCAAGCTGGCCTCAAACTCAGAGATCCATCTGCCTCTGTCTCCTGAGTGCTGGGACTAAGAGTGTGTGACACTACATCCAGTTCCAAAATGATAACTTCTTCGTGTTCTAAAAAATGAGAGCTAGTCTCTGAATATATTTCTGTTGAAGAAAGTAGAAAAATATTAAAGTTTACATAAGTTGCAGAGCTAAAGAGAGAGCTTAGTAGACAGCGGCATTTGCTGCCAAGCCTCATGACCTGAGCTTAGTTCCTGGAACCCACATGGTGGAGGGAGAGAGTTGACTCCCTCAAGCAGTCTTTCGGTCTCCACTTGCATGTTGTGATACATGTTCTCTCCCACACCTCTTTCTTTCAGTAAATAAACAACAAATTTCATAAAAATAAAAAAAAAATCAATCCAAGGATGAGGATAAAGCTCCATACTTAGGAGAAAAGAACACAGCCCTGTGAAAATCACTCATCTAATCTAATCATAATTATATCAACCAACAGTATAAATATTTGGAATAAGCACTGCATACCCAGTGCTGGGTTTTTATTTGTTGTTGTTGTTTTGTAGTGGCAGGGCTTTTTTTTGGACACAGGCTCTTAACTGTCTTATGATGGTCCCTGATTATCCTCTGCGTCAGCCTCCTGAGTAAGCTAGAATCACAGTCTTCTGTGACTGAACTTCACTCCCCTCTATGTCGATACCTAACTGTCTCATAACTATTTATTGAAGAGACTGTTTTTCTCCATTGAATAGTTTGGACACACACCTCCAATCCCAGCACTCCGGAGTCTGATGCAAAAGAATCAGTTCAAGTTCCAAGTCAGCCTGGGCTCCATAGCAACACTGGTTATTTATAGCTGTGTTAGTTACATTTCTACTGCTCTGATGATATCCATTCTCTAAGTCTAAGGTAGTTCCAGGGTGGGGCTTGGAGGTGTTGGTATGTGGTGATGGTGATAGTGAGCTGTGTGAGTGTGTGTGGTTTGGGGACATCCGAGAGACTGAGACACAAGGAAGAGGAGGATTTTGAGTTTGAGATCAACCTGGCTACGTAGCCACATCTGGGTGCAATGACTTGTGTCTGTAATTTCAACCCCTGGAAAAGAACCTAACGCAGGCCTACTGTGAAGGGAAGGCCATCTTGGTAAGTTCTCATTACAGAGAGCTCAAACTGCCTCATACTTGCTGTGTAGACCAAGCTGGATTTTGGATTTTCAGGAGGTGATCTTCCTGCCTCTGCCTCCCCAGTGCTGGAACTGCAGCCATGTGCTACCATGCCATGCTTTGCACTGAGTTTACTTGTGAAACTGCCATGTTAGCAGCAAAGTCCACAAGGAATAGTAGAGGTGACTTTCTCCATGGAAGACCTCACCAATTGATTGTCTAGTGCCCAACAGTCAGCTTTGAGGTTTCGGAAGCCCATGCCATGCCCATTCTCTCTCCGCCTGAAGATCAGGATGTACAGCTATTAGTTACTCTTCCAGTGCCATACCTGCTTGCTTTCCACCATGATGATCTTGAACTCATCCTCTGAAACTGTAAGCAGGCTCCCAACTAAATGCTTTTTTAAAAATAATAGTTGTGTTGGCCATTGTGTCTCTTCACAGAAACAGAGTAGTGATTAAAACAGGTATCTTTCTATTTTTCTAGTGTCTTTCTGTATTGCTTCCTTCTTAGGACTGAAGTTTTCATTGTAGGAGTCTTTCCCTTTCTTGGATAAGTTTGTTCCTAGATGATTTGTTATTGTTGTTGTTGTTGAGGCTGTTGTGAATGGAAATGTGCCTATGATCTCCTCTGTGTGTTTTTTGTTGGTGGATAGAAAAGCTATTGATTTGTGTAAGTTGATTCTGTGTTTTGCCAAAGGGCTGAATTTGTTTATCATTTCTAGAATTTTTCCGATAGGATTTTTGGAATCTGTATAGCACGATGTCATCTGCAAATAATAGTTTGACTCCTTTCCCCATATCTGTCCCTTTAATATCCACCTCTTGCCTTATTGCTCCCCCTAGTACTTTGGTTACAATGTTGAAAAAGAGTGTGGATAGTGACCGACCCTTTCTTATTCCTGACTTCAGTAATATTGCTAAAAACTTTCCTCCATTTGGGATGATGTTGGCTATGGGTTTCTCATATATAGCTCTTATCACTCTGGCCATATATCTAGGACTTTTATTATAAAGTTATGTTGGATTTTGTCAAAGATTTTTTTCTGCATCTGTTGAGGTGATTATGTGATTTTTTTTTTTTTTTTTTTTTTTTTTTGGTTTTTCGAGACAGGGTTTCTCTGTGTAGCTTTGCGCCTTTCCTGGAGCTCACTTGGTAGTTCAGGCTGGCCTCAAACTCACAGAGATCCACCTGGCTCTGCCTCCCGAGTGCTGGGATTAAAGGCGTGCGCCACCAACACCCGGCTGTGATTTTTGTTTTTAAGTATGTTAATGAAGTTTATTATGTTGAACCATCGCATATGTTGAACTATCCCTGCATTTCAGGGATAAAGGCAACTTGGTCATGTGGATAATCTTTTCCAGAGTATATCTGTATTCTGTTTGAAAGTATTTTAATAAGCAATTTTGATTCTATGCTCGCCAGGCATATTTGGCTGTAGTTTTCCCTTTTTGCTGTGTCTTTAACTGGTGTTGGTACTGGACTGGTACTGGCTTCATGAAAGGAGTTTGGGATTGTTTCTTCTCCTCCTCCCCCTCCTCTTCCTCCTTTTTCTTTTGAATAGTTTAAGGAGAAGGATTGACTATAGATTTTCTTTGAAAGTCTGGTAAAATTTTCCTGTGAACCCATCGGGCTCTGGACTGTTATTAACTGGAAGGATTTTTATTACTACTTCAATCTTATTTGCTATGGGTCTGTTTAGGTTGCTGACTTTTTTGTTTAAGTTTAGAGGTTTGGCTAAATCTATAAATTCATTCATTTGCTTTAGATTTTCCAGCTTAATGGGGTATGGGTTTTAAGAGTATTCCCCTATATTATTCTGAATTTCTTTAGTGTTTATTGCAATGTTTCTCTCTTCATTTCTGATTCTGGTAATTTGAGTCCGTTCTTTCTTACTTTTGCTTAGTTGGGCCAAGAGTGTGTCAGTCTTGTTTATCATCTCAAAAAAGAAAAGAAAGAAAGAAAGAAAAAAAAAACCAGCTTTTAGATTTATTGATTCTTTGTATTGTTTTCATTGTTTCTATTTTATTGATTTCTGCTCTGATTTTTATTATTTCTGGACTTAGACTAGGTTTGGATTTGGTTTGTCCTTGTGTTTTCAAATTTTTGAATTGTATCATTTGGCCATTTATTTGTTTTCTTCCTGATTGTTTAATGTAGGCAATTAGAGCTATAAATTTCCCTCATAAGACTGCTTTCAATGTATACCAGAGGCTTTATTTTGTTTTGTTTTCACTTTCACTTAGTTCCTGAAAGTTTTTTTTTCTTGATTTCTTCTCTGACCCAGTCATCAGTCAGTGATAAGTAGTTTAATCTCCATAAGTTTGTGCATTTACTAGAGATTTGTTTGTTGTCAATTGTAAGTTTTATTGCACCATGGTCAGATAGGATACAAGGATTTCTATCTTTTTGATTCTGCAAAAATTTGTTTTGTGTCCCAGGATGTGGCCTAATTTAGAAAACCTTCCTTGTACTATTAAGTAGATTGTGGAATTTTGTTTGTTTGTTTTGGTGTTTGAGTGGGAATATTCTATAGATATCCGTTAGATCCATTTGATGTATGATGTCAATTAATTCTGATGTTTTTCTGTTTATTTTTTGTCCAGAAGACCTGTGTATTGGAGAAAGTGGTTTTTAAGTCACCTAATATTGATGGAATGATATTAATTTGTGTCTTCAAATTCAGCAGTATATTTTTAGATAAAACATAGCACCCCTAAGTTTGATGGATATATGCTTAGGATAGTAATGACTCCTTAGCTAACTCTTTCTCTGATTAGAATGAAGTGTCCCTCTCTCTTTTCTGATTAGTTTTAGTTGAAGTCTATTTAGTTAGATATTAGGATAGTGATGCCTGCTTGCTTCCTGGTCCCATTTGTTGGGAGAACTTTTGCCCATCCTTTTACTCTAAGGTGGTGCCTGTCTTTAAAACTAAGATGCGTTTCTTATAGACAACAGATAGATGAATTTGGATTCTTGACTCACTCATTTAGCCTGTGTTTTTTGAAGGAAGAATTGAGGTCATTGATGTCTAAAGCTATTATTGAAATGTGTGTATTAATTGTGGTCACTATTCTGTTGATTTTTGTGTTATTCGTGTTCTAGTGGTACTTTGTGTTTTAATAAGGATGGTTTCGTATCTCTTTCCACAGTCTCTCTGCCATGCTCATTCCTTCTTTTGGCTAGAAATAATGCTTCCTGTGTTTTCTAAAGTTTGGTTTGGTTATCCATTTCTTAGACTGCTTATACTATGAAATTTTTTCTTCTTTAATTATGGTAGATAGTTTTGCTGGATATATTAGTCTAGGCTGGTCATCATAGTCTTCTAGGACTTGAAATGCATTGCTCCAGGCTCTCTGGCTTTCAGAGTTTCCATGAGAAGTCACCTATTATTCTGAATGGGTTTTCCTTTATATGGGACTTTATATATTTTTTTCTCTTCTACCTTTCAATACACTTTCTTTATCATGCATACTTACTGTATATTTATGATATGCTGTGGAGATTTTCTTTTCTGATCTTGTCTATTTGGTGTTCTGTGTGCTTCTTTGTATCTATATAGGTGTTTCTTTCCTTAGTTTAGGAAAGTTTTCCTATGATCTTGTTGTGAGATATTAGCTGAGGATGTGTTACATTTATTTTTGCTGTGGAAAATTTGTTTAATGATGCAAAGATGTGTTTCATTCTTTTATGTCTCATTTGCTAAACTCTGTGTTACTTTGCCTGTCTAAAACACCTAATTGGTCTAATAAAGAGCTGAATGGCCAATAGCTATGCAGGAGAAAGGATAGTTGGGGCTGGCAGGCAGAGAGAATAAATAGGCGGAGAAATTTGGGAAGAGAGGATTGAGTAATGAGAAAAGGAGGCAGAGTCAAGCAAAGGCCTGAAAGTTATAAGTAAGAAAAAGCCTCTGGTGTGATTATTTGGGAGCTATGTGGAGCCCCCCCAAAAGGCAAAGGGCCAAAGACTACAGAATAAAAACAACCAACTACATTTAATCTAGTCCATGGTAGTGAGTTGGGAGTCTTCTTCCTCATCTGTGCCTATTTGAAGGTTTGATCTTTTTGCATGGTGATCCACATTTCCTGAATATTCCTTTCCTGTTTTTTGCTTTAATTTTTATATTCCTTGCTTATTTCATCTAGGTCTTCTACTGTTCTTCAAGCCCTGACATTCTATCTTCTGTTTGATTCTTCCTACTTGTAAGGCTTTCCTTTGAATTTTCAAGTTAAGTTATTGGGGTTTTCAATGCCAACTTCATTTTAGCTTGAGTCCTCTTCAATGATTCTATATCTTTATTGAATTCTCTTCTCAAATCTGGACTGTGTTTGCCATTTCCATCAGCTTTATGTTTATGTTTTCTTGGGTATCACTCAGCTGTTTGTTCTCCTTAAGCTCTTTCTCAAGTTCCTTGAGTTGTTTCTTTGAATCTTCTTCAAACTCCTTGAATTATTTGATGAAGTTTATGATTCTTCTTTTAATTTCTATGTCCTGGGATTCATCTAGGTATTTCTCATAGGCAAACATTCTACAGGACTGGTCAACTTTAGAAATAAGATACTGGCTTGGTCTTTCATATTGTTGGTATTTTTGTGATAAGATCTGGGCATGTGGCCGAGCGGTGGTGGCGGCGCACGCCTTTAACCCCAGCACTCGGGAGGCAGAGGCAGGCGGATCTCTGTGAGTTTGAGGCCAGCCTGGGCTACCAAGTGAGTTCCAGGAAAGGCGCAAAGCTACACAGAGAAACCCTGTCTCAGAAAACCAAAAAAAAAAAAAAAAAAAAAAAAAAAAAAAAAAAAAAAAGATCTGGGATCTGGGCATGTGTTCTTTTATTAGCTCTGAGTCTGATATTGACTGAAAAGGTTGGGAAAGAAGAGAGCATCTGAAGACTGGGCCTAGAGGTTGGAAATGGCTTGGGTGGGATGCAGTCAGGTGGACAGAGGGGGCTGAGCTGGTGTATAGGATGTGCCTTCTGGTCCAAGCCTGGAGTGTGGGGATAGGTCTGGTTGGGTGGCAAGTATTGATGTGGCATGGGAGGGGCTTGTAGGTTGGGAGATAGGTAGTGAGGAGCCTGGCAGAAGCCTAGAGATGAGTTGGGATTCAGGCAGGGGAGGCCTGGCTAAGCTACTGCACTGTAGGACCTAGGCTAGACATGGTGGGCTGGAGAACAGGTATGGATGGGAGGTTAGGGACACTAACTACCTGGACTGGACCCCAGAAAAGGAAATAGGAAGTCTGGCTGGATGGAGGAGTTGGATGCTGTGAACATGGGACCTGTGGGTGGTGGCAGGTAGGATGGGTCTGGGCTAGACGCTGGAGAAGGAAATTTATTTACTTTCTGAGCATAAGCATGTAAGTATGTGTGTGGGTAAGCATATTTGAATATCAGCCAACTTTCAGAATTCAGTTTCTTTTCCATCATTCAGGCTTTGGGAATTGAACTCAGATCATCAGGCTTGATGACAAATGCCATTACACACTGAGCCCTCTCACCAGTCCAGAAAGTTCTCAAATTTCTGTAGAAGAATGAACTCTAATGTTTGGAGTAAAATGTGCAGTGCGAAAGATAATGGCAGACTAAACTCATCTGAAGAAAACAGTGAACTGGAGACAAAGAAATTGTCCAAAATGACACATGGGCACACTTAAAGGAAAAAAAGTGCTCCTGAGATCAGTTCATTACAGCACAACTTCAGACAACCTATCATCCTTATAATTTAAGTCCTTAAAGGAAAGAGTGGAGAAAAAACATCTAATAACAGTGGCTGGATTTTCTCCGTTTTATGAAAACCGTTTGAGAGCTCTAAGAAGCTTGACAATCCATAGTCCCAGGAAACAAGAAGAAAATAACAGTGAGGCACACCATAGTCAAGTTGCTCAAAATGAGTGATAAGAAGAAAATCTGAAAATCAGCCAGAACAACAGCAAAAAATGATGGCTGATTCTTTTTAAAACCCACTGCATGTGAGACTGACTGCAACAAGGTAGCATCATTGAGGGAGATAAAAAAAGAACATAATTAGACTTCCATACCTAGTAAAAATGTCTTTCCAAAATTGAAGAAAGGAGGTTGGAGCTGTGGCCAGAGAGAGGGATCATCCGTTGAGCGTATTTGCTGCTGGTTGGTGGTGCATGCCTTTAACACTAACACTCGGAAGGGAGATGGGTCTTGAGGCCAGCCAGGTCTACACAATGAGCTACATAGTGAGGCTCTATCTTAAAAACAAAGAGCAACAGCAGCAACAACGACAAAAGAACACTTGCTGTTCTTGTGGAAGACCTGGGTTCTGAACTGAGGGCTCTCCTTGTGGCTCACAAGCATCTGTAACTCCAGTTCTGGAGGATCTGCTGCCCCCTTCTGGCCTCTCTGGGCACCAGGCATGTTATTGGTATATACATAATCTTACTAATTTTTTGTTTGTTCTCTGTGTGTGTGTGTGTGTGTGTGTGTGTGTGTGTGTGTTAGAGAGAGAGACGGACAGATGGAGGGAGGGAGGGAGGGAGGGAGGGAGAGAGAGAGAGAGAGAGAGAGAGAGAGAGAGAGAGAGAGAGAGAGAGAGAGAGAGAGAGAATGAAGTTGGAGTAGCGAGGGAGGATCTGGGAGGCACTGGGGAAGGGGAAAACATGATCAAAATATGTGGTACGAAAATATTTAAAATAAATATTTACAATAAAACAATAAAAATTAAAACAATCTCCTCAAACAAAATACATCTTTAAAAAAAAAACGGAAAAGAGAGAAATTTTTGTTTTAAGGATGTACACATTGGAAGAATTAGTTACAAATCTGCAGACCAAGAAATACTATGGGTCGTGCTCCATGATGTGTCAAAACTATACCACACAAGAAGTAGATCCAAAATTGCCCACTGCATGGGTAATACACGATCTACTAGGATTTTGTAAAGCTTTGAAAAGGTAATTGACTAGTAAGAAAACAGCAATGTCTGTGGAGGTCCACATGCATGGAGAAGGACAGCAGAGAGGTCGGAAGGGAAGACATGGAAGCCCTGGCTTCTGGTGACATCATCGTGGTTAAAGGTTGATAGCCGGAAGTGGACAGTTAAGGGTGAGTGCTCTAGGCCCTTCTGCCATGCTACCACACTGCAACAAGCTCCTGCCACAGAAAGAGGCGGGATAGGAAAATAACCTGAAAGCATTCGGAGACAAAGAGAACCAAGAATAGTGGGCCGAATAGAAAGCCAGTGCGAAATTGGTCACTTAAACCGGCCCTAGTAATAACTATGTTTCAGTGATGTACAACTGTTGCTGAAGTTCCCAGCAGCTGGCGGGGATGCTGAGATATGTACCAATTGACTTTCTTATTGTTGGGTGAGTTTCTTTTCTCCCTTTCCCCTCCCCTCTTCCCTTCTTCCTCTTTTAGCAGTACTGAAGATCAAACCCAGGGCCCTGTGAATGCCAGGCAAGTACTCTATGGATTGAGTTTTATTTCCAGTCTCTCTCTTCCATTTTGTATTTGTTTTATTTTGAGACAGTGTATTACTAAGTTCTTCAAGCTAGCCTTGGATTTACTCTGTACTCCATGCAGGCTTTGAACTTGTGATATCTTGCCTCAGTTTTCCTAGCAGCTTGGAATGTAATCATTGTTTGTAGGACACGTCCTTCCATTCCTTGTTAATGTTCTGGAAGTTATTGTTCATTGTGCACTGTTTATGGTGAAGAACTCTGGGATGTAGCATGTCAGCCATGAAGTCTGAATGATATACTACTATTGTCTTTTATTTTTATTTGTATGTATGTGTGTGTATCCTGTGGGTGTATGCCACATATGTGTGTATCCAACGAGGACAGGAAGAGGGTGTTGAATCTCCTCAAGCTGGAATTACAGGTGGTGCTGCAAACTGAACTCCTGTACTCTGCAAGAGCAGTGTATGCTTTTAACCTCGGAGCCATCTCTCCAGTCACTAGTATTACTCTTACAAGCATATTTTCCCCAAATATGAGTCATTCAATTACTAATAAAGAAGTCATCATTGTTTGCTATTTTGATACTGACAAATAGGATTCCTTTCCACAAAACACACACAACATCAAAATGCTGCTTTAGAGAAAGAACAATCATTATACAGTATTTTATTTTAGCCATAAAGTCTTACTTATTGATGTCAACTATACTTGAAAAAGTTGGTGTGGAAGCATTTAACTTGTGGCATTTATAATTTCAGCAATTCACAGCTGTTCTGTTATCTGTCTACCTACTGTTTTCAAGGGGACCAGTTCACTGTCTGTTGGAGACATTCTGGCCTCATACATCATCTAACCAACCATACTAAAAAAAAAAAAAAAAAAATCTCAGGCTTTCATTTGTCCTGCTGCAAATCCTCAGGCACCGTGATTTAAAGTTTTGACTAGCAAGCACAAAATCTGGTCAGGTTCCAGTGGAAGTTGCATGCCTAGGCTCGGCCTTTGGCTTCTAATTGAGCGGCCCAGTGGGTGTAAATTAATACATCCCAGCAGAGCTCTGCTGGGGGTGTAACTCCCCTGTGTCCGCAGCTGGTTTGCAGAGGGAAAATTCTTTCTCGTGGAGCCACCACTTGGTGCTTGGGCCTAAATTGTGAAGATTCCTTCCCCGGCTGCAGCCTGTGTTCCACTTCCAGATTCTTTGTAGGAGCTTTTAAGAGAGGTCCGATGCTTGGTTCCAGGTAAGAAGTCATTGACGGATTGATTTTTACATTGCTAATCATTAGGTAACTTTTGTTACTGAGGTTTGAAAATTTGTATTTGGGGGAGGTATTGGCCGAAGGTCTGGCAAATATCTTGAAGTTATTTTAAGGAATATGAGGAAGTGCTAAAAGGTTCTTTGATTCTATATTTAGGAAAAAAAGAATGAAAGTGGAAATCGATGAATATTACTAGAACCAATAGCAACCTATTTTCTAAAAAATTGTCTTTAATGGCTGCATCTATGTGTGTGTGTCAACCAAGCCATTCTAGCAAGTCACCATAGAGTCTGAAAATTAGAATTTACAGCCGTCCTGTTCAATATAATGGGGTGACAAAAGTCCAGTTGTTATAAATGCCATAGTTAATGCTCAAGTTGTACCTTATTGTCCAGGGTTCACATCTCAAATATTCAGTACTTAAATATCAGCTATTCAACAAAGGAAACATTTCCGGTAGGAAGGATAACATGAGCAGACTCACGACCAAGGTGCATGGTGGTGGAGCTGAAGAGGAAAGGGTGCTTGCTTCTGTTTGCACGTCTGTCAAGGTGAGGTTGTATGAGACGAATTATTTCTCCATACTATCCATGGAAGTACCAACTGGGGCAAACTTACATCTGGAGTGACTTAGTAATATCTTCAAGAATTAGCTTGCACGTGCTGTTGGCTAGGGTATGCCAATGTTGCAATTTTATCTGCCAGGAGCTAACTCTCAAGAAAATATATGCACAGATGTTGTTTTCAGTTAAGTTACAAGGAGAAAGCTGGAAGCAACTTACACATGCATCAGTAGAGATCTGCTAAATAAATTATGGTGCAGTCATACATGCAATAATAAAATAATATTGCAAAGAATGAAGTTTAGTTTTATAAGAGGCAACTGAAGTTTCTCACCCTGTATATCTTAAGTGCAATGATGACTCAGAATAGTAAGCACATTATGTTTTTATATGGCAAAATAAATGTCCACATGTGTATCTGTGTGTCTATGTATTGGTATTTTGTAAATCTTTCCCAGATTTTTGTGACAAGATTCAGTTCAGGGTGTAAGACGGAAAGTTGAAGTGGAGAGAGATATCTGTGGTTTATTTTATTTATTGGTCGATGGTGCTCACCGTTGATCCCAGTACTCAGGAGGCAGAGGCCAGCTTGGTCTACATAGCAAATTCCAGGACAGCCAGAGCTACAAAGTGAGACCCAGTCTCAGAAAAACAAAAATAAATAAAAAACTTAAAGTAAAAAATAATAAAATAAAAATATTTGTTTCCTTTTTTTAAATAAACAATTATAATCAAATGAAAAAATTGAGCTATTTTTATACAACACAGTGATAAAAGAAGTCAGGAGAAACATAGACACACAAATTCACTAATATTTTATTCGAACATAGGACCTTAATGGTGAGGCAGGTAAACTGAGACTTGACAATTTTCTGCTGTGACTGGGATCTTTTAAATTAGCTTGATCTTATTGTTTATTTTCGTTTTCTGAAGACAAAAAACCATTTGTTCTGATCTGTTACAAAATACTTCTGCTTCACTAAGGAAATCTTATATGTTGCTATCAAAGTGAGAAGAATTGATTTAGTACTTTTTCATCATGTTAAGTTGTTGAAAAATGATAAATGATTAAAAAGTGACAGTCACGTTTAATCTGGGAAATACCACCACTATTTGTGCAATTAGATGGAGAGTGGATGGGGTACCGCAGGATGCTGGCCATTGTCCTGAGGGACACGGGTGGGAGGAGAAGTCCTCCTTTCTTACTGAACTTATCCTCCGAAGATGGAGCCCAGGATGCTGTGATTTACATAAACATTCTTCACTTTTGGTTATTAGAGTAAATTCAATTCAAAATGAGCAAGCCCATTTATACTTATATTTATTATAATGAATGCCTCCATAACCCTTGTTATTTACATAACCCATGTTACAGTCTTGATTATTATTTTATTTCTTATCATCTTTTTCATTGTATTTATTCATATTCTTCATCTTTTCATTTTGGAATTGTGTTTAGTCATTCTAGAATGGCTAGGGTTAAAGTGAAGGAGCATCTATAATAATCCTGAGTGTTCATAGGTGAAATGTCTACCAGTTGTTCTTAACTAGAAGCCATTTTTATTCTCTTTCCTTTCTGCCCAACCAAAAACATGTAAGAATCCCTCCTCTTTCCTTCATCCCTCCTCCCTCCTCCACCTCCCCTCCCTCCTCCCTTCGTCCTTCTCTTCCTTTCTTCTTTCTTTCCCTTCCTTCCTTTCATTGCTGGTATCAAACCCAGGACATGACATGAACTATGATGTCCTTCTCCTCTTGAACTTCATACCCAGTTCCTTAGGTCATTTTTGGTTATAAAGACTCTGGAGTGGTGCCTGCTGCTCTGACCGAGTGGGTGGAAGCCGGGGACGTTGTTCAACCCATTCTACTGCACAAGAACAATTCTAACAAAGAATTAATCAGTCCTGACACTTTACATTAGTTCTGAGTTTGAGACCCTACTAATTGTGTGTGGATATGTGTGTGTGTGTGTGTGTGTGTGTGTGTGTGTGTGTGTGTGTGTGTGTGAGAGAGAGAGAGAGAGAGAGAGAGAGAGAGAGAGAGAGAGAGAGAGAGAGAGAGAGAGAATAAAGTTTCGAGGTGAGACTTAAATTTTTTTTTGAAGGTCATTGCATAAGTATCTAACCAGGCTGACTAGACATCTCAGTTGAATTGACAAGGTTTCAGAACTTCCCAGGATCACTTCAACTGAGTGTATCTGCAGTGATTTTTCTGTGTTTATCTGAGTGATGATTATAAGACAGGAAATGACCTGAATGTGGAAACTCAAGAGACCATATTCTCATGAACAGGTACCAAGTCTTAAATTCCCCACTAATCAGATATAAGGAAAGGCACTTTAAGAGGAATTCTCATTGACTGTTAGAAATTGTTGCCTTTCAGGTTTCATTGGTGTAAAAGTCTGACTGTTTAAAACTTGGTGAAGGACCGTTAAAATGAAATTTGACTGACATATAACAGTGTTTAGTTTTTTTTTTAAACAATAAAACCTGGCTCATTATTTATGTTATTTGCCTCACAAGTCACAAAGAAAGCCTTTTTAAAGGGGATCAGGGAATAGTAGTACATACTTAAGATCTAGCGTTCAGGAGAATGTTAGGGTCATGAGTGCAAGGTCAGTCTACCCTATCAAGCAAGATTCCATTTTATAATAAATCCACAAAACAGAATAAAGGAGGGGACAGAGTACTTACCCAGTTTCCACACATGTAGGTTATCTTATTTTTAAAGTTTAATTTAATGTTTACGAATTTTTTTCCTGTATGAGTATCTGTGCATCATGTGCATGCCTGCTGTCCTTGGAGGCCAGAAGAGGGCATCAGACCCCCTGGGACTGAAGTTATAAGAGTCTATGAACAGCTATGTGGGTGCTGAGAATTGAACCTGGGTCCTCTGGAAGAGTAGCCAGCTCTCTTAACCACTAAGCCATGATCCAACTTCTGGTTTTCTCATTCATATACAAGCAGTTCTGACGTTGTATTGTAGCAGGATAGTAAATGTGCAAAATGATCTTCATGTTCAATGGACAGTGGCTGTGCTGTGATCTGCTGGTGTTTCATCCCGTCTTCAGCATCTGTCTACTGGTTATACATGCACTACACATATGGTTGTGAGGTATACGGCTGTACAGATACATGGGTATACACATAAAAAGGCAACACACAGTAAGATTAAAATTTAGCACACAAGCTTAATACATTGGAAATATCGTCGAGAACTGAGATGTTTGGTTTGTTTCTAAAAACTTGCCAAGTTTTAGGACTGGGCAGATGGCTCAGTAGGTAAGAGCGCTTGTTATGTGAGCATGAGGACCTGTCTTCAAAATCCTCAGCATGCATGCAGACGCCCAACATTGCCCATAGCCATGCATGCCTGTAACCCCAGCACTGTGGGAAGCAGAGATGGGAGGACCACTGGGGCTTGCTGGACACCAGACTAGCTTCACATCCAGTGAGAGCTCCTGTCATAGGGGGGTGAGGCAGAGTGACAGAGCAGGACACCCAATGTTCTACTCTGTCCTCTGTGTGCACATGCACTTGCAAATCTGTGAGTACTTCCCACCCCACCCCTGATTACCAAGTGCAGCTTACACCATGCTTGTATTCTTTGGTGACTTCTAATAAGGGATAAACGTCCTTTTTATGCCATGTGAACAATTACACTCTTTTAAAACTTGAGTTAGCTATTAACGTGTTATCTATCCCATATACTCGAAGTGTTTCCAAATCTCTCTGAGGACTACCTTTATGTGAAATATTTAATGGATTTATTCTCTCTGGGACATGCACTCCACGTGTTTTGTGTGTGTGTGTGTGTGTGTGTGTGTGTGTGTGTGTGTGTGTGTGTGTGTGTGTGTGTTTCTAGTGCCAATGTCTCACTATGAAGCTGAGGCTGGTTATAAAGTTAACCTTGAATTTGTCTTCATCTTCCTGCCTCAGTCTCTGTGATATAATTCATGGCATAAGCCACCATGTTCGGCTTGTGCATGTTATTTTTTTGATGTGATATCAGGGTCAAATGTTTTGGCTTATATACTATCTACAATTTGTGTGACTCACTGCTGTGAGAGTTCTTTAAATATGAAGTATCGAACAGATAGCACTGAGAAATAATCAAATAATACTAAAAGATTTTGTACTTTTCTTTAAATACTTTATTTTTGTCTTTAACTATGTAGATATGTGTGTATCTGTGTAGGGATTTGAGCATGAGAGTGCATTGCCCTTGGAGGGAAAGTGATGATATAAAACCCGTGGATTTGGAGTTCTGCGCAGTTGCCAGTGCGGGGACCTGAACTTGTGGCCATGCAGGTAGTGCTTTTAACCCCTGAGACATCTTTCTAGTTCCTACTTTTCTACTTATATCTTTAGTAAAACCAAGACTAGCATTTAAAAAATGAAACCATTTGTTTTGAGATACAGATCTACAATATGTAGGAAGTCATAAAAAGATAGGATAGAGTTCATGCCTTTTCATTTCCCACCCCTTCCTCTTCAGTATTTACTACTCCAGAAACTAATGCAATGGCAAAACATTGAACATGCATTGCTACCATGTACATATGTAGTTTAGGCACTGAAAAACATTCTAAATTACATTCACGTATTTAAAGTTTTATATGTATGCACACACTGGTGCACCCGTGTAGGTCAGAGGAGAACCTGCAGGAGTCCTAGGAAAAGAACTCAGCTCATCAGGTTTGGTGGGAAGCTCCAGTATTTCAAGAGTGATCTAGCTGGCTATGTTGTCTCATTTTTGCTATGTGTGTAGATTGATGTCACCACTGCTGAGATCAAGAAGTAGCACTCATTCCTCATGCCACCAGTACCCTCTTGCCTTCCTTCTAATCACATCCAACACCCTTCCACACCAAATCCCTGGCAACTAGTGATCTGTGGTTTTGTCTTTTCAAAAATGACTAGAAATTGTCTCTCTCTCTCTCTCTTTTTTTTTTTTGCTGGATGTATCCCGTGCTAAGAGTTAGTCTAAATGTGTGATAAAAGCTTATGTAAAATGTATCATGCTATTTTTGCTACTTTGTAACTCTTAGAAAATTCAGCATCCACAAAGTACATACATAATTTTGAGATATGGTTTCACTGTGTAGTCCTGGCTGCACTAGAACATAGAGATCTGCCTGTCTCCATCTCTTGGGTGAGATTAAAAGGGAAGCTGCAGAGGTGGGATGTGATGGCATGGTTGCTGGGACTCGAATTCTTGTCCTTTAGAAGTACGAGATTTAGCCTTTAATGACTGAGCTGTCTCCAGCCCTCAGTATATTTTTGAGATTTTTTTCATATACATAGATGTTACCTATTTCATAAGTAGCATCTAGAGTCAGTGTTTTCCTTTTCTTCCTTTCCTCTCCTTCCTTCTTTCCTGTTCCTTTCTTCCTTTCTCTCTCTCCCTCCCTCTTCTTTCTGCCTTCTCTCTCTTTTTTTTTTTCTGAGCACATCTTACTATATAGTCTAAACTGGCTTTATAATCCTTTTGCCTCAGATTTCCAAGTGCTACAATTCTATGTGTCAGTCATGTGGCTTGACAAGGGGTGACACAGACTTTTGTTTCATAAATACTGTAAACTGAAAAAACTATTTAATATATAATGCTGAAAACAAGGTGCTAAGCCAGGTGGTGGTGGTGCATGCTTTTAATCCCAGTACTCCTGAGGCAGAGGCATAGGCAGGCAGATCTCTGTTTCTGATTTTGAGCTGAGTTTGAGGCCAGCCCAGTCTACAGAGTGAGTTCCAGGACAGCCAGAGATACACAGAGAAACCCCAGGGATACACAACAAAACCCCAAACCAAACCATACTAAAACCAAACCCAGAAAACAAGGGCTGTGTCTTTCAGAATTAGAGAAATATAGATGACATTTTTCATTGCTTTTGAGATAAGGTCTTACTGTGCAGCCCAAGATGACCTAGAACTCATCTTAGAGCCCAAACTGTCCCCAAACTCATGGCACTCTTCCGTCGCTGCCCCCTGCATGCTAGGATACAGATGCAAGCCACCACATCTGACTACCAATGTAGTTCTTTATATTTAATTCTAGGAAATGAGAAAGCGGTTGAGTGACCGCTATTGCCATCAGTCTTTCTGATCCAGTGTCGTGGTTGGAGATGTAATGACAAGAACGCAGATGCTTGCTGATGTAACTGTGGACCTTGTTACTTTTCTTCCTTTGACAATTATGACCTGACCTAATTTTCTGGGTTGGAGATGCATGCAGGTCCCCTGGAAGGAAAATGTTTCACTTTCTTTCTGGGGAGGAACAGGTACACGAGGATGAGACCGACCTCATTTCTAGGAAAAGAAAACCAGATAAAAATACTGCTTTATCAAATTTGACATTTTAAAAGCAGCTATATAATGGGATGTTCTAGAAAAATGAAATGAATTACCATGTGAAAGAAATTAGATTGTTTCAAAAATATAGCCTAAAAATGAGTCAGAGAAAAATGCCTCAGCTTTTGATTTTAAGAGAGCAGTCATATAGATACAAATTTATCAGCACATGCTTTCACATTATAGTCACTCAGACTGAACAACAAGTGTATACTTTCACATCACAGTAGTTCAAGTTGTACAACAAGAGTGCACTTTCAGTACTGGAGAGATGGCTCAGTGGTAAAGAGTACACACTGCTCTTCCAGAGGACCTGAGTCCAATTCCCAGCACCTGCATCAGGCTGCTTACAGCTGCCTGTAACCCCAGTTCCAGGAGGTCTCACATCTCTGACCTCTGTGGGCACTTGCATTCATGTGCATATACTCCAGCCCACACACATATACATAATTAAAATAATAAAAACAAGTAAAAAAAAAAGGGTGTACTTTCGCATGACAGCCATCCAGATTGAACAACAACTCAGCTACCTAGTTAGCTCTGTTGCATTTGAGCAGATCACATTGTGTCCAACCCTCAGCTTATCGATAAGGTAGCTTTATAAGCACTCAGGCCATGAGCAATGATCACCGATGCAAAAATAGCTACATTTATGAAGCCAATACAGAGATCTCCTGAGTCCCCAAAGTGAAGAGGATCCAAAAGACGGGGAACTAACTGGCTCAGAGTCTGGGTTGTCTAAAGACATAATGACAAAGACATTATCTCTGGAGCTTGAGCAGCTTGTGGGGACTGTTCCCATTCCGCAGGTCCGAACTTACAGCACAATAGCACTGCTGAGGCGTGCCTTTGCTAGCTAGGGAAGCACCCGCCCTCTCTCTGTTGTGTGTTAATGTGCTGGCCGCAACAAACATGTCTACTGGCAGAAATACTTTTACCTGTAAATGAAAAGAATGTATTAGGGCGGAAAAAAAAAAACCCTCTTTTTGAGTTTGAATAAATCTCCTCTCTTTCCCTTCATCAAAAATTTCAGAATGATTGTAACATATTCCCAATGAGAAAAATACTTTATTCTTCACTTTCAACTTTTCTACCCGTTTTTTTTCCTAAGAAAATTTGCATTATCTCTGTGAGGCTTGGGAAACACATAACTATCCTATTCTTTGAAACAACCGCTGGTAATTGCGTCGGGTTACCTGAGTCCCTGCCCTGAGTAGCAGTGACAAATGGTCACTCTCAGTGCAAAGATCAAGTACTGAGTGCAGGAGGTCAGCTTCTTTACACGACACCTAATGGAACTGTCATTTCTCAGGGTCCCCAGCCAAAGTCAGGGTGGCGACAGGGTGTGCTCATCACTAAGGGGCCATGTCTGGCATCTAAATAGAACCCAGTAGTTCTGGTGGAGCCAAGTTATTAGAGTCTAATTGCCACTGTCTCGTAAATTCTTTTGAGGTCTTTGTGTATTGGTTCTCTTAAATATTCAATGTATCTAGCTAGAGGCAGTTATTATAATGTAATCATCTTATAAATTTTTATTTTCAATTCCAAAACACTCTCATGCATTAATAAACAGCATTGAGATAGAATACTAATACGCATGAATAATGCAAGATTTTTCTGTGCTCTTGGGGGTATAAATCCGACACTGTTGCTCAAGAGCTCTGGGGAAATAAGGAATCTCCTCTCTTTACACAGTAGCTCATGTTCATCTGGAGAATTTGTACTTTGAGCAAAAATGTTTTTATTAATATGTTCTTTGCAATAGAGTTATTTGAACTCATCATCATCCTAAGTTTATTTCACGTTATTACTTTCTGGCTTGCCTTCCCAAAGCGAGCTATGAATACACAGTGGACTCCCAATGAGCAAAGCTCGTTTTTGCTGGAAGGCTGCAATGATGCTCTTGTCCCCAGCTCAGGAACACAGCATGGCCGGCCCTCCCAAGACATTTAGACGCTGCTCGGAAAACGGACACAGAGTCAACAACCAGAGAAATCCACACACTTTCCTTGAGGGGTTAGTGCTTCCTTAAGTCTCCTGATTGACAGCTCTGGACTTGCCCAGTGACACTGTCATCTGAGGAGTCCTGCACTTTCTTTCCCAGGTTTTCTGAAGTCTCTTTGGTGTCAGAAGGGGACAAACCCCTGTGGTACTGCCAGGCCCCTCTCTGTCAGAAGGCGAAGACCTGGACTAATTCATTGCAGTGCGGTTTAATTAAACTGCACCGGAGTTGTTTCCCTGGTAAAGTAAGTGTGGGAAGAGAATGTGTGTCAAAAGGGACATGCCCCTCACTGTGTGTGCTTTATTGTCACACCGAAGCTAATATATTGTGGGAATTCCACGGAGTCGATGATAAACTGTATTACAGAGTGCCATAAAATAGCATTCTACTAGTGCAGGCTACTGTAGCTCCCAATTCAATTAATCCTTCTAACTTATTATATTTGAGCTGTATGTGAGGTCTCATAAATTTATTATACTCCCTTTCATCTAAAATAAGCTGCACGATTGTTTCTCCTCTCAAATAAAGCTCTTATTACTTGTTGTGTCTGTCTCTAAAAATGTAATAGCCACTTGTAAGAAATATAGTTACTGGCTGAGAAATGTAAACTGCATTTGACATGTCGTCTACTCGAAAATTAAAAAATTTGATTAAGCCTTGTATGAGTGCAAATCCTGGAACATGAAGACCCATTGGATTTTTATCTCCAGGTTTCTGGAGCTACTAAGGTCATGTCAACAATGTCCTTATACTTTTCACTTTTTATATCTTGTGCATGATAAAAAGAATTTACTTATAACACTCTTTCCCTTTATCACTTATGTAGGAAGGCAGAGGTAACATTGTATTTTTAAGGCCAAATGCACTTGATACATAGTGGAGGTATATAAGTATGTGTTAAGTAAGTTGGAAGATGAGGACAATAAAAAGTTATTTCCTTGGTGTATATCCTTCATAATCTCCACAAATACATTTATGGGCATGTTGACAGACTGAAGCTTTGAATAATTAGTAATAGTAGCACAAAGATTTATGTTTCTACTCAAAAGGGTAACATCTAGAAATACACAAGAGCAGTTTCATCAGGTTGGGAGGTTTTATCTATTGTCTGTTTTTGCAATAGAGAGACTTGAACCTGGATCCTTGCACAGAGTAAGCAAGTGCTTCATTATGGAGTGCACTCAGCTCTCAGGATATCTTAACTACTGCCTACAGGTTGCAGTTCTGCTTAGTTTCAGAAACCGAGGTACCCCAAAAAGTGAGAGCTGGGATGTTAATACTCTAGAGATTCTATGTGCTGACACTTTTATAAAAGGAGTTTTATGAAACTGAGCGGAGACCACTTATCTTGGGGGTCAGAGTGGTACCTATGCATTCATCAGTGACTTGAAACATTCTTTCTCTAAGAGATGTGAGCATCAAACACTTAGTTCTTTAACCTGATTTTTAAAGGATGGTGCTGAATGGAACAGGAAAGCAGGATGGACATGGAATAGAAAACCATCAACTTGACATTTCTCCCTAAATATGAATGACTCGAAGTGGCTTTGGTCAGTTCTTCTTCAGAATCTGTGGGATGAAGGGACATAATTAGCTTCAGTGTGCATGGTCACAATCAAAATGATGGAAAGAGCAGGTCAAGCTTGTAAATGGGACTGCTGATTTCTCTTGTCACAGTTGGGTGACAATGAGACAGGTTAATTTTCTGATATTGACTAAATTTCCAATGTTTCTGTTTGGAAATGAAGACAAATATTTTCTTCCATATTGCTCTGTTTTTTTTTTAATTAAAAAAATCAGTAAACGCTTTAAGATAGGGTCTATAAGTTTGCCACAGCTGACAGCATGGGTGGCCCAGTGCCCTTGCTGTATTACCTTGATTCCCAGCACCAGGTGAGTATTTGTCATGCAGAAGATTAAAGTTGTTCAGTTTCCACCAGGGAGTTATGTGGTATTGTGGAAAGAATATGATTTGGGAACTCACTGAGCCTAGATTTGGATTCCTGTATTTCTTTTTAATAACTGCAAATTCAAAAAAAATTACTTGTTTTTTTTTCTGAGTCTCCATCATAGGATTTTAATAAAAATTATGCTGCCTAACATATGCTGTATGCTTAGCAGAGGTCTCTCTACACTGTACCACTCAGAAAGCCATTGTAATCGCCGTTATTATCTGTGTTGCTCGTGTCTAAAGAGCGACCCTGCAGATCTGCCCCTGAGGCACTGTTAGGCTAACACAACTTTCTCAGCACTGGATTCTCAGTTGGCTTGCATTGGTTTGGTCTTGCGCGTTGTATTTCCAGACAATGGTCAAGTAAATAGGTTCTAAGTTGAGGGACCTGACCCTGCTGCCTAACTTGCTCTGGGATTAGACCAACTTGTTCCTCTCTTCACTTGGTCCAGAAAGCACGATGAAAACATGCTTCTATCCCTAGTCACTAGAGATACAGCACTAAGGAGAGCGTGGTTACTCATTTTCTGCTGATGGAATTGTGTCCAGAGAGATAAAAAGGGATAGCTAAAAAGGGCCTGAGACTCTTCTTTCTCACATCTCTCCTACTGGGTATCATAATTTATTGTAAGTGCTGCATAAAGTATATAGTACAAGAACTAACTTGCTGAGTCTTTACAATAGACCCAAGGAGTGCGCCATTATCACCTCCCACCAGTGGTTGAGGATGCTGATGGTGAGAGATGTTAAGTGACTTGTTCTAGATTATATATGTGGCAAGTACTCAAGCAGGCATCAAACGTGGGGATCACTTTATGTTAGGCTTCTGATTGCAATAGCTGCATCCCTCAATACACACACCCACACACACACACACCCCACAGCTCTTTCTATGTTTCTAGATAGAGCTAGACAATATATGCTTTTGGATAACTCAAAGCACAAAAAGGTACATGGGAAGTTGGTTAGTCTTGGTCATAGAGCTGAGGTTGATTTTACTTTTAGAACCATCTTCCTAAAATTTCCTTGAAGATGAAAGTGCACATACTAGACAAACATGCCCCCTTTTTTTGTTTTTTGTTTGTCGAGACAGGGTATCTCTGTGTAGTTCTGGTGCCTGTCCTGGATCTCGCTCTGAAGAACAGGCTGGCCCTGAACTCACAGAGATCCACCTGGCTCTGCCTCCTGAGTGCTGGGATTAAAGGCGTGTGCCACCATCATCTGGACAAACATTCACTTTTAAGTTTTTATTGAAGTATAATATGGTAAATTAAACACACGAGTGATTTCTCCTGCATTTTGAAGTGTCATTGGAAATCTATAAAATGCATTTATTATTACTGATGTGGTGTGTGTGTTTGTGTGTGTGTGTATGGATATGTAATTGTGGGCATGTGGGTGCTACAATACTTAAGTGGAAGTCAAACGATAACTTTTGGGAATTGGTTCTTTCGTTCCACTGTGGGTTCCAGTTTTTGCACTCAAGTTATTTTGAATTATCTCACCAGACCTATAAATCTTTTAAAAGTATCAAGTGGACTGTGACAATATATAAAGAAAAAAAGAAAAACAAACAACTAAGTAACTTAATAGGCTTGAGTCATTAAAATTATAGATGATAATATGTTTGTAGTTTAGAAATACAGGGAACATTTCAATATTGGAAAAAGTCTTCATAAAAAATCCATTGTTTTAGTTTTTGCAAGAAATATAAGGTAAAATTAACTGATTTTATAGTGTTATGTTTCATTTAGGTGGTAAAACAGAATCTCTGGAAGAGTATACTACACAAAAGAGGCTTCATCATACTCTTATTAGTACCCCAGCAAACACTGATTTTGTAGAAGTATATGTGAGAAAAATTCCTACAACAAAGGAATAAAGCAATTTTTACCCCCTAGATACAAATGTCACTGAGATGTGGACTAAGTGCTGTAACTGAACTTTTCTCCAGTTCTGAAGAGCCCCAGAGACCCTGCATCCACTTAAAAAATAATCACTCAGAAGCTTATATTAATTAGAACTGTTGGCCATCAGCTCAGGCTAACTACTGACTAGCTCTCACATTTAAACTCACCCATAATTCTTATTTATGTTTAGCCATGTGGCTTGGTACCTTTTCTCAGTTCTGCCTTCACATCTTGCTTCCTCTGTGGCTGGCTGGTGCCTCCTGACTCTTCCCTGCATTCTCTTCTCTGCTTGTTCTGCCTATACTTCCTGCATGGCTCCTGGCCAATCAGCACTTTATTTATTAACCAATCAGAGAAACACATTCACAGCATACAGCGTGATATCCATAGCACTCCCCCTCCTTTTTTTAAGAAGGAAGGTTTTAATTTTAACATTGTAAAATTATATCTAACAAAACAATTATCAAGCAAGAATTACAGTTACAATATCCAGTCTATTTATAATATCTAGTCTATTTGTATTTGGCAAAATTAAAGAATATATCTTATCTATCCTATATTTGTGAGTCTAAGGTTTCATATCTAACTTATCTTTTATCATAACTAAGGAAATTATAACTATCTAGTCTTTAACTACATCAAAGATCTCAGAAAGATATAATATTACCTAAGTAAACAGGAAGTGCATTATAAGCAACTTTCAAAAATCTAGAATGACAGAGACAGCTGGCTGCCTGGACAGTCATCCAAAGTTTTAATTAATATAAGCCTCTGTGTGTTTACTTGGGTCCAAGTGGCTGCAGGACTGGCAGGTGAGAGAGAGTTGTCCTGATCATGGGCCAGGTAGGACACAGGAAAACCTCAGCTACAAAGTGCTTGTCATATTTCAGAAAGTGTTGTGTGACATTCAGCAGGTATATGAAAACATTAAGCAACTTTTTTTCAATGCTTAGGACAAGAGTAGCTATTATTTGGAAATATACTGAAAGTGGTTCAGGATTTTTTTTTTTTAGTTGTGGAGAAAAATAAGATTGATAAATGCCAAATTCTTTTTTATTTTTTTATTTTTTTAGTGGCAATGCTCATTTCTAAATAACATCAAGGCATGAGGTTTTTGGTCTAATTCTTGTAATTTTTTTTGGGAGGGAGATATCTCATGGGGTCACATTAAAACAGAACCCCATAGGAACAACAGTAATGTTTAGAAAGTACAGAAACCTTGTGTTATTCCTGCCTCCTTATTTGGCTGAATGAATGTATTGTTCTCCAATGATAAAGAGTCAACTACATGGAATTCTGCACATTACCCCGTTAAGGAGGTCCACATTGACTGACTTTTGCCTTTCTGTTATTTATGTCTCAATTGCTTTTTACTTGCTATATAATGCTATGTAGTTAGACAAAATTACAGCTGCAACTCAGAACTTTGTTTTCATGCACCAGAGTTATGTTGAAGCTCTGGCACACTTCTGTCTTCTGGTCCATAGTGCAGACTGTGAGGAGCATCTATGGAATGAGAACTGGCAGAAGAGTAATGCAATCTTTGACCTGTTTGTGACATATTGTACAAAGATTTGGGAAAATGCTGTCTAGGATAATCCATCATTGAGTAACTTAGTATAACCTTGATGACCTTGTTCTTCTAATACATGGCAAACAGTACTGTGAGTATTCTAAAAGAATGTAGTATGTGAAGACTCATACCTTAAAGAGTAACAAAAACATGCAGTGAGTGTTTGTTAAGCAAATTAAAGAGTGTGTACATGAAAATTGATGATTCCTATAAAAGTTGCTCAGTGTGGTAGTTTAAATGTAATTGGGTCCCATAATTTCATAGGGAGTAGCACTATTAGGTTGTGTGGCTTTGTTGGAGTGAGTATGGCCTTGTGGAGGAAGTGTGTCACTGTGGAGGTGGGCTTTGAGGTCTCCTATGTTTAAGTTATGTTCATTGTGGACACAATTTACTTCCTTTTGCCTGAAGATCAAGATGTAAAACTCTTAGCTCCTTCTCCAGCACTATGTCTTCCTGCATGCTGCTCTGTCCTGCCATGATGATAATAGATTGAACCTCTGAAATGGTAAGCCACCCTAATAAATATTTTCCTTTGTAAGAGTTGTGAGGTCATGGTATATCTTCATACCCATAAAACCTTAATTAAGACAAAAGTTGGTACCAGGGACTGAGGTATTGCTGTGATAGGCCTGATCAAGTTTTTGTTTGGACTTTGGGAGATTGGGTTAGGAAAGCACTGCTTAATGGGCCATTCTAGTAGGAGCATAGAAGACAGTGGTGCTGAATGTGATTTGATGAACTGTAGGGACCAAGAAGTTTCAGAAAAAAAAGAATGTTACTATGTGGCCTATAGACTGGTCTTGTGATATGTTGGTGAAGAAAGTGGCTGAATTTTGCCCTTTTCTGAAGAGTCTGCCTGAGGCTAAAGTGAACAGCCTAGTATAGACTCTATTTGTGGCTTTTAGTGTTAATATTGATGAAGATTTATAATGAGAAGGAGCAAAGTGAGCAGAATAATTATAGAAAGTAAATTTTGAGGAGAAAAATAAGTAGAATGGAGCTAAATCCTAGGTTCAAGGAGATAAGCAGCTTAAGAAATGGAATAAAGGGAGTGCTGACCTCAGGGCAAGATCCCACCCAGCTAAGTTTCCAACTTGTGAATTAAAAAGAGCTTAGAGTCAGGTATGGTGATGCATGCCTTTAATCACAGCACTGGGAAGGCAGAGGCTGGTGGATCTCTGAGTTTGAGGCCAGCTTGATCTACAGAGAAAGTTTCAGGACAGGTAAGTTTAGGCAGTGAGGAACAGAAAGCTAGTGAAGATGTAATTGAATGAGAGGTCCATGTTCCAGCCCCAGTAAGGAACAGAATTTGACAGCTTTGGCCATGTGGTTCTTTGGCCATGTGGCTTTTGAGCTAAGGATAGAAGAAATGGATTATGTACCTTGTCTTTGTACCTAAAGAAAGCCACTGAGGCCAGACATGTGTCAGGGATGTCCCTGAACGGAGGCCTAGTAGAGAGGTCATTGTGTGAAGCTGTGAAGTAGAAACCTGGATTGCCTTGGAGGATCCAAGATGTTAGAGATGCCAGAGTCATGGATTACCTGCTGAGGAGAGGTGCTAATATGGAGTGGAACCTTCCCTAGAGAAAGAAATATGTTGCAGTCAACAAAGCTGAATGGAATTGGAGATGTGAAGAGTGTTTTGACATCAGACATAAAGATGCAGAGTCTGGAGTTTGCCAGCTGGATTTCAGTCTTATTTTGGTCTCATGTTTCCTCATTATGCCCCTTTCCCTATGTTTTGGAATGGTAATGTATATCCTATGCCATTCATTATATGTTGGAAGTATGTGATCTGTTGTTTGATTTTGATTTTACAGGGCATTATAGTTAAGAGATTGTGTGGATCTCAGAAGAGACTTTGAACTTTGGACTTTAAAACCCTGTTGGGACAGTTGTAGGCTATAGGTGTCAGCATTTAGGCATTTGTACTGGCCTGCCCTTAGGATCCTGACAGGATATATCCTCAGCTACAGCTACTATGAGCACCCCCTGTGTGCATTTGCTACATTTCCCATCTCTTTCTCTTTCTCCTCCTTCTCTCTTGTCCTCAGGGACTGGTCTCTGCCCCTTCTCTCCCCTCCCCTCAGTAAACCTCCCACATGAGCCTGTTGTGTGGTATGACCCCTTCCTGCTGCTGAGCCTTTTTAAAATTACAACAATGGGAACTTTTGAAGTTGGACTGAATGCATTTTTGCATTATGATATTGTTACAAGCTTATAGGGGCTAGGGAGTGGAATGTGGTGGTTTGAATGTAATTGGCTCCCATAATCTCATAAGGAATGGCACTATTAGGAGATGTGGTTTTGTTGGAATGGGTATGGCTTTGTTGGAGGAAGTGTGTCACTGCGGGGAATGGCTTTGAGATTTCTGATGCTCAGGATACTGCTTAGTGTCACAGTCAACTTCCTGTTTTCTGCAAGATGTAGAACTCTCAGCTCCAGCTCCAGCACCATGTCTGCCTGCACTCTGCCATGTCCCACCATGATGATAGCAGACTGAACCTCTGAACTGTATGTAAGCAAGCCACCCCAATTAAATGTTTTCCTTTATAAGAGTTGCCATGGTCATGGTGTCTCTTCACAGCAATAGAAGCCCTAACTAAGACAGACACTTAGTAACTATTGAAGTCTACAGACACTGGGAATAACTTTCCCAAACTTATCAACCATATCTTGCAAGTGAGGTTTATGCCAGTTTCCTCTAGACTGTCAATGCATTCATGCATATACACAACTCAAATATACTAATATCTAAGAGATATTTATAACCATTTCCCACTTGGATGGGAAAGGTACTTAGAGCACATTAAACATGAATCTATGGGAAAAGAAGACACAGAAGCTGCAATGTGGTATGGAAGCATGTAGCAGGTGAACAAGAAGGCAGGACATAAAGAAAAAGAGAAAGCAAAGGGGAAGAGGAGGAGTTTGGGGGAGAGAGGTGCAGGAGGAGACCTATCTACAGTTTTAATCTTAGGGTAAATTGTGTGTCCTACTACTGATCCCTAGATAACCAGTGGCTTCAGATCCTTTAGTGCTTTATTTCTGTTTGAAAATCATCTGCTGTGATCAGGAAAGGTGCCACAGAACAAACAGTAGAAACAGTGCCCACCTTCAATGTGCTCAAGTCTTGTTGAAAAGATGAGGATGTAGCAGGAAAGAGACTTAAGACTGAAATCTATGGTACTACAATGAAGAGCACATGAAATCCAGTAGCAAATCCCCCTCCTGATGGTTCTGCACACTGTGCCTGTAAGCATTGTTGCCAAGTAATGCTCTTCATCGCTTCAGTATTTTGAGGTCACTATGGGCTGTGGGAGGAACATCAGTATAGATCGATTTGTTAGGAGCAAAAGTCATGTTTAGGAGACCATTATACTAGGGACAGGATGTTACAAAAGTTTAGGAAACCAGTTTTAAGCAGACAATGCTCAGGTCCAATGGACAAAATTGGTGTGGCGAACTCACTCTGAGGAAGCCAGGATCATGGTGAAATTTGGTGACAAAGCCAAAATTTCTCTCCTCACTGCTTAAACCTCACTAATTTTAGTGACACAATAAAACTACTAATAAGCCACTCAACATAAACTTATTTGGTGCTCATTCATGTTCAGAGTATGGTGACAGAGCAGAAACACACAGTTAAACATATTAGTGCACAGTCTGTTGGGAGAGCTGAACAGCGCACAGGGCACAGTGAGAAGAAAAAAGTGAACCATCTAGATGAAGGCAGATGCACTACACCATTCTTTTGATTATTAAAAAAATGGCAAATCTTAAAAATTATTTATGTGTATCTGTATGAGTATATGCACACATACATGCTCACACTTTGTGCACTTACAGATGAGAAGAAGACCTTGATATCCTCTACCTGCCTCTGCCTATTCCTTTGAGGCAAAGTCTTTCCCTGAACCTGGAGCTCATGCTTTCTTCCCTAGGCTGTTGGGCAGCAAGATGATGATCCTCCAGTCTCTGCCCTGCATGAAGCTAGGATTGCAGGTATGTGGAGGACATGTATTTTCTTATGGATATTTTCAAATAATGTGAACATCTTTGAGGCAAAATATTAAGGTGTTGCAAAAAATCCTTCTTTGGGAGAAATGTGAACATCCCTCTCCCTAAGATCCCAAAGACAAAGTGAGGTTCAATTCTACCAAAGTTCACCTAGAGAAACAAGAAGTTTACTAGACTTTCTTTCAGATCACAGGGGGAGGGGTATGGGCAAGAACATTATAGGAGCCATGCTGGAAGGTCTGCATCCAGAGGGGTGATGGCTTCCCCATGGCTATGTAGATTGAACCCCCTCCCCTTATCCTTCCCCGAATACATCCTCTATCCCCCTCTCCCAAACCAAGTTCAATTAGGGCAGAACTGCATGCAACTGGTTGGAAGGAGTGAGTGGATACTCAGGTGAGGGCCCAATGATCATCCCTCTTAGAAGGAGGTGTCTGTTCCATTTATGAGGGATGGTAAATGGCCAATGGGTTTTGCTATGAGAAGCTTTTATGAGCAGCCCCCAGATGAACTCCTGAAGATGGCAATTTGGCTTGGAGGACAGTCCTGTACAACAAAGGGTCTCACAAAGGAGATTCTACAACTCAAAGTGCCTGGTGAGCATGCCTGCAGGGTAAAAGCAAGAAGGGCAACCAGACCCTGTGACAGCAGCACACGAGGAGAGGATTTTTATTCTCAGTAAGTGGTAAATAATTTGAGTGATTAAACGGGACCTTGGAAAGCAAGCTGAGAGTTGAAGTTGGATTCTGTAGGCTGGTAAGTGCTATTATTTGGAAGGAGTGTCACTTTATAAATAGTGTTAGACATATTGCTTTAGTTAGGTTTCTTTTGCTGTGAAAAGACACCATGACCACAGTAACTCTTATAAAGAAAACATTTAATTGAGGTGGCTCGCTTACAGTTTCAGAGGTTCAGTATACTCTCATCATGGTAGGCACCATGGCAGTGTGCAGGTAAACATGGTGCGGGAGCTGTGAGTCCTTGACTCAGAGGCAACAGGAAGTTGACTGATTGTCATACTGAAGGAAGCTTGAGAAAAAGAGACCTCAAAGCCTTATCCACAGTGACACACTTTCTCCAACAAGACTACACCTATCCCAACAGGGCCACATCTCCTAATAGTACCAGTTCCTTTGAGGGGGGGCATTTTCTTTTGAACCACCATATTCCACTCCCTGGCCTCCAAGGCTTATAGCCATATCATAATGCAACTTCATAGTCTATAGCAGTTTCAAACTTGTTTTAAAGACCAAAGTCCAAAATTTCTTCCAAGATTAATGTAATCCCTATAAAATTAAAATAAAAAGCAGATGACATACAATATACAATGTCACAGGATATACATTACCATTCCAAAATGCAGGGAAAGGAGCATAGAGAAGAAATACTGGACCAAAGTAAAACTGAAAACAAGCTGGGCAAACTCCAAATTTTGCATTGAAAAATTCTTCAGATCTCCAACTCTGTTCAGCTTTGTTGAATGCAACATACTTCTTTCTCTTGGGCTGGTTCCACTCCTTGTTAGCAGCTCTCCTTGACAGGTATCCCATGACTCTGACATCTCTATCATCCTGGGTTCTCCAAGGCAATCCAGGCTTCAACTTCACCACTTTATGCAACGGACTCTTTACTAGGCTTCCATTCAGGGACATGCCCAACACATGTCTGGCCTCAATGGCTTTCTTTAGGCACAGAGGCAAATTCCACAATCTGTTTCTTCTATCCTTATTAGCTCTAAAACCAGAACCACATGACTGAAGCTGTCAAGTTCTGATGCTTACTGGGGCTGGAACATGGACCATTCACTCAATTACATCTTCATCAGCTTTCTGTCCTTCACTTGGCTATCCTGAAACTTGCTCTGTAGACCAGGCTGACCTCAAATTCAGAGATCTGCCAGCCTCTGCCTTCCAGTGCAGGGATTAAAGGTGTGCCCCACCACATCCAGCTCAAAACTTAGGTTTAGTTTCTTTCCACAAGTTGGAAACTTAGCTGGGTGGGATCTTGCCCTGAGGTCAGCACTTCCTTTATTCCATTTCTTAATCTCTTTATCTCCGCGAACACATGATTTAGCTCTAATTCCACTTCTGGGTGCTCTTTTTCTCAAAATTTACTTTTTATAATTTACCCTACTCAGCTTGCTCCTTTTCATTATAAATCTCCACTAGAGTTAGCACTAATATCTGCACAACAGAGTCTATACTAGGCTGTTTTGAAATTTCTTCTCCTGACAGAATTAATCTAAAACTCTTTACTTTAGCCTCAAGCATCCTCTTCAGACAACCTATATGTAATTCTTCACAAGACCCATGGGGTTTCAGGCATCATCTGGGTATACAGATTGTGGATGATTGACTGACAGGACTCTCTCTATGCAACCATGGGGAAGTTGTCTTTGCTGGAGTGAGATTTTTCAAATGAGGTGTTTGCTTTAGAATCACCTGTAGCAATAACGCTGCGATACCACCACTGTTCACCATGTCCAAGTGAGGGGCTGTGGATCGAAAAACAGAGACAAAAGACAGCAGGTCATTCGCCTCAGCAGAATGCTGAATGCTGTTTATTGAAAGAGGGAGGAAACCTTAAATACAGGCTTACAGCACAATGGGAGAACCCCAGAGGGCAGAAGTTCGCTACTGATGTTCACAATCTTGCATCTAAGCTGTTAAACGCCCAATATGCAGGATACACAGACAAGGAACTTCCCTTAAGCATTCAGGAGGGTGGAAACAGGCAGGGAATCAGCATAGGGAGGACACCTGGTCAAGGTCGGCAAGCAAGGCGGCAGTTACCCAAAATTGGGGGGCCAGAGTCCTACAGTCACCCACACCTCTGTAAGTTATCCCTCATTTACACTCTGTTAGTAAGCCAAATAAAGCCATTGGTTCACCAAATTGGATTTTGATGAACTCTTTGGTCTGTTGTTCATGCCCTGTATGGGGTATGTAGACATCTATTTACATCTTCCAGAAAAAGTTCCATGACATGTATGGTGGTTGGTTTTAAATGCCAACTTGCCACAGAGAACAAGCAGGGAGCATCAGCCGAAGAACTGTGTATATCAGGTTGGCTGGGGTGGATTCTCTTGATGGCCTTAATTGCGGTGGGAAGACACACTCCAAATGTGGCTAGCACCTTCGGGTAGCAGCCCAGACAAAAAAGGATACAGATGCCGGGCGGTGGTGGTGCATGCCTTTAATCCCAGCACTCGGGAGGCAGAGCCAGGCGGATCTCTGTGAGTTCGAGGCCAGCCTGGGCTACCAAGTGAGTTCCAGGAAAGGCACAAAGCTACACAGGGAAACCCTGTCTTGAAAAAACAAAAACAAAAAAACAAAAACAAAAACAAAACAAAACAAAAAAAGGATACAGAGAAAAGACTACCTCACCTAGTCCTTGCTCAGCCTTCCCTCTTGCTGCTGAATTAATTTAGCTTGCTGCTGCTGTTGATTCCCTAACTAAAATCAGAACCAGCTTTTCCAGTCTCCCACTGGAGACTGGGGACCAGCAGTTCTCTAGGAGTCATTTAGGATTTTGGCACCGGATTAGGATTGCTGAGGTATCCAGCCTTGTGGACTAGGTTACTACTGGGTCTTAGCCTGTAGGTGCGAGACAATGTATTGCATATGCTGACTGAATATGGTTGCTACTAATATACATTTGTTCTATTGCTTCTGCTCCTCTAGAGAACTCTAATGAGTAAAACCTGTTAATCTATCAGAACACTGACCTCTCAGCCCTTCACAGTTCCTGTGTTTCCTCTGTATCGTCTAAGTATTTTCTTGTGTCTTTTAAGTTGCACATTTACATTTAAAATGTTTATTTACTTAATTTTATGTTTTTGAACGTTTTCCTGAATGTATGCGTGTGTACCATGTGTGCTCCTGGTGTTCAAGGAGGTCAGAAGAGGGCATTAGGTCCTCTGGAGCTGGAGTTATGGACTTTAAAGAGAGCAAATTGAGTCACTGGTCCTTGCTATGGGTGGAAGCGAAGGGAATATAAACAGAGTTTAAAAACACCCTGGAAACCTGGAAGCCTTGTTAGTCACAATGTCTCCCCAGACAACTTTTATGGAGGATCTATGGACAAGATACATTTTGTTTTAGTCACTTTTTAATCCTCTACAGCAACATTCTGAAAGGCAAGGATTTAACAGAATATGAGCTTGTCCCAAGACATGACAATTCACATGTGGACAGGCGAGTGAGTTCTTGGATGGTTGGATATATGGACAGTTGTTAACCATCATTTGGATGCTGGGAATTGAACTCAGATCCTCTGTAAAAGCAGCAAGTGCTCTTACTACTGAGCCATCTCCGCATCCCACATTTTAATTTATAAAGCTGGCTTCCAGTTCCCCTTCCCCAGAAAAGGCCCTTCTTCAATAGCTGTGGTTCCTCTGCAGCTGTTTCCAGAATGTCCTGTTAAACATTATGGCCTTTACCAAGGAAGACTGGCAAACTCCGAGAAACAGACTTGTCCAGTGTGTTGCAGCTATGAAATATCAGAGCCCGTCTGTTACATGACAGACACTATTCCTTGAGAAACACAAACAGGGAGGTTCCAGTCTAGCCTGAGCCCTATGAGCTCCTTTCTCAAAAACAACACAACAAAGCCTTGCACAAAAGAAAAGCAAGCAAGCAAACAAACAAACAAAAAACCAACCAACCAAACAAACCAAAGATGACACCAAAAACAAGTAAGGAACGCCAGATTGGAGCAGCATTAAAGCGGTCGATCATTAGATTCAACAAAGGGCTGGAAACCAGCATATTCTTCTCTGACTAGCAAATCTATTATAGAATTCACATTTTTTTTTTTTTTTTGAGAACAACCCAAACATGACAAATGGAATTCAAGGAAGCAGCCTGACCAGGCGTTTCTTGGTGTGACTTAAAAATTAACTCCTTGGAAACGGCAGCTATCTCTCCAGTCAGAAATGGGAAAGTGCTATCAGTTAGCAGAAGCTGTCCTCCTGGGAGCTTCCTGATTGTGTCTGGTCCCAGATAGAGGATAAGGCACTCCTCCCGCCCAGAGGCCATCCTCCTAAGTACCCACTTGGCAGGCATCCTGGAAAATGGCAATGCTGTGCCGGCTAAGTTACTCTTCTCAGAGATCTCTATTGGACTCGATAAAGGGAAAAAACCCTCTGAAAGCGCAAGCTGTATACTGTTCAATGTACACTTTAAAAGATGTGCTAGCGGGTATTTACACAGTGGGTCAGATTTTTGTTCTGAGAGACTCGAGAGAAGAAAAGGCCCCTTTGAGTGGAGAATCTGCCTTTTTGTTTTCAGTGAGGGCACATAAAGACAGGTGATCCAGAAGGCATCGCTTTCAAAGACGAACATTTTATAAGCAGTGGAAGTTTCAGGTGTTGCACCGAGGGTAGCGTGTCACACTGGCTCCCAGCAACTGTTGACAATTATTTCAGAGCCCCTTATCTGTTGTTGGTAGAAAGCAAATCTGAAGCAAGCTGTTGCTGCAAACAAGCCCTTGGCGAATCACAGAGAGAGAATGTCTGTTGTCAGAGAACTGGCAACAGAAGAAAAACCAAGAAGAACCCAGCCTTCCTCTCCGGCTAGCTGGACAGTTTGTATCTTCACACTAAGATTGGGCAAGCGAATATGGTTAGTGTAAAAGCTTCCTGAAGGAGTAACTACAAACTGTTTCAACAGTAAAAGCTGTGCTAGGTCACATAGCTGATCAATTTACTTTGGACCTTTTTAAACTAAAAACAAAACAAAACAAAACACTATTATGATTAATGACTAGAATAAAAAAGCTTATATCTTTGCAGGCTTATTATTTTTCAGATTGATGTTGTCATGGAAGGTTTCAATACTTTTCAGATGATGTAGAACATAAATTAGATGCTTTCAAGAATGGTTATTCTTTTAAACAGGGCTCATGTATTTTTGTTTTAGAAAGATATTGATACAATGGCACGTTTTTTGTCACAGAGTTGTAAACTTAAACACCTCCCCTGTGAGAGCTGGTGAGATAGTTTAGTGGGTAAAGGCCCCTGCTGCCAAGCCTGACGACCTTCAGGTCAATCCTGTAAACCCCGTGGTGGAAGGACAGTGAAGACTCCTGAAAGTGCTCCCTGACTGCTCCCTCATGCCACTCCCTCGTTGCCATAAGTTCATATAAAAGATATTTTTTTAATTAAAAGACTCTCCCCGTAGGGACATTTTGGTGTGCTTACAAGTATGGATAATATTTACTATTATCTTTTTAAGTTCTGCTCTACATGTGCCTAGAATTGTTAGTCACATGTTACTATTATTGAAAAGGGCCTTACTATTTCCTGGAAGTATTTGTCTCCTGAGCCACTGGAGACAAATGGTCACACCATTCAGAGCAAGAGAGCCTCTGATGAGGACTGCGGTTGTTCCTGGCTAGAGAGAGAGAGAGAGACATTTGCTCTGGAAAGCAGGTTTGCTGCCTGCCTGTTACATCATGACTAAGAAATAGAGTTGCCATAACTAAAACTTAACTCAGAGGCACACAGGTGGTAGTGGACAAGCTTCCATGCCCCAGCCCTGAGTTTTACTTTGAGTAAACACTGTGCATACGGATCTGGCATCTGGAAATTTAAGAGTCCTTTAAAGGAAAGTGTCTATCTGGGTGTGGTGGCTTATACCTATGATGCCAGTGCTACAGGGGCCAAGACAAAAGGATGGCTGTGAAATTGGGGCCACCTTTGACAACACAGTGAATACCAGGACAGTCAGGGCTGCATAGCAGGATCCTGTCTCACTGGACCTATCAACTACCAGTCACATATTTTAGAGGGGCTCGTAGGGCGAAACCCCTCCTTTCTGAGCTATGGACTTACTGATGGATTCTGGGGCATGAGAAATCAGTATCTTCAGATGTGCACCCGCTGCTGATGCTACCCCATTCTGCCATCACACAGGGGACCTGGGTTATACTAACTGGGTCACAAAATGAGAAAAAGACATGAACAGACACTGAGAAGGAGATGTGGAGAGGGGTACTGACAGGGTAGGAAGGGAGGTAAAAGAGGGTAGAGAGGCAAGAGCAATCAAAATTAAGGACATGTTCAAAATTGAACACCTAAAGCAGATAAAGAATGACTGAATGCGGACAATGGACACGAGTCATGAAAGAGGACACGGGGCTAGCTGTTTCTCTTCTAACTCTGGTGGAGTGCTCTGTGTTGTTCTCAGTCCATAACTTCATCATACTATCCCATGGCTCACAATGTATTCTTTTTCCTTTGAAGAGGAGGTGATCATTTGAAATTTCAGTTTAATTCATAGATTCAGACCATATTTTGTCTCAGGAAAATTCTATCTATTTAGCAGGGAAACAGATAAGAAGAAAACGCAGCAGCCATGAGAAAGAGGAAAGGACAATGATATACACAGGGTGGGAATCTGGTGTCAGTTCAGGGCCCCGCTCTGTCCAAGTCTAAATACACTTAGGTGGAGAAACAGAAATGACTGAGGACTATTTTACTATAAGATCACATTAAGACATGCACCATTGCTGTGCATTTAATGATAGCACAGACATTAGAAGTCTCTGTCGTTTGTTTTCATTTCCCTGAGACACAGAAGAGACCCTGGTGTAGTCAGAAGATTACACAAGCTTATCAGAGTTTTCTTTTCTCTTTTTTTGAGAGCATCTCCATGTGCAGCCTTGGTTGGTCTAGTACTCAGTGTGTAATCCACGCTGGCTTCATACGTAAAGTTATCCTCCGGCCTCTGCCTCTCTAGTGCTGGGACCACAGATATTGGCCACTACACCAAGCTTTACTTCTCTCAGGGTTTAAAATTTACATTTGCTTATTTTATTTGTGTGTGTGTGTGTGTGTGTGCATGTGTGCATATGTATGTGTGTGTGCATGCATGTGTATGTGCATATGTGTATGTGTGTGCATGTATGTATGCACATGTGTGTGTGCATGCATGTGTATGTGCATATGTGTGTGTGCATGTGCGTATACACATGTATGTGTATGTGCCTTCACGCGTGCATGTGTGTGTGTGTGTGTTCTTACAGGTAATTATGAGCATGTGAATGTCTGAGGTATCTGCTCTCTCCTTTCACTGTGTAAGTCCCTGAGACTGAGCCATCTCACTAACCTTTCTTTCAATTTTCATTTGTATCATCACATACTTTGCTCTACTAAATAAGACACTATCTAAAGTATGACTAGTTACAGTTTGTGAGGAAACTAAAAAAATAGTACAAAGCAGTTATTTTATTATTGTTGGGTCTCAGGTCCAAGATTAAAAATAAATCCATAGACATAAATCTTAAGTCTGTGTATGTGGGGTTGTGAAATTAAAAAAAAATTAAGTTCTACTTTGAATAACTCCCTTTAAAAAAGAATAATGAGAATCCCAGGCTTTGCTGACTCCCCATGGGAAGTCTTACTTTTTTGGAGGAGAGGATGATGGGTGGACTGGGGGAGAAGGCTGTGCGGGGAGCAGGAGGAGGGATTAGAGGGGGAATCTGTAGTTGGTATGTACAATGAATAAAAAATTTCATAATTAAAAAAGTGAGAATTGCATATGCTAGAAAACAATGCATTTCTATGAGCACAGTCCTTCCATTCAGAAAGGCTTCATCAGGATTCAAAGGAAGGACACAATTGTGAGCCACTGTGACCCACATGAAGTAAAGACTTCAGGAGGATACAAACCTGAGGGCAGGCAGCTGCCACAGGGACCTTGAGGAGAGGCATGTTGGAGCCTGGTGGCTGGATGGGACAGAAGAAAGAGTCTGTCTTTGATGGAGACTTTCTCCTCCACCTTCACTTATCCCAGTGGTTTATGTTTACAAAATCAGTTCTAGTTCTCGTTCTTACCAGGTAGGGGCGAGCCAAGATTTTGTCCTTTGTTTTACTTTTGTGTGCTCTTTTCACTACACTTCTGGATTGACCAAGAGAAAGAGAAACTGGGCTGTGCTTAGTTCCAACCTGTTTTTTTTAAAAATGAGCCTGACCCACAGATAAGCATAGTCTTCACCCCTTATCAAGGGAACATCACTTTTCAACAGTGGGAGACCACGACAGAAAACCACAACTAATCAAAATGCCACGTGGTAGAGCCCAGTCCCAGTGGACACATCTACAAAATACTTCTGTACCTAAGGTTCAGGGGACACTGGGAAAGGAGTGAAGACTGTAAGCACCAGAGGAATGGGGGTTTTGCTAGAGCTATGTCTCCAAGTGACATCCAAAGCTACACTCTTAAAGTCTTACCAACACAACCATGTAAATATGAGCTGAACAAGGATGACACCAAGTGACATGCCAAACCCGACGGAGAAAGGCTGTGAGGCCGGAGCCCTACACAGAGAACTCTAAGTAACTGAGTAAAGCTGGGAGCGGGAGGGGAGGTCTTCCCTAGGGCACACCAATTGGTTATCCACCGCCAAAAGGTCCGTCCTGAAAAATACATACAAGTAACATTATACTTACCGAGCAAGTTGCATTTAAGAATATGTATGCATGTACACATTCTCATAAGTATGCAGCAGCAAATAATGAAAACAGAGGCCGTGAATTTTAAGGAGAGTAGGGAGGAGTATATGGGAGGGTTTAGAGCAAGGAAAGAGAAGGGAGAAATATAATTACATTATAATCTTAAAAATTAAAAAAAAATGTTGCCTCAAAAGAAAGTAAAAAAAAAAAAAATAGTTCTAGTCTCTTTTCACCGTCTTGGTACCTGTTAAGCCTGCTGGGAACAGCCCTCTAAAAGGCAAATAGTCTGGAAGGCGGTGCTGCAAGGCCATTTTGCTGGCTATCAGTGAGGTCCTCAGAACCAAAGAGAACAAACAGCTCTTCTCAAAAGGGAAGGTGGTTGTGCTGGAGATGAAACTGAATTCTACTTAGGCAAGAGATGTGCTTATGTGTGTAAAGCAAAAAAAAAACAACATGGTGACTCCTGGAGATAAACCAGACAAAACCAGATTATTTTGGGGAAATGTAACTCAGGCCCATGGACACAGGCATGGTTCATGACAAATTCCAAAGCAACTTCCTGCAAAGGCTGTTGGATACAGAATCGGTGTGATGCTGTACCCCTCATGAATTTAAACTAACGAAAAGCAAACAAATAGGAATGGTAAGAGAAAGCTATTTCAACTAATGAAATGTAAATAAATAAATGCTCTCATTAAAAAATGAAATCATCAGAGGGCTGGAGAGATGGCTCAGTGGTTAAGAGCAGTGGCTGTTCTTCCGGAGGACTCTGGTTCACTCCCCAGGACCCACATGGCAGTTCAAAACTCTCTGTAACTCCAGGTCCAGAGGCTCTGGTACCCTTGCATAGACATATATGCAAGCAAAATACCATGCACATAAAAATCAATTTAAAAAATTTCAGTTCTGTGTTGGTAAAGAGAATCAGTATGGGATACCCCTCAAGTCATCCAGCCACTCAGTGACTTTGTGTCCTACTCACAGAAGGCTCTGGCCGGAAGGTCAGTGCTTTTATTTATTTATTTTTAAACTAGCTATCACCAGGCAGGGACCTTATCAATGCCAAGTCTTTCTGAAATGGTGAGTAAAGAATAGGAGCAGCTGGAGTGTGTTAAAAAAAAAAAAAAGGAAGATTCTCAGGAAGATCTAGCTTAGGATGGAGAGAAAAGGGAATTCACTCCTTCACTCTGTAAGCAACTGTCTTTCAAAAAAGTTCAGGCAGTGTTTTATTCAAGAGGTAAGATGACAAAGTTTTATTTGATTTCACTAGTATGAAAATTGCAATGACATCACTAATTGCTCAGTGCATGAAGACTGAATGTAGGTGTTTTTGAAATGAGGAACCCCTGAGTCCTACACCACCCTCCAAACACTGCAGCTTTGGAAGTCCACCTACTCGCTCACTGGATTTTGGGCAGGGACAAAAGCATGCAGGATCTGGCTAAACCAGAGAAATATCTGCAATGTTCCTCTTTTTTAATTAATTAATTTTTCTTTATTAAGAAAATTTTTATTCATTTTACATACCAACCACAGATCCCCCTTTCTTCCTTCCTCCTGCTCTCCCACTCAGCCTTCTCTCTGAACTCACTCCCCATTCCCTCCTCCGAAAAGATAAGGCCTCCCATGAGGATTCAGCAAAGCCTGGTACATTCAGTTGAGGCAGGTCCAAGCCCCTTCCCTTGCATCAAGGCTGTGCAAGGTGTCCCACCATAAGTAATGGGCTCTAAAAAGCCAGCTCATGCACCAGTGATGGATCCTGATCCTACTGCCAGGGGGGGCCCTTAAGCAGACCAAACTACACAACTGTCTCGCTTATACAGAGGGCCTACCTAGTCCAGTCCCATGGAGGTTCCACAGTTGTTGGTCTAAAGTTCATGAGTTCCCACTAGCTTGGTTCAGTTTGTCTCTATAGGTTTCCTCATCATGATCTTGATGCCCCTTGCTCATAGAATCCCTCATCCCTCTCTTCGACTGGACTCCTGGAGTTCAGCCTGGTGCTTGGCTGTGTATCGCTGTATCTGCTCCCATCAGTTACTGGATGAAGGTACTATGATAACAGGGTATTCACCAATCTAATTACTGGGGTAAGTTAGCTCAGGCACCCTCTCCACTATTGCTAGTAGTCTAAGCTGGGATCATCTTTGTGGATTCCTGGGAACTTCCTATCGCCAGGTTTCTCCCTATCCCCATGATGTCTCCCTCTATTAAGATATCACTTTCAGCCGGGCGGTGGTGGCACACACCTTTAATCCCAGCACTCGGGAGGCAGAGCCAGGCGGATCTCTGTGAGTTCGAGGCCAGCCTGGGCTACCAAGTGAGCACCAGGAAAGGCGCAAAGCTACACAGAGAAACCCTGTCTCGAAAAAGCCAAAAAACAAAACAAAACAAAAAGATATCATTTTCACTGTTCTCCCACTCTATTCCTGCTACAGGTTGACCATCCCATTCCCTTACATTCTCATCTCCCATCCCTTAACTTCCATTGCCTCCTTCACCCCCAGTTTACTCAGGAGATCTCATCTATTTCCCCTTCCCAGGGTGATCCATGTGTCCCTCTTAGGGTCCTCCTTGTTAACTAACTTCTCTGCAGCTGTGGGTTATAGTCTGGTTATCCTTGGCTTTACATCTAGTATCCACTTATGAAAGAGTGCATACCATGTTTGTCTTTCTGAGTCTGGATTACTTCACTCAGGATGATATTTTCTAGTTCCATCCATTTGCCTGCAAATTTCATGATATTATTGTTTTTTACTGCTGAGTAGTACTTCATTGTGTGTATGTACCACATTTCCTTTATCTATTCTTCGGTTGAAGGGCATCTAGGTTGTTTCCAGGTTCTGGCTACTATGAATAATGCTGCTTTGAATGTAGTTGGCAATGCTCCTTCCTCTTTTGACCCCAACATGGTCTTGACAAATGAAAAGTTCATGTAGTAGACTTCTTCATTGTTCTACTTTCTAAGCAAAACAAAAAAGAGAAGCTGTAAAACATGAAAAGGAGGGAAGAGAAGACAGCCAATTTGTTAGCAGGAAAAACAACCAATATGTTAGCAAATGTTCTCACTGAATCGTTTCCTGGACAGTCATGCTTTTCAAGCCAATTAGGGAAGCAGAAATATCCTCTTCAACAGCAAATAAAGAGAAACAGTGATGTTGGGGAGAGAGGGACCTAGAAAGATTAATCCTTTTAAAAGTCATCTTCACTGCTTTTCTCTCTTGTCCCCCTCAACAATCTGTTTACCCCAAGGGATATAAAACACATTGAACAGTGCAAGGGAAATAGCTTCACTAGTTAATACAGAGGACCCACTGTTAGCCGGTGTTGCTATGTGTAGTCTTTCCTCATTAGTTTAAGCTTAGTTCTTTCAAAATAGCTCTGACAGCAAAGCATGTTCTGAAGATCTGAGACCCTGAAGGGAAAAATGCCAATAAAACACACCTGAGTGCTGACCTGAAGTGAACATATACCATAAGAAAAGTTTTAAGTAGATGTTTAAAACTCTTATCTTCATAGTATCCACAAACTAAGCAATGTGTTAGAAAAAAATTAAAATTATTTCCTTATTAATTGCATCCTAATTGGGGCCTAACTCCAAGAATACTACTACTTCGTGTGCCTTAGGAAGCAGTAGGAAGTGGGTCCTGGGGCTGGTTGTATTTTGCAGAGAACAGTCAGGCATTGGTAGTTTAATTACCATGTTCCTTGTTTCATAGCTAGTTACTGGAGGGTAAGGCAGATCTGAACACAGGCAGGCTGGCTCTAGAGCTTAGGGCAACCACTATATAGCAATTATAAAGAGCCTATGCTAACCACTACACAGCAATTAAATGCACACTTCATTCGAACTTTGGAAAAGCCATTCGGTCTTGATTCATTATTCAAATAGTTATATCAGTTAGACAGAGTGGCCCATGCCTAAAAATCCAGTGTTTGGTAGGCAGAAGCAGGAGGATTGCCACAAGTTAGGGGCCAGTTAAATCACAGTGAGTTCCAGGCCACCCAAGACTGCACAGTAAGAGCCTGTCTCAAAATACACACACACACACACACACACACACACACACACACACACACACACACACACACACAGGAGAGAGAGAGAGAGAGAGAGAGAGAGAGAGAGAGAGAGAGAGAGAGAGAGAGAGAGAGAGAGAGAGAGAGAGGACACGAGCAGATGTACAACAAGCATGGGAATCTGAACTGAACAAAACAACAAACCAAATACAAACTAGCCCATCAAAAAGTTTCTGGGTGTGAAGAGTCTCAAGAACTCTCCATCCTCTTGACTGTCTTCCACGGGGGTGGTGGGCTTGCTGGTCTTAGTAACAGCTCTCAGGAAAAGAGCTACCCAGGAAAGGAGCATGGCGGGTGGGGTTGGGGTTGGGGGTAGGTTCTGTTTGTCTTTCAGTCAGTGTATCGGTCCATAGCAGTCTTCAGCAGTCTTCCGCTCTCAATGTGAATAATAAAGTGTGGAATTAACTAAGCAATTGTTGGGATTTGAGAGGTGCAAAGGGGGCAAAGGTTACAGTGAGTAAATCTGGTAAATTACAAAGGGAAATGAGTCTTTCCCTCAATTCTAACACACTTCATCGTCTTTCAGGTACTTCATAGTGATGCCCACGTCAGACAACAGAACATTCTGTGTCAGTATCTGCTTGGACCCCCACCCACTAGGGTTAATGAGAATCCATCTGAGCAGTAATTTCCTATGAAAAAGAAACCCTAGCAGGCCCAGGTCTGGGTCTGTGCAGCTGATGGATTGCTTCTTTTTTTATAGAGCCAAACCATCTTCATAGGAATCAGCTTTCAAGTATATAAATTTCAGCTTGGAAATTATTTCTCTTGATGCTGCTTTCAGCCATTCTTTTTTAAAAAGAGACATTAATTAGCTGAATAAATCCACCAAGGAACACAAAGTGTTTCTGCAAAATAATACGATAATTTGTATTGAAGATGTGATTGAAGGTTGGAAGAAATAAAAGAAGCATGAAAATGGCAAAGTTATAGTTATTGGGAATCTGGGGTAAGTCACTTTCCTCTATTTGATCTAATGTATCTGATTTTCATCTCCTTCCCCCACCCTCCTTTCCACAATTTAGACTGTGTCTCCTCTGTTAATTTGTCACAAAAATTGTGACTCACAGTTTAAAATAAACACTGACAGCATACAGAAAAAAAAATTCTCAACTGTGAGACGAATTTCAACGTTTATAAAAAATAGGTCTTTTCCTATTGTTATGTGTTGGCTCATCATTAAAGGTGCAGGCAGGACTCTTCTTTATAGACCAAGCAATTTTTATGTCAGATGTTCCTTTTATCATGCATTTGTGACTTAAGGAACATGCCAAGATAAATGTAAATCTATTCCACTAGGATACGAAGAACGCCATTTGCTTCACTTTGTTGTTGCTTTGAGAAAGAGTCTTACTATGTGGCCTGGCTGCCCTGGATCTCCTATGTAGACCAGGCTGGAATTCTGGAGTTACAGAGAGTTGTAAGCTGCCGTGTGGGTACTGGGAATTGAACATGGATCTTCTGCAAGATCAGCCCATGCTCTTAACCACTGGGCCATCTCTTCAGCCTCCTTCCCGTTACCATTAGTTTCATATTAAAGAATTGATATTTTACATCAAGAGAGAAATTGAGGCCAATTAGCAGTCAGATGTTTTCTCAACTTGTTTTGCTGGTTATGCTAACAGATCTTCAGGGATATAAATTCATTAGTTAATTCATCCACTAGTAGGGTGGCAGTGGAGCTATGGCTAAGTGGGCAGGACAGCAGCAGAGCTGGGATGTTACTGTTTAGATTTGGATCTGCTAATTTACCCATTGCTATCAATGCCTTACTGGAGTAGCTGCCCATGCTCTTTTTCCTTTCCTGTTCAGTGACCGAATCCTCACAGGGCTCATATGTGTGCATTAAATGTCACAACACACACATTAATGTATTACTATGAATTTTAAAGATGTGGTAGCTGAATCAATGTCCATATACCTCTAAAATATTTTCTGAGTCAGATAAAAAAAAAAAGACACTGAAATGGTTTATCAGAATGGAAGTAGAATTTTTTTTAACTTTTATTGATTCTTTGTGGATTTCCCATCATGCATTCCAATCCCACTTATCTCCCTGTTCCCTCACATCCACCCTCTGCCCTTGCAACCTCTCCGAAACAAAACAAATTTTTTTTTTAGATTCCTTTTTTTTTTTTTTTTTTTTTTTTGGTTTTTCGAGACAGGGTTTCTCTGTGTAGCTTTGCGCCTTTCCTGGAGCTCACTTGGTAGTCCAGGCTGGCCTCAAACTCACAGAGATCTGCCTGGCTCTGCCTCCCAAGTGCTGGGATTAAAGGTGTGTGCCAACAATGCCTGGCCAAAAACAATTTTAAAAGAAAATAAAAAAAACCAAACAAAACGAAGAAACAAAACAGAAATCAACACAAAACAAAACAAAAAACAACAAGAAAAAAGAAAAGGAAAAGAATCTTGTTTAGGAAGCTGTAGTGTGGCCCATTATGTCACACAATTTACCCTTAGTCCATTCATCTTTACTTGTAAGTGTTCATTGGTCTGGCTGGAGGCCTCTGGCTTCTGCTACACCACCCAATGGCTCTCATTGGGACTCCTCTTAGATAGCCTGCTGTTGTCCTGTGTCATGGAGATCCTGCTGTTTTACATCTGTAGGTGCCTCCTCTTCACATGCTCCAACAGTTCATGGATGGGTTGGGTGTTGGGGTGGGCCAACTCATAGCCCTGGTTCTCGGCCTGAGTGGAAGCTGGGTTGGTCAGCCCTCCAGCTTTCTCTCATTGTCAGTACCTGGGCGAGCTCTCCAGCATTGCCTTGGCTAGCTCACTCATTGCAGCCCACAACAAGGTGCAGGGCCAGTTCTCCTGCTCTCAGGTCCTCAGAGCTGGGTCATCCACACTCATACTGTCAGGGCCAGCTCTACTGTTTTGCCCAGTCGTGGTATAGGGTCCTCTCTCCTGATCGCTGTAGGAGGCATACAAGATAGGGTGTGTGTGTGTGTGTGTGTGTGTGTGTGTGTGTGTGTGTGTGTGACCTGCGGTCCCAGACAACAGGGTTAGCTATAGTGTGCTGCCCAGACAAGGTGCAGGGCCTGCTCTCCTGTGTACTGCAGCTGGCGAGGGGCAGGGATGGTCCTCTCATTCTTGTGTCCCCATGGCTAGCTCTCACAGGTGATATAAGCAAGGGAGGAGGGCATCTTTCTCTCACCCATGCCACCACATGGCAGATAAAGGGAGGTGGGGTCAGCTCTCCTGTTCTTAATAGTCAGGGATAAATTCCCGGAAGTCTAAGTACTGGGTCATAGAGTAAGAGCAGTTGTGATTTATATTGAGACCGATAAACTTTTTCAGAACTACTCAAATCAAGATTTACTGCTAGCAACAAAGAGGCTTCTGGGAGTTTGTTCTAGTTTTCTTCAGATTTTTTTTATAGTTTTAATTTTGCATTTAGATTTATAACTCATTTTGAGTTAATTTTTATATAACCCATGTGTTAGATTGAAAGGTCCCTTTCTGCATATTGGCTCTTCACTAACTCAAGAAACACACTACGATATTGCTGTTACCAGGTTCATCTGTATTTTGGGATGTGGAAGAAAGGCTTTATTTCATCTCACAACTCTCAGGTCACCATCCATCACAGTGGAAAGTCAGAGCAGGAACTCAAGGCAGGAATCTGGAGGCAGGAACTGAAGCAGAAGCCCTGGAGGGAACATTGCTTTCTGGCTTGCTCTTCATGACTTGCTCAGTCTGCTTTCTTTCTTTCTTTCAATGTATTTTTAAATTTTAAGATAATAATATAATTACATCAGTTCCTCCTTCCCTTTCTACCTCCAAATCCTCCCATATAAAACCCCTTGGTCTCTTTCAAGTTCACAGTCTCTTTTTTTTTTTTCATTAGTTGTTGTTACATTTATATAATGTATGTATTCCTAGATACATAAATACAACCTGGTCAGTCTGTATAATATAATATGTATGTTTTCAGAGCTCACCACTTGGTGCTGGATAACCAACTGGTGTGATTTTACCTGGGGAAGACTGTTTCTCCCACTCTAAGTATACCTTAGTTGCCTGTAGTTCTTTATGTAGGGTTGAGGCCTTGTGAGTTATCATCCCCCCCTTCCCACATGTCCTTAGCATGTCTATTTGTGTTATCTTCATCCAGCTCATGGTTAGGCAGCCATGTTGGTGAGACTTTAATGTGCAGCTTCTGACATTTTGTAGATACACAATCTCAGCAAACTCCCTGATACTTTGGCTTTTACACTCTTTCCTCCTCCTCTTCCACAATGATTCCTGAGCCTTAGGTGTGGGAGTTATTTTGTAGATGTATCCACTGGGACTGGGATCCACAATTCTGCATTTTGAACTCAGATCCACCTGCCTCTGCCTCTACAGCATATCCTACCGGCCTGAGCCACCAGAGCTGGCAACTCTTCATTTTGAATGGTTGTGGATTTCTGGATTAGCCTCCTTCTTTGACAAAGAAACATTCCTTTGATGAGGCATGAAGACTAAGTTACTCTGCTAGTCACTGGAGAAAGAGGTGCAGGATCTGGCTGGATAGAGAAGTTGGAAGTCACACTTGCATCATTGTGAAGAAGAAGAAGAGGAAGAGGAGGAGGAAGAGGAAGAGGAAGGGGAAGGAGGAGGAGGAGGAGGAGAAGGAGAAGGAGAAGGAGAAGGAGAAGGAGGAGAAGAAGAAGAAGAAGAAGAAGAAGAAGAAGAAGAAGAAGAAAAAGAAGAAGAAGAAGAAGAAGAAGAAGAAGAAGAAGAAGAAGAAGAAGAAGAAGAAGAAGAAGAAGAAGAAGAAGAAAAAGAAGGCAGCTCAGTGTGTAAAGGCATTTGCTGCCAATTCTAGTGACTCTGGGAGCTATACAGTGGAAGTGGAGAACTGAAAATCTTTTTTTTTTTTTTTTTTTTTTCACATGTACTATTTTATAACAAGTGTAAATCATTTAACAAACCCTTTCAATGAACAGTGTTTTAAGAGAACAGAGAACTGAAAATCTTATAAGCTGTCCTTTGATTTCTGCACACACACACACACACACACACACACACACACACACACGAGAGAGAGAGAGAGAGAGAGAGAGAGAGAGAGAGAGAGAGAGAGAGAGAGAGAGAGAGAGAGAGGAGAAGAAAGAGATACTAAATAAACAAAAATAATTGTGAATATTTTATACAAACACCTTTCTGGATTAAGACTTTATTTCTGTATTGATTTTTTTGTGCCTATCTCTTCACTAATACTATTGTCTTGATAAATACAGCTTGATATAAAGTCTTAAAATAGGGTAGTATGATTCTTTCAACTATAATATTCTTATAAAATGGCTTAAGGTCTTCTATTTATTTTTTAGAGCTGAGTTTTTAAAATGTATAAAAATTCCTTATGGGGTCAAACAAGGTGGCACATACTGTCAGTCATCGAGGTACTTGGGAGGATGGAGCAGGAGGATGCTGTGTGTGAGATCAGCCTAGGCCATCTAGCAAGTACTAAGCCGGCTTGGACAATACTATTTATTTATCTTTTTTTGACATGAGGTCTCACTGTGTTGCCCAGGCTGGCATCAGTCTCTCATAGTTAACACGATCCTCAGACCTAATGCTGCATCCTCCTGAGAGCTGGGACAAAAAGCAAAAGGTACCCATCACCATTCCTGGGCCTTTTATTTTAATTAATTATTTATTTTGAGACAGCATATTATGTAACCTAGGCTGGCCTTGAATTCACTCTGTAGCTGAGGCTGACTTTGAACTCCTGACCCTTCTGCCTCCATCTCCAAGTGGTGAGTAGACTAACATGTTTTTGACCTGTCAATCCTCTGGCCTCAGCCTCCAAATGTTTGATACAAATTGAAGATCTGGCTTCTCTGGTACCTTCACTCCTATCCTCTCAGGCACAGAACTCTTTAGAATTTTGAAAGGTAATACATTGAATCTGTAAACCAACTCAGGGGACATGTCATCTTAAACATATTATTTTTAACTACATGGACACAGATGTCTCCCATATATTCAGATCTTTAAATTGTCTTTCAATGAGATTATGTCATTTTCAAAATATATCACTTATGCTTCTGTAATTAAATTTATTCCCAAATATTATACTCTTTTTGATGAGTAGATTTTTTTATTCTATATAAAATTATAACTGATTTTTGTGTATTGAGCTTGGATTTTGAAACTTAGTTTGTTAAACTTCTGATGTGAGGTCAATAATTTTAAAAGAATGTTTTATTTTTTCTTTGACAATTTTATACAAGTGTAAATTTTTCTTGATCATAATCACCCCAAACTTCTCTGGCTATCCCTCAATACACCCCCTTCCCACTTTCATGTCTCTCTCTCTTTTTATAACTACTGAGTTCAATGCATGCTGTCCACATATGTGTGAGTAGGGGGTGAAAGACAGACAACATTCTAGGAGCCACAGAAAAAAATGACTCAATTTGTAGACTTAATTTTTTTTTTGAGACAGAGTTTTGTGCTTGCCAAGCTGTCTTCTAAATCCATATGTAGCCAAGGATGACTATATTTCTCATCCTACTGACTCTAACTCTTGATTCTTATCAACTAAGCCATATCCAACCCCACCCCCTATTGTTTAGTCTTTCTCTCCCTCTCTTTACATATAGATATATTTACACAGGGTATTATGTATTCTAGGATGGCTTAAAGGTACAGCCAGGAAGGTGCTTCAAACTCTCTCTGTTTTTTTCTTTTGAGACAGGGTTTCTCTGTGTAGCCCTGGCTGTCCTGGAACTTGCTCTGTAGATCAAGTTGATCAGGCTGGCTTTGAACTCACAGAGAGGCTTCTGCCTCTTGAGTGCTGGGACTAAAGGGGTGTACCATCATTGCCTGGCTTGCCTCGAACTCTTGAACTTCCTGTCTATATCTCTTAAAGGCTAGAATTTAGAATTGCAAGAATGTGCTAGCACACCTGAATTTATTTGTTTGTTTGTTTGTTTAGTGTGTGTGTGTGTGTGTGTGTGTGTGTGTGTGTGTGTGTGTGTGTGTGTACAGATGCAAGCATGTGGAAGTTAGATGAGAATGAGAACTTCTGGCAGTTGACTGTCCTTTCACTGCGTGTTCTGATGACTGAACTCGGATAATCAGCCTTGCACAGCAAGTGCTTTTATTCGCTGAGCCATCTATCTCTCCAGCCCCTTTGTAGATTTTATAAAAGGGGTTCAGCCAGGCATGGCGATGTATGTCTGTAATCCTAGCACTTAGGGGGCAGAAGTAGTATGATTGAAGCAATTTCGGGCATCCTGGTCTATGTAGAGAGTTTCAGGCCAGCTAGGGCTACACAGTGAAACACTTCCTCAAAAACAAAACTGTTTTGTTTAGGTCTCATATGGAAGATCATATCGCCTTTGAATCAAGACAGCTTTAGTTTTTCTTTTTTCCTTTCAACCTAGATATCTTTTTCCTTCTTTTTATTGTCTAATGGCCTTGGTCAGAACCTCTAACAGAATGTTGATTAGAAATGACAAGGGTGGACTGCCTGTTCTTTCTGCTCTTAGTGAAGGCATTCAGTTCTTCACCATTAGGTGTGATGTTAACTGTAGGGTTTTTGTTTGTTGGATGGTACATGATCTTTATTTATCAGGTTGAGAAAGTTCCCTTGTCTGCCCAGTTTGTTGAGTGTTTTAATAGTAAAAGGGAGATGGATTTTGCCAAATTCTGTTGAGCACAGTAGAGCACTGCATGCATTCTCGCTTTGTTTCCATTGAACTAGTCCATTATGCTGATTGATTCTGATATGTTGAAACAAGAATGTATGTTGGACAAGCCTCACTCAATCTGGATGCACTCTCTGTGCAGCTGGATTAGGTTTGCAGCATTTTGTGAGGACTTCTGATTCACATTTGTAGGGGATGTTTTCCCTCCGTATTATGTCTTTACTTGGCTTTGGGGTGAAGGCAGTATTAGCCTTATAGAGTGAGTTAGAAAGTCTTCCACCCTCTTCTATTTTTTGAATAAAATTGAGAGGGTTGAAGTTAATTGATACTAAATTTTCTTTAAATATTTGAGAGAACTTGCCAAGAAAGTCCAGGCTTTCTTTGTCCAATGTTTTCAAATTACAGATTTTCTTTACGTGTTACAAGTCTGCTTTCTTAGTTAGGGTTTTATTGCTGTGAAGAGACACCGTGATCGCAGCAACTCTTACAAAGGAAAACATTTAATTGAAGCTGGCTTCCAGTTTCAGAGGTTTAGTCCATTATCGCCATGGTGAGAAACCTGGTGATGTGCAGACAGACATGATGCTGAGGGGTTTATTTTGAACTGCAGGCAGCAGAAGGAGACTGGGTTCCACCCTGGGCATAGCTTGAGCATATGAGATCTCAAAGCCTGCCCCCATAGTGACACGCTTTCTCCAACAAGACCACCCCTCCTAATAGTGCCACTCCCTAAGAGCTGAGCATTCAAGCACATGAGTAAAACCACCACATCTGCTTATACTTGTTATTTCTTCTGGAATTAGTGTTGGTAATTTGAACGTCTTTGGAATTCATTAATAGTATCCAGGTTATAGGAATACTGTTTTTCAGAGTAGTTTCTTTTTGTTTGTTTTTTGAGACTGTATCTTGCTCTTGATGATGCAAGATGACCTTGATCCCCCAGTCCACCTACCTCAGTTTCCTCAGTGCTGGTGTTACAGGCGTGTGCTACCACACTCAGCTAATCCTCTCATACAGTTAGCAGTAATGCCCCTGTAGCATGAATCTTAAAAGGTCTTATTAATAAAAACAAACCTGGAGCCAGGTATTCGGGTGAATGCTGGAAGATCAGGGAAACAGAACAAGCCACAGCTAACCTCACCTCACCAACTCCTCAGCTGATCTCGTTTCCTCAAACTGGAAGCCTCTGTGTCCTCATCCAGAATGAATCTCAGCTGAACTGCTGCTAAAAGCCTAAAAGCTTAACAGGCTCTAGTTCCTGGTTCTCAAGCCTTATATACCTTTCTGCTTCCTGCCATCACTTCCTGGGATTAAAGGCGTGTCTTCACCCTGCCTGGCTGTTTCCAGTGTGGCTTTGAATTCACAGAGATCCAGACAGATCTCTGCCTTCTGAATGCTAGGATTAAAGGTGTGTGTGCCACCATTTTCTGGCCTCTATATCTAGTGGTTGTCCTGTTCTCTGACCCCAGATAAGTTTATTAAGGTGCACAATATATTGGGAAACACAATATCACCACACGTCCCTACTTCCATTCCTGATTTTAGCTCTTTTTCTTTCCTTAAAATAAGTAAGTCAGGTTGAAAGTCTGCCAATTTTGTCAATATGAGAAAAAATTAACTATTTTTCAATGCTTTCTTTCTTTTTCCTTTTCTTTTTTTCTTTCTTCCTTCTTTTTTCTTTCTTACTTTTTTTTTGTTCTGTGGATTGAATTCAGGACCTTACATATATTAGGTAATTATTTTTGCAACACAAGAGCCAATTAATCAATTTTCCTCTGTTATTTTTATATAAGGACGATTGGTCTAGAATCATCTTTTCTTACAATTTCTTCTGCCATATACTTCTTGCTCCCCCCCCCAACTTCTATTTTTGTAATGAAATAGAATGAAATGAATAGTGGGCAAGCAAAGGGTCTGACAGTGGGAGCTATTCACCCACTGAAGTCTATTGGCCAAAGCTTTTGGGATTCTATTTAAGGAGCACATTAGGGAGTTCACAAACTAAGTGACTGCCCTCTTGAGTTCCTCCCTCTTCTCCATCTTCCAACACACAAGGCTCCCACAGTGCTCCTTTCTTGGTTTCTGTGTTTGTCAGTCCGTGTCATGGTGAGGAACACGCTGAGCCAATGAGCTTACGGTAAGAAAAGGTTTATTTTTGCTCATAAATTTGGAGATCCGGAATGCCCCACTGCTTTGAGACAGTTTGTGAACATCTTGGCTGGGGCCCATGGCAGAGCAAAACAACTGCTCTGACCAGCCATCCTGGTGGCTGGTCAGCACTCAGGAGGCTGAGGCAGGATGACTATAAGTTTGAGACAGGCCTGGGCTACAGTGAGGCTCAGTCTACAAGGCAAGATGACTAATCATAAAAACAGAAATGAGCAAACCAACAAAACCTTTGCTCACCTCACTTGCCAGCTACAAGAATAAGAAGACTGACTACGATCCCTCATTTCTTTTCCAAGGCACTTTCTGTGTCTTATGGACATCCCATAAATTCTTCCTTTTCAAAGTGTACCAGTTCCTGTAGTACTACCCTGTAGATCAGTGGTTCCAACTTCCCCAGTGCTGTGATCCTTTAATACAGTTCTTCATGCTGTGGTGACTCACAACCATAAAATTACTTTTGTTGCTACTTGATAACTGTAATTTTGCTATCGTTATGAATGATAATGTGTAGCTAGAGTTTTCCTGCCTTGCCCACAGTCAGGACAAATCTTTGTCACCTGCCAGTCCCATAGCCGATCAGACCCAACCAAGTAAACACAGAGACTTATATTGCTTATAAACTGTATGGCCATGGCAGGCTTCTTGCTAACTGTTCTTATATCTTAAATTGACCCATTTCTATAAATCTATACCTTGCCACATGGCTTGTAGGTTACCGGAGTCTTCACATGCTGCTTGTCATGGCGGCGGCTGGCAGTGTCTCCCTCCTCAGCCTTCTGCTTCCCAGAATTCTCCTCTCTCCTTGTCCCACCTACTTCCTGCCTGGCCACTGGCCAATCAGTGTTTTATTTATTGACCAATCAGAGCAATTTGACATACAGACCATCCCACAGCAATAATGTAAATATTTTTGGAGACAGGTTTTTTCAAAAGGGTCAAGACCCACAGGTTGAAAACCAGTGCTGTAGATCAAGGCTTTGACTTGACTTGTCTGGGAGACACACAGCACTCCTTTTGCTAGAATGTTGGCTATGGTTATGTGCAATATCTCATAACTGTTTCTTCCAAGGGCAAGTGAAGAAATGGGAGTGTGGGTGGCGGGTGTGACTTGATAGTTCCAATCAGTTCCAGTCCCTGTCACCTTTCCGTGGGGAGAGGTGGACACCTGCTGTTGCAGCCATTTCTGTTGCTTCCCGGCATGTGGTTCTGGGTTGATGCCTCAGTATCCCCATTAGTAGATGTTAGAAGAAAAAAAATTTGTGGGCTCAAATCTGGTTTAAAGGACTTTGATTTATAATTTCTTTTCCACTCTATGTATCTGTTTAAGGTTTTGATCTGCTTTCAGTGGGTAGGACACAGTAGAATGTTTATTTCCCCTTGAATTGAGCTGAACTTTTCTCTTCCACTTACTTTAATGAATACATTTTTAGTAATTCTTTGGAGTGGTGATAGGCTAGATTCAGGGTTAAATAGAAGTAAATCTGTGTCTTAGTCAGTGTTCCCTTGTTGTGAAGAGACACTATGACCACAGCAATGATTATAAAAGAAAACCTTTTACTGGGGCTTGCTTAAGTTTCAAAGGTTTAGTTCATTGTCATCAATGGTGAGAGCATGGCAGCATGCAGGCTGACATGGTGCTCGAGAAGTAGCTGAGAGTTCTACATCCAGATCTACAGGCACCAGGAAGAGAGCCACTGGGTCTGGCTTGGGATTTTTTGAAAACCTCAAAGCCCACTCCTAAAGTGACACACTTCCTCCCACAAGGCCACACCCACCCCAACAAGGTCACACCTCCTAATCCTTCTCAAGTAGTACCACCTCCTGATAACTAAGCATTCAAATTTATGAGACTATGGGGATCATTCTTATTCAAACCACCACAGTGTAGAAGAAGTAAAAAAAAGTCCAAATATTATTGGATTTTATCATACCATTAACAGAAGGTTTTGCAGAGAAACTATTAGTGTAAAGTAACATGATATGGGCAGCTGTGGTGACAATACTTTTAATCCAAGAACTTGGGAGGCACAGGGAGGCAGCTCTCTCTGAGTTTGAGGCCAGCCTGCTCTGCACAGTGACTTCTAGGCTAGCCAGGACTATATAATAATACTCTATCTAAAGATAAAATACATGTAGTAATAATAAATAATCCTTAAATAAACAAATAAATAACATGGTTTACATTTTAGAAACATTTTTACAGTGCTTTATTGAGAATGTATCGGTAGAGGGAGAAAAAATTAGAAGAAAAAGTGGGTGAGGACTGTCTTGGTCTTTGTGAGAGAACAAATTATACATGGGTGTAGTTTTATGGGACCCCTTTTTAAATGTGTCACTTTGACCTTAAAAATGTTGACTTTGGGCTGTGGGTATAGTTCAGCAACGAAGCATTACCCTAACATGGAAGAGACCCTGGATTTGAAGCCAGTGCTGAAATACAAGTTTAACTTTATATTTAATTAAATGTCAAAATGTCAACGAACTTGTAATGTGTATATTTTTTGAAGCAGACAAGTAAGGAAAATTAATTTTTTAATTATTTTGCAGAGGTGCTGGATTGTGTCATTTCCTTTATAGCTGAACTTTGGCTATAATTTTTAACAATTAGTTTTTTTTATGTGAATTTTAAAGGGGGGATTGAGATTTGTTTCCTTTTTTTGGATTTTGAAATTTAAAATGTATATTCTTACTATGTCATTTGGCTCTGACTTGGAACTTGATATATAGACTAGGCTCTTTTCAAACACAAAGATCTACTGGCTCTGCCTTCTGAATTCTGGGCACGTATCTCATGGCCAGTTATGGACATCAATTTTTTAAGATTAGCCAATGTAAGGTTTCATCTGAAATTATTTCCTATTTTAAAAAAAAGAGTGATTTTTTTTCTCTATGAAGTTTTGGTGCCTGTACTGGATCTCATTCTGTAGACCAGGCTGGTAGTGATTTTTTTCCTTTGAGTGGGGGCAGTAGCAGGCTGGGAAGTACTTGCTGTATAAGCACTGAGTTCAAATCCTCTGTGCCCATGAACATGCCCATGACTCTGACACTATGAGGAGCAGAGACAAGAGGATTGCTTTGGCTTCCTGGCCCTCATTGTCACTCCAGGTTCAGTCAGAGACCTTGACTCAAGATAGTAAGGTGGAAAGTGATAGAGTAGGACACAACATCTTTTTCTGAGCTCTCCACGTGCATGCAGACACGTGTCCACAAACTCATTGGCAAACATCACAAACATGTATACCACACTCATATATAAAATTAAATAAATAATAAAATGCCCTTAAAATTTTTGACAAGATTTATGCTATTTACTGTGTATTATATAATAAGGTGCTTTACAAATTGTGGAGATGGCTATCAAGATGGTCAGCAGGTAAGGGTGAAGCAAGCAAGCATAGGACACAGTGTAGCACCCTGGGACGCCCATTTGTTTTAGGGTTATGCACATCCCCCTTGAAATAATGGCTTGGCAGCCTAGTTGCTTCACTTGTATGTACTCTCTGTGTGTGCACACACAGACACACACAGACACACACACACACACAGACACACACGCACACACGCACACACGCACACACGCACACACGCACATACACACACTCCTTTCCAAACAATGCACCTTACTACCTCTTGACTTCCCATAGACTCCCATATTTGAACAACAGTATGATTTCCTGCCCTGGTAACAATCAAATTTAGACAGGTTTTACTTAAGTATGTTCCCAATGTCTCTGTGTATGAAGAATAGAAAGACTGATCTTGCCTAAACCAGTTTGGGGTATGTCTGCAGTAAAGCAAAATGGTGCCCTCCAGTAACCTTTTAGGGAGAATCTCCTATTTACCATCTTTGGTAGTTTGAATGCAATTGACCCCCATAATCTCATAGGGAGTGGCACTATTAGGAGGTAGGGCCTTGTTGGAGGAAGTGTGCCACTGTGGGGGTGGGCTTTGAGGTCTCCTATGCTCAAACTACTCCTTGTATCACAGTCTATTTCTTGTTGCCTTCTGATCAAGATGTAGCCAGCACCATGTCTGCCCACATGCTGCCATACTCCCCACCATGATGATAATGGACTGAACCTCTGAAACTATAAGCTGCCACCTCAACTAAATGTTTTCCTTCATAAGAGCTGCTGTGGGCAAGGTGTCTCTTCACAGTAACACAAACCCTAGGACACCATCTTAGGCCTATGCATGATTGGGTATGCATATAATTAAAATTAGATACATTATGGAAAGGCCTATGTACAGAAGAAAAAAATGAATGTGTAAGCTAGCCTATCAATTAAAACAGAGAACCACACAAACTATCCCCCTTAGTAACAACTTGTCCTTCTCTTGAGCCCATGAAAGGAAGCCCTGAATAATAAATAATTGGGCTGTAGAGTGCTCTCACTCATGTGACCTGCTGTCAGTCTTGACAGTATATCTTCATCCTCCTGTATTTTAAACTATCTCTTTGCACCAAGGAAAGTTACTTTGCTTCTTTTGCAAATTTGTGTGAATGCTCGTTTTCAGTTCTTTACAAATGAGACCAAGAACCTGGAAACACCTGGGCTCCTGGGTAGGACCTGGGCTCCTATCACTGATAGCAAAGGCACTTGCTACCAAATCTCACAACCTGTGTTCTCTCCACAGGGCACACATTGTGTAAGGAGAGAACGAACTCCCTCAACATGTCCTCTGGTCTACACACACACACACACACACACACACACACACACACACACACACACACACAGAGTAAATTGAAAGTGGGGTGAAATATGCATTACTTGGCATTTTTAGCCATTTTGAAGGAACTGAAGTTCAGTGCCATTTAAGCGCATCCACAATGCATAAAATGTTACAAGTGATATCAATAATAATAATATTTCTATATCTATTCAATAATATTTCAGTAAGTTATGTTTTACATTAAGACTTATAGATCAGTTTTTACTACATATAGATTAAATTATTGTTAGTCATACTTCTACAAAGTGGAATAGTTAAAAATGAGTAGAAGATGATTTAGTTATTTTTTAGCTAACCCATGGCAGACTCTGAGTAACTACCTTTGGATTTCACATGCTCAGGATGTTGTAATGTCTTACTGCTTCTTCAGGACACTTCAGACCACAGCTGAAGATGATGTTAAGATGGCCATGCTGCTAAAACAGAGCTCCCAGGAAATTCCAGGGTAGAAACAACAAGGTCAAATGCTTTGAAGTCATAGGCTAGAAGTCTTCAAAATACATTTTCAGAATTCTAGCACTTGGAAGGTGGAGACAGCAGGATAAGAAATTCAAGGTCATTCCTCACTGGAATTCAAGGTCATTCCCCACTGCATAATGAGTCTGTGGCCAGTCTGGGTTACACTAGACCTTGTTTCAGTTCCCTCACTCTCCACAAAAACCCCATCTCAAACACCAAAGTGCCATTTTGCTTAGACTTCATCTTCATTTTGGCAGGAATTTTTATGAGACTTGATCTCTCCTCTGAAAACTGGCAGTTTGGTGCTGCAGAGACTCTCTGCAAGCTGCTGTCATTGTGGAGAAACAAACAGCAGCAGGCTGGTTAGCTGCAGCAGAAGGATGGTCAAGGCCTGGGGCTGTTGGAAAAGCTTTCATTATTTGTCAGTATCGACAGTCACCATTGGGTCCATTTTACATACCACAGGGGCACATATACTTTGACAGAGGTGTATATTTTTTTTTTGGTTGTTGCAGCCAACCCACTCACGAAACCTGAAGTACAAGTCTTAGATCCCACACTCTGGGCTTCAATTATTAATTCCAGGCAGAAAGAGCAACATGATGTTATCTTGGTAGTTAATATTATCTCCTGTTAAATAATAACTGAAATGCAAAATTCATTTATTCTCTCAACAGATAAATAGGGTCACTTATTATTTAGTAAGAACTACATTAAATAAGTTGAATAGAAGAGTGTATAAGGCAGCATTTATGATTACAAAGCTAATTCTCTGGAAGGAGAACAGACAGGAAATTCAAACCCCAACACAATTTCAGATAATGAATGTGGTGATATAAATAAAACACACCCACTGGATCAACGTGTCTGGAGGCTAAATTCTGTTAGGTAGATTAGGAATGATGGCTAACTTAATGGTTAGGAGGATAGCTATGGGGAGAGCCAGTAGAAGATGCTAAGCAGGATGAAAAGCAGCTTCAAAAGCTCTGAACTGAGGAGTTGGTGGTTTGAAAAACAACACAGGCCAGCCGTTAGGATCACAGTGAGGAAGGATGACTGGGTATGTGGTAGTCATAGAGACAGTTTGTGATAGATAATAAAAGGGCACCTTGGTGAGCAAAGATAACAATGTTGATTCAGTCTCTCTCCCCTCTCCCCAGGTTAAACCTAGGGCCTCATAATGTTTTACACAAACATTCCACCTCCAAGCTATACCCCCAACTCTCTCTTACTTTTTTTTTTTTTTTAAAACAATTTCTCACAAAATTGCCCAGGCCTCAAAGTATTTCTATAGTCCAGGCAGGCCTCAAACTTGTGATCTTTTTGCCTCAACCTCTGAAGTCATTGGGATTACAAGCCTATGCCACCTGGCTAGGCTTGAAAAAAAATTTTTTTTTTCTACATGCAAAAAGAAACAATTGGCAAGCTTTAAGAAACAGGATGTTCTGTATATTTCAGAAAGTCTCCTAGGGTTTCTGTCTGGGGAATGGATTTGGGGGTTCCATGTGGGAAATAGGAAGTTGTGAGGCTTTTGTAAAAGGTGCCAGTGGCAAGGACAGTGCTGGCAGCAACCCAGCCGAGAAGTGGGCCACTCACAGGTCTATTTCTATGCCAGGGTTTATCGACTTCATTCATATTGTGAAGATGGTGTAGGGGGCACAGAAGATAGTGGGGACATAAGGCAGACCTTGGGGAAGTCTCTTTGAGCATTTAAGTCAAAAGAGGCGTGTTCTATCCGTGAGGGAGGACAAGAAGAAATCCAAGTTATCTTGGATGGAGAGGTCAAGACAAGAGATTCAGATGGAGAACCAGGGTCACACAGTAAAGCCGTGGACTGGGAGACACCCCAGCTGACAGGCTAGCTAGCTAAAGAAATGAAGGACAGCCTGGCTGAGGCAGAAGAGGAGAAGAAAGTTCACTCTGATGGAATATATATCAATATAAAAGTATTGATAAGGTTTTCCCTGAGGGGTTAGGGAATGAGGAAATAATTGGAGGGTGGTATAAATGTTAGCTAAGCTGTTATGGATAGCTTGTATGTTTATGCCTACAAGAATGATCCAGTAGTCAGCGTCTAATGAGACAAGGGTAATTGCTGGCTTAAATTTCTTTGACACAGGGAGAGGAGATAAGATCCAGAAAGTCAGGAGATGGACTGGTATTTTTTTAGGCATAGGGAAGCTTTTTCACGGCAGGTAGAAGGCAGAGAGGGAGAGTGAGACGAGACACGGAGCCAGCTTGGTGCTGGGAAGTTGAGGCGTTTCCCAACTGAGTGCTATGCTTTTCTCAGAGGAGAATGAGGCAGGTGCCCGAGCTCTGGAAAGCTTTTGGAGGTTTGAGGAGAGAAAGGAAACTCACTCTTCTCTGAGGATGAGAAATGCAGTGAGTTTCCTGGAGACTGCTGAGTGCAGAAAATTACAGAAAGAGGAGAGGAGGATGGGGGAGTTAAAGGAAAGTTGATCATAACGACGACGACCTAGTCACAGAATCCAGACTGGGAGAGATGGAATGAGTATGCCCACAGTAAGAAGGGAAAGCTCTTTCTCTCTACTCCACTGAGTAATTGCTGACATTTCAAGTGGAGAAGGGAAGAACTAGGGAGGAAATGAAGCACAAAGAGGTGCTCTTGCAGTGGTGGTTTTCTCTACTGTGGTGTCTGCATTAGTGATTGCCACGTTACCCATGGTATTGGGTATGGCTGAGTGAGACAGATAGAAGCAAAGATTGGAAAACTGATCTAGCAACTGAGAAGATAAGGGATTGAGAAAAGCGATGCCCGCCCCCACACACCGTGAGACTGTCTCTGAGCAAACAGTGTTCTGGCCGCTTCTGACTCCTACAGGAGCCATTGCTCTGGGCACAGAACAACATCATCCTCCCCATTATCATGACGTCAGTCAGTGCTCAGGGACTTCACTGAACTTGCAGATAGTGTACAACAGGGATCAGAGTATATTGTTTCCTCAAGCCTACCCCTCAAGGTCCAATGTTCTAGGCAAAAACTTAGGACCAATAATCCTACAGGTGTTAATTATGAAAAATGATAATTTTAAACCTTCAAATGGTAAGGGTTGTAAGATCCGAAGATGTGTTCTATTAAACACAGCTGATCTTTGACTTTTCTCCAGGAAAGCTGTTGAGCTTCAGATGCTCTTATTTTAAGTACATCTTGGGAATTTGGAAGAAGAAATATTTGTTGGAGCAGACCTAAATTATTTTTTGGAAAAAAGAAATTTTCTCTAAATTATAGTACCTTTTGTGGGTGATCAGTAGCATTATTTAACATTTTTTGAAAACTCTGAAGATTCATTTTTCTGTCTTCTAATATAGAGAAATTAAAAAAAACATTAAATGTGGAAAATGGAATAGGTTTTTTTGTGTGTGTGTATGTGTGTGGGTCTTTGGTTACACTGCCAGAAAAGTCCCATGAATGTGAGTTCCAATCTATATCATCCTGCAAACAGAGGGAATGGGAATTCTCCTTACTTCACCCTTCCACTGTTCTGTTTCAAACTTCTATGTCTAGAGAAAGGTTCCTTTGCTATTACTTATTTATTGTATTTATGTACCTTTCTCCTAGGCATTAGGATCCTGGAAAGGGGAATTGCAGCCTGTTAATGTTTGTAACTTTTATCATTTATCACAGACTCGAAATATAGGTTTTAAGAATCTTTCAAATAAAAAAGCAACTTATGGTCATAGCCATGTATAGATAAGGGAGAATCTTAAAGGCATTTTTGCAATGGAGGAAGCCAACCTGAAAAGGATCATGTGAACTATAATTTCAATTATAAGCTATTTTGAAAGCAACAAAACTATAGAGATAGTGAAGAGATCTGTGGTTGCAGGAGGTTAGATGATGGATGTGAAGGAGCGGGAACAGGAGAGGCACAGACAATCTTTAAGATGCTGCTGCTGTAATTGAGGATATTGGTGCATTTGACACCAGCAATAAATGTACACTTTGAAGGCCCTTACTTACACTGCAGAGTACAGGTAAGAATAAACTGCCATTATTAGTTCATCAACTGTAAGAATGTGCAACTTGAATGCAAAGTGCTAATAGCTGTAGACACTGCAGTAGCAGAGGGAGCAGCTATCGGGAATGCTCTGTGCTATTTGATCAATTATTCTGTCATCCAACCCTGTAACAAAAAGGTCTACACTTTTTAAGAAGAATGAAATTTGTCATTAAAAGTAAGGCTCAATGTGGGAATCAGGCAATATGCTACATTTTCTGAAAATAAATGCTGTAACACATGCTACTAATACAGATAGAAAGTAGAAATGGAATCCTTGAGGACAAAGTGGTATCAATAGATCTTTCCTGAGGTCCATGACCCCACTGGCACTGGGAAGCTGGCTAGGTTTCCAGTGCCAGGCATGATTTACTTCCCATTGAATGGCCCTTAATTGCAATTAGACAGTTGTTGGTTTCTAACAAAACATGAGTGCCACGTATCTGTTTACGCATTTCTTACCATGTTCATAATTGCCATGGTTCATAGGTGGTGAAGGACTGCTAATTCCCCCCCCCCCCTTGGCAGCTTGCATAGTATTTTCTGGAACCATGGAAACTAGACTGCAGGAAAGAGGCTTTCTGGTAGGATCTAGCTTGAGTCATCCAAGTTGAGTGTCCAAAGTGCATGATGTCTTCAGCAATAGGGGCCACCCTCAAGCTCCGAGAGGCAACTAAGGGCCTACGTCTATAATATACATTGTTTTAGGAGTCACTTGGACTATCTGACTAACCCTTCAAAGGGAAGTTTCTTGTCCTTGGTACTGGAGATTTTGTTAGGGAACTAAGCAAAGCATTATCAATAAGAGAAACGGAAACAGTGAAAAAATACCACAAAAAGTGTTCATCATCACTAGCCATCAGGGAAATGCAAACCAGGACAACTTTGAGATTTCATCTCACCACTCTTAGAATGGGCAAGATCAACATAACAACTGACAACAAAGGTTGGTGAGTGTGTAGAGAAAGGACCCTCATTCACTGTTGGTGGGAACACAAACTGGTGTAGCCACCATGGAAATAGTCTGGAAAACCCTCAGGAAACTAAAAACAAATCTACCATAGGACCCAGCTCTACCACTCTTTCTTTGGCAATGCCCGAAGAACTCAGCAACCTCTCTTACAGAACCTGTTCCGCAATGTTTATAGCCACCCTATTCACAATAGCCAGGAAATGGAAAATGACCTAAACATCTTGTGGTGTAAATAGCCCCCATAGGCTCATAGGAAGTGGAACTATTAGGTATATCCTTGTTGGAGTAGGTGTAACTTTGTTGGAGGAAGGGAGTCACTCAGGGGTGTGCTTTGTGCTCTCAAATGCTTAAGCTAGGTCAACTATGACATTCACTTCCTGCTGCCTGCACATGCATCAAGATGTATTTTCAGCTCCTTCTCCAGCACCATGTCTGCCTTCATACCACCACGCTTCCTGCCATTGTGATAGTGGACTAAACCTCTGAAGTGTAAGCCAGTAAATGTTTTCTTTCATAAGAGTTGCTGTGGTCATGGTGTCTCTTCACAGAAACAAATTCTAAGACACAACCTTCAACAGATGAACGGATAATGAAAATATGGTACAGATACACAACGGAATACTATTCAGTAGTGAAGAAAAATGAAATCATGAAAGTTGCAGACAAATGGATGGACCTGAAAAAGATCATATTGATAGACCCCAGACCCAGGGTACTACCTTCTCGAGGGGGTGCCCCGCCCCAAGAACCCAGACTCTGATCCAGTTGATGCAACAGCAAGAGGTGTTTATTAATGCGGCTGTACAGTCGGGCAAACTCTGCTCCAAAGAGCAAGAGTTGCATCTTATTGCAGCCATATGAGTGCTTTTAAAGGAAAAACCCACAAAAGCCATAAGATTACAATTCCCATACAATTTCGTTTCACAAGATCATGGTCTGATCACAGAGTGGGTACAGTCACGTCCACAGGTACATTCTTCTTGAAACCTCAAGGGGGGTATCAGGGCAGGAGTGGAGTTTACACAAAGGTCACAGTGGTCCTTCCTGGAACACTTGCAACTATCCCAGTCACAGTTGAGCACCTCTCTCTCTCTCTCTCTCTCTCTCTCTCTCCTTTTTTTTTAGAGACAGGGTTTCTCTGTGTAGCTTTGTGCCTTTCCTGGAGCTCACTTGGTAGCCCAGGCTGGCCTCGAACTCACAGAGATCCGCCTGGCTCTGCCTCCCGAGTGCTGGGATTAAAGGTGTGCGCCACCAACGCCCGGTGAGCACATCTCTTAACAGAAATCTTTTTACATTGTTACATTACAGGGGTGATTGAGTAGTGGCTGAGTCAGGTGGCCCTTGGAACTAGTTCCCTTTTTAGTTCCTTATTCTCCTGGGGCTTGGGGGGATGTAAGCCTGAAGGGTTAGGGTCTTTCAATATTAAGTGAGGTAACCTAGACCCAGAAAGACAAATGCCACATTTTCTCTTTAATCTCCAGTTTCTAGCTCAAAATCCTCAGATGTGAGTACACAACACAGAACAACTGAAGAGACCAGGAAAGTGTGAAGGGATCACAGATAAGGGGAGGGGCTGTGAAGGAGATACCATGATGCAGGTGACAGGAAGTGAGAAACAGGAACATGGGAAGGGCTCTGACTGAGGGTTTGCGGGGAGGTAGATCAGGATAGAGGGAGGAGGGGACAAACAACACCTAGGTTGTTCGATAAAGCCTCAGAAAATCATATTATTTTATATTTAAAAATTATATAAAGTACATATATGTACACAGAGAGAGAGTGAGAGACAGAGAGAGAGAGAGAGAGAGAGAGATTAAAGCAAGTCAAGTCAGTTAGTCATTAGATTGACACTGTTCCCAACAAGAACTAACAACAACAACAAAAATTCTTAAAAAATGTTTTCCTAAAGGAACACCCTGGAAGCTCCTTAGTGGGAAGCATGGCACGGCTTTGATAACAATACATGCACACATTTTCATTGTTTGGCTACCCATCTTAATCACCATACCATCTGTCTGCCATCCTTTGCTCTGACTTTTCCCCTTGTAGTCTAAGCTTGAGCCCTGGGTACTAAAAAAGTATTTTTTTTGAATTGAGAGTTACACAGTTCTTGATGAAAAAAAAAAATCCATGGTTTATATAAAACCAAACCAAACCAAACCAAACCAAGGAAACTTGCCCGATAGATCCTCGGCTATCCAGACAAGACCGACAGAGGTAGGAGCCACACAGCTCAGTTAGCAGCATGTGTCCCCACAGACACACAGGTAAAACTAAAGTGTTAATCTGGGAACATATTTTTCAACTGTCTTTTGTCAGTTTGCTTTGGACAGCACAGCCAAGCATCTGCAGGTTTAAAGTCAGTTCATAGTGGGCATAGAAAGAAATTAGCTTTTACGCCTCTCAGCCCGGTGCCCATCCTTCGCCCCGGAGCCTCAGAGAGGAATGTGGAGTCCATGATGCCGGGTTGTACAGGAGGGCGGGAATGTTACAGTGAAATGCGAGACTGAAGCAGGTCATTCCCCATTGTTGAGCGTCTCCTTCTTGTCAAGCCACCGGGCTGCACGTTGTAGCTCTTGCTTGTCACTGGGAGCCTATCACAAAGCCCCCTCTGTTACGACACCACACCTGAAACTCCCACCAGCCAGCCGAGCATAAACAGTAAGGTGGAGCCAGGGTCCCAAAGCTCCCGTGCACAATGGCCTCTGCTGTCACAGAGCCACAATTCCTGGCTCTTAGGGTGGTATATTTTTCCCCATCATATGCATGACAGAAAGTCTAATGGAGCCTGGAGTAGCTTTTAAGATCCTATAAAATGGGCTGTTATCAGTTTCATCGCTGTCCCAAGATGTCTCCCTGGATGTCAGAGAGCCCACAGCCGCTGTATTTTCAGTCCTGGGGTCAGCAGGGAGCAAAAAAATAATTAGTTGGAAGAATCAGGGAGAGCGGTGGGAGCAATGGGGAGGGGCCGTTTGCAAACCAGAATACAAGCGCGCTACACACTGCGTTCAGAGATGAATGAGCGCTTCTTCAATTCCCTTTTGATTATACTTTATTTCAGTCTTCACAGCTGAAACATAAAATGTACTGTTATGTCCGTGTCTTTCTTTTCTTTTTTCTTTTTTTGGTTTCTTGAAACAGGGTTTCACTGTGTAGAACTGGCTCTGTAGCCCAGGCTGGCCTCAAACTCACAGAGATCCACCTGGCTCTGCCTCCTGAGTGCTGGGATTAAAGGCTGCACTGCCCAGTATGGATGTGTCTTAACCAACAGTTTGATCTCTGTTCTTAATGACAAAAATCTTAAAAACCTGAAAATATTTTATGTCCAAGTTTGGAATACATAATTTTTAAATTACACTGTGGTATTGGGGAAAATATAAAACGTGAAAGAACATTGAAACACCAGATAGTCATGCCTGCCATTTTCTAAGATTTAAATGTTGTAGTAAAATCGCAAAGACATTTTTGGTGTTTTAAATTTTTATTTAATTTATTGTTCAGATAAGATCTCACTCTGTATAGTCCAGGCTTGATGGGAACTCACTGTCCAGCACATGTGGTCTCAAACTCATGGTATTCATTTTAGGAGGCCTCAACCTCCCAAGTACTGAGCTCAGAATGAGCCACCATGTTGAGCTGGAAAGGCCTGTAAAATTTCTTTAAACCCTTATTTCTTTTTTATTTTATGTGTATGAGAGTTCTGCTGGCATGTATATCTGTGCACCACACACATGCTGTGCCCACAGAGTCCAGAAGAGAGTGTTGAATCCCCTGGAGCTGGACTTACAGGCAGTTGTGAGCTACCAGGTGTGCATCTAGGAACCAGACATGGGTCCTCTGCAAGAGCAGCCAGCTCCCTGAACCATGGAGCCACTTTTCCAGTCCTCTGGAAAGGACTTTGATATGTAGAAAGTAGCACTCTATCTGACCTAGATATTATAGTCTAGTACGAAGTTAAACTACAATGTTCACATGCTGGTTCCTAATAGCATTCCCAAAGTTCCCAAAATCTTTGTCTTTTCTCTTGAGGTGATAAATAATATTTAGGACTCACCGAGTGCATGAGCTTGGGGTTCTTTCTTATTTTAGGTTATTATTGAACATAGTTCTCTGCCCACAAGGTCAGCTGTACAAACAATTTTGTGGACCATTTCCACCTAATCTAATGATCCTATTATCTTGCAGGGAAGGTGTTAAAGTCGGACAGAATCGCATCATCTAAGGCATTTGAGTAAGATACATCTGACCAAGGTGTTATTTGTGGGTGATAGCATTCTCCACATCACCCTTAGAAGCTACTAACCACTTGCCTCTCATGCACAGTCCCTGTCATACAAATGGTCCTTCCCTTGGCTTCTCTTCTCACTGTATGCAGGTCTTTATGAGCATCCTAAGGGGCATGAATGTGGAGGCTTCTGAGGTGCCAATGGCCCAGCTTCTCAGGTTCAGGGTACAGCATTTCCTTTCTGGCTGTTCAGAGATCTCTCTAGGAACACAGGGATCAGCACCTCTTTCCATGAACACAGATCTCTGCTTCCACAGCCTTCTTCTGAGGTTTCAGCCTCCCACACTGAGGGACTCCTTTGTGAGCCTTGGGAAAAAGGCCTTCCTCATTCCATGACTTTCCCCTTGCTTTTTCCCAAGGGGATAGACTTCAAGACACCATAGTGGTATAATTAGCCACTTTCTTTTTATCATGCCTTTCCCTTTCTTCTGGTGAGTGAATTGAGCACAGACCTGGCTATCTGATTGGATAGGGGAAAGAAAGGTGAGATTCAAAGTGGAGGAGGGTAATTTATACTTCAAATCTATTATTCTGCCTTTCATGACCAATTACTTTTTACTCAGAATAATGCCCAACAATTTAGCATTAACTTATATAATGCTCAAATGTTTGTCTGTTCTCTTAAATAAAACCCAGAAATCCAAGCACATAAGCTCGGATTTCTCTATTAAAGCAGATTCTCTGTGTTAGCTTGGAGAATTTCTCTTCTTAGTATCTGGCTCTTTCTGTAAATGTTGGTGGGCACTTTGCAGTCACCTTCTCTGTATAGCTAGACAGCCTGCTTGCATTAATGTTACATTTATTTATTTGTGTGTGAGGGCCATACGTGGAAGCCAGGACAGCTTGTGAGACTTGGCTCACTCCCTCATATAAGTTCTGAGGATAGAACTCAGGTCTTTAGGCTTTCGCGGAAAGTCTTTTAACCCCACTAAGTTATCTAACTGGCTTTTAAATAACATTTCTTAAATTTATGAGTAGACATTATGATCAGGGGTCTGTGATGCCCAGCTGTTTGGGCACAGAGCAATGAAATAGTGCATGACCTTAGGTTGTGATGAGGAATTGAAAGTGCACAGCATAGGACTGTAGGCTGAGCTTTGGATTGAGGAATGTTGTACCTAGACTATTAAGAGAACCACTGGGAAGTTACTAGCTATGCATGAACCCCAGAAATGCTAAGATAATATGACATAAACATGGTTGTACTCTCACAAACTTTCAGTATAACTCTGATGTGTATTAAAGTCTGGGAACTTCTGAACTTAAGCAAGTGATGCTGGACAGTGGAATTTGCCCCTAAGACTCAGTTTTTTCATTTAGGATTAAGGAACAATCTCTACTTAATCTGGATGGAAGTTGTGTGCCCAGGGAGCTTTGCACAGTTTTATGATTATGACATAGCTCCTTGATCCTTTCTCTGTAGAACACAGACACACCCAAGTGTTTGGAGACATCATATGTCCCCTGAGAGGTAAGAGAACAAGATGAATACGGCTCTGCCTCTCTGAAAGTCAGCCTGCAGTCGAAAGCTGAGCTCCATTTCTTACTAAGTTTTGTTCCATTTCTTACTCCATTTCTGACTTATGCTGAGCTCTCAATTTCTCAGTGCCTTGGTTTTGTCACCTGTGACATTAAGATCATGCAGTAAGAACTGCTGTGCCACAGAGACAGAATGAGATAACATTCATGTGAGAATGAGGCTGCACAGGGTGGATGCTTAAGAAGGGCACACTGTGTTGGTGTGCAAGAATTGGCCATAAATTTTTAGTTAAGCACATTTCTAAGGGTCAGGGCCAAAGGACACTATTTCTGCCTCGAGGGGCCTTCTAATAAGTACTAGACTTGTAAATTTATAATCTCAGAGGCACTTGAGACTTCATAGTACTATTCTAAAAAATACATAATAACAGATAATTCACAGCTGAGGATATAGCTCTGTAGCTAGAGCTTTCCTGCCTTGCCCACAGTCAGGACAAGTCTCTGTCACCTGCCAGTCCCACAGCCGCCCAGACCCAACCAAGTAAACACAGAAACTTATATTGCCAAACAAACTGTTTGGCCGTGGCAGGCTTCTTGCTAACCGTTCTTATAGCTTAAATTAATCCATTTCCATAAATCTATACCTTGCCATGTGGCGTGTGGCTTACCGGTATCTTCACATGCTGCTTGTCATGGCGGTGGCTGGCAGTGTCTCTCCCTGCCTTCCTGTTCTCTCAATTCTCCTCTCTGTTAGTCCCACCTATACTTCCTGCCTGGCCACTGGCCAATCAGTTTTTTATTTATTGACCAATCAGAGTAATTTAACATACAGACCATCCCACAGCATAGTTCAGTGGTATAGGGATTACCTAACAAATGAGAGATACTGGGTTCAGTCTCTAGCACTGACAAAAAAGAGGCAAACAATTAATTGGTATGGGAAACATACTTTAAAAATGAAAGAAAGGGCAAAGAAATGATCAGATAGCAAAGAAAAGTTGTTTTATTCAACATAATGTCACAAACTGAAAAATGTCCTATTAGTTAGGCATGGCAGCTAATACTGAGTAATGGTGCTCTAGTCCCAGCACTTGGCCAGCATGGGAGGTGTGTATGTGTGTGTGTGTTGGGGGGGAGGAGGTCACTGAAGCAGGAGGATTGCTAAGAGTCTGAGGCCTGCCTAGGCCACAGTGGGTTCCAGGCCAGTAGGGGCTATGCAGAACTATACCTCAAACTAAAAAAAAAAAAAAAAAATCAAAGCAAACAACAAGAAGAAAATAAAACCAAAACAAACAAAAAGCTAAGACCCCAAAAGTTTTATTTAACATAATTTTTAGAGGAATAAATCCTTGAGCAGCCTTTCATAAAAGCCTGTTTTTGAAAGCACACACAAATGGTGCGGTTTGTAGCTTATAACGAAGGCCTGAAGCCTGTCAGAAGGTGGACACCACCTTGGAAATGCAGACTGTTGCACTCGGGATGAAAAATATGTGGACACTCTGTATTCCCCTTTGATTTCGAGAGTGTCACGATACATAGGTCACCCAAGTGAACAATATCTAAAGTGTTCTAAGATTCCCCAAGTCTCCTGGGAATGGTAAAACAGGATACAGCCTTTTATTCTCATTTCCCTCTGTGAAATGCTCTCTCCTCTTCTTGGAACACAGGTTGGTTGCTGTGCATGCAGATAGGTGCTCACAATGGGGAATGACATTTAAGCATCTCACCTTCTATGGTGTACAGCCTCTCTGTCCTTTTAAACCTTGCTGCTGGGCCAAATGCAAAGGAGCCTCTGTGTGACTTTCTGTTTATCTTCTGTACCCAAGCTACAAAGTTAGTGCTCAAGTGTGTCAGGTATCACCTGGGGACTTGAGAGCGAGGCTTTTTACAGTGAACCCAATCCCATGACCTGTACCACATTGCCTTTGATTTGAAGGCGGGTTAGTTGACTACCAAGACAGCCTACTACATTAATCAGAATCAAGTTCACCTGAAATGTGGGCACACAGTAATTACTAGTTTGCCACATGATAGCTTTCGGCATACTCTGTTACACGCTGGGTACATGCACCAGTGGGAAATGGGGATGCCTTCCTCCTGTGTGTGCTGGTTGGGCAAGGCTTTCAATTCCCAACATTAGCAAATCAGAAACTGAAAGAGTAAGAACGGTTCATATAACACCTTCATTTTTTTTAAATCCATGTTCCCGCTTCTCATTTTTCTCATAGTTCATTTTCTGTTTCTGTATGTGCAATGAAGTCTCAAAAACAGATTTTGAACTGTTTTAAGGTAAGTCATCCATATGTTGCCTTGCCTCTTAATACTTTAATGGCTATTACCCTTTCACTTTCTGCTTTTGTATTGCTTATTGAGACAAGTTCTCATTATGTAACCCAGGCTGCCCCCCTACTCCTGATCCTCCTGCCTCAGCCTTTCAAGTACTAGGGTTACAGGCACGTGCCACCATGCCTGGCTTTCAGAGATGTTTCTTAAGAATAAGATACTATCTTACATACTACAGTTCATTTATTTCCTTTACTGTGTTTTTCATTTTTAATATTTATTGTTATTTTTAATATTTAAAACTATTTTTAAATTTAAATATATTTTCAAATATTCTTACCCTCCTCCAATTCCTTCTAGATCTTCTGCCTATCCCCACCCAGCCAACTTTAAGTTCTTTCTTAAAAAACAAACAAAACTCCAATACAAGAATAAAACCCCCCAAACCAAAAAAAAAAAAAACCAAAACAACAACAAAAAAAAAACAGCACTCAAAAAGAAAGAAGAAAGAGAGCAAAAAACGAAAGAAAACAAAACAAAAAACCAAACTGTAACAAAATAAAAGCACACACACAAAAACCTATGGAGTCCATTTTAAGGTTTTTCACCTACTCCTGAATATGAGGTCTGCCCTGGAGTGGTTGATAACCCAATGTAACTCCACCAGAGAAAAATGATGTTCCCTCTCCCAGCAGGTGTGACAACAGTTCAATTGTTAACCTTTACCCTAGTGGCTAGGTTTTTGTCCATCCATCCATCCATCCATCCATCCATCCATCCATCCATCCATCCATCCATCCATCATAAAGATAACAAAATAGAAACCATTTATATTGAAGATGGACAAGACAAACAAACAGAGAGAAAAAAGCCCAAGAGAAGGCATAAGAATCAGAGACCTACTCTTACAAACACTCAGGAATCTCATAAAAACACTAACCTGAAAGCTATAATATATATGCAGCGGACCTGGTGCAGACACATGCAGTGCCTGTGCATGCTGCTTCAGTCTCTGGGAGTTCATATGAGCTCTGCTTATGTTGGTTTAGAGGGCCTTGTTTTCTTGGTGTCCTCCATCCCCTGTGGCTCTTACACTCTTTCTGCCTCCTCTTCCATGGGGTTCCCTCAGCCCTGAGGGGAGGGATTTGATGGAGCTTCCCATTTAGGGTTGAGTGTTCTAAGGTCTTTCACTGTGTAATATCTGGCTGTGGGTCTCTATATTTGTTCCCATCTGCTGCAGGAGAAAGTTTCTCTGACGATAGCTGAACAAGGTATTGATTTACGAGTATAGCAGAATATTCTTAGGAGTTATTTTATCACTGTTTTTTTTTTTTTGAGCAGTATTACTTGGTTTTTACCATAGGTCCCTGGTCTATCTAGTCTCAGGTTCATGGTCACCTATGTAGTGTTGGGTATGGGTTCCTTCTCAAGGAGTGAGCCTTACATCAAATGAGTTAATGGTTGGTTACTCCCACAAGCTTTGTGCCACCATTGTCCTAGCATATCTAGGAGGCAGTACACCATTGTAGATAAAGGGTTGTGGCTGGCTTCATGTTTATGTTTGTCTTTTGGTAGCATATGGAGTCTCTCCTTGTACCAAAGATGCTGGAATGTAGGGGTGAAAACTCTATGTAGGCACCAGCTCAACTTCTCCATGTTCAATGGGTTCTGTAGGTGTCTTCAGCCTTGCGTCAGTTGGTGGAGAGCAACCTATAGTCTTGACAACACCCTGGGTTGTTGGGGGATTCCTGTAGGGCCCTTTTGGCCAACAATTCTATTAGATGTAGTCCAATCCTAGTACTGGAAGTTTCATTTGGTGACAAGAGATGGCCACTTGGGCCTCACTCTCCCCCATTATTTGGCCTTTTTTTAGATTGCTCTCCTATATGTATATATTTTAGGATGCTTCTACTGTGTTAGATTTCCATACTACCCCTCAGATGACCCTTACTTTTAACTACCTCTCCCTATCTTCCCTCCCTTGTCTTCCTTTTCCCTCCTCCTCCTTACTTGTTCTTCATGTTCAATACCACCCATGGTTCATCCATAACTCCATATTCCATTTCTCTTTTTTAAGGAGATCAATCTGCCTCTTCCTAGTTCCTTACTTCTATGGTTCTATACTTTACAGCTTGCTTACCATTGACTTGAAAGCTAATATCCACATAAAAGCAAATACATGCCATATTTGTCTTTCTGGGTTTGGGTTATCTCACTAAGGATATTTTTTCCAAGTTCTAACCATTTACCTGTAAATTTTATGATTTTATTTTTCTTATAGCTGAGCAATACTCCAATGTGTAAACGTACCACATTTTCTTCATCTATTCTTCTGTTGAGGTTGTTTCCAATTTCTGTCTATTATAAACAGAGCAGCAATGAACATCATTGAGCAAGTGTCTCTGTGGTAGTATGAAACATCCTTTGGAAATATGCCTAAGAGCAGTATAGCTGGATCTTTCCCCACATTCCTGAGATACTGTCACACCTATTTCTATAGTAGCTGTATGAGTTGGCACTCTAACCAGCAATGTATAAGTGTTCCGTTTATTCCATATCCTCACCAGCATGAACTGTCACGTGTTTTGTTGATCTTAGACCTTCTGACATATGTAAAATGAAATCTCAGAGTAGTTTTGAATTGCATTTCCCTGATGCTAAGGATGTTGAACATTTCCTCAAGTGTTTCTCAGCCATTTGAGTTTCCTCTATTGAGAATTCTGTTTAGATCTGTATCCCATGTTTAATTGGGTTATTTGCTTTCTTGATATCTAGTTTCTTAAGTTCTTGATATATTTGGGTTATTAGCCCTCTATTGGATGCATAGTTGGTAAAAAATCTTTTCCCATTCTGTTGGCGGCTGCTTTGTCCAAATGACAGTGTCCTTTGTCTTACAGAAGTTCCTCAGTTTCATGAGGTCTCAGTTTATTAATTGTTGTTCTTATTGTCTGTGCTAATTGTGTTCTGTTCAGTAAGTCTTCTCCTGCACCAACAAGTTCAAGGATATTACCCACATTCTCCTCTTTCGGGTTCAGTGTATCAGGTTTTATGTTGAGGTCTTTGATTCACTTAGAGTTGAGTTTTGTACAGGGTGATAACTATGGATTCATTTGAATTCTTTTACATGCAGACATCCAGTTTGACCAGCAAATTTTCTCCCAATTTGTAGGCTACCTTTTGCAGCATTAATTCACTTTATTTTCAGCAGTATTTCTTTTTATTGAATTCACTTTCATATCCTGAATTGACTTCCTTATTTCATCCAGCTCTTTGTGTGTGTTCTTTTGTAATTCATTTATTATGTTTCCACATCCTCTCCTTTTCTTTGAATATGTTTATCTCCTTCCTTCCTTCCTTTTTTCCTTCCTCTCTTTCCACAAAATCTTACTATGTAGCTCCATCTGGCCTGGAACTTACTGTACGTACCAGACTGATTTCCAACTCAGAGATCCATTTGCCTCTGCTTCCCAAGTGCTGAGATTAAAGGTGTGAGCCTTCCGTTAGAGAGTTTTTACAAGTTGGTGTCATATGTTTATTGGCTTTTCTCAGTAGAGACATTTTAGTAGCTTCCTAAGGAAATGAGACTTATTTTTAGTTTGAATGTTTGGTGGAGAATTACAAATAAAAACACTTTCAACTATAGGTAAACTAGAATTTTTCTATCTGTAATTGGACAATCCATCTCTTTGTATTAATACCAATAGTCATTTAAATAACAGCAGCCTTCATTGCTACACAAGTAAATAGGCTTCCAGTGCATGAGCTCATAAACTCATATCAATTTAGATTACAACAGAATTGTGAATACTGCCTTGGATTACTAAAGACATATAGATAATGAATTTGGGGGAAAGTAGTGTTCTTCTATGAACTACAGTGTGTTCACAGAATAAAGAGCAGTAAGCCAGTTCCTACATGACTTAGCTTACTTTTTGTGTATGTGACAAACAACACCATGTCAGAAGCAACCTGGAGACAGAAGAGTTTATATCCTCTTGTACTTCCTGGTACCAGCTCATCACTGAGGGAAATCTGGGTGGGGAACCTTTAGGCGGGAACCTGGAGGCAGGAACTATATAGCAAGGATCATGGAGGAGTGCTGCTTACTGGCTCATTCTGCATGACTTGCTCAGCTCCTTTTCTTATTCATCTCAGGCCAGCTTGTCCAGGGATGGTACTGTCCACCATGGGCTGGTCCCTCCTATATCATTCAGCAATCATGAAAATGCCCCCACACAGGCCCACAGGCCAATCTCAGAGAGGCAATCTGATACCCTCTCTTCTTCCCAGATACATCCAAATTTGTGTCAAATTGACAAGAACTAACCAGCACTGTTCAGTCATGAGCTACATTAAAGCATCAAAAATATGAATAAATTCACAAAATCATAATCGAGTATTAGTAATTCTCATTTCCTTGGAAACAGAACTATTTAGCCTTATAATACATAGACAGTTCTTGATAAATAGTTGAATTCCCCAGGGTATTATAAATCACCAGGAGAAATGAACACATACAATATGCCATGCCATAAGAGGAGTTATGAAATGAGGGACTTGCATCTGAACTGCTTAGGAATTGATTCATAGATTTTTCTCAACATAGTTTAACAGTCAAGCAAACACTAACAATTGTATAGTTATATTGCAGGAAACTGTAACTAAGAACCATATAGCTATATTAGATATGAATAATATTTTAGCAGAAAGACAATTTTAATTTATAACATTTTGAATTTTAAAGATTTCTTAAGCCTCTTTTATTTTTATATATTTAAAAATGCTATTAGATTTTGAATTTTTGTTCACTCAGTGTTTTTGATCATCATTTACTTAGTACTTTATTTTACTGTTGTATTGAGTGGGTATGAGCATGCCACATTGTGTATGTGGACATCAGAGGACAACTTGCAATTGTCAATTCCCTCTTTCCATCATGTGGGTCAAAGGGGTCGAACTTAGGTCATCAGACTTGTCAATAGGCACCATGACCCATTTATTTAGTATTTTAAGTCAAATAATTGAGCTAATAGGAGGGAGTTTTAATTATCAATTTAAATTAAACTTTAATGATGATATTTTTCCAAAACACATGGCTGACTCAACATATTTCACAGCCTGCTTAAATTATGACAGAAAGCGTTTTTCAAATATTATGGTGTAGGCTGAATGCTAATAGGAACTGGATATGGTTTAACTAGGTTTCATGTGTTATGCAGTTGATCCCCAGTTTGGAGAGATTATAAAGTGATGGGACTATTTTTTTTTTTAAGAGCAAAAACGTTTTTATGTCTGAATCTTTTGCCTGCATGTATGTGTGTATACCACATGCGTGCCCTGTGCCCATGGAGGCCAGAAGGGGGCATTAGCTCCCACGGAACTGGAGTTACAGATGGTTGTGAGCTACCCTCTGGATGCTGGGAACAGAACCTGGGTCCTCTGCAAGAGCACCAAGTGCTCTTAACTGCTAAGCCACGTCTGCAGAGTTAAGAGGCTGGGACCTGTAGAATGGGGCGTCTGTTGGGAGGTTTCTGGGTAGTTGGGGACACTGCTGTTCGAGGGACTGCCGCAGCTCTTTTGTGACCCTGCTTAGTTCTCAGTAAAGGGTTCTCAGAACATCGTGGTACCATTACTTTTGCTCTGACTTCTTGTCTCACCGGGCTTCCTCTCCTTTTTGCAGTGCTGTGATCCTGTTGGCTTTTCTCTGTGACCAAAAGGTCTTCAGTGGAGCTGAGCCAGTACCAGCTCTGTGCCTTGAATGCCAGAATTGTGTCCATAAATAATCCCCTTTCAAACAAAACATCTAGCCCCAGGCATTTTATTTTAATAACAGCAAATAGAACACTGTTTATGTCACTCTCCCCAATGGATGTTGCGTACTAGGGTGTTAGTATTAGGAAACGGGGCCTTTGGAGGCAATTAGGTCATGAAGACTCTGCTCTCACAAATGGACCTAATGCCCTTATAAGGTGGATGGAGGGAAGCAGCTTGGCTCATTCGTTCTTGAATCTCTTTTGTCCTGTGAGGTCATGGCATTTGCTGCTTTCGGAGGTCCAGTGATGGTGCACCAGGACACCATCTTACAAGACACCGTGAGCCTGTATCAGACAGTTTACCAGTGGCTTGATCTTGGACTTTCCAATTTCTAGAAGTGTGTGAATAAACTGTTATTAACTATGTCTTGGGTATTTTCTTTTAGAAGCCCAAGCAAAGGAGATAGTGATGAGTGTATAACTTTGTGTCCACGCCCTTGCCCAGCTACACTACCTGCTTGTCTCCCGCTACTGTGTGATGCATTTTCTCTATCTTCTTGAAGATTTACGATCTCCATGACTGCTTTAACCATCACAGCATATCTGAGTAGTACCATGAAGCTTCTCTTGAAGTGTTTAAGTGGCCTTGTAGTCTCTGCATATGTCTACTGTAATGGAAGTGTGAATCCCTGAGATTATCAGGCTACGGAAACCCAAATTATTTGAGAGACTCTGGAAGATGAAAACTTAAGTAAAAGGGAAGTGATGGAAAGAAAGAAGGGAGAACGGAGGGAGGGAGGGAGGGAGGGAGGGAGGGAGGGAGGGAGGAGAGAGAGAGAGAGAGAGAGAGAGAGAGAGAGAGAGAGAGAGAGAGAGAGAGAGAGAGAATAGAGAGAGTTGCATGAAGTGTGACAATAGATGCTGTCTCAGAAGAGGCAACAGTACCCTCTGCCACTCTGGCTAAAACAAGTCTTGCAGTTCAGAGATAAACTGCTGTGCTAAGCCCCTTTGAGATTTCTGAGTCACAAAATCATGAACAAAGTAAGCATTGCTCCAAGCAATTAAGTTTTGAGTGACTTTCTTCGGCAGTAATCCATAACCAAAATGTAAATATTGAACATGTTCAAGTTTTATTACCTCCAAACTGTAACGTATGTTTGTCTCTTCCTCTGGGGCACAGAGCCAGGCTGTGTCACAAGTGCTGGCCATAAATGTTTTTAAAGGCAAATTTTCCCTGGTCCTTAGTAGTCAAAAACTAGACACAGAAACAACTCCCTAGTGTCCATGTGACAAGGGAAATTATAAGATAATGTAAGAATATAAAAGGAACAATTAATTATTACATTAGAAATTAGACACTGCGGGGGGGAAAAAGAATTCTTTATGTCACATACCAAGTACCATGAAACGTTAGATGCATCTGGAATCAGATTCTGTTTCTCCCATCTGTCTGTCTGTCTTTGTATTGTGTGTGTGTGTGTGTGTGTGTGTGTGTGTGTGTACAGTGCTGGGGATTAAACATGGCCTTGGGCATATTAGGAAAGTGATCTACACTCTCCAACAAACCCTTGTTGAATTAATAAGATAATGAATGAGGGAAATGATGAACTGTGAGCTATGGACTTGGAAAAGACCCCTGAAAGAATCAAGAAAGGACACGATGTGAACCAAATATCAATGAATGTTTAGAATTTGGTGAGGAAGGATAGTAGGAGAAAAAAGAGAGTGGCTCCAACATGATAGGAACTGAGGCTGTCTATCACACACCATCAAAGAACACTTCATGGTCAGCAGTGGAGAAAGAGAGCAGTGAGGCTGGATGGGATCTCTAAATGGAAAAAAATCTTGGCATCCTACCCAAATGGTTTGAATGGAGTTAATTCCTGAACAGAGACATCCTCCTTCACATTCAGGATCCCAGACATCCCTTAGACCCAGTACTACTGTTATTCAAAATTGATTCTTAAAGATAATTACCACATTTCACCCACTTTTAAAAGCCCCTGGGCTTGTTTTATGGACAGTCTTACCTTTATCAATAAAATAAGGTAAAGCTTACATCTCATTTTGCCTTCAAGAAGTCCAAAATAATTTTTTTTCTTTCATTTTTCTGATCCCAGGTCTGTGTATTCCAGGTCTGTGTACCCATGCCTCTGTAATCCAGGTCTGTGTACCCAGGTCTCTGTATCCCAGGTCTGTGTATCCCAGGCCTCTGTAATCCAGGTCTGTGTACCCCAGGCCTCTGTATTCCAGACTGGCATTGGATTCTGTGTATAGCAGAGCATGATCTTGATTTTCTGGTCCTTCTGGCCCTACTTCCTAAATGCTTGGATCACAGGCATTTACCACATCACACCCAGTTTATTGGATGAGTCCTGAGACTTCAACCTCGGGAACCCTACAGCTAGACAAGGACCCTCTCAACTGAGCTGTCTCAGTCCAAGACCATTATTCTTGGTGACTGGAACTCCTAGCTTTCCTCAGTTGCCTGTAATTCATGGGAGCACCCTGGGATGCCCTATACATCCTAGTTCATTAATTCACTGGCATATTTGCTCATATTTGCCATGGGTAGTATATGAAAATATACCCAAGTAAGTTACTAATTCCTCAAAGATTTTGACCCCTATTGAAATCCCAACAAATAAGAACAGGTAGACTCCAGCCAGGAAGCAGATCAGTGCATTGCTCAGCTATCATTTAGAGGAGCTTCCTACTACAGCAGATGGGAACAAATACAGAGACCCACAGGCAGATACTACACACAGATATCTTGGAACACTCAGCCTTAAAGGGGATGTATCCATCAGATCTCTTCCCTTAGGTATCAGGGAACCCTGCAGAAGAGGAGACAGAAAGAGTGTAAGAGCCAGAGAGGATGGAGGACACCAAGGAAACAAGGCCCCCTAACTCAACATGATCAGCACACACAAGAACTCACAGAGACTGAGGTAGCATGCACAGGGCCTGCATGGTCTGCACCCGGTGGGGCCCTAGGGCTGAAAGAAGTGGACATGAGTCCCCATCCCTAACCCAGAAGCTATCTCCAAGTGAAAACCATTTGAAAATGAACATTTAGTTTCCTCCAAAGAAGTCTCACTGGGAAAACAAACTACTCTTGAGGGTGGGGTGCATGTCCAGCTGCGGATGGTCAACAGAAAACGAACTCAATGGCATCTTTGTCTTACAATGCCATGCCAGTGCTTTTCTTTTGCTTTTTAAATTTTTTAAAAAAGATTTATTTATTTATTATGTACACAGAAGAGGGTGCCAGATCTCATTACAGATGGTTGTGAGCCACCATGTGGGGGCTGGGAATTGAACTCAGGACCTCTGGAGGAATAGTCAGTGCTCTTAACCTCTGAGCCATCTCTCCAGCCCCCTTGCTTTTTAAATTTTATCTCATTTTTTTTTCTTTTTTTTTAAAGATTTATTTATTTATTATTTATACAGAAGAGGGTGCCAGATCTCATTACAGATGGTTGTGAGCCACCATGTGGGTGCTGGGAATTGAACTCAGGACCTCTGGAAGAACAGTCAGTGCTCTTAACCTCTGAGCCATCTCTCCAGCCCCTCATTATTTTTAATATATTTTTCTTCTTTCTTTCTACTCTACATGTCTTTGCATGTATATTATGACTTCTAGTTTTTTTGTCTTTATGGAATTTCTGAGTGTGTGAATGAATGGGCCTCTGCTTCTTATGCTTTCTCTTGGGCTTTTTTCCTCTGTTTGTTTTGTTCAATTTTGATGAGTTAGTTTTTGTTTTACCTTATTGTATATTATTATTATTTATTAGAAGTCTATTTGTTTTCTAATGGGAGACAGAAAGGGGTGGATCTGGGTGGGAGGGGAGGTCAGGAGGCTCTGGGGAGAGTAGAGGAAGGGGAATATATTATGTGAGGAAAAATGTTTTTAATAAAAGGGAAAAATAAAAAATAGATTGGTAGAGAAAAAATGAGACTATTGATCTTGAAATGGAATTTGCACAAATCACTTGAAGAAACAGGGTAAAAGGTGGACTACATGGATTCTATTTGTGTTATTTAAAGAAAAGCATACAGAATAAGCCCAAATAAATACATATAAATGCAAATCAAATGAGGAAATAGATATTAAATATAACATGAATGTACTGATCGTATTAACTTTGGACTATTTCCAAGCTATGCACAGAATTAGAATTGTTCTTATTACTTTTTCCTTTCAGACATGGTCTCCCTAGAACCTACTGTCCTGGGACTTGCTGTGTGCCTAGAACTCGAACTTGTATTCTCCTGCCTCTGCCTTCTAAGTGCTGGCATTCCAGACACTTGCTACCAGGCCTGGCTACAATTGTTCTGCTTAGATGTTTGTGGCAACCCATCTGAAATGGTGAAAAGATGGCATGCCTCTGTGAGATGCAGGAAAGTGAGCGGGAAAGCTAAAGGCCTTTGCTAGGGCTTTACCCATTAATTACTACCCAGCCACATTCCTAAAGAAAGCTTAAGAATTAAACTGGCAAGTTTCAATATTAAATGAAAATCTAGGAAATTATGATTTTTGTTTCAAATTTCATAGCATGATCTATTTATTTTCTAAAATGTCTTCATAAGGTACTTTTTTCCTATGAATTATCTCTCCCAATAAGCATAATTTTATGAACTTTAATAAAAATATGGATGAGCTAGAAATCATTACAGTGTTTTATCCTTATTGAGAATTTTATGGGTGTCTTACCTGCATGTATGTCTGTATACCAAGTGTGTACAGTATTCACAGAGGCCAGAAGAGGGTGTTGGATCCCCTAGGACAGAAGTTACTGATAGTTTTCGGTCATCTTCTGTGTCCTGGGAATTGAACTTGAGTCCTCTAGAAGAAAAACTTGTGCTCTTCACAGCTGAACAATCTCTCCAGTCTCCATTATGATTTTTTGATAATCCAAGACTGAAGTTATCAAAGGAAATGGTGCCAGACTCTTGTAAGAGTTAATTTTGTATGGAAACTTGAGTGGGGTACAAGATACCCACTGTTCTGGAAGTGTTTGTAAGTATTTCTGGTAGAGATCAGCATTTGAATTGGTGAACTTTGTAAAACAGATGGGCACCTCCAGCATGGGTGGGCATCCTCAGCTTGTTGAAAGCCTGAAGCAAGACTAAAAAGGTAGAAGGAGGCTGAGATTTCCCTGTTGGCACTTTGGCCTTCTATTGCTCTGTCTCAGCCTGTGAACTCTATCACTAGCTTGCCTGGGCCTTCAGCTTGCACATGGAAGATTAGGAAATGTTTCATCCTCCATAGTTGTGTCAGCCCATTCTATATAATAAATGTATCTCTTTGTCTCTCTATCTTCCTTATTAGTTCTTGAGAATTCTAACTAATAGCATACTATGTGCTAAAACACTCCCTGGGTTAATATGCCCTTCAAAGCAGATCTTGGAAGTACTATACATATGGCTTCATACGATAACAGATAGTCATTAACATTAAATTTTATATCAGTCCTTGGAAAAACTCTTAAAATCAGCAGGTGACTTGATTCAATCCTCAGACTCGTCCAGCCTAGAATGAACTGCCTTGTGACTGTTAGCTGTTTAGAATGATTACTCACTCAATGGCATTTGGTATCAGTCCCACTACTGTTAGGAGACAGGTGTTGGACTATAATCTGTGCACAACAGCCAACCTTTTTATTTTGTTTTATCATAGCCAATGGACCTATGGTTGAGTAAAAGACTTTATGACACTGACTGGAAGGCTGCAGATTACTAGAGCTCTTGATGGCGGTGCATTTTCCTAATAAGAGTAGGTGATGTTGTTTGATTAAATGCTATATGCCATAGTACTGGGAATTTCATAAGGAATATGTAATTTCATGTTTAAAATAATCATAAATGATATATACCACACACACACACACACACACACACACACACACACACACACACACACACTTGCACACACATGCACACACACACACATTTGCTACCTCCTTTTTATGGAACTGAAACTGAAGACTAGTCTCACCACTACTAACTAGTTGCTCAAAACTTTAAACCTAGGTTTTTGCTCCAGAATATCTACCTATTGTTTTAACCACTATGTTGACATTTATCAATTTTTGAGGCTCCTTTTATATGAGATTAGAATCAAACATTATTTAAAGATTACCCTTAGATGTTGGATACTAGTGGTAAATTTCACTTAGGATAAGTGACTGAGATCAAATTGACGGCTGTGTTTTGAATGAGTTGCATGTGATAATTATAGGGAAGCAAACCTGAAGAAAACTGCTAACACATTTCAGAGACATAAATTCTAATCACACCAATATTAAACATAAAAATTTCACAGCAATTGTTCCAAAGGGTGGCATGACAGATGAACTCACTGAGCATGAGAAAGAACTAATAAAATCATTTCCCACTGTTTAGGTAAGAAAATAGCAGTGTAAATGGGAGGACGAACGCCTGTAAATCCACAGTGGATGATATCTTCTTAAAAGGCTGCATGATTCAAAAAAATCACAGAAAGCAATGCAGTTCAAAACTCTGAAAAAAAATTCTACTGGTCGGTCATTTCAGATAAAGCAGTCTTGACATAAAGGTCAATTGTAAAGACATTTAGGAAGCTGCGTATAAATTAAAAGCAGTATAAACATAAATTAAAGATTTTCCAGCATCACACACACAAGTATAAATCCATACGCAATTTGATTTCTTATAAAATCTTTCAGCATGACATCAATAAAACCATTCAACATCAAAAGGGACAAAGCTCAGAACTCCCCCCATGTGCCATGTGCTACACGGGCCGTTTCACACACCTGCTGTGGGTGTGTTTCTATTGCCAACACAGAAGTCATGGGCAGAAATCCATTCTAGGAACAGTTTATCCAGAATTAAAAAACCTTTCTTCATGCTTATTTCTAATATTGACCAGGATAGCTAATCCTACTTCATAGACTACAGAAAAGGTTTATGATTTTTTAATTTTTCTTTTGTTTTTGAGATTATAATATAATTCCATCATTTCTTCCCTTTCCTCCCTTCAAAGCCTCCCACATACTCCTCCTTGATCTCTTTCAAATTCATGGCCTCTCTTTCTTTTCATTATTACATGCATATATTTAAGTGTATATACACACATGTTTCCAAACAATCTTGCTCTGTCTGTAAAACGTTACTTGTATATATGCTTTCAGAGCCTACCATTTGGTACTGGTCAACCAATTGGTGTACTCTTCCCCTCTTCCCTGGGGAAGACAATTTCTCCCCGTCTCTGAGCATTCCTCAGTAGCCTGTAGCTCTTTGTGTAAGGTTAAGGGAGCCATAGGAATAGTATTAGAAGTATTGGATAGAAATTATGACTTTATTTTTGCGTGCAAATTTTAGTAGCTAGTAGATTTTAAAAAATCATGATCAATAGTTTGATTTGGTTCCATGAAAAACACAAGTAAAATAATTCAGATGAAAAATTATAACAAGAGAACTCTTGTTATGTGTAGATGTAGAAAAGTCATTTTTTCACATTCATAAAACTAATATCTCTATACGTTGTTGACTAAGTATACTGTTATAAACATTAAAACTGGGACAGTGTGTGGAAATAACAAAATGCTAGTCCTTCAGAAACAAAACATTTCTTTTATTTATTTATTTATTTATTTATTTATTTATTATTTATTTATTTATTTTTAAAAAATTCTTGTTATTTTACTGTTGTTCATGGTGGTTGTCATGATGATGATGAATATGACTATGATGATGTTGATGATGGTGATTGTGGTGATAGTGGTGGTGGTGGTGGTGTGTGTGTGTGTGTGTGTGTGTGTGTGTGTGATTCCCTTCTTTTGCTTTTTTTTAATTAAGAATTTTTTTCATTTGTTTTACACACCAAAGACCCCCTCCTTTCCTCCTCCCACCTCCCCAGTCTCCTCCCCTCAACCTACCCCCCACAAGAAGGCAAGGCCTCCCATGGGGAGGCACATCCAGTAGAGGCAAGTCCAAGCCCTTCCCCCTGCCTCAAGGCTGCATGAGGTGTTCCATCATAGGTAGTGGGCTCCAAAAAGCCTGCTAATGCACCAGGGATGAATTCTACCACCAGGGGACAGATCTCACTCCATAGCTTAGGCTAGCCTCAAACTTAACGAGTCCTTCTGCCTCAGCCTCCTGAATGCTAGATTACAGGGGGAGCCACTATGCCTCCCTGCCTCTTTCACACTAAGAACCCCCTTCTACTAGCATTTCTGGAAGAGTCTGGATAAGAAAATGTTGTGAGTCAGAACAGGCAGAAGGAACTTGCCTGCTCTTCTGTTAGAGGTGCTGGGACAATTTCTTAACATCTTTCAAAAATGCTATGTGTTGATGCTTTAGCAGGATTTAAATGTTGGCTAGTTTGTAAACTTCTATTATTCCTATAGTTCCTGCTGGAAGAGTCTCAGGAAAATTGGGAACAGTGAGCCCTTTCAGTCCTGGGAGAATTACCTGGAGTGCTAGCCTCCAATGAACACAACTATTGTCATTTTCCCCTTGTGGTCTCCTGCTCTTTGGGGATATTTTCTCTTTCACTGTATTTCTCTGCACTTGAAAAAATGAAGAGTGATTACAAAGTGTGCTTTAAAGTGTATTAAATATAACTTATGGTAAATTAGTAATATCTCTTGAAAAACCCTGCTCTCAGCTCCCCGACGTGCTTCCTCTGGGGGAAGATAATGCGATTGTGTTGATTTAAAGGTTCTGTCTAGTTCTTTTAAGCATTCCTCTGATGCTGTGTCGCTGTGCTTGTAATAGACTGTTATTGCCCTATATTGAGTTTACAGAGTGAGGGTAAATCTTTGGTGATGTGATTGAGCCTCTGCAAACTCAATATTGCTCACCCGGCCTTTATAACTCTCAGTTACACTGCAGCAGAACAGCACACATTTTCATTTTTACCTTTTTAGATTTTCATTCTTTGCTCCGAAGCTGAGAGTGTATATGCTTATATATGGTCTTCAGTGTCTATTTGGGGAGGCAGTAGCTCATAAACAAAAAGAACACTGTCAAGTGGGTTATTTTTCTTTTTCTGAAATTATTGATTTTGTGGTTGATCTTTTTTATTGTGTTCCATTGGGTTCTCAGCTCTAATATTAAAAAGAGAGCAGCTGGGGAAAACTTAACCCAGACATCTAGCCAAGGTCTAGTTGAAATGCCATCTTAGAGGATCCAAGGACATGCCTCTGGAGCCCGTTCCTACCTGGAGACCCAGAGAAGCTGTCCTCTCCATGGTGATGACAGAGAGGAGGACTAGGTGACTGGAAGTATCAGCATAAATTATGGGGAGTGGGAGGAAGCCCTGGGTTAATGAAGTCCTGGGTTGATGGTTGCTGTTGACATGGCACGACCATGTCAAGGATCCTAGCTCTATATCTACAGGAAAATGCAAAAGCCTCCCCACCCTGACCCCATGAGGCTCAGAGAGACGGCAAAGTCTTCCTCTTGTCAGAATGTGGATGTTGATAGTGTGTGCAGAATATGTCTACCATAACTTGCTCCTCACAGCATGGTTATGGCCTGAAGACTGCTCCACTACATAGACTAGGCAGTTATACCTGCCTTCTTGTTCAGCTGTATGCAATAACTCCACCTCTCTGTTAAACTGTTTATGACAAATACTGAGCTTCTGGGAAGTTAGGGTTAGGCTATCAAAGAGCCCAATCCAATTGAATCCAGCTTCTTTATCTGTGTGTCTGTACATGTCTGCCATTTCTTCATTCCTTCCCCTCCCCTAGTCAGGTCAAGTCCCTAGGATGTGAGCATGGACATTGTAGTTAATAACCTCTCCCCTGGGATGTGAGCATGGACACGCTGGAAAATAATGCTAACACTGATGTTCTTTTCAGGTGTCTTAAATAATTACCAGCTTCTTTGGTTAAACTTCTTGCAAAATTAGTAGTTTTTACTGACATATAATTCAAATCATAGTTTAAAACTGTTACCAAGACCAGGGTATACAATGCTTGTGTAGCATATACAAAGCCCTGGGTTTGATCCCTAGCATCACAATAAACCAAGCCCTGTCACCTTGCAAAACCCACTTGCCTACAAACTGAGGTTGTATTACTATGACTACTACTACTATTACTAATACCATTACTTCTACTAAATTATCTAAGACAAGGTTCATGTATTCCAGGCTATCCTTTGAACTCACTATGTATTCCAAATAACTTTAAACTCCTGATGCTCCTCGCTTCACCTCTTAAGTGCTGGGATTACAAGCATGTACCACGATGCCCAGCTTACAGAAAGGTGTCCTGTGCTCTGTTAACATTGCTTTTTCTCCTGTTGTTTTCAGAGATATGATAACATAGTTTGCCAGCAGATATTAGTGGATAAGTCCTTGGCAATTACTCCTCCTTCCATTCCTTCCCCACCATGATGGACTGCATCCCATTTATAATTACCTATTTGTTGTGATTTGAATATGAAATATCCCCCAGAGGCTCATGTGTTCAAACACTTGGTTCAAAGTTGGTGGGGCTGTTTGGGAATATCATGGAACCTGAAGGAGATGGAACTTTCCTGGAGCGAGTACATCACTGGGGCAGACCTTGAAGTTTTATAGCCTGGCTCTGCTCTCTGGTCTCTCTCGCCCTGTTTCTGGACTTCAAGTACCATATGATGGGCTGGCCTCATGGTCCTGTTGTTAAGTTGCTTTCATCAGGATATTTTTGTCATAGTAACAAAAAGGATATTAAGGCAGAAATTGGTGTCAGGAGTGGGGCAATCATTACGATAAACCTGATTATACGGCTTTTAGTGTGTTGGAAATGTTTTATGGGAGGAAAGTGGAAGAGTTTGTAACTTTGGGTTAGAAAAACATCACAATAATGCAAGTAGAGCTTAAAAAGCTATTCTAGTGGGAGCTTGGAAGACAAGTGTGTTGCATTGTGGGGGAGCTGACTCATGACGTTTTCCAGAAGAGCAAGGACCTTATCAGGACCTGGGATAGGGGCCATTTATGTTGTGTTCTGGCAAAGAATGTGGCTGCATTCTGGTCATGTCCTGAGAACTTGCAATAGGCTGACTTAAAAAGTAATGGACTGATTTGTTTGGTGGAGGGGATTTCAGGATAGTATAACATTGATACAGTGGCACACAGTGGAAAAAAAAAGTGGGAGAGAGACATTCTTACAATGTGCAGTTTGGAATGGAAAAGATCACAAGGAAGCTTAAGGTTGCAGCTGAGGCGGTGTGATGAAAGATGATAGTTGTTAAGGAGATTAGCTCTCTTAAAGAGAAGCCTTCTGTTTTGCACTGTAACAATAGGAAAGGTAACCGAGGTCCAGACCCCCATCAGTCAAAGGTTCCAACTCCTGAAAATGGAAGTTTATTTGAAAGAACAGAAGGTCAGACTATCAAAGTACATTTCTGTCCCTGTAAATGACTGCCTAAGGAAGTACCCCATACCCTCAGCCTCAGCATAGAAAAGCTGCTGAAACTGTGGTTCAAGAGAGCCAGGCCCCATCCCTAACTGTCCTGAGAACTTGGCAGTATCATCCATGAAACACTGGTTTTGGAAACATGCAAGACACAAAGTTGAGGAGGTGATGGATCTCTTCCCCAAAGGCTGCTGAGCCCAAGCAATGAGCGGCGAGGTCAGAGTTCCTGCAAGGAGGCCCTGAGAGGTCATTGCATGAAGCCCTGAAGGTGAAACTTTCGTTACAGTGGAGACATCAAGATGCTGTAGATGCCAGAATTGTGGGATGCCTGCCAAGGATGAATATATACAGGAAATGGAACCAGTCCATGAGACTGAAGTGTGTGGCAGGCAGCAAAGTGAGAGGGGAGTAGCTATCTAAACACTTTACAATTGGGATGATTTTATCCTGTGTCCCATATGCAGGGTATAGAGTGGCAGGATCTGCTCTTTGCCCTACTAGGTTTCAATTTTGCTTTGATCCAATCTTTCTTTGCTGTGCCTCCATTCCTCTCGTTTGGAATGGGAATATTTACTCTGTGACATTGCATGTTGGAAGTGTTTTTGAGGATTTTAGCACCAGATATATGCAAGGGAGAGCACAGTAAAGAAACTGCCAGCATGATCACTGCATGATATAGTTCTGGGGAAGGTTTTTGTTGTAGATATGAGACAGAGAGGACAACCAGAGGCATATGGAAGAAGCCAGAGAAGAGAGAAGAAGAAGTAGATCAAAATGACCAGCAGACTGGATATGACCAGGGCTATCTGCAAGAGAAGGGGCATAAAAATAGAGAGAGCATAGTGAGATTAACAAGATCAGAGAATATTGTACTCATGGGGGGCTCGAAGAAATCAAGGAACCTGTAGGGATCTGACCTAAGTCCTCTGCATGTGTGTTATGGCAAAGTAGCTTGGTGCTCCTGTGGAGTTCCTAACAGTGGGAATGAGGGTGATCTCTAACTCTTCTGCCTGCTTGTGGGACCCTTTTCCTCCTACTGGGTTGCTCACCCAGCCTTGATGTGATGGTATGCGCCTGGTCTTTGTTATGCTGTGTCTGATGGAAGTCCCTGGGAGGCCTGCTTTTTTTCTGAGGAGAGGCAGAGGGGCTGGTTCTGGGGAGAGGGGAGGCAGGGAAGAGAAACAGGGAGGAGTGGGGCTTATGGAGGAGGGAAACTACAGTTGGGATAAAATATATGAGAGAAGAATGAAAAATGTTTAATATATATACATTACATTCAGGCCACCGGAGGTTCCCACACCCATGTACATATGTGCAACACTAAGTAGACTCAGTGGGTTAAAGAAATAAAAATTATGAAAGGACAATACGAACCTGAGATGGAGATGTGATGGGGAGTGTGGTGGTGGATAGATGAAAGCACACTCCATGTATGTTTGAAATTTCCAAAGAATAAAGGTTCAAGTAAAGAAGCTATATAAAAACATGGCTTTGGAGTGAATTTAGTTGCATTAGTTTGGCTTTCTTCACAGAGGGGACAAAGACATGAATCCTGACTATTCTGAACTCCTTAGCCTGTGTCTCTTATTTTAGCTAAGCATTGGGTTCTCCTTTAATGTGTCACATGTCTTATATTCTTTACTAAGAGAAGTCAGCATCTCTGCCCCTGCCTTTGGTGTTGTGAGGACTTCGTTCATACAATACAGCTTTGTATCTATGACCTTTGCCTTAAGTATTGGGAAACTCATGCACAAGGTTATTATTAATGGGTATTTTACTGGATTTACCTTTATTATCTAAAGCTTATTTGCTTTTTCTATCATTTTGTTTTCATTATCCAATATCTACCTTAGTAGATTTTGCTTCTATTTATTGAGGAAACAAAACCTACGGGGGTTACTGTGAAAACTGAGTCAACTCTATGTGCTGGCTTACAGTATCAGGGAAAGGGCTGTTCTTTGTTCTGTGTTGTTATTTTATTAGATCAGGCTGGCCTGGACCTGATAGAGACCCACCTGCCTCTGCCTTTCCAGTGGTGGGATTAAAGGTGTGCGCCACCAATCCAGACAATGTTCTAATTTTAGGCCACCTCTATTCCTCACCGCCTTCTTCTTTTTGGGAGAAAAATGTAACAAAAGCTAAAGAATTTTTTAACTACATGTTAATTCTATGAAACCAGGGATAAATCTGGAGCAAAAATCCACAGTATATTGTGATGCATATAACATATATTTTGTAGTGGGTGTGTATGGGAGGGAGGGGGAGTAACTGTACGTGTATATTTGATCTTGTACATGCTCATTCATATGAGTGTGTGCATGTTGAGATCAGAGGACAATCTTTGAATGTTGTCCTTACCTTTCCACCTTCTTTGAGACATGGTTTTTCACTGTTATTGGAATCTTAGATGTTGTTCAAATCTTAGATGGTCTTTTAATAAAAAGAAAAAACCCAGAGCCAGATATCAAGGTGAAAGCCGAAAGATCAGAGAAGCAGAACAGTCAGGCACTAGTTCTTACCTCTACAAAATCCTCAGCTGCAAGGGAGTGTGTTCCTGTTTCCTTACACCTTATATACCTTTCTCTGCCCCGACATATTACTTCCTGAGATTAAAGGCATGTGTGTTTCCACAAGCAAAGGCATGAGAGCTCAAGTGCTGGGATTAAAGGTGTGTTCCACCACTGCCTGACCTCTATGTCTAATCTAGTGGCTGGCTTTGTCCTCTGATCCTCAGGCAAGTTTACTAGGGTACACAATATACCACCACAGTTACATAAGTTGGGCAAGCTCCTAGTAATTCCCATCTTGCCTCTGGTGCTTCCCATGAGGTACAGAGATAACAAATACTTTCACTGCTGTTTCTAGCTTCTACCTGGCTTCCAGGGATCTGAACTCAGGTCATCAGGCTCTCACAGCAAGTGCTTCTATCCTCTGAGCAATTGCTCCAGTCTCAGTCATTTTTACCTGTAAGACCACTGAAATTTAAACTTTCCATTCAAGTTGTCAAAGAAATAAAGTGGAAGAAGGGTAAGGAACACTAGCTATTAAATGTTTAATAGCTAGCATTCAGATCAGTAATTATTAGGTGAACTATTAAATAACAGCTTGAAACTCTTTGGTGAGTAATATTAAAAAACAATTTTCTTCCATTTTACCTCCTATCTGTACATTAACTGTTGGCCATTTAGCATTGTTCTCACCTTCGATCTTTCCCCTTTGGGTATGGTGGAATGCTCAGGAACTGCATGCTGAGAATCCTCAGGCTTTGCATTGCATTCTACTATGAGATGTACCCAAGTCAAGACTTGCCTGGTGGACCTCATTCACTCTCCCACCCCCATCTCTGGGTTTTTACAGCTCCAGCTCTTGTAATCTCTGTCCCCTTGCAAAGGCCACCTCTCAGTGACTTGTCACACCATCTTCCTTTGATTCCCTCTGCTAACCGTAACCATGGATGACATGTCATGTTATTCAAGTGACTGAGACTGGGCTGGGTTCAAGGCTTTGGTGAGTCTCAATTCTTCACAGCCACAACACAGCACCTGAGACACCCTACACTTCTGAAACCATTTTTAGGGTCTTGTCCCTTAGATAATGTGGGTAGTGCTTTCACAAAATAACTGTACAGTGCAAGGAATGAAGGTAGCATGGATTTCCAACAAAAGATACTTGAAGATTAAAAAAAAGTTCTGCATGGTGGAAGAGTGGTGGAACCAGGATTTTTTTTTTTCCATCTGGAAACAGGCAGACAGGGGAACTCTGCAGATGGGAGCCTCAGTGCCCTTATTCTAAGAACTAGTTAACTTTCTGAGTTTAAATTTTGAGCAGTTTCTGTTTTCCTGGATACTTTTAACTTTCACTGCCTCCCTCTGAGAAGAAAAGAGCCAGGAGGGTACCATTTCAATGCCTGTCATGTAGTAAATAGCAAAGAGCAGAGGTTTAACATTAGCAAATGGTGTGAATGGGTAGCTTTAAAATAAAAAAAGTGTACGTTTCCCTCAAATACCACAGGTTTTCACTGGATCAGTCACTGGAAGAATGTTTTCTTGATATGTAAGGAATTATTTGCAGTGCATCTCGGTCTTCTCTGTGGCTACTCTGTGACCAAAACAGGAAAAATAGACCTTGCAGGTTAAGGGCCCTGTTTCCAGTTAAGACAGTTTGTCCTGTGCAAGTTAAGGTTTCTGCAGGTAGTTAAAGAAGAAGTCCCTGTTTGTCCTGTGTTAAGTCTTTGTGAGTTAAGGATTCTGTTTGCAATCAAGAATAAGTTCCTGTTTCTTAGATCTGAGGTAAACTTGTAACCCCATTTACACGATGTCTATCCTCACCCTTGTTCATTCTATTTCATTGTGTCTTTCTAACAACATATAACAGCCGGCTCTCTCACCTCTCTGCAGACCTTATCCCTCCTACAAAAGGGACTTCAAGAGGCCAGCAGGAGCTGCTCTCTCAATTCCCAATGACGGTAAAACAGCTAGATGGCCAGTCCCCACTGCACCCCAAATTGGACAATCACAGATTTTGTCTTTTCTCCTCAAAATTCTCAGGTTTATCAGCTACAACTGAATACCTAATGCTCAGATTTTATGAAGAAAAGAGTTTTACCTAGATGATGGTTCTGGAGGCTGAAGATCCAAGCTCAGGTGGTCTTATCATTTCAGCCTTGGTTGCATCATAGCATGGCAGATAGCATCACAGTGTAAATACATGTGAGGAGAGATCTCATGGTGATACAGAAAGTTAAAGATATTCAACAGCTGGGCTCACTTTTTTAGTAATAACTTACTCTTACAAGAATCATTGGGAATTCCAATAATCTCCTCCTAGGGATTATTACTCCTACTGATTTAATTATCTTCCACCAGGTCCAACTTCAAAGATTTCTCCACCTTCCAACGTTGCTATACTGGAGACAAAGCTGCAGGTAAATCTTTGGGGATAAGGGATGTTAGCTGAAACCAAATCCAATCCATAGCACAATAAGAAGAATGTTTTTAAAAAGTGTCTGTCTTAGTTAGGTTTATTATTCCTACAAACTGACCAATATCAACTTGGGAAGGAAAGGCGTTGATTGGCTTACACTTCCAAGTTACAGTTCATCATCAAAGGAAGTCAGGACAGGAACTGAGTCAGGGAAGAAACCTGGAGGCAGGAGCTGATACAGAGGCCATGGAGGAGTGCTGCTTACTGGTTTTCTCCTCACGACTTCTCAGGCTGGTTTCTTGTAGAATCAAGGACCACCAGCCCAGGGATGGCACTACCCACATGAACTGTGCTCTCCTCCTTCAATCACAACTTAAGAAAATTACCTAAAGGTCTGCCTACAGCTGGATCTTATGGATGCATTTTCTTCGTTGATGTTTCCTCCTCTCAGATGACTACAGCTTGTGTCAAGTTGGCCTGGTACTAGGCAGTACATTGCCACAGGTTATGTTTAACCAGTGAAAACATTCACAACAGACTATTTGAAGCTAATGAAAATCATGAACAGTTCCTACTCTTGACCTAATTTCAACAGTCAGCAAAGTATTATGTATATCATACTTATGCAATAAACATTTACTGATTTAGATACAAAGAAAGAGAAAAGGCCCTGTTTATTTGAATAAAGCTCCTTCTGTGAAACCATTTGGAAGGTGTTCATTATTTGGCTTTCTGGAGCACAGTCGATGTACTGAATACTCTGACAAATCTCTTCCACGTCTTCACTCCTGGATGTTAGCTTTTCCTTTGGGCCTTGGGGCAGCTTGGGTTTTGGTAAAATTGCTCCTGTAAACTTACTTAAATCAGCATGAACCACAGTAAGAAAATTTCCTGGGATGGAGCCATATGTGGTCCAGGAGGCTGGTGCACTGAGGTCTTCAACTGCCAGGTAGAGGGTGGATAATGTGTCCACGGGCCCTCCCCTCAAAGTGACCCAGTACACAAGGCAGATGTTTTGATCGGAATTTAGAGTAGTTCTTCTGTGAGAAGACAGTAGGTTACAGAGTTATATGCTTCCCCACCTCAGCGCTTGTATTTGTACTGGGTCCCTGATAGACAGTTTGCCCCAGACCCTGATTCTTCTCTGAGGTGACCATGCAGGTTCACTATGCACAGCTGTTTCAACTTGCTTATTACATGTTTTTTTTAAAGATTAATGACAAAATTGAAAAACCAGCATCACTTCGTATTATAAAAGTAAGTTGTTATGAAAAATGAATTGATAATACACAATGAACCACTTTGAATATTTGCTGAAAGCTACTGGTAACATGAAGTTTCTTAGGAATCTCTGTGACAACCAGGTTCACTTTTTTAAAGATACAAAGCAGGTTTTCTTTTTTCTTCTTCTCTCATATGGTACATCCTGACCACAGTTTTCCTCCCTCTATTCTTCCCAGTTGACACCCCCCCTTTCTTCCACAGATCCATTCCTCCTCTGTTTCCCTTAAAAACAACAACAACAACAAAAAAGGGCCTCCCAGGGAAATCAAGATGGCATAATGAGTTACAATCAGACTAGGCACAAACCCTCAATCGAGGCTGAGCAAGGTAACCCAGTAGGAGAAGGGTCACAAGAGCAGGCAAAAGAGTCAGAAACAACCCCCCCCCACTTCCACTGTTAGGAGTACCAAAAGAACATCCAGCTATATAACCATAAGGTATATGCAGAGGACTTGGCTCAGACACATACAGGGTTCATTGTAGCATGAATCATTAGAAGGTCTTATTAATAAAAACAAACTCAGGAGCCAGGTATTAGGGTAAATGCTGAAAGATCAGAAAAACAAGACAAGCCACAGCTAACCTCACCAATTCCTCAGCTGATCTTACTTCTTCAAACTGGAAGCCTCTGTGTCCTCATCTGAATGGACCTCATCTGAACTGCTGCTAAAAGCCTAAAAGCTTAGCAAACGTAGTTCCTGGTCCTCTTGCCTTATATACCTTTCTGCTTCCTGCCATCACTTCCTGGGATTACAGGCAGATCTCTTTTCCAAGCAAGGACAAGAAATCTCAAGTGCTGGGATTAAAGGTGTGTGTCACCTTGCCTGGCTGTTTCCAGTGTGGCTTTGAACTCACAGAGATCTGGATGGATCTCTGCCTCCAGAATGGTAGGATTAAAGGTGTGTGTGTCACCATTTTCTGGCCTCTATGTCTATCTAGTGGCTGTTCTGTTCTCTGACCCCAGATAAGTTTATTAGGGTGCACAATATATTGGGGGACACAATATCACCACAGTTCATGATTGTTGCTTCAGTCTTTGTGATCCCCTATGAGCCTGCTTAGTTGATTTTGTGGGCAGTGTTCTTATGGTGTCCTTGACCTCTCTAGCTCCTAAAATCCTTCTTCCCACTCTTCTGTGGGGTTCTCCTGGCTCCACGCAGTGTTTGGCTGTGGTTCTCTGCATCTACTCCCATCAGTTGCTGGGAGTAGAAGTAATTTTTAAAAATGATTTCTTTTGCTTTTTGATATAAATATAACCACACCATCTTTTCCTTCCCTTTCCTCCCTACAAGCATTCCCAGGTACTCCCCACTGTCTTTCAAATCTTAAAAACAAAAGCACATTTTTTTCATTAATTCTTGTTACACACACACACACACACACACACACACACACACACACACACACACACTTAAACACAACCTGCTTATTCTGGATGTTCCCTGTGTGTATGTTTTCAGGACTAACCATTTAGTACTGAATGACCAGTTGGTGTGTTCTTCCCTGAGGAAGACTATTTCTCCCATTCTTCCTTTAAGCAGGTGGTTTGGGAATCTGCCTGGTGATCACGAGATGGCATGTCACATGATGACATGACAATGTTGCCTTTCTCGCTGTGTGATCTCTCTTTTATGTCCCCACTTCCCCTTCTGCTTTCCACTATGTGTGGAACAACATTCAGATCTCATCAGGAGCTGAGGTCACTGATGGGACTGATCTCACTCTTGGGACTCCTTCTAGGACTTGGAAGTGAGCAAATCTCTTTAAAACAAAAACCTACCTAGCCTCAAGCATTTTTTAAAACAAACAAAAACAAAAAAAAAACCCTCAAGCATTTTTTGCTATTTCATAAAAATAAACAAATAATGAACTAAAAGCTTGGGGAATGTAACTCAGTGATTAGTATTAGGTCCAATGTGGGCCCCCAAAATGGCAGCACTGCTGACAATGTCCTAAACAGAAGGACTCTGACCAGGTAAACAGTAGGATTGTTATTGGGTAAACAGAAGCCTAAACTCAGTATTCCTCAGGAATCCCATATTTATTTATTTATTTATTTATTTATTTATTTATTTATTTATTTATTTATTTATTTATTTATTTATCACCATCCCAAACAGTGGGTTTCTGTTTATCAGGAGAGCCACTACTTCTGTTATCCACCCCAATGGTCAAGTCAACTACCTTGGGAAGGGCATCTAGTTCCTGATTACTTCAGATATATCAGCTTGAAGACCTGCTGACCATCAGGTAACATCCGCTTGCTTTCCTGCCAAGCAGCTGTCCTCTACTGTCTAAGGCAACCTGGTAGTTTGTTTCCTTAAATAAACTTGTCTTTCTACCCACAGAGTGGTCTAGTTTGGTAGTTCTTATGCACTTCGATTATGGGTAGAATGCTCAAAGCCCTGTGTGATCTCTGACATTACATAACGACTCCGTGATCCTAGCAATAGCAGAAGTTCAGAATTACCCTGGGTTCCTTCAAGAGCTTGAGACCAGTCTAACTAATGTGAGACCTTATCTGTAAAAGAAAAAGAGAACTAAGACAACTTCCCAGAGATAATTATTTCGAGAAGATGTCTGAATGGTAAGTAGAAAAGGGTAAGAAGAAGGTCGTGGCTGATAGAAAATTTGAGGAAGTAAGAGGCCCTAACATTGAATTTACCTTATATTTTGGAAAGGGCTTTGGTGAGAAAACCTTGCCAAAGAGTGAAGTCCTCTGTGAATGAGGAAGAGCAACATGAACTGCTGTCTGGATGGCATGAAGCTGGATGATGTGGGCTTGTGCTAATCCATGTGTTTCATATTGTATTTAACTCAATGCCCACCCCACCTGGCCCTGCCTCCATTCTTCTTTCCAGCAGTACTGAGGATTGAACCTAGAGTCTCATGAATATTAGACAAGTGGTTTCCTGCAGCCAGAAGGTTTCTCTGGTCCCGCTTGACCCCAAGGTCCTACAGCCGCTTATAAAATAATCATTCAGAGGCTTAATATCATTTACAAACTGTATAGACTATGGCAAGGCTTCTTGCTAGCTAACTCTTTCATGTTAAATTAACCCGTTTCTATTAATCTATGTTTTGCCACATGGCCGTGGCATTGCCGGTCTTCTGGCATCTTGTTTCTCCTTCGGCTGCTGGTGTCTCTTTCTCCTCTCTGTATATCTGTTTAGATTTCCTGCCTGCCTCTAAGCTGCATTGTCATAGGCCAATGCCCCTTTATTTATCAACCAATCACAGCAACGTATCTTCACAGCATACAGAAAGACATCCCACAGCAGTCTACCACTGAGCTACAGCCCCTGCCATTTAAATTTACTTAAAAATAAATCAGAGAAATACTGGACTAACAGTTGCATCAGAGGATTAAAGGGCACCAGTCCTAATTTTGAAGTCTGTGGAGGTATGAAAGATTAAAAGGCTATAGCTAGAATTTCAGTGACTGAGAAAACAATTTCAGCCTTCCAACCCCAGAGCTATTGAACTCCGGGCACACAGGCTGTCCAGTGTTGCCCGGGAGACAAAAATGCCACAGCAAGCCAGTTCTAGAGAGACATAACCTCCATCCATGGCTGCCCTAGTAAAGGGCTCTCAGGGACCTTGCTGCCCCTTCCTGTCTATAGGATGGCTGAAAGAGCCTTCACTCAGCTGCCCCCTCCTTTTTCTCCATTCTAGCCAGGCAAGGCATAGGGGCTCTTTCTGCCTTTCTATCTCCTTCCCAATTTTCTCTCCATAGGTATTGTCCCTAAGAGTCTTTGCCCTTCAATCCCATCTGAGAGTAAAACAAAGACAAGAGGTGACTCCATGGGAAGTACTTCTGTGGTAGTGGTTTGAGGATGATTTTCCAAAGTTACTAAGAACTGTTCTGTTTGGCAATATGAATGTTCAGCAATACGAGTAGGTGTAGTACGCACCGACTTGAATTTGGAAAATTCCACTTTCCGTATTTGATAGAAAAGAAGGTGAGAAGACATGTCAAGAAGAGAACATTAACAAAGGTGATGGGATGAGTGAGCAGAATCCCAGCGGGTCTGAGCATATTTTAAAAGGATTGGAGACTTCTGAACCACCTTCAGCTTGTGGAGACTGGTTCTGTCTGGTCCACAGCAGCACTGGTGACAGCAAGTGAGCCTCAGAACAGACCATAGCATATACCTGCCCACCGCTTATGTGGAATGAATTTCAGCATCCAGGGACTTCCAAGGGCCTTCCTAAATGTACAAGCAGCTTGAGTAGGAATAACTAGCTACCAATGGTAAGTGTCTTAATCAGAGTCTGTTGCTGATACGTTTGGGCGCTAGGACATCAAGCTCGAGGTGTGGTCAGACTTGGAGTTTGGAGATGAGATGTCTTGTCAATGACCATCTGCTTTTTTGTGTCTTTCCATGTTGGTCGGAGCGTTCATTGCTTTAAGTCTTTTAGAAGAGCACCCATATGTAAGATGAATTGCTAAATGGTCTTATTAATTAAAAAAAAAACAAAAACTTGGAGCCAGGTAATGGGGTGAAAACTGAGAGATCAGAGGAATAGAACAAGCCAAGCCATAAGTTCTTACCAACAGGAAATCCTCAACCCAAGAGAGAGCTACTTCCTGTATACTCACGTCTATATACTTTCCTGTGCCCTGCCATCTTACTTCCTCACTCTGCCCAGCTACATCACTTCTTTCCACCAAGCTCTATCACTTGCTGTCTGTCTGTACAGACCTCCAGACCTCTATGATTAACTAGTGCTGGGATTAAAGGCATGTGCCACCATGCCTGGGCTCTGTTCCCAGTGTGGCCTTGAACTCACAGAGATCCAGATGGATGTCTGCCTCCTGAGCGCTAGGATTAAAGGCGTGTACTACCACTGCCTGACCTCTATGTTTAATATAGTGGCTGGCTTTTTCCTCTGATCCCAAGATAAGCTTTATTGAGGTGCACAAATAAAATATCACCACACTCATATCCTTTAAAGGGCTCTATTTTCTGGCCCTAATTACTTTCCAGAGACCCTTCCTCTCAACACCATCACGGTGAGGATTTGTGCAGGACACATTCATTCAGTAATGGTGAGAAATATTGTGCAGTGTCACAGCAGGGTAAATCAACATCTAAAGCATTGGCATGGGTTTGCCAAGTAATTGCTTTCAAAATTACCCATCACTTATGTCAACAATCATTTAACTCTGCAAGAAGGCGAAGAGCGACATTCCAGATGCAAACAGCACTTTCCCCAGGAAAGAAAGTTGGGTAATTTCACAGCTACCTCTCCTGCTCGCTCACACAAGTATCCCCTCACCCTTCACCCACTTAACTTTGTTGTCAATATTATTGATTGAGTTCATCGATAAGCACTCGGTCTAACCTACTTTATAAAAAGCACTAAGATGAGATGTTCTATAAAGATGTATCTATTTACTTAAATATTTATCAATGAGTATCTTTTTAAAAAATGCTGTTCTGGCTACAGAGTTTTCATCTTGCTTTAGAAGACAAGGTCTTCCGAGGAAACCCTAGTTGTCTTTCTATTCAAAATCCTCCTGTGTCTGCCTCTGAGTGATTGTAGGCATGCACCACCATGCCTGCTATGACTGGAGGTTTCTAAAAGATGTGTGCCAAATACTGACTGCTTTGACATGCTTTGACTTTTTAAAACTGAAGCAGGAGACTAAAATTTCCTAAACTATTTTTTTTCCTTTTGGCTAGAGACAAAATAACTTGTATGCTGATGTTCCTTGAATAATTGTTAGATAAAATTTACACATTTTCTTTTGCAAAGGCTGGGGGCAGACACGTGGTGGTCTGCTGTTTTAAGATCAATGTCCCATCAAGTGGAACATTAGACACAACAGGCCTCTGCTGGCATGCCTGTAGAGTTCGGATGTGAATAGTGTGACCCAGGAGGTGAACTGCACGAAACATAGCAGGGAGAAACATCAACAGTCATCATTCAAGCCGAGTCATTTATAGTTCTCTCCTACAACACACCTGTTACTCCAGATGAGTTGGCTATTCTGCGAAGGCCCTGATTTGCATGGACTCTCGGTGACCTGTCGGTAAGCACACAGCAAGCACACACCTGCCTTGAAGGGTGGCCTTTCTGTTTATATGTCATTGCTTATTGTCGAGAAAAACAATAAAGCAGATATTTAAAAGGGCTTAGGAATAGCAAGTGCTCTGGGGAAGAAATCAGATAGCACAATATAGAACCAGAGGCAGACTGATTTAGATCCAGGAAACCCTCTGTGAGCTCTGAAAAGTTCTTTCGTGGGGTGTAAAACAGCACAGAAAGGTAAAGTTCTTTCTTTTTAGAACAAACTGAGCTTGTCAGGAAAATCTGGAAGCTAAGAGAGCCTGAGAGTCTCAATGGATAGTCAGTTTATCATTTTTGTTGACCCAAGGCTCTTCATTCACGGAGGAATGCTGAGTTCAGCAGACCAGGACTTCCTGAACATCCTAGAGGACACTGACCCTTTGCATCTTGGTGGTGCCCTCAGCTTTGGCTGTGAAGTATGAGGATGATCTTTCTTGAAGAACCCAGCCAAACAACAACAACAACAACAACAACAACAACAACAACAACAACAACAACAAAAGTTCTAAGAGGAGAGTGACAGCTTCTCAGGACACTTCATGTACTGAATTGAAGAAAAAATGTTTAAAAGAGATTTATTATTTCCTTGGTATAGATCCCAATCATAAAGAGGAATACAGGCAGGAACTGCACCACTGGAAGGTGGGAAACCCAGACGTGGAGTCCGGAAAGCTGGCTCTTGGCTCTGCTGAGCACCAGTAATATGTCGCTATGGGAAAATCACTACTATCTCTGAGTTGTTACCTCACATTGTAAAATGAAGGGTTAGATTTGATTTTTAAAGTCCCTTCCAGCCCTAACATGTTATAGTACACATTACCCTCCCCAAGGAAGCTTTTCTCATAAATGTTAACTTCGTTGTGGCGTGTTCTGCTCTGATAAGAGTAGGAAATCTAGACTAAAATCAATACACAGCACTTCCTGGTGTGAAAATTCCAAGAAGTAGATCAAAGTGATTTATGAAGAAGATTCATCATAACACTTCAAATAGCTAGCCTCAAATAAGCATACAAAGCCATGTGGCTAGCTAGAATAAAGCCGACTACACCTGTTATTGCTATGGAGAAAGTTTTCCACGAAGATATCTCTCCATTCATGTGATGGCTTAAATCTGAAAGCCCAGTCCAACCTCATGGTTTAAATACTTGTTCCCTATTAGAAGTGCTATGTTTTAGAGCCCAGTAGGGCCAAGATTGCAGCTTCGGGTCAGCACACGTAGGCTCTTGAAGGGTCTCGCCTGGCACCTAGTTGTGGCCTCTAGCTATGCTTCTTGGTCTACCATGATGTGAACAGTCTTTGTTTGCTACACACTTCACCCGCCATGACTTGAGCTGCTCCGCCAAGCCTTGAGTTGTTTTTCCTCAGGTATTGCACAAACAACGTAAAAGGCGGAACATACCTTAGTTTTAAATTTTCCCCTTCTGAAATGTTTTCCCTACTGGCCATTTGTATTATATTGGTGATTCATCCTACTGAATGCATTGTTATTGAGGCAGGATGGAGGAAAAGCTTTCAGCCACAAGAAAGCAATTTTCATGCACTCAAGGCTGAGATTCGAGCTTTCATTCTTATTCCAGAAGGAGAATGATTTCTGTGATTCTGCATTTGGAATCCTACCATCAGTTGTATTACTGTTTTCTTTTACTTTCTGTCCCAAGACCGTGGAAGGGGCAGTGCTGACTCTTAGAGGCAACACCACTGTTTATTTGGCCCTTGCTTTCTGTAGGGGTTCATTCTAAGGGGTCAAGGGAAGAAATAAACAGATGAAAGAAAGGGGCACATTGCCCCCCCCCCCCCGTCCCCATGGCCCTGGCTGTGTGGTTGCCCTCTCATAGGGTAGCATTCTCATGTGCTCTACAAAGACAGCCTTTTCCACTCACCCAGGACCCTCCCCATGGTAATGTGCCCCCTGCTCTTGCTGCCTTTTGTCTGGGTTCATTTTGGTCCTGAGCATCTTGTTCTCAATCCTGGAAATACCACCTTCATTGTTCTTAGTATCCTAGAGGAGAGGTCTGGCTACAGATACCCTACCATGCTCCCTCAAGAGTTTCTAAAACTGGTCTCTAGCAGAGATTTGGGGGAAATATATAATTAAGGCAGACTTTGATTTTAAACCCAGACTTGCAGTTTGTATGAATTCTTAAATACTGAAATCCTCTGTGAAAGAAAACACGTTTCTTTGCAATGGTAACAAACATCGTATGTATTAGCTTTGTTGTCCAGTTGGACGGCATACTCATGGTCAGCACTGATTCCAGGAAAATCTCTACTATGCTTTTCCTTTTCTTACAACTTCTTTCTCACCCCACTGAAAAATAAGCCAAGCTTTTCTCCACCCTTCTCCCCCAGAGGAAAAAAAAAAAAAAAGAATGCATGCCAATCTTTCTGGATACACCAGTTCTTATCAGTGCCGCTTTATACCTGAGAGAGAAGCAATTTCTAGTTGGTGATTTTTTTTTCAGCCTCCATAGCATGTGCAATCGATGGTATAAGATTGACTCTTCAGTGTTACCGCACATCACATCGTAAGGTGTGCACAAAGATAAAAGACTCTGGAATAGGCCAGCTGATAGCTGAGCCTTGATAGCCAGCGTCGCCATCTCTTCGCTTAGCCAATGCTTTGAAAGGAAGTGGGAATAAAAGACAAGGAGCAAAACGCCCAGTTGTCCAGCAGAGATTTCTTTGGACTAAAGATCACCTAACATGCTTGTTTCTGCTTCCTCCTTCCTTGTTAACTCTGTCTGGCCTGCTCCACAGATGCTGGCTCCTGCTTCCTTCCCCAGTGACTCTGCTTTTTCTCCAGTTTTGACTTTTCCCTATTCCTATTATTTTTGAGATCTTACCAGCAACATATTTTCCAAGCGTGGGCTGTGAAACTCCTACAGAAAGAAGCAATATGATTGTATAAAGTCTTTCTGTGTGCTGCAGTATGGTGGCAGTGGGTTGAATATAAACTAGCAAAATCCAACAGGGAAAACAGCTTTAATTTTGATGGGCACTTTGGAACACCATGGAGCTTGCTCCTAGGATAACAGCATGCTGAAAAAAAAAATGATGAAATCAATGCCCATGGTATACTACCTGAGGCTGTTTTTTTTTTTTTTCTCCTGTCTCCCACTCTACCTGTTTCTCTCTTCTCTCTCTCTTTTTTAAGGGGTTAAAGTGGGTGGGCTTTAGAGTTTTACAAGAGAACTATTAGTGAAAAACAATCTGATACATTCAACTTACGAAGGCCCTACTCCTTCCCTCTAATCTTTCAGCGGGACCCAAGGGAGGCTAAAGTTTAGATCCGTCTATTCTCCACAAGAACTTTGATTCACTATTAAATTCCGTCTAATGAAGATGACTTTGCCATCCCACGGCCATCAACAGGCTATGTGTAGGACAATGCAGAATCCACCTTGTATAGAGGGACATTGTTCTTTCTTCTTAGTTCGCCCCGTTGAATAGAATCCCGTGGAAGTTCACATGCAGAGGAGATCAGTGAAGTCAGCCACAGTGCGTATCTGTGCTGTGCCCTGAGAGTGGCCTTAAGGAAATGGCTGTTTTGCTTAAGTCCACACTTGCTCATGTCCTGCAGTGTGACATGCTTAGGATAAAAGCAAGCAGGTGAGACAGAAGGAGGGGAGGAGGAAAGATGGAGGCAGATGGGGAGGAAGAGAGAGGAGAGAGGGCAAGAGATGTCTCCCGATGCTAAAAGTTACATCGTGCGTTAGGAGTTGCACAGTTACTGACTTCTTGCCTCGCAGATAAAAAAGCCAAACCGGGGACTGTTCCAGTTTGAGAGTATAGAACTTGCTTTACTATGTAATGAATTCCAGGTGTATGACACAGGAAACATCATATCTTACAGAATAAAATTTGATTCTAAGATCAAGCTGTTTAATACAATTCTGTAATCGTGTTTTATTTACTTTTACTTATTATTTATAGTACACATTAAAAATCAGTGAAAAGTTTCAACAACACATTGAAAGTTAGGCAAACATTGTCACAGGCCTGCAATCCCCGTTACCATGGAGGATGAGGTAAGAAGGTAACAAGTTCAAGGCTGGCTGGGCTACAGAGAAAGTTCAAGGCCAGCTGAGGAACTTAGTGAGATACTGTCTCAAAAATAAACATAAATAGAGGGACTGAGGCTGTAGCTCATTGGTAGATTAAAGTCTTCCCTATATTGTACGAGGTTCTAAACTCAATTCCCAGAGGCTCGAAACTCAATTCCCAATACTAAAGAAATAAAATTAGAACAGCACACCCATATCCAGGACGGGTTTTCCTGTGGTCAATGATGACTAGGGTGGAACCCAAGATGCAGATTTGGGCTTTCAGGGTACAGCACAGGATGTAGTCATTTGCTCTGAGCATAGTTCTTCCCCCACCCCCCAAATTCTGCCACCTACCACCAATGCAGCTAAGAGAAAGCGTTTAACCTCCTGAATTTCAGTTTACTTGTTTGTAAAATGATAATTACTCCTCAGAGAATGAATGTTTTGTCTGCAGTGCTGATATGAAGATTTTTTTTTGAGATAATGCATACAAAGAACCTGGAAGAAAAACTGGAGCCTAAGTAATATGTGAGCTGTTTCTCCTCCTGTTTAATTTACCAGACACCATGAGCATTGTTAGTTAGCAGAACACTTGACTGCTTAGCAAGGAACAACAATTTCACATGCTAAAGTAAAGACTTGGATATGTGATTCATAACCACGAGTTAACATGGAGTGAAATGTTAACTCTAGTATCATTTCCCCCTAGTTAATTGGTAAGGAAAACATGTGACTCTACTCCTATTTGTGGTGAAGTAGATCCCATTAGATCGAACTGATAGCAGCTGCACACTTGCTGGGAGGTGATTAAGGAAGACGCCTGCCATAGACTTGGTCTAGCAAGTTGACCAGTGGATGAAGTCTGGAGGCCTGGAGTCTTGGAAGATGGCTTAGCTCCAACGAGATTTTGGCTTGGAGATTTTGCCGGAGGTAGGCCCAGTCGGTGCTGCACACAACTACAACCTGGGTAGACATCTGTATTTTTCATGATTCAAATCTCAGAAGGTAGATATTGTGGCTGCCTCAGAGAAAGGACAGTGAGGGAGTATGTACTGAAGTAATATAACCACCCCGACCGAATTCAGGTCTAGGGGGAGTTTGTGAACTTACCTGTAAAGGATGAAGGTTTCATGGGAATTCTTTGTACTATGTAAACTTTACATATAATATTTAAAATAAAAGGTTTATAATTTTAAAAGTTTTAAAGCATCCAGTAGGCTGAGGCAGGAGGATCACAATTTTGAAGTTAGCCTGTGCTACATAGAAAGATTCTGTCTGAAAAGTTTAAAATTTAAAGAGAAAGGAGCTCTTGCATGTAGCTTGCTTCCCATAGCCACAGAGTTATTTATGGGGTGTCCATTATCTGCCAGTATTTATGCTAAATTGGTTACAGACACAGTCTCTGAGTTTTTAGAATTTTCATTCTGGTAGGACATTTACTAAAAACAAAACTACAGGAATATAAATTGATCTATTTCACTTGGGATTCTTTACATGGATCCAGCTTCTCGGACAGAAGTTAAGTGTCCCATAACTATGGCTCTAATATCCAAGACTTCCATCCCAGTCTCCAATGTCAAATTTGTAGTCTCTTTCAGTCTCCACTTAGAGCTGTTCTGTTCAACATCTCTTTATTCATCTTCTTTTTTTTTTTTTTTTTTTTTTTCTGAGACAGGCTTTCTCTGTGTAGCTTTGTGCCTTTCCTGGAACTCACTTGGTAGCCCAGGCTGGCCTCGAACTCACAGAGATCCGCCTGGCTCTGCCTCCCAAGTGCTGGGATTAAAGGCGTGCACCACCACTGCCCGGCGAGGAAGAGATCTTAAAGAATGGAGGGGAGCAGTGGAATGAATGTGCTTAAAAAAAAAAAAAAAAAAAAAAAAAAGCAGAATGGAGACAACCCGGGGACAGAAAACCAGATGGGAAATGGGGAAGGGTCCATGGGAGAGAAGAATGAATGAAACAAAGTATAATGATCTATTTCAAAAAAGCCATCATGAAACCCACTACTTTGTATTCTAACTTAAGAATTAATTAGATTATTTTGAAATTCACAAAGTAGTGATACAGAATCCTAAATTCTCCAAATGCATGCAAATATTTCACCTGTTTGGTAACAGGTGTTTCAGTAACACCTGCAGTTTGGAGGTTGAGGCAGGCGTATTGAGGGTTCTATGCTATCCTAGACCACATAGTGAGATCCTGTCTCAACTATCCCCAAAGAGCACCATTTAAAGTTTATGTGCATATGTATGGCTGAGGACACCAGCCAGTAGATACTGATTGCAAACATATTGACAGTCTGCCTGTTCGAGATGTCAGAAAGAAATTGACTAGCCAGTGACCAGTCTGTGTGTGTTGTCAGAGTCTGTGCAAATCTTTGAAGGAGATGCACTGCTCTACATGGAATCGCCTCGCAAAAGCACATCTGGCCTTGTGATGAGCACTGCAGCTTTTTCATGCTGCTTTTCAGTTTTGTCATCCAATCAAGTGTCAGTGGAACACCCTGGCTGCTATCTGTGGTCATAAAACTTTCATTGAGCTAATGCCAGAACCTTAACCTTACTAGAACATTCTCTGACCAACTGAGTTGAACACAATTCCCATAAGCTGTCACTTAGCACAGAAAAGCAAAGACAAGAGGTGGGAGTGCACTGGTAGCCGCCTGTGCAGCAGCTCTGATGCTCCAGAGACCTCTCTGCCTCCTTTGACATCAACAGAGCAAGCACAAGTGCAAAGGAGATGCTCTGAGGCAAGACTTAAAGTCCTTCATGAAGCATCTACACTCAGACTTGATTTTCTTGCTCAAGTGGCAAATGACGCCACAAACACAGGGTTTCTTCAATTTTAATGGCATGCTTTTGCATTGCTCTTCAAGTAACCCAAGGCACAAACTCTTAAAGTGAATCCTTTCATCTCTATATGATAATCTGAATCATCAAGTGCCTCTTTGGGTCAATTGTTCACTGTGAGAAACAAAGTTAAAGACTGCATTCCCCCACGATTACTTTCACCTTTCAGTAAGCTTTCAAATCTTTGATATGAGTAGACTTTTTCTCTTTTTCAGGCCCTTTTAATTTTTAATCACTTGTTGTCTCAAATGCTGATCATATTTCTGAGAAATTATTTTGTGGAAAAGACAGAGCAAGATAGAGTTGCGATATAGTTCTTTTTTCTTTTCTGTGAAATCGTTTGGACCTAAATTTGTGGTGACAAGGTCGCTTCTCTCTAATAGGTTCCACTGCCACGAGAGGAGGCTGTTGAAAAGAGCAGTAGCCAAGGCTTCCAAGTCTTTCTATACTCACATCCTCTTTCATAAATACACAAAACTTGGCTTTGCATGGGAAAATGTGTACCGTGACTCTTATTGATAACGTAGTGAATTTAAAAAACAAACATTATAACTTCCAGCAAAGCTGACCAGTGCCACACAATCAGTGTTCTTTCAGTGTTCACATAACTACTGGTGATTTGAAATATGTCTTTAAAATCTTTATAGAAGGAGAGTAACTGTCACTCAAGATCTGAAATGAAAAAAAAAAAGAAAAGGAAAGAGAAAACAGACACAATTATTTATTCCCTAAGATCCATGTTTACCATGCTTTCTTTCTGAATTATGTTTCTTTTATTTAAAATAAATTTTTTTCATACAATATATTCTGATTACTGTTTCCCTCCCCCAGCTCCTCTGAGATTCTTCCTCTCCCTTCCCATCTGAATCTACAACTTTCCCATTTCTCCATAGAAAATGAACAGATGTCCAAAGAATAATAATGAAATAAGATAAAACAAGAAGATTGGAATAGGACAAGACAGAAGAAAAGAAGCCAAAGAAAAAGAAGGAAAGTCCTGAGAACAATGGGCCACTCCAGCCAGGATAACAGATAAACTGCAGCTCTTCACCTCTTCCTCCTCTCCTCCATATCCAATCTCCCAGTCTCATCCCCAGCTCTGTAGCAGACTATCTGCTGTGGCTTCCCCTCACTCTCTTCCCGCATTCCTAAGGGACTAAGCAGATCCTGGTAGAACTCCCTGCTTTCCTCATTCCCGTGGAAACCCTCATCCCCACTCCTCCTAGCCCATTCCAATTTCTAAATATCAGCTCCCAATACCTAGGAAAAACATTTTACATGGAAGTTAGGAACTTGAACAGGAACCTTTAGAGGCAAACCTCACCAACAGATTAGAAGAGACAAGTCTATAAAAACACGAACAGTGGAATGGAATAATGAAAACATTTCAGGATATGAAAGTAGAATTTAACAAAAGAAGACCCAAACTGAAATAAAGCTGGAAATGAAAAATATAGGAAGTCAAACAAAAATCTCAAAGGTAAGCCTTACCAAGAGAGTAAAAGGCAGTGTTTGTTGATTCTTGTTATGGTGTGGGTCTCCCATCCTTTGATTCACTGGGCTGGGATTATTTATTGTTTACATTTCTTGAGTGTGATTTATCTCTTTGGGTAGAAGTTTTCCTTCTAACACCTTCTGTAGAGCTGGATTTATAGATAAATACTGTTTTAAATTTGGTTTTATTGTGTAATGTTTTTTCTTTCTCTAGCTAACTGTGACTGAAAATTTTGCTGGGTGTAGTTGTCTGGGCTGGCAGCTGTGGTCACTTAGAGTTTGTGAACATTCAACCAGGCTCTTCCTGCTTTCAGAGTTTCCATTGAGATCAGGTGTTATTCTAATGGGTCTGACTTCATATGTCATTTGGTCTTTTTCCCTTGTAGCTTTTTACATCCTTTCTTTGTTCTGTACATTTAGTATTTTGGTTAACATGTGTCAATGGTCTCAATTTCCCAATAAATGTATACAGACTAACAGACTGGATTAAAAAAAAAGCAGATCAGTCTTTCTGCTGCATCCAGGACAGACACCTTAACGTCAAGGATAGACATGACCTCAGGGTAAAAGGATAGAAAAAGATATTCTGAGTAATATCTGAACACAAGAAGCAAACAGATGAGGTGATTTTAGTATCTGACAAAATGGACTTCCAACCAAAACTAATTAGAAGAGATACAGAAGAGATACATCCACCAAGGGAAAATCCACTGAGAGGGTTTTGAAATTCTAAACACTTATGCACCAAACACAAGGATACCCAAGTTCATCAAAGAAACACTACTACATCTTAAAGCACATATTGCATCCCACACACTATAGTGGGAGATTTCAATACTTGACTAAAAAATAGACATGCCATCCAACAAAAACTAAACAGAGAAATGTAAGAGCTAAATGATGTCATAAATTAAATGGACCCAGTAGGTATTTATAAAACATTTCACCCAAAGACAACAATATACACCTTCTCAACACATCATAAAACTTCCTCCAAAATTGACTGTATACTCATATAGAAAGCAAGTTTCGACATATACAAGAAAATTGAAATAACATTCTTCATCTGATCTGACCACGACAGATGAAATAAAACTGGATATCAACAACAGAAAAAACAGAAAGCTTACAAACTCATCAAAACTGAACAATTCACTACTGAATGAAACATGGGTCAAGACAGAAATTAAAAACACTTGAGAATTGAGTGAAATGAAATAACAGTATTGTGGTGATATTTTATTTATGTGCCCCAATAAAGCTTATCTGAGGATCAGAGGAAAAAGCCAACCACTATATTAAACATAGAGGTCAGGCAGTGGTAGTACACACCCTTAATCCTAGCATTCAGGAGGCAGAGATTCATCTCAATCTCTGTGAGTTCAAGGCCACACTGTGAACAGAGCCAGGCATGGTGGCACATACCTTTAAATCCCAGTGCTAGTTAACCATAGAGGTCTGGAGGTCTGTACAGACAGACACAAAGTGATAGAGCTTGGTGGAAAGAGGAAGTGATGTAGCTGGGTGGAGAGAAGAAGTAAGATATCAGGGCACAGAAAGGATATAAGAGTGAGTATACAGGAAGTAACTCTCTTTCGCTGAGGATTTGCTAGTGGTAAGAACATGGCTGGCTTTGTTCTGCTTCTCTGATCTCTCAGTTTTCACCCCAATATCTGGCTCCAAGTTTTTTATTAATAAGACCATTTAGCAATTTGTCTTGCACGGTATATCCAAACTTATAGGATACATGAAGGCAGTCATAAGAGGCAAGTTCATAGCACTAAGTGCCTAATTCATAAAAGTAGATCCATCTCACTCATATTAGTAACTTAATAGCACATCTGAAAGCTTTAAAACAAAAAGAAAAAAATCACACAGAAAAATAGTAGACTGAAAGAAATAATCAAAATCAGGGTGGAAATCAATAAAATACAAACAAACAACAACAAAAATAATTCAAAGAACCAATGAAATACAGAGTTAATTCTTTGGGAAAATCAATATGATTGACAAACCCTCATCAAATTAATGAAAAGGCAGAGAGATAGAAGATCCAAATTAACAAAATTAGAAATGAAAAGGGGGGCAGGCAAAACAACAGACACCAAGGAAATCCAGAGAATCATAAGGACATACATTAAAAATTTGTACTCCACCGAATTGGGAAACCTAAAAGAAATGGATAAATTTCTTGACATATATGACCTACCAGAGTTAAATCAAGACCAGAGAAGCAATTTAAACAGAAACATATATATTAGTAGAATAGAAACAGTATTTAAAAATTTCCCAACCTCCCCTCCCAAAAGCCAAAGGTATGATACATTCATAGATTTAGTGAAGAATTCTTCACCAGGAAACTTCAATAGCTGTTAAGCACTCTCAGCAAGGTAGCATTATATAAAATTAACTAACAAAAATCGTTAGCCTTGCTATATGCAAATGATAAATAGACTGAGAAAGAAATCAGGGAAACAATATCTTTCACAGTAGCCTCAAAAAATTATCTTGGTATATCTCTAGCTAAGCAAGTAAAAGACTTGCATAATAAAAAATTAGATATGGAAGAAATTAAATATGGAAATATCTTCCATGCTCATGGATTAGTGAAAATGGTCATATTACCAAAAACAATCTACATATTCAAGGTAAACCCTGTCAAAATTCCAACACAATTCTTCACAGAAATTGAAAAGACAATTTTCATCTTCATATAGAAACACAACAAAACTGGGACAACTAGAGCAACCCTGAATAATAAAAAAAAAAACTGCAGGAGGTATAATCATCCCTGACCTCATATTGTACAGAGCTATAGCATTAAAAAAAACCATGGTGTTGGCATTAAAACATTCATATTGACCAATGAAAATGAATTTAAGACTTGGATATAAGTTTGTACAATCTGATTTTTGACAAAGAAGCAAAAAATATACATTAGATAAAAGACAGAATCTTCAAAAATGGTGCTGATCAAATTGGTTGGCTGTGTGGAGATGAACTCAAATAGATGATTCTAATAACCCTACACAAAACTCAACTCCAAATGGAAGGCCAGATACTCTGAATCTGATAGAAGAGTGTGATGGCTAGTTTTAAGTCAATTTGACACATACTAGAGTAATTTGAGAGGTAGTAACCTTAAATGAGAAAATGTTTCTATAATATCAGGCTGTTGGCAGTCCAGTATGTTATTTTTCTTGTTTGACTTGGGTTCTATTAGAAAGCAGGTTGTGCAAGCCATGAAAAGTAAGCCAGGAAGCAGCACCCTTCCATGGCCTCTGCATCAGCTCCTACCTTCAGGTTCCTGCCCAGTTTGAGTTCCTGACCTGACTTCCTTCAGTGATGGACTATGAGGTGGAAGTGCACGTCAAATAAATCCTTTTTTCTCCAAGTTGCTATAGGTTGTGGTGTTCGATTACAGCAATAGTGATCCTGAAAAAATAGAAAATAGTACCAGGAGTGGGATATGGTGCAACACACCTGACTATGTTATTTGGGTAGGGTTGGGGGTAGATTGTGGAAGGCCTTTGGAACTTTAGATTGGAAAAACCATCGAGTGTTCAAAGCTTGGTGAGATTTTCTCTAGGAGCTTGAAAGATAAAAATGCTGAGAGCGTTGCAGATGATGGAGGCCTGGCTTGTGAAGTTTCAGAGGGTAGTAAAGGTTATACCAAGCAATTTGTGTGAGCAATCTTGGTTATGGTTAGCTGGGACTAAAGAACTGGCTGTGATGAACAAGAAACAAGATACCAGAACCACTAAAGAGAAGTCTTTGTTTTATTGGGTGAATACTGGTTAGCTGGAGCTGAGATATTATTAGCAGTAATTAAGAAGAGACCAGTATAACTGAGGTGAAACCTTCTGGGGAGTGTTTCCTTAGAGTTAGCATAAGAATGTGTTCCAAGGGTAGCCACAGTTGTACATGAGGCTGTCAGACACATCTGCCCATGTGCAAGAGTCTCCCAGAAGGCGGTACTGCTTCGGAAGACATGAAGGGGTCATGGAGAATAGCTGAGGCCGGGTGTTGCTTCTGAGGGCAGTAGAGGTCATTGGTAGAGGTGCAGCTTCAATAACTGTTGGAGTCCCAGGATTGGAGGGATCTTGAAGAGAAGCTGAGACTTGGCACTATGGAAGGAGTCCCAGGGATACTGCAACCCCTGCTGCAGTAGAAGATCTCAGTATCTTTGCAGATACAAGTACCATCAAGAACAGCAGCTGCCTTGGAGTGGAGCTGGACTGAGTTTAGAAAATAAGATGTGTGGGCTGCAAAAGGCAGAGCCAGAGAAACAGCCCAGGCCCTTTGCAGGAGCCCAGAAGATCACAAGTGGATCCAGGATGTTGGACACTGAATTGTTTACACAGTTGGGGTTTGTTTAGTGCTTTCTTCAAGTTGTGACTGTGCCCTGGTTCTTCTCTCTTGAAGTAAGAAAGTCTTTATTTTTGATTTTACAAGAGCCCACAGTTGAGGGGCTTTGAACTTTTAAAGAGATTTTTGGAATTCTACAGACTTTGGATTTTAAAGAGACTGTATAAAGAGACTAAATTTTTAAGTTTTTTAAAGACTGGCAATTTTAAAATTAGAATGTTTATATTGTAATGTTGATATGAATGTGTGTTCTGGGTGATGAACAAGGAAGGAAAGGCTATGGCTTCACAGTGATATGTTTGTGCGTCAAATTGACAAGGTGTCAGTTGTGCTGGCTCGTTTTACATCAACTTGATACAGGCTGTCATCATTAGGGAGAAGGAAACCTCAACTGAGAAAACGCCTCTGTAAGATCAATCTGTAGTCAGGCTGGTAGGGCATTTTTTTTTTAAATTAATGATTGATGTGGGAAGGCCCAGCCCACTGTGGGTGATGCCATCTCTAGGCTTGTGGTTCTAGATTCCATAACAGTGCAGGTTGATTAAGCTATGAAGAGCAAGCCAGGAAGCAGCACCCCTCCATGATATCTGCATCAGCTCTTGCCTCAAGGCTTCTGACCTATTTGAGTTCCAGACCTGACTTCCTTAAATAATGAAGTATGATAAGGAAATGTAATCCAAATAAGTCCTCTTCTCCTCAAGTTGCTTTTGATTATGGTGTTTTATCACAGCAATGGTAACCCTGACTAAGTCAAAGAAATTAGGGAATAGTCTTGAACTCATTGGCACAGGAATAGACTTTCTGAACAGGACATGGATGGCGTAGACAATAAGACCAACAATTGATAAATGGTACCTCATGAAACCGAAAAGTTTCTGCATGGCAAAGGACAGCATCATTCAGACAAAGCAGCAGACTACATGGGGAAAATTCTTTACTAATTACACATCTGATTGTGGGTTAATGTCTAAAATATATAAAGAACTAAAAATATTGGACATCAAGAAAACAAATAACCTATTTTTAAAAAGGGGTACAGAGCTAAACAGAGAGTTCTCAAAATATGAAACACAAATGGTTGAGAAACACTTAAAGACATGTTCAGTATCATTAGTCATCATGCAAATCCAAATCAAAACTATTTTATGCCAGTAATAGTGGCCAAGATCAATAAAATAAATGGCAGCCCGTGTTGGTGAGGATGCAAGGAAGGAGAACTTTACTGATTGTTAGTGAAAGTGCAAACTTGTACAGCCACCATGGAAATCAGTACAACAGTTACTTAGGAAACTGGGAACAGCTCTACATTAATATCCAGGTATATTATTCTTGGGTATAGACCCCACTTGGTCAATGCTGCTCCACTCATAATATCCAGAAATTGGAAACAGCATAGATATTCATCAACTGATAAACAAATAATGAAAATCTGATACATTTACACAGTGGAATATTATTCAGCCGTGAAAAAGAAAACACAAATTATGAAATTCACATGTAAATGGATTGAGCTAGAAAAATCATCCTAAGTGAGGTAACTAACCTGTACCAGGCTTTTTCTTTTGGGTCACTAACCAGCTCCCAAATCATGACACAGAGACTTAGTATTAGTTTTGAATGCTTGGTCTAGCTTAGACACATTTCTTGCTAGCTCCTTTAATTAATCTGTTTCTCTTTATCTACCTTTTGCCTCGGGCTTATTACCTTTCTTACTTCTGTATATCCTACTTTCACTGCTTCTTATGTCTGGCTGGCATCTGCCTGGCTTCTTGCTCCGGGTGTGTCCCTTCTTCTCTCCTCCTTCCTCTTGTTCTTCCCCCTTCCCAAGCCTAGATTTCTCCTCTTATTTATTCTCGCTGTCTGCCAGCCCCACCTATCCTTTCTCCTGCCAACTATTGACCATTCAGATCTTTATTAGACCAATCAGGTGCTTTAGGCAGGCAAGGTGAAACAAATGTAACGTATCTTTTCATAATTAAACAAATGCAGCATAAACAAAAGTAACACACCTTTACACAGTTAAATTGATATACCACAGGCTAAACAAATGTTGAATATCTTTGCCTAGTTAAAACAATATTCCACAATAGTAACCCAGATCCCAAAAGACATATATCATATGTTTTCTCTTATATAGTAATGTTAACTTCTAAGCCATTGATAGACATGTTACCATATGCATATACACAGAGGTTAGGTGTAGATTAAGGGGCCAAGGGGAATGGAGGAAATCCTAAGGTGGGGGAAATGGAATACAGAGTTATGGGGAGACAGTAGGAAGAATGGAGCAGGAGGATTAAATGGCGAGGGGCAGAGAAGAGGGGAATATGGTAGGGTATATGGGGAGGAACAACTAACACTAAAGGCCATTTGAAGGGTCATATGGAAACCAACTACTGTAGAAGCTCTTTAAAAATAAATACATTGACATGCCCTTTGCTCAAATAACCAAAAGAAAGAAGAAATGACCCATATCAACAGAATCAGAAATGAATAGGGGAAATATTGCAGCAAACACCAAATAAATTCAGAATACCATAAGGGAACATTAAAAAAAACTCTTGTACTCTACTAAGTTGTAAAATCTAAAAGAAATGCATGAATTTATATTCAGCCAAACCACGAAAAGTAAAACAAGGAGAAATAAGCAACCCAAACAAGCCCATAACAAAGAAGAGATTGAAAAAATATCAAACATTCAAATAATATCTATAGCTAATCCTTCTTAAACTAGTCAAAGAAAAAGAAACAGAAGAAACACTCCCAAACTCCTTTTATGAAGCCAGTCTCATTCTAGTATCCAAACCAGGCAAAGACACAACAACAACAAAAAATAAACAAACAAACAAAAAACTGTGGGCCAATATCTCTGATGAACAGACTCAAAAATACTAAATAAAATACTTGTAACAGAATACAGATGTAAGTCAAAGAGACTTGCCACCATGACCAAGTTGGCTTTATCCCTGAAATGCAGGAATAGTTCAACATACACAAGTTAACAAATATAATAAACTACGTAAGTGGACTTGAAGAAAAAAATTCACATGATCATCTTAATAAGTGCACAAAAAGTGTTTGACAAAATCCAACATGCCTAGCCGGGCGGTGGTGGCGCACACCTTTAATCCCAGCACTCGGGAGGCAGAGCCAGGCGGATCTCTGTGAGTTCGAGGCCAGCCTGGGCTACCAAGTGAGTTCCAGGAAAGGTGCAAAGCTACACAGAGAAACCCTGTCTCGAAAAACCAAAAAAAAAAAAAAAAAAAAAAAAATCCAACATGCCTTCATAATAATAGAATGTAGGACTAGTGGCAACATATCCCAACACAATAAAAGCTATATATGAGAAACCAACAGTCAACATCATCATCCATAGAGAAAAGCTTTTAGCAATCCCACTGAAGTCAGGAATGTACCAGGACTGCCCACCATCCACATTTCTTTTCAATTTTGTGCTTCAAGAAGCACTAGATGGAGCAATAAGGCTAAGGAAGAAAACTAGAAGGATACAAATAGAAAAAGAAGTTAAACTACCCCCATTTGCAGATGACATCTTACTATGCATCGGAGATCCCAAAAATCCTACCAGAAAACTTCTAGATATGAATAAACAAATCCAGCAATGTGGCAGGATACAGAATCAACTTGCACAAATCAATAGCTCTTCTAGACACCAACAAACAAGGAAATCATGAACACACTCCCATTCATGAGAGCCTCAAAGAAAATAAAATATCTAGGAATAATCCTAACCAAGGAAGAGAAAGGTTTCTATAATGAATACTTTAAAGCCCTGAAAAAAGAGAGAGAGAAACACTTTCTAGTGGGAAGACACCCAACGCTCAGTGAATGGAAGAATGAACATTGTGAAAATGACCATTCTACCAAAAGCTATTTACAGATTCAGTGCAATCCCAGTAAAAATACCTACGGTGTTTGGAAAGAAAATGGCCCCCAAAGGGAGTGGCACTACTGGGAGCTGTGGTGTTGTTGGAGTGGGTGTGGCCTTATTGAAGGAAGTGTGTCACTGTGGAGGCGGGCTTTGAGATCTTTTTCTTAAGCTTTTTTTCAGTGCCACAGTCGACTTCCTGTTGCCTGAAAGATGTAGGACTCTCAGCTACAACTCCAGCACCACCTGTGCCTGCATGCTGCCTTGCTTTCTGCCATGATGATAATGGACTGCACCCCTGAGACTGTAAGTGAGCCACCCCAATTAAATATTTTTACTTTATAAGAGCTGCCATGGTCATGGTGTCTCTTCACAGCAATGGAAGCCCTAAGACAATCCCCATCTTATTCTTCACAGAAATATAAAGACTATTCAAATGGAGTCACAAAAGACCTCAGACAGCCAAAACAGGCTTCCACAAAAAGAGCAGTGCTAGAGGGATTACTAGATCTTAAGACATATTGCAGAGCTATAATAATAAAAACAATCTGGTACAGACACAAACAGACCCACAAAAACCAATGAAACAAAATTAAAGACCCAAACTTGAGTGCCAAACCTTCAGGCACTTAATATTTGGCAAAGCTGCCAAAAAACATAAGCTGGAGAAAAGAAAGCATCTTTAAGAAACAGTTCTGGGAAAGCTGGATGTCCACATGCAGAAGAATGAAAGTAGACCCGTGTGTAACACCTTGCACAAATACTAATTCCAAATGTATCAAAGACCTAAATGTGAAACCTGAAACACTGAAACTATTGGAAGAAAACATAAACAGTATCCTAAATGATACAGGTGTAGGAAAGGATTTCCTGAATTGGACACTATTTGCCCAGGAATCAAGGTCAATAATTGACAAGTGGGATTTCATAAAACTGGAAAGCTTCTGCACAGCTGGGCATGGTGGCGCACGCCTTTAACCCCAGCACTCGGGAGGCAGAGGCAGGTGGATCTCTGTGAGTTTGAGGCCAGCTGTGGCTGCAGAGTAAGTTCCAGGAAAGGCGCAAAGCTACACAGAGAAACTCTGTCTCAAAAAAAAAAAAAAAAGAAAAGAAAAAAAAAGAGTGGTCCTGGAATTTGAATAGAGAATCTTCAAAACAAGAAAAAAAAATGACCAAGAAATATCTTTAAAAAGAAATAAAAATCATTGTTCCTAGCAATTATGGAAATGCAGATCAAAACAACTTTGAGATTTCATCTTTCACCAGTCAGAATGGCAAACAGCAAAGGAACGACTGACAACAAATGCTGGAGAGGATGTGGGGGAAAGGAATCTTCACTCGCTGTTGGTGGAACTGCAAACTGGTCCAGCCACTATGGCAATCTGTGTGAAGGATTCTCAAAAAGCTACAAATAAATCTATCATATTACCTAGATAAACCACTCTTTGGCACAGGCCCAAAGGACTCCACATCCTGCTCCACAGATGCTTGCTCAGCATGCTCATTGCTGCTCTATAACTAGGAAATGGAGACAATGTGAATGTCCTTCAGCAGATGAATGCACAATGAAATGTGGTGGATGTTCAGCTGTGAAGAAAATGAAATCACGAACTTTGCAGATAAATGGATGGGACTAGAAAAGATCATATTAAATTAGCTGACCCTGACCCAGAAAGACAAACATTGAAAATTCTTTCATCAGGAGCTCCTAGCTCCAAATCTTCAGATAGGAGTGCATCCCTATCAAGGAACAACTTCAGAAAGCAGGAATGTAAAAGGGCATGGCAGCAGGAATGCAGCCAGGGGTGGGGGATGGTTGTAAACAATACCAAGGGGAATACCAGGATACCGGTGATCTTACCAAGGTAGAGGAAATGGCTAATTTTCTAAGGAGGGGCCAGAGAAGTAAATACAAATAGAAAGGGGATAAGACGGTAAAGGAGAATAGTGGGGTACATATAATCTGATCAGGGAAATGGGAAACAGGGAGCTCCTTAGGGTAGGGAGGGTGGAAGTAAATACCAAAGAAGAAAGAAAAAGGGTAAAATAACAAAAAGATTCTGAAAAAGTTATAAGGAATCATACTATCAACTACCTGCAAAAAATATATCTAATTCTGGTTATAAGCATCCATGTATAGTTTAAATGAACTTTTCTCACCTAGGCTGATGGTGGTGCTTCCTCCAAGAGCCAAGACCACCTAACAAAACCCCCAATACCAGACATGAGAAGCCTTCCTTTGAGTTGTTGGTCAGTGCTGCCCAAGGGACTCCCAAAACATCCAGCCCATGGGTATTGCCTTTAGTTGCCCCCTAGAGGTGGAAGGCAAGTCCCTATTACTAAGGATACCATGCACTTCTGAAACAGAGTGCAGGGTTCCCTTAGCTGAAACTGACCTGATTGCATTCTTCATTAGAACTAGCTTTCATGGTACCAGAAAGCACCATGAATGCTTCCAAAGGAGGGAGGCAACCAATAGTTCTACCCAACTATAACACCAATGAACCACATCAATTACTAATAGGACAGAATAATCCTTAGGGTTCAGTAGTGGTACACATACTTTGGAAATAACCATCAGTTCTATACTGTTGAGATTTCATTGGTGCAATCTCCTTGTGATATGTAGAAGACATTATTGCAGCAGACGTCTTCACCCTCTGGCTCTTACAATTTTTCTATTCCCTCTTCTGCTGTGTTCCCTGAGCCTGAGGTGTAGGGGTTGTGATGTAGATGCGTCCTCCCTCAGTCAGCGGGGCATCCCTCACTCAGAAGCTCTTTGCATTTTTCTGCAAAGTTGTGTCTTTCTGTAATAGTTTGCTGGAAAAAGAAACTTCTTTCATGAGGAATGTGAACTATCTTTACTCGTGGGTTGTAAGAATGAGGATTTACAATGCAGTTAGCAATTATACTGGTTTAGAGAAGAAACGGTAATAGTTTCCCCTCTCGAAACCATGACCTCACCAACCACAAGTTATGGCCTAAGTTACAGCACAGGCATTGCTTCCTTGCTCTTATGTGGGTCTTAAGCACAATGAGATGGCTGTTAGCCCCACACTATAAGTACCACTGCTGCACCTTTCAGGATGTCTTATTCTTCCTGCCACTTTGGGGGCACATAAGTTTCATGTCTCTTAGAGAGCACTTGATCTCGATCTTTCTTCTTCTTTGTTCTCCAGAGATGGTGCCATGCTCCCTGAATTGAACGTCTGCCTTCCATTCATCTCTCTCAAACACCTATTTATGATGACTTGTCTTCATTAAGTCCACTTGAGAGACTGCACCCTACCTCAGCACCCAACACTGCTTCATCCCCTCTCTTAACCCTGATGCTTTGTGCTAAGTTAATTTGTTCTTGTTTTCATGTCCCTTTTGCAAGAGCTGTTATACTTTTCATCCGCATTTTGTTCTCCTATTATATTGTAAATTTCCGAGAATGAGAACAATGTCTTTGCCTTCATTTGCATATCTCCATGGCATCCAGTCGAGAATGCCATTAGAAGGCGGCACTCATTAAATCAAATTTTCACTGATGAAATAATGTCTAGGTTGAAAAAAACACCATTCATGCAGCATCAACATAGTACTTACATATATTTTCTTTTGAGGTCTAAGAAAAATACAGACATGTAAATGCCATGTAAAAGATATATGTTAAAGAGTTTTATTTTTAAAATTCCACAAATTAGCATGTTCAAATATAATTGTGACCAGCTCTCTAATTTTTACAATGTCTTGTTAAAAACAAAACAGTCAGACTTGGTGCACAGCTTCCTTAATCCTGGTACTTGGGAGGCAGAGGCAGGTGGATATCTAGTTCAAGGCCAGCCCATTCTGTAAAGTGACTTCCAGGATAGCCAGGACTACACAGAGAAACCCTGTCTCAGGAAAAAAAGTTTCATTAAAGAGCTTTTAAGGGCATCTAAAATGCAGCATAAACTTTCTCTATTTTAAATCAAGAATAAAAACCCAGAAGCATAGGAAACACATCATTCTCAGGAGCGCACAAAATGTAAAGCTTTGTGAGTTTTGTTGTTTGGGATTTTTGCTGTTGTGAGTTTTTATTGGTTTGTTTGTTTTGCTTAGCCAAACTTCAACTGTATTTAATATGAGAGACTTAAAAGTTAAGACATTGAAAACTAACAAATCAACTGTAGGTTGGGGAGATGGCTCAGTAGATAAAGTATTTTCCATGCAAGTGTGAAGAATTGAGTTCAAATCCACCAAATCTACATAAAGCTGAATACAGTAGCATGCATGTCTATAATCCCAGCACTCCTATGGAGACACTACAAGTAGAGACAGGAGAAACTCCAGAAGCTTGAGGTCAACTAACATGGTATGTACAGAGGAAAAGAAGAGAGACACCCAAGGTTGGCCTCTGACCACATGCACACACAAGACACCTCATGCAAAGACTAAAAAAATCAGTGAGGGTAGTGGTGATGCAGCCAGGTGGTGGTGGCACAGGCCTTTAATCCCACTACCTGGGAGGCAGAGCCAGGCCAGTCTCTGTGAGTTTGAGGCCAGCCTGGTCTACAGAGCAAGATCCAAGACAGGCACCAAAATTACACAAAGAAACCCTGTCTTGAAGAGAAAAAAAAAAAACAACAAACAAAAAGCAAACAACAAACACATTAGTTTCTAAGCTGGACATGTCCTGTGGAATAATCTTCTTGTAAACTGTGAAGATTTGTCACTCAAATTGGTTTAATAAAATGCTGATTGTCCAGTAGCCAGGCAGGAAATATAGGCAAATTAAAGATGTTTATTAGTGACAGTCATCAGTCAGTATCCCAGCTTAGGCATGCTGGGAAATTCTGTAGCTAGCTGAGTCACAGAGTAACAAAGACATCCTGTGATTTGCGGAAAAGAAATGATGGGACCTGGAGACAGACACTCTACAAAATCATCTTGGAATCAAAGCCTGCATCAAATACACTAGATTTAAGATTTTAGTTTTCTTCTTCTGATTCTAATGCTGCACATTCCTCATCTTAAAATACTCACTTGGGTGGCAAACAAACTGTGCTTATATCTAACTCTCCAAAAAAAAAAAAAAAAAAAGAGCATGGTAACTAAACAAACAAAGTTAGAAAAAAATCTCACAAGAGCCAAAACATCATGGTTGGTGAGGAATACAGCTTTCAACTGCTTTCTATGTTTATATCCACTACTTCATTTTATACATACACAGTTCATAAATACCAGGCCTGCTGGGGGTATCTGTACTGGTTTTTCATTTTAAAAATAGATATGAAAATATATGTTTAGAATTAAAATCTGCAGCATTGCTGTAGTGAGACTCTTTTCAATCACCAACTTGCACATTTTGCTCACTAAAGACAAAGGCAATTGGTGTCATTTATAGAATCTTAAAGTTGTATCTGAAATGGTCATGAGTGTGATATTTGAAAATCCTTGATAGTTTAGTAGAGACCCAGAAACTGGAGGAGGACCAGTCAAATAAATAAGCCATACTGTGATGAACAGAGCTGTACTCTGAAGACCCCAGTGTACCCCTCAGAGGCCTAAGCTTACTTGTCTATTAGAGAATTGTGGCAAAGAGTGATTAAATGAATACACTACTGATATGAAAGGGGTCAAGGGCTGGAAAGATGGCTCAGTGGTTACAAGCACTGATTGCTCTTCCAGGGGTCGAGTTCAAGTCCCACAAACCACATGGTGGCTCCCAACAGTCTATAGTAGGATCTGATGTCCTCTTCTGGTATAAAAGGTATACATGCAGACAGAGCACTCATATATATAAATAAATAAATCTTAAAAAAGAGAAAGGGGTCAAACAAATTTGCTAAAATTTGCTAAGCTAGATTCCAGAGTGTTAAACAACCTCTGGTCTCTGACCTCATTGACAGACAGCTAAGCCAATGGCAGCTATCCCGTCTGTCCATTCAGTAAAAGCCTAGTAATATTTCTCAAGTGGGTACAAGTTTGGAAACCTGGAAAATTAACACACTAAAGAACCATGGAAGAAAATACTATTTCTGTGGAGGAGATTGGGACAAGCCTGGCTTCTAAGTAGTTGTTTTTAAAAAATGCTTATGTATTTCCCAAGATTATATTTAACAAGTTTAAAATTATCTTTAAATACTGAGGTTTTGAGGCTGAAGACATGGTTCAGTAGTTCAGACACTGACTGCTCTTGCTTAGATCCAGGACCTGGTTCCCAGCACCCACATGGTGTCTTACAACCATCTGTAACTCCAATTCCAAGAGATTTGGTGCCCTCTTTTGATCTCTGTGGGCACCAGGAACACCCATAGTGTGTATTTTTGCATATATGCAGGCAAAATTCTCATGTACACAGAAATAAATACTTCTTTAAAAAAAGAACAGTAAAGAATAGAAAATTTGCAACACAACTCAGCAAATTATAATCAAAAGATGTTTTAATGAAACACCTTTTGAGTGATAGCATTAATAGATATTAAAATACACTTAAGGATTCCCAGAAAGTGCAGTGGATTGCACTATGAGAAGATAACAGGGGAAGAGGACCCGGGCTTGATCACTACACTTTATGGAACTGCTATGATAATTTTTCTACGTCAAATTTGCTAGAAAGAAAATATGATGTGTAGAAGTATATAATGATCATCTTTTCACCCAAATGAGCACTTTTGCATAAGTCTATGAGAACATGTGCCTTTATTTCAATAACATATTTGAAACATCAGGGCTGAGAGTGTAACTCAATGGTAGCATGTGCACCAAGCATGCACAAAGCCCTTGGTTCAATCCATACTATCACAAAATGAAATGGAATCTCAGTATGTTTTTAAAAGCAAAATAGTCTCATCTTCAACATGTGAAAGGAATTCACACAAAGTGAGTTGTCCTCCAGGTGAAAAGGCATCCATGCAACTTTACAGTTCACTGGTAGTTTTGTAGAGCTCTGTACCACAAAATTAGATATCCAGGTACGAAAACTCTGCAGAAGAAAATCCTCTTTGCTGATGTGATAGTTTACCACTGAACCTTACGAACTCAATCACTAGGCATGTTGGGTCCCTCCATACAGCAGATGCTATCCTTGTCATACCTGAAGCAACTTTTTAGGCATTCCATATGGCTTGCAGAACTGTTAATGAGTACATGTAAAAGCCTGTGGGCTGGACTAAAACTGAACTGTTCAGACAATTGATTTATGTGTGAGAAGTGTCATGGATAAGGAAATTCATGACATTATTGCAATTAAATAATTATATGGTGACTTTTAATTCTAACTATAAAATTCATCAAATATAATTTCAGAATTACACTGAGAAACAAAACACAGTATTCCCTGGACAACCATTTTTTAGAGCTCAGGGTGGTATTTATCTTCTAATATTCATAAGCTTGCTGGTAGGTATTTGTTATATAAATAGAAAATGACATTAAGTACAGAATTCTATAAATGAGGAAGTACTTATGTTTGCATTATTATGCTAGTTCCATGGATACACTCTGTAAAGAGAGCTATCTGGTTGGACTGATGCACATATAACGACAATTTCTAGCATGTTCAGAAAAGAGATCAGGGCCAGGAATAGAGAAAGTTGGGTTATGGTCTATTCACTTTCTTCACGTTACATCCTGAACCAATTCTTTAATCTCTTTAAGCTTACATTTCTCCATTGTTGGGTATTGTCTGAGGTTGTTAATATTCTATCCACTTCTAAAATTGGAAAATTCCTTTTGTCTTCTATTTCATATTTTTGTTTCACAAAGAGCAAGTGTAGAAGAAATGATGTAATGTTAGATGTAGAGAAATATGTACCCATGTATACACACACAGTAAGTGTGTATAAAGAAAGAGACAAAAAGGAAACAGACAAGGTAAAAGCTAGGGATGCAGGGTAAATTGCGAAATACAGACCAGAATTCTCGTCCTTCATCGAGGAGGTCACATGAGCCGCTTAGAATCCTTCTTGTGCATTCTTTCCTGTTCTTAGTCTGGATTAGGAGGGGGTGGGGTTTGTTTTCACTCTCATACTAAAGCATTTGATCAAAGAATTTTAAGAACAATGTGGATGAGCAGGGTCAGTATTTTATAACCAAAACAGTTCATACAGGCAATAGACACAGAGTGCATTCTCCATCACCAGCAGATTAGATGAAGCCATACCAGAATGGGACAGACTAAACCATGACACAAGCTAGAGATGGGGAGTTAGCTCTCCTGTTAGGTGCATAAACCATCAGAATCAGCACTCAGAGGTTAGGTTCCATACACCAAAAACAGTGCATTTCATCTGTATTGGCATCCTATTTCTAGAGACGTACCTTAAGATAAAATCCTGTGCCGGGCGGTGGTGGCACACGCCTTTAATCCCAGCACTCGGGAGGCAGAGCCAGGTGGATCTCTGTGAGTTCGAGGCCAGCCTGGGCTACCAAGTGAGTCCCAGGAAAGGCGCAAAGCTACACAGAGAAACCCTGTCTCGAAAAACCAAAAAAAAAAAAGATAATAATCCTGCAATTTCATGAAGGAGGTCTTTTGTTTGCTAAAGGATGTTAATTGTGGAATTTACTAAAACAATGAACATTTCCAGCAAGATGTCCATCAAGTCTAAGAGCCTTCATTTCATCCCAGAACACATGGAAAGAGAGAACTGACATGCATGCCTACTCTGTCTCTCTGACTCTGTCTGTCTCTCTCTCCCTCTCACATACAAATAAAAACAGAGAATATGGTTAAATAACATTTATCAATGGTGAAGGTAAATAAAATCATAGAAAACAAAAGGGTGAAGTAATTTGCTTTTACTTCACATAATTTAAGAAACGTTTTTTATTGCCTGTTTTACATCACTTGTGCGTAGACAAAGCTTACAAATACAGAGCCTTTGTTATCTTTCTCTTTGTGTTTTGTACCTCTGACCAAATCTGACAAATTGTTAGGAGATTAATATATGTGGATGAATGAATTTATAAAGGCAGAATATGAATATGAAATATATTCATAAATACTAACTTATTGTAAACTGTTAAAGATAATTAAGATATACAAGGTAATGGTCAGTCATGCTAAGTACAAATGTAATTTATTTACAGAGATGAGCTTGAAGGGTGAGAACAACTTTTAATTTCCCATCATAGTCTTCTGTTATTAGCCATCATATAGAATCTTTACGTGTTGTCAAAGCTAAGCCTGAAACAAGTACATCAAAACAAGTTTAAAGTAAACTTCAAAATCAAGTATATTTAAAAATTGGTTATAAAAGATTGAATGCTTGAGTAAAATGGATTAAATTTACAATACAATTGCAATGGCAGGTAGTCCCCAGGCTTAAGTCATTCCCATGGATAAAACACCATCACCAGAGTGAGTTACACGATAACTTCATTACAGGACAAGGATGTGTGGAAACTAAGACCAACCAGAAATCTGCTTTTTTACTTTTGGCTGCATAGGCCAGACCAGCTTTGCCATGAAGACTAAACCAGAAAGAAACCTCCTTATCCAAAGATGAGGTACATGATAGCAGGATGGATTCTCTTGCCCAGTGGAAGACCTCAGTCTTCACCCACACCCTAAATGCCTCAAACAACAGGGAGGCAAATAGCAATTACTCTGGCCTCAGTGTTTCCCAAACTGACTTATGAAACTGCTGTGAACAGGGGAATCTTGTATCTAAGCTTACCACAACTGAACTGTATGCTAGTTCAGTTGGCCATGCCCTTTACCTTGGCTTTCAGTTCTTCCTCTTAGCAAAAGCTAATTCTAGGGTTCACTCCTTAGCCACCCATATTCCCCGATCAAAGGAGGATACCAGACACCCTGTCATCAAACTCACAGCTTTGGAAAGTTATTCAGAATATCCAAGTGGTGTCTTTGACCATTGGTTTTATATCTGTAGAGTCAACAAATGATTCTATTAAATGATGTCCCGAGCTCTCAGATTCCTCAGGAGGAGGTGACTTAGATGAAGGAGATCCTCTCCAACCTGCACTCACCTGTGGTGCTGTAGGAATATAAACTAATCTCTACCCAGAGGGAGAGCTCCAGGGCCAGTGACTGAGCTCTCACCTTGAAGCATACAAGGAGTATACAGGCTTTGGCAGTGATGGGATGTTTTCTAAAAAATTTTAAAAGTCAGTATTTTTTATTATTTTATAATTTAATTTAATTTTACATATCAGCCATAGATTCCCCTGTCCTCCCTCGTCCCGCCCCCCTGCCCTTCCCCCAGCCCACCCCCCATTTCCATCTCCTCCAGGGCAAAGACTCCCCTAGGGATTCAGCTTAGCCTGGTAGAGTCAGTCCAGGCAGGTCCAGTCCCCTCCTCCCTTCACCCAGGCTGAGCTAAGTGTCCCTGCATAAGCCCCAGGCTCCAAATAGCCAGCTCATACACTAAGGACAGGTCCTGGTCCCACTGCCTGGGGGCCTCCCAAACAGTTCAAACTAATTAACTGTCTCACTTATCCAGAGGGCCTGATCCAGTTGGGGGCTCCTCAGCTATTGGTTCATAGTTCATGTGTTTCCACTAGTTTGGCTATTTGTCCCTGTGAAAAGTCGGTATTTGTTAACGCTCACTGAATCTTGTTATCTTGCTTTACAAATTATGCTGTATTTTTTAAACAGAATGACGTTAAATAATATGCCTACTGCTGTTAGTATGTGCTGACCTAGAGATTTGCCCATAATCAGGAGTAAAGAGTGAGCTTCACCTGTCGAGGGCTGCCTGCCCTGGGTGAGTAAAAGAATCCATTGGCCTGCATGGTACTTTCCAGTGCCAAGCAGTTGGAGCCATTATGGTGAGCAAATATACGGTGGGATATGGAAGAGAGAGAGAAAAGTAGAATGGTTCACATCCTGTGGAGAGAGGCAGATTTGGAGAGGTGAAGGCAGTATGGAATGGGCTGATGTGGGTGGCCTGCTTGCCTGGTGCCATGATGACATCTAGGCCTGAGCTGCAGCTTAGGATCATGTCTGGGTCTGTGGCCTTGCTGCGCAGCCTGGGTCTGTGTTGATATCCATGGTATCTGTTTCCATGGAAGGCCATGTGGATGCCTGAGATCTGGGCTGCCACCTAGGGCCATGTTAGTGTCCAAGGACCACTCTGCAACTGGGGCAATGCTGATCTGAGTGGCCTGAGATGCCACCTGGGGCCATGGTGAAAACTGAGCCTGGATTACTGCTGAGGACCATGTCTGGGTCATGTTCCTACTGTAGCTGAGGTCTGTGTTGATGTCCGAGGTCCCTGATGCTACCAAAGGCCATAAGAATGCCTGGGTTCTGGGTCGCCACCTGTGTCCATGTTAGGACCCCAGCCAATGTAGGTGCCCTGTGCTGTTACCCGGGGCCATGGAGTCATTTGGGTCCAAGCTGCTTCTGAGGGCCCTGTCTGGGTCCATGGATGTACCACAGCCATTATCTGCATTGATGCCCATGGCTCCTGATACCACTGAAGACTGTGTAGATGCCCAAGGGCTAGGCCAACTCCTGAGACCATTTTGGTGTTAGGATCATGCTGCCACCAGGGCCATACAGATCAGAGTGGCCTGATTATCACCTGTGGCCATGGTGATGTTCAGGCTTGAGCTGTGGCTGTGGGCCATGTCTAGGTCCTGCATTGATGTGCATGGCTCCTGTTGCCATCGAAGGCTATGTGACTGCCTGGGGTCTGGGCTAACACCTGAGGCCATGCTGGTATTTGAGGGTCATGCTGCTACCCAGGCTACACAGATCTGAGTGTCCTGCACTGCCATGTGGGGCCGTGGTGATGTTCAGGCCTGAGCTCTGGCCTAGGGTCATGTCTGGGTCCATGGTCCTGCCACAGCCAGGGTCCGTATGGATATCCATGGCACCTGTTATCACTAAAGGCCGTGCAGATTCCCTGGGCCTGGGATGCCATCTGAGGAATATTAGTGTCTGAGGTCCACCCTGCAGCCAGGGCGATACCTATGTGAGTGTCCTGTGCTGTCACATGGTGACATCTGGACCAGGTTGGTGCTGAAGACCACGTCTGGGCCCATAGTTCTACTGCAGCTGTCGTCTGTCTTGGTGTCCATAGTTCCTGTTACCATTGAAGGCTGTATGACTGCCCAGGTTCTGGGTTGTCACCTTCGGCCATGTTGGAGTCTGGGGACCAAAGTGCTTCTGGGCCCATGCTGATATGGGATCCCCTTGTTGCCACCAGGACCATGGTGATATCTGGGCCTAGGCTGCTGCTGCAGGCCATGTCTGGGCCCATGGTCATGGTGATATTTTATTTGTGCTGGAATGTGATTTTATTTGTATGTTAATAAATAAAAGTGCCCGGGCGTCAGAACTAATAGCGAGCCATTTAGCAGAAGTCTGGCAGTGGTAGCACACGCCCTTAATCCCAATTACATGGCAGGCAGAGTCTGTGTGTTCAAGGATACAGCCAGCATGGAGACACATGCCTTTAATCTCAGTACCAACCATAGAGACCTAGAGGTCTGAATAGACAAGCAGAGACAAGGAGGTCATGTGGTGGGTTTATAACCAAGGGGACGGCAGAACAGAAAGTCAATAAAATGACAGACACACAGGAAGTAGTTCTCTTTCTCAGGGGAAGGGCAGCAGCGGCAGTGGGTGGTAAGAAGATGGTCTCAGCTTTTGGCTACTGCTCTCTGATCTCTGGGCTTTTAACTCTGCATTTGGTTCTGTGTTTCTCATTTAATAAAACCATTCAGAATTACATCTACACATGGTCTTGCTGCAGCCAGGGTCAGTATTGATGTCTGTTGCCGGTGTTACACAGTGGCCCATGCAAACCGTGTTTTTGAACCATATGTTGAAGTATGAGGGCCGTGCTGAGCTGGCCCCGCCCCTCACTGGCCTAGGCAAAGCTGCACCCTTTCTCACCAGAGAGCAGACTCCTCATTGACCATGAAACAGGGGATCCTGAGGACCACAGCAATGGGAGAGCTTGTCTTGCCCCTCATTGGAGAGCTGGTCACTGTGTTTGGGAAAGCTGACTCCACCCATCACCTGAAAAGGGTAGTCCCTGCGACCTGGACTCAGGTACCACCTAGGTACCCATTCAGGGCCTTGAGTTAGCACTCCCAACATCTACCTGATCTATGATTTGCTCAAGTGTTTGAAGGGACTGGTCCTACAGAACCATAGCCATAGGGTCTTGATGATTGGGGGCAAGAGCAGGATATCCAAGAGGAGATTCAGTGAGGGTCCAGTATTGATGATGTACCAGAAGCCAGAAGCCTTGACCCTGACCAACAATACATTACACAATGAACATTTGCACGTAAAGCCGTTGGGACCAAAGGGAATACTGAACAATGTACAGCAGCTCTCAGTGCCACTACAACAGATGAAGAGTTAATGGAGAGATGGGAAATATGGAGGAGTGAAGTGGTTTTTTTTGTTTGCTTTGAGGTTTTGGTTTTGCTCATTTTTTTTATTTTTAAATATTCTTATTAGTATTTTTAATTTTGTTATTTCTTTTTAAGTTTTCCTTTGGCACAGGGTGAAGGGCTGATATGGAGGGACTGGGAAATGCGTGGGACTGGGGTGTGCATGATGTGAATTTTTCCAAAGAATCAAAAAGAAAAAAGATTATATTATATAAATAACTAAGAGTTGGCTTCAGTCTTCTTTGCTAATTCAGTTCATGTTACATGTATGTTGTTTGTTACAGATTTGACATGACTGACAGTTTCATCTTTCATCTGTTGGTTGAGTGTATGGAATGAGAAAGTAAAGAGTTTTAAATGATTCCGTTAATAGGGTTAATTTAAAAAATTCTGGTTGTTCAGAGTAAACTTTGTAAAATAAATCGTTTCCTCTTGACAAGGCAGTCACTCTTTCAGGGAATACACATTTTAAAACTGAATCTTAAAAATAATTTCTTTTGGGCAAATGCAACTAAGAATTAAGTTGTTTCTCTATGTAGTTAGAAGTTTTCCTGTGTCCCAGTCGGCCAGCAGTTGGGACAAATCTCTCCCATTTGTGTCCCCAAAGTAAACACAGAGAGGCTTATATTAATTATAACTGCTTGGCCACTTGCTTGGGCTTATTACTGACTAGCTCTTATGCTTAAATTAACCCATAATTCTTATTTATATTTAGCCACATGGCTTAGTACCTTTTCTGAGTTCTGCCTTGTCATCTTGCTTCCTCTGTGTCTGGCTGGTAACTCCTGATTCTGTCCTTCCTCTTCCCAGAATTCTCCTTGTCTGCTTATCTTGACTATACTTTCTGCCTGACTACTGGCCAATCAGCATTTTATTTATCAACCAACCAGAGTAACACACTTTCACAGCATACAGAATGACATTGCACAGCATCTCTATGTAGCCTGACAGTATAAAATATATTAACTGTAATAGGTATAACAATTTGATGGTAACAAAAAATATGTGTTAAATCATGTTTTCAAATAATGGATATGGTCAATTGAAGCAATAGTCCCAATTTTTAAAATGTCAGCTTTTCAGATTGTTTCTAAAAAATTATATGTAACTTGAGATTCTCTGTTTTTGTTTCTTAAATAACAGCTGGTTTTGTTAACATCTGGAACAAATATAGAAAGTTTATCCTATGTGGAAGCGAGGGATACGACTTAGACACTTTCTGTTCAGATTCATCCCTTGGATGCTGACTTTGACTCCTTTTACAAAACTCTAGCTGCTTGTTCCTTATGCAAGAGTCTGATGTAAACAGCTGATCAGAGTCACCTTATCCCTCTCCAGAGCTCCAGTGCATGCTCCAGCCAGTTGGACAATAATAAATAACCAATGTTAATGTTGATACAAAAGCCTTCTTCATGTGATTTCATCTATTAACAGAGTGGCACAGTTAATACCCCCGGCTCACGTTCTGGATTTTGCCAACTGTTCCATTTTGTCATAACCCCTTGGGTGGACCCTCTTCTGAGGGACTCTATCTGCTGCTCCCCTCATGACCCTTCTGTCAGCCTTGACCAAGAGATGAATACTCCGAATCCCTAAAAGCAGTCTAGGTGACCTCTAAAAGGGGAACTAATGGTCAATCCAACTCATCCCTCTTCTTGTCACTCTGGTCTTTGTTTTTGGGACTCTGAACTGAAACAGGTGGGCTGATGCCTTGTTTGCATCAATTAACCTCTCTGTCTCAGCAGCTCAGACCTGCTTACCACCCTTCAGGACCAGCTTGGCTGCTGGAATCCTCCGAAGTTTAAAAGGACTAGCTCTGACCACCATTGAGGATAGGATCTGTGCCTTCCTTGGACAAAGCTGCCCACACCAACACATCCCAACTGTCTGAAATGGGGCCTAAAGACACAGAGACCAGACACTTCCATCTGGCTGCCTCCCACTCTGCTCCTCCCCCCTGATGACTCTTCCTTCCTTCTTATCCTCATTCCTATGCTCTTACTCTGTTCTTTAAATGTTTCACTTACTGCACTTCACCTTCCAACCAAACACAATGTTCCACATAAGCTCTCCTAGTAACTTTCACCCTACAACAGCTCCATTTGTTCCCGGACACATCAGCAAAACGTGTAAGGGAGGGTGGCCCCCTCCGAGTCTGTACAGGACACACCCAGACACCAAATGATCAGCACAAAGGAATTTTCTAACCCAGAAGGGCAAGCAGTGGGGTGGGGGTGGAGGGGAGGCTGCAAAGGCATCATCATCATCATCATCATCATCATCATCATCATCATCATCATCTGCAACAGCAAGAGCAGCAGCAAGCAAGAGGAGGTGCCCTTAAAGGTTTTTAAGGGGAAAGGGGGTGGGGTCTGTGCTAGGGTGAGTTGGTAAATCCTGATTGGACTTATTGATTAATGAATTTTGTTGTTGGACTTTGGTGTTTTGTCTCATGAACGAGTCAGTGGCCAAATAAGAGAATGGACCTTAGAGGCTAATTTTAGGAACACAATCTAATGGTTTTTAGCAAGGGAGAGAAAACGGGGTAAAAGGGTAAAACCTATTTGTACCACGTTTGCATGCTTGGGCCTGTGTTTGCCATACTCAGGCCTGCTAGAGCCCCTCAAAAGACCTTTTAGATGCTGTGCAAAATTGGCTAAAAGGGGCCTTCATCCCGTTCACCCTAGGCCAGATACAGTTCTTTACATTTGTCCTCTATTTTCTCCTGTTCCCTTCCTTTGATGGTCCATAGCTCCCTTTTAATTCTGCTAGGTTATCTTGGTACAATAGTCCTGGCAAATGGGACCAGTCACAGTCACTCTGAATCAACTTTATGCCCACTTCCTTTCATCATCCAACTCTGTCTCTCATGCCTTGGTTCCTCCCCCATCCCCAGCCTTCCCAGAAAATCTCTCAGTTTTACTATGTAGCAAAATCATCTGCTTACAACCCTCTATCAATTATTTTTCAAGTCTTTTCAGCAATATAGGTTGGCAATTGCCTGATCCATCTAAGCAGATTAAGTTAAGACCCTTTCCTTGTTGTATGAGCAGAAGACCCCCACTTCAATGTGTTATGCCCAGATCACGGGGACCCCCACAAGACCACTACAGGGACAGAACCCCATATGTAAAAGCAAAGAGCCCTTTTTCTTTTTTTCCTGGAACTCACTTGGTAGACCAGGCTGGCCTTGAACTCACAGAGATCCACCTGCCTCTGCCTCCCCAGTGCTGGGATTAAAGGCGTGCGCCACCACTGCCCGGCTTCAAAGAGCCTTTATTTTCAAGCTCTGAGCTTGGGCTCTCTGTATGAAGCAGTGGTGAAACCAGAGAGCCCTGAGCCCAGGCAGGGTGGGGTTTTTATTGTAGCAGAGGTTGGGGTGAGGGGATTTTCTGGATTCAGGACACCATAGGCTGACATTTGTCTAGGGGTATAGTGAATGTTTGGAATGTCAGGTATTTCCTCTTAGATACAGGCCCCACTGGGTGAGGACAGCTTATGGCTTTTCCTGGGTCCAGATGTTGCCTGTCAGAACCTGTGTCTGGGCCTCTAAGCCTGTCATGGCAAATGTGTGGTCAAGCAGTTTTGCCCCCCCCCCCATGGACCCAGAATCACCACTCCCAACAATGATCCAGCAGAAAGCAGCTATCATACCCCTACCCTGCATTTTTATGTCCTCTCAGAGTTAGGAATGAAAGCTTCCTACTGAAAATCTTCCCAGTTTCCCCTGAGGAGTATGGGAGTCACTTTTGCCCCATAAGGGGCCCCATCCCATCTTCTTTTGACCACCTGCACATGTGAATGACAAAGATGCCCTCTTGTAGTGACTAAACATGGCCCTGCCTAAGATCCAAACAAGCCTACCCCAGCCCTCTTTCTGACTGCTTTAAATAATCTAACATTGTGGAAGATTTTGGAGCCGTGGGTTAGAAAATCCTAGATGGTTGTAAGGAAAGTTTAGTGGGCTGTTCTGATAGACGTTTGGAAGACAGAATGCGGATGGAAAGAGAGACAGTGAAGGCGAGATTGTTTGTCCTGTCCATGAATTTGAGTGAGTCTGAATCCAAACGTAATGACACAATTCTTTTTTGTAGAGACTATTTCAAGACAGCACAGCGTTCAGGTTGTAGAATGGTTAATGCTTGTGACCCTTAGCCTCACTTACAGAGAGAGATTAAAAAAAGAAAGTGGAACAAAAAGATAAAACTTGTGCATTTGGGAGAAGAAAGTGGGAAGAGCAATTTAAGGTTGTCAGGAAAACCTTGGTAACTATTAAGGAGACTAGTGCAATCAAAGAGAAATCTTGACAATAGAAATGGTATCTTGCGGGCAAGACCCTGCCCTACAAAGCCTCCGAGCAGCAGTTCTTAACCTGTGGGTCACAACCCCTTTGTGGGGTCAAACGATCCTTTCACAGGGTTCACCTAAGACCATCAGAAAACACAGATATTTACATGATGATTCATAGCAGTAGCAAAATTATAGTTATGAAGTAGCAACGAAAATCACTTTATGGTTGGGGTCACCACAACATGAGGAGCTGTATTAAAGGGTCTCAGCATTAGGAAGGTTGAGGACCAGTGCACCAGAGTTTAACATGCGAACTCACTCCCTGAGCTTTCATTTAAAAAGAGAGTGCCTGGGCAGATGATAACTCAGGCATTTTTCCTCAGGTTTGACCAGGCAGGTAATCCAGAGGCCTCTGCAGCTTTGGTGAAATGGGGGGCCAGTCGTGAGCTGGTAGGAGAACTTGTCATTGTCACTCACAAAGTGCTTGTTTTCAAACACGCAGAACTCAAGAGTTACAGGTTCAGGAAAGTTCATGCCGAGGTTACAAAAACCAAAAACCAAAATGGGGCTAAGCAATGTTTTGCAAGGCCAGACTCCCTGAAGGTAGCCCTAGAGAGGCCATTGTCTGTAACTGTGAAGGTGAAGTTTAAATTATAGTGGAGCCCCTAGGATGCTGGTGAAGCCAGGTGTGTTAAGAACTTGCAGGAAGAGATGGAAGTACCTTCTAGGCTGCCTCAAGGGAGAGCCCATGCAGGAGCAGGAAAGCTGAGCTGCAGGGGTGAGGCTACCAAGCCACCTGAGCCTGGAGGCTGCAAACAGCTTCAGAGCTGGGCATGGAACTAAGGGCTTGCTGTTTGCCCTGGTGTTTACTTTGGTTCTGGTGTTTCCTTGCTATCTGCCCACTCTTTCCATTGGAAAGGGAATGTTAACTGCACTCTGTTGTGTATAGGGAGTGTGTAACCTGTGCTTTCATTTTACAGGAGTTCTTAGCTGAGTTTGAGTCTCAGAAGAGACTTTAGACTCCCCATTCCCCTCAAACTGTATTGTGTGTGTGTGTGTGTGTGTGTGTGTGTGTGTGTGTGTGTGTGTGTATGCAGGCCCCTGTAGGGGCCAGAAGAAGGAGTCAGTTTGCTTTTTTACTGGCTTCAAAAGGCCCCACAGCTTTAACAGACCTACCACTATTCAAAGGTTCAAAATTGAAGCTGGAGAGATAGCTCCCCCAAATTTTCTGAAGTTGTCTGACTATAGTGTGGTGTGTGTGCATTTTGCCAAGTGTTGCACTCGTGATCAGAATGTGTGTACTAATGCCAGAATGCATACTCTGGATCTTCTACAGGTTGTATGGATGGGAATGGGTGGGAGTTGCTGGTGCCAACTGGTGGGTAATTGTTGCCCTCAAGTTCTGTGCTGTTGTTGAGAAGTCTCTTTTTCCCTGAATCTCCTGGTCCTCACTCCTGATTCCATCCTTGGGAGCTTTTGGCAGTCTAAGGAAACCATCCATCAGTGCCCATGGACCAGCGCATTTTCCTAGGCAGCGCAGACAGTCAAAAGTAACACTGATTGTTGCACACCTGGAAGATTTCCCCACATATGTCACGACCTCCTTATTTTATAAACTCCCCTGTATCATCCAGAACTTTCATCACTCGTAGTTTGATCTTTTTATCTCCTAATCATCTGATCATCTCAAATGTGTCACCTGGCTAAGTGTGGATGAAAAGGTGAAGTAACAGTGTGTCTAAAATGGATGTTCTGATTGGTTCATCAGTCTGCTTCTGAAATTGCATGGTGTTTTAGGGTCTTCAAATTCTTTTCTTCCCTAAACCTTTCCTATTGACGACAGAACACCACCAGGTATGCTGGCCTTTATGGCTTTGTGGGTTTTATATCTAAGTTTATGATGGGTGTAATCTGAGGCCACAGCATGTTGTTTTTACCACCTAGCAAGACATCTTTACCAGAACTCTGTGAAAAGCAAGGAGGTGTTTCTCAATAGAAGCATAGCTATTCAACTGAAGAAAGATGACGATGACGTCACTCCAGACCTTTGGGGACCTGTGCTGAGGTACTTGATGGATTCTTGCCACAGTTTCCAAATACTGACCTGTTTCTCCAGCCACTTCTTAGCACCACTGAATTTTCCAGCATAATGCACTGCAGCCTGGCTATATTGGATATGGTTATCAGCATTATTTTTAATACTGCTATTTTTACTCTGGCCTCCAGTCAACCTAGAAGTCTATTTGATAAACATTTCAGATATTGTCATTGAAGTTCAGTACTTACTTTTTTCTTTTTCCAAGCAGGGGCATGTCTCTCATCTCAGTAGTTCCCAGACCATTGGATCCCCAGGAAACTTGCTGATGTGACTGTCCTCTGTGTGCTCATGGAAATTTTCTACCATGCTCTGGTGTGCATGTGATTTTCCAAGAGTTCTAGCTGCCTGACAATGCATACAGATCTCTAAAATCTAGAACTTTCAATGGGGTTTGGCTCCACAATTCTGTCTGCCTCCTGTTAGGCAAATTACCTTCACAAAGAGAACTGAGTGATGGATGCCTCACTTCTCAGGGGTGGGGTGTAGTCAAGCAGTCAATATGGACCCAGAAAGAAAAGGTCAATTTCTCAGTATTGTGAAATAAGTCAAACTGTACTGCGTGATTTTTAGTAGTTTTTTTTTTTTTTTTAGAAACATTTACTTTGAAGGAACATGGAAAAAATGATTATGATTATTCTTCAATACTGTTGAATACTCTATAGATTAGATAAATAGAGTTCAAATGGTACAATTTTGTCCTGAGAGGATACAGGGTAATGGCTGGAGACATTTTGATTGTCATGAGTGAAGGCTGTTACTGGGCAGAAGCGACAGACTCTAATAAAGGTGTTTACCTTTGCTCAATGACCTGTCAGACCAAAGCATCAGAGTGCGGAGGAAATGTCTTACATTATAATAGTCAAGTTTCCCTCTTTAATAGGGCTCATTTGTATTAAACCTCAAACAAAATCAAAATGACTGAAGCCTTACCAGTGAAGACCACGGCTATGAAGGCAGAGCAGCCAACCCCTTTTCTAGGGTTGCATACTTCTGCATTGTCTTAGTCTCCGTTTGCAGGATGGAGCATAGAACCCTAAAGATTCTAGGTTTTTCCAAATGTCTAGCAAGGTGAATTCAGACCTCTGCTTCTAATACAGGAAACTTCAAAAAACGGGTATGACCATGTGAAAGGCGGCAAGTGACAGTCATAGTCACACTTGACAACACAGTCTGGTAGGGAGAAAGTCCAAATCTCCTCTTGGCTCAGTCTTTCTAGACATCCACAGCTGTTTAGAGGGGTCACATAATACATGGTAAGAAGCTTATCCAAATGTCCCAAGAGTTCCCCTGGGACCAGAACTGTGGGAAGCTGTGAACACACAGCCAAAGAAGGCACACAGTACACTTGCCCGTTGTCTTAGCCAGTCCCTCCGTGACTTTAGAGAGTCTCACCCCTGCTCACCCTCCTGGAAAAGTGTTAAAAACATAAGAACAGCCTGGCTCACCTGAAAGGTTTTCTTCTTTCCAATTATTCAAGGACACTGAAGTTTTGGAGTGTGATTCAGACCTGTCAGTAACGAATAGTTGGTTACAACCTTCCTGTCAGATGCGGTGTTAAAAGACGGTACAAAAATTCACTCCTATCTTGGGAACATGTGTAAGGTGGTCTTTATTATAGTTGTCACTGAATTTTCATAGTTGAAATTAAAGTACTACTAGCTTAATTTGTGAACCACAAAATCAAAAGTTTTGTTTGTTTGTTTTTGTTTCTTTTTTTCTTTTAGTTTTTTTAAATAAGAAGACCAGGACAAGAAACTTAGAAATAAATAAAATCACACCAATGCATCTGCCACCTATATCCATCAAGGCAAATATTTGAATCAAACTTGGCTTCTATTTTTCTCATTTCTCCCACCTTCTAGAAAAGTCTAGTCAATAGCATCTTTCTTCCTTAACAAGGAAGATGAGTCGTTTAGTGATGCTGCTTTCCCAAGGATGCCGCAGGTTCTGCTCTGGTCTTCAAGGTGTGTGTGTGTGTGTGTGTGTGTGTGTGTGTGTGTGTGTGTGTGTGTGTAAAATCTGGCAATGTAGTACTCACTCAATGAAGTGATTAATTGCTCAAAAGCCAAACTTTAGTTTGTAACATCAGTTTTTCACTTACAGAAAAACACCATCAGGCAAAATGTTCCCACCAGTGCGATGGCAGCCTGACTTCCAAGGGGATGTCATTGCCTTACTCCAGAACTGCTTTTTGATTGGATTTTAGGACCACATCGCAGTGGGAACTCATACTGAGTGCTCTGTCAAAGCTGGTCAAGCCAATGGGCATGGAGGTCCTAGACTATGGGGGATTCTATTGGCTACATAAATGAATATGGTGTCAAACTGCCCCATATATATATGACTACAGCCATAGAACTGTCCTCCTCTTAGCCTCCGTGGGTGTCAGTAGTAGAGAGACTCATCACAGGGCAGTATGCTGAGAACAAGTGACAGTTGGGTGCTTAAATATAAATGATCATCTATGTCTCTCTTTTGAGTCTCAGGGAAGTCACAGAAAGGAACTGGAAAGAATGTTATAGCTTAAGGAAGGGAAGGAATGGGAAAAATGCTGTCTTCCGGACAGGATATGGCTGTTGCACACATTACTCATAGCAGCAGTAGCTACTTACAGGAGACGTGCACAAGACTGAGCCCATCAACATCCCAGCACAGATGGGTGGGCGGTGTTCATAAGGCCTCACCCCTCACAGAGGAGATATAGACAGTTCCTGAGGGAGGGGCCATCTTATTCCTCACTAGTTGTAGTCACTGGTTCACTAATTATTCCAGCAAATAGCCTCCTACCCATGCTCATGTAAGTAACCCTAATTAAATGCAATTGGACACCAAAGCAAAAAGACATGAAAGGATTTAGTGAAAAGGGAAGGGGATAAGAGAGGAAAGAAAGGAGGGACTTTGATCAAAGAAAGTTTTATATATATTCATATATATTTGTTTGTGCTTTCACAATTCCATATGTATGCATGTATATGGAATTGTGAAAGCATAAATAAATGTTCTAATTCTAAAAAATGAAAAACCACAAGATTTGGAATAGTATGTCAGCAAGTTAATAGTACAAGTAAGATTAAAAAATAAATATTAGCCCTGCAGTGATGGTGCAGAAGCAAGTGGATCTTTGTGAGTTTGAGGTCTGGTCTACAGAGCAAGTTCCAAGACAGGCTCCAAAGCTACACAGAGAAACCCTGTCTCAAAAAACCTTAATCTACTTACATAAATAAAAATTGCTAGGTGACTGTGGCGTATCTCTGAGTTTGAGGCCAACCTGGTCTAAAGAGTGAGTTCCAGGACAGCCAGTGATACATACAGAAACACTGTATATAATCCCTTCTCAAATAAAATAAATAAATAAATAAAATATTTTGTTGGACATTTATAGTATATTAAACTGATATGCAAATGCAAAATAACCTCCAAATCCGGAGATAACACATCACATTTGTAATTTTGTTGTTTGGTTTTTTTAAAAATAGGTTCTCATTATACAGCTTCAGGTGGCCTCAACCTTGTGATCCTTCTGTATCAGCCTCAATGATATCAGGGTTACAGGTATGTCTCACCATACATGGAGAATCTTAGATTCTACTCCAGTGAGTGTCATGTACTAGTGTGAAATGAACAGTGCAGGGATTCTCAACAGGGACGCTTGTTGGTGCATCATGGATAATTTATTCAAATGCTATTCAAAGGACTCTTTTTAATCTTTTAATGGTATCTTTGATCTTTTTATATTGAAACATATTTTCATGCAATATATTCTAATTATGTTTCCTCTCCCTCATCTCCTCCCAGATCCTCCCCTTCTTCTTAACTTCCCGCTTGCCCAACTCCATGCCTTCTTTCTTTCAGAGAAAGAAACAAACAAAAAAGAATTAAAAAAACACAAAAACAAAAGAAAAATGATGAGAACACACAACTGCACACACACATATACCATAAAACATAGAATCAGAAAACATAATATATAAACAAAAGACAGGTAAAGTAACAAAGCATTATGAATGAAGAAAATCTCCAAAAACATCATTGAGTTTATTGTATGTTGGCCATCTATGGCTAGGTGTGGGGCCTGTCCTTACCTAAGGTTTGTATACCCAATGAGACTCTATTGGAGAAACTGATTTTTCCTTCGAAAGCTATTGACACTTGGAGATAGCTTCGGGGTTCAGGATGGGGCCGAGTGTCTACTTCCCCTCTCAATGCTGGGACCCTGTGCTGTCTAGGCTTATGTCAACTTGGCAAGGCTTATGCCAGTTTTCTCAGTTGAGGAGGTTCCTGAAAGGAGGGCTTCTCATTTGAGAAAATGTCTCCGTAAGATCCCACTGTAAGACTTTTTAAATTACTGATTGATGGGAGAGGGCCCACCCAGCCCATTGTGGATGGTTTCATTCCTGGGCTGGTGGTCCTGGGTTCTATAAGAAAGCTGGCTGAGCAAGCCAGGGGAAGCAAGCCAGTAAGCAGTATCCCTCCGTGGTCTCTGCACCAGCTCTGCCTCCTGCCCTGTTTGAGTTCATGTCCTGACTTCCTTTGATGATGAACAGAAATATGGAAGTGCAATAAATAAACCAAATATACCCTTTCCTTCCCATCTTACTTTTTGGTCATGGTGCTTCATCACAGCAACAGAAACCCTAACTAAGACAGACTCCATCTGTCTTGAACCTGTGAAATTCCTGTCAGTGCTGTGCCAGTCTCTGTGAGTCCATATGTGCATCAGTCCTGTTGTGCCTGGAAGACACTGTTTCCTTGGAGTCAACCATCCTCTCTGGCTCTTACAATCTTTCTGCCTTTTCCTGAGCCTTGAAGGAAAGGGTTTGATGAACACTCCTAGTACTGAGTGTTCCAAGGTCTCTTGCTGTCTGCACATTATCTAGTTGTGGGGCTCTGTGTCAGCTCCCATCTTCTGCAGAAGGAAGCTTCTCTGATGAGGATTGATTAAGACAGCGATTTAGGGGTATAGCAGACTGTCATCAGGAGTTATTTTATTGCTTTGTTCTTTTAGCAAAACAATAGTATTTGGTTTTCCCCTAGGCCCATGACCTATCTAGCCTCAGGTTCTTGGTCATCCGAGCAGTGTCTGGCATGGGTTCCATCTCATGGAGTGGGCCTTATATAAAATCAGGTAGTGGGTTGGTTACTCCCATCACGTTTGTGGCACTGTTGCACCAGCCTATCATGTAGGCAGGTCACCACTGTAGACTGAAGGTTTGTAGTTGGATTAAGAGCTACCTTTCTCCTCTGGTAGCACGCAGAGTGCCTTCCACTAGCCCATAGGGGTGAAAGCTCTAGTCGTACACCAACAGGACTTAATTATTTGGCTTAGAATGCAAATGTCCTTAGTTTTAATATCTTTAGGAAATTTTGATGGCTAGGCAGGGATGAAATCTACCTGATCATAATTATCATGAAAATTAAATACAATATAACAGAGGATACTTAATATATACAAGGCAGTGAAGTCAATCTTAATTTTTTTACATTTTGTATTGATGATGTTTTGGATGTCAATATTTGGTTGCAAGTATTTATTAAGTTTCAATATAAAATTTGTTTTTAAATTATAGGTTGTTACTAATCTGATCATCTGAATTGATCTACTTACAAACTGAATTAATGGGGGCTTATCTGAAACTGTTTTCCTGTTACTAAGGATCTTCCTGGTTTTGCTGTACATATGTTAAGAACACAGACTATAAAACAAAATATCTGAGTTGGGATCTGAAATAGACTACGAACTAAGTTTCGGTGGCCAGAGCAAAGTACTTGATTTTTCTGTACCTCAGTTTCTTCACATGCAGAAAGCCATTAGTTGTGATGTCATAGGCCTGTGATGAAGACGGTGTTAGGAGAGCAGAGCATTTCACCACCATCAGGCAGCTATGCACAGTGTTCAAATATAGTTTACTAAACAAACAAGATTAAAGACCGTTGTGAGTTTTCAGTCATTTTATCCTAGAGCACAATGCACATCGCTATCAAAAAAAAAAAAAACCAGAGTGAATAATTTTTAATTAAAATAAAATATGTTAACAAATAAGTAAAAAAAAAATTAGGAGCAGAGTCAAAAGTGTGGTATTTATAATCAATGATTCACAAATCATAACAAATGAGAAAGGTTTAAAGAAATCACCTCTGTATAATAATATACTGGCTGGAGATAAAGTTCTAGAAAGTTTGCCTGAAGTTTTGTTGGCTTTGCTGTAGAAAACCTTCAAGTTCAGGTTTCATTTATGCCAATCCACTGAAAGCTTTAAACTTCAACAGTGAAATTAACTTCTGTCCTTTGTCAGATTTGGAGTGATGTTGTGTGAGCGTTCTAGCCTCTGCCCATGCGGTCGTCACTTGACTGAAAGCTGCTTCTCTTAAAAACAACGTCCTCACTTTAATCCTGAGAAAGAAGCACGGGGGGCCCTGAGGAGTTCGTAAAAAGTCAGTTCCTGTGCTCGCCGGAGTAGATGTCAGTTTGGGTTTAGGAAAATTATAGGATCCATGATAAATATTTCAGGCTGCTGACTACAATGAAAAGTAATTAAACCAGCCAGGACAACAGGTGCTGTATGGGGACGTGGTGCCTTTTATCAGGAGGCTGTGGGTGCGTGTGCTAAATGTGCTCATCGTTTTCTCTGTTCTATTCTTCAACGAATGCCCTGGGGAGGTTATTCTATTGCCAGCATTTATTGGATATAATGAAACCACATTAAATATGTATCTGATTGCTACCAACTGTGGAGAAAGAGCATGCTAACCATGGTTATGTGTGGCAAGCTAGCCTCCGAGACCAGTGATGTTTGACTTCACTGTGGCTTCTTTGTCCCTGACCTACAGGCCTTCACTCTTTCATTGACCTTTAATTCAAGCATGAGATGTCTTTTGATTTGTTTCTTTTTAAGTGAAAATTTCAGGGGGGTTATAGTAAGACATATCATTCTTTAGACATGTTCCACTCGGGGAACTCCTTAACATATGGCATATGAACAACCGAGATGGAAAATGACTTTAATCTGATCGGTTTTAATTATATATTTCTTTGAAATATTAAGCACCACATTTCGCAACACATCTCATTTTAACCTCATGCAATTCATGAACTTCTCCTTAGAAACCAAAAGAAAATGTTTTCAATAGTTTACTGCTGCTTCCGTTTGATTAAGAAGGAATTGTGTCCATGTTCAATATGTTAAGTGAGGTAACAAATGTGATTTATGACATGGTTTTTAAAAACTCTCTTATAAGACAGACAGTTTCTTGTCTGCTTCTGTAGAAGATGAGAACCACGTAGAAGCCAAACTGCTGCTTCAAATGTAGAAGTAACTTCTGTGTTTGTATTCCTGTTTCTGTGTTATAACTTTTCCCATGTGCAAGGATGTACATGTTCCTAAAATCATAAAGATGCGAAACTCCTCTACATATACAGAGCAATCCTGTTTATCAGTAGCAAATATGTGGTATGTACATTTTTACAACAGGAAAATTCAATTACGATAATGCACAGTAACCTTTGCTTATTTTCCACTAATCTAATGTAAATTTAGTTATTAAATTTTTTGTTTGTTTGCTTTTTGGAACACAGTTTCTCTGACCATCCTAGAGTTCGCTCTGTAGACCACGCTGGCCTTGAACTCAAACATCTGCTGGCTCTGCTTCCTAAGTGCTATGATGAAAGGCTTGTGCCACCATGCCTGGCTAAAGATGAAATATCTTAAAGTCATATACTATTGAAATGTATACGTGTTACAAATAAGTTAATACAGGAAATTTCTAAGTTCTGGTAATACCATATAAAATTTGCTAGGAAACTGCACCATTTTTACTTTGTAACTGTGAAAGGGGGAAAATAAAAGTATTTCTAATATATGAAAAGAAGAGTTTTGAGTTGATTCTGAGTTTTAAATAACTTATTGAAGCAGTTGTTTACTATTGAATCATGCCGCCCTGGCACAGGTCTAAACACTGAAGTGAACTCGGAAGAAGTGCTGAGCAGGGCATGGCTATGACAAAGTCACAGAAATGTGGTTTTCTTCTTAATCGGGGTGAGAGTTACAAAAACATTTCCCCAACTCTCTGAAGTGTTTGGTGTTGTTGGTACAGCTCTACTTTCTAGAAAATTCCCTAGGCTTATGCTTCAGGCTCTCTGGGTTCAAATGCACAAACTCTGTCATGCAGAAGGGAATTGTGAATGATGTTTGGAAAAACCAAGTTAGAACTGTGTAGGATCCTAGCAGAACTCTGCAATATGACGAGAAGAAATCCCATCCTGGTTGGTGAGAGCTCTGTTTAGCCTAGTTTTCCTCATTCTTTGACTCCAAGTTACAGGCAAATAAGATGACTCCAACTAACCCTTTCCCCATCCCCATGGGGCAAGACTGTGTCAAGGCGAGAAGACAGGTTAGAAAGCAGTGATCCTATCACAGAATGGCAAACTCTGTGGAATGGACACCAGGCTGCTCACCAGGATCCTGAAGATTGACCCTAGGGCCCTGCACATGCTAAGCAAGCACTGTACAAGTGAGCTGTATTTCAGCCCTATTTTTATGCTCTTATGCAGTGACCATCTCATTAACTTGCCCAGGCAGCCCTTGTCCAGAGAGTCTTTGCATTCCTCCTGCTTCAAACTCCGGAGTAGCTGGGAATAGCCTGGTGTGAATAGCTAGGAGTAACGTGCCTCCTGAGCCCTGATCAGCAGCCAGCCTGAGCATCCAGGAAAGGGCATCCCAAGGAATCCTGAGCAAGCACTTATGGAAATTAGTAGGAAATTGTGGAGGACAAGAGGGATGGAGGGAAGAACTCCATTCAAACAGTGTGAAAATTGGTGCTATTATTTTCTGCCCAAGCTTGGCTTGGAAATCTATTTAAAGCTCCAGCCTTGCTGACATTTGGGACCAAATCACTATTTGATGAGGGTTACTGTCAGGTGTGCTGTAGGATGTCCAGCAGCAGCCCTGGCCAGTGGCCATCAGATGCCAAGAGCACAAGCTTGTCTCCAATCATGGTATGACTGTACATCTCCAAATGTCCTAGCAGGGCAAAGACACTTGGAGAATCACTTCATACGAAGTCAAATCCCTTTGGAGGCTGATAGTTTGTCTTATTTTAATCCACTTTTGTTTCTTCACCACCACTACAAAACTGGAATCCTGCTTTTGCCCACTAAGTAGGTTGTTGTGATTCTTGTCCTCAGTCAACACCTGTCCCTCTGCCTTGGATTCTGGTGAGTGACTTCCTAAGGCTCTGCTGCTGCTGCTGCTGCTGGCTCCACCTGCCTTCTGGCAATAGTGTTACATCATCTAGATTGGAACCTCCCACCTGGAGGCCTCTGTCCCAGCCTGTCTCCTTTGCTCTGTTGTCAAGCTGCACCTCTTGTAACGAAGTAGTAGTAATTACCTCCCCAAAGTTCAAGACCTAAATCCCCTTCTGCTTTCTGTCCCTTCTATACTTCATTGGGAAGTCTCTCCGCGAATCCTAAGACATGAGCATCCGTAATCTTGTTGACAGCACAAAAAGGTGTTTAAAGCAGAATCTTGGGCAGCCTCGTGACTGTACCCAAAGCACCCCTGCTTTCCTTTAGACAACCTCTTGTACCTTCAGCACCCCTTTCCAAATTTCATTTCCTATGTGCTCTTTTGTTACAATATAGCAAGGAAAGTATGCTCAGTGAACAATTATTATGCATTTAACTGCTTTTCTCAATGCTACAGTTTCCTATTAGGTTTAGAATTTAGGGATCTGGCAAACAAGGCATTGCCTTCAGCTCTGGTTGCTTCCCTTACAGATTTGTGTTTCTATTATTTGGCTTTTCCCTTTCTTTCACTACCCAGGAATACTGTTCTCTTTTGGAGAGTTTTAGTTGCTATGGGTCTAGTGCTCTCCCTTTTTGAGGTGTGTGTTAGGTGTGGCTAACATGAGTTTAATGTTCTAAATGCAGGACAGCCAGAGCTTCGGCTAAATGTGGGTGAAATAACACTTTCTGTTAACGTTGTCCCTGCTGACTCTGGTTCTTATCACTGAGATATGTCAGATAATTCCATTAAAAAAAAAAAAAGACAGGTTATCCATTGAGTCACATTGTTGGTGACAATATCAAATGATTTTTTTCCCTAAACTTGTATAATGAGATAACTGCAATACCTGGTCATGTGAATTTTTAACATGAACATTCACTGACGTGTTTTTGCCATGTTCATCACATCTGAGATGGGCTATGTTGTGTACTTCAAGTGTTTAGTGGTCCTTGATGACCAGTGGTGACTGGCTTAGCATAGCTGTGTGGTGTGGTCTCAAAATTGAGTTTGGACAATTTATACTTTGAAGACTATCTTGTTTTGTGCAGTTTAATCTCGCTTGCGTGATTATTCTAGCCTTGACTATTTTAATATTTGAACCATCCAGCCGTGGATCTAATGTGCTGTGAGGAATTAGAGTTGGTCAAGATCAATAAACCACCCCCTCCCACTGGGAATCATCAAATCTACCCCGCACCAAACCAGTGCCAAAGCCCCAACAACAAAAGCAGCAGCAGTCTTCCTCTTGACATGTTATAGAGGCCTGGTCAGAATTTTGAAATTTCTAGCATTGTTTTATTTAAATCTATCCTAGAAACAAAAATTAAGCAACCAGGTAAGAAAACTAATCTCCCATAGGACCGATACAAATTGTTGCTAAGAGGGAATTATTAAAACAGGAAACTAGACACTCGCAATGAGCAGCTTAGGCAAGGGGTACTGTCATCCCTAGTGTATTTAAACATTGTCAGTGATGTAACCATGAACCCTGGGAAAATAAAGAACATTAATTAAAAATTTCTGAGTCTTACACTTTGTTGTTTGACTGTTCCTGGCAAGATATAAGCAAATGCCTCTTCACCACAGATAGGACACTGATGACAGTCTACAAAAGTCAGCTCATGTTCTAGATGAGATGTTGAGTTCACTGGGGTTACCTATAAGAGTGTAGGTGAGCGTGACTGCAAAAGTATGGCATCGGCATCACTGAAGTCCACCGGACCTGGGTCTGAGAAGCTGCGTTGATGGAGCTTGGTGTTGTGTTTCCAGGCAGCTCCAGGAGCATCCCCTTCCCAGCATCCTTCACTGTTTTTGTCATGCTAGGGAGGGACCTGGGAAACTTGAAACTTTCTAAGCTTTTGGAGCCTGCTAAGTTTTATTAACTTCCTGAGTCTTCAGCCCTCCTTCTTGCTTCTAAGAGGGAAGGAATAATAATAATAATAATAATAATAATAATAATAATAATAATAGTGCAGAGGAAGTAACTACACAGCATACTGTTGTCATTTAATTACAAATAGAATCATATGGGGAAACTTAGATTCCAATAATCAAAACAATTTGCAGCAGCAGACATTTCTGAAATATCTAAAAATATGTCCATAATAATATTAATACTCATTCTCACATCTGGATGAAACCTTTGAAAGGTTTTTCCTTGTCTTTATTCTTCTTGGTTTGCATACATATATACATAAAACTGACACATCCATGTGATTCAAGTTTATAAGCCGTCCCTGGTATGAATAGGCCCTGGGTCTCACCCTGGCCCTGGAACATGAATGGTTGCAATAAGCAGAATCTTCAGGTGGAGAGGTTCTCTATGTCTCTGAGGTGACTGGAGCTGTATGGTGGCTTAGAGGATGATGGGCACCACAGCAAAGACACCAGGAAGACACAGAAGAGAAAAGAGGCAGGATTCATGAGGAGGCACACTGTGCTTTCTTGCCTCAGCAGCTGGTGAATGGAATTTTAAGCTCCATTTCCACTATTTCTTGTATAGACAAAAATGGAAAGCAGTTGACTATTAGATGTTTCTGAGTCTCTGCAGATGTTAATCTGGGAAGTGTTTCATATTCATCTCTCAGCGTGTAAGGTTCTGTTCTGATGGATTTTCCTAACATATCCATATCTGTGAGATCAGGTCACGGAGAGCAGGTCATGAACATAACAACAGAAAGGATGCTGAGACAGGAGCATGGATCAGAATGAGCACAAAGATCCTCTCACCTTCTCTTACCCTCAGTGGGAAGACCATGGAGTATAAACAAACAGACAGACAGACAGACAGACAGACAAACAAACAAACAAACCAGACAAAGAAATAGACATCAAACCTTTCCACATAAGCCAATAAAGTTGATAGAATGTGGGGGCTGGAGAGATGGCTTAGCAGTCAAAGAGCACTGGCTGCTCTTCCAGTGGACTCAGGTTTGGTTCCAAGCACCCACATAGTGGTTAATAACCGATAACACCAATTCCAGAGGGTCTGATGCTCTCTTCTGACTTCTGCACCAAGGGCACACAGACATCTATTCAGGAAAAACACCCCCCCTACACACACACACACACACACACACACACACACACACACACACACACACATTAATTTTCTAAGTTGATAGAATTTTGTGTTATGTTGTATTAACAAATCTTTGATCTCAAATATTCTTGAATGGAGTCCAGTTCCTGATTACTGACCTCTTTTTTTTTTCTTTTATCACTGCGCCTTAGTTAGCACTTCTATTGCTCTGATGAAACACCATGACCAAACGCAAACTGGGGAGGAAAGGGTTTATTTGGCTTACACGTCCACATTGCTGTTCATCATCAAAGGAAGTCAGGACAGGAACCTGGGGACAGGAGCTGATGCAGAGGTCATGGAGGGATGCTGCTTACTGACTTGTTCTTCATGGCTTGCTCAGCCTGCTTTCTTACAGAACACAGGACCTCCAGATCAGGAGTGACACCACCCACAAAAAGCTGTGCCTTTCCCTGTCAATCACTAATTAAGAAATAATCTACAGGCTTGCCTATAGCCTAATCTTATATAGGAATTTTCTCAAATGAGGCTCCCTTCTCTCTGATGACACTGGCTGTGTCAGGGTGACATAAAGTTAGCTGGTCCACACTGTTTGGGAGATCCACACACAATCAGCTTGGAACTGGAGGGCTTGGAAGAGTCGCAGCAGATGGGTAGCCTGTGTGACAGTCTTCTCCCTCTTCACTGCTCACTTCTTCAAATGCAAGCAGTGAGAATGAGCATCTTTATGTGACCCACCACAGTGACCATCTTAAGATGACCACTTCTCAACCCTTCACTGTTGGGTTTTGGTTTTGTTGTTGTTGTTTGTTTTTATTGATGCTAAAGTTTACAAAAATTATGTTGGCAATTGCAGGCCACTTTCTCAGTTCACAGAACAGCTTTGCCCAAATTAGATATCTCTTTGGAAAACATTTTTCAACCTTTTTGAAGAGACCTGGTTTTACCTGGATAATTCATCCCTTGCCCTGGGCTGACAGCAGCAGGCCAAGCTTTCTGCATGCTCAACAACATTCCACAATAGCACACACACACACCACCAGACAGGTTTTATGGCTGTTCCTACTTGTTCCCATGGCAGATAGGGATATTTTTCACTTCTCAAAACTTCCATGAATTTTTTTCTTTTCTTTTGTGTGGAGATTTTGCTCATCTATGGAAACATAACATAAATAAATTGAACTTTTAAAAAATCAACTATTTAAAATGGCACTACAATGTCTGGTGAAGCCATTTCACTCTGTCCTATTTCAGAGCCCTGGGGCTCTGTATGAATCGTAGTCCTAGGTTAGATGGTCTTCTGGTTGTGGATGGCAAGGGGTGTGAAGAGCCAGATGTCCCAGCCTTACTGTGGACCAAACCTTTCTTGTGAGTCTTTCTTGAACAGAAACTTATCAAATCCTTTGTTTCACTTAGAATTAGATAGAAATCTTGCCTACATAGGACAACCACTTGAAGGAATTTGTAGTCTCTATGAACAATTTAGAAGATTGATAAACACTGCGTATATTGTATCGAGTCATTTGTTATTCCAACTATCTAACAGTGAGGAAGAGCTGAAGGCAGGAGTGTCTCCATGCCTACCCACCCTCCTGTTGAAGTCAAAGGCCTGGACTGGGGCGTTCTTAGTCTACCTTCACATCCTTGCACCTTTCGACCTTTCCAAGGAAACACGAAGTTACCTTATTGTATACAAAGCCATTCAAGAGAAGATTTCTGAAAACAACCCATTTGTGGTACATCTTCTTGGTGGAAATGTTTTCCTCCTCCCTGCTTAAATGGAAAGTCACAGTGAAAACAACCAGAGGGATCATAGAGGTGTGAAGAATAGTCAGAGTGGACTGAATCTCTTCGAGAAAGTCTAATTGTAGTGTTTCCTTGGTGGTAAAAATTATAACCCAGAATTTCTTCAGCTTTTGTAATAAAAAGTTTATGTGCGTTCAGATTAGCATGCACTTGAATATAATCTGTAACAGTGACATCTTGTGGCTTTTATTATAATGCTGTAGCATTTTCTGGGCAAAGTCATGGCATAATTAAAGAGAAATGAACCACAGATTGTGTTTTGTGCTCAGCTAAGTGCACATACACGTGCCTTAGCTTTTATCAGTATAAGCCTTTGGAACTCAGATCAGTGAGCTGTCAAATAAGTTTTTCAAGTTCAGAAATTATAAATGATTAGACAGGCACATACACACCGATAACCTAACATTAGATAACTTAATCCCACTACTGTAAATTCATTGCCTTCACATTAATATGGTTGGAAATTTTCTTCATCTTCTCTGTGTTGTGGGAGTGGAGCCACCTACCCTAGTCTGTCACTCAGTAGCTAAAACCCCAGAACTCTCAGGATTTCCATCTCTCTTTCTAGTGTTAGATGCTATTGACAGCCTTGATTTTCGGTGTTCACCTCCCTTTCCCCCAGCCCTAGGGTCTGGCAACCCATGACCTGGAAATCTCCCCAGGCACAGAGGGAAATGGGGAGAATACACAGTAGCAACAGAAGTTCTTTAAAGCCTTTTTATATTTAGCTATAAAGCTTTCAAATACCACCTTCAATCTGCACCTTATTCACTGCCTGGAAGGCAGACAGGAGGCTGATCTCTTTGGCAATTCCCTTCTCTTGAATTCGCTGACACTCTTTGTAAATGTTGGCTGCAGCACAACACCAAAGCTGCAGTTCCAGCATAATGGGGCTTTTAACCTTGTATTTCAGCATGTTGGGCATGCAGGTAATAGACATTAAATAATCTGGTTTAATTGCCACCACTGAATCTAGAAAAGAAGTATTGAGCAAAAGCTCTAGTGTCTGTGTATATGAACTGAAAATGTTCAAAGCACTGGTCTTGAGGTTAGTGTTTCCCATGATAGAAAGCTACATTTACAAATATGCAAATAAGCAAACCCACAATTCCTACTTTGTTTCTGTTGAGGTACATCATTTGTGACAGGTAACAGAACTAATTGAAAGAGGCTTCATTAGAAAATTAGGAAAAGGAATAGTCCACACACCACCATGATTGCCTTCAACTAACTTAATTGGAGAAATAATAAGCAAAGGCTTTGAGAACACTCACTAGAAAGTACTGTTAGGGAAAGACAATACTGGATACAGACGTAATTTTGTAATAGGGCAGTGAAGTCACCAATTCAAAGAATGAGTCAATACCCATCAGTAGGTTTTATTTTGTCTTCTTCCTTTATGGGGATAGGGACTTATTTCCTTATCTGTGTCTAATTGTGGAAAGGGGTAAAGGTTAGAATCAGGCTGCCCCTCTTAAATGATTATATCATTTTCCACATAAAGCATGAGCCTGCTCGATGAATCACCTGAAAACTCCCAGTTGGCCATGGCTTCTGTTTAACTGAACTGCAGAGAAAGATAACGACTATTGAACTGGACCACGTTTACTATGGTAGTAGAACTGACTTCCCATTGAAGCACCATCTCCACAGCACTCACCCTCCGAGTTGCTCAAACTACACGATCTTCTAGTGTCCATGTCTCCTTCCCTTCCTAGCCCATAACTGTACAGCTCATTAGTAAATCCTACTGGTTTTCTGTCACTAAAACACCCTCCATTTATTCATGTCCTATCTCTCCACTATTACTCTTTGTCCAAATCACTAATTTAATTTGTTTACTTGATATGCATAATATTTTAGTGTTGTAATCTTAATTAGTGCTATATATTCTATAAAATGTAGGATGCTGTACATTTTCATTTCAAGATTTTCATTTAAAAGCCAAGATGATTTTTTTAAATTTGACTTACAAATGTTATGCTTTTGTTCAAATCTTCCTAAGACATTCACTTCTCATGCAGAGTAAAACTATAAATTCATGTAACTGTTTAGAAGACTATAAAAAATCTGGTTTTTGCCTTCTCCTGTGTGTGTGTGTGTGTGTGTGTGTGTGTGTGTGTGTGTGTGTGTGTGTGCGTGCGTGCAAATATTCACAGGATATGTGTAGGGGTCAGAATCAAACTTCACAGGATTTCATTATTGCTGTGGGATGGTCTGTATGTCAAATTGCTCTGATTTGTCAATAAATAAAACACTGATTGGCCAGTGGCCAGGCAGGAAGTAGGTGGGACAAGGAGAGAGGAGAATTCTGGGAAGCAGAAGGCTGAGGCAGAGAGACATTGCAAGCTGCCGCCATGACCAGCAGCATGTGAAGACGCCGGTAAGCCACCAGCCATGTGGCAAGGTATAGATTTATGGAAATGGATTAATTTAAGCTATAAGAACAGTTAGCAAGAAGCCTGCCATGGCCATACAGTTTGTAAGCAATATAAGTCTCTGTGTTTACTTGGTTAGGTCTGAGGGGCTGTGGGACTGGCGGGTGACAGATTTGTCCTGACTGTGGGCAAGGCAGGAAAACTCTAGCTACACATTATCTCTTTCTATTGTGGGTTCTGGGGATTGAACTTGGATTATCAGACTTTTGAGGCAAGTGATTTTACCCTCTGAGCCATCCCACTGGCCCCCACCTCTCTTTGTGGCTGATGAATTTTTGTTACCATGCTTGATTTTCTTGAAACAGGGTCTTGCTAATGTAGGCTGAACTAGAATTCCCGACCCTCCTCCTTACTCTCTGGATGTGTGCTACCAGGCCTAGTCTTCCCTACCTTGTTTTGGGTTTTTTTTGTTTGTTTGTTTGTTTGTTTTTTTTAATTTTACTCTTCTTTTATTTGCTTTAGCAGCAAAAATATCATCTTGCCATTTTGAGAATGAATGACCATTTTGCTGTTTCCAGAGCTCTGTATTTCTGTCCTCTGTGCCTTTTCCCAAATAATTGCTGCCTCTTTCAAATCTGTCTTCGGCCTGCCGCACTACATAAGATCATTAACCTCTAACACCAATACCCTTTTGGTGATCTGTTGCATTGATTGCCCATGGATATTTCTGTATTTTCCTTTTATATATGGTCACTGTTTCTTTGTCTCATTTTGAAAAACAGAAACACTAACATTCACTCTCTCATTCCCAGCATCTAGAATACTGCCTGGAAGATAACCAAACATTTATTGAGTGAATGGATAAAAGATCATCTGTAACTGCATTTTTGCATAACTTTCTTAGGGAAGGGAACTTTATCTCCAGCTCATATGGTAGGCAGCATTGTGTTTTGGATTAATCTGTTCTGAGATGGTGGTGTTGGTGTCCCAGAACTTCAAAACTACTAAATTCTTTACTATGTGGGTGAGCCTGAGACCCATAAGCTCACATGCACTGGTATCTACCTTTATCTCTATTGATACCAATATATACTTCATCTGCTTTTGCTTCCTTTTTCTTGAGTACAAATATTAATTTGCAAATGAAATATTTTTATTTTTTGTTTAAACTACAAGGTTAGATAATACTCACAAGTGTAGTCACCAACTGCTTCATAACAAACCACTCCCAAATTTAGTTCCTTAAAAAAAGTTAGAGTACAGTAAGGGAGAGAACAAGGGAATCTGTGGCTGTTATGTAGAACTGAATAGTATTGTAAAATAAAATAAAAAAATTAATAAAAAGAAAGAAATAACAAACCCAAAATTGGAAAAAAAAAGTTAGAGTACTAATTTGCTCAGGAAGCTCAGTTGAAGAAAGGCTTCGAAATGATAACTTGTCTCTGCACACAGCATCATCTTGGGGACCCCAAGACTGCAGGTGGGAGCTATCTGAAGGCCTGCAGTGATGCTCCCTGCCACCTGACATTCACCTGTCAGGTAAAAACACTTTGGCATGACTTAGCACAGAGTTGGGCATCCAGACTAAATGGTGGCTGTGTTTCCAATGCCAGTATTCCCAAGGGGCAGCTTAGACAGAAAGGCATGGTGCCATCTGTGGACCAGCAATGCCACCTCTTCTGCCTCCTGCTTGTCATAGTCATTGCCAAGTTCTGCTTTGTTTCCAAGCCAAGAGAAAAGCTTCACCTTCTTGGCCTAGAAGGTCATGATTCTTAAGAAGCAAGAAGGATCAGAAATATTGTGGCTATTTTCAAAACACACAGATTGTTACAGCCACTACAAAATATTTGAGTTTTGGGTCCCTATCCATTAAAATCCTGTTCTACAAATAGATCTTATTAGGTCTAGAAATTCCAGGTCCCTTCCAAACAATCTGTGTACTGCTGGCAGAGACTGTGGAAGTTTTAAAGTATGTTCACAAATACTTTATAATCATTTCATCAAGAAGTGGCCATTTTATACCCTCTTCTGATTTGTACTATGCTTAGAAACTTGTTCAATAAGAATATGACACCACAGGATTTTTTTTTTTTTGTTTGTTTTTTTTTTTTTGGTTTTTCAAGACAGGGTCTCTTGGTGTAGCTTTGCGCCTTTCCTGGAACTCGCTTTGGAGACCAGGCTGGCCTCGAACTCACAGAGATCTGCCTGCCTCTGCCTCCCGAGTGCTGGGATTAAAGGCGTGCGCCGCCGCCGCCGCCGCCGCCGCCGCCGCCGCCGCCGCCGCCACCACCACCGCCACCACCACCACCACCACCACCCGGCTCACCACAGGATTTGTATTGTGTGAACTCTAAGCCATCCATTGTACTTGTGATCTGCCCCACAAGAAGTCCAGATGCTAATGAGTACCTGAATAGTGTGAGCTGGGCTCTGGTTGGGAGGCCATACTTCGCTGCTCTGGTTGTCATGCCAGCATCAAGTGCCAGCCACTAGAACAGTGGTTCTCAACCTGTGGGTCATGACCCTTTTAAAGGTTGAATGACCCTTTCACCAGGGTCATTTAAGACCATTAGAAAACAAATATTTGTATTACAATTCATAACAGTAGCAAAATTATAGTTATGAAGAAGCAACAAAAATAATTCTATGGGACTGGAGAGATGGCTCAGAGGTTAAGAGCACTGGCTGCTCTTCCAGAGGTCCTGAGTTCAATTCCCAGCAACCACATGGTGGCTCAGAACCATCTGTAATGAAATCTTGGTGCCCTCTTCTGGCCTGCAGGCATACATGAAGGCAGAACACTGTATACATAATAAATAAATAAACCTTTAAAAAATAATTGTATGGTTGGGGCTCACCACAACAGGGGGAACTGTATTAAAGGGTTAGGAAGGATAAGAACCGCTGCACTTGGGTGACCATCGAATGTGGCTGGCCCAGGAGAGCTTCAGTGAGTGCAACCTAATCTGTGTCTGACGTAACCACATGAGAGATCCAGGTCTGACCAGAGAACTGATCAGGAGAAGGAGAGTCTCCCCATTTTTTCTGGCCTACAAAACCAATGCAAATGAAAGGGCTCAATGACAGACAACCAACTAGGTAGATATAATTGTCAAAATAATATACTTTTCATTTGAGAAAAAATTTTAACCTTCAATTTCCAATTGTTTAGAAAACCAAATAAAAACTAGGTTCATATCAAGGGTTTTTGGAAAAATATATCTGAAGGATTGAGACAAAGTTTATATATACAATATATATATATATATATATATATATTATTTTACAATACCATTCAGTTCTACATATCAGCCATGGGTTCCCCTATTTTCCCCCTCCCACCCCCTCCCCTTACCCCCAGCCCACCCTCCATTCCCACCTCCTCCAGGACAAGTCCTCCCCCGAGGACTGCGATCAACCTGATAGACTCAGTTCAGGCAGGTCCAGTCCCTTCCTCCCAGACTGAGCCAAGTGTCCCTGCACAAGTTCCTGGTTTCAAACAGCCAACTCATGCAATGAGCACAGGACTCGGTCCCACTGCCTAGTTGCCTCCCAAACTGATCAAGCCAATCAACTGTCTCACCTATTCAGAGGGCCTGATCCAGCTGGGAGCCCCTCAGCCTTTGGTTCATAGTTCATGTGTTTCCATTCATTTGGATATTTTTTTCAATAATTGAGTAAAACTGAAATTTATTATATGCCACAGTCGTCCTAGGGACCTCCATGCTATATATATAGCCTCTATGGTTCTATGGGTTGTGGTCTGATTGTTCTTTATTTTATATCTAGAATCTACCTATGAGTAAGTACATACCATAACTGTCTTTCTGGGTTTGGGTTACCTCACTCAGGATGATTTTTTCTAGTTCCATCCATTTGCCTGCAAATTTCATGCTTTCATTGTTTTTCTCTGCTGAGTAGTACTCCATTGTGTATATGTACCACATTTTTTTCATCCATTCTTCCGTTGATGGGCATCTAGGTTGTTTCCAGGTTCTGGCTATTACAAATAGTGCTGCTATGAACATAGCTGAGCATGTATCTTTATGGTATGAATCAGCATTCCTTGGGTATATGCCCAAGAGTGGGATGGCTGGGTCTTGAGGTAGTTCGATTCCTAATTTTCTGAGAAACCGCCATACTGATTTCCACAGTGGTTGTACAAGTTTACATTCCCACCAACAGTGGAGGAGTGTTCCCTTTGCTCCACATCCTCTCCAACATTGGTTGTCATTGGTGTTTTTGATCGTAGCCATTCTAACAGGTGTAAGGTGGTATCGCAGAGTCGTTTTGATTTGCATTTCTCTGATGATTAAGGATGTTGAACATTTCTTTAAATGTCTTTCAGCCATTTGTAGTTCTTGTTTTGTGAATTCTCTGTTTAGCTCTTTAGCCCATTTTTTAATTGGACTGTTCAGTACTTTGATGTCTAGTTTCTTGAGTTCTTTATATATTGTGGAGATCAATCCTCTGTCAGATGTGGGGTTGGTGAAGATCTTTTCCCAATCTGTTGGCTGTCTTTTTGTCTTATTGACTGTGTCTTTTGCCCTGCAAAAGCTTCTCAGTTTCGAGAGGTCCCATTTATTAATTGTTGTGCTCAGGTTCTGTGCTGTTGGTATTTTATTTAGGAAATGGTCTCTGGTGCCAATGCGTTCAAGAGTACTTCCTATTTTCTTTTCTATTAAGTTTAGTGTAACTGGATTTGTGTTTAGGTCTTTGATCCACTTGGACTTGAGTTTTGTGCATGGTGACAGATATGGATCTATTTGTAATCTTTTACATATTGACATCCAGTTATGCCAGCACCATTTGTTGAAGATATTTTCTTTGTTCCATTGTATAGTTTTGGCTCCTTGAGACAAAGTTTTTCAGCATCAAATTTTTCTAGAATTTCTTATGGGCAGAGGATAGTAGAAGACAAGACTTCAGTTACATATAACAGTTTAAGTTGAGTTATGACCAATTCTGAAAAGAAGTTGTAAATTATACCCATTGTCCACAAAAGACTTCCATCTGCTCTTCCCTTTCTAAATGGAAGGTACACCCATCAAGACATGAGGTTTTCATATTTGTTCCTTTGTAAATTTCCAGTACTCAGAGAAATATCCAGCCCATAGTTGTCTTGGAAAGTATTTCTAGATGAATGAATAAATACAATTTGATGAGCTGTGGATGTAGGTCTGTGGTAGCACACTTTCAAGTATACACAAGTACCTTGGCTCACTCCCCAGCACTTTAAAAAAAGGAATATAATTTGGTAAAAATAAAAGTAATATATTTATTTATGTTCTGAAACATGCATGTGTGTATTTTCAAATAAAATTATGTTCCTTCTACATTGAAGAAAAAGTCATTCAATATTTTTTAATTAACACTTATTTTTTTCTCCATTCTCTTTCCTTCCTCTAATTCTTCCAATATTCTTCTGGCCCTGACACTGCACTCCTTCCCAAACTTCTGGTCTCCTCCTCTCCTCCACATTGCTATGTAATATTTATATAGATATGCACAAATGCATGTATAAACTTGTTGAGGCCATGTACGTGATTTCAAAGCTGACCACTTGGTACTGAAGAGGCAATTAGAGAGCTCCACCAAGTGGGGAGACTACTTCTCCAATTTCCAGAATGTCTTAGTTGCTTACAGTTCTTTGTTTCGGGGTGGGATCCCATGAGCTTTCCCCTCCCACTTTAGCAGACCTATTGATATTGTCCTTATTAAGGTCATGATTGGGAAGCCATGTTGTTGACATACCATGGGTGAAAGTCCTCTGTCATTTCTTGTGACACAATCTCACAGAGGATGTTTTGGTGCTCTGGCTCTTAAGAGCTCTTCCCCACCCCGCCCTGCCCTGTTCTGTGGTGTTCCTGAGTCTTAGGGGCAGGAGTTGTGTTACAGGTGTATCCACTGGGGTGGCGCACCCCAGGTTCCACTGTTCTTTGCATTTTGACTTAGTTGTAATGGTCTGTAATGGTCTCTGTTCCAAAGAGAAACTTCTCTGGTGAGGGTCAGGAGCTATACTTATCTGTGGTATAAGGATGAGTATTTTATTTTATTGTATTTCCTGCCTACTTTAGGAAATATTTAATTTAATTTTGTTGCTAGAGTTTTCCGCCTTGCCCACAGTCAGGACAAATCTTTGTCACCCGCCAGTCCCACAGCCGCTCAGACCCAACCAAGTAAACACAGAGACTTATATTGCTTACAAACTGTATGGCCGTGTCAGGCTTCTTGCTAACTGTGCTTATAGCTTAAATTGGTCCATTTCCATAAATCTATACCTTGCCACGTGGCTGGTGGCCCACCGGCATCTTCACATGCTGCTGGTCATGGCGGCATCTGGCAGTCAGTCCTTCTGCCTTCCTGTCCTTTTATTTCTCCTCTCTGTTAGTCCCGCCTATCCTTCCTGCCTAGCCACAGCCGATCAGGTTTTATTTATTGATCAATCAGAACAACTTGACATACAGACCATCCCCCAGCACAGCCAAGTGCAGACCATCTCAGACACCTGCACTCAGGCCCATGGTCCTAATCATCCTCTATGTGGACCTGCTGGGTAACGCCACAAAGAACCCAAGAAGGGCTCCCACAGGACATACAGAACATCCCACAGCATAATTTAATTTAACTATTTTTTTTTTTACAGGGTTTCTTTGTGTAGCTTTGGAGCCTATCCTGGAACTTGCTCTGTAGACCAGGCTGGCCTCGAACTCACAGAGATTCACCTGCCTCTGCCTCCTGAGTGCTGGGATTAAAGGCGTACACCACCATTGCCCGTCCTTATTTAATATTTTTTATAATATATTTTGATCATGCTTCCCCCTCCCCCCAACTCCTTCCAGATCCTTCTATTTCCCTATTGACCCAATTTTATGTTCTTTCTCTCTCTCTCAAAAAAGTAAAAACACAAGAATAAACAAGAAGCAATGAGATAAAAAAAAAACAACCATCAAAACAAAACAAAATAGAACAAAAAACCCCACAAAACAAAAATCAAAACCCACTTAAAACAAACAAACAAAAACCCACACATATGAAATTTGTTTATGTTGGCCAAATCTTCCTGGGTATAGGACCTGCCCTGGAATGTGGCTGATATACCCTATGACACTCCCTTTGAAAAACTCTATTTTTAGCTGGGTGGTGCCGGCATACTCCTTTAATCTCAGCACTTGGGAGGCAGAGGCAGATGAATCTCTGTGAGTTCATGGCCAGGCTAGTCTATATTACCAGTTCCTGGACATCGAGGGCTGCACAGAGAAACCCTGTTTTGAAAAACTGAAGGAAAAAAAAAGGAAAAAGAAAAACCCTATTTTCCCTTTCCCTGTATGCGCCAATTGCTAACAGCTTCTTGGCTAGGGGTTGGACCTTGTGTCCACTTCTTCTCAGTGCTGGGATCCATCAGCTTGAACCTGTATATCATCCCATTTAGGACTGAATGCTCCAAAGTCTCTCACTCTCTGCACATTATCCAGTTGTGGTAGATGAGTTAAAAGAGTCTCCGATGAGGGCTGAGTGAGGCACTGATCTGTGGATCTAGCAATGTCATTAGGAGTCACTTCATTGCTGCCTCCATTTAGCAGAGTAATAATGTTAGGTTTTCCCCCACTAGGTAGTTTTAGGTTCTTGTCCACTTTAGCAATGTCAGGTTTGGATTCTATCTCATGACCTTAAATCTAATCAAAAAGTGGCTGGTTACTCCTCTAACACTTGGTACCATTATTGTACCAGTATATCTTGCAGGCAGGTCAATGTTGTAGGTTACAGGGTTGTATCTGGGTGATATTGATGATTATCTTTCTCCTCTGGTAACGTGTAGAGCACTTTCCAGTATCATGAACACTGGACAGGAGGGGTAAAGCAGCTCAATTTCTACATGTCCAAGAACATAAGTATGGGTTCTCTTCTGCAAGAACCTTACCATCAGGTTATGAAGAATAACCAATACCCTAGGCAATAGTTTGCAGTGCTTGGGTTTCCCATGGTATTCTTTTTTCCAATGAATCAACAAGATATAACCCATTCCTGGTACTGGAGGTTTTACTTGGTGGCATAAGATGGCTAGTTGGGGCATTGTCTCCCCCCTATTACATGGTGACTCAATTTAGATTCACTTCATATATGTATATATTTTAGGATGGTTCTATATTAATAGGTTTCTATAATGGCCTTTCAAAAGGCCTTTGGTTGTTCCTCCCCATATTCTCTCCTGTACCTTGCTTTCTTATCTCAACCTCATTTAATCCTCCATTTTAAATTACTTTGAGATTTAGTCTTGCACCTGTCAGAATGGCCAAGACCAATAAAATATTTAAATAACAGCTCATGGTGGTGAGAATGTTGGGAAAGAGGAACACTTTTTCATTAGTGGGAAAGCAAACTTGTATAGGCTCTGTGGAAATCAGTGTGTTGGTTCCTAAGAAAATGGAGAATAGATTCACTTCATGATTCAGCCAAACCACTCTTGAGCATATACTCAATGGTTTGTACATTCAGCTGCAGAGACACTTGCTCATCCATGTTCATTGCTGCTGTATTCATAATAGCCAGAAATTGGAAGCAGCTTAGATGTCTATCAACTGAAGAATGGTACATTTACACAGTAGAAAAATCATTCAGCTGCTAAGAAAAATGACATTATTACATTCACAGGTAAATGGATGGAGCTAGAAATGATCATCTCACACACAAAAAACAAATATTATATTTTTTCTTTTATATGTGGATGGTAGCTTTTAAGCTTTTGATATGTGTGCTACAATCCAAATAACCAGAGAGTTTAGGTGCGTAGTAAAGGACTAGTGGGGAGCAGAGCGTCTCTCAAGGAAGAGGAATTAGAATACAGTGTTAGGAAGAGCCAAAGGGGAAGCTGGACTAGGAGGAGCATTTAGAAAGCAGTTAGGAATTATGCTGATTTAGAGAAGTGTGGTAACAAGTTCTTCCCTGAGATTCCTGCCCTCACAAGGCCTCCTTAGGTGCTTAGGTTCCCCATGCTGAGCAAACCTTAAATCCAATAACTCGCTGTTGGTTACCACCAATGTATCGGTGACACTGCTGCCCCTTGAGGCTATCTTGCCATGTTGGTTGTTGTTGAGGGTCTTGAGTTTCACAGCTAGCTAGGACCATGGATTGCTTCCCTCTCTTGGTAGCTTACATAGAATCTTCTGGGTCTAGGAAAGATAATCCTTAGGGAGTAGGCTTTCAGGTCAGATCCAGCTTAGATTGTCTAAGTCCTGTGTCTGAATACACAGTGTCTTAAGGAATAGAGACTTGGCTTCAATCTCTGGGAGGAACCAAGGTGGAGGGCAAAGCCTGTTTTTCTGGGGGCAGTCTCTTGAACTTCCCTGCACAACAACTTGAAAGAGGGTTTCTGCTACTGGAATTTTTATTGAATAATCTATGGCTCTTGAGGGGATCACCCAATTGTTTTAGCTTCATTTAAATTGTGTGTATGTATATATGTACATGTGCACACACACATATTTGTATATATTGTACAGAATTTGGGGTAAAACAAAAGTAATGTGATTCCCAATGGCTTTTTCAAACATGTTTAGTGTTATTTTTCCCTGTCCCTCCCTCTCCTTCAGTATTGACCTCTTTTACCCTCCCCAGTGACCCCTCATCATTTTTCCCATTTCTTCCTTTGCGTTACCAGTATCTGGCTAGACAACTTGTGAAGTATATAGAGCTCTACTTAAGAGCTTCACTATGGCCTATTCTGTGCAAGATGTGTTATTGGTAGCTGGGCGGTGGTGGCGCACACCTTTAATCCCAGCACTCAGGAGGCAGAGGTGTAGCTGGAGTTTTTTCTCTGGGTCCCGCCTAGCCCCGGCAGTCTGACAGCCCATTTATAAAATAAACACACAGACACTTATATTATTTACAAACTGTATGGCCATGGCAGGCTTCTTGTTATCTACTTCTTCTATCTTAAATTAACCCATTTCTATTAGTCTATACTTTGTCACGTGGCTCGTGGTTTACCGGTACCTTACATCTTTCCTTGTCATGGTGGCAGCTGGCAGTGTCTCTCTGCCTCAGCCTTCTACTTCCCAGAATTCTCTTCTCTGCTTGTCCCACCTATACTTCTTGCCTGGCTACTGGCCAATCAGTGTTTTATTAATAACCAATCATAGCAACACATATGACGTACAGAACATCCCACAGCATAGAGGCAGGCAGATCTTTGTGAGTTTGAGGCTGGCCTGGTCTACAGAGCGAGATCCAGGAAAGGCACAAAGCTACACAGAGAAACCCTGTCTCAAAAAACAAAACAAAATGAAACAAACAAAAACAAACAAACAAAAAAAACCCAAAACAAAACAAAAAACCAAAAAGATGTGTTACTGGGATCCTAAAAGGATGTAAGAAGAAGCAGACAGAACATGGCTATTGATCTGGGAAAAGAGGGACAAGATCCAATCCAGTCCCATGGATGACAGCAGCCCAGGCAGTGATCCTGTATCCTTTGTTCTCACAACAATGCTGGTGATATGTGCCTCACCACAGTTTACAGATGAAGAAACTGTAAGATGAGGCTTAGGGGATGTTAGAAATCTGCAAAGTCATACAACTGTTAAGTCAATGCCCAAGCTAAGACCATGTCCAAATAGCCACATGCAGAAGGCCATAATAATTCCTGAGATGCACAGGCTGAGTGTTACAGAGGTTCTTCACATGATAAAAGACTCTGAATTCTGTTAAATTTAAAGAAAGCTTCTGGGGCTTGGTCTGGTCAGTTTTCAATGGCATGGATGAGTAAATGCCATGTAAAAAGACGTTGCTTTCAATGATTATTGTTATTCTTTTAGAGTAAAAAATGAAAAGGCAGAAAACTTGAAATGATTGACTCATCCATTCTTTTGCCTTGTGAGCATGTTGATCAATGCATACTACATCTAATTCCCTTCTGTGGTTGGGAAGCCTCATCAAAAAGCAATGAGTTAAGGCAAGCAGTTAAAATTCACCTATAATTTAACTGTTCAGTCATAGCAAATATGTATAGCTAGCTACAGACACTTGGAAGCAAGTATATATGTCATCATATTAGTTTAGTAATCTTTTACATTGAATGTCAAACTTCTGCTAAAGCATTTAAAAATGTTAGACTATTGGTAAATGTGGATGACCTTTGGAAATTGTTGCCCTCAAAACATAGATGATGAAATGGATCTCAAGGTCAGAGAAATTTTGGAGTGGTAGACTGAAAAAAAATTTTATATTAAAAATAAATGGAATCAAGTATTAGCTTAAAAAAAAATCCGCTGTTGTTCTCTCCACTGATTAAAGGAAGCCTGAAAGACTCACAGTAGCAATGGTGTTATTTCCCTCATGTCTTGTTTCTCATTTGGGTCTGATGTTTTTTGGGTCTACAGAATTACTGTTTCCAACTGCAGACACTATCTACTCACCTTCTCAGGATGGCAGCAAAGCCTGTGTGACGGGTTCGGCTGGGCTTAAGAGAATACATTCCTGGTATGTTCACAAAATGTAAGCGTTCCCTAGAAAGTGAACTTTGGGGGAATATATACTACAGTAACTTCTAATTGGCATAGTTATGTTAAAAATAAAATCCACCATACATCTAACTCCCCACAAATATACAATTTGACAGAATTGTATATAATCAAGCAAACTTAATGCTCAAATGTTATTATCTTTTTTTAAAAAAAAACTGGCTTTATTTCCCTTGACTTTTCATATAGAATATGTTTGAGACTTTCATTTTCCAAAATGTCCTCTTTTTAAAATTTAACACATAAAATGCAACTAAATTCTGTTACTCTTAGGAGATAGCTTGGAGGGTTTTCAGTTTCAAACAGCCCTGCATGTCTAGGGTGTGTGTCTGTGTGTGTGTGGCTGCACGTGGACGCCTGCCTGCGTGGGTAAAGGAGCATGCCAGACAGCACAAAGCGGCCACTCAAGAGAGGTCCTGAGCCTGGCTTGGCAGATGAGGATGCCACTGTGCAAGGGTATTACTTACACGCGCGGCAGCTGTTCTGGTGACTATAAAGTTAAACACGCTGGCCCGGTGTATTCTGAAGCCAGTGATAAACAAGTGTCTCAAAGATACGTGCACACAACAGCACATGTTTAGCCTTTGATGCTCGACAATGGCTGCCCCACACCCCCAGGTTTCCTGCCGCCCCCCTCACTGTCCCTGTCACCCAGTGCCAGATGGGAAGTGAGAGCTCAGCTGATCCACCTCTTTGTGGTGAAAACCCCCAGAGCTTCAACTCCAGGCTACAGGTTACCGAAGCCGTCATGAAAAATTCACAGCTGATATTAACAAGTCGGCGGAGAGGAACGCGCGTCACATGATCCCCGCCGCCCCCGCCCCCGCCGCCTCTCTGGTCGCAGCGGGAAGAAAGGCACACTCTCTGGGCTGGTGCTCCAAACTATTCAGGTTGTGTAGAATGGAAGAGAAAGAAGTAGTTTAAAACAGAGGAGGGAGCGACCTGACAGCTGAATCACTGAGCGCCTTGGAGAATGGAGAGTCAGGTTTGGAGTCCCAAGGAAATGACCTCTGACACCCAGAAAGGAATAAGATTTTTTTTTTTTTTTTATTTACCGAAGCTCCAAGCTTGTACCTTCCTTTATTGACTCATACTCATATTTTTTTTTAATGTCGCATTGCCTCTAGACTTTTCTTATTTTAAAATATCTTCATTTCTAACTGACCCAAAGTTACTGTATGTACTCGTGGGCACGTGCACACAATGCGTGATGATCAGGGACTCAAAATCCCTCTCTGTCTATTATGAAACATTCAATTAACTGTTAACGCTAGACATCCAACTGTGCTAGAAAATATTCTAGGCTGTGCTTCCCACCCATTAAACACCCTTTCTCCATCTCCTCATGAAGGCTCCTTTTTCCTTTGGTTTACAATCCACAAATCTTTTTTTTTTTTTAATTATTACAAAAAGTTTACCGTCCAGAAATTTTGAGATATCAAAATCATTGATCGCTGTAATTTTCATACAAGTATTTTCAAAGCACCCCTCCATTCGTTAGCCTTTCCTTCCTTCTCACCGTTTCCTCCCCGCCCCCCCCCCTTTTTCTTTTCGATTTATTGAAGCAGGGTCCTGCTCTGTAGCTCAGGCTGACCTCAAGTTCGTGGTAACTCTCTCACTTCAGCCTCCTCTGTCCTGGGGTGATAAACTTGTACTTGCTCCTTGCTATAGGCACTTTTCATGTGTTGGCTCATTTACTTTTCACAATAAGCAATACACCAAGTTCTAATCATTAATACCATTAGACAGATAAGTAAACTGAGCACCCGAAGTTGAAATGATTGTGTACTGGGTCACACAGAAGGGAGACATTTAAACTCAGACTTGTTTAATGTCTCTTGAACCTTGTCCATTCATTATATTTCAAACAGTAGAGGTTACTATACACACATACCCATCCCATACTGTAGTTACTGTTCTAATACCCCCACTTCCTCAGTCAATAGAGATTTCACACTCTAAAATAAAATAAGACAGGCTTGGTGGCATATCTCAGCCTGAGGAACCTGAGGCAGGAGGATCACTAGTTTGACACTAAACTTAAAAAAAAATTTAAAAGGACAAAATACACATTTACAGATGAAGTTAAAGTCCCCTTTGGCAGCCAACTTCAGTCCTGTCCCTTATGAGTCTTCTCTGGAAGCAATGATTATTAATGAGTTTGGTGTGGGTTTTAAAATATTGCATTGCATATGTACTTCTCACTATTTCCTTTTACTCAACATTGTATATTTTGAGATCTATCCGTATTCAACGAACAGTTTCAGAAGGAAAGCCTTTAGGAGGGCGTGAGTTTGTGAGGCTTCAGCCGAGGCAAACGGCACTAGACAGTGACAGGCTACAGCACACATATCACCTCATGCTGAATGGGTTTAATGGGAGCACATAGGAGGTCTTAGTATGAATGCAATGATTTACTGGCTAGACATCCACATCAGCCAACTGTCAACCTCCTCCGATTCCCCTCCCCCCTAATGAAGTGAGGGAGCCACACCTCATCAATAGCATTGAAGGAAAGGGTCTGCCTCTTTTCCAATAAAAAAATCCAAACTTTGTTCTTTTTTTTTTTTCTTTCAAAAATTGATTTGTTTATGTTACTATCAAATCACAGGAATATGCCTGAAATTTCATCGTATATAAAAACTTTCCATTGCAATGTTGCTAGCTCGTATGTGTTCACTAAAGAAAACTAAATTATTGTGCAGTTTCTATCATGGCTTTTAAGTAAGTTAGAGTTAAATTGCTACTTTGTCTCCGTAAGATGAGTGACAGCCTACATCAAGAAGAAAAAAAAATATGTGTATTGATTATACATGATTTATCCACAACCATACCCTTTTGCTAATCAATATCAGACCCATTTAGTTGCAAAAATCCAGAAATTATTTGGGAAGCATCATTCTTAGCTTAACTCTGCCACTGCTACAAACCAGTCTTTAAAGAGAGGAATAAGAAAGGAAGGGGGAGGGGCAGGAAGAGGGACTGAAATATCTGTAGGTGATGTAATTGTTATTCTTTAGCATTGGTGAGTTTTATTGGTGTAATGACAACACATATGAGCTATTCACTATAATAACATATTTCACCAGGAATATATCATTAAATCTAATGTATGCTAACAACTGTGTTACTCAAAATTCACCATTTAAAGGTCAAGAGAAAAGTTTATATTAACTAATCCCAGTGTCACGTGCATTTATTGTCTCATTTTTATCAAAGTTACTATAACCATTTGGTTTTAAGAGGATAAATACACATGGGGGAAGCATGATCTTTAGCTCATCTCAGGCTATCCTCAAGTTTACTTGGCAGCTGGGAAGCCTCCATAGTTTGAGGAGAACCAAATAAGCATTGATGCTAAAGTCAAAATAAAATGGAAACAGAAATTTTAACATGGTCTTATTGTCACCTTGTAGACTTTATTTATTTAAATACGGCAATGTTTGTACTTTTTGACAACATTTCAGTGAGAGCTGGCCAAAGTACAACCTAAAATACTAATGAGCAAGTGAAGCAAAACTTGTTTCTTAAATTTTCCTTTATTTTATAAATGATTTTCAGTTACCCTAATGCTCTGCAAGGTTGGCAAGACAGACTCACTAAATACCCATTGGAAACATATGAAGTAGAATGTTGTGCAGCGTCATGGAAACTGTCAGCTGAATACTTCTCAAAAGTGCGGAATTCCTGACAGGATAATTTTTACATTAATTTTTTAAAAGTTACCATATGAAACAAATGGTTTCATTGTGGCCTTTTCATGTGTATTTATTCTTTTCTGTCCCATCCCCCATTCTCCCTTTCCAGTCTTTGTTGTGGGATGTTCTGTATGTCCTGTGGGAGCCTGTTCTTGGGTTCCTCATGGTTTTACCCAGCAGGTCCGCATAGAGGATGATTAGGACCACAGGCCTAAGTGCAGGTGTCTGAGATGGTCTGCACTTGGCTGTGCTGGGGGATGGTCTGTATGTCAAGTTGCTCTGATTGGTCAATAAATAAAACCTGATTGGCCGTGGCTAGGCAGGAAGTATAGGCGGGACTAACAGAGAGGAGAAATAAAAGAACAGGAAGGCAGAAGGACTCACTCACTGACAGCCACCACACTGACAAGCAGCATGAAAAGTTGCCGGAAAGCCACGAGTCACGTGACAGGATATAGATTTGTGGAAATGGATTAATTTAAGATATAAGAACAGTTAGCAAGAAGCCTGCCATGGCCATACAGTTTGTAACCAATATAAGTCTCTGTGTTTACTTGGTTGGGTCTGAGTGGCTGTGGGACTGGCGGGTGACAAAGATTTGTCCTGACTGTGGGCAAGGCAAGAAAACTCTAGCTACAAGTCCTCTTTCATGGAGGAAGATTTAAAAACCGTATAATGATGTAAGAACACCAATAACCTGAGATAAATCCTACCAGATATTAGAGCATCGATGATAGACATTCTCTTTCTTTTCCCTATCTGCCCTGAGGACTACTGATTCATTTAGGAGTCTAAGTGTTCAGAGGGCTGTTATCCTTATGTGAAGGGTTAGCATTCTGTTTGTGTGACCAAGGTGTAAGTTATTAGAGAACAGCCATAGGAGTCAACAAAGCATGGTACATCAAGTTGAGGCAGGACTAAGTTCCTCCCTACTGTATCAAGATAGGAACCATAGAGAAGAGGTTCCAAAAAGCCACACCTACTCCAAAAGGCCAGCTCATGTGCCAGGGATAGAACCTGGTCCCACTGCTAGGGGCCCCACAAGCAGACCAAGCTACACAACTGTCACCCACATGCAGAGGGCCTAGGTTGGTCCCATATAGCCTCCCTAGCTGTTGGTCTAGGGTCTGTGAGCTCCCAAGAGCTTGGGTCAGCTGTGGGTTTCCCAATCATGATCTTGACTCCCCTGGCTCCTACAATCTCTCTTCTCTCTTCAACAGGACTCCCAGAGCTCAGCCCAATGCTTGGCCGTGGATCTCTGCATCTGCTTCCATCAGTTACTGGATGAAGGTTCTATGATGATAATTATATCACCAATCTGATTATGGGAGGCCAGTTCAGGCACCCTCTCCAATATTGCTGGGAGTCTTAACTAGGGTTATCCTTATGGTTTCCTGGGATTTCCCCTGGCACCAGGTTTCTCCCTAAACCCATAATGGCGCCCTCTATCAAGAGATATTTTTCATTGCTCTCCTTCTCCATTCCCTCCCAACCATCCTGATCCCTTATGTTCCCATCCCCTACTTTTTCACCTGTCCCCCTCCCCTGCTCCCAGTTTACCCAGGAGATCTCATCTAATTCCCCTTCCAAGGGTTATACATATGTCCCTCTTAGGGTCCTCCTTGTTATCTAGTTTCTCCAGGGCTGTGGATTGTAGTCTGATTATCCTTTGCTTTACATCTACTATCCACTTTTGAGTGAGTACATACGGTGTTTGTCTTTTTGGGTGTGGGTTACCTCACTCAGGATGATTTTTTTCTAGTTTCATCCATTTGCCAGAAAATTTCATGTTATCATTGTTTTTTCATTTACTTTTATGGGGTCTTTTTTGTTGAGAGAGAGAGAGAGAGAGAGAGAGAGAGAGAGAGAGAGAGAGAGAGAGAGAGAACAAAGTTGGGTGGGGAGGTGGAAAGGATCTGGAAGGAGTTGCAGGAAGGCAAAACATGACCAATATATATTGTATGAAACAAAATTTTTAATTAAAAAAATCTATGTGGAAGAATAAAGAACCTGGTTAAATATCCTGTTTCCCTTGCCACTATTTTATGGAACTCTATTCACAGAAATATTTATTAAAATGCACTTGTGACACAGAAATCATGGCAGAGATCATAATAGCTATCATAATAAAAGCATGAACTGAGAGAAAAACTTTCTATTGAAGTGTTGCCCTTTAAGCTAAAACTATGATGTAGTTTTCTTATATCTGGATTACATGCCTGATCTTTAGAAGGGCATTTGAAATAATGCCTTGGAATAATCTCTTTTATAAGGGAGTTACTGAGCTCAAATACAACAGATGATCTACAGAACACTGTTAAACTTTTGTTTTTCTAAAAATCTCCATGATTCATGTTACATTCTTCTGTCAAATGTTGACACAATTAACATAATTAAACCAATTAATATTTCATTGACTTTTTAAATTTAAGTCTGTGATGGTTATGAATAAGACTCATTTATTTTTTATTCTTCCTTACTACCTAGGTTTTTAGTGATTGTTCTAGATGCACTTATCATCTATTCCGTACTGAATACACAGCTCACAGAGAGTACTACATCTATCTGTCATGGTCATACTCCTTTACCCCTGGAGAAGCCAGCTTTTGGCTACTTTCACCAGCTTAATTTATAATTCTGGAAGTAGGGGGAAAGTCAGGTAAATGACAGTGAAGGAAGTCTAGCATGCCAGTGGTTTCTTTTATCTTGAAAGTTTGATTACCTATGACAATTCAATGCCTTATTGCAATCTGCTTACAGGATTCTCCTCTTCCCACCATACCCATAACTCACTGGGGACCTCACTTATAGGTGTGAACAGGAACCCCTTATCTCTTTCCTGAAGTCCCTCTCAGGCTTTTCTCCTAGCCTGCCTGTTTTCCTCTGCCACCCACCAACCTGCAGAAACACACCCTAGCAGGCAACCCACAACCATTACACTTTCCTAAGACTCAGAGAGTTCAACAGAACCTAAGGAATGAGACACCCACCCAACAAAGACAAGACCAGATATCAACACCTAAAATCACCTCAATCATCCCAACCCCAGTTGCCTAGACATAAACACAAAAACACAGTTAATAACAGAACAATATGTTTCCACCAGAACCCAGTAACCCTGCTAGAGTAGACCCTAAGAAATATAACTGAAGCACAAGACAAGGATTTCAACTATCAATTAGAAATATTTTCAAGGGCTGTAAAAAGAAAATGAATAAATCTCTTAATGAAAACACAAGCAAACAGTGGAATGAAATTTTAAATACAGTTCAAGACATGCAAGTAGAAATAGAATCACTACAAAAAACAAAAACAAAAACAAAACAAAACAAAACAAAAAACCCAAACTAGGATAAAAACTGGAAATGAAAAATTTGGGAAATCAAACCAACACCTCAGAGGTAAGCCTCACCAATACTCTATAAGACATGGAAGAGAGAACCTGAGGTGTTGAGACAAGATGGAAGAAATAGATACTTCTGCCAAAGAAACTGTTAAATATAAAAGGAAAATTCAGGTACAAAACATCCAGGAAATCTGGGGCACTATAAAAAGACTAAATTTAAGAATTGTAAGAAGAGAGGAAGGAGGGTTTGGGGAGATGGCTCCATGGTTAAGAACACTGGTTGATGTTGGAAAGGTCCTGAGTTCAATTCCCAGAATCCAAATGGTGTCTCACAACCATCTGTAACTCCAGTTCCTCTTCTGACTTCCATGGAACACACACATGCATGCAAGCCATATATATATATGGTAAAATAAAAACATCTTTAAAAAGTAAAAATAGAGGAAGGAGAAGAAACTCAGATTAGAGACACAGAAAGCATTTTCTTTTTTTAAAACTAACTTTTTAATTTGCTTTATATACCAACCACAGTTTCCCTTCCCTCCTCTCCCCTCGTTCTCCCTCACCTCCTTTATACCCCTCCATCCACCCCTCAGAAAGGGTAAGACCTCCCATGGGAGTCAATAAAGCATAGCATATCAAGTTGAGGCAGGACCAAACTCTTTCCCCCTGTATCCAGGCTGAGTGAGGCATCCCTATATAGGGAATAGATTCTAAAAAGCCTGCTCATGCACCAGGGACAGATCTTGGTCCCACTGCTGGGGGCCCTACACACCGATCAAGCTACACTAAGGGGCCCACATGCAGAGGGCCTAGGTTGGTCCCAGGATGGATCCCTAGCTGTCGGTCTAGAGTCCCTGAGCTCCCATGAGCTCAGGTTAGCTGTGTCTCTGGGTTTCACCATCAGATTATTCTTGACCCCCCCTTGCATATATCATCCCTCCTCCTTCTCTTTAACTGGACTCCTGGAGCTCAGCCCAGTGCTTGGCTGTGGATCTATGCATCTGCTTCCATCAGTTACTGGATGGAAGTTCTAAGATGACAGTTAGGATAGCCACCAGTCTGATTAAAAGGAAGACCATCATCTCTAGGAGTCTTAGCTGGGGTCATTCTTGTGGATTCCTAGGATTTTCCCTGGCACCAGGTTTCTCCTTAATCCCATAATGGCCCCTCTATCAAGATATCTCTTTTGTTGCTCTCCCTCTCCATCCTTCTCCCAACTCTACCATCCTGATCCCTCATGTTTCTATTCCTCATCCCCTTCCCTTTATCTCCACCCCCCCAACCAGTTTATCCAAGAGATCTCATCTATTTCCTTTTCCCCGGAAGATCCAAGTGTCCCTCTTAGGGTCCTCCTTGTTACTTAGTTTCTCTAGGCTTGTGGATTGTAGCCTGGTTATTCTTTGCTTTATATCTACTACCCACTTATGAATGAGTACATATTGTGTTTGTCTCAGTAAACATTTTCAATAAAATTATAGAAGAAAATTTACCTAACCTAAAGAAGGAAGTGCCTATCAAGATATAAGAAGTATACAAAGTAGGACTAGAAAAGAATTTCCCTATGACACATAATAATCAAAACACTAAATGTACAGAATAAACAAGAATATTAAAATCTGCAAGGGAATAAAGACCAAGTAACATATAAAGGTAGATATATTAAAATAACACCTGATTTCTCAACAGAGACTCTAAAAGCCAGAAGGGGAGAGAGACAGGTAGATCCATGATGCTTGGTCAGCCACCCTAATATTATCAGTGAATTGCAGGCCCTAGTGAGAGATTCTGTGTCAACAGCACTGGTTCTGGTCCTTGAAGAATGACACCTGAGTTGACCTCTGACCTCCACCCACATGTGCCCATATTCCTGCACACACACACACACACCCAAAAATAATTAAGACATGCTTTAAATGCTTATATCTTACTACATTCTAATTTCTAAAGGAAAATGCATGAGTTTCTAGACAGGTATAAGCTACCAAAATTAAACTATGATGATATAAACAAGTTGAACAGGTCTATTGAAAGCAATGAGATTGAAGCAGTAATCATCATCATCATCATCATCATCATCATCATAATAATAATAATAATAATAAATCCCAACCACAAAAATCTACTACTAGAAGAATTCACTGTTGACCCCCACCTTACAAGTCACAGTCCATCATTGAGGACTTAAGCAGAAGCTCAAGGCAGAAACTTGAAGCAGAGACCACAGTTGAATGCTGATTACTGGCTTGCTCTCTCTGACTCACTCCAGAGACCTACCTACGCAGGGGGGAATCTACCTGCCCAGGGTTGGCACTGCCCATGATGGGCTTCAGTCCTCCCACATCAATCAACAATCAAGACAATTCCCCACAGACATGGCCACAGTCTCATCTGATCTGAGAAATCTCTCAATGGAGATACCTTCCTTCCAGGTGACTTCTGGCTGTATCAAGTTAGCAATAACTGACCAGGACAGCAGGGCAGGAAAAAGCAAAACCTTTTTCTTTGAACCTCCTTACACTTGAGCCACTGCCAGGAGGTATCGTCCATCCTGGGGGAGAGTCTTTTCTCCTCAGGTAAGCCTTATAGGAAATACCATTACATATCTGCCTAGACACATATTGCTTTTGATTACAGATTCAATCAAGTTGACAACCAAAATTAACCATCATACCAGGATTCATGGGTCCAAAAATCAAATGGTGCTGCTGAGCATCACTCATAGGGACTTACTAGAGGAACGTTTGCATTCTGCTCCCATGACCTATGCCCCACTGGCCTAGAAGCTTTGGTTTCAGAGAAGGCATAACAAATGTTTGAACTGGAACCTAAAATTGGCAGTGGTTGCTTTTGGCTCCTCACATACTTGAGTCAAAAAGCTAAGGAAGGAGGAAGAGTGTTGGGAGGGATGATTGGTCCAGACTACCAAGGGGAGATTCGACTGCTTTACAATGGAGATAAGGGCAGTGTGTCTGGTATGTAGGAGATCCTTTAGGGAATCTCTTGTTGTTCCTATGCCCTGTGATTAAGGTCAATGGTAAACTATGACAATCCAGTCTAGGTATGATGATAAGTAGCCCAGATCTTTCAGGAAATAAGGTGTGGTTTATCCTTTCAGGTAAAGAACAAAGACTTGCAGAGGTACTTGCTGAGGTTGGTGGAATTATGGAATGGATAGTAGAAGAAGTTATAAATACCAGCTAAGGCCACATAACAAGTTATGGTAATGGGGGGTCGTATTTATCATGGGTATTTCAGTTATATTTTTAAGGAATATTTTTATGCATGTATACATATGTATGTATTAAGTAGATATTTGTGATTTCAGTTCTCCATTTCTTGGATTTTTCTTCTTTTTTTTTTTTTCTTTTTGGTTTTTCAAGACAGTGTTTCTCTGTGTAGTTTTGGTGCCTGTCCTGGATCTCACTCTGTAGACCAGGCTGGCCTTGAATTCACAGAGATCTACCTGGCTCTGCTTCCTGGGTGCTGGGATTAAAGACATGTTCCACTGCTGCCCTGTAGTTCTCTATTTCTTTAGCATGTAATATAATGTCAATTAGGATAATGTCAATAGTTAAGTGTTGTAAATGTATTTCATCATATTTAAATTATGGAATACTAGAAGACTATGAATTCCTCAGGAGATTTTGCTACCTATTCTGGTTATATGTGGAATAATTATATGATATTAGGGAGGATTAAGGACTTGTTGGTATTTTCATTTAGAAATTAAGCTTGGCGAAAGAAATATGATTGGCTGTTGACATGAGATGGACAAGTCAATTTGCTTGTCTACTTGACTGGATCCAGAATCAACTAAGAGATATGTCAGTAGTTGGGTGTATTTCTTATAAAATTTGCTGACAGGGTAAGACCTTTACTATAAGTGGTTAGAACTTTTGGGTGGCAGCTCAGATATCTAAAACTCTGAAGAAAACGTAGTGTTAATTCTGTCCTTGGTTTCTTCGATCCTTGCTTGTGCCTGTATCTTTCTATTGCTGCCACTACTGTGGACATTCAACAGCTTCCCAATGTGGACTAAACACCAAAACATTTTCAGACCTTTAACACCAGATTGGTACCGCTGAGGCACCCAGCCGCATGGACTGAGCAGAGACATTCTCAGCCTCTCTAGCATTCAGCCATTAAATCTCCTTCGAAATGTATATTCATTCTATTGTTCTGTTTCTCTAGAGAACCTTCGCTAATACACAAGCATATTGATAAAAATATTTTAGCCGTAAAAGAGATAAAATAAGTTGTTTTCAAAGAGAAATAGATCAAAATGTACTCAAGAGTGCACATTAGTATGATGTGCGATTGTGCCCAGCTTTATTACTGCAATGACACAGAAATATCATGCCGAGTCACTGGTCCCCAAGCAGCTCCCCAGAGAGCCAAGATTCCACCAAACTTCGTCTTTCACAGTGTAACATTGTAAAATGCTAATGTCATAGTTGATCTCCTTGACATTTAACTTTGACCATCAACTTGGTGGGATTTATGATCACCATGGAAACAAATTTCTGTACATGTCCTTGAGGGATTACTTAGGTTCCGTTAACTGGGGTGGAGATATCCAACCAACGTGGGTAGTACCATTCCATGGGTAGAATCATAAACTGAATAAAAAGAACAAAGTGAACTGACCAACAGCATTCCTCTCTCTCTGCTTTCTGCTTCAGGTTCTATGACCAGCTGCCTCACATTCCTGTCCATGACTTCCCCACCATGATGAACTGTCCCCTTGAATTGTGAAACAAAATAACTCCATCCACCAGCACCCGCAGGCACATACTCAAGGGGTCTCAGAGGAGGGCAAGGGCTCCTTCAGGAACTTCTTTACAGACCATTTGAATTACGTTCTGGCAAAGAATCCAGCTTCATTCAGTCCATGTCCTGAGAACTTAACTGAGGCTAAATTCACAAATAATGATCTGAATTGCTTAGTAGAGGATATTTAAAAACAGAATAACCTTCAGGCTGTGGTATGGCTAATGCTCAGTGCCCTATTCAGGTCTACAGTAAGAGAAGGAGCAGAAAAATTCCACATGAAAATAAGGCTACCTTGAATCGTCGAAACACAGAATCGCAGCCCTTCAACTGACTTCAGAGAGTTCACAAACCCAGAAACCATTGCATAAAGGGGAGGCCAATGTCCCCTTTGGGAAGGATTCTACTTCAGTACCAAAAGGCTTTACTATTAATCTTTCTCTCATCCTTCCTCAAAGAGATCTATGGCATTTTCCTAGGGTAGCTGAATATTGGGGGCACAATTAGATCGTTTGAGCTCTACCAGGTATTCACTTTGATTGACATTGATTCCTCGAGACCCCAAACAGCATTGTGGTGCTCAGCCAAGTAGTAGCCTCTGGGTATCAGGTGGAGTGACCAATGGAGTTTTAGACAGTCAGACTCACAGTGGGTGCTGTTCCACAACTCATTCTATAGTTATTATCCCAGTGCCAGAATGAATAACTGAGAGAGTGGGTGATGGTTCCCACCCTATTCCCCTTAACTCTCCCATGGGTCACATAGAATGATATAGCTGAGTACCAAAAACTTAAGCAGCAATTCCAGTTGCAGCTGTTATATATCAAGTGTGGTCTCCTTACTTCAGCAAATTAACACATCTCCTTGTGTCTGATATGCTGCTTTGATCTACCAAACACTTTTTTCTCAATACCTACCTGTCCATGAGGACCATCATAAATAATGCTTTCAGCTAATGAGGTCAGCAGTATATTTTCACTAGTATACCTTAAGGGCATCAATTCTCCAGTCCTATGTCACAACATAGCTAACAGGTATCTTGATACCTTGTCTCTTCCACAAGGTGTCATACTGGTCCATTATACTGATGACAATATGCTGATCGGATCAACTGAGAAGTTAGTAGTAAATACTCTGGACTTGTAAACTATGTGTGCATCAAGAGGTGGGAAATAAGTATTATCATAATTCGAGGACTTTCTTCAGCAAAATTTCTAGCAGTGTATTGGTGTGGTAATGCAGAGGTCTTCCTTTAAAGGTGAAGAATAAATTGTTGCATCTGGTCCTTCTTAATGCCAAGAAAGAAGCATAATGCTTAGTGGATCTATGTGGACTTCAAAGGCAGCACATTCCTCACTTGTGTGTATTACTATGTATGTAGAACAGCAGAAGGCTCTGCAACTCATTCAAGCTACTGTGCTGGATGGCAGACTGCTCTACCACTTGGGCCATACGATCCAGCAGACAGGTTGGTACTTGAGGTGTCAGTGTTGATAGGGGTATTTTTGAGGCCTTTGGTAGGCCATTTTAAGAGAATCAAAGTAAGACCCTGATATCATCTACAGACAAATCTTCTTTCTTTTAAAGGGAGTTCTTGACCTGCTATTGGGCATTAGTAGCCACTGAACATTTGCCAATGAGCTTATGAAAAAAATGGGTGGAAGGTTAGGGCTTAAAGGTGATATATTTGAGTGTTGAGTTGACAAGGAGTAGACTGTGACGGTTAATATTGATCATGAATTTGATAGGAAAAAAATCCTCGACACATATGTGAGGAGTAGCTTGACTGGGTGAATTGAGGTAGGGAGACCTACCATCATTATAATTGATACCATCCACGGGAGGACTAAAAAGATGATACTGAGTTGAGAACCAGCATTCATTGCTCTCGGCTTCCTGACTATGGATGGCATGTGACCAGCTACCTCACATTCCTGCTCTCATGTTTTTCCCACCACAAAGACTATGAGAAAACAAAACAAGAAAAAAGCCACCTTCATTTCTTGAATTGCTTTTGTCAAGGATTTTGTCACAACAAGAGTACCCAGTTCATCCTGCCATCTTCACAATACACACTGTACTCAGACAGCTGTAGTGAGATGTGGGTAAGTATGTCATCTATTGAAGTCTGGTTATAGTTTTGGTTTTCAGTTAAAGAGCTCTGTATTTGCATCATCAGTTTTAATGGGCTTTTAAACATTTATCTGTCACCATCCAGTAGCCTTGTATATTCTACTTATAACAGCCAGAGTCACAGTTCTTTCCAATTGTGTTGTTAGGACTATAGTAAAAACTGGCCAAACAGTACCTTCAGAACTAACAGAATATGTTTACAATGTGGAAAAACTAAACAGTGGAGAAACAGTAAGGTACCCCAAAATATTAGAGTGAGAGAGAGGGGACATGAGGCTTCACTCATATCTGCAAACCAACTTTCAGCCCAGTGCACCTTGCTATGCCTTGTGGTTTATGTGACGAGGGCTGTGACCTCCGCTCAAGCTGCAGCTTCCCTAGAGCAGGCCACTGCAATCCTATGGGTAGCAACAGGGCCATCTCTCCCCTAATCCTCCCTCTTTTCCAAGAACTCCTTGGTCTTCTCCTTTCACCCTTCCTGAAAGTTGCTTTCCACATATTCTTTAAAGTACCTGATCTCTGTTTTTTTCAATACAACAATTTTCCTATCCTTTCTGCACTGGTCAGTTGTCTACAAACACCTGATGTAATCCTCTTCCCTATGTGTGTGTGTGTGTGTGTGTGTGTGTGTGTGTGTGTGTGTGTGTGTGTGTGTGTATTTTAACCTTTGAAAAATTTAACCCCAGAAGTAGATTGCATGAGAATGCCAGAATGCTGATCAACTCCAATAGATTCTTTAACTCTTCATCAATTTGTTTCTCAGTTTCCATTAAGGATCCATACTAGATGAATGAGTATGGTTTTATTAGGGAAGTTGACTTTCTTAGTGATGGTGACTAAGAAGTCATAGCAGGCATGCTGACTCTAAAATGACAACATTATGGCTCATTTGAAGTTCTTAGACTTTAGACTCAGAGAAGCCAATATGTGATTCAAATCAAAGATCAGTGCATGAAAATATAGTGCTTACTGGTGCTAAGTTTCGAAGTTCAAAGGCAAGCTAGTCTAAATCTGTGATGGGCAATGCAGCAGATGCCCTGTCTAGTTTCCCGTCAGAGACCAGGTTGGTTTTATTTTTTTGTCCCCTCTGGGACTCTGAGGATCTACAGCACACCCACACATACCAGGGATTTGTCCCCATCTAGTCCAATTAGTCTCCAACTCTATTTTGGAAACACCCTCCTCTAGACACCCTCAAGGTCGGGCTTTCCCAGGTCCCTAAATGTGAGCCGATGGTCCCCAATACAACAGTGCATGTATCAGTCCCTTCCTTAAAAGTCAGTGTTTTACTCTCTCACTCTCTTTGTCTGCCTCTGTCTCTGCCTCTCTCTCTCTCTCTCTCTCTCTCTCTCTCTCTCTCTCTCTCTCTCTCTCTCTCTCTCTCTCTCTCTCTCTGTGTATGTGATATGCATGGATGTGTGTGGCTGCACACATGCCAAGGTTCATGTGTGGATATTAGAGGAAGACTTTTGGGAATGATTTTCTTTTTCCACCTTGTTCAGGTGGGATCTTTCTTGTTTCTCCTGTTCTGCATATGCCATGCTAGCTGGTCTGTGAGCCTCCAAGCTGTCCTGCCTCCCATCTCCCCATAGGAGTGCTGGGATTAGGAATGTCAGTCACAACATCCAGCCGTCTGTGTGTTCTTGGGATGAAACTCAAGCCATCAAGCTTGTACAGCAACATTTTTACTTGTAGTGCAGTCTCCCGACCCCAGTCCCTATTGCTCAGCTCTTCGGCAGTAGGGATTCTGATTTGAAGGTATTTCAGTTTTCAGGGTTTCAACATTAAGGTTTCAAACTTTGAGATTCCAATGCTGAGTATTTTTGTTTAGATTTATTTGTATTGATGTGTATAGGTGTTTGCCTGCTTGTATGTTCTTATACACAATATGTGCACAGTGCCCACAGAGGCTAGAAGAGGGCATTGGATCCCCCATAACTGGAGTTATGGATGGTTTGTTAGTCATCACATGGGTGCTGAGAATCAAAACTGGGTCTTCTAAAAGAGCAGTCCGTGTTCTTAACCTCTGACCCACCTCTAGCCTCAAGTATTTTTAGACTTTGGGGATTTTGACCTTTGATTTCAGCATTTAGGAGTATGCTGTTCAGCTTGGTGCATCTTACACTTATCCTGAGCTCCACAATGAAATGAGAAAAGTAACAGAAAAATGAAAAGTGGCTATGGAAGATGCAGAGAATCAAGAAGAGAGGCTAGTGATGTGCAGACCTGCACAGAGAGGTTTCCAACTGCTGTCTAGAGGTCAAGGAGTTCAAAGATTCAATAGTGTCACAGGAGGAGGAGGCTGCCTTGTCCTCACTGAGGACTTCCAATGTGGTGATAGGGTGAGTCAGAGGTGGAGGAGAGCTAGCTTATAGATTGTTCATCTCATACTTAGATTAGAGAAAAAAACCTGAAAGCCAGGCATAAAATTTTTTTTAAATCTGTTTCTTCAGATTTGTAATTTAAATAAAGTGTAGGTAAAGATGGACCAAGATTCCCAAAAAGTTGAGATGGGATCTAGAAAGCCCATGGAATGATTCTTAAATCAGTCATGCTTCATTTTCTTATGATGCTTTTCTTAGCATTTCCAAGTTATTATTTAATTCAACTTCTAAAAATAGGTAAATTTTAGAGGATTTTTCAATTTTCTCATGATACTCTTTTAACTTTTAGACATGACTGCTAGATGTAAAGAATTAGACATGCACCCGCACACCTTACCTCACATTCAAACAGAACACAAAATCTCAGAGACAGCATCAGCAAGCTTTGAGATGTTTCATTTCAAACTCTAAGTTATGGGTGTTAGGCTTCCCCTAGAGCGATAACCATGTTTTGCTCACATTTTACATGTCTTTACTTATTTGTTGGTTTGTGTGTGTATGTCTATGTAAGTGGGTAAATAGCATTTTATAGAACAACTGCAGAGTTCATAGAACCACTTGAGGGGTCTTTTCTCTCATCATGTGGGATCCAGGAATCAAAGTCAGGTCAGTAGGTGTGATAGAAAGTGCCTTTACCCACTGAGCCATCTTTCCAACTCCTAACATGTCATTTAAAGTCACATCTTCTGCCCTGGAATATTAATAGTCACCATCTATACATCAGATTTGAGAGTTTTATTTTGAGATTGTGCAGATGTTTATCAGGAGAGGGAACACACATATCCATTCACAAGGACTATTGGGACACTTGGGGTCCTTGGAACTCAGAATACTCCTCCTCTCAACACCTGTCTTCTCTAGGATCCATCCTAAACTTAGTTTGGGCTCCTTAGAAAATTTGGGGCTTTTAGTATTTTTTTTCCTCTGGAAACCATGTAACTACATGACTGGACTCTTTGTTTTGGGTTCTCATCTGCTTATCCCTGTGGGCTGTGGACAAGCCTCTGCTCAGTCATTTATGTACAGACCAAAGTCTGGGTATAACTCCTGGGTGTGGACATCTTGTGCCACACTTAGCTTGACCAGCTGCATTTCCTTACATCCTTGATAACACCATTCTTATGGACCAAGGAGATATGGTCCTCCAATTTGCCCACATTTAGTCCTCATATATTAATTGGGAGATTCCCTTGTCTAATGTATCCTGCTTCTTGTTCAGTTTTTGAATATCCAGGTGAAAGGACTCTTTGAAGGTCCAGTCAGGCTATCCAGACTTTGGAGAGAGTGAAAGAGATCAGAAGGCCTCTAGGCAAATTAAATTCATCTGACTAAGTCCTCCTGAGCCCTGGAGTATGATGTTCCCAGGCTAGGGTTGTCTGTAGTGCGATATGATCCAGAGCTGGGGTTGTATGACAGCCACAGTTTTGTTAAATAACTAGAAAGCCAGATTTGAATTTTAATAAATATTTATATGCTGATCATCTTTTGTGCTGGTTATTAAATCCAGAAAGAATCATAGTGTTTCATTTCTGAAATATATAGTGAATATTTAGGTGCATTAATAGGTGTCTTTGTTTTCCTTGGCCTTCTCTGACCAGTTGAAATCACAAGAAAGATCTACTCTGATTCTATCTTTTGCTTTAAAAAAGTTTTCTTTTAGTGGAGCTGCAAGCATGCTTATATACTCAATTATGAGAATTGTGGCATGGAAAAAAGAAATCAGTGGTGTGGAACTGGAAAGGGGTGAATGCAAAAGAAAAAGATTCAGGGCTCAAGTAAAAGAAGGGGCATCATTGACAAAGGCAGATCATGCCATCCTTCATAACAGAGAGCATAGCTTTGGATACAGGGAGCACAACTCATGGCAGGAGGCTGAGACAGCTACACTTTCGTTGACTTACAAAAAGAGTTAAACTATAGCATCAGCCACATGAGCAAGAGAAATGTTATAGGAAGGAGGTTGGGCACTTGAGACTAAAATAGTCATTTTGGGGAGAGAAATAAACTACAGATTATGGTGGGTTGGAACTTGGTGTGGTCACATGCACATAATCTCAATATTTAGGAGGCTGAGGCAGGAGGACTATAAGTTTTCAGCTGGCCTCAGTAGATAACGATGGTTATTATGCAAACTTAGCAACCTGCCTTCAATTCCCAGAATTCCTGTAAAGATGGAAGGAAAGAACTTATTCCACAAGACTGTCCTCTGACCACACATGAGCTGAGGCATGTGCATGCCCACACACACATCATGTATACATATATAATATAAAATTTGAACATTTAAAAAAAAGAATGATGGAGACTTGTGGTTATAGTTATGATTAATATGACCTTACAGTTATGATTAATAGCACTTATTGTTTTCCTTTAAAAAGAAAAAGCCCAAAGATAAACTTGTAAACACCACTTAGTTTAAATGATGATTAGCTTAAACTTGTGTACCAACTTAATAGGTAGATGGAGTAGTGAAGGTCACCATATTCACAGGAGAGCATGTTGTTTATTAACATAGATTTTCAGAGTCACAAAACTCTGCCCCTACACATGACAGGACCCAGACCTTGTGAACTGTATGTTTCACTGTGTAAAGTGGAGATTAATTCATGGTGTTGCTGTGAAGATTGTGCATGTGGTACAATGGGTTGAGCACTGACCAAAAAGATTGACTGACCATGGGTAGCCAATTAATGACAGCCATTCTTATTACTCATAAAATGGCTGGCTGAGGTTACAAAAGCTTCAGTTCTCAATTTTGCTTTAACCTATGTGTTTCTAACCTGCAATGTGGCCCAAAGCAAGGACTAAAAGAAAGCAAGGTACAAAAAAAGGTTTCCTTTGGCTTCATTTTTTATTTTGTAAATATTTGTTGGGCTGATGTATATGCTTTCTACTTCAGGGATGGTATTGGTAATCAAATGAATAGCAACTGAAGTGATCACTACTTACAATGTAAACAATAATTATTATCGTTGGTGTTTCCTTTAAGTTGAGATGGACTTCACCCTTGTAATATCTTAAATATCAAATTGTTTTATAATAACATAAAATGAAATGCCAATAAACTGTATTAAAAATTACTTATGGTCTAGAAAGACAACCCAGTCAGTAAGGTGCTTTCCTTGTAAACATGAGCATTTGATTTCTATCCCCAGAACCCAGATTTAAAACAACAATAAAACACCAAATATGTTGGTACCCACTTTTTTTTTTATTTTTATTTATATATTTATTATGTATACAGCATGTATGACTTCAGGCCAGAAGAGGGCACCAGATCTCATTACAGGTGGTTGTGAGCCACCATGTGGTTGCTGGGAATTGAACTCAGGACCTCTGGAAGAGCAGTCAGTGCTCTTAACCTCTAAACCATCTCTCCAGCCCCTGGTACCCACTTTTAATCCAAGTACTAAAGAGACAAACAGGCAGGTTCTTCAGGTTGTAGACCTACCCAGCCTAGCCTATCTTCTGTACTCTAGGCCAATGAGAGACTAGTGTCTTAAGAAAACAAAACAAGGGCTGGAGAGATGGCTCAGCTGTTAAAGGCTAGGCTCACAACCAAAAATATAAGAAAACAAAACAAACAAACAAAAAATAAACAAGAAGGAAAAGTATTTAAGGTTTTTAAGACTGACCTCTGGCCTCTACTTTCACAAAATGTACTTGCTTATCTGAATTCATACTCGCATCCATATTTGCATGCCCTGTACAAAATTGCTTACATAAAGTTAAGGAAAAATAAAGGTTATAAAGGTAGCCTGGTGGCAAACTATTTATCTAGTTTAGGCTAAGCCCTGGTTTCAAGTCCTGACATTAAAAAAGAGAGAGAGAGAGAGAGAGAGAGAGAGAGAGAGAGAGAGAGAGAGAGAGAGAGAGAGGTAAATAGAAGTTAGTCTGCAATCAACACATAACTGCCTCTTTAAGTCAGTTTTACACATCACATGAGTTCAGTTAAGATTTTATTAACCAACTCAAAGAACATTGCTGCACTCAGTTTATTGATATTTAGAAAAATCAACAGACCCACCTTCAAGATCACCTAATGATCTAAACATAGAGCTTTGCTCCTGGTACAAAAGCACAAGACATAGTCCAGACACGATAAGCTTATGTCAAATGGTAGTCACATATCATTGGCCAAACAATATCAATTCAAAAAAGAGAGAAAATCCATTGCTAAAGCTGACGTCTATTGAAATAATCTTATCTAAATTGCAGAAACAAAGATTCGTTTACAATGTGCACTTTGCAGACGGAGTTGAAGTCATCCCTAATCTAACCAGCAATGACAGAGGTCTTGATAGAGGATGTGCTTTGTTCCCTCTCTGTCTTCCTTCTTGGCCTTTTTGATGCTTGAACATTTAAGAAATCATTTTAAGGAGGAAAAAAAGGGTAAGGCACACATCATTTAATGATGGCAAAGCATGCAAGCACTCTCCAAGATTTCCTGGCGCTGGCTGTTTGATCTTAGTCTGGCTCTTACAAGAGCAATGTTAGACAGAGGCACACCTAGTTAAAAACATAAGAAAAATGCTTTAATTCTTAGAATTTAAATTCTTAGAAGCACAAGAAACATCAAGTTAATCACAATTGCTTGGTAAAAAAAAATCAGTGTAAGGAGATTGAAATGAAACTACAAATGAGAGTTCCTTAACAGCTAGGACGGGTTGATGCTCTTAAAACCCTAGAGCTGTCTTTGTTCTTTAATTGACTCCTTCACGGATGAGGGAAAGCTCAGCCCTCATCCCCGCTGTTTGACACCTCTGTGAGCTTTTGTGCTGTTCCAGTCATGTTCCTACAATGCTGGCAGAGAAACCGAGCAAGGCGCAGTCAAACAAGAGGAAGCTGCTTTTGCAGCCCCCTCGCTGCCCACCCGGACCAGCAGAGACTTCAGGGACCTGACAGTCCCAATGCCGCCAGTGATGCTGTTGTCCGTGACTGTTCTGTACTTGGGGTTTCGATCGCTGTTGAACAATACCTTTAGCTTCCTTCGCTTTCTTTTCAGCCCTTATATTTTTTTAAAGTGAGCTCAGGGTAGAGATTCTAAGAAACAGCAGGAAAAAAAGGAAGTTGTCCAGGCAGCGAGTGATGTGGTTTTGCCTCACTGAAGACAGGCAGCCTGAAGCTCAGGCTTTCTTTTGCAGACAGCCTGATTTTCCTCCAAACCCAACAACCTGTCCCGACCTTTGATTTGCCTCCAGGGCGCAATGGAACTTCAATTCATGATTATGATACAGAAAGATTTAATTTACATCATTTTAAGTGTGTCAAACACTCATGATGGATGAAAAGGTGTCTTCATAATAACAACAACAAAAGCACTCCTTACACATCATATGAAAAATCTCAGTTTGTCTGTAACTTGTTATAACTAAAATAGATATACTTGACTTCAATAGATACACTTATCTTAAAACGAGTTTTGTGTATTTAACCTCATTTAAGTTTCACAATGTTTTGTAACCCAGTGAAGGCTAATCCTGTTCTAGTTTATAGGAGGGAAAGCAGAGTTTCAGAGGGATTTAACAGTTTCCCAGATACTATTCTTCTGGGAAGCCAGCAGCATGGACTTGGGAGTCAAGTCCAGGTCTTCTATAGATCAATGTTCTTGCACATTATATGCTGATGGAAATGACCTATGTTTAATTAAACCCATGGTTTAATAGCATGATTTTTTTTTAATCAGTAGAAAGTAGAATGATTTCTTTAAGGGAAGCAAAGCTGTGAATGGTCTATACTTCAGAATAAATTTTTCTCACCTGGAACTTTGTATTGGAGGCACCGAGGGATACAGTGCATGTTGTCCTCAATTATATCATGGTTATGAATAATTTATTACATGTTGTAAGTTATCTCAGAGCTTTGCTTCGTTCTCAGGGCTTGTGGCTGAAGTGCCATTCAGTAAAGCCAAAAAGCAGAGGGAAAGCACAATCATTCGGGAAGGCTGCCTTCTACAGGCACTTATTTCTAGGATGTGATCCAAGGTTAGCCCAAGAACATCACAGTGCAGTAATAATTGTACTCAAGACACATGCTAGTGTAAGAACATAAATTAAGCTTAAAATTCCTTAGAAAAATGCAAGAGATTGTTAGTTTGTATAGGCAAACTGCAGAGAGCAGGAAGATCTGGAACCCAGAGGGTGTTATAACAGCTCTCCCATTTTGACACGTATCCCTCCACCCATTGACCTCATCCTCAGAGACTGGTTTGCGTTTCCTCGAGGGTCCTGGTTACAAACACTAATGAAGCTCATGCTCGAAAATTTTCACTTTGTCAGTGAAAAGAAAACATCAAGCCAACTCACTAGTGTAGTTTTAAAACGTGTGTATGTATGTGTGTGTGTGTAACAGAGGTTTTCCTGCCAGCTTTGAGAACCACATGTGTTCTTTCCTCCACTAGATTCACACTGAACAGCAGTGCCATTTGCTCCAAGTATTTGGTTTCATTCTTTTTAATATAGTGACATTTCTTCATTAACTACCCCTTCTACATAGATTTTTCCAAAAGATATAGAATGTATCAGAAATGAATTATTCTCAGAAAAGAGTAAACCCTAACAAAGAAAGTTGGTTGTTTCAGCAGCTGTAAGACTATGCCCCAAAAGCTCTGGGAGTCTAATTAACGAGAAAGAGGAGGGTCTTATATGAGCAAGAATTGCTGAAACCAAGGTTGGATAAAGAACAAGGACAAATAGCCAAATGAATGGAAACACATGAACTATGAACCAAAGGCTGAGGGGCTCCCAACTGGATCAGGCTCTCTGAATAGGTGAGACAGTTGATTGGCTTGATCTGTTTGGGAGGCATCTAGGCAGTGGTACCGGGTTCTGTGCTCATTGCATGAGTTGGCTGTTTGAAACCTGGGTCTTATGCAGGGACGCTTGGCTCAGTCTGGGAGGAGGGGACTGGACTTGCCTGGACTGAGTCCACCAGGTCGATCTCAGTCCTCGGGAAAGGCTTTGCCCTGGAGGAGGTGGGATTGGGGGGTGTGCTGGGGGGAAGGGGAGGGGACAGGAGGGGGGAGAACAAGGGGATCTGTGGCTGATATGTAGAACTGAATGGTATTGTAAAAAAACAAACAAACAAACAACAACAACAACAAAACCCCACTATGCTCCACAGAGAAACCTCAGGAGTTTTTTTGTCAGTCTTATGGGCCAGGGGCACATTATCCAGTCCACTCACCTGAAATGGTACAACATTGCTAATGCCTTTCTCGGAGTATTGTGAGGATTGTGGAAGATTATTCCACTACATAGGTAAAACAATGACACACAGTAAAAGTTCTAAAAATACTCACTTGTCCTGTTATCATTGAAAACAAATGCTAAAACTCCAACTTGGGACAGAACTTAACAATGATGAGGGGCACAATTTCTAAGGACTAGTGACATTCTGAGATGTCAGAAAATAAGGCGAATCATGATGTGTGCTTAAGCCTCCTCCTCACTCCCATGCTCTGAGGAGTTACAATACAACAAAATTAAGAGAGGTGCAAAAAAAAAAAAAAAAAAAAAAAAAGGCCGGGCGGTGGTGGCGCACGCCTTTAATCCCAGCACTCGGGAGGCAGAGCCAGGCGGATCTCTGTGAGTTCGAGGCCAGCCTGGTCTACCAAGTGAGTTCCAGGAAAGGCGCAAAGCTACACAGAGAAACCCTGTCTCAAAAAGAAAAAAAAAAAGAGAGGTGCAGAGAGATACAGTTGCCAACTCATCCTCAGTGATGGCAAATGGAGCTTGGATGTGGGATGACTGTGCACATATGTCCTCAGGAAGGCTTTCATCTTCTGAAAGGAAAGTGTTCCCCCTTGTTGAATGCATCCTAGAATCCCAGTTCAAGAATGTTCAATTATGGCAGCAAGACTGACCTTTAATCTTGCCTGTTGTCGGTAAAATAAGTATGGACTATCAGTACTCAATATGTTGATCATCTGTCACTAAACTCAGAATCCAGTTTTTATTTCACATTTCCTTAAAAACATAATGCGTAATGGATTGCCTTGAAATTTACCATACGTCAACAAATTTCCTATTAAGTTCTTCTTCTCCATGTATGTCTGATTTACCTGATTCTCCCAGAGAAACTCTTTTGCTTCTTTCACTGTTAGTACTCTGACTTCCACATTCTCATTACAGCTATGAGAAGTAATGATAAATCCATATAGCTCTCTATTTTCTCATGTCTTTATTTCATTAACTCTTCCTATCTGTCATCTACATATCTACCTATCATCTATCTCATCTATGTCTCTATCCATCTACCTATCTACTATCTACCTATCTACCTACCTATCATCTATCAACTATCTATCATTTGTCTATCTATCATCTAGCTATCTATCTATGATCTATTATCTATCATATATAATCTATTATCTCTCTCTATATATATACATACATACATATACTTATATAACATCTGTCAAGTAATTGTCTATTCATCTATCAATTTGTTGACTATCTAGGCATCATCTACCTGTCATTTGTCTATCATCTATCATCTACATCCACACATAGAGAAATGGATACATTCATACATACATATATATACATATATATATATGTATGTATGTATCAAAAAACAAGTAATTTCCCAAGCATTACCTTATTTTGTATATTGTTTTAAGACAACAATCTCATTCTGTAGACCTGGATGGCTGATAATTCAGTATATAAACTAGGCTTATTTCAAACTTATGGTGATCCTTCAGTCTCTGCTCCCTGAGTGCTAGGATTACAGGCATATGCCACCACTCCTAGTTCAAAAACACCATTATCAAACAATATCCCATTTGCATTTTGCTACAATAAATAATGATAGCAATATTTTTGGCATTTAAGGAATATTCAGGAAGACTAGAATGATCATCCTTCAAATGATAAGTGGCAAATCCAAAATTCAAATGGGTCATCTTGTTCTTAATCCCATGTTCCATGTCTGTATGCATGGGAAGATATGTGATCATGTTTCCTAGTGGAATAAGTAAGGTGGCCTGGCTATCTGATTGATGGTTAATCAAAAAAGCTAACATAAATGGCTGGAAATAATGAAACTAACCCCTGAACAACTCAGAAGATGGAGGCACTGAGCCTTATACAGTGAAAAATATCTGCATATAACTTCAAAAAAACAATGCCAACAGTCTTCTGCCAACTGGAAGTCTTACTGATAATATAGATAGCCAGGGAAATGTTTTGTTTATATTTATTATGACAAAAAGTATGCAAGAAGTTGAACAGTTGCTGCTCACTGACTACATGAAATTTGCTTGAGAGATAGACTGCTCTCCCAGGGATCATCAGTATTGCAGGATATTTTAAGTGGACTTAGGAGTTTACCACACTTGAGTTTACCACAATAATGATGAAGTGATCACTATAGTCAAGTACAGTAGTGTTTTATGTACAACAGTTAATTCTCTGCATTTATGACTTAATATTGTATCTTTATAATTGTTTACATTTCTCTTGAAGGCAAATGGTATCATGCAACATCTGTATATGCATAAATTTTGATACATTTGATAATTCTTATATATTTTAGCATCTAAAATGACACATAGACTGTTGTCTCTGTATAATTTTTGACATTGGTAACATGCTTTTTTCTTTTCTTTTTTTCCTTTTATTGAAATATAGTTTTTCATACAATATATCCTGATTATAGTTTCCCCTTCCATCTACTCTTCCCAGTTCCTGCCCACCTTCCCTCCTGTTGTGATCCACTCCCTTTCTGTCTATCATTAGAAAAGAATAGACTTCTAAAAGATAACGAATCATGACAAAATTAAATGTAATAAGATGAAGCAAAAACTATCATAGCCAATCAATGTCTGATTTGACTTAAGGCCCACTCCATGAGAAGGAACCCATATCTGACACTGCTTGGGTAAACAAGAACCAGAGACTAGATAACCCAGAGACCTAGGGTAAAAACAAACACCTTTGTCTTAAAAGCAACAACAACAATAAAACCATCAATAAAATGAGTCCTAATGATATTCTGCAATACTCATAGACCAGTGCCTTATCTAGTCATTGTCAGAGAGGCTTCCTCCTACAGCAGATGGGAACAGGTGCAGAGACCCACAGCCACACATTATATAGAAAAAGAGTTTAAATTGGAAGTCTCCATCAAATACCTCCATGTAGAGCTCAGGGAATCCCTTTGAAGAGGAGGTAGAAAGACTGTAAGAACCAGAGGGATTGCAAGACACCAGGAGAACATGGCTCTCTGAATCAACTAAACAAGATGCACATGAGCTCATAGAAACTGAATCAGCAAGCACAGGGCCTATCTGGGTCCACACTAGGTCCTCTGTGAATATATTATAGCTATTAGCTTAGTATTTTTATGGGACTCCTGAATGTGAGAACAAGTGGGTCTCTGACTCTTGTGCCTGCTCTTAGGACTCTTTTTCTTCAGTTGGGTTGCAGTGTCCAAATTAGACATGCTTTTTTTCTTAAGAACTTTCTAGGCTATGAAGTTTATGTGAGAGCTATTTCAAGTTGTTATGAATAACTTTTTAAAAAAATCTATATTTAAGTGTTAACCAAACATAGTTCAAAGGTCAACCTTAGATACAACAAAGAAAACTGAATCCATGCATGATTATGTATACCTACAATCCTAAGATTGGGGAGGTTGGGGTAGGAGGATTGCAATTTCAAGACTAGCCTGGTAATAATAAGATTCTCTTTCAAAAAAATAAAATAAGGCAAATATAAAGTCTTACACTGAAGTTGAAATATCAATTGAATATTTATAAGACAGAGAAAATCCTAATTTAATCATTTGTAATGCTTCTTTAAAATTCTCTGATCATCCTATTCAACAGAAAGGTCAATTTGAGTCCAGAATGTAACCAAGACCTTAAGAAAGCCAATGTAAATGTTGACTATTTTAATGGCATATTACTCAGGTCAATAAAACTAACAAATGTCAAACTCCAGTGGGCCATGCAGAATTATGACTAATATTATGTGCTTCACTTTAAGAACATACGGAAATCAACAATTATTATTCATCACATGAATAGACTCAGAGTTATAAATCACATGATCACCTCATTAGACACAGAAAAAGCTTTCAACAAAATCCAACATCATTTTATGACAAAAATCATAGGTATGGGGGCAGCATGCCTCAACATAATAAATGTTATATATGAGAAATCCTTAGTCAGTATCATATGTAATGGAGAAAGAATTCAAGGTTCCCACTTAGATTAGGAACAAAGATACGAGTATCCACTCTCATCACCACTATTCAATATAATGCTAAGAGTCTTAGCTGCAGCAATAAGAAAAGAGAAAGAAATGAAAGTGACATGAACAAGAAAAGAAGAAGTCATGGTATCACTGCTTGCATATACTATGATTCTTTACATGGGCTACCTCCAGCATGCCATCAAAAAATAGAGTTGATAAATAATTTCAGCAAAGTTGCAGGATACAAAAGTAAACCAGAGGCCTTCCAATACACCAGTGACAGACTAAAATAAAAAATCAGAGAAACAACCCCATTCCCAATAGCCACACACACAAAATAAAATGTCTTGGAATAAAGCTATCCAAAAAAAATGAAAGAACTTTGCAATGAGAATTCTAAGACTCTGAAGAACAATGTTGAGTACACACTACAATATGGAAAACACCCCATGCTTGTGGATTTGGAGGATTTATATTGTGAAAGTGATTGTCCTACTGAAAGCAAACTATAGATTTAGCTTAATACCATTAAAAATTCTATGCTTCATAGAAAAGACAGTACAAAAATTGTTATGGGGGAACAAAAGACCAATGATACCCAAAGAATCCTGAATAAAGAGAGTACTGCCAGAGCTAACAGTATAGCTTATCATAAATGATCCTGTAGAACACTAGTAATAAAACTTGCATGGTACTGGCACAAGGTCATGTAGGTCAATGGAGTGAAACTGAAAACACAGATATAAGTCACACAACTAGAGTTACCTGATGTCTTATAAAGATGCCAAAAATACACACTGCAGAAAAAACATTATTTTCAACAAGTAGCTTTCTGAAAACCAAATTTCAGCATGTAAAACTAGATCCTTATCTCTTACTCCGAACTAAACTCACCTCCACATATATCAAGCATCTCAGCATCAGACCTGATACCTTTAAACTGCTAAAGGATCAAGTAGAAAGCACCTCTCAATTAACAGGCATAGATAAGGACTTTCTGAGTAAGATCCCAGTAGCATAGGATGTGCATTATAAAAAAATGACATGAGTTTGGAGGGAATATGGTGGGATTTGGAGGGGGAAATAGGTGGAGTAAGAACAGCAGTCACCAAATGGGACCCTATGAAATGTTAAAGCTTCTGGGCAGTTGAGGGAGAAAAGACATTACTAGTCTTACCCAGCACTGCATCCTGCATGCTACAATCCTGACTCACCAGACAAGATATGCCTACTGAAACAGCAGTGATACACTTCAGTTATATATGTTATAAAGTGTTATGGAGAAAATCAGTTGCTTTCTGATTGGATTCGAGGTCTGCCCCACAAGACAGCATTCATGCTTCATACTGTATTCCTGGTCAAAAGTTAATGGTGGGGGAGGTCACAGGCCCTGGGGTACGATCTACCATAGTTATTCTTGTAAATGATTATAGTGTCAAAAATTGCCTTCAAAATATTTGTATTAATACTCATGGTCTTGGTCTGTTGTCAGCCTTGGTCACAGAAGCTTCTTTGTGAAGTGGACAGCTATCGGTGGACAGATTATAACTAGTGAAAGTGCCTACAGGAGTGCTAATCCCCAAACAGGATGTCTATATTCATCTCATCACCACCAAGGCTCAGCAAATACTGCAGAAGAAGGAGACAGAAAGATTGGGGGAGGAATGCTGTATGGTGCTGTCTTCTGGGCATGACACAGCTATGGAAATCATAAGTTCAAATCAGCTATGGTTACTTTCACAAGATCAAGCCAGCCCCAAATCAAAGCACAGATGGAGTAGATGATCTCTGAGTTCCACCTTTACTGAAGCAGTAGATAGTTGCTGAAAGAGGAAGAATTTTTTCATAAGTAGTGGCCACTGGTTGGTTTCCCAAACTCTGATGGCCCCATACTCATGCACATATGGCCAGCTCTAACTGGACTTAGTGCATTATGAAAAAATAAATAAATAAAAATAAAAAACTCACATAAGTTGGTAGGAGCCATATTGGGAGGAATACGGTGGAGTGTGGAGGGTGAAACAGATGATAGATTTCATTGGTACATATTTTATTGGTACATTTACGTAATTCTTGAAAATAAAGAAAATAATTATTAAAAGACACCAGTAAAAAGACATGCATATGAAGGGTACTGCAAGTGATCAAGACACAATGCCAGAAGAGAAATTACCCAACAGACAGAGATGTGTCAGAAGGGCTAGGGAGGAACATTGAGGTGAAAGGAATGCAGAAATGTCTAATAGGCGTCTCAGAAACTGAAGAGACTTGGTACTGTTTTACAGAATACTGAAAATGTAGTCTTAATAAACAAGCCATAGTAAACTTCAATCCAGTGTGAAGATGGACTGCTCAGTTTCTCAGCAGGGAAGAATGCCTTCACACCAAACAATGAGCTTTGTTCATTTATTTTCACAACTCGTGTCCAAAGAAAAGCCAGGCTAAGCGTGATAGCTCGGGTCTGTAACTCTGTAACTTGAAAGATTGAGACAGGAAGATTGCTGTGAGTTTGAGACCAGCCTGGGATATAGAATAAAACTTGCTTTTTTAAAAAGCTTCAAATGACTATTCTATAGGATTATATCAAATAGATTGTTGAAAACTACCCATCAAACTGCCTTATCCAAAGAAATCAAACTAAACAGTCTTTCCAATTTTTAGGTAAAACAAAACAAAACAAAACAAAACGCTTGTCTTGCCCAATCCTATTTCCTTATGATAAATTCTACTGGGAGTAATAATATTTTACCCTCACTGTTGCAGGATCTCTGCTCCATTCATCAATATCCTAAAAAAAAAAGTCATATAATATGTCTGTGAAATTATTCGAGCTGTCACCGTCTGATTTTTTCTACAAGTACAATCTGTCTTTGTTTCTATCTGCTTTGAGTCTTTCCTTTAAAACTTCACCCCTGGTTGTGTTTCTCACTCAAGAAGTAATTTGCACATCTCTCCAACTTGTGTTTAAAAAGACTTGAGAATGACTATTACCATGCAAACTTTAAAGTTTTAGCTAACCACTGAACACAAATATTAATCCTTATGTATTTTCATCTGTCACTCAGTGACAGCATGGTGGGATTACAGGAAGCAAGCACTTCACTTGAAAAGGAGCCTACAGCTCATGAAAAGTATTTATTAATCTTAAAGTTGCTGGAAAGCACAGAGTCGAGCCGTTTTGAATACTTCTGGAAGCTGGAAGTTAATGTTTAATATTACTGAAGAAAAGGTGGAGCCCCTTGCCAAAGCCATAAACACTGACACACCATAATCTGCACTGTTGCTGCTGAAGGATGGCAGCTTCACAGTTGGCTCCATGCCTCAGAGGCCTGGCACACCCGGGGAGCATTGTAAAAGCTGCCCAACGCACAGCCTGGCGTGTGTGCCCACTTTTACAACGAGCAATAATCTTAAAGGAACACACAGTACCTACCAGGAAGCGTTTTCAGAAGACCTGTTGTAAATCCCTAAGAATACAAGCCTCTTTTTACTCATTAAAAAACCATGGCAAGTGTTTGAAATGCTAAAACAGGTAGTGATTATAGACTAGAGTGCTTTCATATCTTCACTATGTGGTTAGACTCTAAACTTGATGGTGAGATCAAAAAGATGTGACGCTCTAGATTGATAAACTTCTTATCTTGGAAATGCTCTTCTGCTTCTCAGTCTGGAGTTGTCAAATTGCCATATGGGATCACATTTTTCAAACAGGAATGAGTAAGGGGCTTTCTTCTGTATCTATATTATGGTAATTGTGAAAGAATTGCTGATAATATTTAGACTTGATTTTTTTTTCCAAATGACGATGCTGAAAGCATGTTTTAAAAATCCCTGAACTGTATCAGCATAAACAACCCATTACATGCTAGTGGTCATTTGGCCCTTTGACTTGACTTAATAATTAAGGGATGAAAAATATGACAGTCTTAGATAACTTTTTGCTTGTTGGTGGTGAGTGGATCATCTGACACATTTACAAGAGTCAAATCTCCATCAGGGATATATTCAATTTGTGTGTATGTGGGGGTGGGATGGTATTTTAGTGTGCAAAGTCTGGTGGTTTTGGAGGCAGCCTCTTTAAAAGTAGATGGTTCGTGACTTAAATGTGCTTGATGCTAGAAGGAAGTGAGCCCACCGTTTGCTCTGCAGAGTCTTTTCTTTGGATTTTGGACTGTGGTCTTTTTTCACCCTACAGCGATGCTTTACCTTATTGTTTATGGTGCTGTCACTGCCTAGTCCTGAACAATGTGCCCCAGCTGCAAGCCATCCTCCTGACCGCAGGGTAGACAACTGGCCTGTAGCAGTGGGACTGTGCTGCTGTGATATTTAGGAGATTAGGTGTATATATGTAGTTGTCACTTATGATGTTTTCAACTTATGATGAGTTTATAGGCCTATTCTTTTCAGACAATTTTTTTTCCCAAAAAGTGCACAGAAATATTTTGTGATCTTAAACCTACACCTCAAAATCTCCACACCTCCCGTGCCTCCAACTACTCAAGTTGTTTGTGCAAATAAGAGGCCCTGAAGCTTTTTAGTTTTATGATAAAATTTTACCTCCCTGTCCACAAACAATATTGGTGGGGGAAAAGAGGTAAAAGTTATTTATAACTTGCCCTTTAGAGACAGTATTTCTACACTGAATTTAAGATTGTGTCCAGGAGTTAGATCAGTGTTTCTCAACCTGAGAGTCGTGATCCCTATGGGGGTCTGATGTCATATCAGATATCCTGCATATCAGATGTTTACATTAGGATTCGAAACAGTAGCAAAATTACTATTATGAAGTTGCAGAGCAATAATGTTATGTTTGGTGGCCACCACAACATGACAGACTATATTAAAGTGTTACAACATTGGGAAAATTGAGAACCACTGAGTTAGATGAGAGTATAGACCCACTCTTAGGAGGAAATGTTTAGAATGTCTTTTTTACAACCTGTGTTTCCTTATTTCATTCTTATCAAGTGGGCTCAGGCCTTTACTCAAAAGCAAAGTGGGTACTAGGAATCTCAAAATCATTTTTACTCTCAGCAGCTCATAGTATATACATTAAAGCATAGCTCCATATGTAATAACAACATATAATAAATGGTTTATAATTCCTGTCAATGAATCTTCTAAGAAACCAGATGTTGTTCGATGAGATAGACAAGAAGGACTAAACCTTTGGGAGGTAAAATGTGTTTCAAACACACTCTACTTCCTCCCTCAGGTGGGAAATGTGTAGGTGTTGGGGAAGGGCTGGGAACCTGTAGAGGGTCTGAGACACTCTTGTCACATCAAGGAAATAGTCTACATCCAAATATCTCTGTCAATGTTTGTTACTGAGGTGGTGACACCTCATAGAAGTTGGCAACATTGTTCTGCAGTCAGAAGGTCCTTAAGCAACTGGGTTGAGCATCAGCTATAGGGTAGGGAGCCATAAGAAGGGATCCTCATTGGAGCAGATTGGGGCTATGGACAACCTGTGGAACTTAGGCAGGGTGGGAGGCCAGGGATCTCCCCAACAGTGAAAAATAAGTAAAAATAAATTTTCTGAGAACCAGTGCTCACTAATTTGAAAATAAAAGTACCATAAAAAAAAGAGGATGAGGAGGAGAGAAAGAAAGAAAGAACAAAAACAAAACCTAATTTTTGTGGAGATTAGTAAGACAGTTGCCCAGCACTGCAGTGTACCCTAAGATATCAGAAACGAACTCTATGACTAGGCATATGATGCCTCAAGTTCTTTAAAAAGTTTTATTATTATTATTATTATTATTATTATTATTATTATTATTATTATTATGTGTTCATACGGTGTGTGTGTGTGTGTGTGTGTAGACATACATAATTGCCAAGGTGTATATGTAGAGGTCAGAGGACAGCTTTCTATTGCCAGCTCTCTTCCTCCAGCTTTGCATGGGTCTTGGATATAGAACTCAGCTACATGGCTGTCAGAACATGTTTTTGTTTTTTTGTTTTTTTTTTTTTGTTTTTTGAGACAGGGTTTCTCTGTGTAGCTTTGTGCCTTTCCTGGATCTCTCTTTGTAGACCAAGCTGGTCTCGAACTCACAAAGATCCGCCTGACTCTGCCTCTCGAGTGCTGGGATTAAAGGCGTGTGCCACCACCACCCGGCTCTCAGTACATGTTTTAACTGCTGAGCCATCTCCCTGTCCTCCTCTTAAATCTCTAATCACTGACAAAGGCAAGTCATGGGGTTAAGGCTATAACATAGACCTGGGACCTGTTTGTCATCTCATGAAGAAGGAAAATAAGCAAAAGTGAATGCTTGCTCTTACTTAATCTAGCATGGTACTGCTATCCACTCATCATGTACTCCATCTTGCCTGCGCATCAGCCCATCTGAACTGGCTGCCAGCAGCATTGCGTGTCTCTGCAGTTATCTGTCCTCTAAATCACTCTGTCTCTGTGTGCCTTGTGCTCTCTCATGCTCCACTTTCTAACCTGTGTCAGAAGCAAGGGCAGAGCTTCTCTACTTAGATCCCAAATGATGCTCAAGAGTCTACTGTTTCTCCTCTAGGAAAGCACTTTTAGTCAATTTCAACCATACCAAGCCAGTCCGTCATGTTATCTGCATCTTATTATATATTACACCTTAGTCTTGAGCTGAATGCCTGACATGTACTTGACATGTATTATGATTGCTTTAATAGGCAGCAGGTACTGCTCATTCTCTCTGTTCTTTGATGGGGAAATTAAGATTAGAGATAATATATCCCTGAAGGTCATGATTACAATTTCTGGAAGAGAGCCAACCAGGTTTGTTTGATTCCATAATTCTCTGTCCTGGAAATGTCTGTCCTATATTACTTCTCCTGTTGCTTTTTTTTTTTTTTTTTTACTCAGGATAAGTAGTTCTTAAGAATACACCACTTGACAATAATAAATAAATTTGCCAGTTGGTTGGCCAAACTTTTTTGCTTTCATGGTTGAAAAGCTACTAGTGTAACCACTTTTTCTTTGTAATAATTTAGATAATGTTTCATATTAAATATCCATATCAAAAATTTCTAAGAAGAGTTTTTCTGAAAGCGAGATTTGCTTGAGGATGATCAATAGTTCTTTCAAAGCAAATGACAGTCCCACTGTGTTCTGTGTGTTGTCAACATTTTCTACTCTTTTATGCCAGAGTTAGAAAAAATACATAGAGATTAGATTAATGTTGGATATTTCAAGCTATTTGTTACTGAAATTTGGTTTGAATTCTTTATTTGAAGTGAATACAAAGACAATCTTTACAAATAGTCATTTAGTGAACATTTATAAGAACACATGGAGCATTATTAAGGGCTTTCTGATTTCCCTCATACTTAAGTTACCAGTCAAGTTCATTTGGTGATATAGTAGTTAAAAACATAATTTTGACTCTGTACTCTGCCTTCAGCTTGACTGTGGGTATAAAACTGCTTCAAAATAGTCTATAAAGTATTACCAAATTTACAACATTTTGAGAAAATGGTAATCTGTTGCCTATAGCTAACTTGACTAGTCTCGATGTCTAATGATTTGCTATATGTAGCTCAAATATTTTTCTGAGAGGTTGATTGATGACCTTTTTTTTTTTTTTAACTGCAGCATCAGGAATCAACAGAATCTACCAAAAGGATCTGGACTGGCAGATTTTATTTCTTTGCAGGTACAGACAATGCAGCCTTGCAGTGATGTAGCACTAATAAGAACATGGTGGGTGATGTCCAAGACACAAGTTCACTGCTGGAAAGTAAAGCATCACAATGGAGCATGTGCTCTGGCCCACCCTCTCCTCTTTTGCTATCCCATCATCTAACCTTCCAGGTACTCACCATCTTCAAGAGACTCATCTGCTCCCAGAGCTTGCTCAGACCTGCTTTCAGTTAATGATCTGGCTATGGGTACAGATTCTATTAAAATCCAGCAAGAGTTCTGCACAGTAAATCCCAATCACCTCCCTTATGCTGACTTCTTCCCACAGCAGCATTTAATTCAATCGAGGAAACATTATTTCTCAAAACAGATTGACTTAAGCCTAAGCATGTACCCTAATTTAGTCTCATCCAAGTGGAGATCAGAACTTCTGTTTAATTATTGGAGAAACTCACACTTTCTCTCTCTGGGTTTAAGTGAGGAAACATATTGTTATATGGGAGGCTAGCTTTGGAGGAGACAGGATGAGAGTCTGAGAACAAAGTCAGCCTGTAGAGGTGGGCAAGGCTAATGTACAGAGGCCTAGAAACACAAAACTCAAATCAGTCCATGCCTAAAGCTTAGCTGATGCAAGATCTTGACAATTAGATGAGACAATGCCATCCATCCTTTTCATAGAATCCTCTTTAAGGGTTATTGTCTGTCCCTTACACACAAAAAAGCACCCTTACACAAAAAAGATTCATGGTTCTACATGTAACTATGTGTGACTAGTTACTAAACAAATCACAACTAAGGACCGATATAATATTTTGTGGGAAAAAAAAAAGCTTATTTTTAAAATAAATATGAAGTGAATAGTAGCTGGGCGGTGGTGGCGGCGCCTTTAATCCCAGCACTCAGGAGGCAGAACCAGGAGGATCTCTGTGAGTTCAAGGCCAGCCTGGGCTACAGGAAAGGCGTGAAGCTGCACAAAGAAACTCTGTCTCAAAAAAAAAAAAAAAAACCAAACCAAAATAAAAGAAGTTAATAGGCTTTAGCCCTTTAGGTTGAGACTTAATGATAAGGATTTCACATCTGTATTTCCTACCCAGCTTCAATGTTATATCTAGTAGGATGTTCCTTCCCTTGTATAATTGTTTCTACTAACTTTTTTAAAAACTGGTTTCTACTTCTCTATTCACCGTAATTACCCTGAAGTGTGCAACTTTCCTCTCTTTCCATCCCTATATTGTGTTACCCTGATTCAACCTGACCCCCACTTTTGCTCTGAGAACTCAATTAATTTGAGCTTACCCTTTAGATCAAGAGGGTCTTCAACGTCTGTTCTTAAAACCCCAAGTACTTATTAAACTGATGCCAGTCAGTAATCTAATATTAGGCTACATGCTTACTCAGTTACCACATTAATTTTTAATAATGATTAATATCTTTCTGGTTTAAAGATTACCCTTGGACATGATTCATCTGAAGAAAAGACCAAGCAACATGGGGACAGCTTTTAACAAGACTCACAAGCCACCTTGCAGAAGCCAATGTGACCAGACTGGGCTAGAAAATGCAGAAGAATGGAAAATGTAAGCCCTCCATTTTGAAAGGAATTTTTACTTCAGTGCTTGGAGGCTGGATAATGACTAGAGGACCTGTCTGTAGACTGAGCAGGAGAGGTTAAAGAAGGTCCTTACAAATGAAGAGCACAATGAGCAGGAGAAAGCTCAGGTGTGGAGAAGTGGAGCAGGAGCCCGTGACTTTGGAAAATGGGCAAACTCGCTCTAGCAATTCAAACAGTTATTCATAAATTTGGTATGTAAGCACGGCACAGAGAGATAGAACAAAAGGCCTGGAAAGGTTAGTGTGCACGAAGCCACGCGTTGGTGGGTCAGATCAAATGCAAGCTTTGAGAGGAAGGGCGACAAGTCAATGGAGAAAATATGTCAGGGCAGATTTTGCCTTTGACCTTCTCCATCCTTGGCTCTTTTTGCACAGTTACACCTTATTTCATTCAGACACTACAGTGGAGACAGTTTTATCTTTACATTTTTTACAATGATTTTTAGAACTGTTTAGATTTCATGCCATGGAAAAGCTGCATCCTTGAAAACACCTGCCCTTGCTGTTAACCGATTATTATTAAGCAAGAACAAATGTCATGAAGTCAGTTACAATAAAGTGTAAATAAAAAACTTTATGGCAGGGTGTGTAAAGTTAAAAAAAATGAAATTAATCACCCAGGTGAAGTGATGGCAGATCCAAAGGTCACTGTTTTATTCACTCAAATACTCTATTAGATACCTTGATCAAAAGCTGGGCTCATGTTTCAAGATCTTTTGCTTCTTGGCATCACCTTTCATTGCATTTTGTGAAACAATTACATACTACATACATTGTTTTTATTTTATACAGTAATTTATTTATTAGGAAAGGGGCTTGCATGTGCCATGGTGTAATTGTGGGGGTCAGAGGAACAACCCATGAGAGTCAGTTTTCTCCTTCTACCCTATAGGCCTCAAGAATGGAACTCAAGTCATCAGGTTTAGCAGCAAGCACCTTGACCTGCTGAGCCATATCTCCGGCCCCTGTAATTCAGTGAATTTGGGTATTCTCTCTCTTTGTTTTAATTAGCTTGATTACAAGTTTTAAAGTTCTTCTCATCTTTTCAAAGGACCAACTCTTCGTGTGTGTGTGTGTGTGTGTGTGTGTGTGTGTGTGTGTGTGTGTGTGTTTACAGTACCATTTGCTCTATTGATGCCCTGATCTTAATTACTTCTTTTTGTCTTTGGATTTGGGGCTTGACTTATTCTTGTTTTTCAAAGATGCTAAGGTCCACTAATGTGTTGTTTCTCTGGGATCTCTCTGATTTCTTTTTCAGTGTAAGCACTTAGAGCTATCAACTTCATTTTTATGACCTCTTCTGTAGTATCCAATAGTAGATTTTGGTATGCTGGGCTTTAACTTGAATTAGATTTTTTTTTCTTTAAATCTTTCTTATTTTTTGCAAACTTAATCATCATTAAATGGTGTGTTGTTTAATCTCCGAGTTTCTGTGGGTTTTATAGTTTGTCTTGCCATAGGTGTCTTCTACTATTATCACATGGAACACAAGGAATTATTTTTGTTTTCATATGTTTAAGACTTGAATCCTAAATGTCATGTATTTTATAGTAGGCTCCATAGGTTACTGGGAAGACTGAACACAGTGTTTGGATAGAATATTCTGTAGGTATTTATTAAGCTATGTGATCTACAATTCAGATTTTTGTATGTCTATTGATTGATTAATTGGCCAGAATGACCAGAGTGACCTATCAATTGTTGATAATTGAGTGCTGAAGTCACCTACTATTACTGTTTTGGGATTAATCTGTGATACTTTATCTTGTAACATTTTTTTTTTTTGTGAAATAGGATTCACTAGTGTTTGGTGACTATGTTTAGAATTATAATGCCCTCTTATGTTCTATTCCCTTGCTCTTTATAAAGCGACCCTCCTTATCTCTTCTTCGTAGTTGTGAAATCTTTGTCAGATGTTAAAACAGTGAGAGTTGCTTGTTTCCCATTCTGTTTGTTTCAAATACCCTTTTCCATCCTTTCATCCTAAGGTAGTGTCTGCCTTTAATGTGAAGTTGTATTTCAAAAGACTAGTATGTGTCTTCTGATTAGGATATTGAGACCATTAATGTTGATCTTCAATTTATTATTGAAAGTGTGTGGTCATTCCTGTTATTTTGCTGATTTGGTAGTGTTTGGTGTTTCCCTATTAGGCTTAATCATTATTTTGCCATAACTTTTTTTTTCCAACATAAATTTTTATTGATTCTTTGGGGATTTCACATCCTACACACCTATCACATTCCCTTCCCGGTCCTTCCCTGTCCACCCCCTCCCTGCCCTTGTGACTTCCTCCCACAGCAAAAAAGTAAAAAAATAAAAAGACCAATTTGTGTTACCTGTATACTCTCTGGAGTATATAGATATAAAACTCAGTGGCCTGTTCCTTAAATAGAACTGAGTCCTTCCGCTCCTGCACCCCTGCCAGAAGCCTTCCCTTCCTGCACCCCTGACAGAAGCCATCTATCGTGGAGAGCGACACTTCAGCATCACATCACAGTTCTTAAGAGTTCCCTTCCATGGCTTCCTGTTTAGGCTGTTACTATCATGGGGTTGGTTGGGGTGAAGGTAGGGTTGTCACAGAAGTCTTCCATGTCCCTCTTTCTCAACTGTGTGCCTGCAGTCATCAATATCACTGCCAAAGTAGCTTATTTGCTCTTTGCAGTCTGCGGGAACCTCATGGGCTTCCACATGGTTTCTGGTGTCAACACTCACCAAGAACAGGGATCCCGGTTGCAGTAAGGCCAAGGATTCAGACAAGGTCCTCCAACGCAGCTGGGATCATGAACGTAAAAATGGCTTCAGGCTGTAGCACAAACCATGGACATCTGCTCGATCTTGGTGGCAACACAGGCCATGAACATCAGCACAGACCTGACCACAGTAAGGCCATGGACCCAGACATGGCCCTCAGTGGATACATGGACCCAGACCTTGCACGCCACTCATATCAGTATTGCCCCTGGCCGCAGCATGGCCCGTGAACATCAACATAGCTTCAGACTGCAGCACAGACCATGAAAATCCCTGGCTTTCCATGGTAGCAAGGGCCATGAATATTAGCTCAGGTCCCGGCTGTAGCAGGACCTCGGATGGACCCAGACATGGCTCTTGGCAGTAGCTTGGACCCAGACACCACCATGATCTCAGTTGGCAACACGTCACTCGCATAAGTGTGCTCCCCTGCGGCAACATAGCCGTGGACATAAACATGGATTCAGGCCACAGTACAGGCCATGAACATTGGCATGTTGTTAGGTGATAACATGGTCCTTGGACATCAACCCAACCCCGGCCACAGCAGGGCCACTGACCCACACATGGCCCTCAGTGGTATCCTGGAACACTGTGGTCCTTTGAGAAAGTCCAATCTAGAAAGTGGACTATTCCTCGTCTCTGGCCTCCGTCATTGCTCAGAGGTAAGGTGAATCCGCGGCCTGGCAGCTTGTTCAGGGGCTGAGTCTGCATCGGCTTAAGCTCCCAGCTGCTGCGTACCATTTGGTAGACCCTACTAGGCAACAACACGATCCACCTTCAACCACAACCCTCTCTCCTGCCCATCACCACTGTCATGTCACCATTTCTGCCTCTCTCTAGAATGTGTACAGCTCCTCTATCATTCTCATTTCTCCATTACCTGTTCCTTCCTCACAGTGGCGCCTGCCCCGGCCCTCAGCATCGCTGGAGGCTGGGCGTTTCTGCCTGCCTGGCTTCTGCTGGGGTCAACCCAGCCCAGCATTTCTCCATAATTTATTCTTTCCTGTGGTTTTTATGGAGGCTTTTGTCTTTTTCTTCAGTCTGAAGAGTTCTTTCCAGTTTGTTCTGTAAAGTTGGATGAGTGGTTAGGAATTTTTTTAGCCTATCTTAGTTGTAACACATTTTTCTTTCTCCTGTAATGACAGATGGTATTGTGAAATCTGGATTGACAGTTGTCTTTCAGTACTTGAAATAAATCATTTCAAGCTCTTTTGGCTTCTAACGTTTCTGCTGAAGCTCTAGTGTTATTCTAATAGCCCGTCTTTATATGTAATTTGGTATTTCTTTCTTGCTATTTTCAATATGCTTTCTTTGCTCTATATATCTACCGGCTTAATTATAATATATTAAGGGAAGGTTCCCATCTGAGCTTGTATATTTGAGTTCAAGCATGTCCACTGTGTCAGTATTGGCAATCTCTTTCCCTGATTTTAGGTGACTTTCTGCTACTGCTTTTTAAATTTTTTTTCTTCACTTTCAGAATTAAATTGGTCTCCATTTATTCCTGATTGTTAAATTTGGTCTGGTATATCTTGAAAATACTACTTGTGTTTTCTTTTTTATTTTACCTTTGTGCTAGCTTGAATGTCCTAATTCCTTCACCTTGTCTTCAAGCTCAGATATTGTATCCCCTAGTTGATTGGCCCTACTTGTGAGGCTTTCCTGGAAGCTTTTTACTTGATCTATTGAATACATTATTTCTACCTCTGTACAAAATTCAACACATGTCTTTTTTTATTTTATTTTTATTTTTTATTTTATTTTATTTTACAATACCATTCAGTTTTACATATCAGCCACGGGTTCCCCCATTCTCCCCCTTCCTGCCCCCCTCCCCTTCCCCCCAGCCCACCCTCCATTCCCTCCTCCTCCAGGGCAAATCCTCCCCCGAGGACTGCGATCAACCTGGTAGACTCAGTCCAGGCAGGTCCAGTCCCTTCCTCCCAGACTGAGCCAAGTGTCCCTGCATAAGCTCCAGGTTTCAAACAGCCAACTCATGCAATGAGCACAGGACTTGGTCCCACTGCCTAGATGCCTCCCAAACTGATCAAGCCAATCAACTGTCTCACCTATTCAGAGGGCTTGATCCAGCTGGGGGCCCCTCAGCCTTTGGTTCATAGTTCATGCAACACATGTCTTATATTAACTTCCCCTGGATACCCAGAGAATTAGTTGAACTTCATTACCTCTAGACATTTCTCCAAAGCATTACCTCTAGACATTCCCCAGCAAAGCATGCCTTGGCCATGTAAAATAACATTTTTACTCTTCTTCAAAAGTATTTGCTTTTAATTTCTTACCTTAATTCTTACAATGGTCTTAACATATATTTTATTATTTATTTTTCTATTATATTTCTTTCTTCATTGAATACAGAAACCATGAAGACATTGACCTATTTTTTTACTACCTAGAAAATCAGAGATGTTTTATTTATTCTTTAAAATAAACACAGCCACATCTTCCCTTTCCCCCTTTTTCTTATTTTGTTTTCAGTTAGTATACAAAGTAATGGGTTGCACTGAGATATTCCCATGAATGTGCCATTCTATTTTTGACCTCAGGAGTCCTGTACGGCCCTCCCTCATTCCCCCCTCTCTCATCTTATTGGCTCCCTCCCTCCCACCAAATAGTCTTTCTTTCTCCATCCATGTCACATCTACTACATTACCATTTCTTATTTACCCCTCCTCACCCATAGATTTGTTTTTTTCTCTCATAATCCCCTTCTTACTTTCATGTGTTATACATTCGTGTCTATGTAGATATGAATGTAGACTGATATTCCACACAGGAGAGAAGACATTTGTTGTTCTGAGTTTGGATTACTTTGCTAAATAGGTTACTGTTTTTTCTTAAAAATGTCATAATTCATTTTGTACTTGATTAAAATTCAGTTGTGCTTATGTACTACATTTTATTCGTCCATTCATCTGTTGACAAACATTTAGGCTGGTCCCATATATTGACTGTAGCTCAGCAACATAGATGTCCTAGATTTTTATGGCATGCCAACTTACAATCCTTTCTGTGAACATCCAGGAATAGTACAGTTAGACCATATGATATTTTACTTTTATGTTTCTGAAGAACTTCTATCCTGGCAATCAATTAGCTGTACCAATATACATTCCTACCAACAGTATAAAGGGTTCCTCTTTCCCATTTCCCTAGCAATTATTATTTATTTTTAATAGGGTGAAAGGGTAGATTAATGAACTTACTTTTAAAGAGCAATAACTTATTTGAAATGTTCTGCATTCCTATGGATTTTAGTTTATTGGTACAAATTTATAGTTGATTTTGTTATATATATAATTTTTTTACTCTTGTTTAAGGTATTATGTTTATACAACTCATTTAAATTATAATGGATAATTAAGAAATACAGATTAACAATTAGTCTTCTATGATAGTCAAACTTATAGTCATGTTAAGTTTTCTAGGTATACATATATTTCTGGTAGATAGGTAATCTTCAAACACTTTAAAGATCTACAGAATATGGCATGTAAATGTTTTAAAAACTTAGACTTTCTGGACAGTGAGATACATTTGCTCCTTGCAGGACAGATTTATTTTAGAGATGAGGATGGGCATTGAAGACACTTCATATGGAGTTTATCTTCTTCTTGGAGAAAATAGCCATTTGGGCAAGAAACTGTTCTTGGCTGGATTGCTTGAAAAAATGTATCCACTGGACATGTAGCACCCATAGGAAGGTGACCACTGAACTTTGCAAGGCAAAATGGTCCTTCAGGTTCCTGCTTTGCAGAGGAAACTGCCAGACAGTCTATAGGACACAGAGAGAAGTGATTGAGAGACTCTAGGCCTGTGGGCTGAAGACAGATGCCCAAACTTTACAGAGGAACTTTGGATGACTGTCCAGGCAGCCAGCTGTCTTTGTCATACTAGATTTTTGAAAGTTGCTTATTATGCACTTCTTGTTTACTTAGGTAATTTTATATCCTTCAGAGGTCTTTGATGTAGTTGAAGACTAGATAGTTATAATTCCCTTAGTTATGATAAAAGATAGCTTAGATATAAAACCTTAGACTCACAAATATAGGATAGATAGGATATCTTCTTTAATTTTGCCAAATACAAATAGACTAGATATTATAATTCTTACTTGATAATTGTTTTGTTTTATGTAATTTTACTATGTTAAAGTTAAAACCTTCCTCTTTGAAAAAAAAAGTCGGGGGGAAGCGCTGTGGATATCACTCTGTATGCTATGAATGTGTTGCTCTGATTGGTTAATAAATAAAGTGCTGATTTGCCAGCAGCTAAGCAGGAAGTATGGGCAGGACAAAGAGAGAAGAAAATTCTGGGAAGTGGAGGGCTGTGTCAGGAGATGCTGCTAGCTGCTGCCACCATGAGAAGCAAGATGTAAAGAAACTGGTAAGCCACAAGCCACTTGGCTAGGTATAGATTTATAGAAATGGATTGATTTAAGATGTAAGACCTAGCTAACAAGAAGCCTGAGCCATCAGGCTATACAGTTTTAATTAATATAAACCTCTGTGTGTTTACTTGGGGGACACGAGTGGGAAAGATTTGTTCTGACTGTGGGTCAGGTGGGACACAGAAAAACTTCAGCTACCTATTTTCTTGATGATAACCATGGTGAACAGAGTAAGATGGAGCTTCAGTGATAGATATGGGTGTTGAATAGTCTTTCAAATATTTATTGGTCATTTGTATTTATTCCTTTGAGGACTCTCTATTCAATTTATTAGTCCATTTATTAATTGTATGGTCTGGGGTTAGCATTTATTTAGGGACTTCTTTGTAGGCTGTAGATATTCCCCCTGATAGACTTATAATTGGCAATCATTTTTCTCTCATTTGCAAGCTGTCTGTTCACTATGATTATTTCTTTTGCTGCAGACAAGCTTTGCAATTTCATGTAATCCCATTTGTCAATTCTTTGGATTATTTCCTTCAGTATTAGGGTCTTTTTCATTAATTCCTTCCCTTGTCTTTTGTCTGTGACTTTTTTCTAACAGTTTCAGAGTTTTAGATTTTAAATTCAAGATTTTATTTCCTTTTAAAGTGATTTTTGTGCATGGTGAGAGATACAGATCTCATTTCTTCATTTTACATGTGGGTATCTAGTTTTCTCAGCACCATTTGTTGAAGAGGCTGTCTTTTTAACAATGCATCTTTTGTTTGTTTGCTTTGTGTGTATGTGAATGTGCACTGGTGACTGCCCACACAAAACCAGAGGTTGGTGTTGAGTATCTATATCAATCGTTTCACCTTAGGTTTTTGAGACGGTTTCCCATTAAACTTGGTGCTCACCCATTAACTGCACTGGCTGACCGGTAATCCTTAGTGGTACTCCTGTCTCCACCTCACAAGCTCTGGGATTACATTTGCATGCCACTGTGCCTGGCTTTTTACATGAGTGTTTGGGATTTTAAAATGTGCCTTCATGCTTTATAAAGTGAGCCATATCCCCAGAACCCAATGTGTCTTTGTTAAAAATCACATGGTTGTAGGTGTGTGACTTTGTTTTTGAGTCCTCTGTCTGTTTTTGTACAAGTAAAATACAATTTTTCTTACTATGGTCTGTAGCATAGTTTGAGGTCTTCCAGAATTGCTCTTTCTGTTAGGTTACTTGGAGTCATTGAGCTTTTGGCGTGGGTTTGATGATTGTTTTTCTAGTTCAGTGGAGAATTTAATAAAAAAAAATATAACGTGAATTGTATTGGATCCATAGGTTACGTTGGGTAATAATAACAAACTCCACCCATCCACTATTGCCTCTGTGAGTACCACATGTCCTGAGCCTGTCTGACACTTTTCTCTAGTTAGGGAGCCCAGATGCCCATTTCTAACCTTACCCATCCCCACTATCTGCCTGAGCACTGTGTGTCCCACTCCCACCAGCTTCCCCCCTTGTGCCCCATTTGCCAACTTTTCCCACCCTTGCTTCCTGCTTGAGGACTAAGTGTCCTGTGTCTGCCCACCTCTCCTTTTGCCATTCTTCTCCAAGTATTAACCCCAGACTCCCACTCCAGATCCCCTACTCCCCACTGGCTCTCTGAAGATCACATGTCCCACCTGTCTGCCAGTCTCTCCTCCACAGATAGGATCCCAGACTCCCATCACCACTCCACATGCCTGTGATAATGGCTGACTTCCATACCCCACTCTCACCAATAGGTAAGTCTTCAAGGAAAAAGCAAAGCAGAGAAATTCTGGAGCTAAGTGATATCTAAATCCAACAAACCCAGCAGATATGTTCAGAACATTTTCTCCAAACACCAAAGAATACATTTTCTTCTCAGCATTCCACAGAACTTTCTTCACAACCACCCACATTTTAGGCCACATAATATTTTCAACACAAACAGGAAAATCAAAACAACATTCTTCATTCTGTCTGAACAAAATAGAATAAAGCTGAATATCAACAATAGAACCACAGAAGGAACACAAACTCACTGAGACTAAACAACACATTATGAGTTACTACTGGATTAAAAAAACCAAGGAGGAAATTAAAAATTCTTAGAGTTGAATGAGAATAAAAACAACATACCAAAGAAGACAGCCTTAAGAGGAAAGTCCATAGTACAAATTAATGATGCACCTGAAAGTCTCAGAAAAACAAGAACAAACAACACCCCCTTCCAAATTAAACTTGAAAAGATCATCTAAATTAGGGCACAAACTAGTAAAATAGAAACAAAGACTAAACAAACCCAATACAAAGAAGCCATACAAGGAAAAGTTGTTTCTTTGGAAAGACTAACAAGAATGACAAATAAATAGACAAATTCACCAAAAGAAAAAAGAAAAGAGGATTTGAATTAATAAAATTGGAGATGAAAAGGGAGACATTACAAAAGACACTGAGGAAATTCAGAGAATCATGACATACTTGAAAAATCTATTTCCCACTGGAAAATCTAGAAGAACTGGGTGAATTCCTAGATATAACCAAACAAAATTAAATTGAGATGAAGTAAATGATTTAAGTAAACTCATAACAATCAACAAGATAGAAGAAGTAATTTACTAACCCCAAAGTTGAAAAAAAAAAGTCCAAGGTTGGAAGATTCAGCTAAGAATTTTACCAGATTTTCAAAGAAGTACTAACATTCAACCCATTCCATAAAGCAGAAAAAAAGTACAATCTCCAAATTCTTTAAAAAAAAAAACCCAGCTCTACCCTGATACCAATGCCATACAAAGACTCAACAGCAACAACAACAAAGAAAATTATAGGCTGGTATTTCAAATGAACATAGACACAAAAATTCTCAATAAAATACTTGTAAACTTAATTCAGGAACACATCTACTTAATTCTTGCTTATACAGAGAACAAATAGAAACTATTCTTTCCATGGAAAAATATTAGTCTAGTATGAAGTAATACTACTATAATGTAAGTATTAGTTTAATGTAGAATTAATTCTTCTGAAAAATAAGTAAGTTAATATTAATTGTATATGTATTTTTTATTTTTTCCTTTTATTGAAAATAGATTCCTTTCTTACAACATATGTCCTAATTGTGGATTTCCCTCCCTTTATTCATCCTAGTTCCTCCCCATTCCCTTTCCATCTAGACCCATCCACTTTCTATTTCTCAGTAAAAAAGAATGGGCCTCTAAAGGATAATAACAAAATATAATAAGATAAAATAAAAACTATCATATTGGAGTTAGATAGGACAAACAAGCAGAAGGAAAAGAGCCCAAGAGAAGGATTACCCATTCACACACTCAGGAATCCCATAAAATCACTAAACTGGAAGCCATAAATATTCCATACTGTGGTGCAAGCTGAATGTATATTAACACAAAATTATCACCATTTATATAATATTATTTTGAATTTATAATATGAAAATAAAACTGAAATGAACTCTTTAAAAAGAGCACAAAAATTATTGACCCATGATTTAGTTGACTTTATCCCAGAGATGCAGGGATGGTTCTACATATGTAAATCAATAAATATAATCTACCAAATAGACTCAAGGACAGAAACTAGATGACCATCTCATTAGATGCAGAAAAGGTCTTTGAGAAAAATCCAGCATCCTTTCTTGACAAAGTTCTAGGTATTCTAGGGATACAGGAGACATATCTCAACATAATATACATAACTTACAGCATGCTAAATAGAGAAAAACTATAAGCATTTACATACAGTTAGGAAGAGGACACACTCTCTTGCCTCCTGTAGTACATAGTGTTTGATTTCACTTCTAAAGCAATAAGACAAGTGAAGGGTTAAAATGAGATACAAATAGGAAAGGAAGAATTTAAAGTATCCTTACTTGCAGATAACATAATACTAAACATTAGAGTCTCCACTATAAAATTACTACAGCTGACAAACTTATTTAACAAAGTAGCAAGATACAAAATCAACATACTAAAATCAACAACTGTTATCTCTATAAATGGCAATCATACAAAGAAAGAAATCAGGGAAACAATACCTAATTCAAAATAGCCTAAACACACACACACACACACATACACACACACACACACACACAATTAAATAGGTCTAATCAGGTGTGGTGGTTTAAATAAGATGTCCCCCATAAGCTCACATATTTGAATACATACTCACCAGGGAATGGAACTCTTTGATAGGATTAGAAGGATTAGGAGGTGTGGTCTTGCTGGAGGAAGTGTGTCACTGGGGGGTGGGCTTTGAAGTTTCAAAAGCCCATGCCAGTACCATGTCAGTCTCTCTTTCTCTGCTTGTGAATCAGAATGTAACTCAGCTACTTCTCCATCACTGTATCTGCCTGCATGCTTCCTGCCATAATGATAATGGACTAAACCTCTGAAACTACAAGCAAGTTCCCAGTTAAATACTTTCTTTAATAATACTTGCCTTGGTCATGGTGTCTCTTCACAGCAATAGAACAGTAACTAAGATGTCAGGGAAATGAAAGACCAGTACAAAGAAAACTTTAGGATACTAAAGAAAGAAATGTAATAAGATACCAGAAGATGGAAAAACCTTTCTTTCTCATGAGTTGTTAGGAGTAATAGTATAAACATGGCCAGCCTATGAAAAGCAACCCAGAGATTCAATGCAATTTCCATCAAAACTGCAATGTAATTCTTCACAAAAACTGAATATCTTAAATCTAATATGGAAGCACAAAATACCTAGGATAGCCAAAGCAATTTTGAGCAACAAGAAAATGCTGAGGTTAGCACTATCCCAGATTTCAAACTGTACTATAGAGCTATAGTAATAAACATGGTGCTGGCATGAAAACAGACTCATTGGTTAATAAAACAGAATCAAAGCCCCACATACATGCCCACCCATACAACCACCTTATTTTTGACAAAGAGGCCAATTATATACATTGGAGAAAAGACAGAATTCAACAAATGGTGTTGGCAAAGCTGGATAGTTATACGTAAAGAATGAAAATATTCTTCCCTCTTACCTTGCACTAAACTCAACTTCAAAGAAATTAAGGACTTCAACATAGGACCTGATACCTTGGATCCGATAAAGCAAAAAATAAAGAATATGCTTGAACTTATTTGCATAGGAAATACCTTTCTGAACAGGATACCAACAGTGCAGGCATTAAGACCACTAACTAAAAAGAGGGACTTCATAAAACAAAACCTTCTGTATAGCAAAGACACCACTATTAAGTAAAAAGGCAGCTTGCCTCATAGGAAAAACTTTTTACAAGTTATATATCTGACAAAGGGTTTGTATCTAGAACATAGAAAGAGCACGACCATTTGAACACCAAGAAAACAGACCAACACATTTAAAATGGGGCATGGAACTAAACAGAGAGTCTTCACAGATGAAATACAAATGGCTGAGAAAACTTTTCAATATACTCAATCATAATGGAAATGCAAATTAAAACTACTTTGAGACTGCATCTTACCCCAGTCTGAATGGATAAGACCCGAAAACCAATGACTACACATGCTGGTGTGGATGCGGGAAATGAGGAACACTTATTCACACCTGGTGAGAGTACAAACTGGTGCATCCACTATGAAGATTAACTGAAAAGCAAGAAATAGACCTACCACTGGTCCTGTTATACCATTCTTAGGAACTCACCCAAAGGACTCTATATCCTACTGTAGAAATATTTGATCATCCTTGTTCATTGCTGCTGTAATAACAACTGCCAGGTAATTGCAACAATCTAGATATTCATAACTGATGAATGGATAATAAAAATAACTGATGAATAGATAATGAAAATATTCTACTTTTTGCAGTGAAATATTACTCATCTGTTAAGGAAAATGAAACTATGAAAGTCACAAGTAAATTGATGGTGGTGGAAATAAATTATTCTTTGTTAAGTAACCCAGACCTAGGCAAATGTAATGTGTTTTATTTCATTTGTGCTTATTAGTTTTCAATGTTCAGATATATATGTTTTACTTGAAATACCCATAGAGGTCAGGAGATTGGTAATATACCATGACATAGGGGTGGGAGTACTCCCAAGGGAGGAGTAGACAGAACACAGTTGTATAAAGGATTATAGGACATCTCTCAACTTTCATCAGAAAAGCTTCTTTGTGCAGCAGATGATTAACAATGTTTGGGGGACAAAACAGTACAGTTGCACACATGACCTCACAGGAGATGTTACAGCATTCACAAGACATTGCACAAGCTCAAGACAAACAAAATTCCGACATGGGAAGGGGTCCACATGAAGTTCTGTCTCTAATTGAGGACTTGACTGATAGCTGCTGGAAAAGGAAGAGTCATTTTTCTTTAAGGCTGTAATTCGTGATGGGCTGACTATGCTTCAGCAGATGGCTATGTGGTGGTATTCTAGTTGTACTGAAATGTGATTTTGATTGTATGTCAAATCAGAGAAAATAATTCCATTACCTATCCTATTTTGGTAAACCCAAGATGTATCTAATGCACTTTCTATCCTAATTAATCTTCAACCATAACTAACTAATCTTCAACTCCCTCAGAGACCCAAGAAGGAAATAATATTAGCTAACAAAAATAAAAACAGGAAGTGCATGCAAACAACTTCCAAAAAATTTGTGAGTTGACAGAAACAGCCAGCTGCCTGGACAGTCACCTGAGGTTTCCACAGTGTTGGGGCATCATCTTCAGCCTATAGGCTTAGCATATCTGACAGACTCATTTGTGAAGTAGGATGTACACAAGGTCAACAGTTCAACCTCACATAGGGTGAGAGCAGTCCATGTACCAGAAACACCTGAATTCCACTAGTGTCATGTCATGATTCAGGATTTTAAATTCTGGAAATTGTTGACAGTTTTTGAATTCAGCTGTCCATTCTTCTTGGCTGTGTACATATGGCTTCATCTCAGCATCCCCTTTTTCTCCACATCCCTCTATTAAATGCCAGTCTACTATTGAGAGGCGTGAGCTTTCAGCTGCTGTTCCATTGCACAACAGAAGCCATCAGCTCTCTGCCTGTTAAGCTGCCTTCGAAGAAAAGGGCACTGTACCTTTTCCGGAATGCGAAGGCCACTTCAAGGATGGGGCCATATTGTCCTGGCCTCAGAAGATGCCTTTTGATAAAGCCATAACCACACTTGTTTTGGCAAGAATCAGTAGTCCTTTGTTTCGTGTTTTGTCTGTCCATTTTGTCCTATTGATTCGAGGATACTTTGTTGTCCAGTGGCTAACTTTTGCCACAATGAAAGTTGACTCCATATGCAGTTTCTTCAATGCCCATATTTTCTCTGAAGTAGATTGGTACTGCCAGGAGCTGACATGTCTCAAAAAAGAAAAATTTTCTAAGTTATTAAAACATTTTAAATGCCATATTCTGTAGACCTCTGAAGGGTTTGTAGATGACCTGTCTAAAACATCTCTGCTCAATTTTTAAAACATATCTAATATGACTACAAGTTCTATTGCAATGTCTAACTACTAACTTTCATTTCTTTATATCCTAATAGTTGGTAATAATAACATTCAAGGATCAGAAAATTGCATTACAATTTTAATTGTTAAATGAATGGTATGAATACAAATTGTTAAATGAATGGTATGAACACAATTAGAATTATACATATAGCATTTTCTAACAATATCAGTTTCAAATTTGTATACAATATAAAACAATCCAATCCAATGTAAAGTATTTAAAACTAGTAATTGTCTTTTTCTTTTCTTTCTTTCTTTCTTTCTTTCTTTCTTTCTTTCTTTCTTTCTTTCTTTCTTTCTTTCTTTCTTTCTCTCTCTCTCTCTCTCTCTCTCTCTCTCTCTCTCTCTCTCTCTTTCTTTCTTTCTTCTTTCTCCCTTCCTTCCTTCCTTCCTTCCTTCCTTCCTTTCTTTCTTTTTTTTTAAACAAGAACCTTAAATCTGATCTCCTTTGCTTAGCCTTTTTCCTAACCCTTGAACCACGTTAGAAATTGAAGTCTCTGGCTGGGTTCCAGAACAGCTTGTGCAAGGTCCCACCAGTCCTGTGAAGACAGCACAGTGGTGAGTTGCATCAGGAAAGTGCAGAACTCTGCAGATGTTCCCTGCAATGACACTTAAGATGACTAACCAGATCATATGGATGGAGTTATGGAAAAGTATATTTTTATATTAAACATTTTAAGTTGGAACTTTTGTTTCCTTCAATTTGTCCTTATAAGAGAAACTGAACAAAAAACTGAAGCCAGGCACTTGTGGTATATGCCTTTAACCCTAGCACTCAGGAGGCAGAGGCTAGTTCGAGTTCACCCCAGGGCAACTTTATTTATTAACATACAATCAAAATCACATTTCAGTACAATTAGAATACCACCACATGGCCATACATCCTGAAGTATATGGGCAGTGAAAATTTGACTTAATGTTTTACAAAAAGCAAAAACACAAAGTTGGATGAGCAGGAAGGAGGCTGTATCTAGAAGTTGGAGGAGACAGTGAGTATAATCAAAATACATTATATGAAATTATCCAAGAATTAGTAAAATGTTTTTAAAAGAACAAACCCACAAAAGTTTATGCTTAAAAGAAGATTAAATGATAACTCTTCCCCTCAAGTAGTTTTTCAAAAGCTAAGTCCTATTGAATTGAGGATACATTTTTAGACCTATTTCGTCTTAGAAAAAAATATTTTATGTGCATTTCACCAAATCTGTAGATCACTTTTGCTAACATAACCGACAGTTTATACAATCACTAATTCTGTCAACCAATGATCAAATGAATTCTTTCCATGTCATAACATCTTCAGTTTCCCCCAGTGACTTACAGCTGTCATTGTAGCGTTTTCACCGTAGAGTTTTCATTGTAGAGTTCTCAATGTCAAGATTTCACTGTAGAGTTCTTTCACCGTCTCCATTAAATGTATTCCTCAATATTTTAAATTTTTGAAACTCTTGTGAATGAGATTATTTTCCTGATTTCTTCGGTAACAAATCCATTACTGGGATATAGAAAGACTACTGGCCTTTGTTCATTGATTTTATATATTGTCACTTGGCTGAAAATGTTTATCAAATCTGAAAGAGTATTCTGGCAGAGTCATTAGGGTTTTTTAAATGTAGAGTCATGTCATCTACAGAAAGGGATACTGTGATTTCTCTTTTTCCTGTTTGTGGCACTTTATTTTTTTTAATCTATTGCCGAGATACTATTAGCTAAGACCATGAACATTCTATTGAATATGAGTGGGTACCTGTCTTACTTACTTTTCCATTGCTGTGAAGAGACACCATGACCAAGAAAACTTATAAAAGAAAGAGTTTATTGGGTCTCATTGTTACAGAAGGTTAGAGTCCATGATCAAAATGCCAAGGAGCATGGCAGCAAGCAGACAGGCATGTCACTGGAGCACTACCTGGAAGCTTATATCCTGATTCATAGATAGGAGGCAGAGAGGGAGTGGTCTGGGCCTTTTAAGCCTAAGAGCCCATGCCCCAGTAACACACCTACTTCAACAAAGTCACACCTCCTAATTCTCAAACAGTTTCACCAGTTGGGGATGAAAGAGTCAAATATATTAGCCTATGAGTGTCATTCTCATTGAAATCATCCTAGTACTTTTGTCTCATTTTTTTTTTTGGAGTTTTTCAAGACAGGGTTTCTCTGTGTAGCTTTGCGCCTTTCCTGGAACTCACTTGGTAGTCCAGGCTGGCCTCGAACTCACAGAGATCCGCCTGGCTCTGCCTCCCGAGTGCTGGGATTAAAGGCGTGCGCCACCACCGCCCGGCAATCATTTTTGATTTTAGAGAGATGGTTCCATGGTTAAGAGTACTTGCTACCCTTGCAGAAGGTCCACATGGTGACTCACAACTGTAACTGCAGTTCCAAAAGATCTGAAACCCTCCTCTGACATCTATAATCACCAGGCACACATGTGGTTCATGTGAATATATGCAGATGAACACTATTTTTTTTCTTGAGATTTTTTTTGCAACTGCAATTATAAGGGAAATTGATCCATAATGGGTTTTGTTTTATTTATTTATTTATTTATTTATTTATTTATTTATTTATTTATTTATTTATTTATTTTTTACTGGTGTACTTTTCCTGTTTTGGTATGAGAGTAATGCTGGCTTCATATCATGAGTGTGGAAGTGCCCCCTCCCTTTCTGTTTGATGGAACAGTTTGAGGAGCACTGTTTTTCTTAAAGGTTTAGTAGAATTTAGCTATGACCCTATGGTCCTGGATTTTTATTTAATGGAGGGCTTTTTACTACAGTTTCAATCCTTTCATAGTTTCTTAGTTTAACTTTTAGATTTTTCCAGGTTTTTAGAATACAGATTTTTCAGAATATTCCCTAATGATCCTCTGGATTTCATTGTGATCCACTGGAGCATGTCCCATTTCACCTCTAATTTTATTAATTGTGTTCTCTCTGCCTTTGTCTTTCTCTGTCTATCTCTTTGTGTCTCTGTCTCTCTCCATCTGTCTCTTTCTCTCTCAGTTAGTTTGGCTAGGGCTTTGTCAATCTTGTATGGTTTTTCCTTGAACCAAGTCTTTGGTCAATTGTCTTCTGTTCTTTAATTTCCATTTCAGGAATTTCTGCCCTGACACTTAAGATTCGTAGTCACCTACTGCTTTTGTGTGTGGTTTGTTCTTGTCTCTTTGATAAGGTATTCTCTCAAAATCTCTCAGGATTTCTGCTCTAAGCCCTGTTAGCTGTGTCTTCCTCTTGGAACTGCCTAGGTTGCATCCCAAATGTTGTGGTAAGCTGTGCTTTCATTTGATTGTGGGAATTTTCCAATTTATTCAGAAGCTTTCTGCAGTTTAGTATTTAACACAATACTGCTTAACCTGGCTGAGTGTTTCTGAATAGCTAGCAGAAAAGCAGAGCTAAATGTGGAGGTATTTGCCTACAATCTCTGAGCTCATTAGGCAGAAGCAGGAGGATTGTGATTTGAGACCAGTGTGGCTATATACTAGGATTCTGCCTCAATAAACAATCAAAAACTTTGAAAACATTGCTAAATGAATCAATAAATACAGTTACAAACATTGTATATAATTTTTAAAGTATTTTTCTTTATAGAAAATAGTCTTTCCTACAGATGTTAAATAAGGATGCTGGTTACCACACTTGTTATTTAATGCCATTTTCCAAATAGCCACCTTGATGGAGTCTTGTCTTAGTTAGGGTTTCTATTGCTGTGAAGAGACACCAAGACCATGGTAACTCTTCTAAAAGAAAACATTTAATTGGGGCTTGCTTAAGATTTCAGAGGTTTAGTCCTTTATCATCATGATGGGAACATGGTGGCATGAAGGCAGAAATAGTGCTGGAGGAGTAGCTGGCAACAGGAAGTTGGGCAGTATCCTGAGCATAGGAAACCTCAAAGCCTACCCCCACAGTGGCACACCCACTCCAACAAAGCCACACCTCCTAATGGTGCCACTCCTTATGAGATTATGGGGGTCATACAAATTTGTACAAAAAAATACAAATTACATTCAAACTACCACAAGCCTTAAGCAAAATAAAAAATGGAACTAAATATTCATTTTACCAAACTGACCCAAATAATAGAGAAAATCATATAATGCAAACAATAGCTGTGCTGATACATTATGTATTCTGATTCTAAATTGCATTTTATTCTCAGGACATAATTTGAGATTCTCATACTTTCAGCCATGGGTTGGATCACAATAAATACCATCCACTTCTGTGTTGATCAGGACACCATTAAATTTATGTGGCAGAGACTCAGGCCAAGATGACTTATAGAAATTGAATGAAGGATGAAGACTGGAAATATTGCTCAGTGGGAGAGTGCTCGTCAAGCTTATTCAGAGGCCTGGCTTCAATCTGTAGCATCACAAAATAAAGATAATGAATAATATGAAGAACATCAAGTGCAGAGTAAACTTTATTTGTACAGATAGAATTGGTTACAAAACAAAATTGAAAGTATTTAAATTGGAAATGATGACTCAATTTGTAACTCCAGCACTTGAGTCATGGCAAGAGGACTGCTACACAGTTGAGGCAAGTCAGGACTATGTAGTGATTTGAGACTCACCAGGGCTTCAGAGTGAGAGAGACTCTGTCTCAATACAAACAAATGGAAAACCAAAAATACAAATAAGCCAAAACAAGAGCAAGAAATAAGTGGAAGAAACTTGTTGGCACAGTTAGGAAGCTGAAGGAGGTAACTAATTCTCTGAATGCTGAATTCAGAGAGCATAAAATGAATGATAGAATTAGAATACATGTGCGTGCACACAAACCATTCTGCCTGTTTTGCATCCTGCTGTGTTCTTCCTCTTAGGCAAGTTCTGTTTATATAGTGACAGAGACAACCCTCATTTCTGGGCTACTTCTCTTAGCTGTCCAAATCTGATGAAAGGGTGCTGTAGGATAATCCTCTTGTACACTGTAAAGATTTTTCACTTGAATTAATTTAAGAAAATGCTGATTGGCCAGTAGCCAACAGGAAATATAGGCAGAGCAATCAAACTAGGATGACAGGAAGGAGAAGGGTGGAGTTAGGAGTCACCAGCCAGACACAGAGGGAGCAGGAGATGAATATGCTATGCTAATAAAAATATCACCATGTGAAAAAGCATAAATAGAAATATGGGTTAACTTAAAATATAAGAGCTAGTTAGTAATAAGCCTGAGCTATTAGCTGAGCATTTATAATCAATATAAGCCTCTGGTTGATAATTTGGGAAGTAGCTGCCTGGTATTCAGGAACTGGCAGGTGGGAGGGAACTGTCTGTTTACATATGGTGTTCCAATGCGTGGCTGAAATTTCCACATAAATCTGACAAAGTTTTAAAAAAGGATTCTAGACACACAAGAATGGAGTCAAGCATGGCTTTTTGGTAGCTGCCTTTTCTCAGGTGGGCTCTGTTTGCTGGTGGTGAGCAGAAACACAGCTCCTTTAAGAGAAGCTTCTTGGCTCAGTGCTAGAGGTAAAAAAGGGCAGCTCTTTTAAGAGGCCCTGCTACCAAACACTTATATGTTTTTTATGAGCAGCCAGCAGCATGCTATTCAGTACTGGTGATAAACATACCTCAACCACCATGAGATTAGCTTCTCAGGGAACTGGGGGGGGGGATCAGCACCAGCATGCCATGATCTAAGTTACACAATAATTTTCTTGCTTGTGTAGATACAAAAGGTTACAGGTGTGCAGTAAGGACAGATTCAGACAAAAAGTGCCTCTAAACAGGTCACAATGTGTTTAAAAATACATGAAGGATTGGGAGAAAAAAGAAAAAGGGTAGAGAAAGTTCTTAAAAAAGAAATAGAGTAATAAAATATAATAAGCCATGTAAAGATGAAAAATAGAGAGAGAGTCTGGATACTGTACATTATTGTGTTGTCATTAAATTTTTGAATACTAATGAACAAATGATAACTGCTGAGAGACATTTGATTATGAAAGCTGCTAGGTTAAACCTACCTATCTATTTTAAAAAGATATTGACTTCAAAATTTAAGTTGGAAGATACTTTGGGAAAGAGGTTCTACTTTTATTTCCACAGGAAATGAGAGGCTATGGATTCATTCTCAGTTAAGAAAAATGAGATTTGATTGAGGAAGACCCCTTGAAAAATCTCTGATGGAAATGGATGGCCCAGATGATACAACATTTCAGAGCACCTCTGTTGCAGTTTCCTCTGAGTTCTGCATCCAGAATAGCTCAAGAATGCTGGCTGAGATGATACAGCCTCACAGACTACTCCAGCCAAGACTTAGTATTGTCCTAAAATTTTTCAGGTCTCCCCAAAGATTACCAGTGCCCTCAATCAGCAGGAAGTAGTCTAGAGAACTATACCCATATTCCCAAGAATAAATTATGAATGTTTGTCATCATTTAGGGGAGTCAGTTACAAGTTGTTAGGGATAATGATCAGGAAAAAAAAGCTGAACAAAGGAGATTAGATTCAAGGATCTTGTTCTGAAAAGAAAAAGAGGGTATACAGAAGTTATAGGATAAAAGGGTAGATTATTGAATCTATTTTAATCCAAAAAACAACTATTAATCTTACACATGTTACATTGGTGTGGATTTTAGTTCATTGATACAAATTTAAGGTTAATTCTGTTATACTGTATGTACATTTCTACTCTTGTTTACAGTATTATGTTTATGCAGTTCATTTAAAAATGTAATATATAATTAAAAATACAGATTAATTAATAGTCATTTATAATAACAAATTTATAGTCATGGTAGGTGTGTTTTCAAGGTCATATAGAGATATATTTCAGACAGATAGGCAATTCAAACACTTCAAAGACCTACAGAATATGGCATGTAAAATGTTTTAATAACTTAGACTTTTCTCAATAGTGAGACACATCTGCTCTTGGCAGCACCAATTACTTTAGAGACAATAATGGATATTGAATAAACTCCATATGGAGTTTGTTTTCTTTATGGCAAAAGCTAGCCATGTGGGCAAAGGAACTTCTTTTGCCTCAATTGCTGACAGTTACTGTGCAAATTGGACCAGTAGGAAACAAAAAAGGCAGCTGCTCAACTTTGCCCAAACAAGGTAGGACAGTTCTTCAAAATTCCCAGCTTCGTAGGAAAGTCTGTCAGATATGCTAGGCCTTTACACCAAAGATGGATGACTCAATGTTGCAGAGAAATTTTGGGTGACTGTCCAGAAAGCCTGATGTCCCAGTCATTAGGTAACATTTTATCCTTGTGGAGTCTTTGATGAAGGTGAAGACTAGATATTCATAGATATAATTTTTCTTAGTTATGATAAAAAGGTAAATTAGATATAAAACTTTGGACTCACCAAGATAGGATGGATAATTAAATGTTTTCTCTGATTTTTGTCAAATACAAATAGACTGGATATTGTAACAGTAATTCCTACAACTGTTTTTGTTGTATATAATCTTACTATATCAAAGTTAAAACCTTCCTTTTTAATTAGACAAAATGGGGGTAATGCTGTGGAATAATCTTCTTGTATATTGTAAAGGTTTATCATTTGAATTGGTTTAATAAAATGCTGATTGGCCAGTAGCCAGGCAGGAAGTATAAGTGGGACAACCAAACTAAGGATGATGGGAAGAAGGGAGGAGTCAGGAGTTGCCAGTTAGATACAGAGGGAACAGGAGATGAACATGCTATGATAATAAAGATGCAGCCATGTGGAAAAGCATAAATAGAAATATGGGTTAACTTAAAATATAGGAGCTAGTTAGTAATAAGCTTGAGCCATTGGCCAAGCATTTATAATTCATATTCAACCACTGGGTGTCAGTTATTTGGGACGAGGCAGTTGGCACAGAGAAACGTCTATTTACAAAAGGGAATGCCCTTTCCCCTGTACCTTTCCTCAATGTTTTGCACTCATCATAACTGACTCACCTTGGAGATGACTGGGTTATTCGTTAATGGTATACACAACACATGTCTGTCACTGGTTTCACTCCTTAAGAGCACAGAAAGAAAAATCAGTTGCTAATTGTTGTTGTTTCTATCACGTTTTATAAAAACGGTTCTGTACTTCTGTATGAAAATTAGAACCTGAACCAAACAAGTGAAGTGACAAGCTTCATCTTAAGAATTCCTGGGCCAATGCCTTCTGCATTTCTAAGGAATACCCGCAGCCTTTAATTTAAAGACCATAAAGTAAGTTTACTTCTGAAAGTTAAATCACATAAGGGGAGGATGATTTTTGTCTTCAAGTGTGTCTGCCTTAATTTCCAGTACGTTTTTTATGAATTCTATTTTATTTTGTTTTTAACACACACACCCCTGCAATTGTTAAGGTCATTAATGTTACTTATAGTCCTGTTTTTGATGTTGTTATGTTAGGATTGTCCTGGGCTCTTTTTATTGGAATGAGACCTAGTGAGTAGTTTTGGTCACTATTGTGAGCAAAAGTGATGTGTCTTAACTGTAAGTAGTTAACATTTTTTCTTTCATTTTGCATTTGAGAAGAGGTGATGTGTCTGGTATGCCATTCTATGTCTGTATGTAATCACAGCTAAGTTCCAGTTGGAAAAGGAAATACACCTTTATTACTCAGATTCCTGATATTTTGCTCTTGTTTGTTATTAGAGCAAAACCTGGTTTAATCTGACTGATGCATAAATGCTGACATAAATCTTAAGTGTTATATTGTACCTGACCTACACAACAACCCCATGAGGTAGGAGTTCAGATTTATTTATTTCTTATTCTTTTATAGATAATTAAAGAAGCTCAAAGGAACTGAAGTCTTTGCCCTACAGACACGGTGAGAAAATTGGAAATGAAACTCAGAATTGATGACTTGTTATCTACCGCTTTATTTATTTACTTATCTATCATGCTGAGGATTGAACTCAAGTCTTCTTCAAACATGATAGGTGCAGTTCCCATCATCTCTCGTCCCTGCTGTTTTTGTAAAAGGATATTACTATCAACTCAGAAAGAATCTGTAACTCTTGACAGACATGCTCTCAATGTAAAAACTTTCAAGGATGAATACTATGCACTATAATTTATGTTTAGACATGCTGATTCATCACATTGTGTGTTTCCCACTTCTGTGGTTTTATTTGTCATTTGCTTGATCAGTGTATCCATGAGCTAAAGACTGCTCAGAAGGAAATCAACCACTTTTAGAAATACACCCAGGAGCTAGAGAGATGGCTCAGTTGTAAAGTTCTTACCATGCGAGCATGAGGACCTGGCTCCCCAGAACTTGGGTTTTAAGAAGGCCAGCACTGTAGGCTGATCCCTAGGGCTCACTGGCTCACCAGCCAAACCTAACAGGTGAGCCCCAGGCCAGTGGGACACCCAGTCTCAAAAAGCAAGATGGCTGATGCCTGAGAAATGACAATCAAGTGTGACCTCCAGCTTCCCCAAGCACAGTGACAGACATGCACACTCACCTGTGGACATATGAACCAAAACACACACAGAATATAATAGTATGACTTAATTGCTATGTTTTGTTTAGATAAACTGTAAAAACTGAATTCACAATTAATATCTATGACAGTTTTATGTCATAAATCCCCACTCTCTTGAATGTGAAGATAATATTCAAATTCTTCTGTGTTTTTCGAGGCAAATTTCCATGGGAGATTTCTAACTGAGGACTTGGTGCATGAACAACTCGTGAAAAAGTTTTTGGACCTGGATCTTTCAGGTGTCCCAGTTTCATCCAGTCTACACCCTGTAAAACTATCTAGAGAAATTATTAACTATATAATGAGTCTGAAAGCAGCAGCTGCTAGGTTCTCTTCCCTCCCTTCTGACCTCCGTCAAATATATTTGTAGAGTACATATTTATCTACTTAAAATAAAAAAGAAAGAGAGGGGGAAAAAAGCCCTGTCACCTCCCTTCTAAGAGGAAGTAAGCAGGGCTTTGCCTGAGGCTATAAAAATATTGACAGTAGATAATGAGCCTCCATGAGATACTAGTGGGAAGTGAGTTAATCATCACAGGATCGAACTGCATGCAGCTTCAGATGCTGCTTCATATCAGAGCCACTATGAATGAAGTTTTTGTCAACTGGCTGGTGACAGAACACTTTCAACCTTGCTTTCTCGGTAACTGGAAAACTCAATGCCAGGCACGTACACTGAGTTAGGACACGCGTATCCTTATCAATGTCCATGAATTGTTTTAGCACAAATATAAGGAAGAATATGAGCATCCTGCGAGGGATGAATAGCTCAGCACTATGATGATCAGTAAGTAGAAATAGTAGAAAAGGAAACCCTAGTTTGGAAAATATCGCAAGAAATAAGACATCCATTTAGGCAAATAATGTTGCCCTATTTAATAAGGAATTTTCTCTTTTAAAAAGTATTACTATACTCTAATATTCTCATAAGCCTCAGGTGTTACAATTTTTGTTTTACTTTTCCAAGACATCTCACTATGTAGCCAAGGCCGCCTGAAACTGGAGATCTCTTGCCTCAGCCTCCCTCGTGCTGGGGTTACAGATGTTGGATGCCACACGTGGCTTGATACTAGCTTCTTTTAGAAGCCCAAGAAGTTTCCATGTAGCCTGAGATGGTCCTTGTGGCAGGAAAAAAAAATCTCCAAATCCAGCTTGTTCGCAGTGAGAGGTAAAGATGTTTTGTGACGTGTCTCTACCTCCTCAGAAATGGATCAATGGAGCCAACCACTCTGAAAATAACAGTTCCATCCTTTCCTGAAGCATAAATCTTTACTGCACTTCAGTATAAACCAAACTGAAGAGATATGATCTACTGTTTCCTGTAATGATTAACCCTCTATTTGCCAGCTGTCCTGGTGCATACCTCTAGACTTGAGCACACATTGGGAAGGTAGGAGAGTGCCCAGGTACAGCTCTCCCTCTTCTGCAAACATTACAGTAGCAATTGTTCCCTTCTCCAAACTTTAACTGAATTCCTTACTCCTCCTCTGTGGTTTAACTTTCAGAGCAAGTGATGAGACCATCTGAAGCCTCGGCTGTGTGAGAGGCAGAAAATGATGATGACACTGTCAGGTAGGGATGAATTAGTTGACTGCTGAAAAATTCAGGAGGGCCCTGTGGAGGGATCAGTTTCCTGGGCAGGCTCCAGGCACGGTTCCTTTATGTCATATCCTCTATTGTTCTTTGTAAAGTCCTGCAAACCTAGTTTACAGGTACATGGGCTAAAATTATTTCATTGATTCAAGACAGTATCTTTGGGGGCAACCTGCTTGTTCTTTAGATGAGAAAAGAAAGTTGGCCATTGACAGCATGTGTGAAGAAAGAAACAGAAAATACTGAGAACTGTCTCAGAGTAGCCTCCAGTGGAGCTAATAATATCTTAGTGGCCAGTGGTGGAGCAGCAGCATGTTCTTTGGGCTGCAGCCAAAGTGAGCATGGAAGAGATATTCTGGCAGACTGGCTCTGGAATCCGAGGAAGGACACATTGGTGAGCTCTGATGCCAGCAATCCATAGATGAACATTGAATGAAGGTTACTATAGCAGGTGCCTATTCCGGGAGGAATTCTAGCCGCAAAGAAGTAGAGACCTATAACGCTTGATCAAACAGATGGACCCATGCTGACCTTAACGATCGCCAGCTGATTCGCTGAGATTAAGCCTCGAAAGCTAAAGTATACAGATTCCGGGTATCTTTGTCAGAGGAGTGGAGGGAGGGAAGAAAGAATAGAGAAAGAGCCTTCGCTTCACAATGACAGGAGATTCGTTTCCAACAGGAGCTGCCCACTTCACCTCTCCAGTCCTGGCCAGCTGCTCGGAGAGGCACTGCAGTAATCCACAACTCTGCCAGGCAATAGTTTGCCATTGCCAGAAGCAAGCACTAGCTAGCCTAGCAGTCAGAGGTCATTCAGGTCCCGCCTGGACTGTGGGGGCCAACAGGGAAGGAAAGACCTGAGGAACGGAACCTGAAGAGGTGAAGACAAGACAAGGAAGGGAGCAAATGGAAACTCAAACCCCTGTCAAGGAAAAGCAATAGAAGGACATTAAGATACAGGAGTGGGGAAGAGCCCACGATTAGCTGAGGACTGGTGGGAAATGATGGGAATGGAAGCTCTAGATGATGATGAATAAAAGCTGATTAAGGCTAAAAGGCCTGGAGGGAAGAAGGCACTAGTAAGCACAGTCAGGGGACACATGCAGCAAGAAAACTCAAAGGAAGACAGGCTATCACAGCTAGCCTGGTGAGCCAGGCACTGTACCAAGTGTGGGTCCATTGCAGAGAGCCAACTGCTCAAGACTGTGTGTGGTACCTGAACATATACAATCCTAGAATTTGGGAGGCCAAGACAGCAGGATCCTGCTGCCATCTAGGTATCTTCATGGGGTTTGTTTTCTACCCCAGTTAAAGAACTAAAAGGCAGGGGGAAGGTCTCAGATACAGCAGGCAGCAAACAGGTAACAAAATGACTAAAAACGGAGGGAAGGCTGGCTATACAAGCTGTACAGAGAGAAAGACTCCTCACAAAGTGAGAAGGGGATCTCTAAACCAAAATTTATTTTCCCCCGAAAGCTGGGAGTTTTAAATGGTTTGGGGTCTGGGATGGGTCCCTCTCCCCCCATTTTAGATGGGATGACTGAAATGAAGAAGGAAGGGCTGATGGGATCACAGCTTCTATAAGCATGTTCAGGGCAGGCCTTGCATATATTGACCAGCCTAGGCTGGTCAATTAAGGCGGGGGTTTCTCATCTCAAGGAGCTGGCCCTTTGAAAGCAGATCACAAATCAAAGTATGAACACGACAAGTTTGTATCATGAAGTACTTAGAAAAAAAGGGAGAGAAAGGGTAAGAAGGAAGGCTTTGAGGGAGAGGGAGACTGACTCTTGGCTAGATTGGAGGCTGGGGTGGGGCAGCGCCTGGAAGAAGATGGGGTCTAGATAAACTTTTTTTTTTAATTCCCCAGTGGCAGGGAAGGCAGACTCCTCACATACATATTACATTCTTATTATATTCATTATATACATATTACAATAATAATACATACATCATTATATTCATTATATACATATTACATTCATGTTATATACATCATTATATTCATTATATACACATCACATCCATATTACAGTCTCTGGAAAGGGCATCAGAGACTCTCCCAAATGGTCCCTGCTGTGCACCTGCTTCTCCTCTAGAACCCCAAAGAAGCATTTCCAACTGAGTAGTCATGCCTTCCCACTCTTGCTCTCAGAGCAACTGGATAGCATAGGGCATACGACACAGCAGAGAACATGGAACCAAATCCAACACCCTTGTTCTAGGTGAATCCTCCTTTCTCTACCGAGCAGTAGACGTGATGGAGGATAAGAAGAGATACACTTCAGAAACTGCTGGGGAAGTGTTCTTTGGTCTACAACAAACCCTCTGGGATTTTAGCTGAATAGAAAAGAGCTTACATCACATTTTCATATTTTTCCCCCCAGAAGCAGAAGCCATCGAGAGGTCATAATATAGTGAGAGCAGTGTTTAAGCAGGGAGCTGGTGCGGTACCATGATTCAGGACTGATCACCAAGTGGTATGAATTCTATAAGGCTTCAAATTACCCCCTGAGGAGCTGTCCACTGTGCACGGAAGGAGAAGGTGGGGTGGGGCAACTACCCTGTAGGTAGACGTCTAGATCTGATGCTCTGAGTCTGAAATTCAGCCTAGGCAGCTGCCTGCAGTTTGGTCAGAAGTACAATTCCCTTTTCAAATATTTTCAGCTCAGCACTGTATGCCCTCCTTGAAAGTATCTAAATCACAAGCAAATCAAGAACTGTCTTAATCCAACCACCAGCAGTAGTATAAAAGGGAGAATTGACTCATGACAGGCAAAGAACCGAACTTTTGGAACAAAGAAATACCAAGACAATGATGACTGTTCACTTGCAGGGATGGTGAAAGGAAAAAGCCAATAGCTCAGATAACCAAGCCAATAAAAAATGCATGTTATCACTGAGTAAATCCACAGCTACAAATGTAGCAGGTAAATTCACATCTTCTTCCAAGAGAAACATCAAGCTTTACAACCCTATTTTCCTACCATCCCTGCCCTCCCCCATGCATAGATGGGCAACAGTTTTGGAAAATAATTTGTGCTCAGGTCATTATGTTCATGATATTCTATCACATATTCTTTTTTAAAATTTTTATATCTATGCTGTATTTACATCATTTCTTCCCCTCCTTCCTCTAGCCCTTCTTATGTCTCCCTCCCTTTCAAATTTATGATCTTTTTCTTTCATTATTATTATTATTATTATTATTATTATTATTATTATTATATACATGTATAAGTAAGTAAACATATAAAACAATCTGCTGAATTCACCTAATGTTGCTTGTATGTATATGATTTTAGGGCTAACCACTTGGTTTTGGAAACTATGGGGCTTGGAACTATGGGGCTCATCCTTAGGAAAGATTAATTCTCCCTCACCCAGCAGTTATTAAATGCTTGTAGCTTTTCATCAAGGTGTGATACTCATGAGATCTCCCTCATCTACATAGGCATGTCAATTTGTGTCATTGTTCGGGTCTTGTTTAAGCATCCAGGTTGTTGAGAATTCATGGGTGTAGCTTCCCTGTTATATAAGAAGACACAATGTTGAACAAAACTTTCTGGTCATCTGGCTCTTACACTTTTCCACCCTCCTTTTCGAAGTGTTCCCAGAGTCTACAGTGTAGAAGTTGTGTTGCAGATGTATCAGCAGGGGCTGGGTACCTCATGGTCACTTGTTCTCTGCATTGGCCTCATTTTCTAATTTCATACGCTGTTTGTTTAGAATTGGATACATTTTTTTCCCTAGAGGTAAAACATGGATTTCAATATAAAATAAGAATTTATTCTAGCCGGGTGGAGGTGGCACACACCGCTAATCCCAGCACTCAGGAGGCAGAGCCAGGTAGATCTCTGTGAGTTCAAGGCCAGCCTGGTCTACAGAGCGAGATCCAGGAAAAGCACCAAAACTACACAGAAAAACCCTATCTCTAAAAACAAAACAAAAAAAGACTCCATTATATCCAGTATCTGTCATATGAGAGGAGCAAAGATATAAATTTAAAAGAAAATTACTCTAACAAGTGTGCCCCCAAGTCTATCAAATGGGAAAGGATGGTTCCATTGTTATCTCTAAAGAGTACTTTATATCACTTAGGAGCAAAGGTATAATTGAAGAGTTCAGGGATCTACATGTCTACAGACTTGAGTCAGACTGGGAGGAGCAGCTATAAAGGGTTTGGGTCAAAACAGGACCTTGAGGCAGGAGGATGTGATAGAAAAAACACTAAAGCTAGACCAAGAACAGACCTATGACATCTGCCCACTTAGTCTCTTCTAGAACCTGTTCTTTCTGCTGATGTGAAACTACTAATGTACTATATTAATGAATTCATAAGGAACAAAATGTAACTATTCCTAAGTTCGAATGGAAGCAATTGGTTCTGTGGTTGATTTCTGAAGGCTGATCTACTGGTTTCAAGACACTCAAAATCTGACTATTTTCAACGGAAGCAATGAGGTGTACATGTTGGGTCAATATGGAACAGCAAATGAAACAGTCTGAAGGCTGACAGATGTCTACTTATACTAGCATGACCTAAGGGCTAAAACTTTTCATTGTTTGTTCTGGGATTCTTATTAAATTCTACAGTATTCCAAAAATTAAAAAGGTCTACTCTATTTGTGTGTGTGTGTGTGTGTGTGTGTGTGTGTGTGTGTGTGTATGCACACGTGTGCGCGCGCATCTCTCGTAGTGCCTGCTTCCTTTGCTCTATTGCTATCTTCTGAGTTCCACTCACTGAAGAGAAGAGGAGGAAGTAGAGGAACATGCTTAAGAAACTGTTGCTCAAGTAGAAGAACCAGTCATCAAAGAAAATGACAGTTTCCTTCGACAGTCACCTTTTATTAAGACTGGTCTCCTGTGTATTTTCTGATTACCATTAGCGACACAAAGGGCCATTTTGTCAGTTATCATAGTGGTTAATCTTCCATCAACACTGATGACTGTGTTCTGACCGTAATCATCACAGAGCAATGGGATCTTAGTCCACCCATTTAAGCCAAGGACTTCCTGGTAACCCTACCTCACCTATCTGCCCATCTCAGAGTTTGTTTAGCCTGAGCAAATTCTTATTCCTTGCTTTTACAAGCACTCATAATTATGAGTTTAGCCTCCCTCACCTAGCCCTCTTATGTCAGATAGTCCAGAGGTGAGTGCTTTGTATACTCTGTATTGGTGCTCCTATCCTCTGGAGGCAGCTGCCATCATTGGGCAGACACATTGCCCAAACCCCATAGCCTGGAAACAACAAAACTTTGAGACCAAGAAGCCGGTTGTTTGTTTCTCACTTTGGGGTAGGGGGCGTACTAAAAAGTGTAAATGAGATAAAGAGGAACTTTGAGGCACAGGTCCATTTAAACAGGCAATGTCAAGTAGTCCATTGGAGACTGGATTACATTTGTGTTCTAGGAGCTGTCTGCCTCACTTGTATATGATTCACCACAGGAACCTGGAAATGCAGATTAAAGTTTCCCCCCACCACCGCCACCTACTATATGTCTTGTGTTAGAAAAACATTTCAGGGAGTGAGTGGGGGGTGGAGTGGGGAGATCTCGCTTGCTATCTAGTTTTCGGAAACTGCTGCCATTACTGAAAAAAAAGAAACGACCTGCCATGACAGCTAGGGCCCTGTACTTTCGGATGTCTCCTAAAACACAAAAAATGATCCTTGCTCCGTAATTGCTGTGTCAGGTGGGGCCTGGGAAATCCAGGTTCTCTCCTCATCCTAATTCCTCCCCCAACAACACTCGAGTTCCAAGAGTTAGTGGGGGTGGGGGTGGGGGTGGGGGCAGGACATTGGGCTAACTCCGGAAGACTTTCCACAAGACCCAAACTAGCAGCCAGTACCCCAGAAGAGGAAAGGCATGGGGTGGCTTCTGCAGCTCAGACAGAGCTTGTAGCTTCCTTCATCAGATCTCTTGACTCTGCAAGTCAGAATCGCAGCTTTTAAAGTGACTCCAAACTTTCACTTGGGAGTGTATAGGTCCGCCTTCAGGTGGAGGAACCTCTCTGGTCTTGGGGAAACGTGCGAACTTGTAGAAGGGGTCTTGCCTCTTTAGACATTTGGCACAGAATTCCAATTTGTTTGGGACCCCCCCCCCCAAAAAAAAAAAAAAGAAAAAAGAAAAAAAAAAGCAGAGCTGACCCTGGATGTAGAGGGACCTAAAATCTGTGTGCCCTTGGTCTTCTTTAAAAGCAAAGGAGAGACAAGCGAGAGTCCTGTGATTGACAAGCGAAAGGCACCATCCGTGGACCAAAGTCTTTTCGCCTTTAAACTCGGGATAGTAACAGTATTTTTAAAACGGTTGAGAGTAGCACAGAGTGAGGAAATCGTATCTTGGGGCGGAAAGGAGACTGGATATTCAAGCCAGCGGAGCTCTATGCCAGGAGGCTGGCGGGGAGCGCTTCTGGTCCCCACTCGCTTGGGATGCTCCGGCTTCCTGCTCCTTGCTGGTTCACTGCTTCAGGTGCCACAGCCCCCGCGCTCTCCCGCTGCTGCCGCGGCCCCCATCCCCTCCCCTCGGCTTTGCTCGGCCCTGGATTCAGCAAGCTCCTTTTCTGGCGGGGCGGTTGCGGGGAGGTGCAGTGGGCAGTGGCGGCTCCCGCTGCGCAGCTGGGGACCAGAGGGGCCCGGGCGAGTGCGGGGGGCGGCGAGAGGCTCTGGCTTCTGTAAACTCTGCTGGTGGGGGGCCGAGCAAGGCTGTCTACCACGGGGAGGCAGAGGTTGAGGAGGCCGGGGAGGGTGAGGACGGTGTTAAATGTGGCCGCGCAGCTCCCCGGGGAGCGGCCTGAAAGCGAGTGCGCTCACCAGCTGACAGCGCGTGCTCCGCTCCAGACGCTCCGCACCGGGGCCAGGAGTCTCTGCCAGCCTCTCTATTGTCAGCCGCTCTCTAATTAAGAAACACTCACATTACGGCAAACTACCCCCACGCTTCTTGGTTCCTGTCCTTTCCTTTATCTTCCCCCGACTTCTCTCCTCCCCTGCCTCTCCCCTGCGTCCTAGGATTTAATCCATTCTCCACTCTCTTAGCCTTTTCCAGTTAGGAGCCTGGACGCGAAGGGATGACTCCCTGTCTGGGAAACCGGTAGGCCTGGTGGTCAGACTTGATGAAAAGTACTCAAGGTTTTATTTTAGCTCCTCCCTCCCCTGTGTACTACCCTTTCTCAAGAAAAGAACTGCAAACATTTTAGCTACCACCTGCCCTTGTCTGCGGTCTTCGCCTCTCATCAGCAAGTGCTGATTTCCTAAACTGCAATCGACAAGTCTAGATTGTAACTGGCAAAGGTCCCTTTCTTTTCCCAGGTCCCTCACTGGAATTTGCAGCAGATGAGATGAAGCAGATCATCTTTTTCTCGAACTTTTAAGTTAGCAAAGTAGATTTATGTTACACACTTTCGTAAAATTATAACTTTTTGGCTCAGTTTTAAATCTCTGTAATCAATAGAAAGACCCCATGAAAGCCCTGGTCTCCTGCTGGTTCAGAATGAGGAAGTTACTCCCCCTCCCTTTCTGGTAGATCTGCCATTAGCAATGTCCCATGAAGAACGTGTTAAACTTGCCAGTTGCCAAAAAGACAATCTTCCTTCAGCTCTCCGTGAAATCAAATAAGTTTCCAAAAGTGTGGTGAGCCAAAATCCTCTACAAATAAAAATGTTGGTTGGCTGAGGGCAAAGAAAGAATATAAAGCAAGCTGCTTAAAGTATAGAAAACTCTGGAAAACACCAGCAGTGTCCCAAAGAACTAACCCGATTTATCTATCTTCATTACTTTAAGAAGCGCTGACTCTTTGTTTGTTTGGGTGATATTAAGCATGCCTAACTTGCGTACATAGTTGATGCCTTTGCTAGTATCTTAGATACTTGGATCTGACTTTGGAAGGTAGAAGCTAATTGCTAATAATGGAGAGAAAGGAACCAGTCAGCATGGCAGGAGTGGTCTGGCATATGGGGAATGAGCGTTCAGAAATACTCAATATTCAAGTTTCCAAAATATTAATGAGATTATAGCAACCTGCAGCTATATGTTACAGCTTGTTAATGGAGTGTAAGAGAGGGAGCTGCCAAACGTTTGTTATGCAAACTTCATTGCCGGACCTTGGAGTGGATCTCTTTCAAAGAAATGCCAGCATTAAAAAAAAAAGAAAGAAAGAAAGAAAGAAAGAAAGAAAAAAGAAAGGAAGGAGGAAAATGAAAAAAGAAAAGGGGAAAAAAGAAAGAAGAAGAAGAAAAGAGGTTAAAGCTCTAATTTGAACTCCAAGCACTCAATTTGCCACGAAATAGTCTGATTTTGTTCTCGTCTGGATGAGATAGAAGAATTTTTCGTTACTTTTCAATCAACATAATATAGAATTGAAGTTTGATATTCTGGTAAATTTCCCTCCTGAGAAGAATCCAACAGGACTTTCTTACTTGAAGAGTTGAGGTCGAAGTTCTGCTCACTGTAGCAGCAGTAACCCATCTGGACCTTTAGACAGACCATTCATTTTGTTGAAGAAGAAATGTGTGGGATCCCCGAGATCTGGTGACCGTAAACATAGAGGTGTAGCTGTGGATGTTGATTGGTATTTTCTGACTGGGTGATTCGCTGCACTTTTATTACCTATAAAAAGCTCTGTGAAGGAAGGTGCTTCCTGTGCCTTTTCTATTTTCTCAGAGTCCATGAAAATAACACCGATGAGATCTTTTTCCTTGTTGGATGATACAAATTGTACATGGGTGGTTTTAAAAATTGGTTATTTTCTTTGAGAGGGAAAACACTTTTTTTTACTCTTTCTCATATATCTAGCATATAAGGGAATACTAACCACCATGCCCCTGCCAACACCACACCCACCCCAGGAAAGACCACACCAAGTCAAATAACTATGAAACTCGGAAGAGTTGGTGTTCTTAGCCCACAGCATGTTAGTCTGTTTTTTTTTTAAAATCTGGTTTGTGTATTAAGAGAGAAATAGAAATGTGTCAAAAACAATTGCTTGGTTTTTGTTTGTTTTTTTCTTTTTGTTTTGTACCCCCCCCCAGCAGAACAAAAATTCCAGATGCTTATCTTAGTAGGTTGCAAAAGGTTATCTAAGGGCAGGTGCATTTTTCCTGTCCCTAGAAAGTGTCAGGAGCTGGAGGACTCAACTTCCCTGAACAGGCTTCCACTGAAAATTACCATACCCTGAGTTCTGCAATTCTTCCACCATGGAAGAGAACCCGAACTTCTTGGGGCAGTACTTTTTCTATAGCTGCAGGCTCTGGAGCTTTCCATGAACCAAGGTGAGGAGAGCAGGATAGGAGAACCAGCAGACTAACCTCCTCTCATTTTCTGGGGCCCCCTCAATTTGTTATGTAACGAAGACAATGAATTTTCTTTAGCCCACTCTTCAAATTCAGCGATCTTGATCTGACAGAGTATCCTAGACGTTTTAGTTTAATGAATAGCGCTACCCCTAAATTAGCCAGTCAAATGCATTGTAAACGTTCCAGTTTCTACTCTCTACACAGTTTTCCTGAGATCTCTGACCTTGAAACCCCAGAATAGACTCTACCCCATGTGGAAACCTATAATGGGTGTATTAGTTCACTTAAGTTTCTGCAGCTGACTATAGAATGTACTTGACTGGTTTATTCTGGAGGGGAAATAGAGGCAAATGTGAGTTTTGTGTTGGAAGACATGAGTGTGGAAGACAAGAAAACCTTGATTGACACTTAGTAATATTAAAGCAACCGCCACACTTCTAGCTTCTAATTGCTGAACCAGTGATTGCCAACCTCTCCTCACTCAAGTTTTTTTCCACTGTCCTTTTTCCTTCCTGTAGGTATCCCCCCACCCCCAGAGAACTTGGGCTGTATTGTACAACTGAAAAGTTTTCAGCTAATTTTTGTGGGAATAAATAGGTAATCTCAATGATATTAACCAGCGAAGACCAGAGCCCTGGAGACCGAAGTCACCACCTTCTCCCAAAGATTGTTGACTTGAGGGGTAAGAAGACTGGAAGATCCTGGTCACACCAGAGGCAAACCATGCTACAAAGCTGGGCACATTTGATCTCACAATTTACTGGTGTATCCGATGCTACCTGAAGGCACTAGGCTTTCAGTATTCTTCAAGACAGCAAATCCCATAATCTCACTTCTTCAAAGTCACTTACAAATTATTTTAAATGTCTTACTGAAATAGAATACGTGACCACTACAGATATTTTTCAAGTTTATTTTATCATTTGTAAAAGAGCATACATAAAGCAATGGCAACTGGATTTGCTAAATCAAAATAAAATGATCTCGAGTAGAAAATGTAAAAAACAAACAAACAAAAAACAAACAAAAAAACCAAAGTAGAAATAGGTCCAAATACTCAATAATAAATAAGTTTTCTAACATTAACAAAGCAAAATAAAATTGACCAAATGCCTTTGACACTACATGTTTTTGTTTTAATTTTCATTTGTAAAAACAAACATTTGCAAAGAGTTTAAGGATTTATGAGTGGCTGTGTTTAAAATCAAAAGTTAGTCTGCAATTGGCAGTTGAGGGTCTTCGAGGCAGAGCAGCAGCCAGTGATGAAGTGCGTGGGTTCTGAGTCCACTAGACACACTTGGCGTTGATGCTCTACAGAGACCCTTATCTGGTCCTGTGTTCTAACAACTCAGTAGCCCATGTTCAGTAAAGCACCGAACGCGGGTCTTAAAGCGTTTGGGAATTTCAACTTCGAAGACTAGACTAATTCCCTTGCTTGTGAGTGAGAGCAACACACGGGGATGAACGCCTGCCCGGGGTATAAAATAAATGAACCCAGACCAGGGACGGAGATATGACATTTTAGCAGCGTATTGGCAGCATGGACTATAAGACGATGCCACGTAAAAGTACATATAATGATACTGTATCTACGTACAGAGAAAGCAGAAGGTAGGAGGGAAGGGGTTTGGAAGAGCCGCAGCCTTCTGAAGTCACATCGTTGCTAACAACGACCACTGTACAGTAAAAATAAAAGGGTGCTGGCATCTTTGCCTCGGGGCTTCCCGCGCGCTGGGAAGGGCATTTGGTTGTCTCAGTTTCCTAGGAGCCGTCGCCTCCCTAACTGGCCTCGTCAGAGTCACTGTAATGAGAGTGGGGGGAAAATTCTCCATCACTTCTGTGGGACCTGGGAGATGTTTTGCTACTGTCCTCCTGTACTGGTTGCAGGATGCTCCCTGGCAAGGAAGGCGACAGGTCCTTCTGTGCCATCATCGCTGTTAGGGCCCGGTCCTCGAATGATGGGAAATGTAAAGCGTCCAGCTGCACCGAGTAACCCCCGGCTGAAGCTGGGGCTGAGAAGCGAGTCCGGCAAGCCCCGGGTGGGGTGGGTCGTGGGCCCCCTCCCGGGGCCGGCTGAGCCCCCGCTGCAGCGGAGGCGCCCGCACCCCCTTCATAGGTGGCGGCGGCGGCGGCGCGAAGGTGATGGTGGTCATTTTTGCAGGAGGCTGCTGGCGGCGGTGGCTGCTCTCCGACACTGGGAGTCTGCAGCAACTCTGACAGGGCGTTGATGTAGATCTGGGCCATCTGCAGGGTCTCATATTTGGACAGCTTCTTGTCGTTGTTGAAGGACGGGATAACGTTGCGCAGCTGGTCGAAGGCGTGGTTCAGCCCGTGCATCCTGCGCCGCTCCCTGGCGTTCGCTGCCAGCCGCCTTTGCTTCTGTACCCCGTTCACCTGTTTGCTGGAAGGGGCTCGCTGGCGGCTGCAGCCCAGGTCGTCCACCACAACACCGCCCTTCAGCTTGCACAGCTGTTCCCGCACTTTCACCGGCCCGGGGCTCTTGCTGAGGCCGCCGCAGCCGCTCCTTCTTACCAGCTCGCCCTGGCCGTCAGCCTCGTCCCGGGGTGCCGCGGCCTCGGAGGCACCCAGCTCGGGAGAATGCAGCAGATACTGGGCGGCGCGTGCCGTGCAGAGGCCCTGCAAAGTGGGAGTCAGCCAGGCGCGTGGGTCGGTGCTGTCCAGGAGGGATAACTCTGCCGGGTAGACAGGATGGTCTCTCGCTTGCAGGGTAGCAGGTGGCTGTGGCGGTAGCTGCGGGAGGTGGTGCTGCTGGGAATGACGATGGTGGTCCCCCAACTCCTTCACCTCGGCCCACTCTTCTGCATGCAGCAGACGGGACATCGCACTACAATAACTCGGAGGTACCGTGACAGAGGAGGTGCTGGCAACCCAGTTCAAAGAAGGGAAAAAGCCCCCAACAACAACAAAACCCTTTCTGGTTTCTTCTGCAATGTCTGATTTTTTTTTTCCTCCTCCTCCTCGACCCTCCCCCTCTCTCTCTCTCACTCGGAGATCACACTCCAGGTCGCGTGCAACGAAGCTTCTCCGGTTGCTGAAGGCGCTGCGCCCCTTTAAAAAGCGGCACGCGCCAGTGTATCTCCCCCGGCTCCCCTCCCAGCCCCCTCCTTGCGCCAGTCGCGTGTCTGCTCAGTCAAAGAAGGGGGCGGGCAGGCGCGTGCGAGGAGCCAATCAAAGAGTTTTTACACCCAGAGAAAAGTTACAGAGTGCAGAGGAGTCCAGCTCCCGCTCTGAATCCACTCCCCACCCCCTTCCCTCTAGTAAGTCCGGGAAATTCATATGTTAATTGCGTGGCTGTAATTCGATTCCCGAGGGTGTCACCTCGGAGGCGGCAGGAGTGCGGGACTTGGGGGGGGGGGGGGGGCAGGGCGGAGGAGCGGGCACCCAGTTGGTGCCCAGGCGGCCCAGGCTCAGAAGTGCGCGGGGGCCGGCGGCTCGGCGCCAAGTTGGAAGAGCCTGGAGCCTTCAGGGCATCAACAACCCAGAGAAGCCCGCTTGCGGTGAGATCCCTCCAAGCCAGGCTCACGGCTCTCCTGAAGCTCGTAAAATCGCTCCCGTGCAATATATTAGAAATAAATACAGATAGCTGTGTATAAAGCTCTTACTTATTGTACATTTAATCTGTGGAAGTGTTAAGTGGCATCTCATTGAAAATCAGAAGCAGGTGAAACCCTTTCGCGTCTGGGAATGTATTTCTTCATTTTACCACGTTTGCGTCTCTTGGTCCAGATCATACTTGAATTCGTTATGTAGTTTTTTTTTTTTAAATGGAAAGTAAAACTGAACTAGAGTTATAACATACCAAAATCGGGCTTGCCCCCAGGAGGCTTGCAGCGGGTTCCTCAGAGCTTTGCGGCCACTTAGGGTCTGGTCTCAATCTGCAAAGAGCTCTGCCAGAGGGATACTTACTAGCTAGGGATAAGGTATCTCGGGAATCAATCATACAAACAGTTTCAACACTCACAGCGTAGGACTCATAAATGCAGAGCCACAGGAGGCTGCCGGAATTAGAGCAAAAGGTCCTTGAGTTCCTTTGATTCTGGGCGTTTTGAAACTGCTGCCTCTGGAGGCCCGGTTTACTAGTGCGCGTGGCTTCTTGCGCAAACGCCCAGAAACCACAATTTAACCCACCTGTCCCGCTCTGTTTAGTTAGGGTGTGCACCCTCTCTATAAACTGCTCCCCTCCCACCGCATTAGCCCCCCAGCCTAGTGTTTCTCCACAAAGAACCAATCAGAAACTCCCTGGCCCGGGACACGCCCCAGCTTGTGCTTAGACGGCTCCAGCTCCCGGCTCTCTAATGCATCGCCGCCCCGGGCACCAGAGTGGGTGGCAACTGTGGCTGGTGCTTTCGATTTTCAAGGTGCTTGCTATCCAAGGAGGACTTTCGTCTTCTGGCAGATGGTACCTCAGAAAGCTCCCTGGAACCTGTCTTTGCAGGGTCCAGTGCCACTGAAATGTTCCGCTAGCAGGGACTTGATCCAACCTGCCATCTGGAGCTCCTTGTGCGAAGGATTTCAGCGGTTAGAGTGAACTAGTGTGCATATCTCAACAAGATAGAGAAGGATGGAGAGAGTTCAAAAGTACGCGCGATACTTTTTCAAGCTTGCTCTTTTGCTAGTGTGTAAGGAACAGTCCTGGGCCTTGAGACACTGACAGTCAGAAAGATCAGAGGAGCATTTTTTCTTAAGGAGTTTAAGCTCTGCTGAAATAAAAACGCTAACGATAGACAGGCAAATCCAGAAACTTCTCAAACGTTAAAGAAAACGATCGATGACAATAAAGGAAAAGAAAAGGTAATGTCTTTTTCCTTGGAGGGGAGACCATTCTCCGGTCTTTTGGAGACTGGCCTGGGGACTGTTGAAATCAACCAATCTTACTGCATGTAGCATCATCTATCCGCAATCTCAAAAACAAGATCCCAACATCATTTGTATGTGAAAGGCACTGTGAGCAGTTAGGGCCAGGAAAGGTTGGTCATCTAGGCTTTGTTCCTCATTTGGTGACTTCCTAACTCTTGTCAGCTGAAAGGCAGTTTTTCACAAGACATCACTACTAAATGTGCAGCAGCGTGCTCAAATTTTCCTTGCACTTCTATCCTCCAGAGATTTTATTTGCATTTTAAATTTGACTACAAAACTTCACAATACCCACTTTCCTTTATGCTCAGGCAGATTTAGGAACCATAGATGGATACCTATGCAACCCTTTTTGTACTATTGGTCTTAATTTATAAGATTTACATAACACCAGTATAATTTTTTTTCAAGAGCAATTCTTATTGTGTGTGCTTAAACATGGATTATTCTGGGATTTCAAGTCACTGTATGCATGTTTTTGTAATATGTGGTGGGATATTTCTTTGGCCCTTGACTATGGATCTGTTTCTCTCTTTCCCCTTCTCTTCCAGTACAGGAGGAAGCTAGGCAGAACTGTGTACATGGGACTGCTTAATGTGAGCAGTCCATCCCTGGGGAAGGCTGCAGAGTGGGGTGTCAAAGCATGGAGTGGAGTGAATATTCATGAGTGATGGGTTGATGGTGGAGTAGCAGCTCAGTGTGAGGCCTTCTCTATGTGCGGACACCAGATTAGTCACAGAAAGGTAGATGGAAAAAATAAATACTTGAGAAAAATGTCGGAGGCTTATCACTATCAGAGAGCAGTAATAAATATGGAAATTGAAGCTGTTGTATTGGGTTAAAATCTGAGACTTTTATTTGAACTTAAAGTTTTGAATACAAATGAATAAATAACACATAAATAAATACAGATAAAGGTGTGATATAATCATACCTAAGTATGTTTCTATGTATAGTCTTTTCTCTCTCAGAGCCTAACATCAGCCATGAACATATCCAATAGACTTGAAGTACCAAAACAGGAGCCAGGATTCTTGGGAGGCTAAGTTTCCAGGGATAAGATAGGAAACGCGTACACACACACACACACACACACACACACACACACACACAAGTGCTCAGGGAATGATGGAGACATGACAAAAGATGACTGAAGCCTGCTTGAAGCAGCTTCCAACAACACACAGGATAATTTCAGTATCAAAACAAGTAAGAATAATGACAAATTACCTAACCATTTGCAAATGGGGCCCACAAATTGTTAATATGAACAGAGTAAATGAATTCACTGATTGTTTAATAAGTACTACTTTCAAAGTATATCTTAATTTCAAAAGAGAAAAGGTTGACTCTATCATTGAGAACTTTAATATCACCTGACATTTAATATTACCTGATTGATGTTCACATTGCCGGCAATGATAGAAATGAACTCATGTGGCATTTGTTAGGATACAGAGTCAGCTTCACTTCTATGATATTATTCAAAACGTCAAAACACCCATCCTAGATTCAAAAGAGAGAAAACATTCCAATCTTAACTGAGATGCACTCTAGCAAATAGCAAGCCTATAACCACTAAACGTGTCAAGGCTACAAAATGAAATCTCAGCAACCCTTCCTGGCTAGCAGAGGATGAAGGAACATAATAACATAGTTGAGGCCTGATTGAATATTGAACCTTTCTATATTAGATCACACTGTTGGAAAACTTACAAAACTTACCAGAGAAATATGTAACACTTCATTTCCTAGTTTTGATGGCTATATTGTGGCTACATAAAAGAACATTTAGGCCACATTGATCTTATTTGCTCTTCTGCACCAAATCCCTTCCCCACCTAGATTTTTCTTTCTTTCTTTCTTTCTTTCTTTCTTTCTTTCTTTCTTTCTTTCTTTCTTTCTTTCTTTCTTTCTTTCTTTCTTTCTTTCTCTCTCTCTCTCTCTCTCTCTCTCTCTCTCTCTTCTCTCTCTCTCTCTCTCTCTCTCTCTCTCTTTCTTTCTTTCTTTCTTTCTTTCTTTCCCTACCTACCTCCTACTTAGCTTTTAAAGAAAAGTCCCTAAATCCTGTAGAAATAGCCTCTTGCTGTGTACTCTTAGATGCATAGTATTTATTTAGTATTGATAGTCATTACTGAATAATTATTAGTGTGACTGCTTAGTACTTATTGCTCCTGTCTCCCTCCATCCTGGCTTGTGAGGTATTATTCTGTTACAGAGTTCACTGTAGGAGCATCATCAGGGAAGCTAGCTGTTTTCCCCTAGGTGAGTCATCTTTCCTGCTTATTTACTCAGTGCTTGGTGGGGGGTGCTCTGGAAGACAGTCAAAAGAGACACAAAGTCACCTACACCATGCTGACTCCTGCAGGTCCTTCTACACCACTTCCTCATGTCTCCTTGTCCCTACTCTTTCCAGTGTTGCTTCTTATAGGTCCCCGTTTGGTTAGGTACTCCCAAGCAATCTTCACACAGTCTTACCTCAGGCTACTTCTTTCTTTCCATGAAGCTCATAACAAAGTGAACTGTGCCGAATATCCCTTCAACCTTCCATTACAGCATCCTTTGGGCCAGATTGTAGTGCACAAGAGGCCCCTGTCACCTTGCAAACACACCAAGTCATCTCATCCCCAAACTATGCCTGAGCATTTTCTTCTGTTTCTCCTTTGTTAGACAGCTAAAGTTGAGACATTGATGTAACTAGGTAATGTAAAGGGCTGGGCATCTGCCTATGTAGATTCTCATGCTTCTAAATTTGATCTGGAATTACTATTTCCATAATGTGCCAAATTGCTACTGTGCTTTCTTGCTAAAACTTAAAACTTGATATGGCATCCAGATCCGGGTAAGCCATTCCTGTTGCAAAGTGATGTAGACTCATCTGGCAGCTCAGTCTCCTCTTGGGTCCACTACCACACCAGGATCCACTTTGGAAATGATGGATAACTGTCTGTTGTAGATAGCATGGCTTTGCTCCAAGACCTTACAGATCTTTGCTGTGACAAGAGTGTGTAAAACACCATAGATTCTAAAGCTATAAAAATCCTCTAGCAACATGAGGTCCATTGTATCATGTGATCTATGTGGCAGAGATGCTTATAACCATGATTAAAATCTGCCACAAACCTTTACTCAAACTAGTTTCCATCCAAGTCAACTAACAAATGGCAAAAGGCTTTTAATTCCTAAATGTGGCATGTGTTTTTAACATCCAAACAGAGTTAATAAGTAATAAGTTAATAAGTTAAAAGTAAGGATTAACTTAGTGGCAAAGTGAGCAAACAGTAACAGCTTCCCTTTTCTTTGGTAGTATTTTCACATGTCACAAACTTAATTCTGAAAACATCATCACCAACTTTGCAAGATTCTGAATCTTTGTAGGGTTAATCACCCACTCTCTGTTCCACATGTGAATCCTAAGAGTATTCTTACATGTCTACTTCCCCCTCCTTGGGTGCAATTAAAATGACTATAGAATGGACCACTAAGGGTTGATAGAAGGTTCTAGGTATCAAAATCCCTCTATAACAAGAACTATAATTGAGACATAATGTTAACATTATTGTTAAGATTATGAACATATATGTTTATGCCAAGCAAATGTGAACTTCTCATAGTTCTTACTGATAAGTTTATCAGATCATTAATGGCATGACAAGTGTTATATTCTAAGATCCATCTGGTATTTTCAGGTGTCTGACTGGCAAATTGAGCAGGCACATGGTCAAGACTGCTCTTCCTGTACCCATTAATAGTACACATCTTTGAGAATGACACAAAATCTTCATCATTCCATGTAAATTTTTTTCTGATTTACTCTCAGAGGAGGGACACTTTCAGAATCTTTACCTTACAGTCTTCTGTCATTTTGAAATTTGATTAAAAGGTTAGGAGCAATCATCATAAAGTTTTCTGAAATCTCTTACACACGTCCACCCTTGTTGGTCAGCTTTCTGCTACTGTGATGAACTAGCCAAGGATGAGTTTTAACCTGTTCAGGTCTTGTGCATGCTATCACTGTCTAAGAACAGGAGTTCTTAACAGTCCTGTTGTGTCTGGAAGAATCCTTTTTCCTGGGAGTCATTCACCACCTCTGGCTCTTAGAATCTTTTTGCCTCCTCTTTCTCATAGATTCCAGAACCTAGAGGGGAGGGGTTTATTAAAGACATCCAATTCAGGTCTTAGTGCTCCCAAATCTTTTATAATGTCTAGTTGTGAGTATCTGAATTAATTACCATTGACTACAAGAAGAAACCTTTAAGGGTTGAGGGAGGTACTGATCTATTGGTAAAGCAGTGTGCCCTCAGATGCCAGTTTATTGCTATGTTCCTTTAGCAGAATAATAGTAGTAGGTGTTTCCCTAAACCCATGACCTATGTAGTCTCAGGTTCTTGGCCCCTTTAGCAGAGTCAGGCATGTGTTCTATTTCATGACCGTAAATTCAATTACAAAGTCATTATTTACTGCTATGATATTTGTGCCACTTTTGTGCCAGTATATCTTGCAGGCAGATCTCTGTTGTAGAGCACAAGGTTTGTAGCTGAGTGAAGTTGATGGTTAAGTCTTTTATTTGATAGAATGCAGAGGACCTTCCAGCAAAAGAAATGAGAGTCAATAAGGGTAAAGTTTCTAGTTGGGTAACAGGTTGATTTCTCCATGTTTGATGACATCAGTAAGTGTTCTCTTCTGCAATAGGGCCTTACCATCAGGTTATTTAAAGTAACCAGTAGCTTTGGCAATAGCCTGTGATGTTTGCGGGGCTGGGAGTGGTTTGTGGGACCCCTCTGGCCAATGATTCAACAAGATGTAACTAACCCATTCCTGGCACTAATGGTTTTTCTTGGTGGCATAAGATATCCAGTTGGAACATTTTACGCCCTATTATATGATATCTTCATTTAAATTCCTTTCATACATGCATACATTTTAGGAATTTAAATTCCTTTCATACATGTGTATATTTTAGGAAGTAGCTGCTTTCCAGACAACTTTTCAAAAGCCCATTAGTGTTGGTTGTCCCTTTCTTTATTCCCTCCTTCATTTTGCCTACCCATCCACACTCCCATTTAATCCTACTACTCTAGTTCTCCCTTTATTTCCCTTTAAAAAATTTCTTCTAGAGATCATAATATAATCACATCATTTCTCCCTGTCTTTCCTCTTTCCACACCCATTATCTCCTATACTCACCCTTTCTCTCTTTCAAATTTATGGCCCTTTTTTCATTAATTATTGCCCCCCCCCACACCCTTTCCTAAATATAACTTGCTCAGTCTGTATAATGCTATGTATATATGCTTTCAGGAATGATCATTTGGTATTGGATAACGAGTTGGTATACTCTTCCCCGGGGAAGACTATTTCTCCTGCTCTCAGCATTGTTCAGGTGCCCGTGGTTCTTTGTGTAGGATCAAAGCCTCATGGGCTTTCCTAAGTCCACTTTGTCATGCCTATTGGTGTCATCATTGTTTAATTCACATTTGGGCAGTCATATTAGTGAGACTTTGTGTGTGTAGCTTCTGACGTTACTAGGAGACACAATCTCATAAGAAACTCCCTAATTCTGTGGCTCTTACAAATCTTTCCTCCCTGTCTTCCACAATGTTACCCAAGCCTTGAGTGCAGGAGCTTTTTTGTAGATGTATCTACTGGTACTGGGCTCCACAACTCTGTATTTTGATTGGTTGTGGTTTTCTGGAGTGGCCCCCATCTGTTGCAGAAAGAAGTTTCTTTGATGAGATGGGAGGACTACACTTTTCTGTGGGTATAAGAAATGCAGTTGGGGATTATGCTGGTTTAGTAAAGTAGCCCCTATAGATTTGTCTCCAAGATCCATGAAATCACCATCAGACATAGTTTCCCTCTTGTTGAACAGGTCTTAAGTCCAAGCAGAGAGCTGTTGGTTACCACCAAGGTATGTGTACCACTACTGAACCCTTAGGATTATTGTGCAATGCTGCCCTTTGATCACTTTATAATACTACACTCTATTTCTCCTTGCTTGAAAGATCTCCTTCTCTTTCCCTGGTCCCTTACTAGCTACCTAAACTCTGTGGTTATTTGGATTGAAATATACATATCTAACGTTTAAAAGCTACCACCCACATATAAAAGAAAATATACAACATTTATCTTTTGGGGTCTGGGTTATCTTACCCAGGATGATTGTTTTCTAACTCCATTTATTTATCTACAATTTTCATAATTTCATTTTTTTCTAAATAGCTGAATATATTCCATTGTGTAAATGTACCACATTTTCATTATCTATTAAGCTGTTGATGGACATCTAGTTTGCTTCCAATTACTGGCTGTTATGAATGGAGCAGTAATGACCATGTAACTTTGTAGTGAGATGCAAAGTCCTTTGGATATATGACCAAGAGCGACATAGCTGGATCTTGTGGTAGACCAAGTCTTAGCTTTTGAGAAACCACCACACTGATTTCTATTGTGGCTGTACCAGTTTGTCATCTCATCAGCAACAGATGAGTTTCCCTTTCCCTGCATCCTTACCAGCATCTGCTGTCATTTGTTTTGTTGATCTTGGCTGTTCTAATTGGGGTAAGGTGAAATCTCAAAGAAGTTTTAATTTGTAGCTTTCTTTATCAGAAAGATGTTGAACATTTTTTTTTTCTTTTTTTGGTTTTTCGAGACAGGGTTTCTCTGTGTAGTTTTGCACCTTTGCTGGAACTCACTTTGTAGACCAGGCTGGCCTCGAACTCACAGAGATCCACCTGCCTCTGCCTCCCGAGTGCTGGGATTAAAGGCGTGCGCCACCACCGCCCGGCAGATGTTGAACATTTTAAAAAGTATTTCTTGAGCATTTATATTTCATCTTTTGAGAACTCTGTTTAGTTCAAACCAGACAAAATCCTAGCACCAAGAAACGGACATGGACACAAAGTCCCTCCCTTAACCAAGAAGCTGTTCACAATTTGCAATTGATACCTACTGGGAAAGGGAATATCAGTTTTCTGCAGTGGAGTATTCCTGGGTATAGCGACCATACTCCAAAGTAGGCCCATGCACAGGGGTAGTTGGCCACCACACAATGGACTTCATGACTCTCTCTCTCTCCCTCTCTTTCTCTCTGTGTATTTTGTTTTGGTATTTTTTTATTCTATTGATTTTTTATCAGTTTGTCTGTTTTAATTTTCATATTGAGAGAGAGAGAGAGAGAGAGAGAGAGAGAGAGAGAGAGAGAGAGAGAGAGAGAGAGAATGAAGTTGGTTGGGTAGGGAGGTGGGAAGAATATGGGAGAAGTTAGGGCAGGGCAAAGCATATGTTCAAAATATATTACATGGAAAATATTTCAAATAAACATAAAAAAAGGAAAGAAGTTTACTTATCTGACAGTTCTGGAATTTCAGGAACATGATGTGAGCATGGCTTGACTCTCGGATCTTGGATTATTATAGCAGGAATGGTGTGAAAGGGTACAGTCACATCGCAAGATAGGAAGCCAGGGAAGACAGAGGCGCTCTGATCACTACTGTTTCTACTGACAGTAACTTGGGGTCCCATGAAAACTGCCCCAATCTCTAAATCCAAGCCCCGAGTGACCTAAGGACCTTTCTAGGCTCTGCTTCTTAAAGGTCCCATCACCAGTTAACATGGTCACACTGAAAACATGGTTCCTAGCCGTGATTTCCCTGGGAGATCAGTTACATTCAGACCACAGTGTCACCCACCAGGTGTGGTTAGAGGATGGAAGATGCCCAGGGCTGTGTGCACTGAACCCTGCTGTGTGAGCGCAGGCAGGATCCTGCTCACCAGAGGACATTTATATTCAGCAATGGTAGCATTTGGTTTTTCTGGTGGCTCTGTCAGCTTGCATCCTACATCTAAGAGACTAACATTTCAGCGGATTTGTTCCTCAGGTGTGTCCTGGAACCTGTGTCTAGATCCAAGGACTCTTCATGGAGTCTGCGCTTCCTCTAACATTGACTGGATCAGCTAGGAAGAGATTAGTGAACTGTTTTCCATCATTGTTATTATTAGTTTTTCTTTTGTCTGTGGCTATTTGTCCTACCTGCCTTTTGTCCTTTCTGGTTGTAAGGATGAAGAAGTTCCTCTGTGAACTACTGGTGCTTGTCCCTTGCTGGCATTCTAACAAATGCTTATGTCAGTGTTACCCAGGGACACAGAACTAAGAAGATGCTTTTAAAATAGACAGTGGTCCTCTCGCCCATGGCAGATGTACCCCAACGTGTGTCTGAACTCATGTGTAGTACTGAGCCTTGTGTGTAGTACTAGCATATTTGTTCCTTACACACTCTGTGCTATTGTCACACCATGGGGTTAATCTACCCTCCTGGTTTCATACACCAGTGCCTTCTTTGTACCACTACTCTTGGACTTTGACACTGATGTAAGTAAAATTAAGATCACTTGGACACAAGCACAGTAGCTCTGTGATACTGAGGTAGTCCGTAATCCAGATGGGTACTGATTGGGGGTGTAGCTTATGTAGTGTGGATGACGACTGATCTCAGGGATTGTTCATATTTTAGGCTGGAAGTAACTGGATGATATGATGTTTCTGAGGATAATATGCTATTTATTCTCTTAAATTATGTGTATGTGTAGGTTTATACATGTGAGTGCATGTGCTGAGAGTCTGGAAGAGGTTATCAGATCCCCTGGAGCTGGTGTTACAGATGTCTGAGCAACCTGACATAGGTGCTGGGAACTGAACTCAGTCCCCTGGAAGAGCAGGAAGTGGTCTTAACCACTGATCCATCTTTTAGCCCCACACAAAACACAATTTAAAATTTACAAATTATTTGTTCCTGGAATTTTCCACTTAGTGTTTTCAGATTGCAATTGGCTATCATACGAAGCAAAACATGGATGAAGTGGGACTACCGTAAACTTACTGGTGTACACAATGTGGTGTACACAATGCAGAATGCAAAGGATGAGTTTATAAGGTAGGGCAGCAGGCTAGAAACTCTAGAGATGGAGAATGTTTCACTTTTCTGAAATCCTCCAATTTTGCTCCAGGCTTTCAACTAATTAGATATAGCCTATCTTTACTGAGGGTGGCCATCTTTCCTCAAAGTCAACTGGTGGCAGATATGAGCCATAGTTATAAGATACCTTCACAACAACGAGATTAGTGTTTGATTGAATAATGGCATGTTATAGCCTAGTTCATCAATACAAAAGTAACCATTCAACAAATTACTGTAAGCCAAGTTGCTTGAAGTCACACAGATTTACGGCCTTAGAGATCATAGGCTTTAGATCAGTTTCACTGTGGCAAAAACAAGATGTGAACAGCGTCATGTTCCTTCTAGAGCCTCAGAATATGGATTTCCTTTTCCCTCTTCTAGTTTTTCCAGATCACCTGCATTTCTTGTTGCACACAACTGTGATGGCTATTATTGGTTGTCAACTTGACTGCATCTGGAATGAACTACAATCCAGAAATAGAGGGCACACCTATGAGAGATTTTTTTATTTTTTATTTTATTTTATTTTTTGCTTGGTTTGAAATAGGCGAATCTAATTCTAGTCTGGACCTTTGAGGTAAGAAGACACACACATTTAATCTGAATTTTGGGGCAAGAAGACACATTCCTTTAATCTTGACCTTGTAGTGGGAATACACACCTTTAATCTGAGCCACACCTTTTGCTGGAAGTCTGTTAAGGACATAGAAGAAGGAAGCTTTTACTCTTTGCCTGCTTGTTTTTGCCTTGCTAGCACATCCATTCCTTCACTGGCATTAGAACCTACTTCTGCTTCTTTGGGATTCCAGCATCTACTGAAGACCAACTGAGACATCTAGTCTTATAAACTGAGCAACTACTGAATCGTTGGACTTTCCATTTATAGCACGCCATTGTTGGATTAGAGGGACTGTAAGTCATTCCAATAAATCATATGTGTGTGTATTCTTTCTATAAATTTTGTTATTCTAGAGAACCTTGACTAATACATCACTTTTCCTATTCTCACAGCCAACAGCACACACCTTCAGGCCTCCCCAGCTGCCATGTCTCTGTCTCTAACTTCTGTCTTCTTCATTCTCTCACAAAAATCCTTGTGGCCGGGCGGTGGTGGTGCATGCCTTTAATCCCAGCACTCGGGAGGCAGAGCCAGGCGGATCTCTGTGAGTTCGAGGCCAGCCTGGGCTACCAAGTGAGTTCCAGGAAAGGCGCAAAGCTACACAGAGAAACCCTGTCTCGAAAAAAGAAAAAAAAATCCTTGTGATTACAAGAGGCATAGCCAACCAATCCAGAATAAACTCCTGGTACCAAGACTCTGATGGACTCAGAGCAGTAGCTTCCCTTTCTATGGAATGTCAGTATCCTCATATACCATCAATATCTTATGGCTTGAGAAACTATTGCCACAGGTCTTGACAGTTCAGATCCATGCTTTTCATCCTAACTCACACTACGTGGCCTCTACTCTTCCAGAAGCCTGTGTTGGCAGTGCCACTGACTGAATAGCTCAAGCCTGTGGCAGCCCTCCTGAAGGTACTCAGACTAGAAAGATCATGGTTTCTAGTAATGTCAATGTTGCTGATCCAAGCCTGTAAACTCAGCACTCGGGAGACTGAAGCAGGGGGATTATGAGTTTAAGGCAAACTTAAGCTACTTAGCAAAATCCTGCCACCACCTCCAATGACAACAAAGACAGAAGAAGAAAACCCTGCAATGTTGATGCTCACACTAATATTGTCCCCTTGATTTATTTAGTTAAGGAAGTGTTTTCTTGGATTTTCTAGGAAGCTCTGGTCTTAGGCATGGAATCCTGTCAGGCTTGTCTCTTTCCAAAGCCTCCCCTGCCCCCTTCCTCAATCATTTGACATTTCTGCCTTATTTACTACTGTTGAATGTTTCCATCGAGGTTTAGAAATCCACTCTAGCACAATCTTAGCACTTCCAGCACATTAGACTGGAGTGACAGGGCTCCCTGTACTACTAAAATGCTTTCCCCATTCTTTTTTTTTTTTTTTTTTTTTTTTTTGGTTTTTCGAGACAGGGTTTCTCTGCGTAGTTTTGCGCCTTTCCTGGAGCTCACTTGGTAGCCCAGGCTGGCCTCGAACTCACAGCGATCCGCCTGCCTCTGCCTCCCGAGTGCTGGGATTAAAGGTGTGCGCCACCACCGCCCGGCTGCTTTCCCCATTCTTAGCAGATAGTCTTTTCTGGTCTCCCTGTAAAGATCCCTTGTAACTCATTCACTCTGAATCCCTATAATTAGATATCTGCAGGTGCTACATGATTTTGGTGAAAAGTTGTTTTCTGCCATGCTTAGCAATGACCCTAACTCTACATTTGTAAACTGTAAGGTAGATGGGGGCACATCTTTGTGCTGGAAGCTACTGTTTCATGTGGCATTTTATGTGAGATTTCTATATGAGCTTTCTGTATGGTGTCAAGGGAGTTGGCTCCTGCTAGCTGTGGGGAAGAGCAGGCCATCTCTGGTGGATGAGGTATTTCAGCACAATATGAATTTCCAGGCAAATCCATTAATATCTTCTTTGCGTTTTGGGGTTCCCACTTCCTCTGTCAGGCTCTAGAGTTTTGTGTGGCAAATTTGTGTGGTAGGCCTTCTCTGCAGTCTTCATAGTCAGGCCTTTCCAGTCTGTACTGCCCTCTGGCTGTCATAGATGCAGGTGTCCAGGTGGTTTTCCTAAGTCTACGTTATTACCACAATAATGTTTGGTTACCTTGGACCCATCATCTTTTGAGAAGTGGTACTTAAAAATAACCTACCATGTCTGTCTCTTATGACAATCACTGCCACAACCTCTCTCTAATGGTAGAAATATTAGTAGGTCATTGTTCTCCTAGCCTGCATCCTGTTCTACATAAACACAGCTGATATTCAATAGCTACCCTTCAATGGGAATCACATCCCTCTAAGCATTAACAAACAGAACAGTCTCTTTCTGTGTATCTAGTGAGTGGTCCATGATGGCAGTCCATCTCTGGGCCACTTCCAGTACAAATAATTTTAGTTTTTCCGAAGTAAATCCTTATACAACAGATGCATTCTTATAAAATTACTTGTTAAACTGCACATAATTATGTGTCTATTTCAATATTTGATAGTGTCCATGCTCCATTTTACTATTAATTTAATCTCCTCACTCTGATAATTAGTCTTTGTTTTGGTTTTGGAAATATTATTTTGCACTAAAATTTTTCATTTCTTTAAAAGTTATTAAATATACTAATTATACATGACAAATGGTTTCGTTGCGGCACGCTCATACAGGTATATCCTCTCCTCTCTTGCACTCCTGCACTTCAGCTGACTTCTTTATTCTTCCTAATTGGTCCCTGTCACTGTTGTGTCTTTGTGTGTGTGTGAGCAGGTACATTTTTTTTAGAGTGGCTTGCAGGAGTGTAGGTGAGGGATTATTTAGAGGAGCATGGGTACTTCACCAGTGACTATGCTGTTGAAGAAAATGCCTCCTCCTTCACCATCAACCATCAGCTGCCAGCAGATCTTCAGGGAGGGTTAGGATCTCATGAGTTCCTCATTCCTTCATGACAGGATGTCAACAGATCCAGTGTTGTACAATTCTCACACAGGCCATCACAGATACCGCTGTGAGCAAACGAGTGCAGGGGCCATGTAATGTCCCCCAAACCAGCATTTGCTAACACTGCACGTCTTCCCCATGCTCATAGGTTCTTTGTGATCCCGTCACACAATGTTCCCTAGGCCTTCTAGGAGTTAGTATTGATGTTCCATTGGTTTGGGACTGACCTTTCAACAGCCACTTGTTTTTAGCACCTAGCTCAGTTGTATCTCTACAGTCACTGCTGACCACCCCCAAACATGAGCTTCTAGGCCAAAGCTGACAGCAGCACTACCTCATGGATGTAAACAGTTATTTACAAGGTACCTTGATAGGTGCATTCTGTCCACTTAGCAAAAACAATAACATCAGCTTCCTGACTAGAGGTGAATTTGCTCCTGTGGAGAAAGCCTCAAGTCAAGTCCACCAAGAAAGTGGTTAGTTATTTTCAAAACATACTTGTCACTGCTGCATCTGTGGGCACATCTTGCTTGTCTGGTTGACAGTAGAGATCCCAGGGACCACAGCTGAGTATGACTATTGATCATGATTCTACCACCACAGCGGGCATGGCATCTTGCACTCTGAGGGGCTGGTCACTCAGAGGACCTTCTGGCTCAGTTTCTCTATGTCTTCTGCGTAGACCGTGTGGTGCCTTCAGCAGCAAACTCTTACCTTCTGGTTCTGGGAAGCAGCAGCAGCATTGGCCCCTGCTTATACGCACAATTTTCATTTTAGTTTTTTTGAAACAGATTCGCATGTAGCCCAAGCTATCCTCACATTTACTGTGCAGGCAAGGATGCTCCAAATCTTCTGACCCTCTTGTCTCCACCTTCCAGGTGTCACCGTACCCAGCTTTATATAGTGGCCGAGGATTTAATCCAAGGATTCATGCATGCATGGTGACATGCAGGCAGACATTGTGCTGGAGAATTAGCTGAGGGTTCTACATCTGGATCTGCAGGCCAAAGGACGAGAGAGACTCTGGGCTTGGAATAGGCTTTTTGAAACCTCAAAGCCCACCCCAGTGAAAAACTTCCTCCAACAAGGCCAAACCTCCTAATCCTTTCAAATAGTGCCACTCCCTAGTGACCAAACATTCAAATATATCAGCCTTTGGGACCATTCCCATTCAAGCTACCATATATGTTTTGCAGCACTAGCTGCAAATAGCTAATACGTCATAAAATAAACTCAGAGGGAATAAAATAGATATAAAAATGATGAAATTGGCATATGAAAATATGAAATTTAACCATCTCTAGAAGGTTAAGTAAGCCTTTAACTGATATCAGTTTAAGTAAGGGCAGTCTAAACATAAACCCTGGAAGATTTCATAATCCAGTAGTTATAGTAGTTATTTTCCTATTGCTGTGGTAAAACACCACGACCAAGGCAACTTACAAAGAAGCAAGCAAGCAAACAAACAAACCATATTTAATTGGGCTTGTGGTTTCGAAAGTTAGAGTCTACAATGGTAGAGCAAAGGCAACATGGCCAGAACAGCTCAGAGCTTACATTCCAGCCCCCATATTTATTTTAAATATTTTAAAACACTTTTAAATTATGTGTATGCACCTGGGTATGTGCTCTCAAGTATCTTTGGAGGACAGAGGTGTCAGATCTCCCTGAAACTGGAGTTAAAAGCAGCTGTGAGCTGCCAGATGTGGGTCCAGGGAATTGAACTCTGGTCCTCTGTAAGAATAGTGGGAGCTCTTAACTGCTGAGCCATCTGTCCAGCCCAATCATTCCCATCCTGATCCAGAAGCAGGAGGCAGAGAGAGGCACACTAGGAATGGTGCAAGTCTTTTGAAACCTCAAAGCCTGTCCCCAGTGACACACCTCCTTTGAGAAGGCCACATCTCCTAATCCTTCCCAAACAGTTCTACCAATTGGGAACCAAGTACCCAAGCATATGAGCCTATGGGCCCATTCTCATCCAAAGCATCACAATAACTAACTAATTAATTTAGATTGTAATATTCCTAAGATTTTTTTTGTTGCTCTGTTTTTCTGAGACAGTGTCTCACTCTGTGAGCAGGCTGCAGTTCACTACTCTACTTTTTTTCAAATAGTAAATTTTTGTTTATTTATTTTTTGTTTTTTCATCTCAACCAAAGTTTCCCTTCCCTCCCCTATTCCCTATTTTCCTCCCATAGCTCCCCTCTACTCACTCTACCCACTCCTCCACTGTTTCTCTTCAGATATTAGTGGGCATCCCATGAATATCACCCAGTCACGGTATATCAAGTTGCATTGAGATTAGGCTCCTCCTCTTCTATTAAGGCTGGATGAGGCAATCCAGTAGGAGGGAAGGGTTTCAAAAGCAAGCATCAGAGTCAGAAACAGCCCCTGATCTCACTGTTAGGGGTCTCACAAGAAGACCACATTGCATAACTGTAACATATATGCAGAAGGCCTAGGTCAGTTCCATGAAGTCTCCCTGGTTGTCAGTTGAGTCTCTGTGAGCACCTATGAGCCCAGGTTAATGGATTCTGTGAGTTTTCTTGTGGTGTCCTTGACTCCTCGGGCTCCTAAAATCTTCCCTTTGTCTCTTAATCAGGATTCCCTGATCTCTGCCTAATGTTTGGCTGTGAGTCTCTGCATCATTTACTGGATGAAGCCTCTCTGATGATAGTTGGGCTAGGCACCAATCTATGAAAATCGCAGAATATTATTAGGAATCATCTCATTGACTTTTTTTTCCCTTCCACTTGTGTTTGGTTCTATCCTAGGTCTCTGGGATATCCCACCTGTGGATCTTGGCTCTCAGGGCTGAGCTCCCTCTCAGGGTAGAGGTCTCTAGCTGGGACAATCATTAGTTGGTCATTCTCATCATTTCTGTGGATCTTTATCCCAGCACATCTTGTAAGCAGGATAAATTGTAGGTCGAAGGATTTGTGGCTGGGTTGGTGTGCCAGTTCCTCTGCTGGAAGTCTTGCCTGGTTCAGGAGATGGCCAGTTCAGGCTCCATATCCCCTATTGTTTGGAGTCTTAGCTAGGGTCACTCTCGTAGATTCCCGGGAGTTGCCATTACCCTGGGTTTCTAGCTCATCCCAGAGATGCCCCAGATTCCAGTTGTCTCTCCCAGTACTCTCTCCTTCCATCCCCTCCCCACCTGATCCCTCCTGTTCCTATCCCCATTCCCCCTTCTAGGCCCATCTCCCCATCCATTGGCAATGTTCATTCTACTTTCCCTTCAGAGTAAGATTCATGAATTCCCCACCTTGTTACTTAGCTTCTCTGTGTCTGTGGGTTGTAGCATGTTTCTCCTTTGCTTTACAGCTAATATCACTTAATGAATGAGTACATACCATATTTGTGTTTTTGAGTCTGGGTTATTTCACTCCAGATGATCTTTTCTAGTTCCATCCATTTGCCAGTAAATTTCCTGATGTCATTGTTTTTAACCACAAAGTAATATTCCATTTTATAAATGTTCTACATTTTCTTTATTCATTCTTTGGTTGAGGGGCATCTAGTTTTTTTTTCTGGCTATTATGAATAATGCTACTATTAACATAGTTGTATAAGTGTCCTTGTGGTATGATTGAGTATCCTTTGGGTATATGGTCAAGAGTGATATTGTTGGGTCTTGAGGTAGATCAATTTCCAATTTTCTGAGAAACTGCTGTATTGATTTCCAAAGTGGCTGTACAAATTTGCACTCCTACCAGCAGTGGGAGGAGTGTTCCCCTTGCTCCACATCTTCTCCAGCATGAGTTGTCACTTGTGTTTTTGATTTTAGCCATTTTGACAGGTATAAGATGGAATCTCGGTGTCGTTTTGATTTGCATTTCCCTGATGGTTAGTAATACTGAACATTTCTTTAAGTGACTCTAGGCCATTTGAGATTCTTCTGTTGAGAATTCTCTGTTTAGGTTTGTACCTTATTTCTAAATTGGATTATTTTGGCTTTTGATGTCTAGTTTCTTGAGTTCTTTACATATTTTGGGAATCATCCCTCTGTCAGATGTGGGGTTGGTGAAGATCTTTTCCCATTCCTTTTGATGGTGTCCTTTACCTTACAGAAGCCTTTTCACAATTCTACTTTTAACAATGAAAACTCTAATGCATAAAATTCGTAAGAGTTAAAAGTAAATAGCAAACTGGAAAAACATTTAAAACAAGTGTTAGCCAGGCAGAGTGATGCACACAAATAACCTCAGCATTGGGGAGGCAGAGACCTGTGGGTCATGAGTTCACATCAGCCTGTCTCAAAATGAGCAAAGAATTTTACTATTGTGAGTTAATATAAATGCTATGAAAGTAAAGTACTGGGTTCTATAAGAAAGAGAGTCCTTCCTGATAGAAGCACAGACAAAGCATAAAAGGTGGTAATTCATGAAGTAACAGTTAGAATGGTTCATGAAGATGGAAAGAAAATTCAACTTGGAAATGCAAATGAAAACTGTAAGAAAGTTTCACCTAAGTGATTCAGATCCAGCACTCAGATGTCTTCCTCAAACATCATTTTGATGACTGAAAAAGGACACAAAAGGCAAAAATACATGGGACCAAGAGACTGTCTGCCAAGACAATGAGAAACGTGGTACCTAGGAAACAGGTGAGCAAGTGCCACTGAGCTGGCAGACTTTCTCTTCCACCTGCAGGAACAGCGCCAGTGGAGACTGACGGCCCCCTTGTCCTTCACGTGCACAGCCGCTGGAGGTGCTGGGATTCAGCAGGCAGGGGTGAAGGGAGGGTTGATGGAGGATAAATTCTAACTGTAGATGATGTCAGCCAGTGGCAAATTGTGGGTGTTTCTGTGTTTGTGAGTTTCCTTTATCGGATCGGCCCTCTCCATTCTAAATAGAACCTTTCTTTGTTCATTGTGGAGTGCGGAATACTAAATAGCAATGACACTTTCATTTCCTCTCAACAAAGCTTTCAAAATATCTTCCCTTGATGTCATTGGGAGGATGTTTAAAATCTGTTTGAAAGACAGAAGCTTTGTACATATTATGCCCATGACAATGCTGCAAAAGCAAAATCCTTGGTCCCTCAAATGAATATCTCCGAGTGCTACACACACACACACACACACACACACACACACACACATACACACACACATACACACACATACATACACACATACACACACATACACACACATACATACACACACACATACACACACACACACACACACACACACACACACACACACACACACACACATTGCTGCCAGTGATGACACTGAACTTCTGATCCTCCTGGATCTCCTGGATCTAGGAGAGCTAGGAATACAGTGTCTGTTCTGCTGCCTGTTGTATATAGTGTTTATGATTGAATTCACAGCGTCATTCAATACAGGTGTATTGAAATCATACAAAACACAAATCCAGCCATGTCAGTTGCTTTTCTCACCATTGGTGATCAAATACCTGACAGGAAGTTGCCTAAGAGAGGAGAGCTTCATTTTGTTTCACAGTCTGAGGGAATGCAGTTCATCATGGTGCAGAAGGTGTGGCAGCTGGTCAAGAGGCAGCTGGTCACGCTGCAGTCAGGGAGCCCATAGAAGATGCATGTCCTACCCATTTTCTCTTTTTCGTTCAGTTCAGGACCTGAGCCCATCCATGGGGGTGCTACTACCCACATTCAGGGGGGACCTCTGTCTTCAGTTAAACCTCCCTGAAAATGCCCCAAGGCACACCCAGAGGTTTCTCTCCTAGAGATCCCAGATCCCATTTAGTTCACAACAGAGATTAACCTACACCAACCAAAGTTAAATTTAAGATGGTGGCATATAAGGGACCACAGCTGAGTAAGATGGTTCATGCCAAGTCTCCCCTGGCAGTTTTGTTGAGGTGCAGACCAAGACCAAGCTCCTTGGCATGGTCTCTAAGGTTGTGGTTTAGTTCCCACCCATTTTTACTACTCACCCATGGCCATTAGCCATTCACCTTGCTTTCAACTCTCCAGTCACCTGGCCTGTGCTCAGCTCTCAGAGTTGTTCCATTAGCACTTCACTTTTCAGATGAGCCTTGCTGGGCTCATGTCTAAAACATTCTCTACACTCTCACTTTATCCTGTGGTGATATATTGTGTACCCCAATAAAGCTTGCTTAGGGATCCGAGGACAAAGCCAGTCACTAAATTGGACATAGAGGTCAGGCAGTGGTGGCACAGACCTTTAATCCTAGCATTCAGGAGGCAGAGATCCATCGGGATCTCTGTGAGTTCAAGGCTACATTGTGAACAGAGCCAGATCTGGTGGCACACACCTTTAATCCCAGCACTAGGAAGGAAGGAAGATGGCAGGGCACAGAAAGGTGTATAGGGAGTGAGTAAGCAGGAAGTCTTACTGTGGAGGCTGAGGATGTCATAGAGGTAAGAATGTGACTAGCTTGTTCTGTTTCTCTGATCTTTCAGCTTTCACCCCAATATGTGGTTCCAGGATTTTTTTTTTTTTTTTTTTTTACTAATAAGACCGTTTAAGATTCATGTTACATTATCCCCCAAATTTCTATTCATGGTTTGTACTTTAGCTCAACCCCCACTTCTTCCCACAAATTTTCCAGGCTGGGTCCAGCTTCTTGTCATACGCTGTCGCTGTAGCTTTTTCCTTTTCTTGAGGATTTGTCTTAGTTTGTAAATACATACTTGTTGGCATGGAGTTTAAGGTTCTTCTCTGACCCCAGAGTGTAAACGCTATGACTTTGTTCACTGTCTTGTCCATTTGTATCTGGAATACAGTTCAAATTTGACATAAATGGAAACAAATATGTTCAGGATTTGTTTTAGTATCTTTGAAGATTTTACTTGCTGTCCAAGTTTAATCTAGTTAAAAAAAATGAAAGAAGAAAAATCTGCCAGCTTTCAGTATACAAATATTTTATTTATGGAGAAAAAGATTGTTTATGGAACAGTTAGTATTGTATTGACACTAGACACAATTGAAGGGGAGATGGAATGACATTTTGTTGGAATAATTTTTACCAATAATTTTTACATGGATATCTGCTGTAAAATGAATTGTGTTCAGCAAAGAGTAGCTGACCATTTGGTTTAATTTTTAGGAATACTTTTGGTTATTATCAATTAGAATTTCTCTAATTCTTATACTTAGAGATACTGTGCTCATTAGAAAATGTCTGCATTCATCCTGGACTTTACGGAGAATGTGAAACGGATTGTGAGAGAAGATGGAGCACACACCAAGATTAAAATGCAGTTGCCATTTACTAAGCCATCATGTAAGCACAGTTCTCCGTACAGCACGTTGGACAGGACAGAACAGTTTCCTTCTCCTGGTAACTTCCACGTCTCACACGACGGAGGCTGTTGCTGTGTCTCTGATGCTGCTCTCTAGATTATGTTTCTTTATTCTTAACCCAATGTGTGCAATCCATTCACACGGATTCAAGCCTTCCCAGGTTCACTTAGATCAATGAAAAAAAAAAAAAATCCCAGAAAGTCTTTTACAAGAAGCAGTAAGCTCTTAGCTTTAAAACATATAGAATTCAGACATGAGTTGCAGAAACTGCCCCATTCTTCTCACCATTGTGGTTCCTGGCTGTGTTCCATCTACTGCTGGAACCTCTCACATGAATTCCCTGAAAAGTGTGGCATTCTTGCCAGCTAGGGACTCTGCTTAGTGACTCCTTCCTGCAAAATGCTGCCTTCATTATTTTTTTTTTCTATCCCATATGTCTGTCTCTCAGCAGGCGATTTCTGCATCCTGTTGAGGCAGGGGGAGGGTTGAACGCCTCTGACTTTTGGAAGCCAGGGAGGTACAATTTGCAGATTGACGTTCATCCGGAAGGCTTGCTGTGAGTCACCTGGGAAGTTCCCTGTGCTAAACCTTTTCCTGGTGTTTCTCTGTAACTGTTTCCACCTCCCTTGACGGTCAGCTGTGGCAGAACACCTTCTCCCTCCCATAGCCTGGAGAAGGCAAGTGCAGGCAGATGATAGATCAACATGGCTGGATTTTTGTTACTGAGTTTTAACAATTTAATAAAGGAATTGGAGTTCAACCAGGAGTGTATTTATTGACAAAATTTTATTGATAAAATAACATTAAAGGTTTATGAACAAATTAAAAATCTCTGTAAAAGAAAATTACATCAACCAGGATGTAACAAAAGTATGTCTAGGCCTGGGATGAGGAAGTTTTCTCTGTTCTGGATTGGCTAGGTTAAGCAACGTCAGTAACAGTGAGAATTTTAATTCACAGAAAGCAACTATGACATAATCCTGGAAGTCACAAGAAAGGCTACTATGAGACAAATGCTATGTGGAGTGCATGATGCAGCTTCTGCCTAGTGTTCATCACCCTGATACCTGTTCCAACATCTTCATTTGCCTCCCTGCTCTGACCTGTCTGCTCTTCCTCAGCCCCCACTGACCTGTAGAACATCTTGTTCCATCAGCATGGGCTGCCACGCCAGTGACAGCTTTCCCTCCTGGCTCAGGTCTGCTCTTTGCTGGGTCCTTTGGCCCAGTGCCTCTGACCTTGGGTGGCTGCTGCTTTGAGTCTGCCTGGCTTTCTTCCCGAAGCAAGTGGTGATTATGAACTAGACTAGAAGACATTGTTTGAAATTTTCAACTTGTTTTAGGTACTGAAACTGCAGTGTCAATGTCTTAAGGACTCTTCAGCCCTCTGGATGTTGTATTTGGTTAGCTAATCTCACTCACAACAAGGAGGAGATTGTGGATTATTTCCTACTCTACATTAAAAAATGATTAAAAGCTGGAATCAACGCTGAATGGATTTTTTTTTAAACCCATAACCTTCCTTCCTTGCTCTAGGATCTTGAGGAAGTAGGACAATAGAAAGTTATCTGTTTGGGGTCTGTGACTCTTCTGGGTCACAATTCTGTACATAACCATCATTGTATTGATCCAAGGTGACACTGAGAGAAAATTGAAGCTATTCTTGGGGAACATGGAACTGTGTTCTGAGGTTTGGAGAAGCTCATGGATTTTTAGGGGAAAGCTCTCCCTTTGAGAAAGGATTGTTGGTATCAGTGCTCCATTAGACTGCGACTTCCACTTAAACTACATAAAGCTAAAATGGAGTCAGGGTTTTTGTTTGTTTGTTTGTTTGTTGTTTTTTGAGACAGGGTTTCTCTGTATAGCTTTGGCACCTTTACTGGATCTCACTCTGTAGTCCAGGCTGGCCTCGAACTCACAGAGATCCACCTGCCTCTGCTTCACAAGTGTTGGGATCAAAGGCATGTGCCACCACCACCTGGCTGGAGTCAGGGTTTTATCCTGGGGTACATTAGGACACCTTTGGTAATACTGAACTTAAATCAGATCAGCTAATCCAGAGTCCATGTTAAATCACCAGCAGGAAAGTCCAATCAGGCTTGGCCATGCATAGAGACAAGAAAATGGTGGCGTTCTTCCCTGCTCCTCAGCTTAATGATGTGATGTGATGTGTGTGTATGTGCCTGGGTGGACAGACATATGTACATACATGTGCCTTTGCCCTTTGTGCATATATATATGTCTGTGCCTATGTGTTTATATATGTGCACTTGTGTATGTGTGCATGCACAGGTGCTTGTGCCTGTTTGTGTGTATGTTCATGTGCCTATGTTTGGGAATGTACATGTGCCTTTGCCTCTGTGTGTGCTTGTGTGTGTGTGTGTGTGTGTGTGTGTGTGTGTGTGTGTGTGTGTGTGTAAATGGGATATTTATGAATTGTTACCAGGAACAAATTTTACCTTCAGTCTGTTGGATAGTTAGAGAATAGACACGTAAGAATCATAATGCTAAAAGCTAAATTGATGTGAGGGATAAAAATGATATAAGAAGAAACATGTCATCACATTCTTGCTTTAATTCATATCTAGAAATTTCCCCTGCTAGTCCAGTTGTAATAGATCAGGCAGTCGTGAACAGCATGTACTTTATTTATCTGGGTGAGTGTCCCTTTTGAATAATCCATCACTTTATTTGGGGAGGCCTGTGCTTCATTAGAGAGGTTGGTGATTCCTCGGGCAGTGGTAGCCAAGGTGGTACCAAGAACTACCACAGTGTGGCTGCTTTCCTGGAACCAAGGATAAATTCTCTGCCATAAGCCTTAGGGGTAGCCTTCTGTGAAGGAGGCTGGCAGGTTCATCGTAGCCATGTGTTAATGGTGGAGTGTCTCTGTGGCAGTAGGGTCCTGGCTTTGCTCCTTAAACTTTACCTTTGTCATTCTGGAAAGCATTAGCATTTCCATGTGAAAACCAGATATCCAGGAAGTGATGACCTTGAACCTTGATCTTCTTTGTACCATTCCATGGTGCAGGGTAAAGGCTGGGTAAGCGTATGTCCTTGTGACAAATGCTGGTATTGTATTTGGTAGTAAGGATCAGGAACCTATAGTGATTAAGAACTGACAGCTAACAAGCTGCTTTTACAGTCTCGCTTCTCACAACAATCTTGTGAGGTAGGAACAGTAGATAAGACTTTTATTTTTAGTCTTCAAAGATCGACACCAAAGACCACAGAGTCTAAGTGATTTGCCCTTAGTCATAGTAAATAGAAGGACCCAAACTTGCTACCATGTCTTCTGACCTTTCAGTCTGCTTTTTACCTGTAAGAGTTTCCAGTTTGATTGCAGATTGGAAAAAGTGCTCTGTAAGTTGACATAAAACTTGTTTCCAAGTCAGGTGGCTTAGAACTAAAGCTTCGGTGACTAGTGGCTTCTGGATCACTACCTGCAGGGACTCCGAAGGAATGGGATGCCTGCAAGCTGGCTTTCAACTCTGAATATTAGAAGATCGTCGAGGAGTCGTCCTGGGCTCCCTGGGGTCAAGGAGCAGAGGTGTAATTCTCATGGCTGTCAGTGTACTGCTACAGCACACAGTAGGTTAACTTATCCCACCTCCTCATTGGATTGTAAACTTCTCAGGGCAAGAACATGACTTACTCGTTTTATTCCCAGAATTCAATGCAGTGCTAGATCCTTTCAAAAGTTAAGCTTGTAAGGTCTTTGTATGTTTCATGAACTTCTTCCAAATTTTGTTGGGAAGAGGTTGTTTGCGTGGAGTTGTGTAACTGGGGGAAACTCAGTTGTCTTGGTGGAAGGATGAAACATGCTAGCACTACAAACTTAAGGTAGAGAACAGCATCCAAGTGACCCTTGTTTACAATGAAAAAGATCCACTTTTTATGGATTCAAGTTAGAGGTTCTCCATTAGCCAAGAATCCATGGAAAACGTCTACGTTTTGGTCTCTGAGTAAAGGCAATGTCTTTTAGCATGGAGAAAATTAGACCTTTCGTAAATATGAATATGGTATTATTTTAGTAATATGGAGAGGACTCTATGACAAAATATGATTAATCATAGTCAAAACTGATTCAGTGAGAGTTGGAAGAGGGTTCTATTTTTCTCTGGTTAAGTTTGCCAAGGCACATTCTCCTTGGTCCTTCACATCTCCCTGTATCCTGGCTCTCACAAGCCTGAGGACCCAGGGGAATCTTGACCAGGTGGAAACTGGGAACAAGAGGACAACACTGTTGTGATTCAGACTTGGACCTCAGTGTGAATGCTCTTGACCAGACACATTGGCAAGCAGTCCACAGACAGTCCACGATGAACAAGGATCATCGTTGCCAGGCTAATGGGCTGGCCCAGGCTAGACTCAGGACCTGTGGCCGAAAGCAGCAGTCATTTGCTACTCTTCGACAGGGGAAGTGTAGCAGGTGTTACAGCCTGGTGAAGACAACTTCTTGAATGGAAGAAGAATTTTAAATTTAGGAGACAGTATATCAGCTCACCAGTTTGTGGTACTCAGGACCCAATGAGTCCTGAAATCAAGAGTTGGGTAAGGGCTCAGTAGCTCCGGGGCTGGTAGAGGTTATGGGTCATCAAGAGGCCTTCCTAGTTGTGAAGACTGGTGCAGGTCATGGCTGGATGCCTGGTTTTTCCAGGTATTACTGCCAAGTTTCAAACATGGCCTTAATGGCCAAGCATGGCTTCTTTCAGACATTTCGGTTTCATTTGGCAGGGCTGGAGCCTGTGAGGAAACAAAGCAGAGGGTCATATCAAGGTTGAGGTTGGATAAGGAATAGCTTTGAATGTCTTGCCACACTTTGTAAGGCTCTGCTTTGAAGGTCCACTGAGAAGAAGGAGGCACATGAAGCCAGCCCTACCAAACTTCTCAATTCTGGCTGCATGGGTTTCTTGGACCCCAGGCAGTCACCAGGAAGCGGAGCATATCAGTTGCTCCTGCTATATAACCTGTTTCAGGGAGGACTCTGGAGTTTGGCCAAGTTGAGATTAGCATAGCTTTGGGGTAACAGAAGGTTTGGGGTGCCATCACCAGAAAAAAAAAAACAGCACTGTCTTATATGGAGAGTAAATAATATGCTTCACCAGTGCTGGTCCTGAAGCCCAGTCAGACATGAAATCCTAGTGCCTGAGTACTCAGATATTGAATTTCATAGATTAACTGTTAGTGATTAGTTTTAGATCTTGCATAAGCTGACTTCTTCATAGCAAATTGTGTATTGATATAATTAAACATTAGTAGTTAGAAACTATACTACACATTTATATCATTAAGCCTAAATGACAGAATTTCTATTTTGCTATTAATCACAATCTACATGATAAATTGGATGATTAGGAGATATAAAAAATTATAATTAGCACCAAACAAAAAATATTACAAGAAAAGAAGTCAAACCATAGGAAATATAAAATATTTCATGTTACAATAACACCTGTAACCCAAGTATTTTTTCTTTTTCTTTTTTCTTTAAGATTTTATTTATTGTGTATACAGTGTTCTGTTTGCATGTATCCCTGCAGGCCAGAGGAAGGAGCCAGATCTCATTACAGATGGTTATGAGCCACCATATGGGTACTGGGAATTGAACTCAGGACCTCTGGAAGAACAGGCAGTATTCTTAACCTCTGAGCCATCTCTCCAGCCCAAGTTTTATATGTACTGTTTTAAATGCACTACCTGTGAACTACTTCTAAATCTTATTTGGGAGGTACTAGGGTGAAACAGTTGTTTACATAACCAAGCTAATAAGAATTTATTTTTCCTAAAGAGTTTTTATTGCTTACCTTTAAATAAAAAACAATAGGACACAAAGTTGCTTTATACATTTTTCTATTTGTAAAGATTAGAAAGAGGCATAACTATAAAGCATGAAGAGAGTTATCTCCATAAATAACTGCAATCCTTTTTATAGATTCCTTTGACTCTTTCTGATAAAGAGGCATTTGGGAACAAACGTGAAATGAATTCCACTTAATTTATGGAATGATGTTTTGGAGGAATTTTAAAAATTCAAAGAGTTATTTTCTGTGGTTCAGCTGATATTTTGGGTATGGTTATTAAGTTTTGGACTTTAGTTGTAATTTAATTGCATTTGGTTCAAGGGCTGTATTTATCTTGAAGTGACTAATAGGATCATGAAATACTTGTGCATTCAACTTGATCTTCTTAGTGATCCACATTAACTATTCCATTTATATGTCTTGGTAACATATGTCTTAGTGATCTCAGTAATGACCATGTGGAGGTCCCCTGTTTCTGAGGATAGATGTAACTTTTACCCAAATGATTCACTAAGTTTCTAGTCAGTATTCATTATTCACTATGTTTCTGCTTATAATTTAGTGACTTCCTTGTTTCTTGAAGCCCAAGACACATGTCTTACATGCCAGTCTTTAAATATCATAATTATAAAGTTTTAAAGTCATAGCAGGAATCTTGGACATGGGCACAAATCACATATCTTGACTTGAGCCAACCTCAGGAGGCGTCAGTTTCCTCCTGACTTCTGCATCTTTGTCAGGAGAGCTTGTGTCCAAGTCTCATGGTTAGTAAAACTTTTGCTCATCTTACACAGTTTAGAAAAGAGGAAGTGCTTTTGATTGTGTTAGCACAAAGGTAGCACTTACCAGTTAATTGAATTAAATATCCAGGGTTTTTTTTTTTCTTTTTTTTTTTTTTTTTAAGCAGTGTAAATTATTTGATTGAGCTCAGTGTGGAAACCATCCCTAAAGTCTCTGAAGACCTCAGAATTAACTAGAAAGTTCCTGAGCATGCCCTTTGAAAAATCAAAATAAAACAAAGAGATATTAGATCTTGTCAATAAGTAGGTTTGGGGAATACTGATCTTAAATAATCTTGTTGAACTGTGTTTGTGACATGAGACTATTGTTTTCCTTTGTGGTTCTGGAAGTAGAACTTCGGCCTCATGCATGCTGGGCCAGAGCTTTACCACTGAGCTAGTGCCCCAGACCTGAGCTAAGTCTTAGAGTATGTCTTCTTGACAGCCTGTAGAATGGTGCTACATTGAATATACTTTGGAAATTCTGGAGTAGCAACTAACGGGAACTGCTTGTTTTATTTTTTAATGCATTTTCTCTATAAAATGGAACAGGTTAATAAATTATTTATTTATTTACACATTGTAAACAAATTAAGCTAAATATTTTTGGAAAATAGGAAATGTGTAAAAAGGCATAAATTTTGACCTTAATAGGCTTATAACTTAATTAGGGAGATAGTTCTATCATATATAACATACCATTAAGCATTAAGATGCTTAATTCAATATTTGCTGATTCCTTCTAAGTATTGGGGTAAATAGTTCACATTAATGGATGCAGTTATTACAGAAAGGAAAATAAAATATTGGAATAACAGAAGAGAAAATCAAGGAGATTATGTGCTTTTTTTTTTTTTTTTTTTTTTTTTTAGAGTTTTGAAAGGTTGAATGTATCTCTTAATTAAGGAAGATTACACAAAACTTGTTGGGCCTTTAAGCTCCTAGAAACTGGAAGTAGTGTGAAGACAATACTTTGGCATATTGTAAAATGCCAAATATATTTATCACATATCTTGAGGCCTTTATATATAAGATCAGAGTGTTACAGAGGACAGTTCTAACCCATTTGTCCTCTACATCTACTAGCGTTCTCCTTACCCAGTTTTTTTTTTTTTTTTTTTTTTTATCATGAGCTGCTTGACTATTATCTGTGACTGGGATGGCAGAGATAGTGTTTTGTTTACTTTTATATGCTTGGAAATTAATGTGTTTACATCTACAATATCTGATGCATGGTAGATCCTGGTAAGTCTTTTCTGGCCATGTAAATATTAATGAAAAACAATTACAAGGCAGAAAATTGTGTATGCATATGCACTCTTAATTGCTGAGCCCTCTTTCCAGCCCTTCACTGAAGATTTTTAATGGAAATGAACAGAAATGTTGAAGTTCTAATTATGAAAAACATCAAAATGGTTGCAATATGTAGTTTGTGGTAAAATAAAGATGAATCAGGGATCATTTAATATTGTTTAAGCAATCTCATTGTGAAGCAATGAAGGCCTCGAACCAGACACAAGGTGTTATGACAGAAGGACACAGAATATAGATGCTAAGTGAATCGGTATCTGGATATGGCTGGAGAAGCATGAGTTGAAAATGGCTTTAATGACAATAGCTACAGTCTATGGAGTGTTTATTCATGGTTTCACACAGCACTTGCCTTAGTATTGAATCTTATTTATTCACCATAGTCTAGGAGATGATTATGGTTATCATTCTCATTTCAGTGATGAGAAAATGGTAGTGGCTCATAAAATTACCCCAAGACCACACCACTGTGAAGTGGGAGTCAAGGTGGCAGCCAGTCCTACTCACCCCCAGAGGCTTTAATCTTAGCACTGGTTAATACACAGCTAATTGCTTTTTGAGTGATAGAAACATTATGAGATAAGATTGTTTGGGGGATAGTAAGGTATTTGTGTCTTTGGAAAAGATGAGCACCCCAAACTAAGCTTCAAGTTTGACTTAGGAAATGATTAGCTTTGCAAATGGGCTAATAATACATCACTTGGCACATAGCCATTGTAGTCATGTGAAGGTCATCCTGCCTCTGTGAAGACAGAAACCACAGGAAGATGGAAATGTCTGCTACAAGCACACCCAAGCCAAGGCCTGGATGCATGAAGGCATGTTTCTGCAATCTGAGAGCATAATGCTGCTCAGGAGACTAATGATAAAGCAGAGTAGCTTCGGGTTCCAAACACTTCCAAAGCCTCCATATGCCTCTGATTTGGGGGTCACACAAAGGCTGGTATTTGCTTTTCTTCTTTGTCCTAACTCAGTGAAGATGTGATTCCTGTATAGCCAGAAATAATACAGGCAACTCATGGGGTAGAGTGCTCATTGCTGGACTTTTAATGTTGTTTTTGTATGTATCCTTTGGGAAAGTCTTCTATTGTTTTTTTCCATTTAGTTTTTTTTTTTAAATTACAATGTTGTTTTACACTTTGTGGTATTTAAATGTTAATCAGAAAAAAGTATATAAAACAATTGCAACCACATAATATACAGTGAGTTTTCACAGTGTATTTTTGATAAGGACTAGTTTTGAAGAGGGAAACAAGTGGACCCGACTGTCAGCCTGAAGCTCCTCATAGCATCAGTTCTTGTCACCTTGGTTGCTCTTTATCTCAGGACAGGCTTTTAAAAATGTTAATGACATGGCAAAATTTTATTTTTATGTTGTTGAATTGCTACAGCATCAGTCTTTCATGTGATGAGCCCTGGACTCTAAGGTATCTGAAATTATTAATTATTTCATGTTTAAGAAAACTGAAGGAGAAAACCCCAGAGAACAAGCTTCCAAAGACTATGGTAATTATTTAAGGCTTCAATGATGAGCTCCATCTCAACAGGACTTTGATTTTCACTCTCACTGGAGCCTGCTGGTGGAATGAAGCACTCGGTAAGGAAGCCTGTTGGACAGTGCTGGGCACTGGTCACTCAGAAACCTGACACACTCACCTCCGTGTGTGTCATCTTTTAATACGAAAAGTTTAGTTTGAATGTCTAATTTTGATAAACAAAAGCAATATGCAAAAATAATATTATTACTATGTAGGTATGCCTCTAGTGGAGAGATAATAAGTAAAAACAGAAGTAATTCAATCATAATAAGGTAGCAAAACACAGTAAAGGTAAACAAAACCCGAAACAAATATGATGGACTATCACACACACAATTATATATATTCTTTAAGTTGTTCATTGGGGGTATCAGCCTATAACTTTTTGGACATTGGACAAAATTTGAACACACTAACATACTGATTACAACCGTCGTTCATGGCAGAACAATTGCGCTGCCGTCCTGAATGTGCTTCTTTTGTGGTTTCTCTCTGCAAATTCATCTCTTTCTGTTCACTGTTGACTTACCTCCAAAGCACAGTTTAAAAGCCATTAATTTCATTGTAGGATTGCAACCAAGCCAGGCCTGGCCTTGTGCTTTCTGTCTCTGGGAAATGTGTTCTGAAATTCGGGACTGTCATCCTAAGGGGAGAGTGAAATGTGCACAGGAGACTGACCGTCATGACGTGATTTTAAAGTCTCTACCCTGTCAGAACTGGGGGGCTTCCTTCCCAAACTGAAATTAGCATAAAGAAGTATTGTCCTTGTCTCTTTAGTTTCGAGGCCATTTGCAGTAGAGAAATATTCATGTTTTGTATTTACCCTATAAAATATAACTTTTTTTTTTTTTTGCAGAGAAGTAACCATTTTTTTTCTTGAAATATATTAAGCACATATACAACATTGTAAGCATAAGCTGTGAATCTCACAGGCCTGGTAAGTGCAGGAGTGGAATTTAAATGCTGTAGCAAAGAGGTTAAAGCAATGCACAATTACAAGATTCAGATGTTAACACTAAACTCATTCACTTGGGACTCTGTTCTATTAGTAATTTTCTTCTTAACTCTTGTGAGGTACTAGTGATCACTCTCATGAGATGTTTTGTTGTTGTTGTTGTTAAGTGTACAGTTGTCTCTCTCTCTCTTTTACACACACACATAAATACAAACACACAGGCACTCACACATTGAGTCAAAGTCAATGGCAGTGGGTGGTTTATGTCAGGATTGGTTTTGACGCCCCTCTCCCAGAATAAGATAAATGTAAGTGATGAGCTCCTGGGGTTGGTTGAACTCATTTTGTATTCAACACTCTGCCTGGCCCCTTTCTCATCTCTTTCTCCCTGTCTTTGTATGTTCAAGCCTACTTGAGTTTCTTTTTTCTTTTGTAGAACTTGGTTCTTTTGATGTGCTGCAGGGCACGCCCTGCAGCAAAGAGTACTTGCCAGGAATCGGAAACATCAGCACACAGCTCTGAGAGGCTACTGTACAATAGCCAGCCCTGCAGCCCAAAGCAGAACCTTTTCTCTCTCTCCTAAAACAGCAATGCTCAGTGTATTCCACAACTGTGATTTTTAAAGGGACAAAAGCTCCACTATATAAGTGCAAAGCACAGATTTGTTGAGTATTTGACCTGGTTAACCAGGTAGTAATCTAACATGAGATGTGTCTGTATGGATAATATACACATTACTTCAACTGAATTTGTCCTGCTATTCTAAGTGAATTTATTTCTGCTCTACTGCTGCTGCACTGTCAATATGTGTGAGGACCGTGGTGTCAAGATGTGTGGGTCCTGGGTCACCTACTTCTCTCGGTTGTTTTCCTCCCAAATCGTGTAAGAGTGTGCAGTGCTTTAACAATCTGCTTGTGGACAAAGGTGAGCAGGATGAGGTGTAAGTATTGCAGAGCTACTGTTAGGGACACCGTCTACATCATCACCTCCATCTTTCACAGAGAGACTAGAGAGCAGCAGGCGTTAATCATTTCACATCCACGAGCAGCGCTTCTACCGCGGGAGTTAAAAACATTCAGTCAAGCTGTTACGTTCTACTGAAAACGTCTGTGTTTACTCACATAGGTTTTTATGTGACAAATCTTTCAGGACTATGTCACTGAATTAGAACTTGGAACTGAAAATCAAAGGAACAAAACAAAGCAGAACATAAGGGAAAATAGTGCAATTTAAGTTTATACACACACAAAAATGTATCCAGCCTAAAACTTCCAAGGAAAACTAAAATTTAAGTAACAGTGAACTTTAACTTTTCCCAGGCATTTAAAAGAAAGTTTTTTTAATCAAAAACAAACAAACAAACAAACTAATTAGAAAAGCAAGCTCGATAGAAATTTGGTGATTTTGTAAGTTGACTGACTTGGAAAACCATCCAGTATGACAGACACTTTTTTTAATTTTGCCTCGACATTGAGCTCACTCTCGTGTGAACTCACTGCCAGCATTACTGAAAAGCTGTCATTGCTGAAAAGTTGATCTCTGAAAAAATGCAAATTTATTAGCAAATATTTACTTCTCACCGTTTGGGATTCAGGTTTTTAAGCCCACTGCACACTAGTGGTATGTCTGTGCTTGTGACATTGCTGGAAAGATCTAGAGAAATAATTTTAGTGGCAATGCTACATTAGTTCCACATTCTCAACTTATTTCATGCTTAGGTGATAAATCAACCAACCAGAAGATCCTTATATTTTTCAACACTGATACACACACACACACACACACACACACACACACACACACACACACTTGTGTGTATAGATAAAAAAGTAAAGACAATTTTTCAAATACTGGCAGAATATGTGTCTTTAGAAAAAATATGGAATAATTCTTGTAACAAATTCACACACACACACACACACACACACACACACACACACACACACACACCCCAAAATGACTGCACACTCCCTTATTGACTACAGAGCATCCTGTTGCCTTCAGTGTGCTACTGAGTCACCACTGGCGGATCCATCCTAGGCTGAGCATCCTTTACAGCATAAAGAACCTCTGGCACTAGCCGGACTCCTGAAACTCATTGTCACCTGAAAAGCTCTTAAGGGCACAGGCACAGAGAAGAGAGCCACTGATGCACTCTTGTCCCAGTGGAGTCATAAATGCATGCTGTTTCTTTCCTCAAGATCACACAACATTTCTGAAATTAGATGCTTCCCAAGTGTTGGAGCTTAAATTTGGTCCGATGCACAGGCTCACGTTAGACACTCCAGTGCTTCAGTGTTCAGGGTGGCTGTGGCTGTACGAGTCAGCTCACACTGCCCATCCTGAGTCAGATCAGGCTGCCCATCCTGGCTTGCCACAGAGTGAAAGGCTGGCTTGTGACTCAGCAGTGTCTGTCGGGGCCTCCTGGGGCAGGGAGGATTGCTGTTCTCTGCACCACACTGATCCAAAGTAGATTGTGTATTTGGAGTAGAAACTCATCTTGCTATGGGTAGTTGTTTCCCGTATCCCTTTCCTGCAGAGCTGCTGTATTTGACCTACAAGATTTCAGAGTGAGTTGGCATTTATAAGAACAACACCTGGTCTATACTCTTATCACAGACGGAGTGTTCCTATTTTTAAAAATATGGAAAAGTCAAGTCAGGCTTTTGAAATGGACTGATGCATTTCAGGTCTAGAGGTGTTTCACTTTCGTTCACCAATAGCTAAAACTAGATTTCCTTGTTGTTCCACTAAAAATTATTACAGCTTTCATAGGGTATGGTGGCACATGCCTTTAATGGGAGGCAGAAGTAGATGGATATCTATGAGTTCAAAGCCAGCCTGGTCTGTGTATCTGTGAATTCTAGGCCAGCCAGAACTACACAGTGACAATTTGTCTAACAACAGCAACGTATTACAGCTATAGCTTTGCCAATAGGAATTGCTTAGGAAAAAAAGACACCCGTCAATATATTCAGATATTTTTCTCTTAGTAAATGACAATTGGGCTGGGTGGTGGTGGTGCACGCCTTTAGTCTCAGCACTCAGGAGGTAGAGGCAGGCGTATCTCTGTGAGTTTGAGGTCAGCCTGGTCTACAGTGTGAGTTCCAGGACAGGCTCCAAAACTGCACACAGGAACCTTGTCTTGAAACAACAACAACAACAAAAAAAAATGACAATTAAATTAGAAATAAGAGTCTTGAATTTAATATTTTAATTATGTTTTATATAAAACATTTAATTACAAAAGGAGTCGGAGGATACACTTGAGATAAGACATACCACTAGCTAATACAGAATGATCACATTACTGATTAAGTTTTATCAAATAAACATGTAGATTTTAGGTGTTAGAGTTATGCAGTAATTGAATTATTTGAAATCTTAGTCACTGTCTTCCAGAACTTCGTTTCTGTTTATTCTTTAACGCTATTTACTCAATTTAGTATTTTCAATTCTTTGCTTTTATCATTACTCTTTGAGGCCCAGAAAAAGAAAACAGTGGGCTGTGTGACTCTTGAGGTCATGACTTCCTTTTCGGGACTCCGGGGACCAACTATTTCCAATCTTTCTTCTATAATGAAGGAGATGGTCTTGGGGGTTGGTGACTGGAATAATCAGCACAAAGCTGTAAGAGCAGTCCCAACGCTGTCCTGTGTTGATCACCACACTGCGATGTCGTATGTACAGCGGACACTTACAAACCTCTTCACAGTCATACCACCACGAGACAGGCCTTCACAGATCTAGTAAAGTAGAGATGAGGAGACCTGTGAGAGAGGGAGGGCTGATTTTTAAACCGGTGTGTGTGCTCAAGGGCACCTCCTTTTCATGGACAGGACACATCGAGTTTGGCCTCCTGTTTCCCAGTGAGGCAGCTGCTGCATGTTTCCTTTCTCCATTTCATTGTCTTTCTCGCCTTTTCCTACCCTTGGGACGTAACTGGAGGACACCGTGTCACTGATGTTTCTGGTGTAGCGGACTTCCACTGTAACAGCGTGCAGCGCATGCTGGCTGTGTGGATGAACGCAGGTCTTCAGTCTCAGTCTACATCAGTGGTCCTCAGCCTTCCTGATGCTGCGACCCTTTCATACAGCTCCTCATGGTGTGCTGACCCCCCAACCATAAAACCATCTTCACTGCTACTTCATCACTGTAATTTTGCTACTGTTATGAATCGTCATGCAAATCTCTGTGTTTTCCGATGGTCTTAGGCAGCCCCAGTAAAAGGGTCCTTCAACCTCGGAAGGGGTCTGACCCACAGGTTGAGAATCGCCGCTCTAGGAAGTGACAACTGAATGGATATCAAAAGACTGAAATCTCTAAGCTGTAGAAGAGCTTTGAAACATATCTAAGGAACAGATATCTATGCTGTCTGTAATTTATACCAGAGCTATTCCACCAGGAGGGGGGTTCATGAAGGCAGACTGTGGTGATGGCACACAGTGGGTGCACTAGCACTCAGTGGGTGCACACGTGCTCCATATTATGTTGTTCTTGACTGTCTCCAATGTGGACTGAGATGTGTATGTGAAACTCACTCTTAGTTATTACTGTAGGTTGCTTTCACTTCCCACACATGTGCTGACCCACTGAATTTGTGCCAAGGTGCTGAATTTTTACACACAGCCATTGATGTAGGAGGTATCTCTGCATGGAACCCACACTAGCACCTCAGTGAGCTGTTCACTGTCCCAAGCTGAGATGCTGTTGCTTTCAGTTTTAATGGTTTTGCTGCCTCTGGTCATTTTGAGGAAATAAGATCATTTGGAAAGCCTAGGGTCCCCAGATCATCCCTGTGGAAACCTGTGGCCTTCCCTCTGTCCCTTTTCACCAAGTGCGATTGGCCCAGACCAATAACTTCCCCATTTTGTTTTATTTGTTTTTCAAGAAAGTGTTTCTTACTTTTCCTTCCAGATGCTTCCAGTTTCTCTCTGGCCTCTGTCTCTCCAGCTCTCCCATGTACAATGCTGAATTCTAGAAACAGCTAATACACAAACACACACACACACACACACACACACACACACACGCACGCACGCACGCACGCACGCACGCACGCACGCACACACGCACATGCATGCACGCACATACGCGCGCACACACCTACATTGAATAAATGTAGGTAAATTAAATAAAAAAGTGAGGTATTTTAATTTTTAAAAATTTACATCAGAGTATATGAGTGGGCCTGACCTGATTGGGAGCTCCTCAAGGGGTCTTGGCCCTTTCAGAAGCCCGGGAGGTCCCGTGGAAATGGCCACTCAGGTAGGAACTGCAGGAATGCAGGTCAGCAGATAGACAGGCACCTGCCACACAAGCATTCCGACAACCTTGTGAACTTGGAGGCGAATTCTGGGCTCGAGAAATGCAGTTAATTGATGTCTTGCTCCAGCTCTGGGAGACCTTGAGTAGAGGAGGCTTAGGTTCTCTGTTGCACTCTCTCAGGTATTTCTGGTATCAGCCGAATTCTACAATGCTATATGCTGGTCAATTGCATTTGCTTACCTCTAATTGCAACTCTTAACTGAGGAGTCATGTGTTTATTCCTGAGTTAATCGCATAATTTCCACATCAAGGTTTATTATATTTATAAAATAATCAGCCTCTACTTACTTAGTAATACAGATGTCAATGAAACAATACGGGACTCCTAGTGAAAGGATTTTTTATTTCCTGAGCACTAAAGCAAACGTGGGCTGTTCTATCACGATGAGTATACTGGTCTAGTTTAAGTCAGCTCCAAGCTTGAGTTTAAATTGTAGGTGTGTGCCCTTTAGCAAAATGTGTACTATTACATTTTCTGTCTCTTGAAACTTTTCACATATTGGGAATTTGTCATTAAAGTATAAATTAAGGGCCAGTAAGGTCGCTCTGTGGATAAAGGTGCTTGCCACCAAGCCTGAGTTCAGCCCCAGGAACTCATATGATGGAAGAAGAGAACTAACTTCTGGATGCTGTCCTTTGATGCATGCACACACATACACACACACACACACACACACACACACACACACACACACACATACATTTTAAAAAGTGAAAATGAAGTGATTTGTATTGGTTCCTTTTTGCAAGTATAATATACAAAGTTATAATATAAGGTGAGTTGCCTAAGCATCCTTCTGTATTTTTCTTTCTTTCTTTCTTTCTTTCTTTCTTTCTTTCTTTCTTTCTTTCTTTCTTTCTTTCTTTCTTTCTTTCTTTCTTTCTTTCTTTTTCTTTTCTTTTTTTTTTGTCTTATTGAGATTTTCTAGGGTGATCTTATCTTTTCGGTATGGGTTTTGGATTATCCCACCTTTTACAGTCCAGCTATTATTTATTGTGACAGTAATGTTTTGTGAAAAGAAACAAGTTATGTTTACAATATCATTACATATTTCTAAAATTAAATAATCACAACTGTGGTTCTCCAAACACTTCTGTTTATGATTAAAAGAAAAAAAATCTCTCCTATGAAAAGCAGCTTACTGCTGCTTGAGCCTCAGTCTGGGGCTGGTTGCCTTCTGACCTGCGAGGCCATCAGTGGCTGGCAAAGGTAAGTAGGGGTGTGATCTTGAGCGCTCTATGCAAGGACTTGAAGATGATGGATTAGAGACAGCAACTGTGAGTTCCTCTCATCTGGCGCTCAGTCCTCTGATCCTGTGGCTTTCTCCGGAGCCTCCCATTCGTGAAGAATATCATAGAACAACAGATGCGAGCACACTAAGGAGGGGAGGGGGATGGGGAGCGCAATCAAAGAGACAAGGCAAGATTTACTTCAAGGGGACCGCGGTTCCTTCACGTGAGCTGTTTTATGCAAAATGAGGCACAAATCACCTGCAGTCGGAAAACTTTGCCAGAGTGCCACACAAGTGAGAGAGCGAGTGGGCAAGCCGCACATTCAAGCGCTGCTTCTCGAGAAGCTTTGAAGAAAGCAGGCGGCGACCCCCATCCTCAGGCATAAATGAACTCTGAACAGACTCATTTGCCATGAAGGATGAGATGCGGAGATGCTGGCGCCTGGGGCTCTGCCTCTCTGCGCCTCCTTCCCTGAGTCGTTCTGGTGGGTTTTTGTGTCCCAAAGTTGTCCCTGTGCAAACAACAGGTTGAATATTGTAGGTGTGGGTTATTAAAGTGTCCCCGGGACAATGGCAGTCTGTGTCCCATTTGTAACGCTTGGATTAATCTTTGGAAAGTGCACACAAAATGTGACATGATGTTGGCTTCCAACATTACTCAGTCTGCATAGCAGCAAATCCTGCCCTGTCTCCCTGGAAATAAAACTCTGCAGACTGCCCCTGCCATCTCAGAGCGACCTATCATTTATGCTGCGGAGTGGGAACACCCCGGTAGCACGGCTGTGAGTGTGATTTTGTAGTTTGGAGAAACACTCACGATGGAAATAAATTGTTGTCTATCTTGTCCACAGATTTCCACAGGCAAATCCTATTTTTGTTTTGCCTCCTAGGGAAGAAATAAGAAAGCGTTCGCTTTCAAAGAGAGTTCCACATTAGTCTGGGATCATAACTGCTTCAATGACAAAAGCCCTGTTTGTCGCTTCATCCCTTTCCTCCTCATCATTCCTTTGTGACTTAAGTCTGAAGGGAAGTACTGTAAAAGAGCCAGTTCCCAAAGAATACACATCAAGTAATATCTCCTCTTCTTTTTTATGTCCCAGGAGATGCTAAAACCTTAAGGCTTGGTTTTATCTTTTTGACTTTGCATTCTTGGGAAAGAAGTAAACGGCATGGTGGAACCTGGAAGGGGGCCCTCAAGTCAGTATGTATAAGAACATCTCAATATTATGATTTTGAAAACTAATTAAGAGAGATGGGGGATGGGTGGGTTGGGGACTGAGAGTCGTCAAATGGAATTCCCATAGAACCAAATGGGACAATATTATCTCGTACTCAAGATCAACCCTCTGTGTAGGAGAAATCAAGATGCCTAACAAACTGGGAAAGATGTTCAGGCGTTCTCCAAGAACAGCAGTTTTTAAAAGGTCTGTGTTCGCTGTTGTTGGATTTAGGACAGCCATGTATTGTTTATTCATTTACTGCTCTGTATGATGGGGGACTGATATCAAAGAGACAGGAATGGCTTCCTGCAAATTCACAATGACTTCTGTCCACATCAAAGCAAGCTGATGCTCACCCTTCGTGTAGAACACACTTTTATTTCCATGTTCATTGCTTTTCAATAAGTCAAATTCAGAAATTGCAAATATGAAGCCAGCTTATGATTAAAATACTGTCTTAATTTGCTTGGCAGAGTGAAAGTCAATATATGATAAAGTCTTTTCTTTATTTAGAAAATAAACCACTTTTGATGGGGGTGGGTGTGTAGTGGATACAGAGGGCTAAAGCTATAATCCGTACACAGGGGTTCAGAGTTCACCTAGAAGAGTGTGACAGGGCTGTGAAGGGGTCTGTAGATGTGGCCCCATTAGAACAGGTAATACCTTGGCTGTGACACTTACAGGTGACCCTGAATCTGGCTCTTCTCTACCACTGGGGCAGCATGGCCTGGAAGGGGAGTGGACAGGGCTCACAGGTGACCTTGTTGCATAGACCAAAGCCTGCACCTGGCCTCTTGTGATGACTTCCTCCATGGCTTGCTTTTCCACCTGCCGTGTGTTTGCTCACACATCATCTTCTCACACGAGTGGTGATTCAGAATGTCCTGACTTGGGACTGTGGGATTTGAGACATAGTCTTGTATGCTACGGGCTGGCTCCAAATTCACTGTGTAGCCAAATTTGGCCTCAAAACTCCTGATCCTCCTGCCTCTATCTCCCAAGTGCTGGGATTTCAATACCATCCCTGGCTGTGCTGATATTTATTAAGCTGGGGTACTAAATACTGTAAAAAGCGACATCAAGATTATCACATAAAGAAGTTGGTTGGCACTGGGTGACGTGGCACATGGCTTTAATCCCAGCACTTGGGAGGCAGAGGCAGGGGAATCTCTGTGAGTTTGAGGCCAGCCTGTTTTACATAGTGAGTTCCAGGACAGCCAGAGCTGCAGAGCTACTTAGTGAGAAACTGTCTAAAAAGCCAGGAAGCGCCTCACCACCTGAGCTTTGGACAACAAACTGAGCAAGTTCAAGAAAAGCCCAAGCTGTACAAAACATGTAAGAGACCCGTGCTGTGTCAAGAGCTTTGGGGCCCTTTACTTTTCCCTCAGCTCTCTGGCCCACTCTCCTATTTTTAGGAGAGCCTTTCCTTTCTGAACAAACTGTCTCTATGTCTATTTCAAAAACGTTTCCCTGGTCCATTGCATTCATTGCCCTCAAACTTGAGAGCCTGAGTACTTAGCATGGGCCCCTGGGACACTCTGAAGGGGCCTTCTGAACTTGGGTTCTCACCTATAACACCAGTGGTGGGAAGCATGAGTTCTGTTGTTGGTTGGCCAGAGATAAAGGAGGATGTTGCAAACTATGTGGATGGGAAAGAAAAGAGCCCATTTTACAGTTGGCCAATGCCATCATCAGTTTGGGGATGTCAGAATAGAAGGAGACAATAACACCAACAGAATAAATGAGAGTCCTAGATATGGCCAACCAAAGTGACTTCGAACTGACCCTGTAATGCACCTTCTGGGACTCACAAAGGCAGTATGTTTTAAATAGATGGCTGTAATGGACCAATCATTCAGGCACTCTAACAGGCTTGAACATCGAGTTTATCTGCTACTATGGGGAAATAGAATAGGTTTAAAGTCATACTTTTTTTTTTTTTCAAAAGAAGGCTAGTCTTTAGAAACGTTATTACTTGTTGAAAACAATTTAAAACTAAAATTTCAACAGATGGAACCACAGCGCCACCATCTGGCTATACAGATGGCAGCAGGCATCACAACAACAGGAAGGGAAATGTGGTCTTGAATTTGTCAATTCACTTTAAAAATTAAAAAATCTTTTAAATCGTAGCACAGGATAGTGATTCAGCTAATTAGATGGATAAAACAGGAGGATCGCAAGTTCAAAGCCAGACTGGGCTACAGAGTGAGTCCATAGCCTGGAAAACATAGCAACCCCCACTTTCACAATAAGAAATAAAAAGGATACAGCCCAGGGGTGGGCGCTTGCCTAGCACCCGTGGGGTCCTAGGCTGGACAAAGTTAGGAGTCTAGTAAAGTTAGCAGTCTTCTTTGCTTCTGATAGAAAATAAATGGCTTTTAACACACTCCCTTTAACCTGGGGTTAGTTTGTTGCTATTTGTGTAAACAGGCTGGCCTCACTGATAGCCCATCTGCCCGTGGGCATGGGGTTTGATAACGTGGCTGACATTCTTCAAGTTCTGTAGCTGATTAAGATGAAACACAGCCCAATAATAGAACATGTTTGACCTTGACTTAAGGTGCACACTTAAAATTCTGCTTTTGGACACACATTTTATAGTTCTTTCCATTTATCTGAAGTCCAAATGTCCTTTGAAATAACTTTATAATTGTAGTTTTGTGAATACAGACAATCTCTAAGCACTGGGGTGATACTATCTGTGTTTTCATCAGCACACTCTTATCAGACTTCTTATGATTGGCTTTAAAGACAAAAAGTCAGGTTTCCCTATAGTCCTCACTCATGTAGAATCTATCTTTTGACTGACACATGTTGTTATTATGTTATTATACCACTATTTGGAGATGACTGTGAACAAGGACCTGAGCTAAGGGCTTTACATTGATTGAAAAATAAATACTGTCAACAGTGCTCTCAGGAATGTGGTCACCATTTCTACTTTATAGATGAAGAAAATGAAAGAGACTCAGGGTAGCTTGCTTAAGGTAGTACAGTCGACCTATCACTTCCCAGAAGCACCACATGGGGCCTAGGTGAGGAGCATTGTCAAGGAGGTCACAGGAAAATTGATTGTGGATTCCAACCCTGTGCGTGTGCGTGTGTGGTGTGCCACGTCCTACAAGTACACCAATATTGATTAGACTATGCAATAAAAACAAGGCTTGTGACAGAATGAAGTTGTGATGGTGTTCTGACCAATCGGCGGCTTCATTTGGTTAGGATATGTGACCTACTGATTTCTATCTACACTGTGAAATGATTAGATGAACTAATACCCAACCCCTCATACACTTACTGTTTGTGTGGAAACTGGGGCTCTTGTTTTCTTATCCCGAGATTTCAGTTCCCAGTGTTTCACTGGAAAAATATGTTTTCAAGGTCCTGCTGCGTAAGTTCACCTGGGTATTTGACCTTCTTATCAAATACGATGATCCTAGATCTGAAGATCATCTTTTGTCTCATACTCAAACATTTCACCCAGTCTGTGCTCCTGCAGACATCCTGCCTTGAATCTTTGTTTGACGTTCATCTTCCTACAGCCACACTGGCAGCCATAACAGACATTGTTAGTCAATGCAAGATTCAACAATCCCTAAAGTAATAACCAACTGCCTTCCCATACTCCATGCCTGTTTTGGTACTAAGGAAAAGTATCAGTGAAAAACGAATCACTGTACAAATCAGTGAAAACCTCTGGCCCCAACTTGTATACCTTCGGTGAATGGAGAAAGTCACAAGACATGGGGAAATAATGTGGTCTGTTTGGAAGCCATGTAAGGGGAAACTCCATCTGGCAAAGAAGATGGTCTGAATTTGGGGTGCAGTGGTTAGAACCAGTCTCACCTTGGATGCTGGCTTTACTTCTTAATTCTGTCCTCTAGGCAGACCCATGTTTATTATCTATGATCCAGTCACCAGTTCTTTTTTCCCAATATGCTTTGTTTTAGATTTTACAGTTATCTTTTTAAAAGCCTATTTATGTTTAGACAGCTATAAAGTTCCCTAATGTCCCTATCCCTTTGTGGCAGTAAGGCCAGATGCTCAGCAAAACTGCTTTGACTGACCAAAGGACAAGCCAACAGAACATGGCTAGACATATCTTGGGTTACTTTAGGTGTGATTCAAAATAGGCCTGAAGTTTTCCGTTATTCCTCCCATCATCTTCCATGTGTTCCCATTACCTCACCATTCACTTGGATTTAAAAGTGCTAATGACAAATTCCCAGAGCAGAATAAAGCCATCAGATTGAGAGCCAGGGATCCAGTTTAGGGGAGGGGACTAGAGCCTCTGACGAGTCACTAGAAACCCAAGGCCTTTTGATGGTAGCAAGTGCTCTACCACTGAGCTGTATTCTTGCATTTCCATTTCTTCTTTTAATTTTCCATTTTTTCTCTCATTGAAAATAAGCTTTTTTCATATAATATATTCTGATTATGGTCTCTTTCCCTCTACTCCTCCCAATTCCTCCCTCCCTCCCCTCCTTTCCAGATGAATTTGCTTTCTGTCTCTCTTTAAAACAAACAGGCACCTAATAATAATAATAATAATAATAATAATAATAATAAAATAAAATAAGAGAGGTAGAAAAACAAGCATATTGGAATATGACAAAACAACCAAACAAGAAAAAGAGCCAAGGAAAAAGCAGAAGACACGCAAATCGATTCAGAGACACACATGTTCACACACCCAGGAATCCCATAGAAACCCCAAGCAGGAAGTCACAATATATAGTCAAAGGATCTTCAGGGTAGGAAAAAAAATGAAAGAAAAAAAAAAACAACAACAATAAAAATTCCTTGACTTAACATTATGAGACAATGAACCTCTAAAGATGCCCATGAACTCGTTTTTGTGTTGGCCCTCTTCTGCTGGACATGGGGCAGGCCCTTAAGAGTGGTTGTTTCGCAAGCCGGGCGGTGGTGGCACACGCCTTTAATCCCAGCACTCAGGAGGCAGAGGCAGGCGGATCTCTGTGAGTTCGAGGCCAGTCTGGGCTGCCAAGTGAGTTCCAGGAAAGGTGCAAAGCTACACAGAGAAACCCTGTCTCGAAAACCAAAAAAAAAACAAACAAACAAAAAACAAAGAGTGGTTGTTTCCCCAGTGAGGCTCTTGGGAGAAAACCGTTGTCTCATTTACACATGGCTACCCATGAGAGACAGCTTTTAGTTTAGGGATGGGGATATGTGTCTGCTGCTCCAGGACCACATCTAGTGCAGACCCATGCAGGCTCTGTAAGTTCACACATGTGCCAGCCCCGACGTGTCTAGAAGGCCTTGTGTGTCACATTTTTGAATTAGTCCTTTGGGATGTTCAGTGTATTTTGATCATATTCATCCCCCCTTCCTCCCTACCCCTCAGCTTGGTGGTGTGTGTTCTTAAACCTGTCAAGTCCAGTTTGTGCTGCCTGTTTTCTTGGATGTGTGGCCCTCTACCGCAGCAGAGTTGACCTGCCAGGGACCACGCTGTCAACAGAAAAGAGACTCTCTTCCCGGCAGCTGTCAGTGGACGGTGGAGTTTCAGTTAGGGGTGGGACTTTGTGCTGGGGTTTTGTGTGGCTTGACCTTGTGTAGGTCTTGTGCATGCTGTCACAACCACTGTGAGTTCACATGCGTACGTGTCCTGCTGTGATTGGAAAGCACTATCTCCTTGTGCTCACCCACTGCCTCGGGCTCCTACAATCATTCTGCCTTCTCTTCCCTGATGCCTTTCCCACCCCCAACCCCCCACCTCCCCCAGTGCTCGGGGGAGGGCTGCAATAGAGATGTCCTGTTCAGTGCTTCTTTCAGTGCTCATCAGAGAGACGTCTTTGGAGAAAGGGATTGACACAGTTGGTCAAGGGACAGAGGGAAAGAGACTGTGGAGTGCTCAGTCCTAGATGGGACCAATAGACCACACTCCATCCTCTTCTCTTTTTGTTCCCTTCTCTCTTCTCTTTTCCTTTCCTCTCCCTTCTTTTCCCATCGCTCTCCCCCTCCCCCTCATGCACACAAACACAAACATGTTCTCACAAGGTAGCCTAGATTGCCCTTCCACCCACAATCCTCTGCCTCAGCCTCCCAGCTGCTGGTGTGCATTTTGGAATATGGGTTCTGAATCATCACATAAGAGACAATCCTCTGGTTCTCTATATTTTGTGTGATTCAGAAATATTCTACTGGGCCAAGCCACTGAGGTTTTGGTGGAGGAAAGGGACGTAGTTTCTTGCAGATGGACTCATTTCCTTGAATGTGGCTTCTGTCTTTACTTCACATACTATTGGGCACTATGTTAAAGATGGATTTTTGTTTAGTACTACTCCGAATGGTCACTCTACTACTTTTGCATATTTATATTAAAGCTACAACTCCTGGATAATCTGTCAACTATGCTTTCTCTGCATACACACAAAGGCTGCCAGAGATGATTGAAAAATTCTATCTATGTAGACCAGGCCATCCTAAGGCCAGCTGAATCGTCCACAATGAACACTGGGCCCCTCTGTTTCTCTAATGAGTTCCCCTATTCTTTATTCTTACAGCGTTGAGCATTCATCTTCACCAGTGATCTGCAAAAAACAGAATCCAGCAGAGTTTGTGTTCACTGTCCTGCTACTGAACCCAGAAGGTTACATGTAAGCATATCTTCCTTTGGTGTTTCTTTGACATCATGATGAGATTGTCATTGCTTCCCTGGAGGACTCGTGCCGTGGACCTCACCACATTTTACATTTTTATTCTCCACCTGTTGCTGCATCTTCAGTGTTCCTTATGACAGTGGCCTCCTCATTTGCATAAAAATCCTCAAGTCTCCCCTACTCTAGTACAAGTAAGCAGATAAATGCGTATTCTTCAGCCTTTCTTGCTTCATCATCATGCTGCAATCTCCTTATTCTTCCTCTTCCACATCTATAGCCTGGCTTTGCTTTCCAGCATTTCTAACCCTCCTCCTCCTTCTGAATACTATTCTTACCAAAGTCCTTAGGCCCTTTCAGGTTACTGGTTCTAGTAGATAGCCTGAGGTTCTCTGTAGGTAGTATTCAGGTTCTCTGAGTACCTCACAAGATTGGCTGACTATTCCTACTGAAAAAAAAATCCTTCTCTTGACCCTGGGGGCCGCTCATTCCCCTGTTCATTCTCCCTGTTCTCTATCAGCGACTTGTTAGATTTTTAATGCATGCTTTTCTCCTTTGATAAGGCTCCTCACCCTTGGCTCTGTTCTCCAATGAACTTGGTGTTAAAAAGGCACACATATTCCTCACCTCATTTATCACCTCTTCAAACTTAGTTGCTTCGGGGTATGCCTGAAACCCAGACCCCTGATCCCATTCCCTTCACAAGTCTCTCTTTCTACCTCTCCCCTTGAGACTAGAATTCTATCCTCTCACTGGAGTACTGCAAGGATTCCCAGTAGGACAAACCCTCACATCTTGTCCCGCTCCCAAACTGTCCCCTTGGGCAGGGACACTGCCTCTTTGAGACAGGAATATGATCAGCCACTACTTCACGGTCAGTGCCCACAAAGCATTTCTGAAAATGCAACCTACAGATTCTCCGACAGACTTTATGAGGAGCCAGGATCTCTCCTGCTGCTTCCAGCAACTCTCAGTTCATTTCTTTTCCATCCATTTCCAGCTCGGCTCTCCCTGTTCCCATCCTCGGAACAGGTGATGTTCCCTGACCTCAGGTCTCTGTTCATGCTGGCTGTCCGGTCTGAACGGTCCCTATTTCCTTTGCCTGGTGAACTCCCAGTAACCCTTCTGGTTTAATTTGGAATCTGATCCTCTTGGGAGCTTTGCTGAGCCATGTTCTGAGTTGCAAATCACCTTTTATGTCCTCAGTGATAGCACCTATGACAGTAAATGGCCATGGCCTGTAAAGTTGTCTATCTGTCTTCCCCAGGAGACTGTAAACATCACCTTGATTCTAGTAGTCACAGCTGTTCAGAAATGGACTGGGTTTTGTAAAAGGCACGCAACCCAAATGGCAGGTGGGTGACGCACTTAGATTTTTACAGTTGTGTCATTTTCTGTCCTTACAGTTCTTCACAGGCCGTATGTCCCACCCAAGCTACTTCATCTTCCTGAATATGAGCTGTGCATCTGTCCTCTGTGATGTGCATCATCCCTTTGCCTTTTTGTAAAAAACATGTTTCTCTGTACTGCACATGTGGACATTACATTCAGTTTTTAAGGCCGGCTTCCAAAACCATCCTCCCCACAAAGTACTTTATCATCCCAGGTGAAAGAAGACCTGGGCTTCCTCTGAATTCTCAAACCTTATGGGCTATTTCAGGTATCAGTCAGACATCTTTTTTTTATAGTGGTCGTGCTGTCTTCCAAGAAAGCAAGATCTGGGAGAGTAGCCTTGCTGTGGGATGTCTTTCTGTATGCTGTGAATCTGTATTGCTCCCATTGGTTAATAAATAAAGCTGCATTGGCCTACAGGAGGGCAGGATGGAGCCAGACGGGAAATCCAAGAGAGATAGAGATGGGGGAGGCACTCTGAGCCGCTGCCACAAGAAGCAAGATGTGAGAGAACAGGTAATGCCACAAAGCCATGTGGCAAAACATAGATTAATAAGAATGGGTTGAGTCAAGTTGTAAGAGAGAGTAAGTAAGTAAGTAAGTAAGTAAGTAAGTAAGAAAAAAGCCTAAGGCATAGGCCATACAATTTGTAATTAATGTAAGCCTCTGAGTGATTATTTTATAAGCAGCTGCAGGACTGTGGGTGGGAGAGCTTTGTCCAGAGAAGCTTTCGGTTACACAGCCTTCTCTCCCTTCTCTGAAATCTTTGTAATTTGCTGTGTCAGTTTTCTGGAATACAACAGAGTCTGCTTTGTGGTGGAGTTGTGCAGAGACATGACACCCTTGAAATAAAACAATACCTTTGAAACAAGAACAGTCTCAAGTCTGAGTGTCTGCAGTGCCTGGTGTGTGTGTGTGTGTGTGTGTATGTGTGTGTGTGTGTGTGTGCACGTGCACATGCACATGCCTCAGTGTATGTCTAATGCACTCACAAAGTATAAAAGAGATGTCAAATACATCAGCAAATCAGTTCTTTCTCATCTTTTCTCTGCGTGACTTTGTAGGACTTCCCCCCTTTTTTTTTTGGTTTTTCGAGACAGGGTTTCTCTGCGTAGCTTTGCGCCTTTCCTGGAGCTCACTTGGTAGCCCAGGCTGGCCTCGAACTCACAGAGATCCGCCTGGCTCTGCCTCCCGAGTGCTGGGATTAAAGGCGTGCGCCACCACTGCCCGGCCTGGACTTCCCTTTTGAAAAGCTATAGTGCTCTTTCCTATAGCCCACATTTATTTATTTATTTATTTATTTATTTATTTATTTATTTATTTATTTATTTATTTATTTATTTATCTACCTATATATCTCTCTATTTATTTATTTATTTATTTATTTATTTTTCATTAGTAAATAAGCAACAGATTTCCTTCTAGCATTTTCATACAGTCTTCATTTGGGTTGATTCTGCCCCACCCTGCCCCTTGACTCCTTCTCTGTGGCCTCTGCCCCCACTGCATCTTCCCACCCCACACAGGATCCCCTTACAACTTGCATACCGTGTGTGCTCTCTTACCTTTCTTACCTTCATATCTTAAAGCCTCCTTTGTCGCTCTTGTGGGCCCTTTTCTAGTGTTCTGAACTCTCTACACACTGACTCTCACAGAAACAATACACATAGCAGGAGAAGCTAGGACCCATACATGAGAGAGAACGTTCACTATTTGTCTCTCTGAGTCTGGGTTACCTCATTCAAGAGTTTCTAGCTCCATTCATTCTCCTGAAAGTTTCATGAGTTCTTTTTTTCTTTAAGGCAGAAGCATCTCTTTGGTGTGCAGGCGCCACATTTTCATTATCTACTTCTCTGTTGGTGGCTGTCTAGGTGGATTCCATTCCATTGCTGTCATGAGCAGAGCAGCAATAAGAACGGATGTTCTAGTGGCTAGGGTCTGCAGTCCCTGGGGTGTAGGTGTCAGAGTCAGCCCCTACTGTTCAGCCATTTCCTCTCGGGTTTTTTTTTTTTTTTTTTTTTGTCACTCATTGCTTGTGTAGTCTCCCTCTGTATCTGCAGTTGTCAAAGCCTGCTTCCTGAGCTTACACACTGCTCCTCTGGGGCAACTGCCTAGCATTTCCTGTCGGAAGTATTCAGGAAAGGCTTCACCTAATGCCCCTGCTGTTAGCGAGTGGACCATAGATATGACGGACACAGTTAAAGTGTTGATTGGGTTCACCAGAGAAAAGAGTATAGTAGAGTGGAGAGCCAGAGGAGTGGGTTTGGGAGACCTGTAGCTACAGCAGAAGCCATAAAAAGGGACTGTGGCATTGGAGCAAGAGAGTGCATGCCGTAGGGGTTGGTATCCTAATATGTCCAGGGGTTGGTATCCTAATGTGTCCACTAGAGGGCACTAAGAGAAGAAAAGGGCCAGAAATGTTGCTGAACTATCAGCAAGGATGACTGTGAATGGGTTTGCTGGCATGTGAGTAGGGGGTATAGGTGTGCTGGCTTGTGATGAGGGGGATATCTTTGGTGGCATGTGGGTTAATCTGGCAGGGGAGTTATTGAAAGCTGTTATGTCTTGTAATTCACGATATATAACCACTTATATTCATCTTGCATAATCGTTATTTTCTACTAGTAGTTTCTATTAAAATATACTCAGTTACTGGAGATCTTTATAGTGGATATAACTCCTTAAAGAATGTGCATGGAGGTAGGAGAATCGTGTATCTCTTTTCACATCTTGCTGATCCTGGGAAAAGGTGGGAAGGGCATGGATTTGGAAGTAATAGATGTGGATTTGAAGTATGCTTAGCTCACTTGTTAGTTGAGACAACATTCCTATGTCTCAGATTTGATATTTTTATAATTTATTTTTGTTACTTTTGTGCTTTGTGTCTGTAGGAACGTATGTCTTATGTATACATGCCCAAAGAGGGCATCAGATATCCTGGAGCTAGATTCATAGGCAGATGTGAGCAAATGACTTTTTCTGAAGACAGTGGATTAAATTCCTCTGAATTTGAAAAACTAGATGAGGATCTGTGTTACAAATTTTTAAGATTGTGATTTAAAAACACATACACCCCTAAACTGCTGAGAACTTCCTGCATTATGCAGATTTTGAGGCAGAGGATATACCCAACTTACATACTATTTTCCTCTATACTAGAGAATCTATAGGGAAGAAGATAGATCATGTACATGTGTGGCTCTTGTGAGGCAAGAGTAGACTGCAAGGAATTGTATTCTCAACCTAAAAAGTGGGTTTACCAAAGTTATAGTAAATCTGTACAGATACGTGCTATCTGGTTTTTGTTTGTATTTGACACATGATTTTTTCCCCTTAGAATTGGGAAATAGTCTTTGACTTCCTTAAAGGGATCCATCACTATGGCTTCAATGTTGACAGGTGGTAATGTTAGCAAGTGCAATTCTGAGTGAAATCCCAGCAGTGGTTTTGATGGCACCTTCTTCGTGAGTGCTCCCCACTTGTGAGTGCTCCCTTCTTCAGCTGCCAGCGAGTCAGCTGTGATAGTAGATCAGAGCGATCTTTTCATCTCTTGGAGTGTTCTTGACTGCATAAGCACATTCTTTCTGAACTCTCAAGTTGAAATAGACTTGGGTCTCAAAGCATACAGCAATTTCATTGAACCAGACGTGGTTACTGTCAAAGCCATTTGGTTTGCATAGTGTATGTATGCTGACTTGTGCATGGCAGGCGTTTGTAACTGTGCTAACCTCAATTCACTTCTCTTAGAAGACAAGTCTGTAGTTGTAAACAGCTTCAGGTTGAATTTAGGTTTGGCTGCTTCATGATTCTAGTGAGGCTCATGTAAGAAGGTCTGCTTTTTTGTTTGTTTTTCATTTTGTTTTTTTTGAGGCAGGGTTTCTCTATGCATTCCTGGCTGTCCTGGAACTTTCTATGGAGACCAGGCTGGCTTCTAAGTCATAGAGATTCACCTGCTCCTGTGTGTGTGCCACCACCCTGTCAAGGAGACCTGCTTTATTTATTTCTCTCATTAAGGACACTGGAGATTCTGGATCCGTTTCAAGTCTCACTCATAACTATGGGTTCTTGTCATTATGTCACAGGACAGTTTGGCCAGCTCAGAGTCTTCACCAATTGGAAAGTGTTGTAAATAATTGGTGGGGATTAAGGATGAGTCTCATTCTGCAGCATTTCGAAGAAACAGATGTGAACACTGTTCAGCACAGGGCAAAGACCACATGTAAAGAGGAAAAGCCTACCAGGTGATGGAATTTGAAAGTTCCCTGCCCTGTGGAGTTGGTCACAGCAATGTGTTTCCTGAGGGTGGAGGAAATCTCAGGAGGAAGTTCATTATATGAAGGGATATGATCGGAACAGCGCTGAATGAAGCCTAGTGGGCCTCACCTCAACTGTGCTCATAGATGCTGAAAAAAGCCTTCAGAAAATGATCTCTGTAACACTCAGACTCATAGGCACCTACCACCAGTTACAAACACACTTCTCATGCTCATAGTGAATAATAGGTGTTCTCCAAACTGTGCTTTTCTCTCAGAGATCTCCGGTGAAGGGAAGGGAAAGTAATCTTTTTGCTCTTTTGCTCAATGATTTTTATCTTTTTGCATCTGGATTCATCTTTGACTTTTCCCCCTTCATGTTAATTTTTTAGATACCTGTGGTTCCTCCTCACAAACATATCTACCATCTCTCCCTTCCTTCCTCCTTTGACTAAGACGTTTAGCTCATACAACTACTGAATGAGTCTTCAAAAATTCAGTTCCTTTTAAAATTTGTGTGTGTGTGTGTGTGTGTGTGTGTGTGTGTGTGTGTGTGTGTGTGATGTATGCTTGGTATGTTACATGCATGCCAAGAGTTTATGTGGCGGTCAGAGGATAGCTGTGTGAGTCAATGCTCTCCTCCCAACTTGTTGCAGGCTCAGGGGTTTGAGCTTGGCTGCCAGCTTGTGCTGCTGGCGAGTTACCCATGGAGCCATCTCATTGCCCTGAAGCAGGCTCTTACCTGGTCCCTTTCCCTTCCACTGGGTGAGGTGCTATGGGTTTAGCCTTTCTAAAGCAGTCTCCTTAGAATATACAGTTCTTGGTGTTTCCCGTTTGGCCACAAGTCTTCAGGTCTCCCGTTGGAAGTTTCTATGCATCTTACAGCTGTGAGCCTCTGTGAACATTAGCCAGGCTGCAGACTCTCTGGCCATTCAGGGACAGAAACCTAAATGGTCAGCCACTGTCCCACTGTCCTGTACTCTTGAAACACTCTACTTAAAACAGTGGCAGGAGAGGGTGGGAGCATGTCAGCAATATTGCTTTCACCTGGTACCTGACCTGTTGAAGGAGCACCAGGCTTTGACCGAACCCTCCGGAATAAGAGTCTACATTCCCAGAGTATCCCACCATGCCTTGTCACGTGGGATGCATGCTTCTCTGAACTATTCTTTATCCACACCATTTCTGTCCCCATAACTCACTCTGGTCTGGTTGTATTGACTGTCTTACTGTATTCTAAGCTTACCCTCCACACTGTAACCTCAGAGCATCTGCACTGTATATCCCAGAAGTTGAGAATATTCTTTCCCTGAATAAAAACATGCCTTACTTCCTCACTCCCTTTACATTGCCCTCGAATACAACCTTCTCATTAGGACGTCCCCTTGCTCCATTCTTCAGAATGGTATGTCCCCATTCCACCTTGGCCTTCCTGCTCCTGGATCTTGTGTTTTAGTTTTATCTGCTGCATTTACCTTTACATGTCTATTTTGCTTATTCATCTGTCTTCTTCTGTTGTAAGGTCCTTGGGGACAGGAATTTCTGGGATAAATGGTGTGCTTTGCCCTGCCGTTCTACTGGTGTGCTTTTGTATGAAAACAGCATCTTCCACAGAATGACCCCTGAAGATACTTTGAATATAGGGCTGATGTGTGAATGTAATTGGTGGAATTCCCAAGCCTGGCCTTAGCTTTCTGTATCCTAGCCATGCTGTACTGTTGACTGCCCCAGGCATGTTTCAGACTCTACATAGGATGGTCTACCACTGTTCCCCCAGGTTTCTTTCCTCTCTCTCCATGCCTTTATTGCCCTGTACCCACCACTGTGAACGTGTTTTCTGAGCCTTTTCCACATTGCCCTACTACATTAAATTCCCTCTTACTCAGGAAAACATCCCAGCCACACAGCCTAGATTCTTCTCTTATTCTTCTCAGAGAATATTTTTCTGCCTTATTCGTCTGAAGATTAAATTTATTCTGTGTCCCGACAGAATGTGTATTCATATCCACGGATGTTATTTATGCCATGTGTTTTCATTTAACGTTTCCAATGTTTCCTTTTTTCACTTGCCAACTTTGGAAGCTCTCTGAGAAATCAGAGTATGTAGGGAGGACTTCCAACCAGGGGTGCCGCCTGCCTGAGAAATGAGGGGATCTGTTGCCTAAGGAGTGTGGTCAGCATACTGCTAGGGGAACCTGCTAAGGATGCATGCTGGTGGTAGGCGCTTGCTTCTAAACTGATTCTAGAAGGTTGTTCGTCTCCACTATCCTAGATGCCTGAAGTATCACTAGTGCTTAAGCATATGTAATACAGTTTAAACAGACATACAGAAATCTTTGCTATATAGAGTAACATTTACAAACTTCATTTAGTGATGTTGAACTTGAGAGAATTAGTTAAAATACTGATTGTAATTGAACTGCTGGACACGTCATCAAACACTTGGGAGTATAATGTGTGAGTATGCTTTCTCATGGGTCTCTGCATTTATGAACGGTCTTTTGCATGATGTTTCCAGGAAGAAGGCTGAAGGGGCTGAGCTTGGGAATGCTTGGCTTGGGCCCACACTTGGTAGAGCTGAGTGTGGGGTCTGTCTGTGTGCCTTATTAGGTGCTTAGTTGTTTGTCCCTGGGGTGTGTTGATTTGGAAAGAAGCACTACTCTCACTGTATGGTGAGACCTTTCTGTGTTGGGAGTTTAGTGTCTATAGTTTCAAGGAGATATGTTATTAACTGTAACTTCTCATATGACTGATGATCGAAGCTTTTTAATAATAGTAACCGAAAGATCCTTGGAGATATTCATTATTCATTAGCCATTTCTGGCCTGAAGATGACAAGAGAGATGTGTCAAACGTGTAACCTCTGTTTTCAAATTAATCCCAGCGCGTTTTTATTTCTGACAACAAACATACACTTAATTCTTTAAAGCAGATAGCAATCAAGCTCCAAACTTCATTTCAAAGTCAACTTTAATTCTGCAAAAGAATTGAATAACTCTCAGAAATGTATGTACCTACTTCAAGGCTTATATAGATTCTAAAAAAAATTAGTTGCAACTCTGAAAATTCCAAATAAGTTAAATTCTTGCACATTGAATCTTATTACACACACACACACACACACACACACACACACACACACACACACACATCCCATATATCTGCAAGGCCTGTTCTTGAATCTTTTTTGTATAACAAAAAGATAAGATGAAATTTGTTTACTTTTTTAACTTCAGAGAAGTTATATATCATCTTTAAAGTGTGTATCTGTTGTGTTTAAAAAACATTGATGTCTGATTTTTAAAAATTAAACATAGTCAGTACAGTAGCCACTTTTTTTCAGTAGTGCCAATTAAAAATATAACAATTTGAAAATTAACATCTGCCTTCTACTTGTACTATTTCAAATCTGTGACAGGCAAAATATTTATTAAAAGCAATATTTTTTAATCTCTTCTCTAGTGCTGACAGTTTTGATTTGTGACATCTGTTTCTTTTTCTAATGCAGCTGCTCTGAAAGCTTAATTAGTTTTAAATGAATGAGAATTGATGTTGTCTTGAAAAAATTTGATTTTCTAATTGCATCATGGATATTTTCAGCCCTTTGAAATATACTGGTAATTCCAAGTGGGAATCTGCGTGGTTTCTTCAAAAACAGGCCAGGGGCTTCTGTTTCTGATTGAGTGGAATCATCTATGTGGACAGCACAGAGTGAGCAGTGGCAACATGGTGCTGTTAACCCTACCCATTTTCTCTTCCCCACCCTGAAGAAATTCCACAAAATGTCCAAAATTAGTTAAAAATGAGGTACCAGTTCTAAATGTGAGTCAGACTTCAGATATGAAGGGAGGCCTCAAATTTGAATGTTCTTTGCTTTGCCATCAACTGACTGGTAACAGTGCAAATGATAACTACTGAAAAAAATAGGTGCTTGGGGAATTCATATGAAAGATAGAGTTCCTTTCACCTGTGTCTGTCCTTGTGGTGGGCAGAACCTATCTGTGCAGCTCCACACGATGGGACAAAACCACAGGGTCTGTCATCTCTGAACGACAGTCAGGGTGGGAGGCTGCTAGTGTAGTAGACACCTTGTGGAACACTGTGTCCTGTGTGTCCTACGGCAGGAAAGTCATCTGGAGGTGAAGTTGCAGTGTGAAGAAGATTCTGATTAAAATTGTTTGGTCTCTGAAGCAAAGTGCTTAAAACATTGTAAAGCTCTAATTATCCCAGCTGAATAGAGCTGCAGGGACAGACAGGAATTGTGTGGTCTGGATCATTCTGACATGGACAGTGGTAGACAGGTATCGGTAAGAATAGAACATTAGACAGTTCATTCCAGGCTTAATATTCACATTTCTGAAAATCAGCATCTTGGAAAATGTCCAAAGCTTTATTGTGTGTGTGTGTGTGTGTGTGGTCTGAACCTCAGAAGACAGACATAGTTGGCCTTCAGGAAAAATTGAAATGGATTACTCTGTTAGGCCGGGCTGCACAGATCCCAAAGGGGCTGAACTGGATTGGGGGTGACACATTCTGTCGTCTCAGAAAGGCTGTGCAGTGGCCTAGGTATCCTGAATTTCAGTATGGAGAGAAGACAAAGGCTGGTGACAATACATATTCAGAATCACTAACAAGCATAGCTTCATCTATCTATATTTAACCACCGAGCACTACAGCATTTACACAACAGGTTGCCTGTGCGTACTAATAGAACTGAATGGAACTTATTAAGTCTAATCAGTGATGGCTTTAATTACTTATTTCTTTTACTGATAGAGAACTTGCTTCCACCTAAGGGAGCTCATATGTACTCTGATAAAGTGGTTATTGAAAGGAAATCTACTAATGTCTTAAGATGGTAATCATGGCCATCATTCTTGGCCATTAAATAGTATCTGGTCAAAAGGCTTAGTCTGGCTACAGGATTTAAGGAATAAAAGGACTCAAATTTTAGCAATCCCATTGCAATTTATGTGCCTCCTGGCATGTAAGCTCTTCGCCCCACCTTACTTAGCGTATTCATAATTCAAAATGCATTCCACCAAAAAATTCTGACTATAAAATAGCAATAACTTGCTATTCAGCTAGAATAATAGAACTGGAAAGTTTGGTTGGTGAGTCAGTCTTTTCATTTTTTCTTTTTAATTAATAAATCAAAGTCTATTTTTTCGAAAAGTCTATTTTTTAACAGTTTATCTTTTCTGGTGTTCCTAATCCAAAAATAAAGGAGACAAAAAAAAAATCCCACAACTAAGAAAAGAATAAGTTGCCTGTAGGTTGATACAATAGAAAAGAAGCCTCACAATTTTCTTTGTGTGGCTGAATGGTCATCAAATGTAGAACACTTGCTGACTCAGTAGAAGAAACTGGACATTTGAGTACCATGAAGTCACTTGGGTATAAAGGATTTGTAGTGAAATAGCAAGTTTGATCTAAAGGGCAGAAACCAGGGCAAACTCCGAATGAAGGAACTGACACTAGACAGAGAAGCGATTCAGACCTTGCGGGCTCAGAAGGTTATGCAAAACCCATACAAGTCAGGCTAGGATGCCAGAGGCCTGTGGCTTGCACTTTGGGGCTGGGGGAGGAGGAAGTACCTGTGTTTCTGCCTCATCTCTGTACCCACAGCCACAGAGTACTTGGGTGAATGTGATGGAGGCATGGCAAAGCCCACATCCCAAAGCTGAAATTCCATACCAGTTTGAAATCTTAGACTATCAAACATTTGGGCAGTTAACAGCTTTTTAGAATGCTGTGATCTCATAGTCAAAAATTGAGGGACATAGTCTATATCTCTAAAGTTTCTCCTGCTTCCCACATTTAAAAAGTATTTTTGGTGGAATTTTAGAATAGAGATTTTTTTAATCTAAATCATATTTTGTAGCTATCATATATCCACTGAGTTAAATATTAGAGGAATTTAATAGTGTTCAAGTGTAGAAATAATAGTGTTATAGAAATAATTTCTGAGTCTAAATGAATTTCCAAATTAAAAGATTTGGCATGGTGATTACTTCTCTAACAGCCAAGCAATTTGTAATAAGCCCAAAGTTTAATAATTACCCGTAATTCTCTTCCCCCATTTTTTGGATGTTACAAATGCTTATCTTGCTATTGCGGCTGCACTATTTTCATTAAACAGGACAAATTTCCCCCCAAAACTGCCGACAGAAACATCCACAAAGAAAAACAAATATATTGTTCGTTCAAATAGTGTTGAATAGCAGATTAGCAGTTGTTGATTGGCTTAGGGCATCTTTAAGCACGGTTTTTAGAGAGACACTCCCTTTGGTGTCTGACTAGTTAGAGTCGTTCTACACTTCAATAATGTCAGTGTTTTCGAGAAGTTCAGACAGATCGGTGAGATCAGCATCTTTTACTTTTATAGTTAAGACTTCAATAGTATGAGAGCAAGTTTAGAAAACGTTTTTATTAGACAAATTATGTAGACAAATTATACACAGAAAGCTCTGCCACTCATAACTGAGGCCTCCAAAGTGTTTTGTGTTCTTGTAGAATAGGCAATACATCAAAATCAGCCTATTTCCAGTGTTGTACATGGTTAACAGTTTGTTGGTAGCTGAAGTCACTGCAGCATCTGGTGTGCCCCTATATAGCTGTAAAGACTTTTCTGTTTGAAAATCAGAGTTGGAAATGAGAACATGAATGTCACAGGGGAACAAGGTGTGCATGCACTGCGGGACGCGTCACCCTGGAAACAAAGTGGTTTCTCATGATAAGAAAGTTTTCTGCCTGACACAGTAGACAATATTTAGAGATTTAGTACAAAAACAGTGACAGTACAAGATGCTCCCCAGAACAGAATTAGATCAAAATAGAATACACCGTAAGAATATACCTCTTAACTGCTCCTAAAGCAAACCACATAGGCTGGATCCTCTAGCAATCCTAGCCACAGAACGAATGAGAGTAAAGTAAGCATACGGCTGCCTGAAAACACAGGGTGAATCCCTGCTTTCTACTTACCACGTCGAGTTTAAGGATTACAGATGAAGCTCATTCTATGTTTCTAACAGATAAGAATGCTACTTTTAGAGGATTGTGCACAAAGAGGCACTGATTTTTGCTTGTCGCCCCTGCTGACACACTTGGCACTGATTTTGAAAAAAAAAACAGAACACCTCCAAGTAGAAGCGGGTAGGAAGGGGGTTCGGATGAGAGAGCCCAGTATAGTTGTTACGTTTGCTGTAGGGTGATGTATGACACAAATAAGGCCACATTGACACTTCTGGGGGGCTTCCCTTCCTCCCTAGCTACGGTTACGTGGATTGGCTTGCAGCTTCGGAAGAGGATTTTGAACCTACAATGATCTATGGTTAAACTCCGCTCTGTATGCTGTGTGGGGGGTTTCAGCTAATGGCATTTCCCATTTAGATAATTAACAAAAGGTAAAATTATCAAGGTTAGCTTTATACACTGCTGAGTAATGAATGCAAAACCTATTCAAATGAGTACATCTAGGAACAAAGATGAAATCACCCTGGATGTTTTAATAACAAAATTATAAAATAGTCTCTTGGCAAACAACGCAGGTCAGAATGACATTAAAGCAACCCGCCTTTCCAACGGGAAAGGCCTCCTGCGCTGCCATAGCTCCTGTACACAATGCTTGGTTTTTAAACTAAAGCTTTATTAAATGAATTGCAATAGCAATGGCTGCATTTATATATATATACACATTATATAGGTGCATATATATGTATATATGAAATACTAAGTTATTTAACACAATAAAGGCCTTTGCCATATGGTAAAGTTTACTGTACATAAGAAAAAGTTGGAATATTGTACAATCACATGAAGGTGGCATGCACTGCTACAGTGCAAGGGGGTTTTTAACTGTATAGTCTTGACTGGCAGATTCATGGCTTTTTGTAATCCTACAAAACTGCATTCTCATAGTGTGTGGCCTGAATGGTCTTCAAATCGTTTCACAGACACTGCAGGGGTTGCCTTTGGTCCACAGTTAAAGGACGCTTGACAACAGTGGAGAATTCTATGGATGCAGCTGAAGATGGAGAAAGACTGAAGTTATTGCAATTATAGTTTCAAAACAGAGGAACGGTACATGGGAGCCCTGTATGCAAAGTCAACCCTGCCAGTGCTCTCAGCGACCCAGTGCTCACTCTCTATACTTGAAGTACAGTGTATGAAAAGCAGACTAATAGGATCCTAGAATACTATATTCTTGGGGAACAAGTTGAGTAATGAAAAAAATGGAGGGTGATAGATAGAAGGAGAAAGAGAGAGAGAGAGAAAAGCAATAGGTCAGGGAAGGGGTGTGAGGAAAAAGAACTAGAATTGTTACTAATTATCCTGATTTCTTTTAAATAAAACGTCACATCCATGTTAGTCCCACATTACAGTTGCTCCTTTGGGGGAGTCCTAGAATAGGCCGAGCTGTCTGCTGCTCATATGGACGTGCCTCGGTCAGGGTCATTGCCCAGATTGAGCCCCAGGGTGGGAGTAGGCTGATAAGGAATAGATGACATTGTTTTGATAGGACTCCTGAAAAAGCCCCCATTAGGGGCCCTGTGCCTAAAAGGGCCAGTTCGGTGCTCCGGCACACTGCCGAAAGCAAAACCAGAGGCAGCCTTCGCTGAGAGTGTGCGGCTAAGAGTCTGGATCTGTTCTGGGATGAAGGTGGTGGTGGTGATGTGAGTGTTTCTGAAATCACTGATCTGCTCCAGGGCTTGTCGTGTTGGCAAAGTGTCAATGTCCAGAGGGGTCAAGTCAATTGACGAGGTGGAAAACTGTTTATGGGGGCTGTCGTCATCTGTGCACAAGCTATTTACACGTCTATGAAGGTGCTCCAGGTCAATTTCCTTGTCATCCTGGAGATGAAGAAAAAGAAAATAAGGTTCTCATCAGTACTAGCTTGCATGGATTAAAAAAAAAAAAGTTGTTCAGCAAACATGTAATTAACTGAACTTTGGGGCATATTCGCTTAACAGACATTGACTTGGCCCCTAGCATGAGCCAGGCATTGAGCTCGTTTCTGGGAATCCTGACAGGGCTTTGAGATAAAGTATCTATAATAAATACTTTCTTTGCAGCCGGAGCTTTAAAATGAACATATGTCACATGCAGCTACAAAGACGCAGGACAGGCTCAGGCAGGGACGCGAACAGAGGGTCTGATTCGGGTGGCTTCTCTCAACCCCTGCCACCCCTTCTCGGTACATGCTTCCTCTTTTTGAGTCTCATTCCAAATGGATTTTTTGATCTTTTCTATTGCTTAGGACTAGCCTCAACTTTCTGTTCTTAGATGAAAGAGATATGGGTTTCTTCGTGCTAATGTGTCAATGACTATTAAAGTGTTGTTTCTTGCAGCCCAGGGCTATGATGATTTTTAGAAAGAGTCAGCACAAGAGAGACTTCTCCTTGACAGGGACATGCGATGCCCAGCACCTGCGTCTGGCAACTGTGAGGTCAGAGTGGCGTTTAACAGATTCCTTCAAGTCAGGGCATGTGAATAAACATCTTTCACTGAGGGTCAGTTTTATGTTAAGTGGATGTGTTTGTAGGAAGTCCTATTTATTTATTTTAAAAGGCAGTAAAGCCTCAGAGTTTTAGAGAGAAATCCTATGCACAAACCCTTCAGGGTTGAAAAAAATAGACTTGAGAAGAAATAAAATTTTCTTTGTGATCAGACTTATTTAGAGCCAAGGTCAATAAACTAAATTTTTGAGGTTATAAAAATGTTCATTAATCATAAGAGGAGAAAATATCTGTTCACAGAACCCGGAATGGCTGTAGGAAGTTAGAACAGGGTATGTGTTTTCCCGCCACGCATGTAGTACTCTGCAGCGAACCCTGCCAGGATGCACAGCCCTGCTTTCCCTTCTCCTCTCTCATTTAAAATCCAATAAAAAAAAATCCATTAATGCAGCATTATCACCGAGACTTCAGAAGGTTGAGATGTATAATTTTTATGGTTCCCAAGGCAACTGTAATCTAGACATCCATCAACAGCTATAACAATGCAAACATTTAATATCTTCTATAGTAATTCAAAAATAGAAGCCCAGGAGCCCTTAATTTCCAGGGTTTGCAGAACATCGAGTCTCAGCTACCATCTGCATTAATGTGGCCTTTTGCTTTGGGTTGATGTCAGCAGAGATACCAATGCTTACTTACTCTACAAAGACGGCATGGCAGTAAACCTGATTAGCTTTTAATTCGGTCTCCAAGGAATGGGATTGTGTATGATCACTCGCACAGGTAAGAAGCAAGGAAAGCGAAGCTGTTTTTATGAACGGTACTGATCTACTTTGCATCTAAGGAGCTACAAGGATCCTTAGACTATGTAGATAAGGATGTTCGAAAGACAAACACTGCCGCGCAGACATGCATATACAAATGAGAGATCATTTTTTATTTGTACATCAAAGCCAATCCTCTGTGGACTTCCTTGGGCATCAGCCAGCCAAGTGCTGGGCAGAAAGTTTAAAACTCTTGTTGAAACTGCCCCTCAAATCAAACCACTGAATAAACTCAAGTTGCTGCTTTTCACATCAACTCTTTTAAGATCAACGAGCCAAGTATTGTTGTTTTTAATGTTTTCTCTGGTTTTGGATATACCTCACATGCTGCTTTCACTGAGGCACTATGCATAATTCTGCAACCATTCTCACAGACAGATAGCTATACAAACTTGAACATGGCCCTGCTGTTAAGCTGGTGGCATAGTCAGTGAGGTAAGCAGAATTCAGAATGATTTCCCAATGTGAATTTGGCACAGTTGGGCTCATGGGAGAGCCCCAGACACACAGTCATTTCTTCAGATCTTCACACATAGATAGGGCATCGTGACTAATGGTGAAGAGAAAGCATCATGCCAGGGTCTTTTAGGCCTAGTCTTTAAAACACAAGTTTATCTACAACTTTAGGAACTGAAAGAAACTATTAAGCATCTTTGTGAACTGGGTCAAGGGAACCACAGCCTTGCAGGATCATTAGTAGGTAGCCTGAGACTCAGAATTTCAGAGCCTGCTATACAGAACATGACACTGTCGGCCTCACGGACCCTTGCTCTTTATTTACCCCGAGTGTCCTAAATGGAAACTGGTGTTGGCTCGCCACATGCCTATTTTGAATCTTCAAAGAAGGCAGAAAAAGCAATTGCTAATGTTACCCTTTCCTCCCCGGAAATACAGCCACCGGATATCCGGCAGCTCTAGTTGGGGCCCAAGTTCAAGTACCTCTTTGGATGGGACCCGCGAGCCCTTCCTCCGGCTCCACCACGTCTCCAGCACCGCTATGAGACAGGAGAGCACGATCCCCGCGGCCAGAATGCAGAACACGCCTGCCAGGCTCTTGATGTCCAGGGCTCCTCCCTTCTGCTTTGCATCTACCGAGGAGTACAGGTCACACTGGCCATTCTTAGGCCACCACTTGTGCTTGAGAATGTCCATGTCTCCACTCTGCTGCAGCTCCAGGATCCTGGGGGTGGAGAACACAGTACATGTGACTGTAGCCAGGGTGACTGCCTTGTCCACAACCTGAACGATCATGACTTCCCATCTAAAGATGATCGGTCTAGCTCGCTAGAGCAGTTTGTAGGTAGAGCACTGCCAAGCCAAAATCATGGATGCTTTGATCCGGTGACACGTGTGTCCAGGGGTTTTCTTTTACCTTGCCCTCCTTCCCTCTGTCTCTCCCTCCATTCTTTTGCTATTTTGCTCTCACAGGAACGCTAGTGGCCCCTTCCCCATTCATTGCAGTATGTTTTTCAAATTACATTCACGAGGTGCTGTTCTGAGGCAGTCTGACACTGATGCAACCCTGCCCTTTCCTCCAGTGAACACAGCTCTGGACCACGATGTTTTTTTGGAAGAGCCCCTTTGCTGCCTTCTAGCCACACACTGGTGCAATATGACCCAGCATATGCTATACACACAGGAATTCAATGAAAATAAAACTTCTATTATTTATTATGGTGCGGGAGAAGGCCTTGGGACAAGTTTTGATGTTGATAAAATACATCATTTTCAGCTCTTCACACAACTGATGTACTTTTCCTTTTAATGCCAAAGGGAAAGTAACCTACCTCTCTGGGAGGAAGATCAGAGGTGGTTAAATTCAAACAACACTTCCTTGAAACAGAGAGAGCTGCAAAAATCACAGTTTTTCAAAGTGTGGTTCACACAGAGGAGTCATCCTCAGCCCCCCCAATTCTGCTTAGACCCCTGACCTGCCGTCTGCTGGTGTTTCTGCAGGGGCCGTGTTCCCCAAAGCCAAAGCAGCTCTGGAGGTTCCTGGTCCAGACCCTTAACAATCCCCAGGGTATTCCAATTCATTCCCTGGGCTGTCCTGAGAGCCAGCTACAAGGGCACCAATAACCTGCAGGGTGGTGATTGGGAAGAGTGGGGACAGAGCAGGGGTGCATTGGCTCTTGAGGGCACGCTGTTCTTGCTGCATACTCTTCCCTGGCAGCCAGCACTGGAGTCGGGAGGGAGGAATCCAGTGGCACTCCTGGAGGTCTGGTGTCTCTACAAACCTCCCAGCTACTCACAAATAAGTCACTTGAACCCAACCTCCTGGAGATCATAAAGATAGTTGTCAAGATGTATTTGTCACATGTGTTTGTCAAGATAAGAGGGTGGGACATAGCCATCAGTTTTAGCTCGATTTATAATTTTTTATGAATCAACTTTGGGTATGTGGTCCTATATTTGTGCTCTGGCCCTGGCCCATACCTTCTTTGGAGATGAGGATTTTAAAAACTTAGAGAGAGGAACTCAGCTAGTCTAGGAGTAAGTCACCCACTGTCCTTCCTACGTTAAATCTTCTTCATGGCCAGATGATAACAAAATAACAAAGACACTTGGGCATTGGAGGTAAGGTCCACAACTCACCTGAGACAAGAGTATGAAGTGACTTGGGGCTACAGAGGCTGGCTGACCCCACATTCCCATCACCTCCCACAGTACCCCAGGGCTAGCATTGCCTAGGTTGCCTCCCTTCGTTCATGGAAGCCATGGAAATGATTGTAAATTGTCATCCTCTGCATCTTCAGAATTCCCCCGAGTGCATTCCACCAGCCACACACACCTACAAGGCCTTCACAAGGAAAAGGCCCTATGGTCATCAACTGTGATACCCTCTTGGGGACTTCTATGATGTCAGCTTAGTAAGTGTCCAAGTAGACCTGTAGCAAAGAAAGCCTTACTGTTCTGTGTGGCTCAGCCTCCCTCAGACTGCTTCCATTTTGCTCCCCTCATTTTAGCTCCCCATTAAAGTCAATACTCTACAGAACTCTAGTTTAAGGAGCCCCCAAAAGCGTATACTTATGGAAACTGCTAGCAGAGGTACGGCTCACCCAAATACATAATTATGTCATCGAGGATTCTTGCTTGACCTGTCTGTCCACCATTACCATTTAAATGTCGTTGCATCATAATAGAAATAACACAATGTCCTTTAGGAATTTTCTTATCAAAAGGCACAAAATAGTCAGAGCATCTTTAGATATCCTGCAGGAAAACTTCAGTTAGCTTCGAGGAAAGAATTTTGTTTAAAATTGAGTATATAATGAAATATAAAAAGGAAGTTACGGCAGTGTTTGCTCTATAAGAATACAGTTGCCTTCAGTGTGTGTGGAGAACACTTATACGATCCTCCAGTGAATACTCAAGTTGGAGGAAACTCAGGTTGCTTACAAAAGATGACATGCTGGCCACATAGAACATTCCCTCCCCTGACATGCACCATCTGTGGTGCTTTGAATGAAAATGCCCCACAGTAGGCACATGCATTTGAACACTTGATCCCCTGTTGGAGAATCTGCTGGGGACATTTAAAAAGTATGGCCTTCCTGGAGGAAGTATGTTACTGGAGGTGAGCTTTCTGCATTGTGCTTGCAATTAAGGATGTGAGCTCTCAGCTTGCTGCTCCTGCTGCTGGGCCTGCTCCTTGCTGCCCGCCTCACTGCCATGATGGATTCTTACCCCTCTGCAACCATGAGCCAAATAATCTCACTCATCCTCTGCTCATGGTATTTTATCCCAGCAACAGAAAAGCGACTTATATACCATCCCTTACACTGTTCATCTGCCGATTATGTAAATACCATAAGCCAATCTGAACAGTTGTTATGCTGTCCTGTTCAAGGAATGGTGACAAGAAAAAATAAAGTATTCCTATGTTCAGTGCAGAGGCGTGTCTCCTTTTCAGGAGATCTAGGACCTGTAGCTGGATGACTCTGTGGGCACATGGGCACAGAAGATTCAGAACCACAGCCCCAGCCACCTCGCCTTCACCACCACACTGATCAGTGTTCCAGAGAGTTTTCTTCCACATTCCTTACCTTCCTTCACAGTTGCCTGTCACTGGTGACTACCATGTGGTCTCCTCTCTAGAAAGCCCACTCACCTTCTCTCTGCTGCACAAGTGGATATTGATCAAATATGCCAAGCATGGCGTCTGCTAAGGGAACCCTGCCCTCACATCCTACTCTTTTTCCCCCCCTCATCACCAAGGCTGTTTTATAATTTATTCCATTTTCTATGAATCTATCCATCCATTCAATAAATATTTCAAGGGAGACCCATGCCAAGCATGCCTCGTGCACAAAATTTATTCTCCACCACGACTATGCATTCAGGCGGAACAGCCTGGCACACAGCGGCGGCAGAGCTGTCCTTTTGCTGCCTTTATTCTGTGCCTTCATTCTCTCATTCACCCAGGATCGGGTTACCACCTCTTCCCTTTCCTTAATCATTGCTGAAACCTCCGTGTTTCATTCACTTATTCTGTCTCTTTATTTTTTTTAATATATGAGGAATATTTTCACATAAAAACTAGCATTGAGTTATATAAATTATATTGCACCCATTCTAATGGGAGCTAGAAGCAGTAGACCGGAAGTCTTTAACTGCAGAGTCTGACTTTCACGTAGCTAGTGAGAGAAGTTCACAGGTAGGGAAGAATGGGAACGTCCTCTCAAGCTCTGCAAAGCCACAGAGGTCTCTCTCAGGATCATGCAGATGGGGGGGGGGAGCGAAGGAAGGATAGAGGGAGGGAGAGAGGGAGAAAGAGAGAGAGAGAGAGAGAGAGAGAGAGAGAGAGAGAGACAGAGAGAGACAGAGAGAGACAGAGAGACAGAGAGACAGAGAGACAGAGACAGAGAGATTGGGCCATAGACTTCCCCAGTCACACTCCAGCTAATTCTCAGTAACATACACCATGTCCTGCGGAGATAGTCCAGCTTGGGCTAGAACACTGTAGGGCAACGAAAGCTTCATTTAGGCCTGGAGTTCTGCAAAACCTTGCCATGAAATTTAGTGCTTCTGGAAGTTCCCTAAGAATCTCATCATAGCACCTAATCATTTAAAAACTTTTTTTAAAGGACTAGTAGGAGTAAGCTTAGTAAAATATAATGTTCTTCCTTAAACACCAACAAGATGAATTCTTGTATTAAAATGAAGATCCAGGTTCACTTTTCAGATTTTCACGGGACTCTTGTAAGTGAAGCTTAAAAGCACACCTAGAGGAGAGTTCAGGATACAGTAGTGAAATCTCCGGCTCTTTGGGATGACAGGATTTTCTGTTATGCGCAGGAGTTCCACATGGTGACAGTATTGGCTCACACAGGGCAGGGCGGCATGGCAGCTATGGCTTACCTGTGGGCGGGATTGAAACGCAGGAAGCAGACACTTGTGCCTTAAGCACTTAACTATCAGACACAAAATTAGCTACTAGATTGTGATGAACGATTAGATGGCTCAAACCTTTTCTTCAAACGCAGTGAGAAAAAATCCTGCCATTTTAAAGGTCGGGGAGATGACAACCGCATTTTCTTTTGAGGGCCATTGTAGTGAGAATGAACGAGATCACACACGCACACAATGGATCTTGCCATCTTGCTCACTGCTTGGGATGTGGGAGGGGAGCACAGTTTGAAAGTTAGGTTATGATTGTCAGCGCGCGCGCGCGCGTGTGTGTGTGTGTGTGTGTGTGTGTGTGTGTGTTGCGCGCTCCCGCGCTCTCCAGCACGTATGCGTGTGTCCGTGCGCCTAGTCTTGGTCTTCGGACCGGTTCTGGCATATTCTTCTTCATTTAGAATTTGCGAGTGATTCCCTGATAAGAACACTGCATTTCCTTCTTTTTCCTAGTATTCAAACATTTGCACTTTCACTGAGCAGAAAAAACAAAAAAAGATTCAGCCTGAAAAGGTTTCTAGCTCAGCCTGGGCACCCTGAGTACCTTGTTGATACAAATGAGCAAATTCCAAGGGAAGGCTGTGAAGCCAACCGTCCTTCTTTCATATTCAAATAAAAGCATTCAGCGCGTTCAGGCAGGCCTGGGAAAAAGGCTTTTGCTCACTTTGAAGATAATAGCTTCATTTCTGTGCGAGGCTGCTCTAACCCATTGATCACTTACCACCTTGAACAGCTAGTCTAGGAATTGATTTCTAAATTAGTTTATTTGTAAGGTGCGAGGTTGCTGGAAGGGGTGTGCCAATCTCCACCCGCCGAGGGGACTTAGATTTTGTCTTGAGAAGAGCAGGCTGCAGGCTCCTTTCAAGTTTCATTGGAATCATGGCCCTTTGCTAAATTCGTGTGGAGTCAACTGTTATGCAATATCCCTGGTTATCTGAGAGAAAAAAAAAGACACTTGCTTACTTAGTCACTTCTACTAAGAAAGGGTCTGGAGACACTCAAAAAAAAAAAAATTAAACTGAACGCAAGAATTCTTTCTCAGGCTATACGCGTAGTTGTGTCGCTGTCCCTGTGACTTTGGTAATCCGATTTCCCACTTTTCAGATACATAGACTCTTAGAATGCAGAGGGCGACAGACATTGCCCCTCCCCCACCCCCATTCTCCTGTGGAGTACACTAACACAGAGCTGGAAGGCCACACATTTTCTGCATTCACCACAGTCTCATTGCTGCCCTGATTAAGTGATTTTTTTTGGGGGGGGGGGTGACTCACACTGACTGGAACTCAGGTCTGTCTTCCAACACATTTCTTGTCATACACACATTGATTCCCACACCAATACTGAAAGAATGGCTATCTAGCCCTTTCATTTTTCAGAGGTTTACTAAGAACTTTAGGGAATGGCCATCTACACGCTTCCCTTAAACAAAACAATATAATTGTAATGTGACTATAAATTTGTTCATACTGTAATTTGGGTATACAAAGAAAACATGGTTTTTCCATAGCTTAATTGATCTGAGCCCTGTGGCCACTGAGTAGGTGAATAAAACTAAATGTAACATAGTGTGGTTTAAGTTTTAATCAGCTCTAACAATGTAACATGTCTCTAGATGGATATCCATCTAGTTGAGAAGATGATGTCTTCTATGCCTTCCTTCCTTGCTCTTTTTTCAAGATGGCATCTGGATTTGTAGAGGTTGGCCCTGTGAGAGCTTTGGGAAATGAAGCTGCCGGTTACTTGACTGCGGATTTACTTCGTTGTCTGTGAGGTACGATGGGCTAGATCCAATCCTTAGACAGAGATTGGTGACTGAGGCTAAAGTCTGCAAAAGCTGTACATTTGTAAAAGGTCACTGAGGTCAACAAAGCAACATACCCCAAAACTGTCCATTTGGAGCTACAGTTCTAAAAGGTTACAGTCTGTAAACATCAGGATGGGGTGCATCTAGCAGGCAGGCAGTCATGGTGCTGGAGCAGTGGCTGAGAGTTCACATCTTGATCCTCAAGCACGAGGCAGAGAGATAGCTAACTGGTAATGGCATGGGCTTTTGAAGTCTCAAAGCTTCACCTCCTCCAAAAAAGTCGTATCTCCTAATTCTTACCAAAGAGTTTCACCAATTGGGGATCAAGTATTCCAGCATATGAGCCAATGGGTACCATTCTCATTCAAACCACCACAGCGAGGCTCCTTGGGTTCTGAAAGGTTGTAAAGGGAGGCTCCCTCTGTGCCTTTATCCAGCCTCTGACTTCTTCAGACACCATCATGGTGCCTCCTTGTCCCTAAGCACAGGACTGAGAGGCAGAGCTATGAGCTGGGAAAAGGGAGAAAGAAGACCTGGGAAGTGAGATGGAGCTTTGATGGCTTCCCCTCATTGGAGGTGTGCTCTGCTGGTGTGGAGCCCATGGACCCAAGGGGCATTCTTCAGATCTCTTACAAGACAGGATGGTACAGCTTCTGCCTGCCGTGGATGTGGTTTTCAAACAGATGCCCCTGCTGGCCCATGTCCCACCTCTGCCCACTGTTGGAAACTTCTGGGTAGGTTTAGTTTTCCTCTTCTCTGGCTAGTTTTCTTATGCCTGAAGTCTTCAGGCTTCTTAGCTCACCTTCATAGAAGAGAATTTCAACTATATAAAGATAGAAACTCTATGATATGATACTTGCCAGACATCTCTTCAATTCAAAAGTACCGAGGCAACTTGGAACCAAGAAAGAGTCAGAATAAAATATACCATTTTAAATATGTAAAAAATTATCTGCACATATTTATGGGGTTTGCATTGTTAAAAAAGATATTTAGAAGACTCAATAATGTTTAATGCTGGTAATTTCTGAGAAATTTAGAACTATTTTAAGTAAGGAATTTTTTCTTTTGTATATCAAATCTGATGAGGGAGGGTAGAATTCTGTCAGCATCAAATAAAGCTAATTTGATGAGTTTCCAAGAAATTTTTCTCTCTGTGACTTTGTCAAAAGGGTTAATGGCATGCAGATACTTCTGAGAATAAATCATTTCAATAGGTTTCCTTTTTGTCTTGTAAAATCCAGGTAAACTTCCTTAGACGCAAAAGTATTTCTCAAAGATTATGATCTAAGCCAATTAGTATAGTCGCTCCATAAACAGATTTCTGCAGCCAGAATTTGAAGATCAGAGTCGGGACAGCAAATTCCATCAACTTCCTATGAGACAAGCATCCTCCAATCATCTCTTACAGAAGGCTTCTTAGTGATTGGTTAGTAACATCAGCTGCAAGAATGCTTACTGACATTATCTACTATCTCAGTAAAACCAGATTTCACGGTGATTTTAGAAACTCCTGCCACTTAGCCTGGCTTTTTAAATAACACCTCCAGGACGCTGCCTCAGTCCTGTCTACCAAGGCTGCCTAAGATCGTGAAAGTGAACCAACAGCTTCTCGTGTCTTCCAAATGAGTTAGTGTGTATCATCTTCTAGATCATATCACCATCATTTTAGACTGCATAGGACACATGGCTTCTGTCATCCTAACAACCCTGTTTTTGCATGGTAAATGCCACCATAGACAGCTGTGAACACGTGTGCTTTATTTGTAAGAACAGCCCAGAAGTCTGATCTATTCTGCTGGCTGTGGCTACTGACTTAGTTTGGGAGACTCAGAGCCAAGAAGGCTCATTTCACTGACCCTGTTACCCACACCCAAAATTGCATCCTTGAAAGTATCTATTTTAGAGATAATCTTTGTGACCTTTATTCCAGTGCTCTTTTGGCCACATGTACTACATATGCATTGATAGTACATTAAAGCACTAATGTGACTGTGCTTGCATCTTTAAATGAGGACTGAGAGAATGTGTGTTAATTTTGTCTCTGAACAGATTAAGAAAGACATTCACTGTATACAAATGATGGCACTATAGTCCCTTACACAGGTTCAGGTTTCTTTGGTTTTGTGATTGCATTTACTCTGAGATTGGAACTGCCTGTGACCCAAGAGTGACAGCCTTACACATTTGGGTCAAGTGGACTTCTTTGTCTGGGATGAAATCTGCAGAATCATTTTCTAGGCAGTAGCAACTTCAGCTTTACATCAAAGGTGTATAGTCAGATATTGTCCTGCAACTGAGAACCCCAGAGGAGTGATTACGATTTACATAGAATGAGTAAGAACTGACCAAGGCAAGAAGGTGGTGTCTTTTATAACAAAAGGTATAAACATGTTTTAAAAACAGGTTTGATGAGAAGTATGCAGCAGTTAGAAGTAAAGAATTACTACACACACCAAAGATGGCATGCTTGCATCTTGCTCAATAGCTGAAGTGGTCCCTCAGGAGGCTGATCAGTTACAGCCTCCATTACAGCTACAGGCATGATCCTGTGTCAGAGGAAATATCTCCTGTGTTGCTTCAAATCCGGCATCTCACTTTCAGATTAGAAAAAGGTAATTTGATAAAAACTTAGTCAACTCTGAGTTCGTTATTCAGAAACTAATAATATCTTCACATGTCAACTAATCTCTTCCAGAGGCATTCATTTTCTTGTGAAGGTAAACTTTATCTGGAATTGCCAAAGTAATGCACTAAAAGTAAAATACTGCCAAATTTATAAATCACTTATCAAAAATATTATATTTAATTTGAATTACAAAAAAATTATTATTTGTGTGTGTGTGTGTGTGTGTGTGTGTGTGTGTGTGTGTGTGTGTGTGCCCATGCGGATGTGAGTACATGTGGAGGTCAGAAGAGGCTATCAGATTCCCTTAAGGTGATGTTACAGGCAGTCATGAGCTAAACCATGTGGGTGCTGGAAACTGAACTCAGATCCTCTAGAACAGTGATTCTCAACCTTCCTAATGCTGCAACTGACCCTTTAATACAGTTCCTCATGTTGTGGTGACCCCCAACCATAAAATTATTTTGTTGCTACTCCACTACTCTAATTTTGCTACTGTTATGAATCACAATGTAATGTCTGATATGTAGGATATCTATATTCGACTCCTGTGAAGTGGTCATTCAATCCCCAAAGGGACTACTGCTCTAGGAGAACAGCAATCAATCTCAATCATTGTGCCATTGTTCTACCCCTGATTATCACCATGGCCATCATTACCATCATTATCAACATCATCATCATCTTTAGGCAGAGTCACTTTTAAGTCCTAGTTGGCTTTGAATGTATGATGATCCTCCTTCTTCATGCTCAGTGGTTCTGTGGTTATAAAAAATCCACACTAGTTTGACCTTCTTCTTAAAGTAATCTTGTGGGGAATGAAATCTATTGACTGTTTTGACTGTTGGATTGTTCCACCACCCTTATACTTACTAGCAATATTGGCAATGTTGATGTCACTCACTATAGTCTCATTTTACAGCTAAGGAGACTGAAGCTCAGGACGAAGAAAATTTCCCAAGGGCCAAGACTGCTCAGTGGTTTATTTGTCCCTCCAAATCAGGTCCTCTGGTTGCTATGTTTTGTTTGAGCACATTCTCAAGCTCTTCATTATTCTGAAAGAGAACCTTGTCATTGGATGCTACCTTTTTATTTCTTGCTTCTTCATTAACTGAGACCTTCCCTGTTAGCATCCTTGGCTAACACGCATCCCACTGTATCCATTTCCAAACATTACACTTCTAGTAACACATCTTGATGTCCCCAGAGAGCCGCGTGAATATCGCATGAGTTCATTAATCTCTTTTGTGATTAGAGTAAACGTCAGTTGAATTCATTATCATGAAGCACTTAGGGAACTTTAAGAATGTTACCAAAACAAAGAAGTGTGTCCACAGAAGAGGTGCTCTGATATCATATCCTTATCCAATCTAAGGAAATGTATTGTGAAGCTTCTAACTCGTGTTTTATAAGCACCCACATTTATCTCAATGACTTCCCTCCCTTAGTGTGTGTGTAATCCTCCATAAAAAAATATGCTGCTTGCTAAATAGCACTTAGCTGCTCTGAAAACTACATTATTTAATTATTTAATGTTATTGCTTAGAGAAAATACTTCATTCAGCTACCAAGAAAACCTTTGTTCTCTCTGAGAACCATCATACCTTATAGATACTTTATCTGATTGAGGATGAGTTTTGTCTTTGAAACACATAGTGCCCATTTGTTATCTCCTTGCTTTGCAGACATCTCCTTCACCCTCAAGTCTTGAAGTACCTAAAGAGGCAAAAGCAGCTTTGCTCTACCAAGCAATTGTTTGAAAAATCAAATTAGTAATGTGACAGATCTCAAGACTTTGGTGACTAGTGAACTTTAATTATTATGTATTTTATGTGTTTATGCTGGCAGTAAAAGTCAAGCACTCATTATAGAAATGGCAGACATGATCTTTCATAAAATGAGTGCTGGGTGGCAAATGAATAGATAATCAGGATAATGAAAGCTAGACAGAGAGATGCTAGAGAGCTGAGAAGACCCAGACAATGGCTCCCACTGAGATGGAGGGCATAATTGCATTTGGGAAGAGAACACTTTGGGTGATCTTTTAAAATGTCAGCCACATCCTTAAGCACAGTGTGGTATTTGGGTTATAGGGTAAAGGGGAAATTCCTTTCATTTTGCGGTGAGAAACTGGCAGTGATCATCCCTACTCAGAGTGACTCTACAGGCATCGCCAAATCTTTACGCACATTTTTCAAAAGCATGCCTGTGAAAACGTGTCATGAAGTCAAATTTATTATGTCTGGATTTATAAATATTTTCCCATCCTTTAGTCTGGCATACAAACTTTAAAAAGGGGGTATTTGGAAGGGTGTGCTGTATATGCAATAAAGATTGTGGTGTGTATCTTAGGCACAGTGCTCATAGAGAGGATAATGTAGGAAGAGGTTTTGAAAGAACGAACTGTCCTGAACATGAGCACAAATATTGAACTTCCAAAATGAGGAATGACAATATATAGAAGGAATTCATTATTCAGAGAACAATTGGAGAGGCTGGATTGATAACTGAAGATTTGTTTTATGATGCAAATGGCATCTTCCAAGTTAGAGGCTCTCTACTGATGTATGCTTGAAAAGAAATCCAGCTCTAGGCCTGCTTGTAGGAACTCTGTCCTTGATTAAAAGTCTCAGTTCGCTTTCAGAACATCAGTAACAGTACAACTTTGGACTCTTCAAAAATTATACCTTAGATTTTGGATAATTTGTGTTTCATTTAGCATTGTTATAACTATAATAAAAAGAGTTTAGATTTTTGAAAGAGTTAAGGCAGTAATATAAACTTTTTTCAAGGAGACCTTAGGCATACCCTTTCTCATTTTAGACATTTGAAAAAATCACTACCATCTTCCTACCATGATTCTGAATATGCAAATGATGATTCTATAAATGGGAAAAATAAGAAAGCAGAACAAAAATTCTTTCTTGGACATTAACCTGCAATTATGCTACTGTGTAATTTCACTGCAGTGTGATTATGGGCTCTGGAAGGCACAACACAATGAGGGGACTGTGTAAGAGGTCACACACCTTGTTTGGAAGGATGAGCAGGCTGGGGACAACCTTCTGGAGAAAGGTTCATTTAGGATGAGAAGTTAGGAATAAGTTGGACAGGCAGAAGCAGTGGGTTGAGAAAGGAAGAATTTGGACCAAGGAATCAGTGTAAAAAAGTACACAGAAGGAAGAAGGCACTGATAAATTGAAGAGAGCTCCCTGGGATGAGTGTGGACATGGGAAGGGCCAGGCTAATGCTGCAGAAGCAAGCCTTGCGACTTCTTTGAGGGCTTTAGAGTTGCTCTTGAGCTTGTTGGCATTGTCTTTCCTCTTTTAGATGCTAACTTCCTTCAGGGCAGCATCATGTACTATTAATTCTGTATTTTCAGCTCTGAGCATATACTATGCCTTAGTAAACAGTGCATAAATAGATAAATGGCAGGAGTGCCCTTTTCCCTTCCACCACCCAAGTCATCTCTTGGGTTTCATTTGGCCTCCCTGAAAAGATGCCTCTGAGCACTGTTCATTTAATATTGAAGCCCACACTACTGTAGGACAATTAGACTGACCCTAAGGTCAGTAGCCTGTGTTCCGTATTGTTAATTATTATTGGTAGTTGATACTCATGTTTTTCCATGTGTATCTCTCATATTTCAACCATACTGTGGATTCTTGTAGGACAGAGACCTCAGTTTTCTCTTTGATTGATGTTCCCTACCCCAAGCATAGGGACTAACTTATCTTCTACATCAACACAGGATTTATTTGCTAACTTGATTAATCATGGATGTTAAAACAGTGGCACTCAGTGACATGGTGCTAAAGAAGGGCTTGGGTCTCTGGTCTCACTAACTCCATCTTGGCCTTCTCTGGCTCTCTTTGTCTCCTTAACCTTTTTCTGTGAATCACTGTTCTCTTCGGTGACCTTTGATTCCAGGAGCAGCAGGACTGATCAATAAATAAACACCTTTGAGATAAGTAACAAAAACTACCCTTAAGCAAGTAGGAACCATGTGGAGAGATGATGTATAAATTGGGTAGCTGCACCCTGGAGAAGTTATTCTCTCCTGAGAACCAAATCTCTCCTCTCTAGTGATGAGCAGAGCAAGAAGCTCTTTAGATCACCTTGCAACATCAAAATGGTTCCAGTGATCCAGAAGACCCTACTTACAGTGGGACTGCCTAATTATGCAGACCCCTTGTCTCCCACTTAAATATTTCTGCATTTAAAACCAATGATCATGTAAGTACCCAAAAGATAAACTTGTGGTCACTGGACCTTTTTGTCTGGCCCCCTTCCCAGGGTATGCTGATGAAATCTTGTCTCTGTTTTTAGACATCATTCATATGCTCAATTGGCATATTGGGACAGGCTATACATACTGTGTTGGGAGTCATGGAATTGGGGTTATTACTTCAAAACTGTACCAGTGTTGTGGACCAAATGTTAATGTTCTTTCACAGTTCATGAGTCCCTAAGCCTCACTGTGGTAGATGGGAAACAGAACCTTGTGGGGGATGGTCAAGGTTAAATGAAGTCAGAAGGGTGTTCCCCTAATCTGAAGGGTTTTGTGCCTTCTAGGAAAATGCACCAGAAAGCCTGTGCTCTTTCTCCACCCAGACAGTTCATGAACACACAGGGCAAGGTGGGACTTAAGCAGAGAAAAGAGACATCACAATGAAACTTGTCCTCTTGGTGCCTAGATGTTGGGCTTCCCAGACTTCAAATTTGGGGGAGGTAGACTTTGGTTTCATGAGGCACCCAGTGTGTGATACTGTGTCATGGGGGCCGCGGCACTCTGTTGCCCAAGGATTGTGAGACTTCAATACGGAGTGCTGAAACATCCGTTGTTCCTGTTACTAGGAGCCTCTGTCCTGAGAATCACTGTCTAACTTCCTTCCTTCCTTCTCTGAATAATGTCTAGGGAGAAACTGATTTTAGATGCAGAACCTTTAGAATTTATGATCATCTCCCTATTAATATTTAATCTGACTTTAAGAAGTAAGCTGTCTATAAGTCAAACAGCTTGCACTTTTTGAATGTCATCTAATAACCTGCACAGAATTTCTTTGGTCATTGTCTTCTTTTTTTATTTTACACTCCATATATCAAAACAAATAACTCACAACTTTATCCTTTATGTTAGCTAGCAAAGTCCTCATATACAAATTTTCACTGATTTAATTCCCATGATGTGACGTTTCTATGCTTTGGATGTTACATCTTTCTAAAAAACAATTCCTACCGAAACTTATATAATCAAGAATAGGAGGAGATACTTACACTATTAAAGGAATCAAATTTCCCCAAATATCTCACATATCTGATGTGACTACCACATTAAATACTTAAAGTAAATCAATTTAAAATCATTATATAGCTGAAGAATTAAAAAACAAAACAAAACAAAACAAAAAACATCGTTTTGAATGCTGATATCTAGCTTTACTGAAGTTGATAAGAACCAATCTTCATTAAAATTGTATCATCAGGTGTGTAGTGTTTGTTTTAAGCCTCTACTATACCTTTACTCTCTGGTCATTTAGTGTGAATAAGGATTTCTTAAACAGCAATGTGAATTATAAGTAGAATGTTTTCCTAATGTACTTTCAGGAATATGTCTGACTTGCCAGCTAGTAATGCTAGCTGTCTGTCTCTTTTGATAAGGTAGCAATCTGAGGTACTCTGATATAATGGTTATTTATAAAAAATTACATAATGTGGTATAAAATAGCAGTGAGACTCATCTAGTTCCATGCAGAAAGGATAATTGATGTGTTACTGCTCTGCTTCACAATTTAGTTTTCCCACGCATGGAGATATGCTGGGAATTAGTCTATTCCATCTTCTTAATGAGACTTATCTATTACCTCAGATAATGTATCTATTTTCCTCAACCAGCAGGGTTGACTGCTTACAGGAATGAAGTTTTAAGTGATTATTAGAAAGAAAATTTAGTAATCTATATAGAGGCAGTAGTCCATCTTTCCGATGTCTATGTGGCTGGATAAAATGAGGTGGTGTGGGTACATCGCTGTTCTGAAAGGGATGTTGATTCCCACAGTTCATGTGATGCTTATGAGAGCTGCTTGCTGCTTTCCATGATAAAAGAAAAGCTATGTGCATGGCTATGTTTACTTACTGAATGGTGTTATAGGAAGCTTCGATACCTCAGAGAGATGCTTGGTAAAAAACTGAGAACCCTTCAGTTCCGATAACAATTGCCAGAGGGACTAAGTGGCTGGTTTCTTCATTCAAAGTAGGTCTGGGGATACTGTATACCCATGTGTACACCAATATAGGCATTTGAAAATTCTAGTATTTCTCTACCTTAAACCAGAGATAATCAGATTTTCAAATATGCTCAAAACCTGGGTGAACTAGAAATGAAAGCAACTCAGTTAAGCAGGGAATCTAAAATATTGATATGAATCTGATTGAATAAGTGTGGAGCTACAAATTTCCCATTTGTATTTTTGGTTATATTTCAGATCCCACAATGCTCATAATGTTAGTAAATTGTAATGGATCTTTATGCTGTTTCTAGATGAGAAAAATTAGAGGATAATGCATTCTCATAAAGAATCATTGAAATAAAACTCATGCTACATAGATCAGTTCAAAGAATGGCCTTCCATGTACAATAAATGAACCTGCTACCATAGCAACAAAGGTCATGTGAGAATCAACTCCATTTGTGGCTGTCATCATCATGTTGGCTTGCTCTCTGTGAGCAGCTGCACTCTAGGAGATTATACCAAATGCATTTCAAAGGGATTTTCCTACAGGTGCAATGGAAAAAGAGGACTTGTATGCCGAGCCACTGATCCCAGGACACATGATCTGTAGCATGCATGAATCAATGGTCATGAAAATATGGAACTGAATTCCTTGCCACCTGAAGAACCAAGGTTTGTGGTATTGAGACTCTGTGGTGGTCTGTAAAACTCTGTGGATCTCCAGCAGAATTCACACATGAGAACTGGTCATGAACTTGTACTAGATGAAGACATTAGGTAGAGTATCCAAGAAATAGAAGAGTGGCTCAGTGGTTAAGTGCTTCCCATGAAAGTGTGAGGACCTGAATTTGAATGCCCAGAACCCACTTAAAGCTGGACGCAGCAGTCTATATCTGTAATGCTAACATTCTGAAAGCAAAATGGGGGACAGAGACAGAATGTCTGAAAGCCTACATGCCATCTAGCTTGGCATGTGCAGCAATGAGCAAGAGATCCTGTCTTAAAGAAGGTGGAAGGTGAGGATTCACACTTGAAGTTGTCTTTGACCATACATGCTCATGTGCATGCACACACCAATGAGAGAAAGAAAGAAAGACGAGAGACCTATTTAATGCCAATAATCATAGCCTGAGAGCATTGGCCAAGGATCCTCCTCCCCCCACCCCCAGCATTTGGATTCTGTTTTCTTTCAGGCCTGCACAAAGGCTTCTTGTAGGCGTACTCTGGGGGAGGTGTAGCAAACAGCACTGGGAGAGATGAGATCTCATAACCCATAGCATCTCCGTTGATTTCTATTTCTCTCCTATCCTTTACCCCATGGTGGTCTTATCGGCATCATAACCAACACTTGACATCACACTGTGTTGATAAGCTGTGGTGTTTGCTAGGTTCAGTGCGCTAAATACATTTTCAACTTAAATTGTGGTTTGGATAACAATCAGGATGTGCTCAGACAGAAAACTGAAACTACAATGGCTGCTTTTAGGTGTTTTGGGGAGCACACACAGACAGAAAATAGATATGGATTCAACTTTTGCAATCTTTCATGTGGATGGAAGGCATGCATAATAAATGGCTGATGACTAAGGAGAAGTCAAGGATTGACAGCAAGGGACAGATAAGGGCTTGGGAAATTGAAAGGAAAGGAAATAATTTAAAAATAGACTTTGGAATAAGAAAATGTATTGATTGAGAGCAGGAATATGAAAGTTAAGGAAACAGAATTCTCTCCTCATTTCTTCCTGAATACATACAGGCTAAGTAACATGACTCCTTGGAGCATCAGCTCTTTTGCTCTAGGTCTCAACCATGTTACCCATGCACGGTGCCCAGCATGCTATCCTGCTCTAAGTTTCAACCATGTTGCCCATGCATGGTGCCCAGCATGCTATCCTGCTCTAAGTCTCAACCATGTTGCCCATGCATGGTACTTAGCATGCTATTTGACCTGAGGCAACTTTTTACTAGAAGCTAGCGATTTTTTTTTTTTTTTTTTTTTTTTTTTTTTTTTTTTTTTTTTTTTGTGGGGAGGCCTTGATGGTCAGAGGTTGCAGTCTATCATGGCCTGGCAGCTCTCTCTAAACATGGAGGACTCTCTCCCCAGTGAGACTTCCTGCTCTCTATCTACTCTTACTTTGAGAATGTCTCTAGGTCCAGAGGACTGACCTTATCTGAGAGCTGTCTCTAGGCCTGGATGTCTGATTCATCTCTGATGTGACCCTAGACAGTTTCCTGTTAGAAGCCTTCCCCCTGCTGCACATATGGTAACTAAGACTTGTACTAGGAGATTTGCTACAGGACTCTGCTGTCACATATGAAGCCTTATGACAGAAGCATGCCACTTAATGCAAATTAGGGTTTGTCCCCAGGATTCCCAATCCTATATATTCCCTATACTCTGGATTAAAACTGAGCTGATTCAATGAAGTAATCTCCCGGAGGGCTATTTTAGTCATGTTCACAGGTGTCTAAGGATCTCTGTTGTCACTTCTGCCCCTTTTCTCTCATGGACTGGTGCTCATGCAAACCACAAAGATAAAGGGGACCCCACATTTTTTCTTTTTCTTTTAATTTTTTTTGAGTCAGTGTTTCTATGGTTGTAGTCCTGGTTGTTCTGGAACTCACTGTGTAGACCAGGTTGCCCTCAAACTCAGACATCTGCCTGCCTCTGTCTCCTAAGTGTTGAGATTAAAGGCATGTACTACCACCACCTGGCACAGCTAGCTATTTTTATAATCATTACAAAGGCTAGACTTTCCTCTACATCATTTTTGTTTGGGGATGGCAGTCAGGGCTGGTCTCAAACTCAAGCCCTCTTCCTTTTGCCTCCCGAGTGCTTGATTATAGGCCTGTGCCACCACACCAAGTTCTTTCTCTAGGGTTTCAATTTATATTTTCTGAACTAAACACTGGCTTGTGTAATAGCTAAGTTCAAACCCACATTGCTGGCTAAATTCAGGTGCTTGAATCTGATATTCTGCTAAAATAAAAAATAAAAGCACAATGCTATCACGTATAGCTGAATAAAATGTGTCCTTTCCCTCCTCATCACATGCTGAGTCCTATCCCCTGTATGATGATTTTAGGGTGGGAGGTGAGCCTTTTAATAGAACTTAGGGAAGATCATGATGATCTCCATGATGAGACTAGATTTCCCCCCATTACCACCAAAAAATCAACCATCTGAAGACTGATAAGAATCCAATTGACCAGCCCTTTCATCTTCACTTCCAGAACCAAGAGGAATCAATATCTGTTTTTAAGTCAATCAGTCTGCGGTATTTTGTCATGGCAGCCTGGGTAAAACAAGACAGAACGCTACTGAGAAAGTCTGGGACAGAGAGCAGTGACAGCATGAAGCTTTGAGACGGTCAAGCCAGGGTTAGAACCTGTGAGAACTTCAGAGCAGCCTCAATTTCAGCATCCTCACTTAGTGTGCTCCTGTCGCTGACCCAGGTGTGACTGGAGAAATAGGATGTGATTTGGGGTGAGGGTGCTCCCATTTTAATGCAGCCAGTTCCATTGCTGGATCTTTATTGCACCTGAGGATGGCCTTGTTGATGAGCAGCCAGTTCCCAGGCACACAGGGAGCAGTGTGTAAATCGCTGTCCTTCCCGTGAAAGACACAATCAATAATGCCACACAAACCTTTCCCCTGAGGACCAGTACCACCCAGAACTGTGGAAGACCCACTGTAGCACCAGACCATGATGTGGGAAAATGAGAGGAATAAAGCAGTTTATTCACTGACAAGGAAATGTATGAAAACAAAACCAGCAGAGGTTTAAACATGAGGTCTCAACACTTGCAGGTGCCAGCAACAGACCAACTGAGGGGCACGATGGGAACACTGTTGTCATTTATAAGGATCTGATTCTGAGCCTTTTCCTGAGATCAGATTTGAAATTGCATACTGGGCAGAAGCAACAAGGTAAGCAATTGAGGACTGAACTCACAGCGGTTCCTGATTGTATTGTCAGTGACAGAAGAACAATTGTTTCCACCGGCAATGCTCTTTTCTTTTATTCATCTAAGTTTGTGCAGATTTAAAAAAATGGACCTCTCTCTCAGTAGCACTTTCCCTAGCTCTTCCAGCTTCCCCATACTTCCTAAGCCCTCACTGCTGTGGACCTGCATTGTGAGAGAGGATCATGAAGCACATGGCTAGACTAGGAAAGGTCAAAATTCAAATCTTTAAGCCTGGCTCTCTGTCAGTCATATGATCAGGACTGTCATGATCATTGTAGAGTACCATGCAGTTGAGCTGTGATGCTGAGAAAGTCAGACATACTAAGTGCATCTGCAAATTTGGTTATGGCTTGGGTATAAAGCTTACTCCCCAAAAGCTTATGTGTTGCAGGCATGGTCCTTCCTAGTGTTGCTAGGTCTCAATGATAGGCACTTCGTTGATGGGTGGGGTCCTGGTTGGAAGAAGTGGGTTGTTGGAGGTGTATCTGTGAAAGGGTACTTTGCCCTCCTTCTTCTGCTTCCTGGTCACCATGAGGTAGGCAGCTTTGTTTCCGCCTTGTCCTTCCACTACCATATTCTGCCTCACTATAGGTCTAGAAACAATGTAGACAGCTAACCATGGATGACAAGCCAAATTAAGTCCTTTCTCTTTTAAAATGATTCTTGCATGAGCAGTGAGATGGTTCAGCAAACCTTGCAACCTGAGTTCAATCCCCAGTGTCCACGTAAAGGCAGAAGAGCATACAATCCACAAAGTTGTCTGTTGATCCCCCCAAACAAACCCGTAATACACTTGCAACAACCATAAATAAAATGTTTCTCTCAGGTGTTCTATCACCATAACTAACAAACTTATGCGACTTTCAGCAGCTGCTGCATCATTGACATGTGACCAGGTAGAGAATCATCTACAGTTGACAGAAAGGCTAACAGACACAGCCTTTCTCCCTTGTTTGCTTCATTTTGTGTGGAGAGAACAAAAAAGCCCATGCAAAGAAACTGCTTCTTGGCTTTGTTAAGACATTGGTATTTCTGTATAAGGAGGCTGAGGTCACTTTAGCAAAAACAGTGGGGGGGATGGTGTCATAGAGGAGCTGGCAGTGTGAACTGACCTGAAAGAGGATGTGAAAACAGTCAGGAGTGAGCACCATAGGAACAGAAGCATGGGGCTAGCACAGACGCCTCAAGTTGGCCAGGTGTCTTTGTCAGCTGCTCTTAGGTCCCTCCACCCCACTCCTGGCATACTTAATTTCAAATGAAATAAATGGGAAATGGTTAGCACAAGCTGCAGGTACACAGGCAACGGTGATTATCATTTCCCATGGGCCACTGAGCTTTCATTTTGTCCTTGGAATGTCTCTGCAACCACAGGGCAGGCCCTTTTTTCCTAGGCAATGCTGAGCTCTGTAAACGACTGTTTCTGTTCTACCCAGGAACTGCCATACAACTGTCCCTTTTTTCAATCAATTCCTTAAAAGGTTTTGTATCATAGAAAAAAGAAAATGAATAAAACAAAACTGAAATCTTTTTGAAACCTCACCATACCATCCCCCCCCCCCCCCCGCCCCCCCCACACACCATAGAGGGGGGCATAGTCAAGGGAGGCAATGCCACTGTCATTCAATTTACCTAAGGTCTTAATAAAATAAGGAAAACTACGAGGCCAAGGCAGCACTGGGAAAGGAGGCGCTGAGGTGTGCCTCCTTCTCCTCAACAGCAGCGTGTACTGTGCAAGGTTGGGTGTACTCAGCACCAACTACTTGGCAAGACTACCTGACATCTCTAACAAGTATGATACGAGATGTCATCACAGGTGAGCTTGCTTTCCTGTGGGCTGTTTTCTTACTGTCTCTGGTCACTACCAGGATTCATATCAAGAAAGATCTTGCAAAGAATAGAGTTGGTCATTTCAGCAGACACTGAACATTTTTAGGGTTAACATTAACAGAAAAGAAAAAAATAAGGCATGCTTAGAAACATACACTTGATATCCTGTGTCTATAAAAATTGCTTTAAAGGCCTATATAGATATGTTTTTGAAGCTATAAATCCTAGATATAGATACGGCTGTGTTTTTAAATCATGGTTTAGATCCTTACAATCACTTAGTGCTGTGAATAAGAGCTTTGAGAAGAAAGCTGCACTTACAAAGATGGACTAGAACATCAGTGATTAGAAGATTGGGATGTTGGCAGGTCAGAGCCCAATTAGTAGTAATTTAGGCTATCGTGACGTCCCTAAAAGCCATTTACTCCTCACATCTGTGTGTGACCGAGCATCCTTGTGACTATTTGGTAAATCCTTTGGGATGTATGAACAGATCTTATTTTCTGTCAACCAAGAAGCTAGAATGTCATCAGACAGCATCCTAGGCACTAGCAGGGGTTCCCCTGCCTAGCTGTAACCTGCCTGCCTGACAGCTCCACCAATGTATTGGAAGAGTGTCTTGATTTATGAATTTTCTTCTTCTGTCACTGTAAAACTTCATGGAATTGTTACCAAAACGGAAGATGGAATTTGGGGTGATCTAAATATGCGTTCCTAGGCCACAGCCACTCAGTAATCGGTTCTAGAATAAATGATCTCTCCCTCCCTTTGCAATGAAAGCTCTGCCTGCTTTTTGAAGTTGTTTTGTTTTGTTCCTTAAATGTTAACAGTGTTTTGGGGCCAGTCTTTGCTTTCTTTCTCCCTCCCTCCCCTGCTTCTTTTCTTTTCCCCTGCTTCCCTGCCTCCCTCCCTCCCTTCATTTTGTCTGAAGGAAGTGGCACTGGACTGAGACTCCAGGACAATCCTACCTGCTCCCTCCTGCTTCCCATCTGGACCTCCCCAAGGAACATCCGAAGGATGTAGAGTGTTTTGTTCAAAATTCTGTTCTCTCTCTCAGGTCACAGGGCTTTCTGTGTGAGACTTCTACTGAGGCTACTGCACAGGTTCACACTTGGAAACTTCAAGCAAGTGGTTAATCCCTTGTAATATGGTGTTTCCTAACTGATGTCCATGCTACTTGATGAGCACACCATTCACAAAGGTTTTCAGTGAAGGCTGCTCCAAGCATCATATAGTATAACACTTCAACTACAATAAACTTCAAAGTAAACCTACACCCTTTTATGGCAAAATTGTGTTTATTTTCATAGATTATTTTTAATTGGGAGTCAGTAAATGATGCCTTTGATCTTTTACTTATTGATTTTTAAATGTTTTTCACATTTCCTTAAGGTTCGAGAAACCATACACTCAAGGAACCATGCCAATGTCAAAACCAATATAACCCAAGAGTCTTTTTATTCTAGTAGAAAATAGTTTTGCTGCAACCCCAAAACACATACACATACCTCATCTTGGCACTGTGACTTAACATAGTCTTCAAATTTGATTTTAAGATAGATGACAGCAAATGTGAAAAAAAATCTAATGAAGTTTGTAAGTGAGAACATCACAGATTGATTTTGATTTTTAGTAGTATGAAGTACTCTGAATGATCTAACACTTTCCAGATGACAAGGGTTTTATCCACAGATCCATCTCCCTTGCCATCACACACACACACACACACACACACACACACACACACACACACAGGCCGGTGAGTGGCTCAGTGGGTAAGAATGACACAGCCAATGTTGGTGACCTGAGTTTGATCTCTGGAGAGGAGACGATCATCCCCCATAAATGTTCTTCAAGTGCACACAGGTGATGAATTGTTATAAAAGTAAAAGTAAATAAAAATAGAATTTGAAGTCTGTTTTTTTTTATGTTAGTTTTTGGTATTGCTTGTAAATGCTTACATCTATTGAAGAGAATTTATTTCCTAAGGAGTTTTTCCAAGCAGCAATCAGAGTTTACCAGTTTTAATGGTTATAGTGACCTAAGGTTTTCAAGGGTCCATTTTATTGAATCATGTAACTTAATAACCTAATGTAGCAAAGAAGGCTGGAAGAATATATGTTAACTTAAACACTATGTGCTAGCATTGCATATAGCACAGTTGCATTGGTTTAAATAATATTCACATGAAACATAAGACAAAAATCATCATGACTACCAAAATACTTTGTCTTTCTTTTTTACTCAGCACATTGCTAATCCCAGTGAACATGAAAACACATTTTTGAAATAATGGTTCTTGAGACAGATTGCAAACCAACTATAGAAACTGAAGTTCAAAAATTTAAAGAAACAATTGGTATTGGCCCGTGCACCTCAGACGAGTGGAACACAGTGCCTCATGATTAGTGTTTGATCAAGTTCCCAGAGGAACTTAGTTGGGGCTAGATAAATGAATCCTGAAGTAACACATTTTCATGTGGTAGTTTTATGTACCAGAGACTGGCCTTGAATTCTTGATTTTCCTGCCTCCACCTCCAAAGTGCTGGTATTGGAGGCATATATCAGCATGTCTGGCCCTTCTTGGAGATAATTCCTAGCACAGTAACTGGGCTCCGATCCCATAATGTGCACTGAATGAGTGCCTGGTGCTTTTCTCCTCCCACAGCAAAATGATTTTTATGATCCACAAATTTAAGCATATTACTGGTCTTTTCCCCTTTTCAACTTTAGCATTGGCTTTGGCTACGTCAAATAACTATGTATTCACTTGGATAATTTTCACGTCTTTGACACAAAGTCTTCTGCTGCTCTTTGTACTATGTGTAGTGGTTCTGTGCTCTTGAAGTTTCCTTTAGCACTCCCAGAATCAGATCATCAAGGCTCTATTGCAAATGCAGTAGGGACCAAGAACACTGGGACACTGTAGAAAGCCTACTTATTGTCATTTTAGTTGTTTTGCCTTTGCTGAAAGAGTTAACTCTGTAACAATGGAAAAAACAAACAAAACAGAAACCAAAAAAAAAAAAAAAATCTTACAAATGGGGACAGATATTCCATAGCCGAAGCAATTGCAATTTTCACTTTCATTATAACTGGAAATATAATTGCTTTTGTTTGTAAGCAATACATTTAATTGGATGCTTAAGCCCGACTTGCTGTTTAACGTCTGAGTCATTACAAAAGGAAAGCTCAAAGACAAAAGGTTGTGTTAGCTGGGGCTTTCCAGTTTTTTGAAGTCAAGTGCAGATGGGAGGGGAAGCTCACTTAAAAACTTTGTAAATCGTTTTTTATTTGTGACCACATCTGCTCTCAGGATTAAGGAGTCATGCCAGCTGCCCACGGGGATTCTTATTTCCGGAAGAGATGCCTCATCTTCGTTGACATGGACAAATTGGTTACATGCTTAGGAGGGCATCTGCTGCCGACGTGTAGTCAACCTTGTTAAACCCAGTGAGTCAGAATTCTGTTGTGGAGACACATACCAAATAAGTAGGAGGCAATATTTTTTTCTTTTGCTAAATGAACTTTGATTGTTTCCTGTAACTCTTTGATTGTTTCCTGTAACTTTTCTAAAAATATTCTGTAAGAGAAGTATACTTGAAATTGCCTTAGAAAGTCAATAATAACATTCTTAGGATAAGTTTACTCTTCAGCAAATCCACAATGGACTAAACACTTGGTCATAAATATGATGAGGACCACGGTAACACTGAACATGACTTATGTGCGCTGAGCTTTGTGCTATATGATGTGTATACCCTGCTTAATTTCATTCTCAGAGAACCACACAAGAACTGTGCTAATAGTACATCTACCTCACAGACAGTGTGGCTAAGGTTCAGAGAGCCTGAGTTGATGCTTACTCTGTGGACAAAGTGTTCCATCCTGTTTATTGCCAGTGTTTGCAGCAGCATGTGACCCCTGTGGACACTTGTCTAAAAGAAGCTGGATAAATGAATGAATGATGATTCTGGATTTGTGTGAAGGAAATTCAGGAAGGTGTAAGTGATTAAACTGACAGTGAAACTGCAGAGGGCCATGAATAATAGCAGTAAGACAAAAATATAAGGTGAAATATGTAAATTAAGACTCTCACATTTTTCTTTCTCTTTCCTCCAAAACTCACTAAATTTGGTCACTATTAAGAGTTCAGTGTATATCTCATATAAACACATGCATGGCCATACATGACCAAACTGATTTCTGTTTTACTAAGATAGGAAACTGTTGTATAAATTGCTTTTATTAAATTTTAAGAATAATATATGCTATAGATATCTGTCAGTGTCAGCCCTTCATTCTGTAGTTGCTGCCTAAGTTTCTAATGTGTGGACATACATTTATTCTCACAGTCTTCTGTTGATGGACACTTAGATGTTCTGTAGTCTAAACAAAACTGAAGTATCGGTCTGTATAACTATCATTTTATATATGCTCCATTGTTCTGGAAGTGAAAAATCCTAGAGTAAAACATTAAGGTCAAAGGGAAGTTGTATTAATACTGTTTGATATCAGCTGCCAACTTACTTAAAAAGTCCTTAACGTATTTGAGAAGTGTTTGTAAAAACAACAACAACAACAAAAAAAAACAAAAACAAGTTGTTGGGCCTCTATCTAGGTCTCCTGAATCAAAACATTAGCCCATTTTAAAGGCACAGAATGGCATTTTCATGAAGATGAATGATCTCGGATAATTGTGGCTATTAAATAACACAGTGAGTATGAAAAAGGTTCCTATTGTTAGTATTTTCATGAGGTCATAACTCAGGAAAGCAATTAGGGTAACCAGAAAGAAGCTGAGATCTAGGCAGAAAAGGCAAGGCCTAATTTTTGCAAAACTCTTGGTATTTATTGGACAAATTTCTCTAGGGAAGGAATTTACTGAAACCAATTTACTACCTGGTACTACCAACTATCTAGGTGGAGGGAGGGACATTGTGGGTCTGTTTCCTCCATTTTAGGAGTCCTTAGTAGGCAGTTCTTGATACCAAGTCAAGGACAATAGAGTGGTAAGACCAGAAATGATGTGTGTAATTTGGGATCCCTTAATAAGGCAATGCAGTGTTTTGCTTCCACTTTTGGGTAGGGACACTCTGTAATGATAAGAGGCATGGGATTTGCCGTCGGAGCAAGAAGGGAGCTCTGTGTAGCACAAAGGATTTCTGCAGAGACGACTTGCTGGACCTCGGGACTGCAGTGAAACACATTGTGTCTGAGGTCTTCTCGGCCACTGTGTTCTCACTTCCTTTGTACTGACCTAATGGCTTGAGCTCTCCATTTTCTCTCCAAAGGCTGATTATACGCTCCCATCTGGAGTAGGCTTTCTCTCCTCTTTAACTGGCTAACATCTAGGAACCCTTCACTTCTTACCTCTCTTCTATCTGTAACTGATACACTCTAATACACTATTTTTTTTCTCAAAGCAAGTCATACAGCTGCATTTGAATTTAATAGGACTGGGAAATACAATCTTTTATCAGGGATATGATAATGCATTCTGCAGCAATTAGCCTGCAAGAAGACTACAAGGAGAAACAATATTTCAAGTTTCTCTGCTTTGGGTTGGAATTATAGCAATTAGATGTGGGAACACTGGTGGTTTTGGGATGATAAGAAGCCTGACTACAGCCATACATTATTTTATTAAATGAAAAAGGAGCCAAATTAAGTATTGCTGGATAAATTCAGTTTTCTTGGGAAATAAAATCTTTTCAAACAGGGTCAAGAGAAGAAACATTAATAAAAATATCATCACAGGGAGAAGTTTATCATCTGCAGAAATAAATACGAAATGTTCCATGTCTTAAAGTGGTAGTGGTAATTTGAATCTCTGAAATGTGACCTTCTGGTGATAAAGCTTTTAGCATTTCTGTTGCATTCAAGTGTAGTGGGAGTTTTGTGGCTTAGGAGGCAGATTGTGACCATGCTCAGCTCTCGCCCACCACCCATATATATAAGAACTGGTTACTTTTTACTCTTTTTCCTTTCTTTTTTAACTTTATTTCAGTGCTACGGCAGTTTTGGATAGAGATCATCAAAAGCAGTCAGTTTCTTTCTTGGCTATAAGGTGGAAATGTCCTTTGGCCTATTGTCAGTCAATGTCCTTGTCAGAGGCCAGAGATGCCAGAGATACCAGAGAAAACGTTTAAGACAAAATATCTCTGCTTCTGCCATGGCCAGAGGCCATATATGCCAGAAAGTGGGGAAAATTCTGATTATTCCCACTCTCTCCTTCTAAAGGAGTGCCCCCTTCCTGGAAACTGAGGCAGCTGGAGACCTGGAAGGAAACAAGCACATGCCTCCACCTTCCCTCCACCCTCCAAAGCCTCATCACCTCCAAGGCTCAGTGCCACCCACTCCAGAGACTCCTTGTATCAGGCAGGAGCTCATAGGAGCTCAGCTTCCCTTCTCTTTCTCAAGCTCCTATAATAAAATGCTTTCTTCTAAACATCACCCTTGGTCAGTCCTATTCTTTAAATTTGGGACAAGAATCCAAAGGTCACTGACTCAGTGTAAGTTTTGCATGACCATGAGTATCAGACATGCTAATTTTTGGGTTAAAGTACACCCAAGAGCCAAGAAAGGCCTCATCACTCTCGCAGATGCTCTGATTTTCTCACAGCACTTACCACTTACCACTACCTACAGCCCAACATCTTCACAGCATACTTTGAATCTTAAAAAAAAATTACTTGCAGAATCTTATCAATAGATATAAATTTTAATGAAGCATTCCTTTTTCTTGGTAGTATAATTATAATTGTTATAGCAAAAGGAACTAACATTTTAAAAGCCTTTCCTTGGGCCTCATGTATAAATTCTGTTAATAACACCAATAAATCTCATTACTAACTCCATCTTACAGCTGAGGATGATTGGTTGCCCAGAGATCAAGAACATGCCTGCGGCTACCCAGGCTGGGAAACCGGATGGTCAGGACCCAAGCCTACATTTGTCTGAATTGAAAGCTCAACCCATTACCTCAATGGTAATGGCTAACCAGTCCTTGCAATTCCCTTCTGTCTCAGCTTCAGCTTTGGGGCTAGCTGCCTTTATGCTTCTTCTGCAGTCTAAGCATTAATAATGGCATAATCTGCAGGCTTGGTGCAAACACCATCTAAAACTTAAAGCTATCACTTTCCTCTAGGCTATTATTTCTCATAGGTTTAATACTAATAACCTGAAACACAACACAGCACACACACACACACACACACACACACACGCACAGGCAACTCACATGTACATACATGCACTCACATATACTCACATCACTACCACCAACAAAATTTCCCGAAGACCCCCTTTTATTTGAAGACAAAGATGATAGGGCAGGGGGTATAAGTCATTATTCAGGAAGGTCCAACAGATTGTCAGATTTTGATTACCCTTATAACTAGGTGGTATCCTTAAGCATAGGTTAAAAAAATTATAGTTGCCATTTGGGAAGGTTTGGTGCTAGTCAAAACTTATACAGCAGGGTTTGAGACAGCGGGGATAGTGGGACTAAATTCACAAATTCAGGCATCCTGGTTTCACTGTTCATAACTTTAATGTCTTAAATTTGACAGGATACAGAGGCAAATTATTCCTCCAGGCCACAGATTTATTAAGTGCTAGAGAGAGTGTAGGGGAGAGAAGGTGAAGGAGAAGAGAAGGAAGAGCAGAGGAAGAGAAGGAGCTGTTTGTTTACTTATTTATGTATTTATTTATTTATTTTTGGTGGGGAAAGGTATATGTCTTGCTTTGTGAGGTAGGAAGAAAGGGATGTTATTAATGTGTGACTTCCAGGACGTTCGGAGGTGTGGAGGAGGGCCACATTTATTAAGATGTACCTATCGTACCTGGCAGCCCTCTGATGTCTAGAATCTGGCAACTGAAGTCTGGAAATTCCCTTGGGAAAGTGAGAATAGCAGGAGCCCTTCTGGAATCAGTACCTAGGACTGTGTTTGTGGACTCACAGACTGGCTCTCAGGAGAGTGTCTCTCTCTCTCTGCAGCAGCAGAGATCCCAGAGTTAACTGTGTGGCTGGAGACAGAGAGGGCAAGAGGGCAGTTGATGGGTGGTACCCCCTGCTGTGTCTGTTCTGGGATTCTGCATTTCTTTCCTGGAGTCTGGGCACCTGGGCACATGTTAGGTTCACAGACAGGCAATGGGTAGGGCCTGCCTGGAGCGGTGGGACTAGGGAGAGAGGGAGAGCCTGCAAAGACTGTGTGGCTCAAATCTAACAACAGATTTCCTTTCCTCTAATTTCCTTCCTAGAATGATGGCCAATAATGACATCTCCTGAGGGTTTGCAAAGATGATAGCAGCCACAGTCTATAGAGTGTGTAGATCTAGATCAGTGAGTGGTGTATTTGGTCTTGAAAAAATAGTATTTCCGTTAGATCACATTTACTGATGACTTTTTTTTTTTGATCTTTTTAAGACAGGGTTTTTCTGTGTAACCATGGCAGTTCTGGAACTTTCTCTGTAGCTGGCATTGAACTCCTGAGAGCCAGGATTAAAGGTGTACACCACCAAGCCTGGCTTCAGAGACCTCTTAATAAGGGCATTTAAAAAGAAGTATTGTATTTGTTCAATAAAAAGAATTTTGTCTTAAGCAAACAATGATGTCTATCTTTTTTCCTTACTCAGCATCCTTTCTCCATCCCCTGCTGAATTAGTCCTCTCCAATGATTCACTTCATTTCCCTGTGTAGTGGGGTGAATGGGAGGCATACGTCAGGGGACATTATGACAAACAACAGTCGTATCGCAATGATAGCAAACAAAAGCATAGTCAAAAGAAAAAAATGTGCTTTTTCTCAATGTTTAACTGAGAAAATGATGATGAATTCCAGCTTTCCCCACAGTGAGGGGAGGTGGATTGGCTTTGTGTTCGGATCAAATGAGTTGATACAGAAGAAAACACTATTTTATTGACTAGGCCATGTCGATATTGCTCTGAAGAAAACATGCTTAAGATCTCAAAGGGAACCTATTATTTAATATGCTTTATATTGTAAATCATAATTTAAGCTAAGAACGTTTCCATCATGTTTTTGAATAACCAGAGTTGAATTGATCAACAGAGCGAAGGTTACTTTCCCCAATGAGACAACAGCAGTTTTTCTGCATATTATCGAGTTGCAACAGAACATGGACACTCTTACAGAAAGAGCTGTTGGGTGCATTTTCTTCCAAAAGAAGATTGATTTTGATAGAAAAACAAGTTGTGTGAGGAAGGGAAATTGTTGGTTATACACACACCACTTTTTAAAGGCTATATAAAGCATAGAGGCTGGGCAAGGGTTTTACTTGAGTAATGCTTTCTCATTGACGTCAGTTAGCCTTCCCCTTATGTCTGCCTTAGTTCTGAAAAGCTCATGTGTGGCAGTTACTTATAATTATGAAGTGTGTCTGGTATCAAGCTATTGATGTTGTGCATGTGAGGCAGGCCACAGTGCCCTGCGTACCCTCTGCTAGCCAGAGGTATTCAAGGATGTGTGAAATAGCATGAAAATGCTGGGCTTACAGAAAAGATACCAGAGAGAGTTTTGGAAGTGCATTTCCAAAAGTGACCAATTGTCCTGGAAGACAGTTACGATGAACCGTAATGCACCAAAGGAAGCTGCCAAGACTTAATGGGAGGATGGAGTAATAGCCATCAAAACAGATTCTTAAGCAGCAATTCTCATGTGTAAATAAAAACGGCAGAATTATCTTCATGTTGCAACACTCCCAGAACCTTTCCCCGGTTTGTGCTAGGCTTTCAAGCAGCTTTCTGTTTTAGTGTTAATAGGGTTTCTTCTATTTTCTTTTTAAAAGTGGCCCCACCTGTGCATAACAAAGCAGATGTTTGCTTGGGATGTGTGGCTTCCTTGCATTTTTTTTTAAAGGAGGGAAGATATGGAAAGGACCTGGTGCCACTGCAGTGTTAGAAGTTGTCCTTTTCAAAAGCAGTTTTGCGATGCGGCCATTAGCCGCGGATGGAGTTGCCATGGTTATAAGAGGTCCACTGTGGGAGAAATCTTCATTTATTATCCGATTTTGACAGCAGCGGTCAGAATGCTCGATGCAGGGAAAATCAGAACAACATGAAAGAGTCCAAGCATTTTAGCCATACAAAGAGTTGAGTTATTACCTTAAAAAAACTTAATAATAAAGTCATGAATAAGTTGAATGCCAAGAAAAAAAAAATCTTGTGTTTGAAACAAAACATATTCCTGTAAACAGCAGAGGGAGAAAATGGTAGTCTGGGAAGGAAACAGGAGGAATGGCAGGGATATAAACCCCATAAAAGGAACATGCTTAAATTGCTTTGTACAGTATTTACAATAGTGTGTGGCTTCTATACTTTATTTCTCAGGCAAAAATCTGGATGACTTAAGCTGCATCATTAGAAGTGACTTAGTGACCTAAGTCTCCTCTGGTATTTTAGTTCAAGGAAAATCCTTTGAGTTGGGTGTCCCTGAAAGCCTTGGAAATGTTATTCTCATATTCAGTGTGTAATGATCCAATTGGGAGCACATTACTTGTTGTGGATTCCCATTCTCCATGGAAAGCCCACGGCATGCATGTCAGCTGATATTCTATTTATTTATTTATTTCGGGTTTCCTCTGTAGGATAAGAGATGATTTCTTTTGATGGTTCCGTTATGAAACCCAGATTTTCCCTAGTACCAAATACATAAACACGTCACAAATTATGCAGAATTTATTTCTAACAGGTCAGGAAGAGCAGCACAAGCCAGTCCCTGACTCCTGTATTCTGTCCGAATGTGAGGCTGTGATGTTTGTGAATTGGCTGAGCAGAAGCAAAGCTTACCTCATAGACACAGTGAGCTGGCAAGGATCAGGACAGGTGCAGCTCTGGCTTTGGGGATAAAAGCCTGCAGATGGGAGATTGCTAGCAGCCCTGGAAGTGTCTCCTCTTTTAGATAGGATAAAAGATAAATGAGTGGTCCTGGGGGATGCCTGAATACTTGGAATGAGTCTAGATGTTACTTTTATGTGGCTTGTAGCTCTCTCCACTCAGGGTCCTCAGAGGTCTTCACTGCCAGGCATCTGCCTTTTTCCTTCACCATTCTCCCATTCTCACTTCTCTAAAACAAATTACTTTAACTTTTAACACCAAACTGATTGTTTTACTATGGTTTAAAGGCAGTCGGGGACATAGTCCTCAAAAACCTAATGCTGGCTACAGAGTCTCATGAGTGTTCACCAGGAATCCACAGCTTCTCACCCTTCCCAATGTCTCCAAAGATAGGTAGACATCTGCATCACTTCACCTCCATCAGCTGGTAACTCATTACTCTGATTCCTGTCTTCTGTCTCCATTGCACTTATTCTCCTAATGCCATTAAGGACAGGTGCCGGTGGTGACAGGTGCCTTTCAACCCTGACTTTCTTGTCCTTGATGTCTTATCCCCATTGGCTTGCTGACCCCCTAACTTTCTCCTTGAAGTTCTCATATGTAGAACACTAGAACACTGCAAGTATGTGATTTAGAAAGTGACAATGTTTCCCCAAGCCCATTCTCTCGTTTAGGTTTCTATTGCTGTGATGAAACACCACAACCAAAAGAAATTTGGGGAGGGAAGGGTTTATTTCAGCTTCCAATCCTCAGGTCATGCTGTAGTCGCTGAGGGAAGTCAGGCCAGGAACTCAGGGCTAGAACCAGGAGGCAGGAACTTATGCAGAGTCCATGGCAGAGTGCTGCTTACTGGCTTGCTCTCATGGCTTGCTCAGCTTGCTTTCTTATACAACCTAGAACCACCAACCCAGGGTAGTAGCATCATGCACGATGAGCTAGGCACTCCTAAATCAATTACCAATCAAGACAATATGCCACAGCTTTCCTACAGGGCAATATTTGGAGGCATTTTTTTCCAATAAAGAGTTCCTTTTCCCAGACACACCTAGGTTTGTGTTAGGCAGACAAAACCCATGCACGATGTAGCTTTAGAGAGGTTAGGAAACTCTATAAAGAGTCTGGCTCTTGGATAGTAGCCCATGAATGATGTTTTTTAGGGTAATTATGAAGACTGCACATGGCTCTCTTACTACACAGAACTTTTCTCCTCAGACAAGACTTGGTGAGCAGCCAGTGTATGCAGTCCCTACAGGGATCAATATCCAAAGATTCAATGCCCTCTTGACCACCACACTTTCTACACAGTTACATTCCTGGATGGGTATCTTTATACTGAGCTCTCCTTATTTGAAATTTTGACAGGTTCCTTGTTAAGGTGCCTCAACTGAAACCTTCTTATGGGGAATGACACTGTACTTTCACCTATCCCAGCCTTTCCCTCTGCTACCTTTTCTTTGGAGCTGCAACAAATAGTCAGATGACATGTATGCAGACCTTTTTGCCCAGTGTACTCTTTAGAAGGAATGGGGTGTAGACCCAGTACGATGGTCATGCTATTGCATTAAGCGTCTGAGAACTGGCTATTTCCTCTGTTCTGACTTACACTTTGTGATTAGTATTAAGAGACCTGGCAGCTCAGCTCTCTGCAGCTCCATCTCTTGTTAACTGGTTTATACTGCAGGAGTTGGAGTCAAGACTAAAGCCAGTCTATCTGATCAAAACAGTCTGAAATCTTAACTACCATCTAGACTGTGCTCATATTTTCTGAGCCAGTTTTCTGAATTGCTTTCATGGGACCCACATCCCTTGTTTGTCTTTAGTCTTCTGTAGTTTTACTCTACCTAAGAGATTTATTCTCCTCCATGAATTTCATCACCGCTTATAAGCTGATGACTCCCCAAAACTTTATTGCCAGCCTTAATCTCTCTTCTGAGTTCAGAAGGGTAATTTCAACTGTCGACTAGATCTATATGTTTGGATGGTCCAGAGACAACTCATTCATTTATTCATCCATTCACTCATTCATCATACATATATTTAATAAGTGTATTGATTACTTCCCATGTGCCAGTGTTTGTATTAGGCCCCAGAGAAGTAGGGGTAAGTAAGGAGGCAGAGCCTCTGTTGGCTTGGAACTTGCAGAGCCATGATTTTCGAAATGGATGCTGAACCCGAACCATTTAATTATTCATATATTGAGGGCTATGAATCTAAGTTCAGAGTGCTGTATTGTGCATACAAGAGTCTCTCATCCAGTTTGGTGCTTCAGAAAAATGATTATCTCAGAAAGTGACATTAGCAGAGTTAGTAGGAAAAATCAGAGGAGGGAGAAAGAGTATCCCAGGGGAGAAGAAATGGAACTGAAGAAAAACAGCATGGCTGGACTCCAGATATAGCATGATTCTTGTCATTTTTGTTTGTTTGTTTTTTTTTGAGACAGGGTTTCTCTGTGTAGCTTTGCGCCTTTCCTGGAGCTCACTTGGTAGCCCAGGCTGGCCTCGAACTCACAGAGATCCGCTTGGCTCTGCCTCCCGAGTGCTGGGATTAAAGGTGTGTGCCACCACCGCCCAGCGATTCTTGTCATTTTTGGTCAATATGTCTTTGAGCCTTTTGCTGGCTAAACACCATCTCTTCAGCTCTCAGCCATTCTTGTAGGAACCCCCAGGATCTCCTGTGTGAAGACTTCTGATCTCTGCCACTTAGAAACTATCCATGGCCATCACTAACTCCCTCTTCTTCTCCTTTCCATGTTCCTGCCTCTTTCCCTCTTTTTTTCTTCCTCATCTATTTGCATCCATGTAGATACTGACAAGTGTCTCCTCTGGTAGACTTTCTTATGCTTTAATAAAAGGGCCAACAGACAATCAAGTAAGGACATGACATGTTCAGACATGACAACCATGTTCAGACATGACAGGCAGTCGGGTCATTTTGATGACTTGCTAATAATATATCCTACAACCTAACTACATAATCTCTTTAGAGATTTTATTATAAAATATTTGATACCTACAAGTGAATATGTGAAACATATATTTAAGTTAAAAAGCATAAATAACCATCTGTGAGCTCACCACCAGTAAACTTACAGGCCATGAAATCACTCTGTAGAAGAATGGATGCAGATGCTTTGAGATACACTTGAGACTAATTAGTTAGTTTGGAACAAACTGGCTGTCTAGTGCTAATATCCCTTTTTATTGATACTAATCTTTGGGTCTCTGTTCCATTTTTGTTGGTCTTTGCCTTCGTTATGGTTTACCTGTGCATGTAAGATACAGTTGTTACACATTTGGAATATCAGTCTTGACTTAGATATTTAATTATTTCTGAAAGACAGCATAGTAGTTGCTCCTAGATATAAGAGAATAGAGATCCTTAAGTCTCTTATTCTAAATTGCATAAATTTTTCATATAATCTATATACATCCTTCCATATATTTTAAATTGCATATAGATTTTATAATCCCTAGTATAGCATAAATACTATGTAAATAGCTGCCATGCTATTTGAGAAATAATGGTAAGAAACAATCACACATGTTCAATATTATCACATATTTTTAAAATATGCTTTTAAGTCTACAATTGATTGAATCTACAGGCACAGAAACTGCAAACAGAAAATTTGTGGACAATGGAGGGCTGACCTTTATCTCCTATGAGATATTTTTGGTAATTCTAAAAATATTAAACAATGGTCCTTACTTGAGAGACCTTCACACAGAAATAATTGCTACAACCACATGATGCATGTTTCTTCATCACTAGGTGTCAAATACTACAGGAAGACTAATTGTGGTGATATTTTATCTGTGTACCTCAATAAAGCTTATCTAAAGATCAGAGGGAAAAGCCACTATATTAAAAATCAGGCAATGGTAGCACATGCCTTTAATTCTAGCATTTGGGAGGCAGCGTTCCATCCAGATTTCTGTGAGTTTAAGGCTACACTGGGAACAGAGCCAGGCATGGTGGCACATGCCTGTAATTCCAACACTAACCATAAAGGTCTGGAGGTCTGTACAGACAGACAGGAAGTGACAGAGCTGGGAAGAAAGAGGAAGTGATGTAGCTGGGCAGAGAGAGGAAGTAAGATGGTAGAACAGAAAGGCATATAGGCGTGGGTATGCAGGAAGTAGGTCTCTTTGGAGACTGAGGGTTGGTAAGATGAGGTTGGCTGTGGCTTGTCCTGATCTTCTGGTCTCTTGGTTTTCATCCCAATATCTGGCTCTAGGTTTGTTTTTTTTTTTTTTTTATTAATAAGACCATTTAGCAGTTCATCTTACAACTGACAAGGACAAGATCAATGCTGTTAGAGGCCACAGGAGACAACAAGATGATTTTTGAACATCTGTTGAAGTTCACTCATTTCAACAGGTGGAGGAATAACAGAAAGTGGACAGATCATAGAAGCAGAAAGCAGGTGTAAAAATATTTTAGATATTCCTTTAGTAAGTGCTCCCAGATGATAGAAATGTTAGAATAGATGATCTGGAGCAATGTGGTAATGGGGTCCTCAACATTATGTGAAGAAATGTGGAATTTTAACTAAAGCAATGAAGAAACACCAAAAGATTTTACTGGGCTACAAAATAACCAGCAATCTATGCCTTATGGAAAATGGCTGCATTGATTTCATTAGGAATAGCTAATGGAATATCTTAGGAACCCAATACAAGGCAGATTACAAGTACCTAGGATAATGACAGTGGAGACAGAGCAGTAGATAAATCTATAGGCCTTTGTGAACACAGATTGTGGGACTTGGTCCTTAAATATTTGTAGCAAGAAGATGGGGACAATGTGTAGTAGGTTAACAAAGATGGAGAATCTACAGAATGATTTTTTGAGGGTACTAGTATTATAGGGTGGGAAGATTATGAATTTGATTGTAGACATACTGTACTTGGAGTAATGATAATACATTGTTTGTGATTCAGCCACAGATATGTATTAGGGCAAAGACTGTGAACTTAGATTAGGTTAATGTTTCTTGCCCATAACTCACTAGTGATATATCCTATATACTTTTTAAATTTTAGAAATTGTAACCCATTTATAATTTGTGAATAATAAATATCTGATAACCATGGGGTAGAAATCACAGTAATAATGGGTACAAAATAAAAAATGGGGCATTTAGTGCTTGGTACATTATAACAAAATCATTCTTTCCTGTTTTAGATCTTGAGTTTCTTCCATTATAGAATAAACAGAAAGCTTTCTTTTAAAAAATAATTTATTTATGTTTATATTATGTGCATTGGTGTTTTATCTACATGTATATTTGTGTGAGGGTGCCAGACCCCTGGAACTAGAATCACAGACAGTTATGAGCTGCCATGTGGGTACTGCGAATTGAACCCAGGTCCTCTGTAAGAGCAGCCAGTGCTCTTAACCTCTAAGCCATCCCCCAGCCCCAGAAAACTTTCTTGCTATCTTCTCACTCCAACTTGTTGTTCAGAAAATTGTGTATAATGCATCCCAACCAAGAACAATGAGGACAAATTTAGAGATTGAAAAGATAATTCAAATTTAGTTCTTTAAAACACAAACGTGCTAAAATTATACTGTTAAAGTAGTGACTATAATTTCACACTTGTGACTTAATAGATATGATACTAAGTATTTATATGAATTATTTTATTCAATACAGCAACAAAAAGAGTTGTCATTATTACTCATTAATTTCATTTTATAGAGGAAGGAACAGAGGCATGGATGTTTGATAACATCTGAAACTTTGGTGGAAGATTTGGCAATGAATGTATATTTCCTGACTACAGCCCCTGATGCTAAAAACTAATATCCTTATTTTACCTGAATATTTAGCAATTATTAACCTAGGTTTACTTGAAATGTTAATCTCCTAGTAGTTGGTTTTATACTTTCCAGAGAGCCTAGGTGCAAAGTTCAACCATCAGTCCAGAGTATTCCATGCATGTCTCCAAATTGATGCATTCACTACCTAAACCTTGTTTCTCTCTGTGTGACTGCTAATATCTAAAAGCTATCTGAATCATTTTTCTAGGTTCAAAAATACCATCACAAGCCCTTCACTGTATCGACGGGCTCAGGCATAATTGTGAAAGAGGGGACAGGAAGAGCATAAGAGGAATTGAGGGGCATAGATTTGATCAAAACACATCATAGGCCATATTCTCAAACCACAAAGAGACATAAAAAAAAGATTCTCCTCATAGATGAAAATAAGTTAGAAGTGACAATCTACAACAACACATGGAAGCATCAGAATGTGTGTTTTATGAAGCCCCTCTCTAAGAGTCCAGTAGTCCTCATCCTGGCTTTGTCTTTTCACTTGAATGGCAGGGCCTTACACAGTATTTGCTGCTGAAGTGCAATCTGTGTACAAAAAATACCATTACAAGCTGAAAATGTATTGAGACAGACCTCCAAATAACAGTTCACAATATTTTAAACACAACAAATTGTCAGTGTCATCATTTATCATTGGAAACAGAGCCTTTGGTTTCATGAATGACTGACAAATATTGGAATATGTTCAGAAGGATCTGAAATTTCAGAATTAGAGAAGTTTGCTGTATGGTAAATCTCAGGGAACAAACAATACATTTTGCATTCATCCTATAAATCCTACGGACAAATTTTTCACTAGGAGGAAAAATCCTTCGAATTCTGTTGCTCTTGCCACAGCCTGCCAGCTCAAAGCTCTGGGCGAGACTGGCGAGCCCATCAAAGATACCGTTTATCTTTGCAGCTACAGATATTTGGGAGGTAAGATGTCTAAGCCGAACTCTATCTTTAAAGATTGTTCTGAAATGCATAGATGCTCTCCTGTCCACCCTTTTGACTTTGATCAGTGGAGCAAGCTCGTGTCTGGAGAGTTTTTTAGCTTAAAACACCAAAATGTCTGTGTGTTTGCTGCACGTGTGTGGTGCTCACAGAGACCCGAAGAGAGTGGAAGAACCTGGTGGCAGGAGTTGCAGGCTGTTGTGAGCTAGCTGCCTGTGAGTGCTAGGAACCAGCAGCAAGTACTCTCGATTGGTGAGCCCTCTCTCCAGCCACCTGCTTATTGTCTTACATGACTAAATGGTGTCATTTTACTTAGATGATGTACAGAGGATATAAAAAGATGTAAAACTAAATTATTCAATTACATCTTTAGCATATTTAGTTGGCCTCATATTTTGGCAGGAAAAAGAGTAATGTAAAAATTTTGGACCATCTGAGAACTTGATTGTCCCCATTCTTATTAACATTGCACCAAAATTTGCCTGTCAGTGAGGATAGCAGAGGGTGATTACCACCAGAAGGGCTGCTTGAAATGGGGTTTCTTTCTGTTTTGCAAGTTTGGCCTCTTTCAGTTATGCCCATGTGCCCCTGGCATCTAACACTCTAAACCACCCTTGAATTTTGTTGATTTGCATCATTAAAGTCAAATGTTATATTCAGAAGCGGGGTAAAATTCCTTTCATGAGATTTATTCTTTAATGATTCTGTGATCAAATGGGTTTTACTGAAGAACAATGTGAGGAAGTAGGAAGCCAAACATGCAGTGTGAGAGTGAGGGCATCAGCTGAGACCAGGGAGAGGCAGCTGTCTCTTTGAGTGAGGAGGGAAAGAGCAGCTGGGAGTGAAAGGGAAACCTTAGGGAGCCAATCAGACCATCAGGAAATGTCCAGCAAAAGGTGGTTCTTCCATCTGCTGGGCCTAGCTACCTTTACCACACTCAACAGAGTATTAGGTTTAGCAACTGGGCATCTGTGAGTCTTAACCAGACTATCCTAGGCAGGTGAGAAGTGCGCACCAGGACTAGCATTCACTTCTAGGTCTTATGATGGGTGGGGACCGTCATGACTGTTATTTGTGGTCCTTAAATGTCTGCTACAACTATATGTCTATGGAGGCAATTCATTCTCCTTATGTGTTGGGTGAGGCCGTATAACTTCCAGAGTCTAAGTGTGTAACACTGCCTTGTTAGTACACGGAGTCTTACTGAGAATGAAGAAATAAAACCTAAAATGCTGTTAAGAGCTGCGACATTGGACAAAAAAATAGCATTTATTTTACCTAATGAAATGATGAAGCGTTGGAGAATTCAACATCATTTCACATTTAAGAAAAAAAATCTCCTGGATTTAAGTAAATTTTATCCCAATATTCCTGTTTTATCCAATCTAAGCTCACCAAACAAGTGTGTTAGAGCTCTGCAGTTATTTAGCCCATATCAGTTTGGATCAAATTCTTTTTTTTTTTTATTATCAATATGTGAGTTTGGGTTGAGGAGGTCAGCACAACAGAATTTAGCTAGATTTGTAGGGAGGAAAGTGAATCTGAAGTGTTATTTTCTTTATTAAGTGTCTGTACTAATCTGAAATATTTGCAAAATATCAATGCTGAAACTTTATGAGAAAGAAAAGCATTACATACAACTTTATGGAATGATCTCACTCTTTCAGTCTTATATAAATATAACCCGAACATGTTCAAAGATGTGTGTATGTGTGTGGGAGGGAGAGGTGCTATAAAGTCTTCCATAGTCATTTTTGATTTGTCTTTATTACTGGTCAGGGAGATACAAGAAACTTGGGTGACCTTCTATGAGCTTTCCGAGTTATGGATGGGCTTGAGAATAGGTTAATAGAACATGAAAGTCATAAAAGGACAATGGCCAGATGAAGGGGCAGGGCCACGTTTGCAGCTGGTTTTTCCATAGAACCAAAGTGTCTTGACTTTCAGTTTTGTGCTATGTTGATTTTTATGTTTTTCTCTTTGTGTGTATGTGTGTTTTTTGGTGTGTGAATGTGTGTGTTGTGTGTGTAAAGTTCATGCCTCAGACCAATGGTCAGTGTTTTATTGATTGTACACCACACTTGGGCTGAAACTAAAATTTGTGGCTAGAATTTCATTCAACATGTTTTCTTTTCTTTTCTTTTTTTTTTTTAGTTTTTTAAGACAGGGTTTCTCTGTGTAGCTTTGTGCCTTCCCTGGAACTCACTTGGTAGCCCAGGCTGGCCTCAAACTCACAAAGATCCGCCTGCATCTGCCTCCTGAGTGCTGGGATTAAAGGCATGCGCCACCACCGCCTGGCCTCAACATGTTTTCTATGAGATTTATCAAGTAGTTATTTGGTGAATAGTATTACATTAGGTTCTTCCAATGGACAAACAAGTGTACAATGGTCTCTGTCTTAGTGGAACTTAAAATGAAATCAAAGCAAGACACACCTTCCAAGGACCTATTTGCTATTAAAACACAAGCCAATTTCTCACCATTAAGTTATTGTCATATTATAGAGAATGGACTATTGATAGTTTTTTGTTTGTTTAGAATGTCTGTTGAAGTACTTGCTTAGTTAATTTATGTAGCTTGTCTGATGGGATTCTAGAATGACTTTCTTCCTTCCCATTATTTTTGCCTCCATACCTTTATTTGAGGGGCTTTTCTGTTTGAAATGCATGAGGTGCATACATACAAATACATCTATATCCTGTTTTGACACCAGTCTTTTGCAGGTCAGTTACAAAACACTTTCACTCAGATACACTATATTTTAGCAACAACCATATTCCTCACTGTGCTATAGACACACAAATGAATATCTGTCTCCTACTCTGTAATTATAACATCCTCAAGACAGCAAGCGCCAAGGGCTGGGCTGTTCTCATTGAATTATGTCTTAACCATCTATCACCCTCTTTATAATAATCAAAATAACCTTTTAGAATTTTTATCTCAGCATCACCTTTTCAAGATGCTTACAGAATAGAGTTTATAATAGAAAGAAAGAGTGAAACAGAGAAGCCAGACACAATGTGTAACTATGACCTTTAATCTGTGTTTATGAGGATATCTAGAAATAAACACAAGAGATGAAGGCAACTGTGTCAGGGAGAAAGGAACAATAGCAGAGTTTCAGTCAACCTTTTTTGAATCCTATGGCAGATACATTAAAAAAATAGTATACCTGTGCATACACAATGCTCACAAAGAGGATGAGATTTGGAGGTGCTGACTTTGCATTCTCTAACTATCAGCAATTCTAAAAAAGAAAAACTGATTACAGCATCAATAGAGGCTTCAGGGAAGACTTTTTCCATATCACACCCATTAACTCTAAAGGTATTTTAACACTGACAAAACAAGAAGTCAGGTTCAAAATCTAAATCTTAGAGAACACATCTTCTTCTCTGCCCAAGTCTCAATAGGACAAGAATGAAAAAGAGCTAGAATTGCCATTTATTCATTATTTTCATATATACATTCAATATTGCAAAACCAATATGCACAGGAAGAAAAGCTCCCCACTTTAATTAGACTTTTTGAAGGGAGAGATGGGAAGAGCTGGCTCCAAAGCAGACTGACTGAATAGCTTGCAGGAAACCTTTTAATTACTAAAGCAGATAAAGCACTTTGTGAAGCTTCTGCCTGTAGCTGAGAATGAATCATTTTCAAGCTTCCTAAGTGGGGGGAAGGGGAAGTAATTCTGTTTTGACCCTGACTCTACTTTATTAGTTTTGCTCTAAAAAAAAAAAAAAAATGCCCTGATCTCAAAATCTTCCTGTTGAGTATCTGAATGACATCCTGTTGTGTATGTACAGATGTCTGACATTTGAGCAATGATATAAAATTCATACTGAAACTGAAGAGCCATGTTTGTAGCTATAAAGCCCAGGTGAAAGACTGTTAGTGAAGAGGAAGGGAGTTGACTTGTTAATATGTAAGTATGGACACGATTTTAAATGTAGCTATATATTGCTTGGGATGTAGCTCAGTAGTCAAGCACTTGTAGGGTATGTGGCATGCTTGAAGGCCACAGAACCATCCTCTGTATCAGGAGGCAAAAGGAGCATCACATACATTATAAATAATGATGGATAATTAAAAAAAAAGTTTAAAAGTTAAACTGAATCTGACCAAACGAAATTGGCTTCAGTGTTATTTACATGCTTTTAAAATTTACATATTATTTACATTCAGAGCTATTTACATGCTTACTATATTTAGTTGATCTAATCATGTGTCTGGGATATGCTGAGTAATTTGTTCACGGGTTATGAGCACAGTTGACTCAGAGGGGCATGACTGAACTCTGGAGCCAATTGTGTTTGCCTTCTGAATGATAACTCAATTTTACACATACTTATTTCATGAATAAGCATTAAGGTTTGACATTTATGCCTAATCTCTTTTGTGCCTCCTCTCTTAATGCATGAACATATGTGCATGTTGTATACTGAATTTTAGCTGACTTGCCTACATGTTACATAGTTTCTCATATAGCTTAGCACGAAAAGACTGAAGTAGCTCCAGACATTTGTATAATGTATGTAAACGGGACCATATTTAGGAAGAAGAGTGAAAAGATAGCAAACCATATGTACATATAGCATAGATAAAGGATTTGCTATGAACTCATAAACTATGAATAAGGAAAGAGGAAATCCCATGAAGAGGATGGAATCAGACCAGGAGTTCAGAGATACGAAGGGCTTTGGGTGTCAGTCTCTGATCCCGTGGAACTGGGGTGCTCACCACGTTTGCTTTTGAGCCTTGTTAAAGGACCACAAGTAAAACTCATGGCAGAGGGTTTATTTTTCTTTTCTATGTTCCTCAACAGACTGGTGTAAAACAGTACCTTTCTCATTGTCTCTGTAAACTTACCTATTTTTCACACTAGCTAATATTATATGATATTATTGTTTTTGTAAAATATCTTTTCGTGGGACACTATCAATCTTATCAGCGCAAAGACTCTAAAGTTTCACCATTTGTATCCTCTTCACTTATTTTAAAATCTCCTGTTGTGGTGCTGGATATTGAACCCAAGGCCTCATGCAAGGTAAGTAGATCCCCTCTACTTAAAACAACTATTGAGAAATAATAGACACATTAAATATACATTAAATGGTCAATTAGCATTAATAAATTAATTTCACATTTATAATTTTCTGCTTAGACCAGGTGTGGTGGCACATGATTTTAAACTCAATACTTGAGAGACAGAGTCAAGTGCATCCCTGTGAGTTTGAAGTCAGCTTGGTCTATAGAGCTAGTTCCTGGCCAGCTAGAGCTACATAATGAAGCCCTGTCTCAAAACAAAAAAACAAGCACACAATTGACATAAAATATTTTCACCCCAGTAAAGGCATGTATTAGCTCCTTAGCTCCCAAAAATATTTTTGAAAGGCAGGCAGGAGGGAAGGAAGAGTGGCTGCCAAGAATAATGCCCATAAACTGAAAGAATTCTGGATGCAAGGTACACTAAGCCAGAGATGAAGTTGAATGACCCCTAAAATGAGATACAGCTCTTCTGGAAAAAGGAAACATTATTGCACATTCAGCCCCAAATCTGAAGAAGCAAAACCATTGGAATCCTTAGAGAATCCTTATCCAAACAGAAAAATGTTTCCAACTTTCCCCAAGTTTGACTCATTCTAAGATCTCAAGAGATCAAAAGAACTTTTACTTTGATAAAAATCTCATCTACAGTTCTATGCAAATGAAAGCAAAATGGTCTTATGGGAGGCAAGTTGACACACTGGTGAGGTCAGAGACTTGGTATGTGTCACTGATATCAACATCTAACATCTTTGCTCTTTCTTAATCCTTTTCAAGTCTAGAGGGCAGGGTAAGATGTCTAAACAACAGCCTGTAAGAAAAAAGTCAAATATTTACATTGAGTTCAAGCACTAGAAAGATTCTTGATCACATGACTGACTATTTAAAACTTTGTGTTTGTTTCAGCTTTATTAAAAAACTTGAGGTGTTAGAAATTAGTGCATTTTAATCTCATGTATAACTGAAATTAAATAACTGGTTTAAGTGTTAATTGAAAACATTTATAGTGTCACTCCAAACCAGTTACCTTATTGAATCTGAAGTTATGGATCTAAATGAGAGATAGTCTATATTCTGTGAGGTTCATAGTTCAGGAAAGGAGAGTGACCCCACACTGTCAACAAAACATTACATGAATAACTGACCAATTACTTAAGATAATTTTAAGTTCTAAAAAGTGGAAATATGGAATACTAAATCATGTTATAAAAGTGAAGTATAACTTAGAATAATCAAAGCTCTGTAAATCATACTGATATGGAGACATATTTGTACTTTAAGAAGTTACCATGGTGATAATGTGTCACTTACACAAAAAAGAAATTAAACACTGGACAACTATCTCACACCCCATCCAGAAAACCAGAATCCATGTAGGTTAAAGGCCAAGTGTTGGAAACAAACAAAACTAAGGCATATAAAAAAGAATAATTAGGACAGAAAGGATTTCTTAAATAAGACACAACTACAAAATATCAATGAAAAATAGATTCAATAAAACGACAATAAACTAATCCTTTTGTACATGAAAAGACATGAAAATGTGGACATCAAGCCAGAAAAAGCAGGTATTTGTAACACATAAATACAACAAATACAGTGTCTCTAAAGTATGAAAAATACCTCTCATTTGGTAAGAAATATGGAAGTAACTGAACAGAAAAACTGGTTAAGATATTAGCAAGTAAGCACGTAATTTACAAAAGAAAAAATCCAAATGGAAAACTAATGTATGAAAATATGTCAGAAAAAAACAATTAAAAATCCCCATGAGACAGTTTGCATTTGATTGAACACAATTACAAGATATAAAGCCAGGTTAATGAGAGAACACGTGGCTTGTCCCTCACCCTGCCCAGGCATTTTCTCATATAACCTCCTTGTCGGGAAGCTTTCCTTGATGTTTGAATTTAGAATTATTTCCCTCACCCTAGTCCTTGCCATACTTCTTGCTTCATTCTTACTTCTAAAATTCTACCATGTGAGATGTTCTGTATGTATTTATTTATTTATTTTGTTTGTCCGCATTAGATTATAAATTCCACTTAGGCAGAAAGTTGTATATACATAATTTACTGCTATATTTTATACCCATTTCTAGAATTGTCCATCACATGAGTAAGCCTTGAATACTGAATGAACAGCATTATATGAGTAAGCATGACATGAGTAAGCAGTGAACACTGAATAAGCAGATGAATGAGCTATGGAGACTGAAATCAACTACTGAGGTCATGCCTGTTGATCCAAACACTTGGAGAAGCTGTTTACTAATAATGTTGAAGATGTGCTGACCATAAATGTGGCCTTTCCAATGAAGGTAAATTTACTTAGATAAATTCTGGAACACTTGTCAAAAGAGATATTTTTTGTTTCATCATTCTGGTATATGTAAAATATTGGAAGCAAGTTAAGAGTCTTTTAACGAGATAGCAAGTATATCCGCATACATCCCTACAGCAGAATACCACACACAGGTTAATGTGAATGAACCATAGTAGCCAGAAGACCCACTATGGACAAATTTAAAGAGGACAATGTCAAGAGGTAAATATATAGTATAGCACTGTGAATACAGTTTGACACCAATTTGCAAAGGTCAGTGTGTTATTTATGATACATTTATAAGCAAATTGAATTTATGCCTAGTATGGGAATGAAAAGCACTACACTCAGGCTGGGGATTTATCTTCTGGGAGAAAATGCAGACCAAGGTTGGGAAAGCCAGAGTCAGGGCATTTTATTTGTAACAGTTCATTCTTAGTCAGATGACACTTATTATTTGGTTCTCCCTACTCTCTGGCAGGATTAGGTGTGTGTGTGTGTGTGTGTGTGTGTGTGTGTGTATGTGTGTATGTGTATATGTGTGTGTGTGTGTTTATTCCTATTGAGTTGGTAAAGAATTTAAGTTAATAAAAATAAATATTACATATGGTGATATTTTACTTGAGCTGAAATGTAGTGATATTTTATTTGTGTTTTAATAAAGCTTGCCTAGAGATCAGAGGAAAAAGCAAGCCATTTTAAGTAAACAAAGAAGTCATGTAATGTTAGCACATGCCCTTAATTCTATCACTTGGCAGCCAGGGATCTGTCTGGATCTCTGTGAGTTCAAGGCTACACTGGAAACAGGTAGTGGTGGCATATGCCTTAAATTCCAACCCTAGTTAACCACGGAGATCTGGAGGTATGTACAGATAGACAGGAAGTGACAAAGCTGGGCAGGAAGAGGAAATGATGTAGATGGACAGAGAACAAATCATGTGGCAGAACATCAAGGCATATAGGTGTGGGTAGACAGGAAGTAGCTTGCTTTTGGAAGCTGCTGAGTTGGTGAGGTAAGGTTAGCTGTGGCTTTCCCTATTTCCTTGATTTCCCTGATCTCTCTAAGGCTTTCACCTCTCTATCTGGCTCCGTTTTTTATTTTTTATTTTTTATTTAATAAGACCATTTAGAAATTCATCTACAATTACAACTCATCTAATTTTAGAGAAACATAAGGTACATGTATAAATTGATGATTTTTTTTGTGTGCATATGTATTTTATGAAATGAAAATAATTACTCATTTTATAAAAAGACTGGATGCAAAACTCTTTTAAATTTAGCCATCTTTGGTCTATAGAATCTATTCACAAAAAGTTGATTTGTATATAAGAGTTTCAGTTATATGGAGGCAGGTTTAATTAGAGTTAAAACTTTGAAATATATGCATGATTAGTTATTTAAAGTCTAATCAAGCATCAGTGAACCAGGGTGGTAGAGAACTATCCTTCAGCACTAAATGCATGAAATCAATCTATGATCTATGAGTTTCTTTAAGAAATTGCTCCCAGCAAGAAGTATATGACCAAATGTTTTGACAAACTAGTTAATGTATCCTCTAAATTTGTAGGTTGCTTCTGTTCAATATAAGTTTATTAAAATGTATTATGCTTAAAATATCTTTATTCAATTTTTAGAATTTTATTTTTAAAGCTTTATGTTTAGGGCCTGGAGAGATGGTTAAGCTTGGTGGCTAAGAGCTGTTCTTTCAGGGAACTTTGACATTGGGTTCTTTGTGGGGGAAAGGATTTATTTATTTTTATTTTGTTTGTATATGTGAGTGCCTGCATGTATGTATATGCACCACATGCACACCTGTGCCCATGGAGGCAAGAAGAGGACACTGAATGCCATGGAACTGGAGTTATAGGCAATTGTGAGCCATCTAGTGTGGGTGCTGAGGACCAAACCTGAGTTCTCTGCAAGAGCAAGTCCTCTAAGTACTGACCCATCTCTTCATCCCCTATTTTGTACATTTTTTAAAAGAAACAAAACCCATCAAGGAGTTTTCATTTAGTATTTCTAAAGAGGAAAAAAAAGGAGAAAGAAAAAAAGCAACTCACTGCATCTTGATAGTAATAGTTATGTCTTTTTTTTTGTTGTTCAAAATAATGTAAGTTATAGCAACCATTATAGATGTGATTCCTATAGTCTGTAGTTTTGAATTTTAAGTGAGTTGCCATTATAAAACTGTGTCCTAGGTTGGGCGTGGCAGGTCCATACCTATAATGACTTCCTAGTCAGGAAGCTAAGGCAGGAGTGGGTCTTGGGTTTGAGACCTGCTTAGGCAACATAGCAAAGTCTCGAAACGACATCAGAAACAAAACAAAACTTCTTGTCTAAGCATTTGCTCACATTTACCCAGTAAGTGACTTCTCTAGGATATTCTGATTTTTGTCAAAGGATCCCGATGGCACGGGCAGTTTGATGTGTCTTACAGATTGTTTTATGATGTGTGTTCTGCAGGGTTTGCTTAGTTGTTTTTCTCTAGACACAGTTAATTTTGAAGTTTTGTGAAGGTCAGATTGTAAACTCCCAAGAGCACATTAGCACGGGCTGGGAGACTGCCCCTACTGTGTCACACACCCAGTTCTTCAGCTCATATGGTTTCTTTTTAAATCATCGTGTCATATGGGTACTCACTATAGCAGCAGCTCTCAACCTTCCTAATGATGTGACACTTTAATACAGTTCCTCATGTTGTAGTGACCCCCAACTATAAAATTATTTCATTGCTACATCATAACTGTAATTTTTAAAAAACTGCTATAAATTGTAATGTAAATATATGTTTTGTAGGATGTCTGATACATGACTCCTGTGGGGTTTGCGACACACAAGTTGAGAACCACTGCACTATAGGATGGGATAAGTGCATATTTGATGTTAATCAAATTACTTTATATTTCTTATTCAACTTTGCATGTTTGTGATGAACAATGCTTCTTTCACTGGAGAAAAGTAAGGTTGCTTATTATGAATTTGCTGTGGTTTGTTTTACAATGACACCTTCATATTCAGTGGTGTCAGCACTTACAGCAGCAATGTGGGATCAATTTGTCTTGGCATTAAATGAGAAGGGGGAAAAAACACCAGAAAGAATTGATAGCTTTACAAGAACATAAGGAGTCATGCAAAGATAAAACATTCATCACACCACACCCACACGATCCCCTTGCAACCCCACCTTTCCTGTCCTCATCTAAGCAGTAGGCGTTATGGCACTGTCAGATCTTCCATCTACAGGAATACCAAACAGCTTTCACAGCTCATTTCTTAAGCAGCAAGGCGATCTCATTTCCTTAGATCATGTGTTAAGCAGTTGATGACTTGCCTTAAGGGCATGGTGCTCTTGGTGTGAGGAAAGACCAGAGGAACTACATAAACACTTTCCTTCCTGATTTATCTCAGTTTTAAATGATATTCAAATCCTTGGAAACACCCCAGAGAATAAATGAGAGGAATGAGCTACTCTCTGTGAATGGAGCTACGTCATACACGAATTACAGTGCCTGTCCTTCTTAGGCAGAAATTCAGTAAGGTTGTTTAAAAAGTAATATAGTTAATTGAGTAAATCGAAATGTTCAAGAATGAATTCTTCATAGTGAGTTTGATGTCATTCAAGCAATTGTTAGTGAAAAGTATTAAAATATCTGCACAGGCTTAAAATTTCTGTATATATGTGAATTATATGATACCATAACGAAAGCAGACATGGTATGATTCATATCCAAAATCTGTCCACTTGTCTATTTAGGAAACTCCAGGAAAAATATGCCATATATTAGAGTCACTCACAATATTATCATACTCAGAAAGAGAGTTGACAGTTATCTTAATGCAGAGTGCAATTTTAAGCGTGTAGCCTTTTCATAACCTTTGGATAATTAAAAAGTAGTACTGTCGAGTCTGTTTATCTCTTTGTTTACTTATTTTTTAAGTTTCTTTTTGCTGAAATACATCTCGCTCCCATTGTGTTATGAATTTGCCCGACATCCTCACACTCTTTGAATAAGCTGTGAGATCGAGAAAGCCACTGACTACCTGTCGGGCAGAAATCTAGTTTCAGAGTGCAGAATTCATTATTAACTTTGGAGTCCCAGCTCACACAATTTTGTACTATCAAAAAAGAGAAAGTTTCAACACAATGTTATGTCTTGAACTTTGTATCACCAACTATAATTACTCTTAAGGGGAAAAACGATGGATTCCTCTTGCTTTGTTTTTCCATGTCTGGGCACTGAAGCAGGGTCTCATGTATGTTAGGAAAGCTTTCCATTCCCCAGAAGACATTTTGAGAAAACAGTGACTGCTTCTCCTCCTTAGTTTTTAGTACCTCTTCACATTTGTGCTTTCCTCAGTCACAGCCTCACACAGCTAAAGACAGCAGCACAGCAGTGGGTGGTGAGCATCTACGTTAGACAAACCTGAGATCAGTTCTCTTTTCTTCAACTGACCAGCCATTTGTTTTCTGGACAAACTACTTGGCCATTCATTCAGAACCCGAGGTTTTTATTTGCAAAATGCAGGTGGTAATACTGTCTGCAGCTAACACAAAGAGCCAGAGTGCAGCTGCATCCTCACTTGTAGGCTCTGGAACCGTCATACTTCCTACATATTCAGTCCTTAAAAAGAGGACTGAAGTTAAGCAAGTTCCCCTGCTTAAAAATAGTAGCAACCTCAACCCATAAAACAGTTGCATGAAGGAAACTCTTTGTATAATTGTGTGTTGAGTGTTGAACAGTTCTTATTTGCTCAAATCTATTGACCTCATTCCACATGCCTTAACCACTTTCCTCTTCACTTAAACCTACATTTTTAAAGAAACAATAATTCCCTGCATGGTATTTTCAAGTTGCTTCTCCAGCACTTCTTGTAGTAATAACACGTTTTTGTCAGCATTGCAATGAAAATAAGAAGCAATTATAACAGGAACACATGTTGAGATGAGAGGAGTTGGTGCTAACACAGGGGAGCTAAGATTTAGAGTACTTTACCTATGTAAGTTTTTGAAATAATTGCTGAATACAAAAATTGTTCTGGTCAGCAACTTAAAAGTGAGGAGTGAGGAGCTCCCTAAGGCTCCACAGTTAATAGTGTGTGGCGTAACTACGGCTAAGGCCCAAATGTCCCAACACCAAAGAACTTGCTTTTGGTTAATCGTGCTCTATCACTTCTGCTAAACAGAATTCTCCTCATGGACAGTTACTAGCCCCACGAATAAGAAACAGGATGATGAAGTAAGTCAGCACAAATGCATCTATCACACTTTCAAGTAAAAACACTTTACTTATTTATTATAGCTTATTTTATTCCTAATGAAATAGATTTTGTAATTCAGCATGATGGCATTTCATAACGTTATTTGATTGTTAAGCTTTAAACATAATTTTCCTCTATTGAAAGATACACTTAACAGGGTAAAAGCCAAAGTGTGTTTGTCTTTAACAGTATTTCAGGTATCATTTCAGTGAGCAAATCCCTGCTCAGGAATAGAAGTAGATTACAAGTTTGTATATTCATTTGCTTGTACTTTAAAAAGTAATATAACACACACCAGATTTTCTTGTTTTTCATGGGCACCATGGGTAAGTATGTATGGTTTAATTAACATAAAGAAATGAGGTGCTATGTTGGTCTGTCCTTGTTATAGCAGTTAGGCTTGTTCATGCTTAGCACTCATTCAGTGTATGGATAAGTTGTCAATACAAATATGAAGTTCAATGAGATTAAAACAAGCATATATTTGGGATTCAAAATGATTTCTCTATAATAGATTTGTGTGCATGCCCCCCACCCCGTGTGTGTGTGTGTGTGCATGCACACATGTGTATGTATATGTTATTGTGTGTGGCTTTGCATATATGTGTGCATATGTGCATATGGATGTACATATGTGATATATACACACAATTATGTGTATGTGGATATGTGTGTGTGCATGTGGATATGTGTTTATATGTATGTGTACATGTATATATGTGTGAATGCGCATATGTGTATGTGTGTGCATGTGTATATGTGTATATATATTGAGTGTGTATGCATACGCATGTGTGTTTGTGTATGTATGTGTGTGTGTGTGTGTGTGTGTGTGTGTGTGCAGGTGAGTGTCCATGAACTGACTCATTTATGACAGACTTTTGAGATGGAATCTCTGATGTCCTTAAACTTATGATCCTCCTACCTCAGCCTACTGGCTGCTGAGATTTCAGACACATGCCATCATACCTGGCCTTCCTATCATCATTTTGAAGAGGAAAAGAAATAACTCATGCAGTAGTCCATAATAGGTCAAAGAATTAAACACTGAAACTGATAATTTCCTTCTCATAATATGTACAAGAGAGTTATGATTAAGAGTTTAGAAAATGCAGTGTTCTATTAGCTCCCATAGTAAACATAGCTTTACAATTTGCTATTTTAAAATACAGAATAAAGCTAGATATGGTGGCACGTACCTTTAATCTCAGCATTTGGAAGGCAGAGGCAGGAAGATCTCTGAGTTTGAGGCCAGCCTGGTCTACAGAGTGAGTTCCAGGACAGCCAGGGCTGTTACACAGAGAACTCCTGTCTTAAAAAAATCCAAATAAAGAAATATATAAATTACAGGATAAAAAAATAAAATTAAATCCTTACTTAAAATGTACAAAAATTTAGTATGTTTACTATGTATAACATTGTGCTGTGATATTTGCATGTATTGTATAATGGATAATTTACATGAATTAATATTAGCATTACTTCAAATATTTTTTTTTTTTGTGGTGAGCACATTCAAAATCTATTCTCAGCAATTTTCGAGAATACAATATATGGTAATTAACTACAGTGACCATGCTAGTTAATAGGTCTCTTGAATGTATTCATTTCATATAATTGAAAATTTCATTTTTTTACATCTTTAGACCAACAGTTTCCATTACTGTCCGCCCCCCACCTCGCGCCGTGTTTCTTTAGGAAGAAACTGAGCAATATCCACAACATCTGCCACTGTAGCTTCCTCTTGACAGTAAATTAAAATATGGATGAGAATTGACTGCTGCACCCTAACTTCAGTGAAAGCGCTATGTACAAAATTAACTTCATAGACCAAACTCCTGAAGTCTGAAGTGAGTTTGACAGTCCTCTTCTATTTGCCTCTGGGCACTGGCGAACAACCTGGGCTCTTAATCTTGATATGTATTCTGCAACACTGCCTCTTGTTCAGAGATAGCAGAGTGGCAAGCCCACCCTGGCTTAGTCATAGTGTTACTCAGTTAAAAACTGACAAGAGTATTAGAAGCACTTGTGTTAGAATGGTTACATCAAAATCCTAGCTCTACAAATCCAGTGCTTTTCAAATCTCAATAATCAAGTCAATTAATGTTTCTATAACCCTAGCTATCTTAAGATTGTATCTTTATTTTCTGGTGAGAACCTCAATAATTTTTATTCTATTCTTTCTTGATAACAATGATTTGGAAGAATAATTCAGAGTAGTTTAATATACTCTTGGTAACACTAGTTGTTTCCTCAAAATCCACTACTGAATACCTATTGTGTGGTCAGTATTTTGCTTGCGCAACCCTTATAGGCCCATGGAAACAGATTTATGCATATTAAAAATACTACTGTGGCAGATGCAATGCCATAATAAAGCAAAAAAAAAAAAATTGACATTTCCCAGGAGTGATTGAAAAGGACATGAAAAGTTTTGTGGATAACACTGACTATTGATGTAAATCTTGGAACATGTTACACATTGATACAGAACACGGGAGAAAACTCAACATGAAAAGAAGACCTGGAATCATTTGAAAGTGTATACTAGTATTTTAAAGGCAATCTGAAAGATTTCAGTCCCATTAATTTTCCTGTGTGCATGTGGAGTTTTATTCACTCTTGTGAACACTAACAGTTAAGGAACTTTCTGGAAATATTCAATCCTACAGCAACATGAAGTCACCCAAATACTGGAAGGAATAGTGAGACAGAGGTGTCAGAAGTGAAGCTGGGGGAAAAGTCAAGGGAGCACTCTGCAGGGGAGGAGATGCTGACGGCTGATCTGGAAGTGGAAAGACAGTTGGAGAGAGAAGCCAGCTTTACACAGGGAAGATAAGAGGAGACTTGGTTTGGAGTATCGACTGACAGCTGAAGAGTGGACAGTGGAGAGCTCAGGATATGTGCTCGATGGAAAGATTCCAGTAGGTTGCACTTGTTCTGTGAGTTAAGGAAAGAGCCTTTGAAAGTAAAGTTCACTGAGAATTAATGGGGAGGGGCATTGGAGGTGACTTATTCTAGAAGCTCTGCTTCTGTAGTATATATGTATGTTCCTTTGGACATTGTACTGCTGACTTAACAAAAAATTCTCACGACATTTTCTGATGCAGATCAAATTATAATAGATGTGCACACACATATTTTACAGAGTTTTACAAATTATATATTCACATACCTCATCTCATTAAATGTCCACAAGGCCACTAAGAGGATGATGGCATTGTGTTCTTATTTCAAGCAGCTTAGTGGCAGGCCCAGAAACTCAACAAAATCACATGACTAAATAGAGGCAGACATGCCCTCCTTCTTGTATCCCAGACTCTCTGACTGTTTCCCAATCAGTTGGTTTTACCCGTGTCTCGTAGCTCATGTTGAAGGACTGATGTTCACAGGGAAAACAGGTCAAGGGAGTGGCAATGTTGGCCACTTTCAGCACAACCTAGCAGAAGCACTATGTTGACTCAGAAGGCAACAAGAGACAGGTTCTGCTCTCCCCATCCCTTTACAGAAGCCATGCTTGCTCCTTACCTACAGCTGGTTCTTCTGGTGTTTACAAAGCTAAGTTTGGGATTGTTTGACTTGTATAGAAAAAAATGTGCACTGCCTTCTGCCTCAGGTTCTAATCTTCTCAGCATACCTCGTTCTTCTTCCAATTTATTGTAATTAGTTTGGGTTATATAAATATAACCTACGCTCACACTGAGTAAGTGGCAGGTAAAAACTGGGTAAATTACAGAAATTATACAAGGTTGAGTGCTAGAGCCTGTCCCATATAAAATGCTCCAAGCTATGGGTACCTCCATTATCTCCAGAGCACACAGGCCACCATTGTTTTCAGATATTTTTTTGCTATACGGTCTGAGAATTTGAAATTTTGGAGGTAGGCATTTCTAAGAATGAGTTCACAAGGCTGTTGTGCTTGAGGTAGAATGGAAGGTACCTAATATAAAGAGGTGAAGACACAGTGTAGTTTTGGGGGGAGGTCATGACATTGATATCATATCAAAAGCAGATAAAGAAATAAAAGATCCAGGACTATGTTCATCAATTTTAGAATAGGAAGGAAAATATTTTGGATTAGGATGTATTTTAAAATCATGATTTTCAAAGCTTGTAAAATGAAGTGTGATTAATGTACTGGAGACATCCACAGATGATCTGTAGGGGAAGGAGACATTCTGCAGCTGAAAGGAAGTGGTGTTGCAGGTAAGAAGTAAACCTTTAGTCAGTAGGAGAAGGTGGAAGGCTTCCTGCTGGGAGAACAAATGCAAATGGAAACTCTGTAAGAATGAAGTAGAAGGCTCTTTATGTAAGAGGATCTACATTAAAGATACTGATGGGGTGCATGACCAGGGCCTAGGGAAGGTGAGAGGGGATGAGCTAACAGCAGAGTCTGTGAGAGAGAGCAGCTTCACAGGGAAGCGCCCTCCTCTGGGAGTGATGGGCAACCCAGGGACCCTGAGGGTTGTTTTGTCCTCCGTTATTCAATTTTTAGCAGTGTTCTTTTCCCTCTGTGCCATACTGTTCCATCTCTTCACAAAGGCCCTTTTGCCTCTCCTCCCTCAGGGCTGGATTTGCAATTCTTTGCTCTTTGTTCTCCTATCTATTTCCTGCTTGATCTGTATTTCTTGGATCCTCTGAGACTGATTATTTCCTAAAGGCTGTGTTATAGTAATTTTCTATTCAACACTCTTATTTGGGCAGAGGGTTTTCTCTGTGGTAGCTAGGTTTTCTTGTTGTTTAGGTTGCTATGGCCCAAAGAGACATTCTTTTATTGTGTTTCCACACAGTGCAGTCACTGTGGCCTTGACTAATAACAAAATTATATCTCTGCTTGTGTCACAGAGTAATATAGTATTAATGATAATTTACCTCCGCCTTTTAATTTTTGGTGTGGAATTTTAGGATCAAAAAGACAAAAATCCTATACTGCTCTTCACCAACTCAGAACAGTAACACAACATGCATTTTTTTTCTCTTAAAAATCATTTATGGTGATTTCTGCTGCACAAAATAAAGATTTCTGAGGTCAAACAAAAGGTTGAAAGCAAAACAGCTTGGTAATTTCACAGAAGGACACTGTGGTGGTTTGAACAAAATTGGCCTCCATCGGCTCATATAATTGATTACTTAGTCATCAGGGAGTAGAACTGTTTAGGAAGCATTTGGAGGTGTGGCTTTGTTAAGCACATGTCAGCTCTCTCTCTCTCTCTCTCTCTCTCTCTCTCTCTCTCTCTCTCTCTCTCTCTCTCTCTCTCTCTCTCTCTCTCCACCCCCATCCAGCCTGCAGATCAGATTATAAAACTCTCAGCTACTGCTCCAGTACCATACCTGTCTGCTTCCTGACATGATGGTCCTGGACTCATCCTCTGAAACTGTAACCAATCCCCCAATCGAATGCTTTCTCTTAGAAGAGTTGCCTTGGTCACGGTGTCCCTTCACAGCAGTAGAACAGTAACAAAGACAGACTCCCCTTAGAGGAGATCTAATTTTCGGCCCATAACTCTTCAGCCCATTTCCCTGTGAGTCAAATGTTTCTATCTTTGTCTCTTCAGATTCCAGTGCTGTTTTAAGAGGCATTGAGAGTGTGACACAGATGGCAAAGACGTTGAGCAAATGTACAATATGCTTCATCCAAATAATATTGTGAATTACATAGCTTCTAAATGTAACGTAAGTCTTGACCTTAAAATTTTCCTTTCTTCTAGCAGCTAATAAAAAGAGAGGGGAAAAACCTTTTTCAAAATGTTATATATAGTCAGTGCTGTATGTTTATAATTTCTTGCTAATAAAAAGTCAACCTTAGCAAATGGATAAAGAAAAAATAGTGAAACCAAGGACCAGATGGGTTGGTGTGTTGATGTGCAGCACAATGTGGCAGATTTTAGTTGAATTGACAGTTGCTAACAAGCTGTTTGACTTAAAATGGGCTGCCTCTGCCAACATCTTGCACCATACTCCAATTGTACTTATGCAATGATACTTGAAGACAATCATAAAAATTAATGAATTAGCTAATGAGGCAATTCTAAATAATAATTTGTGGGAGAAAACATGGTCAGCTATGGTTTAGTGAATGAGGCCAGTCTGTGAATCTGTAGTTAAAATAACAAGTTCATCACTTCAGTCAATGAAGACAACTCTCTGAGCATATATCAGGTATAAGCAATTGATGTGCCAAATACAGGAAGAGCCTAGATTATTAGAGGTAATAGGAGAGATGAAACCTGCCTTGTAAGAATTTCTTATAGGGGCTGGAGAGATGACTCAGCAGTTAAGAGAACTGGCTATTCTTCCAGAGGACTCAGGTTCTATTCCCAGCATCCACATGGTAGTGGCTCACAACCCTCTGATACTGCAGTCCCAGATGATCAGAGGTGATCTGACACCCTCTTCTAGTCTCCACAGGCACTGCGTGCATGTAGTACATACATATACAGGCAAAAGATCCGTATAGACAAAATAAAAATAAAATCTCAAAAGAGAATATATTATACATGTATAGAGCTGGAAATTACATAATGCCTTAAAATGCCATTAAGGTGAGCATTCATAATTACAAATATCTGAAGACAAACTAAAAACTTTGAAACAAGTTTAAAATATTACTCGAGGAGTATTAAATAAAATGGTTAATGACAAGGACTTGTTAGAACAACAGTAAGCACATGCCATGCTCATGAATATTTGTCGAATGAGCAATGACTGACAGATGAGTAGACAGAAACAGTCATGGTCCCAGCTTGATCCACCCCTGCCCCTGTTTACAAGTTGCTATGGCTGGGATGCAGTGTGATTCTGTCCCTCAGGAGTTAATATGCTGGGAACTTGGTTTGTTTTGTAATGTGCTGAGGGGTGGTGAGGTCTCAAGAGGTGGGGCCTGGGAGGAGGTCCATTATATAGCAGTTTCCTGGAATTAAAACTTTCCTCAGGGTGGCGAGGGGGAAGGCTTAGGAGGAGACCCAGAAAGTGAACAAACCTCACAAGACCCAGTAGAAGATTCAGCAGGACCGCCCCAAGGTTTTAGAGGTAGGGCAGAGTTGCTGAGGAGACTCTCCCTCCTGTGTAGAAACCTGTTAGCCCTGCAGGGAGCTCAGGGTTACAGCTTCTGTGAGATGTCACCAGGTGGCCCAGGTGCATTGGAATCACCTGCACTTTTGTGGCTAACCCTTTACCTGCACTTTTATGAGTAACTCTGACAAACACATCTGATCTGACAGTTGTGCTCTGGTGAAGTCCTTACTTTGGGCAGTTCCCTATATGGGATGGACAGATGATTGTTCACATCTTGCTGGAAAACATTTAAACAACACCCTCAAAGATCTACGGAGCTCCTTGAGCTTCTGTGCTGTGGGATGTTCTGTATGTCCTGTGGGAGGCCGTTCTCAGGTTCTTCATGGCTTTGCCCAGCAGGTCGGCATAGAGGATGATTGGGACCACAAACCTGAGTGCAGGTGTCTGAGATGATCTGCACTTGGCTGTGCTGGGGGATGGTCTGTGTGTCAAGTTGTTCTGATTGGTCAATAAATAGAACCTGATTGCCCGTGGCTAGGCAGGAAGTATAGGCGGGACTAACAGAGAGGAGAAATAAAAGAACAGGAAGGCAGAAGGAGTCACTGCCTGCCACAGCCAGGACAAGGAAGATGTAAAGTACTGGTAAGCCACGAGCCACGTGGCAAGGTATAGATTTATAGAAATGGACTAATTTAAGATATAAGAACAGTTAGCAAGAAGCCTGCCTCGGCCATACAGTTTGAAGCAATATAAGTCTCTGTGTTTACTTGGTTGGGTCTGAGCGGCTGTGGGACTGGCGGGTGACAAAGATTTGTCCTGACTGTGGGCAAGACAGGAAAACTCTAGCTACACTTCTGCCCAAATGCATGGCCCTGTGGAGCCTGACACCTGAGACACTGCTCAGTTTCTATGTTGATGACCGCCTGCTTGCATGTGTTGTTACCTGAGGGTTTGGTGCCAGTCCTTCAGCTGGCAAAGGGCCCAGGCAGGCCACAGGCACAGCTTGTGTTGGTGGCTAGCCTTTTTGTGTTTTCGTTGTGAGTGTTCTATAGATGTGCAGAATGCAAAGGTTACAGGGTTATGGTGTCTTCCACTGGGGGTGTAATACAGGCAAGCCTGGGAGCCAGGTAAGTGTGCGGTGGCACTGGAGCTACCACAGGGAGTGCCCAGTGAACCAGAGCCTTAGGGTTCTTTCAGAGTGAAGTTACAATGGGGAGCCCAGAAAGATAACCCATCTCACCTGCTTAGAGAACACCACACCAGCAGTGTGCTCTCACAGAGCAGCCAGAGGGAAGGGCCAGAATGCTGTGGGAGGGGCTGCTCAGTCCTCATAATCTGTCCCTCTCCACAGTGAGTACAAAACATTAGACTTAAAGATTTAAGATTTAATATTGTCCGTTCTTGGCTTTCACTTGGCCTTGGAATGACTGCTCCTTCCTCTCTTCTGGAATAGGCAGGCTCACCGTGGTCCTGCACTTTCACTGTATACTAGAAGTATGTAACTTCTGTCAAATGTAATTTTTAGAAAAAATATCATTTGATGTGGATGGGTGCTTTGCCTGCATGTATGTTTATACACCACCTCCTGTAGTGTCTGAACTTAGGGGAAGGTGCTACATTCCCTGGAACTAGAGTTACAGATGGTTTGAGCCACTGTGTAGGTAGGTTCTGGGAATAGAACTCTAGTTCTTAAACACAGAGCCACCTCTCCAGCTCCTTTTTATTTAATTCCTTACCAGGGCTCACATCTGAAGAAGGTAGCCTTGAATCGCAGAGGGGATGTTGGAACAAAAGGAGTTGACATGGGGACTATTGGAGTTGGAACAAGTGCTGCCTGGTGAGAGGGATGTGAACTTAATGTCAGATGTGGATTGCATGTGTTCCCCAGAGGTATGTACTGTCTCCAGTGTGGTGTTGTTGAGGGGTAGTGGACTTTCAGGAGGTGGGGCCTAGTGAGATGTCCTCACTTCCTAGGGCCATGCCCTTGGAGGGAGTGAGGTAGGCCTTGTTGAACTCCTGAACTCTTTTAGCAACAAATTATAAGGCTCCTTGTTCCTGAACTGCTGTTTTCTTTTATAAGTTGCTTTGGTCATGATATCTTTTCACAGCAATAGAAAAGTAATAGCAAAGTAGCTAAAACAGCTATCCTACTAAATGTTTTCCTTAGTTATTTTGTTGATGAAGAATTTGGAAATTAAATGAAGGTCAGTGACTTCCTCAGACTGACAAGCAGTGAAGCAGGAAGTTGAACCCAGGACTATCTGCAACTAAATCCTTGGCATCTCCTTTGTTTATTGTTCAAATATATTAGGCTACTTACTTTAACCTATTCTCTACTTTTTAATAACTTTTGCACCTGGAATTGTTGACTACGTTAGCATTAAAACACCACCTCTGTAAGACGCTTTGAATAATTTGATAATTGTCTGTTCAGAAAAGCAGAAAAAGAAACATTTAATTATTTCACTCTCTGAATAAAATCTGCCCTAATCAGTCTGTCATTTGTCAGCATTTAGAGACCATCATTAAGTTTCACTTTAGGAATTTTAAAGTAAGTAATTAAATCAATTATGAAAACATATTTGTGACAAATTAAAGATGACAGTCATGTGTGCTTCACATTTGAAATCAACAAAATTGCCTGATATTTACAGCTTTTGCAAAAAACTTTTAAAATGGAAAATATTCTGAGTCGAACAGACTAAATACATACTACTGTAATAAAGATTTTTATTAGCATAGCTGTATTTTAAATGCGATTAAAATGGAAAAGTTATTGCATGCATCCCCTGTACTATATTGATTTGTTGAACTTTCCCAGTAGCAGGAAGGACTGAAGATTTAAGGGTGTGTATTTAGAATTGAATTCTGAAGAGCCAAGCTCATTTAAATTTGTGAAGAGAGTATTTCTTTCTGGTTCAATTGTTTACTAGTTTCTTCAAGAACATACTCATGACAGCTCATTAGGAAAGCAATTTGCCAGCTTTTATCAAGAGGTTTCAAAATGCTCAGACCCTCTGATTTAGCAATGCATTTCTGGGGATGTACACCGAGACAATGATTTGCATTTTGGGAAGAGCTCTATACACACACTGTTTTCACTGTAGTGTTGCCATTTTGTTTTTAAAATATTTCAAAATAGAAAAAGAAAACTTATCACTTAAATGAGGCAACAACACAGACAACAGAGTGGCAATACTTCTATGAATGTTCGTAACCCCATCCTGCCCCCAAGAGGATCACAGCTGTTTTATGCCTGAGCTGCTAATTTTGAGACAGTGTAGTTTAACTGTGGATACCCACATTTCTGCACGTGGGTAGGATCCTGTGGTGGGATCAGTGCTTTTTACCAAAACATAAAAATCAAGAAACAAAACAAAACAACAACAAACCCACACTGAGGCTGGGAAGAATCATGCTGGTGTGGTTAACAGCACTTACTGCCCTTACAGAGGACCAGCTTCCAGTTCCCAGTGCCTACCAGAGATCCAGCGCCCTCTTCTGGTCTCTGTCGCAAGCAGGCACACATATGGCATACTTACATACCGTATACACTCCAACACATAAAAATAAACCATTAAAATGCTATGTAATTATTCTACAAATAAAAATATAAACTTTTTGCAAATAACTTATATCATAAATATATGTGTCCTGCACATTAAGGGAAAAATGTAAAATAATATTTGAAATTACAGTCACACATATACATGCTACAGAGGAAACAAAGCATTGCTTATCCTTCGGTGACAACAAATTGGGTGGGTGGTTTTACCTTTCTGACTTGTCCAAATTTGAAATGGTAGGTGTTATATGATTAGTTACATATTTTTGTTTTGTTCTGTTTTGAAATAGTTTCATGTATTCTAGACCGTCTTTGAACTCTTTTATTTAGCAGAGGATGATCATGCATTCTTGATCCTCCCGCCTCTACCTCCTGGCTGGGGTGACAGGTGATACCATAATCCTATGATCCTTACTGGGTATTTTATTTATATGGACTAAAAAATTCTGAATTTGAATATTGTAAAAAAGTCCATGTACATTCTTTTTTAGTCACTTTGAGCATCTAATGTTGATGAGATCAGTTTGTTGGTATATATTTGACATAATGTACTTTTATTTAAGGTCTGTGTTTGTCTCATGCTGTTGGCAAAATGCACCCTTTACAGAGGGTCTCAACCTTTTATTTTGAGTTTATTTATTTGGGGGGCAGGGATAAAAAGTCTAATGTAGTAAGATGAACTCCTGTGTTTTTAAAGTTGGCTCATAGGTGGATGAAAAGTCTCTTTTTACATTTCTGATTTCTGGGAAGCCTGTACTGGAGCAATTGGAAGATAACATTTGCTATGCAAAGTTATTAATCATTTATTTATCCCCAAGCCATTTATGAACTGCTCTGGTAACCTGGGATTTTGGTATAACTGAATTCTTTCTCAGGAAGCAGTACAGCTTGTGGACGCAGTAATTCAAAATCTTGATACTTTACACAAGAGAAGCAGAATGCTTTGATTCCTTAATAATGGGGGAACTTTGCTCAGGCTCCATAACAAAGTAATACAGAAATGTATTCCCTTCTGTGTTTTGGAGACTAGAAGTCTGAGACCAAGGGCTGGTGGGCTTGGTTTCTGCTGAGGTCCCTCTCCTCATGGGTGCTAGTTTCCTCTTCATATAAGAACACCAGTCACAGTGGGATGGGGCCTTCCAAAAGTTCATTTTAATTCACTTATCTAGTTAGAAGTCCTATGAAACAATCTACAACTGTAACCATGAATATTTTGACAACACTGTCAGAAAGCTCTGTTGGAGAAACAGCCAACAGTACTGGCAAATCTGTATAAAAAAGGTAGCAGAAACTAGATTCCTGTCACTCACTGTACATCAAAATCACCTCCAAATCCATCAGAGTCTTTAATGTGAAACCCACAACTCTGCAACTCCTGAAAGAAAACACTCCAAGATATAGTCGTATGAAAGGACTTACTGAAAAAGGACTCCAACAGTTCACGATATAATATCAAGAATTGACGAATGATATTGCACAAGATTGAAATGCTGCCCAGCAAAGAAAACAAGTGAGTGAAGAAAGAGCCGAGAGAATGGAAGAAAATTGTTAATACATAGGACACACACACACACACACACACACAAAGAACTTAAAAATGAAATCAAACAATCCAGTCAATAAAGGTACAAAAGAAAAATGAGAAGATGCTTCTTAAAAGATGAAGCAAAGATGGTCAATAAATACACAGAAATGTTCAACATCTTCAGTCCTCAGGGAGATGCAAACGAAAACTTCATTTGATGTTCACTTTACCTGTTGGAATGTTATCAGTAAAAAGAGAACAAATGCAATCCAGAATGCAGAGAAAGGGAAACTCTACGCTACTAATGGGGATGTCAAACAATGTAGGCTCCAAGCGTGGAGATAGCTGAAGACACTAAAAACAGAACTGCTGTTGATGGAAGGTTGATGGAAGTAGAAAGTGCTCCCGCCACTTTGCAGAGCTTTGGGCTGTATGGTGGGGGGCTTTTAGTGCCTATGGGAAACTTTCTGCCAGGGAGGGCAAACCAAATTTGGTGGGCAAGGGGGACAGAGGATAAACACAATGCTGGATACAAGTGGGCCCTAGCTTTTGACAACCAGAATTTCTAGGGCAACCAGGGCAGAAAAGCAGCAGAGTGGCCTCAGAAGACTACTGTAGTAGCCAGAACAGAAGGTAACTTTCGACAGTTCTTCCCTGATTGGCTGGATGTGCTTAACAATCCAGACAATCAGGGTCCAGCTGACTCTCAATAAATTGGGCTGCTTGGGGCTTAGACACACATTTTTACTGGGAAACTTCATTACAAAGGAAGACATGGAGACTTCAAAGCCAGATCCCTGCCAATAGACTAGATGCACAATTTGTTGGAGACAGAGAAGGTGGCCCTTTGTCTGAGGCCTCAGCTCTACAGAAGTTCTCAATAAATGAACTTGCTGGCTCCCCATAATTGAGATTTCTTCCTACTCAGATAGCTCACTCAAGCCAGACTCCAAGACTCAACCAGCTGCAGACAGAGGAACTCACTCTGGCCATACCTCCAAGACTCCATACTCAGCTGGTCTGCAGAGAGGATTTGATACAGCATTTGCTTTTAGCCTCCAGGACCTGCCGCTCTAGAGGCTGTGGCTTTGGGCTCTGGAACCTGCCACTATAATCTACAGATTTCATTGTAAGGGACTGCTCTTGGCTGGCACTCTGAAGCCCCTGAGAGTTTTGGGCTGTGATGCTTGTCATAGCTGTTGGCTAGTTCAAACTTGTTTCATTAAAACCCTGCAGGGCAGTCTGTTTGCAGGTTCTTAATCCCAAATTGGCAATAAAGTGCCTCCCATTTGTATGCTTTGCTATTGGCTCATTCCATTCTTAGAGGGAGGGTGGACAAGAACATGGTTGAAGATAGATGGTCTCCACCCACAGAATAGATCAACATGATGCAGCTGTAGCACTTCTGAGAATATACCCAAAGGAATCCAAGTTGCCACAGGCACACTTACTCATCTGTGTTTATCGTGGCACTAATCCCTGTGGCCCAGCCTATGTGCCAACCAATGGGTGAATAACTAAAGAAAATCTAAAGAAAATGTAGTATATATATTTGCACAGTGGAAGCTTTTATGAGAGAGAGAGAGAGAGAGAGAGAGAGAGAGAGAGAGAGAGAGAGAGAGAGAGAGAATCAATCTCAGGGAGAGATAGCCCCAAGCTGGCCTTTGAAACTATGTAGGCAAGAATGACCTTGAATTTCAGGCTGCCTACACTTCCCCAGCTCTGCACTATTACAGGCACGCACTATGTGGTTCTGAGGATCCAACCCAGGGATTTTTCCATACTTGGCAAGCATTCCCAACCAAATGAACTCTTTCCTAAGTGCCATAATGAAGTTATAACTCAGGCATAAAAATTTATGGCATTATTTCATTTGTAGGAAAATGGCTAGAATTAGAGATCGTCATAGTAAGAGAAATAATACAGATCTAGAAATACAAATACTACATTTTTTCTTTCACGTGGAACTTGGGACACACACACACACACACACACACACACACACACATACACACACACCTATTCATGACAACAGAAGGCAGACTATCTGGAAAGAGGAAAGGTAATAGAGAGGAGGAGCTAGGGGTAGGGAGGTCAAGAAAAGGTAATAGGGAGTGAATATGGTCATAGTACATGATATACTTGAACAGAAATATTATACAATTCACAGTTACATTCTGAGATGCTTGGGTTTGAGACTTCAACACATTATTTGTTGTGGAGTACACTTTGGCCCATAGCAATTGAGAAAGCATGGAAGGTAGACCACCTGACTTAGGCTATCAAATGTGGGCACTCATTCTAGCTTGCGTGTGGCCATAGTCACTTATTTAGCCTCAATTTTCTTATATGAATAATGGAAAGAACAATGCTATGTGATGTTAGATATTAAGTCTTCAATACAAGAACAGACCTATTGTTTAACAAAGGCTTTGAGGGAGCACATATTGAGTATTTTTCTTAAGAAATTTCAACATGAGTGAAATGGCTACAATGTCCTTATTTATGTTGAGTATTGAATGTCTGTCTATCATATTCTCTCTCTCTCTCTCTCTCTCTCTCTCTCTCTCTCTCTCTCTCTCTCTCTCTCTCTCTCTCCTGACTATTGATCTGTCTATCTTGGGGAGAAATAAATCTGCATCTAAATCCAGGAATTGTTTATGACCAATTTTATGCTTTTGGACAAGTTACTTAATCTATCAACATGATTTTCTCTTTTGAAAAATAAAGATAAGTTTATCTACACTTCAAGCTTATTTTAAAAGGTTCAGTCTTGGATAGGTGCGTTGGTTTGAAAGAAAATGGCCCCTAAAGGGAGTGGCACTATTAGGAGATGTGGCCTTGTTGGAGGAAGTGTATCACTGTGGAAGCAGGCGCTCAAGCCGTGCCCAGTGAGACAGACTGCTTTCTGTTGCCTGCAAATCAAGATGTAGGACTCTCAGCTTCTTCTCCAGCACCACGTCTGCCTGCATGTCCCCATGTCACACCATGATGATAACGAACCTCTGAAAATGTAACACTCCAACTAAATGTTTTTCCTTTTTAAGAGTTGCCGTGGTCACAGTGTCTCTTCACCACAACAGAAGCCCTAACTAAGACAGTAGGAAAGAAGACAGAATTTTCAATTAATCCCAACAATCAGTAAATATGATGAGGCTGAAGCAAGAGAGGTAGAGAGAATATGGAAGGCACATGCACAGTGTGAGAAGGGAATTTCTCATGCTCCTTCCATTAGGTTGCAGGATCAATGCTGCAGCTTGACAGAGGACAAACTCTGCTGTTTGGCTATAGCTTCCAGTTTCTGAGAGAGCAATTTCACACCCAGACCTCTGAGACCTACTCCTTGCCCTCTCTCACTTTATACTCCAACGAGAAGAGATTTATGGTGAGGACCGTCAAAGAGCACACCGCAGAAGGGCCTGGCCTAGTTCTCGGGGTCAGAAAAATCTCTCTGAGCAAGCAACACCTGACCTGAAATGCAGGATGTGTTAGAGTCAGCAGACGGGTTTAATAGGAGGAGTCTAACGTTTCAGAGAGAAATTAGTAGAAATGAAGGTGTGAACTCAGTCAGGCCTTGGGCTTGTGGTCTGAAGGATGCATGGTTTCACACACAAATTCTATTTTTCTCTGTGCATGACACAGAGAGTATCAAAGGCAAATTAATTTTCTTAGTAGAGTTCATTTTCTGGGTGGAGACCTTTGTCATCTTCCCTGTTTATCATATAAAGAATCACTGTGTAAATTGCTTAGGCTGATGAGGGATGCGCTGTCTCTGATGTGGCAACGGCTACTCTCTTACAACAAAATATTTGCCAGCCATGTTCACCAAGTTTCCACTACCTCCTGAAGGTTAAAATCCACTTCCCAGCGTGTAAGATTCCTTCCTTCACTCAGCCCAGAGGACCTCACAGGCCCATCTGTGTACACTCTAGTACAATCTGGTTTTATCAAGACATTTACCTTTATCCCATCACTTAATACCTGGCTGGGTGCCTTACTGACTCACAACCATGTCTGACCGTGCTGACATATCAGCATCATGACACCCACTGCATTGGCTTATAAAGCCAGAGTTTGCTCACCTATGATGTTTCCTCTTAAAACTTCCCTTCCATAGACTCCATTCTGTCTCTATGCTTCGAATTCCCACTTGACCACCCTGTGACTCTGTCACTATTCTCTTATTCAGGGTCCAGAGTAGTTTTCTTTGCCATGGTTTAAAAAATATCTTTAAGTGACTTTAATGTTAGCAGTTATTATACAACTGTATCAGTTTTATAAGAAATTAATCCTATGTATTGCTATCTTCTGAAATACTGGAGTTTGCCCATAAATTATTCCTCTGCCAAATAAAATAAAATGATTTTCCCAATATAAAAATTCATAAGCACAAAAGCAAATATCTTGGCATATTCCATAAAGAGATTTGGAGCAAAACTTATTTATGAATAATGAAAACACTGGCATTCTGGCTGCCAAGTCCTTCCGATTACAGAAAGGGCAGGGCATAAGCTGCTTAGCTAGAGAATAAATTCAAGATTTTTTTTTTTGGCTAAGATAGTTCTTGAACATTTTGAATGTCTTAAGGGAACTATCAACACTTTGGTAGTTATTAAAAAATAATGTTAATTTCTCATTTCAAGAAGGGATGGACATCAGCTTCACCTGTGGTCAGCAAAGTCAGGGGCAGTTCTGCCCGGATTCAGGTTATGTGTGAGTCTGCTTCTCTTGTCTGAAGGTCACTTCCAGTTATAGAGTAAAGCTGTTATTTTGTCTCAAGTCTCAGGTGTCAAAACGAAAATCACTGTTGTACTTCAAGCATATGGAACATCTGAGTGAAGCCAGACGTCAGTGCTTGGTTAGAGGGCACGTCCATGTCTGTGTGAGGTTGTGCTGGATAATCCTAGCACCAAAGAGAAGCCAAAGGTGCCATCCAGGGCTGCTAAGAACAGTGACTAGAGGTGAGGTTTTGTTTTTTGTTTTTCTTGGGTGCCACCATAGGAAGGTTAGAAACTTATATTCTCAAACAGGTGCAAATGCATGCTTTCACTAGCAATGGGAAAGTATATTGAATCATATTTTCTTGTCTGTAATACATGTTTTTCCCCTCCAGAAACATATATTGATGGTTTTATTTTAAAGCTAAAACTAACTTTAACTCACTGTGTTGTAAAAATCCTACAATTTATACTGTTCATAAAAAGGGATTATATCTGTCGCTTGCATGTGAACAGAAGCTGTGTACAGTGGGTGGTCTCAGACTGTGATGTCTCAACCAAATTTGTAGCTTCCTTTCAAATTCCAAGAGCATCAATAAGGTCACAAGACTTCCTTCTTTACACATGGACGTTTACAAAGCCAAGCTACTCTATCATCTTATATAACCGTGTCCAGAGTCTCTGCAGAATCAATCCTGGATCTGGGGCTCCATCTGGTTTTCAAAGCTAATGTGTCACATTTACATTTTAGCGTACAGTTAAGAATATTACATCTTTACAAACAAGAACTTACTCAACGTACTTGTTGGTGTTTAATAAACAGTATGCACAGAGGTTGATTGATGGGTCCAAAGCAGCAGGTCTTCAGGAACCATCTGCATGTCACTGCAATGGCATTTCCATCAGCCAGCCCACCTCTCCAGCCTTAGCAGCCATCAGCAGTGATGAGCAGCTTTGTGAAGTAGGGACACTTTATTTTGAAATATGGCAACTCTGCTCTGGTGAACTCACATTCTGCTTTCCTCAAATTACTCTTGAGTTTCAAAATACTGTCCTGTCGGAGGCTATTAAGTGCTAATAAACATCATCATCACTCAGCTGAAGGGCGCTATCTTGCAGTGATGCATGAAAAGTGTTTTCGACCTCTGCTTAGAAGGTGCTGTGGAGTGGAAAGTCTAAGCCCTTCTTGTTGCTTGTATGGTACTGTTTTCACTTTGCAACTTAACCTTGAAAAAAATATGATATATATCCCGTGAACAAAAATAAAATATTGAAAAGTGTTTGGAGAAAGAGGCCTTTCCCCCTCTAAAGCTTTCATGCTCTGGGGAAGATGAGAGCAAAGAGCCTAAGAGGAGGCTCTGATCAGCTGCTTGATCTCAAGCCTTAGGGAAGGCGCTTAATCTCGCTGAGCTTCAGCTCTGTATCTGCAAGACAGGGATGGCAGTAGACCTATTCCTGGGAAGGGCTGTGAAAAGTACTTTCATACACGGTAAATATGGAGAGGAGCTGCTAGGACACAATAGGTGCTCAATAAATGGTAAAAACCAGATATTTTCTCTTAATATGTACTTAGAAAAAAGGCATTATCAATGTATAAAAACTAGTACACAATGACACCTGCATCTTTTTCAGATGCGGGGCTACCCACAAGAAAATCTATAGAAAACGTAATGTAATTTGGTTATTAAATCACATACTTGCCCAAGTTACTTAGGACTTAACTTCTTGGTGTCTCTGTCTCTCTCTGTTCCCCTTGTCTCTTATATGTAATGGAAACACTCACACACACACACACACACACACACACACACACACACACACACACTGTCCTTGTCATTTGTGGAATGCTTTAAAGAGTTGAAAATTTAGTCAAATTTTCTTTGATTTTTATATTACTCATATTCTATATATAGGACTCCCATTTTGCTTTGCACATTGGGTTTATAATAGTCTTATTTGAGATAGTAAATACATTTATACATTCATGTAAATCCACCCTTCCTCCCATACCCTCCATGCATCTAGCAACCCAACACAATTTTTGGCAAGCTTTGTGGAAGATTTGTTTTTTAAAATCTCTAATTATGTAAGAAATAAATTAACGTATACTTGGAAAACAAAGCAAATATTTCATAGAGAAAAATGCACATTTTTTCCCAAGGTTACAGAGATTCTGTTTGTAACTTTTCTAAAGTGGCTAACTTTGCATGTAAGGAGAGTGAGCATCACAGAAGCTTGTGGTACCTTATACATTTTAGAGCATTCACAAACTCATCCTTGTGTCCCCAAAGTTCAGGCCCTAGGCTTCTGGCCCATGATGGGAGAATTAACAGTTTAAATTAAAGCAGGGTTTGATATACTGGTCAGTTCTTAAATACACACAGTGTTGATTCTGCAAGGAGGGTTGAAGCCTGAATTCTGCGTCCATTGTTTTTAAAGAAGTGATTAATCCTGGATCTGTTGCTATAGTAACTGACTACTACACACTTGAATACACACTCAAACATGGGCCTGAACGTACTTAAGTGAAAAGGAACTTGAATAATCATAGCCATGGATTTTTACAAGGACTGAGGCAGTCTGACCTCATCCTCACAAAACAAGTGCAGAGCCTGGTGGTGGACCACAGGGCAGACCCACGAGAAGTGCCTGTGCTCAGATCAACACAATTAATTTTGGCTCTACACTTTAGAGGATAGAATCTCCCCCCAAAATAGGAAAGCAGCCAAAGGGAACTCAGGAACTGAAAGATAGAGTCACCGTGTCAAAACTGAAGAAGGCACCAGTGCTAAGTGTCTAAGGAGCAAGTGCAAGGTCAAGAAAAACAATGCAAAGCAACAACAGCAAAATGAGAAATCCAAGACAAAAGCCAGAAGAGGGAAAAACATTGCCTTTGAGGAGAGAGCTGAATTGCAGAAGAGGGAGCCAGGGCAGCTGCAAGGGCTGGGGGCTGAGCTGGTACCGGGTGCTGGGTGTTACTCATCAAATTTTAAAAGCGACATCACTGGGTGAGTAGGAAGGATGGCCACAGAAACAGAACCTGGGATTTATGGTGACTTCCAAGTTCTGTTAGTGGCCACAACTGAAGACATTTGAGTTTGTAACTCCTGGGAACAAGAGCTTAGGCTGGATTAGAATATTCAAGTCTGCACCTGCAGCTCTTCCTGGTGTATGTAACTACGAAAATGAAAATAAGAACATCGACTTTAATGAAAACAGCTGATTAGCTGACATTTCTGCTTTGTTTAATCTCTGCCACAAATAACTAGATGATTAATAGAAGTAGGTGGACATTGCTACAATTTGCCAGGTTGCCTGTACAGATTTATGTCTGTGAGGAGAGCACTTCAGTCCCGCCCCACTTCTCATCAAGACTGAAAGTAATTTAAACTGGCCGTTCTCTGGGTAAACAGTATTTTATGCTGTTTACAGAAATTCGGTTTAGAGATGATTACTAGTTTAAAGCATTGACTATGTAATCTCCTTATCTCCCCTCCACATTCTACTTTTTGGTTGTGAGCCTAGCCTTTAACAGCTGAGCCATCTCTCCAGCCCCATATTCTACTCTTTAAGGGGCTTATCATTGCCTAGCAAAGGAGAAAAGCAACTTACATATATTTTACTTACAAAGATGATGTGAGAAGAGGCCACTACCCTTGCATTGAAGCATCCACACATGCAGTGTGAGCAAGCTCCCAGCAGGTGGCACAATAATGGAGAAATGGCTGGGGCTTTGCCCAGCTAAAGCAATTCAAAAATTATTGCCCTGCCTAGTAGTATATTTTCCTTCCCAAGTTAAAATATTTAGCAACAATAATTAGTACTAAATTCTGGAAAAAACCATGTGAATAAATTCTAAATGCACAAAATGATGAATGATGCCAAATGTGAGCAAGTTAGTATTTGTGGAGCCAGGGCAAAGCAAAGCAGAAACTTCATCACAGTTCTACATATTTAAAAGCTGTAGATTAAGCTATCAAAGATTTAAATCAAATATGTTCCTATTTCAGCTTGAACCTGTCCCATGAGGTTCTCTGCCCCCTTACAAGTGGACAGGATGTATGTACTTCCCCAATCCACTCCCCTCACCAACAGCTAGCTACCCAGGGTCACCCTTAGGCCCAGGAAAACACATCAGTGGTGTGGTTACCTCTTGTAGAGTACCCTGTGAAGACACGACCCACTAGCCCAGCAACTGGGATCAGTGACGTTTGAGTTGGGGCTTATGTGGTCTTGACACTGAAGTGTGGTCTGGAAGTGACCTAGGGCCTTCTGATGGACATGATCCCTTGACTACAAGTTCCTTTTAGTGCTGAGGAAGAGAGAAAGATCAGAAGTAGAAGTAGGAGGAACCAGGAATGAGATCTTTGTCTGCCTGTGTTAAGGATGCTCAGATGTGCCTTAAGCGGGATGATGCAGTCAGAGTTTTCTTTTTACATTTAAGGTTCACGTTCAGGGTTTCACTGAACTTTAACAAACCTCCCTGGGAAGTAGCTAGAAATAATCCCCTAAACAGATAGGTGGGGAAACCGAGTGATGTGTAAAGGACTCAGCACTCACAGACAGAGAATAATGGTGCAGGGACCGTCCCAAGGCAGGGCCTAATCAGTTTGTGGCAGGCTTTCTGTACTAGGTGGTCAATATAGAGTGCTTATCCCAGGAGTTTCTAATATTGAAAATGGGGAAAACCCTGTGCGTGAGACTTATTAAATTCTCCAAGGCTGGCATACAGAAGGAAAATCCATAAACACCAAAATGTTGAGGGCTAAAGCCTGGATATGAATCTAATCAGTGCCTATGGTTCTGGGCCTTACTGTGTATGTGAGAATTTCTGTCTCAGCGAACAGCGTGGCTTTTTATCAGGCTCTTTTACCTAAGTCTACATCAAAATACTCAGAAGAGATTTTCAATGAGGGGCACACTTGTTAGAGTGCCTATGTTCCTTCCTGCAAAGTGTCTTCAGCAAACTCAGGCGTGAAACTGAAGTAGCTGGTGTCCAGTCCTAGCTGATTGGGCCATCTCAGAGGCAGGCTGACTGCAGAGCAAATGCATACTGGCTGCCTTTGTGCAAGTCCACTCTGCTGGAAGATTCTAATTCTTGTTAACTTTTGTCTTAACACCCTGGTCTCTTTGGATGGGCTCAGAGCAGTTTCTTAGGGATGCTTGCAGTTAATACTTTAAAGAATAAAGTACCGATGTGTGTGTGTGTGTGTGTGTGTGTGTGTGTGTGTGTGTGTGTGTGTGTGTTTTAAAAGAGGTTAGATGGTGGGCTTAAGAATTTAAAATCCTCAGCTTTCCAGTGCCTCTGTAAACAGACACCAGTGTGTGCCAGAACTTTAACCCCTTGTGGAAGGGTCAGGATAGCACGCTTCTCTGATAAGATCTTAAATGTGCCCCCAGAGACCACAGGCTAAAGGTCTGGTTGACAGTCTGTGGCACTGTCATGAAGTAGTAGACCCTCTAAAAGACGAAGCCAAGATAAAGGAAGTCAGATCATTAGGGGGTGCTCATGAAGGGGATATACAGCCCCTTCCACTCTCAGTGTGCCCCAGGGCCTGGGGATTACCCTCTACAATGTGCTTCCACCATGATGTTCTGTTGCTGCAGACCTAAAGTAATAGTGTGCCATGGAATAATCCTTCTGTACACTATGTAAATATATGTTACTATGATTGATTTAATAAACAAGCTGACTGGCCAATAATTGAACAGGATAAAGTTAGGTGGGAAAGCCAAACTGAGAATGAAGGAAGGAAGAAGGGCAGAGTCAGAGGAGATACCAGCCAGCTGCCAAAGGAAGCAGGATGTGTAGGAAATGAAGAAACAAGCTGTGAGCCATGTAGCAAAGCATAAATAAGAAATATTGGTTCATTTAAGTGTAAGAGTTAGATAGTAACAAGTCTGAGCTATTGACTTAGCATTTACAATTTATATTAAGTTTCTGAGTCAGTTATTTGGAAGGCAGCTGTTAGTTATTTGGGAGCAGGTGGTCAGGACAGGAAAACTTTGCCTACAAATGGCATCCACAATTTAGTGTAGAGCTGCATAAGACCTAAAAAAGCTTGAAAAGGGCTCCTAGATACACAGAAATGGGCCATGCCAGCCACAGTACCAAGACTCATCTCCTACAAGCTGCCAACTGCTATGAGCTAAGCATCATGGTAGGTTCCCACAGCCTCTTCCCACACTGGCTGCAGTACAGGAGGCATCTCCCAGCCTGTGCACTCGAGAGCTCCACCAGCATGCTGCATGGCAGGTTTAGGGTTTTCGCTCATACAGACAGAAAAGGGTACAGATACGCAGTAAAGACCAATTCAGACAGAAAAAAAAAACTGTAAAGGGGTTACACTGTGTTTAAAAATATATTTAGACTTGGGAGATAAAGGAAAAAGGGTAAAAAAAAGCTTTTAAAAATAGAGTAATAAAAATGTATAATAAACCATGAAATACACAGAGAATCTGGATCCTGTATATTATTTTCATGTCTGTGTCTTTGAGTTTTTTGGCTGCTAAGAGACACTGGATTATAAAAACTGCTAGATTCAACCAACCTATATGTTTTAAAAATACCTTGACTTCAAAATTTAAGTTTGTGAGTCAGTTATTTGGAAAGCAGCTATCGGTTATTTGGAAGCAGGTAGTTGGGCAGGAAAACTCCACCTATAATAGTGCTAAGTGATTATGGGCTGAAACCTCTGTACTGTGAACAGAAACAAACTTTTCATCCTTTTAAGTCCCTTATCTTATCTCAGTTGCTCTGTTACATCTATGGGAAGCTAATGCATCCACCTATTAAATCAGCAGGTAATTCAATTTCCAATTATCACAAATTTTGTTTTTAATAACTCGGAAACATAGATAAATAGCTGTGGGTTTAGAGATCTATTCTAAATACCCAGTATTTTCTATGAGACACAATAGGCCTTGGGGGTAGCTTCTCTGCTGTTGACTGGTACTGTTGCTTTTACAGTTATGTTAGAGAAAACATACTTCTGTCCCTTTGTCTTGAATTGTTGCTATTCCACAAGAAATTGTTGAGGCATTGGTTCATTATCAGATCTCAGTTTCATTAATCCAAGCATAGGACCACTCTGAGTTTCAGGGGCCATAGGGATGATTCCTTACACAACGAGGGGCCACTGCTAAAAGCAAATCCACCTGTGGCTACAGCAACAACCAGTGGAGGAGAAGAATGGCAAAGATAACTGCTGTGAGAAGAAGAACCAACAATTTAGGGATACTTTACTAGTCCATATGCTATATTCTATATAACTGATCTCTAAGCTACTATTTTGCCACTAATTTATCCTAGAAGAGTTCATTCAGAAGTCACCCTAATAGAAAGATAGCTTCAGCATCATATTGTTTGGATTTTAAAAAACAGGTATGACAGTCAACTTGCAAGTAGCAATTAAAAAAAAAAAACCACTCAATCCCAAGTCACAATTGATTTGGACAGGACTGCTTTTACAAACTGTATGTACTATATGGAGAAACGAACATGTACCTTCCTCATTGTCTCTGTGTGTGCATGTGTGTGCACAGGGAGGCAAGAGGGAGATATTGAGTGCCATGCTCTATCACTCTCCACTTTTTTCCTGTGAGACATAGTCTCTCATTGAACCTGGAACGTGCCATTCTGGCTAGGCTAGCAGGCAGCAAACCATAGCTGTTTCCTGTTTCTTCCCTGCCTCCTCCTTATCCCCAGCACTGGAGTTACAGGCATATATATGACCATGCTTAGATTTTTATGGGAGTGGTAGAGGTTGAAGCCACATGCTTGTGCTGCTCAGTAAGCACTCTTATTCATGCAGCCATCTCCCAGCCCCTGAATTACATATCCAGCAACAAAGACTCATCTTGAGGTGGAGCCGAAAATAAGAAAACTTAAAAAGTGACTTTTTTTCATGATGAATTTTATCATTATTTTTTACTTTGCTGATTTTTAGTATAGTTAATATTCTATGGGTCATTAAGTCATACTCATTTCTGTTATTATTTACTCTTGGCTGGCCTGGAACTTACATGGACCATGCTGGTCTTGAATTTGTAGAGATCCTTCTTTCTCTGCCTGCCAGGTGCTGGTTAAAGGCCCGTGCTACAACACTTGGCAGCATATTGTTTTTAGTGATAATAATAAGATAGTATTTATTGTGCTATAGGTATGCTAAGAACACTCTGTGAGTGTGCTACAGAATTTTGGTAGCTTTCCAGTTTCATTCCCAAGCACACACTCTGTGTGCATGATTCTCAGCACCACAGGTTCTATCATAAACACTGTAGAGGTACATGTTATGTGTCTATAGGAGTCTATTGTCTCCTACAGATGCTGTATTCACAAAGAAGATCCCACATAGACTCAGAAAGCTGTCTGCATGTCTAGTACATACTGAACACCCCAAAATTCTGAAGTCCAAAATACACCAAGGCATTAGGGATTCACCCTCAAAAACAAATGCATCACCTCAAACACATCTGATCCCAAAGAGTGTGGAGAAAACGAACTCAGCCTAGACTCTTGTCACTCTACTAATTTCTAAAATGCTAAAAGTATAAAAAGAAAAGGTGCCATATGGTCAGTGTGGCCCCACACAGACTTTCAGTCTGAGTAAGTGTTCACTGTGGTGTCACATGTTGGATATGTCAAATGATTTTGTACCTGACATAGAAACAAAACTAGCAAAACAAGATCCCAGATGATCACAGTAGATGGCAGAGTCCAGTATCCAAAGCTCATATGATAGAAATATCTCTGCTGCCACATTAAATAATTTATTTCTACTGTAGACTAACTTCTTTTAAACAGTATTTATTTTTATTTTATGAGTGTTTTACCTGCATTTATGTAAGAACACTACATGTGTGCATGGTACCCTTGGAGGCCAGAAAAGGATTTTGGATCACATGAGCCTCCATATGTGTGCTGGGAACTGAACCCAGGTCCTCTTAGCTACCGAGCCATCTTTCCAACCCCTAGAAACAGATCTTACCAAATGTGTGTTATATTTATAGCATCTATTTTTCCTCATAGCAGATACAATCTCATGCATCATTAAGATCAATCTCAAAATACTCAGCTTTGGCCTGGTATAGGGACACATGTCTTTAATCCCATCACTCAGGACATAGGGGCAAATGTATCTCTGTGAGTTCCAGGCCAGTGTGACCTAGAATAGTGAGTTTGAAGTCAGCCAGGGCTGGACAGTGAGACCCCATCTCCAAACAAAATAACAACAACAAAACACAAGAAGCTTTGCTTTGATTGTTGGGTATGGTGGCACACACCTGAATCCTACACTGGAGGACAAAGCAGGAAGAGGCATAAATCTGAGGCCAGCCTGGGCTGCATGGAGAGATCATGTCTCATGAGTCAGTCTATGAATTTTTCTGCAGTTCGCTGAGTCAGAGCATGTCAATACTGTTTGGGGTCATTTTACATTATCAAAACCCAGGAACGGCCGGGCGTTGGTGGCACACGCCTTTAATCCCAGCACTCGGGAGGCAGAGCCAGGCGGATCTCTGTGAGTTCGAGGCCAGCCTGGGCTACCAAGTGAGCTCCAGGAAAGGCGCAAAGCTACACAGAGAAACCCTGTCTCGAAAAACCAAAAAAAAAAAAAAAAAAAAAAAAAAAAAAAAAAAAAAAAAAAAAAAACCCAGGAACACTCAACATTATCAGCAGAATACAATCCTAACAACAACAGTTAGGCGATCTGACTATAATTAACTAATGACAGAGAAAACCAAAACATCTTAACATATTACTAACCATACTTAGTGCATAACAAATCACCATGTCTCGGGTTTTCATGAGAATGAAGAAGAAAAAAAATCCTCACCCCGAGTTTATAGTAACATTTTAATATTGCAGCCCATTGCTGTATTTGATAATCTTGAAAAGCAATAGTCCTATATCAGCCCCTTATACACAAGTCATCGAGAGACATTTGGAGTTCATCTAAAAGCTCCATGCCCATCTGACAGCATATTGCATGAAATCTTATTTCACACGGTGCATTTAAATAAAAGAGAGAATAGCTGTGTGACTTAATAAATTCAGTGTTTTGTTCTCATCTTTGTCACACAATGAAAGATATTGTGATATTTATATGGGAATGTTACTTGTAAACTTTAGGGCTAAACATTAGCCAAACTCCTCCAGTGCTACACTCCTTGTCAGAGGATAGAAGGAGCAGTGATTTATTTTTGTGGCCACATGGTGACAGGCATAGAGGTTTATCCTGACTCTTTGACTCCTGAGGCCACTGCTCCCTAGGAAACCCATCTGCAGACTTCTCTTTCGATAGCTTAAGCCCATAAAAGGTACTTCATGTTCGAATTATGCTTCTTCAAAGGCAGTAGAGCTAAGTTTTCTCCACAGGAGGCTCTTCCTCTTTACCACTACAGCCAGGCCTGGGAAAGGGAAAATCACAGTGATATTGGGTACCTAGATGTACTTGGCCAAATGGATCTCCTCTCTAGCAGAGATGGCAGCCCTTCACAATCAGCTGAGACACTCTCTGCTTTCAAAAGCCTTCCTGTTACTTCCCAGACTCCTGTCCTTCATGCCTATGTACAGGCTGGCCTTATCTCTTACCAGGACATGCTGAAATTTTTATTATTTTCAATTAGTTGAAATACAGTATGTGGGATAACAATTAATTTGCTTGCCTTTGTCTTTTTTTTTCAACCATTTGAAATAAAGTATGTGGGATAACAGTTAACTTACTTGTCTTTGTATTCCAGATATTGGGTGAGAAAGCATCACACAATAGGTTTTTCAGTGGGCATTTAGTTAATAAATGTATCACTGGCTGATAAGTGACACCTTTCTATTTTTATTATAAGTAAAAGTAGGGTTTTATACAAACCTGAAATTTCAAGTTGTTTGAAGAAATGTAAAATTTAAAAATAATTCCATAAAATTTTTCTTACTGTCTTTCTTACATTAAAAACACTTTATTTCTGTGCTTTCTTACATTAGTGCTTTCTAAAGTATCGTTTTTTTTTTTAATTATTTGTGTGAGTGTTGTGTGTATGTGATGTTGGAGGCACAAGTGTCTCAGTACACATGTGGAGGTCAGGGTACAGTTTCGTGAATTCATTTCTCACTTCCCATTTTTTTATGTGATTCCCAGGAGTTGAACCTGGTTAGCAAGTGGCTTTAACTGCTAAACCCTTCTCTGATCTCTCAGTTTTACTCTTTCTTTGCTTTTTTTAAATCCTAGAGAATGCTCTTAGGGAGTCATACCAACTACAGGCTATGTGTTCTTAGTTTTTCATTATTTTATTCTTGTGACATCCTGGAGTTCTCAAATGAAGATGTGAATTATAGAAGACTGGGCTTAATAATAAGGGAGGGCAATCATACCCTCACAGTGCACCCAGAAGCCACTCTCTTGTAGCGATGAGGATGTTGTCTTCTGGATGGAAGCTTTTGTAGTTGCTAACACACAATGAATCCAACAACTAGCATTTAGTAAGTGGCTGGCATGTGCTAGATGCATGTAATATTTTGTTTTCCTCATCTATCTAGACTCAGAATCAGGGTGCCTCAAATCCCATCTTCCTGTGAAACCCATTCACTTTGTTTATCTCTCTGAGAAGACTGACTACCCCAACAGATGTCACCCAGTGCATTAATGCTTCACTTGCTAGTTTTTCCTTTCAGTTTGTGATCTTCTATGGGAAGGAGCTGAGCATTAATTCACTATATCTTAAGTATACATTCATAACATTTTGAAAATAAAAATTGAAATAACTTCAATTTGTTGAATTAATGAAACTGTTCAGCAGCATGATACTGGCATGGATTACAACATGCCTATGTTTATAACGAGGTAATGGCAGATAAAAAGACAATAGCAAGATAATAAATATCTTATGCCATTTAGACCCTACTGACAGTCTATTGCAGTCAAGAATTTTGAGAAAGGAAATGTAGGCCAGATTTTTGTGCCTGCCTTTCAAGAGCACCATGTTGTGGCTTGAATGTCTCCTCAGAACTCACATTGAAATTTAACTGCCACTATCACAGTAGTAGAAGTGGTGTCTGTAATTATGAACTAGTGCTAATTCCCGGACCAAGAAATAAGATAAAACATGCAATGTTTGTCATCTGGAGTCTTGTTTATTTACTCCATGGCACCTATTTTCCAACAATATAATTTTGTTCTTCTTTATGGATGAATAAAACTCCATTGTAAGTGTATATTTTCCTTATCCATTCATCTCTTGATGGATACCTAGGCTGCTTCTATAACTTGATGATCAACGTCAATGCACAGGTATCTTTGTGATGTATTGACTTAGAGTCATTTGAGTATACACCCAGGAGCGGTTCAGCTGTGTCATATATGAGTTCTACTTTTAGGTTTGTGACACAACTTTATATTTATTTCCCCAGTGGTTAGACTAAATTGTATTCCCAGAAACAGTGCATACGGGCTCTCTTTTGCTCTTATTCATATGAGTGTTTGCTGTTTTCTTAGTGGCAGTCATTCTCATTTGGGTGAGATGGAATCTCAATGTAGTTTTAACTTCTAGTTCCCTCATAGCTAAGGATGCTAAGTATTTTTTAATGGATTTATTGGCCATCTGTACTTCACCATTTATTGAGTGGGTTGTTTGCTTTATTGGTGTTTAGTCTTACATTTTTTATAGTCTAGATATTAATCTTTTGTCAGATATGTAATAAGCAAAGGTTTTTCTTCCATTCTGTAAGCTGTCTCTTTGCTTGATTAATTGCTTCCCATGCTGTTGGAAGCCTTTTGATTGCAAGTAATTCCATGTATCAGTGCTTGGAATGATTTCCTATGCTACTGGAGTCCTTTGCTGGAAGTAATTTTTGTTGCTTGTATCTTGAAGTGTTTTGTTTGTTTTCCTCTCACAGTTTCGGAGTTTCTGGTCTTAAATTAAGAAATTGATTTTTGTACAGGGTGAGAAACAGGGATACAGTTTCATTTTTTTTCCTGCATGTGGTTATCTAGTTTTCTCAACACCATTGTTGAAATAGCTGTCTTTTCTCCAATGTATTGTCACATTTGTCAACACTAGGTAGTGGTAATTGTGTGGGTTTACTTCTCTGTCCTCTCTTCTGTTTCAGTGCTCTGTGGGTCATTTTTAATATCAATACCATAATATTTTCATTTAGAAATAATTTTTATAGTGCTAAAAAACCTCCACACCCACTTTAAAGATAAATATAAATACCATTTATTAATCATTTATATATAATTGTTATAGTGTGGCCTTGTCCTCTAGGCATTGCATTATCATCTATTGCCGTCTTGGAGCAGTAATCCCTTTGGTCTGGTAGCCATGCCAACTAATTGAGCAGAGCATCTATAGTAATAGTAATGGAAATGGAGCTAGCACTTATGAGTAGGAAGAAGTGGGGAAGGTCACAGGAGCTTTACTTGGGAGTCCTTTTTTCCCCTCCCCAGATGCAAGTGATATTGGGAGAGCTGTGGTATATACAAAATAGAACGTTGACTGAAGGAGAAGTTCATGATTCAGCTTCCCCAAGGTATCAACCATGATGGGATGGAATTTTGTAGTGATACAGCTGCTCTGGGTCACTCACTCTCCTGGGAGATAACATAATAAACTCATTGACTTGCTAGGTTGGACTTCGATGTAATCCTAACTTTGGTCTGTCATCTGTTCCCTAGCTGGAGAGAAGAAACATTTGTTCAAGTCTGTCCAGAAAAAGTTTGTGCATACTTCATTTTGCTTCTCTTTATCTTAGAATAAATCTCTCTCTGATATTGCATATCTCTTGTTTTCTTGTTTAATCTTAGCAATAACTATAACCCATATACTGGATTTTGTTGTCCTCATAATCCAGATAAAGAATGAGCCTCAGAAAGCATGAAGCTAATACCCATATTACAGAAACACTACCCTGCACAACAGAGGAAGGCCTAACTAAAATCAGGGGGAACTCCACAGCCACAGAAGTCCCATGTTCAAATTCAACTCCTGATTTTTAAGTCCATCCTACCCTACAATGTTCTTTCTATAGCATTTCCATCTTATTCTAGTATTCTTGGTATTCTGATTTTATGGACAGGCTTAATTCAACCTAATATCCGATCCATCAGCAAATTCTTTTATCCTTTCAGAATCATACTGCTCCTTCCTTTGCCCTTCACTGCTGCTATTATAGTCAAGTCATACCATATGCCAGAGGCACTTTCCTCCTCTCTCTTTGATCAGATCATTTGCCTACAACAGCATTCACTATGATTTTTCAAAGTTTCAATTCATCACGTACTATTACACCAAACATGAGGAAGTCAAGCTGGTACTCAACTCAAAGCTTATGCCTATTGGTGTTCAGAATGCTGCAAGATACTACATATGCTGCCAGAAGAGAAAAGTAATCAATCTCATCCATCTATGAACTGTGTGAGCTATAGTAGCAACCTGCCTATAAGATACACCCGCTAGTACAACAGTGGCACAATTGTTATGGGAGTAAACAACCACTTTTAAAAATTTTGATTTAAATCCTGCTCCATGAGATAGAACCCATACCTGATACTGTGAATGAGACCAACAACCTGAGACTACATAGAACATGGGCCTAGGGGAAAAAGCTACTACTGTTATTTTGCTCAAAAAACATAGCAATGAAACCACTGGTTAAATGTCATTATACCCACAAATCAGTGAATTGTTCAACACTTAGGAGAGAAGGTTTTTCTTGAAGTAGATGGTAATTAACACAAAGACCCACAATTAGAAAATATGAAGAGAGTGAGAGATATTGGAGCACCCAACTCTAAGTACATGGGATGTCTTTATCCATCTTCTTCCCTGAAGGCTCATGGATCTCTGTGGAAGAGGAGACAGAAGAGTATAAAAGCTAGAAGTGTAGATGACTCCAAAGAAAGAGTTTTGTTTTAGAAATGATATGGCTGATACACATATGAACTCACAGAGCCTGTGACAATATGCAGAAGACCTGTACAAGTTCAAGGCAGACAAAATCCCAGCATGGAGAATGGGAAATAGGTACAAAGCTCCATCCCTAGTCAAGTAGTTATTAGCAATTGATAGCTGCTAGGAGAGAAAAAAAATCAGTTTTCTTCAATGTAATAATACTGAGTATATCAACTATATTCCAAAGCAGGCTTCATAATCAGGAGTGGTTATGTTTTGTTTGTTTATTTTTTGGTGTGTGTGTGTGTGTGTGTGTGTGTGTGTGTGTGTGTGTGAATTTTACTGTTTTTGTTTTTAATAAAGATAAAACCCCACCAAAACCATGCAGTCTGACAGATGGGTGGGGAGGAGAGGAAGATCTAGAAGGAGTTCTGGGAGGGGGAAAGAATATGATCAAAATACATTGTATAAAAATTTAAAAATAAACTTTAAAAATGTTTTCAATTAAGATAAAGCATTTCCTTGTTTAAATATTATACTGCCTTTCCACCAGAGGGAAACCCAGTGAGACTCAAAACATTCTAAAGGGGACTGTTGAAACAGGATGTTCATAGTTCAGAAGTCTCAGGAAGTCCCTAAAATTTCCTGGATTCCCAATGTTTCTCCCTCCCCAAAGATATATAAGCAGTAGGAATTGCTGGTGGAAGAAACTCTTGGACACATCAAGCTGCCAGCAAGTCACACAGAGAGGTCCAAGGTTCCAGCTTTTCAAAGTCACCACCCTTGCTGGGGTGAGCTTTTGGCAATGAAATTGCTTTTCTGTCACCCATGGTACCCATTTACCAACTCTCCTAAGTAATCCCATATGTTCATTAGTTCACCAAGTTGGACTTGGGTTGTATCACGACTTTGATCTATAGTTGGCTTCTTACCGGGGAGAGTGGATATTCATGTCTCCCCAAGAACAGTGTCACAAAGCAACTCTGGCATTGGCATATGGTCCTGGGCAATCTCCTGAGTTCAATTCCAACCTCTCTTCTTGCTCACTATGTTTAGCCTCTGTGCTGTTTCTTGTATATATAATCAGAGTTCCTCCCCAGGGCCTTTGCAATGCAGTTCTCTATGTCTGTAATTCTCTTCTCCAGATGTCAGCATAGTTTGTTCTCTTGGTACTTCAGGCTTTTGCTCACATGCCTCTTAATTGGAGTTTATTCTTGGCCACTGTATAGCCTGATCTACTATATATATCTATTGCATATTATGAACTTATGACTCATTCCCACTCACCTTCCATCTAGTTTAAACTATGCAGGACTAAAATGTAGGTTCTATAGACTCAAGATGTGTTTTAACAGCTATATATTTTATAGCTAGGCAATATGAAGCAAATCACTCTATATAGTATAGACTAAATTTATCTCTCACATTTTTCCAGTGAGATATCAGATATAGCTACTTTTCATATGAGAAGAATTTCAAGTGAGTCCATTAATATATTAGATTGCCTTCTTAAAATACAGAAATCAGAAAACTGAAAAAATTAGTTTCTATCCATGAATTAAATAATAAGTGCAATTATTCACCCTACAGACTGAGTTCTACAGAAAACCTCTTCCACCATGAAGTGTAACCTGATCTGTGCAGCATGTAATGTCCTTTAGCTCTTTCACATCATAGTTGCACTTTGTCTATATGGTATGACTCTCACTCCAAGGTCATGTTATATCTATATGCACGTAGATATAATGCATGAATAAACACACACACACACACACACACACACACACACACAAACACACACACACGATTCTGGGACCTGTTGGAGTATTCATACAAAAAAGATGCTGGCAGAAGCATGCAAGCGCTAGTCTTATAAAACAACAAAGTGGAGCTGATATGGAGGACAATACTTATTATCTAGCCGTGGAAGGAGAATAGAGAAAGGAAACCCTTCCTGACCTGGGTTTTGTAAAACAAATGAAGCGTGCCCAAGAAAAGTGCTCAGTATACAAATATGGAAGAGGCAGGTGTTTCATAAAGGCCCATAAATGATCATTCTGTGTGTGTGTGTGTGTGTGTGTGTGTGTGTGTGTGTGTGTGTGTACGTGAACGTGTGTACATGTGTATTGTCTTTTCCATAGCCCGTATCTGTTCTCAGGAGTGCTCTCATTTGTCTCAATAAACAGTCTCTATTCCCATTTCAAACCATGCATCCTGGGGCCAATTCTTTGCCATGAACATAAGAACCTGAATTCTTTAGCAGGACTTCTTCATCATCAGTAGGATGAGTCAAGACCATCCTGTACACAGTAAGATCTCATCTAAGGTGAACACCCTCCCCTCCCCTGAAAACTTCATCTTCTTATATATCACTTAAGGAATGCATGGTACCTTTGCTCTCCTGCGGATTTGAACCTCTAAATTTCAAGTCTGCACTGATGACAGAGCCTTGCCTGCACTCCCTGGCTGCTGAGGACTCAGGAAGGCTGGGTTACGACATCCCAAGGAAGAATCTTAATGGAAAAACTCAGGATTCACGAAACCTACCATCTGTTTTTGGCATTTGTTTCATTCAGCTGGAATGGTCCTGTGGACACATGCTGCAGCCGAGTTCACGGGCATCTATTTAGGTTCAGGGAGAGGCATGATTGCAAGAGTCTGATCTTCTATTACTGGAGACTGCTTCTTTCCTGAGGATTTAAACAAGCTGTGTCTTCTCAGTTAGTTAAATGAAACATTTCATGTTTTGTGGGCAGTTTAGCCAGAATCTAATTGTTTTGTTTTCTAAGGAAAAGCATTCTTTTTCCTCTAGGAGGGAGTAGTTGGATTTGGTACTATTGGATAAAGAAATTAGAGAGACAACACATGTTTTTGTGTGTGAGTGGGTTGTTGCTTTTTCAATTAGTTTTATTTTGATGGTATAACATCAACTCTCATGCTACTAACAACATTGCTGCCAATGTAAAAATGAAGAGTCCCACTCTTTCCTTTTTCAAGACAGCTTGAAAATACCTAGCTCCCTGTTTCCAATTACTTTCCTAGCTTTGCTGAGCCCAAGCTCTGACTCACTTAGTATTTATGTGTTTTGAAGAAATGTTCGCAGGTACTTGCTTAGGAACAGTTTAAGGAAAAGCTTAGTTTACTGCAAGAGAGAAAGCTTTGGAAAACTTCAAGAGTTTTTTTTTAATCTATTTATCAAGCAGACATTTAGTATCTTTTATGAGACAGGCACTCCTCAGGCATTGAGCATATAGCCATGAGTGAAACAAGTAATAATCCTTGTATACTGTGGGAGGACACAGGTAGACCACTACAAAATTATGATTATGGATTATCAGTTGGCCACAGTGCTACAGAGAGCCACAAAGCGTGGAAGGTGGTTGGATAGTGACATGGGAGTGGTTGATAGTGGTCTGAATGAGAATGGCTCTCAAAGGCTCAAATATTTGAATGCAAGGGTCCTAGTGGGTGGAACTGTTTTGGGAAGGATTAGGAGGTATGGCCTTGTTGGAAGAGATATGCTGCTGAGGATAGGCTTTAAGGTTTCAAAAGCTCACACCAGGTCCAGTCTTGCTTTTTTTTTTTTTTTTTTTTTTTTTTTTTTGCTTTCTGACTATAGATCTAGACATAAGCTCTCAGCTCCTGCTCCAGTGCCATGCCTAACTAACTCCTGCCACACTCCTGCCATGGGGGTCATGGATTTACCTTCTGAAACTGCAAACAAGGCCTCACTTGAATGCTTTCTTTTAGGTTGCTTTGGTCATGGTGTCTTTGCACAGCAATATAAAAGTAACTAAGAATGAAGGGGTGTCTATAAGTTGAAATAGTGATGGTCACAGTGAGAGGGTGACATTTAAACAAATAACTTCCAAGAGATGAAGGAGTAAGTAATTTAGGTCTTCGAAAAAAGAGCAAGAGCTTTTAAATTGTCTTAAAAAAAAACCCCTCACTACATAAAATGAACATACAATAATTTTAAAAAGAACAACAAACAGCACACACAAAGGAGCTTTTAAGGAAGAGACCTTGAAGAAGGAACCTATCTTGCATAGTTGGTTCAAAAAGCTTAAGAAAGCCAGGATGGCTGGAGTGGAATGAGGCAGGGCCAGGGAAGTCAGTCAGCTGAGATCATAAGTCACCTGACAATGGCTGGAAAGATAGGAGGCTAGAAACCGGAGGACTCTGGACTCTGTCTTGGATTCTAAGAGGGGAAGTCATTGGAGGCCTTTGAGAACAAAGCCACAGTGTCACTTACGTGGATTGGGATCATTCTTGCTGTTTTGTTAAGGATAGACTCTAAGGGATGACTGTGAAGGTAGGACACTGGCCAGCTCTGCAGTGGGTCCTTGTTCATAGTAGTGCTGTCTTATACACACACACACACACGCACACGCACACGCACACGCACACGCACACGCACACGCACACACACACACACATTCACACTGACCTCAACCCCTTAACCATAGCTCCAAGGAGGAATAGAAAATTGGATCTCTATGAGTCTCAGGCCACATTTTCATCAATAGATTCATATAAAAGCTTGTTTATGTATGTTTCTGTTTAAAGACACTTTTGTCTCTATTTTAGATTCACCAACATTGAGCTCACGGCCAATAGCACTGCCACTCAAGCCTGAATGCAATTATCTAATGCATATACTTTCTCTGTAAGATACCCCACAGCCTTCTTGCACTGTAGCACTATTTAATGCCTTCACATAAATAGCTGTCATTAATGAACAGAAAGGACAGAAAAATAGACCTACAAAATGCAAAAGTATGCATTAAATGTACCTCAAAAAGGACACATGCTTCCTCTCACTGGTAATAGTTTAGATTCTCACATATATGTGTATATAAACTTAACTTTTTCAATTTGTTTTTTTATTTTTGACAGTTTAATATATGTATATGATGAATTTTGGTTCTTTCCAACATGCATTTTCCTCTGTTATTCCTCTTCCTTTTCCTGCTAAAAACATCTTCTCCCTACTATATGTCCCCTTCTATTTCATGTCATGTGTATGTGTGAAAAAGAGAGATCCACTGAGTTTAGATAGGGTTGCCTGCAAAGAGTACTCTACAATTACACATTCTCTGAACTATTATCAGTTGTGACTCTTTGTCTTAATTGCTAACTACTGCAAAAGGAAGCTTTGCCCATGAGAGCTATACTAACCTATGACTCTAAAGTATTTAGAGGATAGTTTGATACTATGTTCACTCACCAAAACAACACTAGTAGATTATCCCCTAGGGTCTGTTACCTCCCAAGCCATGGGTCCTTGGTCATGCTTACCATGAGTTCCCTTGGCATGCATTCCCTTCTGGAGAGTGGGTCTTAAGTCCAATTTTAAAAATCAGTTAACCCCTATGGTAGTTTGTATGAGAATGAACCAGTAGATTCACATATTTGAACGCTTGGGCCCAAGTCAGTAGAACTATTTGGGAAGGATTAGGAAATATCGCCTTGTTGAAGGAGGTGTATCACTCAGGATGAAATTTAAAGTTTCAAAAGCCCATGACATTCCTAGTTAACTCTCTATGCCTCAGAGTTCTGGATCAAGATGTAAACTTTCAGTTCCAGCTCTAGCATGTTGCCCACCTGTCTGCTGCCATGCTCTCTACTACAATGATCCTAGACTCACCCTCTGCAGCTGTAAGCCCCAAACATACTCCTTCTTTTATAAGGTGTCTTAGTGTCTTATTATAGTAATAGAAAAGTAACTAAGACAGCCCCGTAGTATTCATGCTGCTATTGTACCAGTGAAGACATTTTGCAAAGCCAGTCATTGACTCACAGGGCTCACAGCTGGATAAAACTATTGATGACTCTTCTACCCCAGCAGTCTATATAGCACCTTCTAACACTGTGAATGTTAGCCATCAGGGAAGAAGTTTCCAGATCACTTCCAGTTTGATTTCTCCATGTCCCATGACTGTGTGTATTATGTTCAGAGATATGGTCTTACCATCAAAGTTTATGGACCACCAAGAGCAATGACAATATCCTGCATTGTTTTCAGGACCTCTAGGACATCTATCACCAGCACTTTATAGGAAGAAATTTGCAAGAAACATTAAATATGAATATTTTCTACTGAATACTATAGGACTTAGGCTTAAGACAAGAAATTCAAATATTTTTTATCACTCTCATTTTTCAAGACCTCTATGCACATGTTTTAATCCTCCTACAAAACCCAGTAAATCCTTTGCTTGATTAAGGTGTCTGGCCCCTTCCCTCTTCATTTCCTGCCTGCCAATTCTTTTAAGACTAATGAATTGAATAAGACTATGAGGTTGGACTCCAGCCAAGGGGGAAAAAACACAGGGTCAGTGCTTGAGTAGAATAAAGCCTAAATGTTCTGTCTCTGGGTGTTCCCTTTCCTAAATGCACCCTCTTTACCCAGAGTCATAGTTTGCCTTGTTCAATTAGAGTGGTGTTCTCTTTGTGACTCTGAACTTACATTTAACATATCCATGGCACTGGGATTTTTGATTATTAAAGTCTATGTGTCTTCAACATTCAACTATTGAGAATGGTAAAATCAAAAGATGTGCTGTCTAAGGAGATGCCCTTAAATGGGATTGTGGAAGCTTGGTCTCGTCACTGTTCTATTACTTCCTGGTCATTAGGTTAGTAGTTTTGTCCCATTTTGTGTTTGTAACATGAATCTGTTGCTATATACCCACAGCAACAGGACCAACCACTAATGGACAGAAATCTCTAAAGTGGAGAGTCAAAACAATCCCTTTGTATCTAATGAGTTGATTTCCAAGCAGAGAATTTGAGCATTGAGCAGCTCATAGCTTCATAGTTCTGTATGTATCTGTAAATGACCATGGGAATTATATAAGAATTGATTTGGGATTTCAACAAATGTTATCAAGTAAACTAATTTTCAGATATGTAATTGTGACTAATGAGGATTTTTTTTTATTGTGAAGCAACTCTCCATATTTGTTTATTAGTGTCTGTGACAACTGTTATCTGGTACTCTTCAGGAATATTTGTGTAGTTACATAGCTTCACATAAAAGTATTATTTGTCTCCTGGTAAGGAACAGATAGCTCTCTATCTGACTAGATAAGAGAGATCATATATACCATTGGAACCAATGTTGGTACAGTATTTTAAGCAGTGTCTGTGTAAGATTGGGTTTCCTGATGGGAGCAAGTTTTGCTGGATCTGTCTTCAAATTCCCAATCTCAAATTTGGGGTTGAAAATGGCTGTTTCTGCCTACTGTGCTGTGGATAACAAAGGCCTTTGTTTTTGATTCTCAGTCTCACGTCATTTGAAACTATGCCAGGCTACATTATAAACTTGCATGTACACATTCCTGACCATTTGCAATTCTTGGCATATTTATAGCTTAAAAAATTCATTCTAAAATTATTTTTTAAAATTTTTCTTGCAACCTAAGGGTCAGATGAGTGAGAACCTATAGCTCAAAGACAACAGAATTAGGATAATTTATTCTCCAATTATTTCTAGTGCAAAAATATTTCTTGAATTAAATGGCTTCTTCTCTTAATGTGTTTCCTTCTCACAATAAAATTAAAGAATGTTCTTTTTTTTTCTGGCTTTAAGGATTATCTTGTGTATAAAACTTCTTTTAGGAACTTCAGACATGTACTGGCAAGTCAAAATAACACCATTTAAGCTGGTCTCAGTTAAAGAAAAATGAAGTATAATTTGAGAAATAACCATAATTTTACATATATAAAAGCTATTTTGACTGAGATAGCATTTTAAGTGACACTAAAACATGGAGTAGATGTAGCAAGAAATGTGGGATTCCCTGCTTTCCACATGAAATAATTCATATGGATGATGCTCATAAATGCAACTCTAATTATTTGAGATCTCTTTTTTAAATTCTATTTTTTTTCAGAAAGACAAGTCTGGATCAGGAAAAAAAATAAGGATAGTGCTTTATTTGTGACACTATTATCATAACAATGTTGATATTCATGAACAATAGCGAGTCAAAAAGTGTGTGAGAGATTTTATTACAAAAAGAGGCTATTAGAAGCTTAATCTATAAGGAAACACTACAGTAGGGTCAGACCTCCTGTCCTGATAAGGTTTGCAACTCTCCCACCACTGGGGCCTCTGAAGAATGAAGTCTGATTTAAAATTTAAAAGAAGCTGAGGGGGTAATGTAAATTCCCAATGATGACTAAGCTTGGGTCTACTTGCTGCCCTCTATCTTCATTACCATTCTTTCTCCTGATGCTGTATTCTAGGCTGTCAATCACACCATGCAAAAAAACTTACCGCAAAGGGCAAAATCCAGAGTTAAAAAAGGACATGGCCACTTGCCATTTGTCCCTCCCTTTTCAGATACAACATCCTTCAACTTTCTCTTCATTTCACAGATTTTTATTTGTCAAATTTCGTGAGTATACTTTTTGTTAATTATGTCCTAGTGACAATGTTCAAAAGATCATAGTGATTCATGGCTGAGCCTGTAATATGTTTCTTACTCTATATCCAGGAGGAAGTGGGCCAACTTTTGTGTCATTCATCTGGCTCCCTTCCTACCTGAAGAAGAATTTCCTTTTGACTTACTTGGGAATCACCTACATGACTTACTGAACTTGGAGATGATGTGGTCCTTTCCCTCAGTTTTTAACAATTTTTTTTTTCCAGACCTTGGAAGATTGATAAATATGCCTCCCCCATCAGTTTGGCTATTGATGCTATTGTTGCAGGGTTGTTATGCCAGCCTTTCTTCTTGCTACTGGGAATGCCCAAAGGTCTACGCTGGCTTCAGAGCCCTGGAGACCTCAGAGCCCCGGAGATCCCACACAAGGGTGGAAATGGCTTTATTCAGCATGTCATTCTCCTTGCAGCCATGTCACATGTGTGCTCAAGTTCTTAGAGACTTTAAGTAAAAACAGTTACATAACTTGTTTTCTTCAGTTTGCCTATGTAATAAATTCACAGGAGATTGGCACCAAAAATTAATGAAATCGTTCCGATCTCTTGATGACGAGGATGTTGCTATTATTCTCTTCATCATTTATGACTAGTTCTTTCTCTGGGAACAATTCAGAATTTGAAGGTAATATGATTTTGGTGGTCAGTTTTGTTTTTCCTCACTACTGGTAATATGACGTGGTAGTTAGGATCATGGACACTGGCTCCAGATCATTAGGGTTTGAAAACAGCACCATTATTTATTACTCCTATGATCTTGGGAAAATCATTTGACCTATTTCTAATCTCCACTTCTTGGGGTCATTAAAATATATAGAAGTGGTAATACACAAATCTCATAACTTATTAAATATTATAATGAAATATTATTAAATATTAATGTTATTATGTCAATGTTAAATAACACCACTCTGGTGATCATTACAATTTCTACAATTTTATGTTGATATTCACTAACCATGCTCCATATATGTCGTTTTGAACATCTCTATTATGCATTTCTGGAAGCTTTGATTTACCTGAATGTATTGTCCTACTTAATCAATTACCTATCTATTAATGTAGCTGGAGACTGCCCAACTTGTCTGTTCCAAATGATCAAGCTTAGTTGTGCTCTAAGACAAATGACAAATCACTCATAAATGATCCTTTCAGATGCAAGTGGCAAATACAAAGCTTTGTTTTCTGCTCCTGAGAATTCCTATCCATATTAATGAAAGGAGGTAGGAGCAAACAACTCTGTCCCAGATCCCAGTGGAAGTAAAAAGGAATGGTCCATTTCCGTGCAACATTCATTCTGAAACCGATCCAGGTCACTGACTTGGTACAAATGAAGTTCCTCTCTGCTTCAACTCAATTACTAATGAACATCCTGATTGCCCTCAAAAGTAAATTGGCAGCTCTAGTAGGTGATACAAGGAATTTGTACCTCAGGCAATCCAACTATAGATTTCTGTCCTCAGCGTAGCTTCCAGATAGCCCCCCGAGGAGAAACTTAAGCAGAACATTTTGAGCAAGAACTCAGCCACAGGAAACAGACAAATGGGAACCAGAGCTTTGAGTCTGAGCTCTCTGAAGTTGGGCCAGAAGTGGCCAGATTTGGAGGGCTCCCCCTCCTCCCTTTCCCCTTTTCTTTTCTGAACCTGTTCCTGAGGTTTTGGTAAAGAGTGTATGGTGTTCTTTCCTCTTGTTTTTTCCACATCCAGGGCCAGCACTGTGGTGAAAGGCACCCATGTCCTGCCAGAGCTAACACTGTCATGATAGGAAAGTTCTAATAGAGAACTCTAGAGTTTAGTGAGAACTCTTCCATCTATACTAGCAGTTCAAAGATATTGAGTTGATTCATAATGGAGTGTTAGCACGTACCCACTGCCTGGGGAAACATGTACAATATTTTAGGACTTACATGAAATACATAATTTTGGAGCAATACAGTATTATTAAATAACTAAGACACATTAAAAAGAATTCCTCTTATTTCTTACACAAATAAAGTAATGGAGTGTAGTTTAAAACTTATGAACTACAGATGATTGTCTTATAGCTAAAGATTACCATTGTTTTTCCAACACATCTCTCAAAAAGTTACATGTGACCTTCATAATGTTCAGAAAGGTCACAGAAGGTCTTGTTGATCATAGAAACTGAGCTCAGTCCATTTTTGCAAAGAGACCAGAAGTCTTTAATGATAATGTTTTGAATCGATACAACTTTTTTTTTTCCATTATGGCTGTTGGACTAAATCTCAGGGGCTGGAGTGAAGTGACACAACCAGATGGATGAAAACAGTAAAACAGTACGGTGGGTTTGCCGGCTTTGTCTCAGTGCTTCCAGAAGCAGGAAGTGCAGCTCATTATAACTATGTGGTGAGATTAACAGTAGCCTTGCCTCAGTGTTTCCATAAATGTGAAATACATCTCATTGTAACTACCACTTAGTTCAAGATAATGTGGAAGCTGATTCTAAAATTATTTTGAAAGGATTTAAAGAAGGTAATTTTAATTTGTTTTTACTTTTAAAAGGTATAATTGGACATCTGTCTAACTCATCATGCTTCAGCCTCCTGGGAGCTGGTAGTGTAGATCTGCATCTCATGCCTAGCTAGGACAGAATGGTTTAAAACTGTATTTTTACTTGTAAAGTGCTTTCTCTGATTTCAATATAGAATGTTATTTGCCACTTGTGGAGTTTTCTCATGTTTCCTATAGCAATTTCTTCATAAACAGATTGATGAAAATGCACTTTTTTTTTCATGGGTTCAGATAATAGCTCGACACTATCTATGCTGTAAATGTTTGCAGGTAAATATGAATTTTATAGACAGCTCAAGATCATTTCTATGGCCTGGAAGTATTATGGTAAAGCCTATAAAACCTACATTTGATTGAATGTTCTACTGGGAATAACTGCATGCAGTGTTTGAATTAGATTAGGATATTTTCTAAAAATATAAAATGTTAGTTAATCATATGTTTCTTCTTAGTTATTGATGATGTAATATTACAGAAAAAGTTCTTTTCGTATGTTAATATTGGTAGATCATACCATTATTCATTTTTTATTTGTTTCTTTTCACTTTTCATATAGTGAGTCTTTTAGTTACTTACTCAAAACTCATTTGTGAATGAGCCTATAAGGAGGTCATCATGTGCTGGGATGAAATATTACACATTTTTTATTTTTTAAATGTCCAGTCATATAGAGAAATCAAATCATATTCTTTTTTGTCAAAACAAGAATAAAATAAATAAAATACACTGTAGGGAAGGAGGCTAGAATCTTAGTCAAATTTGAGAAGTTATAACAAAAACATTTAATTTGTAAGAAATTCATGATAATGACTACATAAATGAGACCTCTAGAGTAGCTCAAGTTTTCCCAGCACAATTTTAATATTTCAATGTATAACTCAAGGAGAATCAAAGGGAGAAAATTTGATCTTGAAGCTTTAAATACTATTGATATTAAATATTGTGTCTTTAGAAAGATAACATTTTGGAAAGTTAGAAATTTATCAACTAGATATTTGGCTTTTTACTTTATAACTCTAATTTTAATGATTTATTAGATAATGATTTTCTTCTTTTTTGTTTTTGTTTTGTTTTGTTTTTCGAGACAGGGTTTCTCTGCGTAGTTTTTCGCCTTTCCTGGAGCTCACTTGGTAGCCCAGGCTGGCCTCGAACTCACAGCGATCCGCCTGGCTCTGCCTCCCGAGTGCTGGGATTAAAGGCGTGCGCCACCACCGCCAGGCTGATTTTCTAATTTTAATGATATAATTCAATTTTGAATATATGTAATTTTTCTTCATCACATTTTTTTTTGAGACAGGCTCTCACTATGTTGTCTAGGCCGGGTTTGAATTTGCAATCTTTTAGCCTCAGTCTCTTGAGTATCTGGGTTTGCAAGCACACAACTACTGTACCTTGCTAATGTCTATGTTTTAAAAGGAAAGTAGACTTTCCAAACTAGGGATCTGTTCTGTTTTCTATGATTCTTTGAATATTTCTTTAGAAAAATATATTGGAGAAGATATGATGTGAGATAAATTCATAAGGTTATGTAACTTTTCAAAACAGGACACCAGCATGATTGAACCTTTGTTTTCTGTGATATGAATGGTAAAACTTCCATTTTCTATATCCTATTAAGTTACTTTTGAGCAGAGAATTGGACAGTCATCACCACTGCTTATGGATTTTTCTAACCTCAGGCTTTTTATCAGCTTTAAATTTGAGAAAATTTAAAGAAAGTCTACCACTTGGGAACCAGATTTGCTGATTCTAAAGTGCATTTTTGAGTTACTTCTCTGGTGTGCTGTTCTGACGGACAGATGAGGTCAAAAGGTGGCGTTAAGGACCAGGTGGTGGCCTACAGCGTTTCCTTCCAGAGTCATGATTATAGGTTATTGAACATGATCAAGGCGGAATGGGTCTGGAGCCCTGGTTAGTTCCTTAGAGGTTTCTATTAAGTTCACTTTTTAGCTAAAGTGTGTGATTTTGTTATAGCCTTTGTTGTTCAATGGGGTACCCCTTAACAAAGCCTATTTAAACCCTTCATTAGGGGAAGAGGCTGTGTGACCTTCCTTTATTCACTTGTGAACTGGTATTTTTCAATCAATTCCTTATTGTCTTTATAAAAAACGCATAACATTTTCTTCATAGGTTTTTGAGTTCTATATGCTTATTTCATAATCCTAAATTTTACTGGCCATTTAAGCCATCCGTTTAAATGCATTTGTTCTATTTTTATTCTCTTGTGTCTATTGTTTTATTGGGCAGTTTCAATAGTCTGCTACTACATAAGCTTCCCCTCTCGCTCAGGCACTGGAGTCTGTAATAATAGCAATCAAGGCAGTTCATTCTGACAAATGTGTGTCAGAAAAAGCCTGCTGTGGCTTTGAAATATTGAAAGTGACTGATAACATAATGTGTAGAGCAGAATAAATGCATACAAATGGGAGTTTTAGCTGAGCAGTCAAAGTATGAACTAAATACAGTGTCAGAACTCGGCCCTGAAAGCTCCTGGTGCCAGTGGTTACAATGGCAAATTACTAAATGCACTTTGCAAAATGTTTTATGAATAAAGCAGAGGCCAGAGAGTTAACAGCCTTCTTGGTGCCTTGGCTTCTTTGGGAAGCATAATGAAGTGATGTTCCCTTAAAAACTTTCTGGTGTGGAAAGTCAGACGTTGTTTAAAAAGATAAAAGTAGTGAAGGCCAATTGGGAAATATGATTAGAAGGATGACATGAACATTGAATGTAGAATGTGACAAATTTGGCTAGGGGATATCCAGGGTTACATCAAACCCACACCAGTAGTGGTCTCACTAGGTCCGCAGTCTTAGTTATCAACACTGGCAAACTGTAGCCCAAAGTATTCAGTGAAAAGTTATAGAAATAAGGAATTTTAAGTTTCTAATTGCATGCCATCATGCTATAACCTGGTGGTGTCTTGACCTGTTTGGTTCAGGATGAGTACCACTTTTTTTGTCCTGTGTATGCATCCACCCTGTGTATTCTACCCACTCCTTTGTCAGTATCCTTAGGCTATTAAGATTGTTGCAATATCAATGTGCTTGTGTAGAAGTAACTTCCATTTTACTTAATAATGGTCCAAACTTTAAGATTACTAAAGTAAAAAAAAATTAAAGTATAGAAAGACAGCTTAATACTTCTTATGACTTGATACTTCTATGCCAATGCTGCAAAGCCTCTGGGAAAATAACCTTGTAAATATGAGGCTTAGTATTCCTGGTAGTTGCAGTTATCCACGGGGGTCTTGGATCACATCCCCCATGGTTCAGAAGGAGCTGTTGCATTAAGATACATCCAGAAACTTACAGGAAAATATTGACTGGCAAATTGCTAAAACCTGTTCTCATTTTTGAAAAGCATACTGACATTTAAAATGGGACATTTGAAGAAAGAGCTAATAAAACTAAATCCTTCTAATATTTGAACACTGCATAGCTGGCAGATAAAGTATGAGACTCGCTGGCTTTACATATGACATACATCTTCCTGAGTTCTGCTTCTCCAGTGATAGAGATTCTGATAAAATCAGCCCTTGATGTGTAGAGTCCAGCAGGGACTGCGCTGTCACCCAGGAAAGAAACTGCTGTGCACTAAAAGTAAGGTATTTCCTCCAAGTTCAGTTAAGTAGTCAAGCCACTGGGGGAAAAACCCCCTTGCTCCATTTCCTTCCTCTTTCTTTTCTTCCTTCCCTGGTTCTCTTTCCTGGTTAACTATAGTTGGAAGGCAGCTCATTCCTCCTCAGGGATGTCAAAGACTGGAGATGTAAGTTGAAAGGGTCTGTGCGTATTGTTCTGGCAGTTTTCACACACACAAAACAGAACACTTCTGGGCAGTGTTATAAATATTGGTATTATGGAATATGCCTCAAGCCATGTTCTTTTTAGAAGTGTGAATGAATTTTGTATTTTCAAGTCTCAGAGTTCAAGAGTCCAAGCCGGAGATTCACTGGAACTGGCAGATGCCCTCGGAGCTGTTGCCAAATATATTAAGTAATAAAAATGGAACTTGTCCTCTCTGCTGCTATCAGCATGGTTATCACAAGAAGACCAGACACTGAGCTGTGAGCGTGGGGGTGGGGATTTGGGGACTGCTAACGGTGTCCCCATTCTTTCTCTTATAGTTTACACAAGGTTTTAAAACTGTTCCACATTGTTTCTTATCTCTAAAGTCTAATTCTCAGCCCCATTTTAACTCCATCTCTCCTCTGGATTCATGCAGTACATTTATGATAACTCTCCCAGAGCTGGGGTCTAGATTAAACAATAACCAACACTGCAAATTGGGTGAATCTTCATGGAAATTAAACCTTCTATATCGGATGTCCCCAAGACCCTTTGGTGACTTCTGATCATGCTCAGGACAGGCTGGACGGTGGCCAGGAGTCTCCAGCCTCAGTGGAAAGGCCTGAGAGGTCCCCTTTGTCCTTTCATCTTCTCCAGGGCCTATTGGCTGCATATGCCCATCATCTTGATGCTCTGTGGAGCTTCTTTTTCCTGTCCCCTTTACTGAGTATTTACTTCACCAACTCTGTTCATTGCTAGGTTCCCTACAGTCAATACACCAGACTGATGGTTTGAAAAAGACCTGCTTTTTCCTCTCATTTTTTAAAAGATTTTATTTATTTTATGTATGTGGTACAACTTTGTGCCAGAAGAGGGCATCAGATCCCACAGTAGATGGTTGTGAGCCACCATGTAGTATAGCTGGGAATTGGACTGGGGACCTCTGGAAAAGGAGCCAGTGCTCTTAACCTCTGAGTCATCTCTCCAGCCCACTTCCTGATTCTTGAGGCTGAGTGCTTGTTCAGGCTGCCTGCAAGGTTCTGGGATTCACCTCTTTTGACCCTCTGCAAGTCCGTGCTCTCATTTTTTATTTTTGTTTTGTTTTGTTTTGAGATCATGTTTCTCTGTGTAGTTTTGGTGCCTGTTTTGCTCTGTAGACCAGGCTGGCCTCAAACTCACAGAGATCTGCCTGGTTCTGCCTCCCGAGTGCTGGGATTAAAGGCATGTGCTCATCTTCTGTTCTTAAGGGACATCAGTGATATTGGATAGGGCACAATTTGCTGACTTTGTTTAACTTCAGTTACTTCTTTACCATACAGTCACATTTTGAAGAACTAGGGCTAAGCCTTCCACTTTTTGATTCAATGTTCTCCACCTTCAGTTATTGTTGGATTATCTTTTCATCCCCAATTCACCAAGGAAATCTTGTCAACACTTATACACCCTGGATTTCCCTGTATTCCTACCACACACCAGATGAGAAGAAAGTCATTCACTGACTTGTTCGATAAATAGTAAATGACTTGGAGGCTGGGTTATATTGTAAATCCATTGCCCACAATGAATATCGGGCACTTAGTATGTGGTCAGTGCATACTGAGAGCCACCAAGATCCTATACCCATCGCAAAGAAACCTAACTGTCACTCCCTCACAGAAGGCCGCACTTGCTGGAGACAAGTCTGTGTTTTCTCTTTAGGCTGTTTTCAAAAGTCTTATGCATCCTTAAGTTATTTTCTGCATTAGTCCTCTAATGGGAAGCATCAACCCACACAGATGGCAATGTCGAGGTGGTGAGAAGTCCCACAGTAAACTCTCTGCTAACAGAGCTGCATGAGTTTTAAATTGTAAGGACAGTAGCTCTCAAGGAGAGCTAGGGAGCCCAAAGGTGCTCTTTGCTGGTGCTCATCATGGGACCTGTCTTTCCTGTACAATTTGAGCTCCATGGAGTAATGACATCCTTTTAGAACTCCCCCTGTGCACTCTGGGAGCCCTGAGACTTAAGTCCTGTGTTCTCAAAAGAACGACTCCTCTGTGCTGCCTGCGAAACTGGTTGTGTGCACCAGGCCGTCTCTGGTGGTAAAGAAAGGGAACACTAACCTGTGGGAACACATCATTTGGCTGTCCACTGTCAGCATTAAGATGGATTTTCAGTGTTGGCAGAAGATGCTAGAGGCTCTGAAGGTGGGATGTAATGGCTCATTATTTAAATTTTTCCAGAAGAGATTTCTTCACCATCTTTTGGGAGATTGTGCAGAATCTGTACCCTAAAGGTAGCCAGTTTTCAGTGAATGATTTTATAGATGATGGTCACAATGGCTATTTTAGACCTAAAATGGTCACCTTCACATCTGAATAAAACTGAATCTAGTCATTTTGTATTCAGCTTGCTAGCTCTACAAACCTTTGTTTCATAATGGGGAAAATTTTGTAGCATGTGTATAAAAGGTTTCAAGGGACACCCCATTTAAGTTTTCAGTTTGTTCTCCTTTTATTTTAATCAATGATAACACAGAAAAGCTTTGCTTGAAGTTTTTTTTTTAAAGCTTTTCTTTGAACAAGCCACTTTTCTCATTTATTTTTTACAATTTTATACATGCACTGAAGGTCAAAAAGTTCTTAGATTTAAAAGTAGGACATAGAATTCTGCATAAACCATCCCAAAGGGCTTTTCTTAAATGTAAGGAATCTGAGAGGCAGTCAGCAGCATTGGCTTACGAAATAGAGTGTATGCCACTCACTGGTCCCAGCACTGATCCGCCTGAAAAAGGAAGCCAAGGGGAGGCTCCTGCATGAGCTGCTTATGCATTCATTATTCCTCCCCACACCTCTACCCCTCCATAGCAAATGGAAGGGATATGTAGTCTTTAAGACCTTTAATTTACAGGGAGGAAAGTGGAAGCCTTGACAGAGGTTGCTCAATTTTAATTTTTGTCAGCATTCAAAACAAAACAAAGCAAAACAAAATTATGCTTCCATCCTAAATGCAAGGGCGTTGCATTCTCCTAGTATAAAAATATACAATCTCAGAACAAATGGCAGCTCTTTAAATTGAGTTCACTGACTTAACATCAGACTTCTTTGTCCTCAGCCCCCGCCCCTTCACGATGGACTGGTGACTGTTCCCTTATCGCTGATATCTGCATGTAGAAGGACTTTAGAAGTTAGTAATGTGTGAGCAGATTTTTGCCATGTAGACAGGCTATCTAAGCTGAGGCAGGTAGTAGGGCAAGAATTAGCCGGAGGCAGTGTGAGGTGTGAAGTCAAGGCTTTGAGGCACAAATCAGCCCCAAGCATCTCACAGTGCCTCAGGAAACAGTTAGCAGGTATGCTGGCTAGTTTTATGTCAACTTGACACAAGCCAGGTCATTTGGGAAGACTGAGCTTCAATTGAGAAAATTTCTCCCACTATGTTGGCCTGTGAGCAAGCTTGTTGGCAAGTCTGTGGTGCATTTTCTTGATTGATGATTGATGGGGGGTAGGGTGGGGGAACAGCTCATTGTAGGAAGAGCTACTCTTGTACTAATAGTCCTGGGTGCTATAAGAAAGAGGTAGAGTAATCCATGGGCAACAATCCAATAAACAGCACTTCTCTATGGCTTCTGCCTTAGCTCTTGCATTCAGGTATCCACCCTGTTTGAGATCCTGCCCTGACTTCAGTCAGTGATTGTAGGTGGAAGTTTCTCTTCTGCCTGTCTGTTCTCAAATACCCAGCAGCCACTTCCCAAATAATTGATTCAGAGGCTTAATATAACTTATAAATACTCAGCTGGTAGCTCTTACATTTAAATTAACTCATAATTCTTATCTATGCTTAGCCATGTGGCTTGGTACCTTTTCTCCATATGGCATTCTCATCTTGCTTCCTTGCATGTCTGGCTGGTGACTCCTGACTCGGCCCTTTCTCTTCCCAGAATTCTCCTAGTCTGGTTACCCTACCTATACGTCTTGGCTGGCTACCAGCCAATCAGCATTTTATTAAACTAATTCAAGTGACAAATATTCACAGTGTACGAGAGCATTATCCCACAGCAAGTGATGGTCTGTGATGTTGACCTGTAAGGTGAAATAATCCCTTTACTTTTGACCCTGTTATTTTATCACTGCAATAGAAAGGCCAATGAAGACTGCAGGAGAGAAGGGCAGCGGGATGGGGTGGGGTGGGGATGGGTGGGGTGGGTGGGGTGGGTGGGGTGTGGTGGGGGTGGGGGTACCTTGTAGATCCTTTGTACATCTTTCTCTCCTTATCTTCATGACGCCTGATTCAATACTTCCTACCTACTTACATTCTAAATGTACAGTTTTGAAAACTCTACTGTACTAATGGTTACAAATCTGTGGATAGAAAGAAATATTAAAAAATAACACTAAGGAAATCTAGAATTATGTGTCATCTGACCTCTCCTAGGTCAGACGCTGGTCTTTCCTTCTTGAGTTTTGTCTCTTTGCAGTGGTCTAATAAAGATGGCTTTAAAACACATGACAAAGTATCACTACTTTAGTTGAAGTTCACAGGGACTCACTGGATTTTTTTATATGATGCAGATGGGAAACACTAGGGCTGAGCCTTGGGGTATATGAGACTTAATTTCCTTCTTCAAACAACAGAAACTATCATTGTGAGGTTTTCTTCTCCCTCTGTGAAAACCAGGTGAGATTTAAGTGACTGCAGTGGTAGTATTTCCACTTTCAAGGGATTATATTAATAATGATAGGACAAGTTACTGTGACAAGGACCATGGATAAGCATGTGGTGGGCTGAGGGGAGACCCTAGCACCAATTAATGTCAAAAGTCAAGTCTGTGATGGAAAACAACTATTCTGATGTCTAGCTTGAGTTCCAGAGACTCTAGCTGGTCAATGAGGATTCTTGGGCAAACCATGGGGACAACAGCAGCAACCTGGAAAAATTCAAAAGGCAATGCCAGATGGCCAAAATAGCCCACATGAAAGGTGACTTTTGATTGGTGAAGATGACCTCATGGTTGATGCAGTAGAAGAAATTAAAGAAGGGTAACTAAAGTAGATATTAAACAGAAATGACAGCTTCAAACTGGTGTGTAACTTTTTTTACTGACTCCATATGAATAATCCCCGATTTTCTCCAGTTTCCTTAGCTATGCGTTCATTCTGTACTATGTTTCTTTATTTCCTATTGAGGCAGGGTTTTGTTATATAGCCCAGGCTAGCCTTACATCATAATTCGTTTGTCTCAGCCTCTGAACACTAGGATTTCTGCAGGCACCACCACACTAGGTTTCCTAATTGACTACACACAATAATGATACCACATATTTAGATGAGGTAACAGAAGGCTGGAGTCACCGGCACATGACTGAATTTACACATCAAAGTATTTCAAAAATTATTGAAATACCTCACAGCGAAGAGCGAAGCAATAAAAGAGATAAATTAGAAAGAATAATAGAAAAGAACAAGAAACTCAACGACCATGTGTTAAAGTAACAGTTCTCAGCATGACTGTGTTAGCAGCAGTAACTGGAACATGGTAGAAATGAAAATTATGCACACTCCAGAATCAGAAATGCCAGGGCTGGAGGGCACAAATGATTGTTTTGTCAGGTCCCCCAGGTGCCCTGACACTTGCTTAAAGGTTGACAAGTGCTGTCTCTCAGGGTAAGGGACCAAGCAGAGGGCCACAAGCTCCATTTAAACCAAACAGCCATAAAATACTCACACAGCTCAGGGATGTAAGATTTCACAGTTGGCTGTCTTCACTCATTCTAAAGGCAGTGTTTTAGCCTCTTCCTCTTTCTTGTTTAAAGTCAGATCCAGGACTTCATTCTTACAATGTACTGTGCCCTGATGGCTTTCTTACTTTATACAGCTGTATCCTAAATCTGTATCCCCTTTATTCATCCCACCCAACCTCCCATCTCATACTTTATTGGTTTTTAGACAGACATCTAGATGTCACTACAAATTCAATGCATGTAAAGTCATCTTCTCACTTTCTCCTCATCCTGTCTCCTCCTGTGATCCTATTTACAGTCTCGCAGGTGAGCACAGGGAGTCTTTCCTCCTCCTCCTCCTTTCACACTCCAGACAAAACTGGTGAAGGACATGACCTCTGGAGTTAGATTCCTCTAGGTTCAAATCCCAGCTACTTATTAACTATAATTTAACTATCATCACAGCTGTTACTTTGTCAGATTCCTTGACTATAAAATGGGATGCCAATAGCACCTGGCTACGGGTGTTCTGAGGACAAGGGGGGTAGTTAGTGTGAGAACTTTTGAGGAGTGTGTGGTGAGTGACAGCTGCTCAGGTGTGGGCCATGATTTTTTCCCTCTGTATTCTCATCTGTCAGCTTTCCTTCAGATTTGTGGTAGGGGATAGTACAGTCACCTTTTCCATTCACCAGGTCATCTAAGACACTAGTGTGGATTCTACCGCAGATAGCTCAGGCTGGGATAGGTATGGCCTCAGATGAACTCACTATACAGAGCAGACAGAACCTCAGTTACACTGAAAAGACCGGTTTCTTTCTTTTCTGAATGAGAAGCACATGAAGCTTGTTCCTTGTGTTGCTCCTGTTAGCATCCTTTGATCACTGAGCAGGCTGGCCCTGCCTCTACAAGGGGGGATGTTTAGAGAGGTGGAACAGAGCATACTACTTAGCATGGTTCTGTTGATCCATTAAAACCCCAGATTCCAGTTATGTGGTTGAAGACAGGGTTTCATTGTGTAACCCAAGCTTGTGTTAAACTCACCATCCTCCTGTGTCAGCTTCTGAAGTATGTAGGTTATAGATGTGTGTCAACACACCATGTTTACATCCAGATTTCTGTTTTGTGAAATGATCCTTTCCATAAGAATCCATTTGGAATTTCCTTTTTATAATCAAAAGCTTGTTGTTTTGTCATTTTCATTGCTAGAATTTAGAAACTACCCAGGGCCGTATCTTTTCTGATCATTCTCCTCCCATTCATCCCATTCATTTCACTTAAGCATTCTCTTCTCATGACTGATAAAATAGTTTGTAGACCCCTCAGGCCAAAGCCCTTCACCTGGATCACAGATCTTTTCACATTTGCATTTTCTACGCAGAACTGTCATTTTATCTCCAAAGTTTCACATTGGTAAGAAAAAATTATAACATTAACCAGTCTTACTAATAAAAATCTTAAGTTTACCAAACTCAAAGCTGAGGTCTCTATCCTGCTTGCTTCTTGACTTGCCTTGGGTCACTCTTATGCCCCTTCTGGCTTACCTCTCACTCCCCCCTCTTTCCCCCAGGATGCAGGATCCCTGGACCACTGCCCTGGCTTCTGCTGGCCTTTCCTCACACCCTCCTCTGTCGCTCCTCCTTTTATAGCATTTGCTTTGAGCAGGTCTCTTGCCTCTGTAATGTCTGCAGCTCACTTTTCTTAGACGAGAAGGCTCTCAACTCTTTACTGTGGTTCTCCAGCAGCACTTGAATGTACGGCTCCGTCCAACGCTTTACTCTCTCTGCCCATCCCTCTTCTGTCTGTTCACTCCCTGCTTTCCTTGACCTCTCTAAACTTGCTCCCAGGGAATGGCTTTTACACCCATTTCTTACGCATTAAACACTGCTCCCTCATGTTTCGTGTTTCAGATTCTGACCGGACGCTGCCTCCTTGAAGCAGTCTTCTGGCCCACCTGTACACAAATCTGTCACTATTTTCTATTCTCATAGTATTTTCTCCACAGTACATTTCCAGTATTACGTTGCTCCTTTACTTAATGTAAGCTCCCCTTCTCTGGCTTTCTACTGTAATATAAACTCTAGGAAGATAGCAACTTGGTCAATATCACTCTCTGTTTTGTCTCCAGAAAAGAATAACAGCCAGAAACTGCAGCCCATAAATGATGCTTGGAACATAAGCCTATATGTTTGACAAGGGGCAAATATTCCAAATATATGAAGCACACCTAAAATTCAATACTAAAAAAAATTAAAATGTACAATAAGTCAAAATAAACATCTTAAAATGGTGACAAGGAATAACAAGTATAAGAAAAAATCAACATCACTAATCATCATGAAAATATATGGTACAGTAAAAACATTTAATATAAAAATGGTGCAAAGATTAGGAGGTACTAGTGAGGGTGTGGGGAAAGGCAATGCTTCCACTGTTGGTAGAAATCGAAATAGTCATTATGGAGAACAGATTGGAGATTAGAGACAGAACTACCATCTAAGAGTGATAGAGTAGGACACCTGATGGTCTCCATATGTAAGCGCAGATTCATGTATCCACACACATGTATATGAATGCATAGCACACGTAAACTGAACACACATCAATATATATTAAATTTGCTAGTAATAAAATCACAGTTCTGATCATGGCTAGTCTTTAGTAACTTTGCAGATTGGTTAGTTGCATCCAGGACAGCTACATGTGATATAGGCTGTCAATGCATTAGCATGCATTCAGAGGACATCTCTCCCACCCAGCTTTGTGACTTTGGAAAAACTGTAAATCTTTGAATAAGTTTTCTCAAATGTGAAGTGTTTAGAAGCTTATGTTGGGATTGTTACTTAACCTAGACAGGGACCTTATCATACACAGTTCCTTTCACTCATTAAGTCTTTTTTGAATGTTAACTACTGTCTTAGAAGACAGTGTTGTTTTTGTGTAAGCCAGGAATAATGCATTCATCCATAGTCAGGGTTTCAGACATAGAGGCCAATAGCTAAGCCATGGCTCTTCTTCATTGACAATAACATTAGACTCAGGAGTTAAGTTTTCTTGATAGCACCTAAGTTTTGAGAAGAGACGTTAGCATACATATGAACTTCCTAAATATACATATATATGTGAATACACACACACATGCACATGTACACATCCATATATATGAAGGGATATCATTTTAGGCTTTTGAACAGTTAAGATTCTGAGTTCAGCTCTGCAGTTAATTTAACACTTCAAAGAGATCAATCTAAAAATTACATTTTTCTTAAACACGTTAATGAAATATTTGACTAATTATAATTTTCTTTTTTCAAAATTTACTAACTTACTAATAACTACTGTTTAAATGGCTACATAAAATATTAGATAAACAAATAGCTAAGAAGCAGTAAGTGCTAACAACACACAAAGTGTCAACAACACGCACACGTGTGCGCGCACACACGCGCGCACACACACATACACACACACACACACACACACACACAATTTCCATGGGATTTGTGAGAAGGTTTTTGTTTCTTTGGTATGCACAAAGTAGGTAAGTTGGTAGAAGAAAACAAAAGTCCTTGTATATCTCAAAAGACAAGCTTAAGTATTACTGTGATGGGCAATGCTAGCAGTGAATTCTGTACCTGAACTAGGAGTTGTATTAAGATGTTAAACTTCTGCTGGCTGGGCTGATTACCTATTTTTGGCCAGACTAAGGAAATAAAAATTGTATAATATTCTGTGGTAAAAAGTGTATATGATAGCACTTGCTGGTTTTAAAGTCATCTCTTCACACATGGTTACAAAAATGAGTCTATCAGCACAGCCCATGTCTTCTGAGCTCACCCCGGCCTTGGTATCAACTCAGTGTAAGCACTTGTAGCATAATAGCCCTGTGCTTACATACAAATCTGTGACAAGCAATTGTGCAACGTTGCCTGTGATTGCAGATCATCTCCATAACTACACAAGCATTTGAAAAACTTGACAAACAGAAGATAATACAAATAGTTACTCTATCAACACATATTTTCATTCTAGAGCTGATATTCAATATATATTATATTACTCTGATACAGACACAAAGTCATCTGAAAAATAATGAAAATTGACTTTGAAATTATCCATCAGAGCATTCTCATCTTCACTGAAAACCATCACAGCAGCTTTCAATGATCTGGTGTAATCAGTGCTTGGGATGAGCTGATTCATCAAAGCTGCAGATAAGAGTCACCAGTGTTGACAGTGGTTACCTTTGGTGTCCTTCACAACTTTTAAAAGCAGTTAATAAAATGATCCCATTTCCTTAATAGTGATAACAAAAGGGAAAGGTTGCAAATATATTCTGATTCCAGGCAGAGATTCTGGGGAAGAAATTAACGTTGCATCTGGATTTAAAGAAATGAGCTGACACATGCTTGGCTGTCCAGTCATATTCCAATCCTAGCTCCACCTTCCTCCAGATGTACAAGGAATCAGAATGCAGGCAGCTGATATTAAGGAACTACATAGAAAGGGACAATTCCCAGCTTTCCATATTGATAATTCAGTCTTAACAGACAGAAACAATGCCCAATGCTTAATATTGCATTTTAGGAGTTCATTGGAGTATGTTTCTTCAGAATTAAAATCTCTGATAAAGGAAGGGCTCCAGAGATGCTACGAAACAAGTGCTTGGTATGATTAACTTAATATATCTCTGATTGCTTTCATTTTACTGCATTTTTTGCATAAAAGACTAAGAAATAAGATCTTACAGCTAAGAACATCTAGAGCGGCATGAAAGTCAGTTAGCCATAATGAGTCATCAATAACCCTATCTCAGCTGATGTCATGGCCTCACTGGACTTCTCTGCTGGTTCTTCGGCAAGGAACCACCTTTCATTTCACTTGAACACTCTTTTCAGCCTCACGTGAAAATGAAATGCCCTCATTTCTCAGAAGCAGCTTTTCTATTTCCTCTGTCCTTGTCCTCTTTGGCCAGTTAGATCAGACCTTCACTGCCTCAGGATACCATGTTTGTTCTAGTATTTCCCAATTCAATGCCATCCTTCACATTAGATGGGTATAGCCTTTCCTCTCATGCCAGATTTGCTATCTCATTCACGGGCTCCAGAACTGACAAAAGTCCTTTGTACTGCTCATGGCCTATTATACAAATTTCAAGTGTTCTTTTAGACATGAATTTCCTTATCGTTTCTCAATCCATTCTGCTGTTGTCGATTCTTTCCTGTGGTTTCTATTATTTTGTTATGAATTATCCATTTCCTTTCAATCTAACTGTTCTCAGTTAATCTTTTGGTTATCAAGTTCAAGGCTCACAATCTCTGTAGAGCTATTAATCATTTTCCCATTGCTTAATTCTATATAGTATTCTCTTCAATTCTTTTCACATCTAAACTACACAATGTAACACTAAATGCATAAGTAAAATTGATATTCTGCATGTAGATGCATGTGTCAATGCACATTATGCACATTTACAGAAATGTCTAAGTTGTTATTATTTCATGTGAATGGGTTTTTGGATTTCCAACTAAGCTGCAAGTATATTGTATTCAGTTTCCCTGTGGTATTATTGATTTTTTTCAGCTTGTTCCTTTTAGAATCTGCTCATCAATAAATGTGTTTTGATTGATTAATCATTATTTCAACTTTAATTTTTTTTGCTTTTCAACTATATGCGTTTTGTTTTTGTCTTATTTATGTAGAACAAGAAGGTATTGATGGAATATTAGATAATTGTTTGTAACTGTATGCCCCTTTCTTTTAGGAGTACACTGGCCCGCTCCATTGACTTTGAACCTGGTCAGTGGGGTATGAGTAGATGTGTGCTGCATCTAAGAAAGAGGTGAGGCAAGAAAGCAAGTGCCTGGTACTCTCTTTACAATGAGAACAGGCTAAGCAAGACTAGGATGCTTTGCTAACCTGGGCCGTAAAACTGGGAGCTGAAAAGAAAGCAGATCTTTAGATGACTCCCAGCTCAGAGCAGCAGCTCTCATGGTTCAGGAATAGAAACTTTGGAGTTTGTTTTCATTTCTAAAATTACTGACTAATACAGATCATTAGACGCAGTCTTCATCATTTTTCAGAGGAGAAAGGTCTAGCTTTTCTATGGTCACTCAATGGAAGAGCTCTGACATGGTTACGGATGGGTGCTTTGCAGATCTCTGCCCTCTGAATTGACTGCCCTTTTGCTATTTCCCAGTTTGAAGAAACACATCTGAGATTTATGCTTAGTGCTTGCTGTCTGAACCCAAGTGTTTTTCTGATCTGGCATTATCTTCTAGTGAGTATCAAGTAATAAAGGGTAAAATTAATGTCACATAGCCAATATCTCTACCTAGAAAATCATGGACCCCTCCTTTGAAGTCAAAGTTTGTCTTGTAAATAGAATGAGATGCTGTGATTCTTTCTGATAGAAATTATTAATCTAAAAATATTGCCAAACTTTATTTCTTAAACAATTTCCTGTCACACAACATTCTAGATTGAAGGTGGATGTATTATCTTTATAAGTTTTTCCCTGTGTTCCACGACAATCATCTCACACACACTTTAATACCAGATGGAGAATTCTAAAGTATTTATCATTCCCTTCATAAAATTCCAATGAAAATATCCATATATATATTTATGCAAATTAGTATTCTAATTTGGTCCCGAAGTACATTTTGTGCTTTAATGTTCTTAGAAATAAGTTAATTTCCACAACTCTATGCTGTTCACTTCCTTAAATGTAGACTAGACTGCTTAGCTTCCATCTTAATTTGTAGCACATCTACTCTATTATATTGGAGAGTGAAAGAAGTTATATACAACAATACTTTACTCTTATTTATGGAGAAATAGAACACATTTTAGACAAGACATTTCTTGTAAGACAACCACTGATTGGAACTGTTTTCATATAATGATTTTTGTAACAGAAAGAAAAATGTGATGCACCGGACAGTGTAACTAAGTATATTTTTAAAGTCTAAATTCCCTCCTTTTTTAAATTTAGACCATTTAATAGCCTTACCTTTGTGAAAAGACATCTCGGTAGGGGCTGCCATGCTGCAGTGCAATCCCATACCCCCGGTCAGCAACAGTATTCCCAACGGTGTAGAAGGAGCAGTCTGGGTCATTGATAGCCACATATTCCAATACAGCTGCATCCCATACAAAAGCATAGTTTCCATATTTTACCTGTGAAATATGAAGGAAGGATTAAAATAAGACTTACGGTTGAAAATTACATAGAATAATAAATATTACAATAGTATATGCAAAAATTATAGAATACGTGTGTTTAAGGAAACTCATATTTGAGTTTCTGTTAGTCTATAGCTCTTTACTTCTAGAAATGTGAGAAGGTAGAACACTATCCATGCTTCCAGAGAACATGGCTTGTAATAAGAGGATCCTTGAGTTGTAGATGTCATGTGGATTGGAAGAAGGTTAAAAGCATGTCTCTGAGTTTGCATTGAGCCTTGCTACTTAGATTTTCATGAGGGACAATTAAAATCTATGATTCTAGAATTATTAAGAGATGCTGACTTGGTTAGGTTCCGAGGCCGCTAAACTAGGCATCTTTCTTCATAGTCAATACAGCTTCCTCATGACCCATGTTTTACATAAAAGCTCACAATTCCCATTAAGGAGAAATTACTAATACCACTCCACCCGCAGTCCTCACTTTGTTCTTCTGAGTTCATGTCTTTCCAAATACAGATTGTGGAGCTCTTACAATTGGAGATAAAATAAATCTCTCTCAAATGTTTTGTTGACATGTTAGAAAGTTTTATCTTATGCATTATATTGTCATGTCTTCTTTCCCAAAGAAGCCTTATTTCCCTTGATGGTCATTACAATTAGGAAAACAATTAATTCTACAACAACCTTCTTCATCAATATTTGGGAACATAAATTCATAGTGGGTCATCTACAATGTATTTTAGTAATTTTTTCAGTCAATAATAACTCATATGAGAGCCCACTGTTATGGTTTGGATTTAATATGCCTCGCCCAAAAGATCATGTGTAGTTGGCTAAGGATGCAGCCGGTGGTATGGTTTAGAGTTGGATGGCTCATGAGGCCACGGACTTCATCAGTGGATGAGCTCATTGACAGGCTCGTAGCCGCATAGACTCTTGGGTAGGGCAATTAATAGACCCTTAATTCTTGGCAGCATGTTGTCAGCTTTGGAGATATTTCTTGTCCTTGGGCCCTTCCTCTTTGTCCCTGCTTCTTGTCACACCTAAGGTGAAGTGCTCCCCTCCTCTCTCCATGTCCTCTCATCATGATGCCCTCTGCATAAATAACAACCGTGTACAACTATGGTCTGAAACTATGTTCCTTCTACTCTTAAGTTGTTTTCTCAGATGTGAGGTCACAGTGATAAAAAGTAACTGATACACACATTTATCATGAAAGCGATTATGAAGGGGCCGGAGAGAGGGGCTGCTCTTCAAGAACATTGTTTCTTAACCTTCCCAATACTGCAGTTCTTTATATTGTGGCAACCCCTAACCATAAAATTATTTTTGTTGCTGTTTTATAAAACTGTAATTTTGCTACTGTTATGAATCATAATGTGACTATCTGTGGGTTTTTTGATGGTTTTAGGCAACTCATGTGAAAGGGTCATTCAAACCCCCAAAGGGGTCATGACCCATAGTTTGAGAGCCACTGTTATATAGGACCTGGGTTTCATTCTCAGCATCCACATGTTAGTTTACAATGTTCTGTAACTCCAATCCTAGGGAATCTGACACCCACTTCTGTCATCCCAGGGTACCAGGCATGCACATGGTGCATAGACATACATGCAGGCAAAACACTCATACACACAAAATAAAATTTAAATAATTTTAAAAAGGAATGAAATAAGCAATTATGATAAACATCTCAATAAAGTTTATCTAGAAAATATTAAGTATAAAGATAAAATTTAATGAATTCATCGAACAAACAATTAAACCCCAAAGTTACTGTATTTATATTAAAAGAAGAATGTAGCATTATTAAAATGAAAGGGGTCATTGGAGATGGCTTAATGGCTAAACTGCCTGCTATGCAAGCAAAAGGATCAAAGAATCAGATGCCTAGATCTCAGGTAAATGCTGGGTGGGCATGGCAGCTCACCTCTACTGCCAGCCTTGGAATGAGACAGGGACAGGGACAGAGACAGGGATTCTCAGAGCAAGTTGGCTAGAGAGACTAGCCATGTTAGTGAGTTCTGGGTTTGACTGAGAGTTTCTGCCACAATGAATAAGGTAGGAGAGTGATGGAAGAAGATTCCCAATATTAATTTCAGGCCTCAAAATGTCACATACATGCATATGTATCCTCATATCTGTGAACATGTATATGCACATGAAAAAGAAGAAAAAAGAAAATAGAAAGAAAAGCGATATTATTTCAGTGTTAACCAAGTACCAGGAAACTACCTCTTGTAAGGAAGGGAGGCATCATAAAAAACTGAAATAGGGCCAAAGAGATAATTTAGTGTTTAAGAGAACTTGCTGCTTTTCTAGGGAACCCAAGTTTTGTTCCTAGAACCCATATCAGGTGGCTCACAGCCATGCAACGCCACCTCCTGATGCCTCTTGTCTTCTGAAGGATCTAGAGTTACATGTACATACCCACATGCACACAAATACACACACACATGATTAAAAATAATAAAAAATAATCTTAAAAATGTTGTTTCACTTGATTCTTTGCCAGGTATGGTGGTGTACACCATTAATCCTAGAACTCAGGAGGCAGAAGCAAGAATACTCTCTGAGTGTGAGGCCAGCTGGTCTATGCTACTGAGTCCCAGGCCAACCAGAGCTACACAATGAAATGCTCACTCTCTCCCTCTAAATAAAAAAATCTTTAAAACCTTTGCCAATAATTAACACAGTTATTTATATTTATTATTATTTTTTGTTTTCTATGACATGGTTTTTCTGTGTAGTCGTGCCTGGTCTGGAACTCACTTTGTAGATCAAGTTGTCCTCAGACTCAGAGATCCAACTGCCTCTGCCTTCAGAGTGCTGGGATTAAAGCAGTGAATCAGGACTGCACAGATCATTCATCTGTTTTTAAACCAGGAGGTAATCATCATTTTCAGTGAAATATACTTTCTTCAGGCAGGCACTATGGTGCATGCCTTTAATCCCAGAACTTGGGAGGCAAAGGAAGGTGGATCTCCATGAATTTGAGGCCAGACTGGTTTATATAGTGAGTGCTAGGACAGTGAGAACTACCTCGTGAGACACTATGTCAGAAAAACTATAAAGAAATAAAGAAATATAGAGTCCTACCAAAAGCAAACCATTAATAACTCTAATGGTGTTGCCAACGGATCAAGAGAATGATGTCTGCTATTACTTCAGCTTGACACTATGGTGGTATATTAGCCTGTGCAATAAAAGAGGGTACTAGAACATGATTTCATTCTTTCAGGAAAAATTTGTTATGAGGTAGAGACAAAATTATATTATTTTATAACATAAAAAGCCTGCAGGAATTAACAGAACAAGTATTTGAAAGTATTTTAAGACAAGGACTAACTATAAGTAGGCTGTCTTATAACTTACCAATAAAAATATATTTGAGAAGAATATCCACTTACAATAAATACAGCTACTTAGTAAAAATTTGATAGCCTATCATTTGACCCTACATAAAAGAGTCTTAAAGACAATGCAGAAGAACTTGTTTTTATCTAAGTGTAGTATATCTCCCAAAGTCTAGATGCACAGTTGAAAAAAATATACATATATATATACATATATGTACATATGTATACATATATATAGTATTCCTCAAGTTATTTGAGAATTTAATACAATTTCAAGATTTTTTCTTTTCTTCCTTCCTTTGTTTCTTTCTTTCTTTTTTCTCTTTGAGACAGGGTCTCACTATGTAGCTCTCCTGGAACTTACTATGTAGACCAGGCAGGCCTCGAACAAACAGAGATCCACCTGTTTCTGCCTCCTGAGTGCTGAGGATTAAAGGCATGTGCCACCATACTTGTACAATTCTAGATTTAAAAAGAACAGTTTAAGGCCTATTAGTCACCTTCTATGGCTTTAAAATCTTTGCTTTTTCAATAAAAAGCTTCTCATGAAATAACAAATGAACTAAAACTGTTAGGGCAGTTCGTCAGACTACAACCATCACAATCACCAGAGGATTCTTGTATTAGAAAGAAAGATACAAAATCACATTGCAGATTTGCTACATTGAATATTGGAAGCTTAAAACCTGGGAGTATGTTTCAGCAACTCTCGCAGAGTATGCATAGCCTTCCTTAAATATTTCTGTTGCTACTGATGAAACGCCAGTGTAAGGAACCATTTTCTACAGATAAAGTGTAAGAAAAATTAACAGGGAGAGAATCCTAGAGTACTGATGTAGAAGAAACTGGGAATATTTGACTAAAAGTTTCCCCTGCACTGAATCTCATGTCTGCAGATTTATTCCATAGTTTTTTTTTCTTTTTCTCATCCTTTGTATCAGACATCAAATGTCTGGTCTATTTCCAGATTCCTCTGTCTAACTCTATGATTTTTGAGATATATCAGTGACATTGAAACTTCCTCTAGGAACCCATTTTGACCTGTTCTCTTCTGTGTCAACAGCCACTATGTCTTCTAGAACTCCTTCCAGCTTCTTTAGAATGGTCCTCCATGCTTGGGTACATCCCACTATGCTAACTAGAAAAGTGCTCTAGGGCTATCGGTACTACGTTGTGAGCTGTGACATTGCACCTCAATGTATGGCAACATTATTGTTGCTGTTACACATGCTATTTCTAGCAATTTAATGTTAGGAAGCTTTATGAGTGAATTTTTAAAGAGAAGTATTAAGATGGTGTGATGATAGCCTGTAGCAACACCAGTGAAACAATTTTTAAAATGTTCTTGACATTTTTCATTGCCTAAAACATGCAATCACTGCCCTTTGGATGGTTTTAAACTATCGAATTAAAACCATTGAGAAAATACTCATTAGCAAAGGCTACAGTCATCCTTCAAGGGAGAAAATAATTGAGAGGCTGGTCGAGGAAATGACCAATCCATCTGACTAGGTGGTGGATGTTTCACAAAATTTCCACTAGCTTTTGTTGTTGAGATCATTTTGGATTAGCAGCTGAACTGAATGTCACTGATATATTTACGAGTGTGGGGCTTCACTCTAGGTTATGCAAAGGGTGAAAGTATATCTGAGTGCTTCCTCTTCCTATTTCCCTGACCACGTGGTGATACATTTTGTGATATCACAATTGTGATAATCGTGAGGAAGACTACAAAGTGATATCTACTGCCACTGTTCTCCATGTATGGACCCCAAAGTAGAGATATGAAGATGCCATGATATACTATTAGAGAAAGGTAACCATCACTGTTAACCTTTTCACCCAGCTGGGAACCATGCAAGCCACGATAATGACTGGTCTGACAGGATATATCCATTTGTGCATAGTCACATGAATGTTTTGGGAGTAACCAAATCCTTTCTAATTGGATCTAAGGTCCGCTCCATGAGATGGAAGCCAATGCTGAAACTGTTAATGGGGTTAAGAACTTGTGGTCTTTGTCCATAGGAGAGAATGTAATACTATTATTTCCTTAAATGAACATAGTTTTAAAAAAGACTTTTTTTTTGGTGATTTTTTTGAGATAGGGTTTCTCTATGTAGTTTAGGTACCTGAACTGGATCTCACTCTGTAGACCAGGCTGGCCTCAAACTCACAGAGATCTGCCTGGCTCTGCCTCCTGAGTGCTGGGATTAAAGGTGTGCACCACCACCACCACCACCACCACCACCACCACCACCACCACCACCACCACCACCACCACCACCCTGCCTTTAAAAAGACTTTCAATGACTTATTGCTATATCCATAGAACATAGAAGGGTGCATCTCTCACTCCTTATCAGAGAAGCTTCTTCTTGAAGTAGATGGCAATTGATACAGAGACTCATCACCCCCAAGTGGTAATGTATAGAGAAAACCACGAGACTATGCCGTGCTCAGCCCTGACTGAATGCAGCCATTTCCCCAAGGCTGAGGACACTTGGTGGAAGAAGGGTTAAAAATAACCTACGAGCCAAAGAGAAGGGTGCCTTCAAGAAAACCGTCTCCTCTGGATACAGCAGAAGGGTTGAAATTATAAATCTACAACAGTTGTGACGACATGCACAAGACTTGCAAAGCTTGAGCCAGACAAAGTCCTAGCATGGAGGCATGTGGGTGGGCACACAATCCTACCACTATCTGAAGAGCTCTGGGCATTTAATAGCTTCTGCAAGAAGGGCAAATCGTCTTTCTTCAATGATACGACCCCTGGTAGGTGATGACAGTCCAGGGAAAACCCCACTTCTAAGAGTAAAAACTGGAATTGGTGGGGAAAAACGAAGAAAATTCAGAGTTGGGTGGGTAGGGGGGATATAGGAGAAGTCATGGAGTCATGAATATGATAAATACATTGTATGAAATTCTTCTTTAGTAGAGATGTGGGGATGATCTCAGATGAATTGGGGGAGGGGAAGCCATTATCAGAATAAATTGCATGCAAAAATTATTTTCAATAAAATAAAAATAGAAAATAACCCACTACTTAAAGACAGGTACTATTGTGATGGGTAGACATTGAATTTACTGATGTTCAAGACAGTAAGCCTCATATAAGCCCCTGAGGTACAATTAGAATGGGGTAGCCCACAGAGAAGTCTTATTAGATTCCTACAGTATAGTCACATAATTGCCTTAGGTTCAGCTTAAAGATTTTCTCCTAAGTTCTGTGCTGACAGTTTTCATGCATCTTCTAAGACCCTGAAACTGAATTTTGGAGGGTTATGTAAATCTTGAGCATCTTTCCTTAATTTGTTTACAGCTGGGTCATTGAGACAAGTCACACAATTGTTGTAGCATACTGGGTTGTCATGTGCACAGCTTCTGTTTAAAGTGACTTAAACAGAAAGGAAATTCATTTTCATGGAGAGGAATTGGGATAGTTTGCTTAAATATTCCAATAACTGAAATAGTTGAACAAAAATTCAAATATTTAAGTTCCATATCTATGTACCTAACTGATTAAACATAGATACTCCACGGAGAACACTTCTTGTTCATGCACACTCTACTAAGCTAATCATTGTTTTTGCAAGTTTCTTTCTGTCAGATGAGGAAATGTAAACTTTCAATGTTATTTTCTCAAATATTTGCATTTCTGGCCCAGTAAGGAGAATCGAAAGTGTATTTTAAAACGTATGTTCCTCACTGTGCCGTGGATGATGACATATTTCTTTCTCTCTGTAGACTGTCCTGGTTGCTCTGCTCCTATTCCAACATCCCCGTTGTGAAATGATGAAGAAAGAACTTGGTAGTTGGTTAGGAGGTACCCTCCATGTTAATCATAGAAGCCCACACTACAGGCAAATACACTTACCGTCTACCAACCCACCAAAAGTTGATTAGGAGGTACCCTCCCTGTTAGTCATAGAAGCCTACACTATAGGCAAATACAATTACTGTCTACCAACCCACCAATCTTGATATGTATTGAGAGATCCATATTCATTCTTACATGAAGCTCTAATTTAGTCAGTTTTTATAGGCTCACTTTAAAACCTATAAAGTCATGGAAAATAGCAGTTGTAATCTTTTCTTTTACTAAGAAAAAAATCACTGGAAACAGTTTTAGAAAGATGACATTTAAACCAAAATAGTAAGATAAGATTTTTTCCTTATTGACAGCATCCAGTATTTCTTCCTTCCTTCCTTCCTTCCTTCCTTCCTTCCTTCCTTCCTTCCTTCCTTCCTTCCTTCCTTCCTTCCTTCCTTCCTTTTTTTAAAAAAAGATTTATTTATTTATTATGTATACAGTGTTCTGCCTTCCTGCGTGCTTGCAGGCCAGAAGAGGGCACCAGATCTCATTACGGATGGTTGTGAGCCACCATGTGGTTGCTAGGAATTGAACTCAGGACCTCTGGAAGAACAGCCAGTGCTCTTAACCTCTGAGACATCTCTCCAGCTTCCTTCCTTCCTTCCTTCCTTCCTTCCTTCCTTCCTTCCTTCCTTCCTTCCTTCCTTCCTTCCTTCCTTCCTATTTATTTATTTATTTATTTATTTATTTATTTATTTATTTATTGGTTTTTTGAGACATGATTTCTCTGTGTAGCTTTGGAGCCTTTTCTGAAACTCACTGTCTAAGCCCAGGCTGGCCTCGAACTCATAGAGATCCACCTGGCTCTGCCTCCTGAGTGTTGGGATTAAAGACATGCGCCATCACTGCTGGCCCAGTAATTTTTTTTTTTTTTACAAGAACAGATAACTTGTAAGGGATCTTTTCAGATTTATAAAATGCCCTTTCCCATGAGTTTCTTTGCTCTTTCCAACACTTTGAGACAGCTGATTCTACAACACCTACGTCATAAGTGCAGTGATCCAGCTTTCTCTAAGCGGTATCAGTGACCAGTGGTTGATTTGGAACTCAAGCTCAAGGCCATCTGCTATGCTCCTTTCACAATATTAAAGACAAAATTTCATGGAGACTTTGTCCACAGGAAAGCAAAGGCAGGTGAGATACAGTAATCTCCGCCTTTAAGGCATAGAGCATCGAATTTGAAAAATAACATTGATGTAAGTAAATATATTGTAACACAAGATGTGACAAGAACCATGAAGAATAATGCAGCTCCTTTGATGCTCTGTAATCACACTAGTCAGATGAAAGAACTGAGAATTTAAAAGAAAATGTTGGCATTTGTTGAAACCATGGGAATGGATGACTGTGCTTTCTGTGATTACAAAACCCGAAGGCTTGCTGATTCTGTGACCATTCCTAGCTAAGCTTTTCTGATTCTCGGGATTGAAATGAAAAAAAAAAAAAAAACATGTTTAGCAATTTAACTAAGCCCAAGAATGGAAATCTTTAAAATTAAAAGATCTGAGACTAAGTCAGCAAAATAAATTCTAATCTTGTAGGCCAAACTTCATTATAATTTTAACTAATGGTCAGTAGTGGATGAAGTGATGAAGTGGGCGTGAGTTACAGGTTAATCATACAGAGTTATGATTAACCCAGAATCGATCCATAGTGGTCCTTGTAATTCACTGCCCATATAAGTCCTCAAGATGAGATGGCCTTAATATTTATTACATCTGGACCTAAATATTCCTCTAAAGGAAAATTGATAATTTAAAAACATTCATCACTTTTGAACTTACACAACACAGTAAATCATGGTCAAGTCCACATTCAAGTGTTTAGGATTCACACACACGCATGCACGTATGCATGCACGCACACATTTATTCAGATATAGGTATGGTTTTGTTTACTGCTGCTTCAGTTATAGATCTACCATATTTTGGTATACTTCATATTGCAATTTCAATTTGTGCTCTGAGATAGTCATCACAGGCACAAACTTTCATAAACAAGATATGAAAATGTTTAAAATAAATCAACACAAACTTTTTAAGAATGTCTTCTTTTAAAACACACACATGTACTAAATAAATAAATGTACTAAATTAAGGAATGACCGTTGCTAAAATGTTTATGATTCACATTCTGAAGTGAAGGACAAAAGAAAGTCCTTCTCTATGATGGAAAAACATTGAAAATGATAGTGCATAAAAGAATTACATTAAAACAAAAATATTCTTTTCTATACTTGTTTAATTACATTTGAAGAAACCACAGGGAACCTGGCAAAGGGTGAGCTGATACCCTTAAATTGTTCAATGTTACATGTGGATTGGAACAAAAATCTCAATGAAAAGTTGTGGTGGTATTGTATTCCCCAAAATATTGTGCACCCTAATAAACTTATCTGGGGTCAGAGAACAGAACAGCCACTAGATACAGAGGCTAGAAAATGGTGGCACTTACACCTTTAATCCTTGCCTTCTGGAGGCATGGACCTCTATGAGTTCAAGGCCACACTGGAAATAGCCAGGCATGATGACTCTCACCTTTAATTCCAAGAAGTGAGCCTTTAATCCCAGGGAGTGATAGTAGAAAGCAAAAAGATATATAAGGCATGAAGACCAGAAACTAGAAGCATTTGGCTGGTTAAGCTGTTAGACTTTTGAGCAGTAGTTCAGCTGAGATTCATTCTTAATAAGGACTCAGAGGCATCCAGTCTGAGGAAACAGGATCAGCTGAGGAATTGGCAAGGTGAGGTAGCTGTGGCTTGTTCTGCTTCTCTTCCAGCATTCACCCCAATAACTGGCCTCAGGTTTGATTTTATAAAAAGACCTGTTAAGATTCCTACTACAAAAAGTAAACATTAAAAAACTAAATAATAGTATTTTGGAAAGCTAGGGATATCTCAGTTTCTTTATTAACACTGTATTTTGGAACCTACCATTGACTTCTCCAAGATCAAATTACTTTCCTTATTTATAAGCATTTTTTTTTCTGAGAAAGAGAATTTGTACCTACATTGTCAGGGACATGATTCAGTGTGTTTATCGAGACAGACATCTCAGTCATGTTTACTCTACATGATGATTTTAAGAATGCTAAGGCTGAGACTGATCTTCAGCCTGTGGCATCATTGTGAGAGCTGGGGGCATATCTCTTCAAAACTAAACCCTGCTCTTCCAACAGGTGAACCATGCACTGTTTTAACACTCAAGCGTTTTCACAGAGCGCATGCAGTTAGTTGGATGTCATCACATAACAGTGGTGCTAGACTCAAGGACACTGGGCTTGAAAGAGCCACGAGTCACAGGGGATTTCATGTTTGACCACAGAAAGAGAGGAAGGCTTTGAGCTACAATGCTGTCCTGTCTGCAAGATATGCTAGGGCAATGGTGGCACAAAGTTTGTAGGAGTAACCAATCACTATTTGATTTGATTTAAGGCCCACTTCTCAAGATAGAACCCGTACTAGACATTGCTTGGGTGACCAAGAGCTTAAGACTAGATAGCCTAGGGACCTACTAGAAAACCAAATACTACCGTTCTAAACAAACTGAAACAATCCCCAACTTCAAACCAAACCAAACCAAGCAAACAAACAACCTCAAAATAAAACATAGCAATAAATGACATTCTGCTATTTTTATAGATCCTTGCCTTGCTCAGCCATCACCAGAGAAGCGTCTTCCTGCAGCAGATGGAGACGAATACAGAGACCCTCAGCCAGACATTACAGAGAGAGAGGGACCTTGGAACATTCCACACTAAAAGGGATGTCTCCATCAAATGCATCTTCTCAGGGCTCAGGAAGAGGAGGCAGAAAGAGTGTAAGAGCCAGAGGGAATGGTGGATACCAAGAAAATGTGTAAAAGAGCTAGGGATGACTTTTTAAGTAGACACACTCTGGAAATAACCCACTAACTCACTCTTCTTACAATATATTAATGTATTCATGAAGGCTGAACCTTCACCACCCTACTTCCCATACAACAGTGATCACAGGTCAATAGATTGTGGGGGAGACACGAGCTAACAGTATTCATCTGATCGTATAAATACAATGCCAATGCTGGGTTGCTTTCTTGACTGGAGCAAATGAGCCAGAAGGGATGAAAGCAATTAATCAGTCTTGTAGGTAGCTAAACTTTACTCTGTGAATGAACTAGAAAGGGATTTGTCCTAGTCATTTAACTATTTTTGAAATTTTTGTGTGATAATTGCCTTAAACTTTCATTTTTGCATGTAAATCCCTTCAGCTATATTTTAATTTTTGATAGGAATATTTTTATGCATTTTAAGTTCTTTTTTGTTTGTTTAAAGATTTATCTTATTTATTTATGCATGTGTATATTTGTGTGATTGTTATGTGCACATGCCTGTGCAGGTGTGCATGCCTCTGCACACACAAGGAAGAAATCAAACTATGACTCATTCCTGGGAGCAGAAGTTACAGACGTTTGCAGGATGCCCAACTTGTCATTTGAGTGCTAGATAGCAAATGCTCATAAAAACACTTCTCAGCCCTCAGAAAGGGACTGTGTTAATCTAAATATATATCCAGGCCTCCTTTAGAGGTGATGAAAATTAGTTTTCTATAATGGAGTCCACTGGCTATACAAACCACTCTTAAGAGCAGGCCCCATAGTCAGGCGGTGGTGGTGCAGGCTTTTAATCCCAGCACTTGGGAGGCAGAGGCAGGCTGATGTCTGGGTTTGAGACCAGCCTGGTCTACAGAGAGAGCTCCAGGAAAGCTGAGGCTACAAAGATAAACTCTTTCTCAAAAAACAAAACAGAACAAAACAAACAAACAAAAAGAGCAGGCCTCCATGTCCAGGTCTTCTTCTTCTCCTTCTTCCTCTTCTTCCTCCTCTTTTTCTTCTTCTTCCTCTTCCTCTTCTTCCTTCTCCTCCTCTTCCCCCATTTCCCTCTTCCTTTTTTTCCTCCTCTTTCTTTCTGAACAAGTCTTTTGTTTATATATTTTATGGTTTCTGTTCTTTCAATTTTTAGGAGATTTCTGTGTGTGCCAATGTGTGTGTCTCTATGTCTATGTATGTTTCTTGTGCTTTTTCTTTGGTCCTTTGTCTTTCTGTCCATAGTTTGTTTTTATTTTATGTTACTTTTTTCTTTTGGATTCTTGTTTGTTTTCTTTTTTGCATTCTTTTTTTATTATTAAGAGATTTTTCTATTCATTTTACATACCAACCATAGATTCCAAAGTCCTCCCTCCTCCCACCCCTCACCCTTCCCCCACAACCCAATCACCCATTCCCACCTCCTCCAAGGAAAGTTCTCCCATGGGGAGTCAGCAGAGCCTGGTACATTCAGATGAGGCAAATCCAAGCCTCTCCTCCCTGTAATAAGGCTGCACATAGTGTCTCACCATAGGCACTAGGCTCCAAAAAACCGGCTTATGCACTAGGGATGGTTCCTAATCCCACTGCCTAGGGTTCCCCTAAACAGTTCAAACTAAACAACTGTCTCATCTATCCAGAGGGCCTAGTCCAGTATCATGGGGGCTCCTCAGCTATTGGTCCACAGTTCATGCATTTCTACTAGTTTGGCTGGCTGTCTCTGTACATTTTCCCATCATGATCTTGATGTCCCTTGCTCATAGAATCATTCCTCTCTCTCATCAGTTGAACTCCTGGGACCTGGCCATGTATCTCTGCATCTGCTTCCATTAGTCATCATAGAGGGCTCTATGATTACAGTTAGGATATTCAGACATCTGATCACCAGAATAGGCCAGTTCAGGCACCCTCTCAAAGACCTAGCTATACCACTTTTGGGCATATACCCAAGGAATGCTCAATCATAACACAAGGACACAAGTTCAACTATGTTGATAGCATCATTATTCATAATAACAAGAACCTGGAAACAACCTAGATGCTCCTCAATTGAAGAATGGGTAAAGAAAATGGGGTATATATACACAAAGGAGTACTACTCAGCAGGGAAAAACAATGACATAATGAAATTTGCAGGCAAATGGATGGAACTAGAAAATATCATCCTGAGTGAGGTAACCCAGACTCAGAAGGACAAACATGTTATGTAATCACTCCTAAGTGGATACTAGATGTAAAGCAAATGATAACCAGACTGCAACCCATAGCTCTAGGGAGACTAGCTAGCAGAGAGGACCCTAGGAAGGATGCATGGATCACCCAGCGAAGGAGAAATAGATGAGCTCTACATGGGCAAACTGGGGGTGAGGGGGTAGTGGAGGGCAAGGGATGAAGGATGAGAACATAAGTGAATGGGAGGTTCGAGCTGGAACAGGGAGAGAGTGGGAGAGCAAGGAAAAAGATACCATGATAAATGAAGACATCATGGGAATATGGAGAAACAGAGTGCTAGGGAAGTTCCCAGGTATCCATAAGGATGACCCCAGCATAGACTCCTGTTTGTTTTCTAATGAGAGAGAACAAGAAAAGATGTGGATTCAGGAAGTTAGGGAGGTGGGGAGGTGGGTGAAGCTGGGGCAGGGGAAACCATAATCAAAATATAGAGTATAAAAAATAAATTTAACAAAGAAATAAAAGAAATGATGGATACCCTTTTTGTAATTCTCAAAGCTCTGAAATTGAAGTCACACATTTTACTATAAATAACAACTAAAATCCTTACAACTATTGCTTTTTTCTAGGATTCTAAACCTGAATAACTATTAGAAATGAGTTTGAAGTTTTGTTCAGTGACATACTTGGACTTGTGGAACAAGTGTTGGCCTCTAGAAAAATATTTCTAAAGAGATAGCTTCTAAGATGGCTGCATATTTTGACATTAGATGGTGTGAATTTTTAAAGAGAGACATCCCTGTTCCTATTTACATCAGAACTTTAGTTAAAACAGAAAACAATCATCACATTGTTCCTGAAAGACAATATGTTGTATTCAGACTTTTAAATGTAAGCATGCAATTATACAGTCACATAAATTGTGGTGTGTATAATCTTATAAACACAGTTTGTCTCATGAAATCTTAACCTAATGGATGATTTAGACTGCTAGCCATTATTTCTATGTAATATTATAACTGGGTATTTAGAATAAAACACAAAAATAGCATGGCTCACTATGTATGGAATGTTGTCCTTTGAGGTATTCCTTTCTGTAACCAATCTCCATATGAATTAAGAATAAAACTGTGTATAATTTTTTTAAAAGAGAGAAGAAAAAAGCCACAGAATTGGAGAGCAAACAAGAGAGATGTTACTGAAACAAAGCTGTAAAATTATACAGCTGTACTGTGGAATAGAAAGAACATGCACTGTTATTTGCCATTGAATGTGTTTAATACTCATTTATTCCCTGTTTCAAAATTTTACATTTATGAGTCTTAAAAATGTCTATAGAGCTGGATTATGATGGTACACACCTTTAATCCTAGCATTTGGAGGCTGAGGCAGGCAGATCTCTGCAAGTTCAAGTCTAGCCTGGAATTCATAGTGAATTCCAGGACAGGCAGAGCTACATAGTGAGACCCTGTCTAGAAACAAACAGGCAAACAAAAATGCCTACAAATGTCAGCGTCAAATACAGAGCTAAAAAAGATTCAATATAGTTATTTTATCAGTACACAGAAAAATACTCAAATATTGTTGTAATTTATATTATACAATAATATGGAGTTATATCATCATAAATGTTTTTGATATACATTATATGTACAATATAAATTATTTAAAGAAGAAATATAAATCTGTTTAGTTACACATTATTTACTATTGTATTTAATATGAATTAACAATGTTTAGTGATATCATTCTTGTTTTGTCTAAATAATAACATTCTAAACAAAGATAAATATTACAGAATCATGTATCATTTCAAATGTATATTTTCACAATTTATATTAAAGTCATAACACACACAATTATTATCCGTTTTAGGGATGGGCTTTTGACTGAAGCAGCTGTGTTCTGAATTGCTTTCCTAAAAAGTTAGTGTGTTAATAATGGTGACTGGCATAATTGGCAGGAACTAAGAAACATAATCTTTCTTTTATTTCCTTTTTTGTTTTACGGTTGTGGATTGAGCCCAGAGACTCATGTATGTTCAGCAAACACACCATTACTGAGCTACACCCCTGGCCCAGAAACTCATGTATGTTAGGCAATCACATGATTACTGAGGTTGAGCTACACTCTGGGCCCCTGAACTCATTTTCTTGAAAACTCTGAACAGTACTTTATAATGAGATTAAACAGTTCAAATAAATATAAAATCCTTATGAAAAGAAAACTAGAAGAGTGTATATAATAGATGTATGAAATGAATTTTATACAAACTCTGAACTCCAGAAATTATACACACAAAGTTATACTCTTTACATAGAATAGTTCAAAACAGATTTCTCTGATAATACATTTCAGTTAATAAATGACTGATAAATTTTAGAATGCAGTGGACAAAAGGTGAATATTGTTAAGTAGAAAAGAATAACAGCTGTGAAAAGAAGATGGCTAAAAGCTTCTGAAGAGGTAATTCAAAATGGAATAGATCTGTATGCCCTACCAGCACCGGAAAACAGTGGTTGTGCCAGTACCAAAGAAATCGACAGCAGGCCACTGTTTTAGATCTATTGGTCTGACATTTAGTGTCTATTGCTGCTGAGAAGCATGGAAAAGTGCATTCTCTCACATTGCTGGTGGAAAATTGTTATACTTGCTTTTTTTTTCTCCCTAAAAACTACATCTATTTACAACCGCTTTGGAAATCAATATGGCGCTTTCTTAGAAAATTGGGAATCAATCTCCCCCAAGATCCAGCTATGCCACTCTTGGGCATATACCCAAGAAATGCTTCAATCATACCACAAGAGCACTTGCTCAGCTCTGTTCATATCAGCATTGTTTGTAATAGCCAAAACCTGGAAACAACCTAGATGCCCTTCAACTGAAGAATGGATAAATAAATTGTGGCACATATACACAATGGAATACTACTCAGCAGAGAAAAACAATGACATCATGAGGTTTGCAGGCAAATGGATGGATCTAGAAAAAATCATCCTGAGTGAGGTAACCCAGACTCAGAAAGACAAATATGGTATGTACTCACTCATAGGAGGATACTAGATGTGGAACAAGGATGACTGAACTGCTACTCATCAGCAGGGAGGCTACCTGGAAAACAGGTCCCCAAGAAAGACACGAGGATTGCCCAATGATGGAGAAATGGCTGAGATCTACATGAACAACCTGGACATGAGTGGGAGCAATGAAGGGCGAGGGTCCAGGGAAAAAGCACCTGTGGGAGCAGGAGATCCCAGCTGGATCAAGAACAGAGAGGGAGAACAAGGAATAGGAGACCATGGTAAATGAAGACCACATGAGAAAAGGAAGAAACAAAGTGCTAAAGAGGCCCAGAGAAATCCACAAAGATACCCCCATAATAGACTGCTGGTAATGGTTGAGAGACAGCCGGAACTGACCTACTCTGGTGATGGGATGGCCAAACACCCTAATAGTTGTGCCAGAAACCCCATCCAAGGACTGAGGAATGTGGATGCAGAGATCCATGGCTAGGCCCGGGGTGGAGCTCCAGGAGTCTAACTAGCAAGAAAGAGGAGGGTTTATATGAGCGAGAATTGTTGAAACCAAGGTTGGATAAAGCACAGGGACAAATAGCCAAATGAATGGAAACACATGAACTATGAACCAAAGGCTGAGAGGCCCCCAGCTGGATCAGGCCCTCTGAATAGGTGAGACAGTTGATTGGCTTGATCTGTTTGGGAGGCATCTAGGCAGTGGTACCAGGTCCTGTGCTCATTGTATGAGTTGGCTGTTTGAAACCTGGGACTTATGCAGGGATGCTTGGCTCAATCTGGGAAGAGGGGACTAGACCTCCCTGGACTGAGTCTACCAAGTCGATCTCAGTCCTCAGGGGAGGCTTTGCCCTGGAGGAGGTGGAAATGGGGGGTGGCCTGGGGGGAAGGGGAGGGGGCAGGAAGAGGGAGAACAAGGGAATCCGTGGCTGATATGTAGAACTGAATGGTATTGTAAAATAAAATAAAAGGAAAAAAAAGATAAAGAAAACTACATCTATTCGAATTTAAAAAAAGATAGCCCAGTGATTCTATTCATAGGGTTGTATTCCAGAGGAGGGAAAAGTCAGATTAATGCAGAAGGTCCTCAGTGTGTCACTGTTTACTGTGGCACTAAATTGGATACAGTGGTAATGATCTTTGCTCAAGGGATGACGATGCACCATGAAACATGATGGGACCTTTAAAAGAATTTGTTCATGCCATGCCAGCCTCAGAATGATCTCTATTATTTATTTACAGAATGAGAAAAAGCAAGGCACAGGAATTATTCATAATATAATCTTATATTTTAAAAGCAACAGCAACTCAAAATTACATAAACATGTAAGTATGTGCTAGATGCTATTTTATTATTAGAATACTTAGAGAAAAATATGGACTACTACATTGCATCTTATTGATTGCTTTTTAGTATAGAAAAATGATTCTTGTGGTAAGGAAGAGGAAAATGGTATAAAGCTAAGCAGGGAACTGAAATTATTATGGATTAAATGCCATGTGTAGTCACATTTACACACATATGAATGTTATATTTGCATGCAAATACATGACTATAGACATTTTTTGGGTAAAATTTGTCGAATTGTAATTTATATTAGTCAAAGTCACAATTTTTAGGCACGCATTTACTACCCCAATATCTTTTTGTTGTATCTTAGAATTTTGCTTTGAGGTTGTTGTTGCTGTTCTGTGAGGATTTCACTTGCTGAGACCTCCTGTTTCGGTCTCTAGGGTGCAGGAGTATACATGAGCCACCTTGCCCAGAAACTTCACTTCGGAATTACACTGTAAAGTAAATTACATACTTTAACTTTCATAAGAGTAATTTGACTTTCCTTTCTACATTAATATCATTTAGTTTCATTTTTCATTTAATTCCATAAGTGTTTTTTTTTTTAATCTCTCTCTTGAATATCTATTTTCCTCCTTGGTGAGAATGCTTTCCTGCTCACAGTTTTCTCTGATTCAATCCTTGTTATCCTCTATGATATAGACTAAATCTCTTCTCAGCTCAAGTGTGACTTATCCCTGGAACCTTCTTCATGGCCTGAGGCTGTGTTCATGTCCCTCTTGCATGATCCTGTGGCCTCTCTGTGCTTTCCTTTCATGGCACTATAGGACTGTATCATATCACCTCCTTCGCTTTGCTGAACATCATGTAACTGCAACTACTGGGGTATTGAACTGCTTCCTTTTCACCTCATTCCATCACTTCCCCAGTGCTTAGCCCTAGTACAAAATGAATGCTTACTATTGAGTTACTTTATATCCTTGAATTCTGTTAATTCAATAATCTCCAGCCACCAAACCTCAAACATTGGAAACAACTAATCACAGATAACTAACAACAGAATGTTATGATAGACCATTGAGGAAACATGAATTATTGGTCATTACTATCTGTGATTACTAGCAGCATTGACTCAGAAGATTCAGGTGTACCTGAATTCAGTGATGTAGGTGTAACCCAGACAGCACAGCTCAGTAGAACATTTTGAAATGTTGAGAGTGTTTTGTATTTGTGCTATCCAATATAGTAAGCACTAGTCACACAAAATTACTCAGCATTTGAAAGGTGGGTAGTGTGATTGAGAAAACAAAATATTGATGGTATTTGTGATGGTTAGTATTAATTGTGGACTTGACAGAATCTAGAACCTGAGAGTTAGACCTCTGGATTTGGAGGTGGGGGATTATCTTGATTGCCCTAGAAGAGTTGGGAAAACTCACCCATTGTGCGTGGCACCATTCCCTGGCTAGGGTTCTAGAGTGTATGAGAACAGAAAAGAAATTGAGCAGCACCATGTCTTCCTTTGCTATTTACTTCGTAACGGTGGATGCAAGATGATCAGCTGCTTCCAGTTCCTACTGCTGTGATTTCCCCACCATGATGGACTGTACTATGAGCTAAAATAAATCTTCCTTCCCTGAGTCTAGTAGCTACCATATTGGGCATATCAAATTAAAAGGCATATGTTTTTAATCTTAGGAAAGACATTGTAGAACATAATCTATATCCTTGAATTTCCAAGAGACTCATTTTAAGTAGGTGTAATTATCCCCAATTACACCTTAAGAGCATCTGGAACACAGAATTGTTTCTAGAATGACTACATAGATGCAACCTAGGTGAATGAGTTGCTGTAGGAGGAAGCATCTGCAGCAGGGTGAGTTAAAGGAAAACTCAGTATTTGACTACTGCTCCATCCTGAAAAAGTGGTGCCTGCTCAGAAATAATCTTCTCTAAAAACCAAAAGAGAAGATTTTTCTTCTAAAATGAAGTAAAAACTTAATCTATCAGCTATGAATTAGGAACTGGTGTGTTGGTAAGCTCACTTGCCATGACAGTTTAGAAATGACTGAATTTGGCATTTCTCAATTGTTAACTTGATGTGTTTTGGAAACAGGATATTTCAAGATGAGGATAGCTCATAGTCAATTGCACAAGAACTGGAGTTATAGGCAGCTGTGAGCTGCCTGATATGATGCTTGAAACAGAACGTGGGTCCTCTGCAACAGCAGTAAGAACTCTTTGTGGTGGTATTGTGTTCCCCAAAATATTGTGCACCCTAATAAACTTATCTGGGGTCAGTGACAGAACAGCCACTAGATACAAAGGCGAGAAAATGGTGGCACTCACACCTTTAATCGTAGCATTTCAGAGGTAGAAATCCCTCTGGATCTCTGTAAATTCAAGGCCACACTGGAAACAGCCAGGCATGGTGACACACACCTTTAATCCCAGAAAGCGAGCCTTTAATCTCAGGGAATAATGGTAGAAAGGAAAATATATAAGGCGTGAAGACCAGAAACAAGAAGCATTTGGCTGGTTAAGCTTTTAGCTGCTTAATCTTCAGGCTTTCAAGCAGCAGTTCATCTGAGAGCCATTGGGATGAGGACACAGAAGCATCCAGTTTGAGGAAACAAGACCAGCTGAGAAGTTGGCCAGGTGAGGTTAGCTGTGGCTTGTTCTGTCTCTCTGATCTTCCAGAATTCACCCCAATACCTGGTTGGGTTTGATCTTATTAATAAGAACTTTTTAAGATTCATGCTACAACTCTTAATCTGGGACATCTCTCTAGCCATGATATAAACTTTAAAATCTGTATGTGTTTGAAAATGTGCATCCTAAGTTCTGAAAGACCACAACTGTCAACACAGATTATTATACCTAGCACACACACACACACACACACACACACACACACACACAAACACAAACCATACCTGAAAAAGAAATAAATCTGTGCACAACAAAAAGAGATTAAAGAAATTTATGCCCCAGGAAGATCTCCATAGGATGCTTGAAGAAATACTTCAGACTGAAGAGAAGGATGAATACATCCAAAAGACCATAGAGGACAAATAAGCAAAGGAAAGGAACATTCAAGAAATGTGAGACATCAGGAAAAGACCAAATCTTTGAATTTAGGCATAGATGAAAAAGAAAAATGTAAGGTCAGTGGCATAGAGGAAATCAACAAAATCATAGAAGAGAACTTCTATAAACTAAGGAAATACAGAATTATACAGACACAAGAACCATTCACAGCACCATATAGACAAGGCCAGAAAACAAACTCACCATGGAATATCACCATCAAAACATTAATTATACAGAACAAGGAAAAACATACTGAAAGCTGCAAGAGAAAAACACAAATCACATATAAATGAAAACTCATCAAAATAACAGCTGGATTAAATGAAACCAATAAATGCAAGGAAAAGAGTTCAAGAGAAGACACAAAAAACAGACACTCACTTGTTGGCACACTCAGGAATACTATAAAAACACTAAACTGGAAGTCATAATATATACTCAGTGGATCTGTAAGGTAAAACTCAGAAAATATAAATAAAACAAAATAAAAATAATAAGATAAAATAAAAAAGTGAATAAGGAATTGAACTGAGTGTTCTCAAAGAAGAGATACAAGTGGCTAGTAGATATTTTAATAAGTTCATAATATTCTTAGCCATTAGAGAAATGCAAATTAAAAATCTTTATAAAAAGTAACTGCTGATTTCACAATGGAAACTTAGAAAGCAAAAGAGCCCAGAACAATGTGCTCTAAGTTCTAGAAGGCAATGACTACCAGCCTGGACTACTATACCCAGCAAAACTATCTGCTACAATGGAGGGAGGGAGGAAAACTTCTATGATACAAATAGCCTAAAAAATTCACATCCACTTACAGATCCTTAAAGAAAATACTTGAAACAATACTTAAAACTGATGATAAGAATAAATACAGTCAAGAAACTCAGAAAAAATGAAGCTATAATTAATGAAAATACAAAGCATAACAGCAAACATCAACAAAGCGACTGCAGTCAACCCACCTAATGTTTAAATATTAATGGCCTTAACTCTCCAATCATGAAACATAAACCAGCTGAACTGATTAAGGAAAAAAATCATCTTTCTGTTTCCTTCAGGAAATTTTTTTAGCTTTAAAAATAAGCACCACCTTAAAGTGAAAGAATGGTAACAAGCAAGTAGGATCTGAAAGCAAGTAGGCATTGCCATCCTAACATTCAACAAAATAGATTTCAAACTGTAACTAATCAGAAGAGACAATGAAAGTCACTTCATTTTAATCAAGGAAATGGACAATCAAGAAAACATATTGTATGTTTCAAAATTTGGTGTACCCAGCTTCATATAAAGCATACTACTGGGATTAAAGACACATCTTAACATCAATCCAATACTAGTAGATGATTTAATATCTCACTTCCTCCAATAGACAGGTTATCTGGACAAAAAAAATAAACACGGAAACTTCAGAATAAAATTCCATCTTATATCAAATGAATCTAATAAATATCTACAGAATATTCTACCAAAACACCAAAGAAAATATTCTACACAGCAGCCAATGTAAGGTTGTCTAAAATAAATAATATCTTGAGATACAAAGTAAACTTTACAAATTCATAAACTTTGACATAGTAAATGCATCCTATATGACTGTTATGAAATAAAACTTAAAATCAACAATAATCGCCAAAAGTGCATAAACTCAAGGAGATTTAAAAAACCCTTACTGAATAATAAATGGGTCAAGGAGGGAATCCAGAAATTAAAAGAAATTCTAGAACTCAATGAAAATGAATACATAATACAACAGAACTTCTGGGTCATATTAAAAGCAGTTTTACAAGGAAAATTTATATTCCTAAGTGTATACATTAAAAAAATCAAAACAGAACACAAATAAATGACATAATGAGGCATCTGAAGAATTCTGAAAAACAAGAACAAATGAAACCTAAATCTTTCAAGCTTTAGGTCTTCCATTTTGATAATTAATAATAAATAGAATAATAACATAGGATTTTTTTCTGTTTAATTATGGCAATTTTAAATGTTGAATATAAATTATAGTGAATTAATTTGTATTTCCTTAATAGTTAGCAGTATTAATAAAAATTTAATTAAGTATGTTTTCTTTTGTTCATATGTCTTCATTTATGATGTACTTCTTTAAACCTTTTGCTTCATTTTAATTATATAATTTCCAATTTATTTTAGTAATTCTTTATATATTGAGATTCAAATTCTTTGTAATATATATGTATATATTTATATGTATAGCAAATATTTTCTCCCATTGTATGACTTGCCATTTAAATTTTAGTGGTTTCTTTGAAAAGTAGAATATTTTTTAGTTTTGTAGACTCTAATGTGTCCCGTTTGCTCTTGATTAGAAATGGTGAATTTGTGGAGCAGGTTTTAATTCCACAAGTCCTTCTGCGATTTTTATTGTAATCTTACATTTCCCACCCATCTAATTTGGCAGGATTCAAATTCAAATTTGTTTTAGGCAGCATTAATTTATGATCATCTGTGGCTCTGCAGTCTTTCCTCTCCAGCATTGCCTAGCTCTTTAAGGTGCACACATCACAGTTTGGGATCACCTAAGCATCTGAAGACAGCTTGAAAGCACCATTGGCTTTCTTACCACTGGAATTTCTCCATTTATTGATATTTCTCTAGTTTTCAGTTGCTTTGGAAACCCCAATTTCATCCTTAACTCTATTCTTGAGAGATGGATGTTGTCTTGAGCTGGTATGGACCTGGCCAGGAGTTCAGTGGAGAAGGCATTTTGGGTGAGTTCTTCTTGCACAGTTCCAACGGTCAAATCCATTTACTGCCCCCTTTGGTTAGCAATGGAACCCAAAGATGCTTTTTGCTTTGGTATGAGGATAATCATGTTGTTTTCCAGTGGACTGATAGAAGCAGATGGAAGAGAGTGTGTAAGGCTAATTTTATCTCAAGCTTCCATGATACGTTGGAAGTGATTTACTTAGGATAAAACTACATGGAGTTTCAATGATGATAAAACTGTTTCCACCAGACTTTATGCAATCATCTAAAAGCCCTTTTCACACCAATAAATGCCTGCAATTTACTTCTAATCTATTTACCTGAAGTACACCTGAAGTGGCTGGTCTAATGCTACATTTTAGGTGAAACACTTTAACTCTCCTTATGCTCAAAAGTGCCCATTAATGACAGTGATTCAGAATTTTTTCATCTCCAAATAAGCTCTGCTGAGCACTCTGGTAGTAGATCAGGTGTTGAAACTATAAACTGCTACAGCTTCATGATCAGTTCCATCCAAGCACACTGGCCGGGTCTGGAGTGTCTTCTCACACATCAGAGGGCTGTATGTCAGAAATGAATGAAGATAACCTATTCTCTGGTCTTGAAAATGTAGGGTTGAAGTGGGAGTAAAATATTTTAGCAATATTCACTTATTTATTTATTATATAAATATTTTAGCTTAGAATGTATATGTTATTATTGAGAAATTAAAATAGAAAAGCATTATAAAGGGTTGGAATTATTTAATGACACATTAGAGTGGGTTTTGTATGCCTTCAAGAGATGAACAGCTATAATAAATATAATGTATACTCATTGTGATGCTGCATTTTATGTTGTACTTACTGTATTTCTTATACACAGAGAGAGAGAGACAGAGACAGAGACAGAGACAGACAGAGAGACAGAGACAGAGGTGAATTGTTTGAATAAGATAGAAACAGATATTAAAAGTTAAGAGAAAAAGGATGAGGTCGGAGGGAAAGATAGATTGAAGTTTTGCCTAGACATTCACATTATTACCCTGCCTTCAAGGTGAATGGATTTTGGTAGGAACAAAAATGAATAAATATAAAGGACATTAAAATGCAAACACAAACAATAATTATAATTGAGCTCTTAAGGGAAAATTGCTTAGTATTAGGTTAGAACATAGAGAACAAGGAAGATTAATCAGGAGGAGTTTGGTTAAAAAAAACAAAAACAGCAACTTAAGAGGGAAAATTATTATTTATTGCTTTTTTTCCCCAGCAAGACACTAATTATAAACCTCCTGAGACTGTGGTCTAAAAAAAATCATCTATGCTTAGAAGAGTAAAATACATATTAAAAAGAGAGGGAGAGAGAGTGGGGAAAGGGGAGGAGTGGATGAGTGGAGGAGAGGAAGAACAGAGAGAGACAGTGAGTATTGGGGAGAGGCTTAGAAGCTGGAGGAGACTGAGTCATTCCATGCAGGTGCAGAATAACCTCCATGGAAAGGAAGCAGTAGCATCAGGCAACAGGACATGGGGTCTACTGACCCCACGTGTCTGGAGTCAGGCTGTGTGGGCTGGAAATCTGAAACCTAACAGCTCTTTTATTGGATGGTTTTAGTCTAAAGGAGCTTCTTTCCACAGCTGATGAGAGTCCCTTCTTCGGACAGTTGTCCTACAGGGCGTTTGCGAGAATACACAGAGCAAGCCAGGGCTCACTGTCTGCTAAGTCAACTCAATTTGTTTTGGTCTTTCCTGTGGGTATTATTAAGGAATTGGTGCAAATCCCACTGAGCTAAGGACAGTGAACAGAAAGCTTTCCATGCAAGAGAGGTGACTCTGTCGTTGAAATAGCAAAAATACTATATTCATTGGATGGAAATTTAAGCATGAAATACAGCTGTGGATACAGAATGTACTAAGAACCAAAGGACTAAAATATGGCTTTAAAATAAGTACCTAGCAAGGATTTTCACTGAGGCAGAGAGAAATAATAGAATGTAAAAGAAATGGAAAGAACTGAATGAACCCACACTAACAAATTTGAGAGGCAAAAGAAGATAGTCAGTGAAGAATGTCGTGGGAGTTCTGGGCTGCATGATAGCAAGATTCACTGGAGTGACTGCTCTGATAGGGATGATGAACCATGGAGAAGGATAAGAGGGAAGTACAGGGGGTTTCCTGGCAGAAAAGAGGAATCACAAGCAGACATTAAAATTCATTCTCTTGGCAAGTCAGGCAAAGTGATTTTGCACAGCAGTTTAAAATGTACTGACTCTAAATGCATGCTTAGAGACACTGCAGAAGGTCTTGCCTTCAGCCTCCCTGTCAATTAGATCTTCAAGTGTTCATTGTGACATTTTGAAACTAGAGATTTTTAGAATGTAAATATATAAAAACCACAAAGAGGAGTATGTAGTTTACTTATTAAGAAGGAACTCGCCAAAGCCACAAAACAGTTCTTATACAAAGAAAGTAGGTGTTTGGTTTGCTAAAAAGTATTTACTTTGAGAAGACTTACATGCCTATTCATTGATGTTTATTCAATTAAATGCAGTTGAGAAGACACTGTTTACCTAAAAAAAGCTAACATATCTTTTTGGATCATATTTCTACTTCAAATTTCTGTGTTAAAAGTGTAATTATTTTTGCACGATTATACATCTACTTATTGTTTACTGATAAAATTCTTTTAAATTTTTTCTTCATGCCCCAAAGCAATATGTTTCTTATCAAACCAGACAGTTGAACATTGAGCCAAAATACTATCAAACCAAACACATTAAATACTAAGTCTGACATAGGATTTTAAATTAAACACACCAGCCATAAGCCAGATCAATATTAAATCAACGATGTTGCATGTAGAACAGCCTTATAAATGTCCATAAGATATATTAAATCTAATTTATTTGAAACTAATATCTGAGAATGAAACAGATCACTTTTTGCTAGTAATATATAACTAATCTTTCAAATCAGACACTTGCTAAACAAAACTCTGAGTACCAGTGAATACCACAAAACAAAACAATGTAGCCCAGTTTTTCTTTGAACCTGGAAAAAGTCTTAATATGGTAGCTTTAAATTTCTAAGAAAGCTTAAATAGAAAGAAGGATATTACTATAAGGAGCCGACTAAGAAGGATTTTATATTAAACATATCTCTTTGGGATATTTCTGGGAATCATATATTTACTAGGGATCATTTCCCCCTGAATAGTTAGTTTAATACTGAACTAGACTGAGAACATAGAGAAAAAGATGTCTAAAAAGAGGGGTATAAGCTTTGGAAAGAGTCCTCATTTACAACTCAGTTCTGGGACTAGGAATATAGCTCAGTGATAAAGCACTTGCTTAGCATTTGTGAGATGTCATGTTCAGTCCCAGCACCACAAAAGCCAACACTTAGAACAGCAACACACACAAAATCTCAGTTTTGCTACCTACATGTAGAATGAGCATAAAAGATTCATTTAACTACATGCAACTTCAGTTTTCTAGCCTGTAAAATGTGTTATAACATTTTTGCAGAATAATTAACAATAAAGGCAATGGAAAGGAATTAAAAAGCCAGCACAGCATGACACCACTGCATAACACATAATGGTTGGCCAATGGGAGGGAGGCAGATGCAGGTGATGCTGATCAAATTAATTGCTGGATGTAGATGAATGCAAATAGATCCTTGTTTATCACCCTACACAAGAACCAACTACAAATGGGTCAAGGACATCAATATAATGCCAGATACCCTGAAGCTGATAGAATTCATTGACACAGGAGAAGATTTTCTGAACAGGACACTGAAAACATAGGCATTAAGATCAACAATTAGAAATGAAACCTCACTAAACTGAAAAGCTTCTACATGGCAAAAGACACTATCATTTGGACAAATTGGCAGAATGGGAAGGATTTTTAATCAAGTACATATCCAATGGAAGGCTAATATCTAAAATATATAGATAACTAAGACATAAAGAAAACAAGTAATTAATTTAAAAATAGAGTATAGACCTTTACAGTACTCAAAAGATGACACACAAATGCCTGAGATAAATTTAAGAATTGTTCAACGACCTTATTCATCAGAGAAATACAAATCAAACTGACTTTGAGATTTCATCTTATACCAGTCAGAATGGCCAAGATCAATAAAGCCATGACAGCTCATGCTGGCACGGATGGAGAGTAAAGGGGAACACTCACCATGTTACTGGGGACCAGTAAAACCCTGAAGGAAGAATCTGACAAGGCCCCCAAACCTGAGCTGGCTGATGAAAAGCTGCTCATGTTGTTGACTGACAGGTCAGGCTAAGGTTGAACACAAGAATAGGCCTCATATGTGGACATGAAGACAACTAGGAGCATCAATTAGAGAGGTAGGTTGTTCGTGTGACTATGCAGGTCAGCCGTTTAGCAGCAGGTCCTCTGCTGGAGCCCTGGCTCTGATTTCGCCAACTCTGTAGATGGTAGCAACTCATGGGTGCACTAAACCACCAAGGGAAAGAGTTCACAACTGAAAGCAGAAGGTTAGAAAAGTATCTTAGCACACATGAACAATTTCAGCATGACAATTTCTTATACCTTCCCTTAGGAACCAAGGGTAGATTTCACATGTATATGCCTCAGCTCATAAAGTAGAGTCAGTGTATTTTTTGTGTATTTTTTGTATTCTGCCAATATCCCCAGTACCCATCACTTTTAGAGACTCATCCTGTAGATATTTCTTATGGTTTAAAATTTCAATGCTGCCCAAGTGCTCATGTGTAGAAGGCTTGGTCCATGACTGATGGTGCCACTGGAAAGTCTTGGAATTCTTAGAAGGTAAGGCCTAGTGAGAGGAAGTTAGGTTACTGAGTGTTTGCTACTGCAATAGATTAAAGCACCCCACGCTGCATTTTTTTTTTTTAATTTTCCAGTTACTGCCATTAGGTGAAATGATTTCCTCTGCACCATGCTCCTGCTAAGACACAGTGTGTTGTCACAGACTCAAAACAACAGGGTCAAGGAACTAACTACTGAAACCATGAGCTGATTCATCTGGGGATTCATTACATTGGTGTAAAGCTGGCTAACACAATGCTTATCTTATTATTTTATTAATGTTTTTTATCAACTCACATGTTAACAAATCACCTTTTATTTTTGCTTGTTGGTTAGTCTATTAAATCAAAATGCAAAGTTGTGGAGCCCAGTCCCAATGGATACATCTACAAAACAACTCCTGCACCTAAGGCTTGGGTAACATTGTGGAAGAAGGTACAGAAAGAGTGTAAGAGCCAGAGCATCAGGGAGGTTGCTACGAGATTGTGTCTCCTAATAATGTCAGAAGCTACACTCATAATGTCTTACCAGCAAGACTGCCTAACCTAATCTGAACAAGGACAACAACAATAGACATGCTGACATGGATTGGGGAAAGCTCAGGAGTCCTTAATCCTACATAAAGAATTACAGACAAGGAATATTTAGAGTTGGGGAACTAGTCTTTCCCAGGGAAGAGCACACCAGTTGGTTATCCAATACTAAATGAATGGTCAGCCCTGAAAACATACATGCAAGTAACATTACACACACTGAGCAGGTTGTATTTGTATATTTAGTAGTATAAATGTTTGTGTGTACATTGTGTGTGTGTGTGTGTGTATGTGTAACTAACTGATAAAAAATTAAGCCATGAATTTGAAAGACAGCATTTGAAAAAAGGGATATATGGAGGGCTTGTGGTGAGGAAAGAGAAAGAGGAAATGATGTGATAAATATAATGTCAAAACTAAAAATAGTAATTTAAAAAAGTAAATAGAAACTTTGACAGTTAAGTTATATAAACATTTAGAAATCTAGTCCTCCTAATTCAAATATACTCTAAGAGATGCTTACTACTGCAAGGTAAGTTCACTTAGTGTGAAGAATCTCTGGGTGTATTTTAGGAAATAGGTGGTTTTTTAAAGGTGTGTGTTTTTATGACAGTGTTCTGTTTGGCTTGTGATGTAGACCTGAATTCTAAGACCCTTTCTAATTTAATTGAGGCCCTGTTTTTGGTGCCTCTAGAAATGTGTTAATATTTTCCATCTGCCCCCGTGGCTCCCTAATCTAATATCCCTGCCCAAAGACGCCTTTTTTGTTGGTTGGGTTTTTTCTTTTTCTTTTTCCTCACTATTTTTCAAAGTTTTGAAGTTCTAGTTGTTGCTATTATAGTAGTTTGTTTTCCAGAATTCTGAAGGTCATAAATAAGTTGTTTGGTAGTGCATATGACTGGAAGTGAATTCAAAAGTGGGGATGGAAAGAGCTTGTGTGTACATGGGAAGAGTGGACTTTGCGACCAGAACACTGAAAATCTGGAGCAGAGAGAGGCATGTCTGATGCTGCCTTCCATCTCAGACAACTGTCTCACAGTATGCTTGTTACTGAACCTTTCTGTCCTTGGGTTTATGACTGTGCACTCAAGGACATAAACCAGATATGATACTGTGGAGGGTAGATGCTGGAGTACTGTGACCAGCATGTAGTAAAATGCTGTCAGGAGAATAATTACTTCCTTTCTTTTTATTGTGATTCAGCATCAAGAGGTATCCTAAGAATTGGGTCAGTTTTATTAACAGCAAAAAGTCCACAGCAATGAGGAATTTAATTATAAAGAATAACTCTTTTATGTACTTTTCATCTGAATTTCAGATATTCATGTTCACCTAGAGCCTGAGAAAGGACTATATTTAGAAACAGAATATTTGAAGATGTAATTAAATTAAGAGTAGATAGGAGGATTACTTTGGCTTTCAAATCTCATGTCAGTATACTCAGAGACAGAAAAGGGCACATGAGGATGGTATGAAGACAGGGTGATATGGGCTGAGTTAATGCAAGCTAAGGAGGACCCCAGCCTCCCAAAGCTGGGAGAGCCACAGAAGGGTTCTTCTGTAGAGCCTCCAGAGGGCAAACCTTAATTTTGAACCTCTAGTCTCCAGACCTGTGGAATAACACAGTCTTATTAATTTAAGCCACCAAGACTATGGTAGCATGTTATGTTAATCTAGGGAAAACAGTACAGTGCCATATCAAACCTCTTTTGGTACTAGAATTATTCTCATTCTTGAAAAGGCTAGATAGCTCTTTATTCTCACAATCTGAATATTATCTCATATTTTTATTGAAGGTTTTATCTTTATTTTTGTTCCTAGAAAAACTCAAATTCATGAGAATTAAAGTATTGTATTGTAGAAATGTAGTATGAGAGAGATGAGTACATATTATAAGACCCAGGTGTTAGAATTACTTATATAAGTTCATGCCTGCAAATATAGCTTCTTGTAACTGCACTGCTGACAAACCTAAAACTAAAGCAAATCGAATGATGAACAAGTTAAAAGAATTATTTTCAATGAAGTGCATAATCAGAATACTGCCCTCACTTTACCAATCAAAGAGATATCAGAGTCCCCATCTTAGGAATCTTTAAGTATGCTATTTTACCACAAAAAAGGAACATGACTCTGCAGTCATGGGATGATTTTCTGGTTGGACCTAATGCAGTCATCATGGGCTCTTTTCTTAGTAAGGGTTTCTACTGCTGTTATGAAACATCATGACCAAAAGCAGCTTGGGGAGGAAAGGGTTTATTTCATCTTTCACTTCTGGTGACAGCCCCTCACTGAGGGGAGTCAGGGCAGGAACTAGAAGTAGGAATTGAAGCAGAGACCATGGAGGAGTGGAGCTTAATGGCTTACTCCTCATGGTTTGGTCATCCTTTGTTTTATCACCAGTCCAGGGTAGCACCACCCACAGTGAGCTGGACCCTCCCACATCAACCATCAATCAAGAACATGCACCACAGGCTTGCCCAGAGGCCAATCAGCAAGAGCACTTTCTCAGTTGAAGTTCTCTCTTCACAAATGACTCTAGCTTTGTGTCATGTTGACAAAACCAACCAGCACCATCCTCTTTCAAAAGGGAGTGAGGCAGGTCGGAAATTATGCGACCTATTTGGGCTCAGAGAAGCTGGCCCCAGGAAAGGAAAAGAGGAAAAGAGCCCCCACTAAAATCGTAATTTTATCAAGTGCCATTTTGAACAATTGACCTACAGAATTTAAAATAATAAAATTTTGTTGTTTTTAGCCATGGTTTGTGGTAATTTGTTAAAACCGTGGTAGGAAACAATACACATAGCTCAAAAACATGAAGCTAATTTATGTAAGACACTGAAAAATTTCAGCCACAGACTCCTAATTGCTTGAATCCACATTTTTCCCTTCATTGATTATGAACAAAAGAGAACATAGTGTTATTTTATAACACCAATTCCTGAGGTCTTCATTAAAAAATGCTCCACCTAATTCATGAGCCATCATTTCACGTGACAGTACTCATCAGTGGGAGATTCAGACAGAAAAGACATCCTACTGACAAGACTCACTAGTAGTTGCTAGGCACTGGCTAACGCACTGTCCTGAAGTTGGTCCTTTTCAGTTTAAACAAGCAATATGTCAAACAGAAATAGAGTTAAGAGAAATGCTGTGGGATGTTCTGTATGGCAAATATGTTGCTCTGATTGGTCAATAAATAAAATACTGATTGGCCAGTGGCTAGGCAGGATGTATAGGCAGAACTAACAGAGAGGAGAAAAGAAAGAACAGGAAGGCAGAAGGAGACACTACCAGCCACCACCATGACAAGAAGCATATGAAGATGCTGGTAAGCCACGAGCCACGTGGCAAGGTATAGATTTATGGAAATGGATTAATTTACGCTATAAGAACAGTTAGCAAGAAGCCTTCCATGGCCATACAGTTTGTAAGCAATATAAGTGTCTGTGTTTACTTGGTTGGGTCTGGACGGCTGTGGGACTGGCGGGTGACAAAGATTTGTCCTGACTGTGGCAAGGCAGGAAAATTCTAGCTAGGGAGAAACTTCCTTGGGAATGAGGACATAGCTCAGCCACCAAGAGCATTTGCTCTTCACAAAGCAGTTGTTCTCAAATTCAGTTCCCAGTACCCACTTGACAGCTAATAACCATCTATAACTCCAGTCCAACAAGATCCCATACCACTGTCAACTCATGGTGCACAGATGTACATGCAGACAAAACACTCATATACATAAAATAAAAAGAAATAAATCTAAAAAAGAAAGAAAGAAATCTTCTTGTTCTGTAGCTCCTGATTTTTACAATTTAAGGTACTTTGTATTTCCATTTTTCCTCCAGATAAACTTTGCATGCAGACAGGCAGTCAGCTTGAATATGGAGGCCTTGGTTAGATTCTGATGTCTGCTTTATTCTGCATTTAACTGCTTTGCTTTCTTCCCCTTTCACTGTGCCACTCTGATAATTAGCCATTGTAAGCCTTTTTCAGTGGGATATATTATGAGTAATAAAAGCTGCTGTTCTTATCCTCTTCACTCAGGGGATTCTAAGGTCTTAAGAGCTTTGTGCCAGGATCTGGGGACAAGGATCACAAATTTCACTGTCCTCCACACCAGTTATCTGAGAATTACCCATTATATGCTTTGTGGAAGGATTTAAAAGTATGCCAGATAAGCCAGCAAAGATAATTTAAAATACAGCGTCATGACATTTGGAAACAAAAACAAAAACAACAAAACCCAAAAAACACTGCTGCAGATATCCCTGCCTGGAACAACCAAACAGCTAAGGATCTTGACAATAAAACAAAACAGTGAACTGCTTCTTAGCTACCTGCAAGCTTTCCTCTGGGCATAGTTACACATGGCTATGGCTAAAATACAAACCTGCAAAACACAAAGGCTATTTCACCAAGTGGTTAGAGGGAAGTGGTTTTGTGTTACAAAAGGATGTACCATCATATCACATCATTGCTTTCTTCAATTGGAGACTGAGGAAGAAAATACAATAATTCTAGCCCATTTTCACAGTTCATGAAAGGTTATTGTTGCCCTCTGCATATCCCTGTCTGGTATTAAGGCAGCATTATTTTGCACTAAATATTCTGGAAACTTTGTGGTATATGCATTGGCAGTGCTCATTGAGAAATCTGTCCACCACACACCACACACCACATGTCTTCATTAACAATCAGGGAAGTCACTGGCATTCATTACTTTTTATTTTTAGTGTGGGTCTTAGTTCTTTAAATCTGCCTGCAGAGAAATAATAAAGCAAAGAAACAGGGATAAAACATCAGGGACATAAGCTTGGCTGCATACTCTGATTTTAGGAGAGCCTCAATATCCAAGAACAAAGATCTGAGTAATTGAGAGGACATGAAGGGGACTTATAGATGTGTGTGCATCTTCTTGGCTACCCATTCTTGTATTTCTCATGATCAGTTAGTCTTTGGTCTGATGACAATCTGACAAGGCTAAAAGAAATGCAGGCAAATGAGATGTGGGATGATTGGGGAAAAAGCTAAGCAAAGCCAACAAGATGTTGAGGCTCCTTTGGACCGATGCCATAGGGGTAAAGTGGCACATGGCAAGGTTGCTCCAATCATCGCAACCACAACTGACCTAACAAAAAGGTAACAGCATGAGCTTGAGGCGACTCAGTTGCCTAGCAAATACTTTAGTTGCAGGTTGAGAACATTGTTCCCTGCAATGGCGCTTTCTCCCTCTGCCATTTTTCCTTCTGGTCTGAGAGTAGCATTTGGCAATTTTTTTCACATCTAATCAGAGCTTCTGAAGAATGTCCTGTACACAGGATCATCAGGAAGACTTGGTGATCTGAGGTCATTTTTCCACATGGTTAAGTTATAGGCTCAGAATATTCTGAACACCCACTGGGCTGACCACTGTACCAGCCTGGAAGGTTGGAGTAGAGGCTGTGTTAAGGAGGCAAATTCGTCCTCTAGTGCACAGAGCTGTTACTGTGTCAAGAGGAGAGGAGAAACGGACTTGGCATGTTGAGAGCAGAAGTTGCACCAAAAAAATATTCTCTACGTTTGGCAGCACATATATGCAATAAACTTGGTAGAGGATTTCCCACCACTGACAGCATTTCCAACCATTTACATGCTATGCCAACAGCGGGGTTTGAAGCTGAAAACAGCTATTTCAGGCTGTCAATAAGAATGAAATTGATTTTGATATCTGAGTAGTGGAAAGATTGAATTATATTTCTAACTTCTCTTCAGAAAGGATCTTACAAACATTCTACATAAACAGGGAATGAATGAGAACAGACATTTTAAGGCAAAATTTCAGGGAAGTATATGTGACAGTTAATTAAAACAATAAAAGGTTGTTTTGTGAGTATTATGACACTATTTATAAGTGGTCTTCACTTTGTAATGCGATACTGCCTCTTTTCATTCATCTTACTTAATATTCACTTTTGTTTCTGATTCTGATTTGTAGTTTTATATTTGTTTTTGTAAAGTATTATTCTCCCTCTCATGACGTACACTTTGGGACCCAGGAACCCGGTATTTGCTCCTGCGATACAATTACTCACTGCAAAAATTCCATAAGCATCTCTGAAGATACTGACTTTTTTTCTTCTCAGAAAGCTATTAACAAGAACAACAACAACAACAAAATCCATAGGATGAGTAGGGAAGTGCTCTGAGCAGCCAAGAGTAGTAGCAAAAGCAGCACAGCTCTGACCTGGATGGTGGTGGCGTTGCTATGGTAGATGAGATGAGACTATGAAGAGCAGATAAAACATCATCAGGTGGAACAGCTGACTGCTTTGTTATGAGAGAAACTTGCATCAAAGGCTTGCAGACATCACCTCCTCCCCAAACAACTGCAAACAGCACAGACAGCTACCCCCCCCCCCCCACACACACACCTCAAACAACTGCAAACAGCACACCAGGTCCTATGAATCTTAATTTCCCTCTGTAATTTCTTTGGTGTAAACACACCCTTCTAAATGACTGTGACCATTTTTGTGTTATTATCAATCATGTTTTCTTTAAGTCAAAGAGCAATACAATTTGTGGCTGAGTTAAGTGGATATTAAATGCAAATGTGTCCCCTAATGCTGTTATCTTTTCCAGAAAGCCAACAAAATATCGTGTTCACACTGCACTGCCTGTGCCTCTTCAGTGTGCTGGGCCTCCAGAAGCAGGGAGAGCACATCCTGGGTCCTGCTGGCCTGAGGTTCTCTGAGATCAGGCATTCTCCTCTCTCTCTCTCTCTCTCTCTCTCTCTCCAAAATTACAACTTTTGCGTTTAAAAGTGCTTTTATGACAAATCTCTGGTGCTCTTCCTTAGAAAGCAGACATTCACATGAAAACTCAGCCCTCTTTTAAACTTGTTCATGCTTTTGTCTGACTTACTAGCTTTTAAGATGATTGCTACATAGATCTTTGTGTAAGCACTGAGTATTTGCACTCCATAACAGCTGAGGAAGGACCAAGCAGTATATGCTCCTTCTCAGATTAAACAAACAATGAATACAGAAATGTGTTTTGTGGAACAATTTCTGATTTAAATTTCATAGGCCCAGGCACTTTGAACATGCACATTTTATTTTTAAGAAGATTTATTTGCTTTTATTTTATGTGTTTGAGTATTTGCATGCATGTGTGTATGTACCACATGGCTCCCTGGTGCCTATGAAAGGAAGTCAGTGGACGCAGTTGGATTCCCTGCAGGTAGAGCTAAAGGCAGTTGTGAGCCACCAGGTGGATCATGGGAACTCAACCAGGTCCTCTGCAAGAGCAGACAGGCTCTTAACTGCCAAGCCATCTTTCTAGTATCAGGCTCAGGCATTTTTGAATATACTTCTACATTTCTTAGATCAAGGAGACAACAGAAACAAAAAATCTATTTCATCATTTTTTTTTCTCTTTTATGCCTCCATTTCTGGGAATCTTTTTCATGTTTCCTGTTCCTTTCTTTATCCTTTTCTATCTGTCCCTTGGGCCTTAATCAATACATGAATCACCTGAATAGTCTTCAAACACTAAAGTACATATTTTGTACTTTTTCTTCTAGAAGCATGTTTTAAAGGAAGGGCTAAGATTGAGTGAAAATACAGTAAGAGATGCACAGCACAGCATGCTTTAAAGAGGGAAGATGTCTTCTCAAACAGCACGTGGGCAATAGGCGCCTCGCATGGGCAATGTGCTCTATACTTGATACATTTGTGGAGATTTAGTATTTCCTAATGCAAAATAGTAAAGCTGTGAAGTTATATTTTATTTAATGATTTATTTGTTTTTTTTTTTTAAACAGAGTCTCACCATGTAACGCTGGCTATCCTAGAACTCACTATATAGTTCAGGCTAGCCTCAAGCTCACAGAGATTGACCTGCCTCTGCCTCCCAAATCCTGGGATTGAAGGCCTGCACCAACATACCTGGCTATTATATTTTAAAATACCAAAGTTCACTAATTCAGTGTCTGCAAAATAAATAGATGTCTTTCAAGTCTGTAACTGTCCCGACCTTCACTAAAGTCATGTTTTTGTGCTTTAGTAACCTGTCCAAGTTTTCCCCAAGAGAAGCTATTTTCTTTTATAGCGGACTTTGTTTTTCAGTGCGAAGGAGGGTAGTGGAGTGAATTACAGGGTACAACTGTTGCTGCCCATAAGGCAGTAAAATTCATTGGGTGGAAAAGAGGGACTGTGAATAGAAAATCAATTGCTCTGATGCTGCCAACTTTGCCCCCTGTGCAAAAGAAATTCTATGAAATTCTAGAGCATAGCATCGTGGCAAGGACAACCTAGCTGTAATTCTGAGAGTGCCTTTAGGTCCCAACATGCACATAATAATTTCCACATGTAATCCATGCCCAAATAGTCCTTTTTCTCTTTGCATCATAGGGATTTACAGGCAACTGAAATTTACCAAGTTTTAATAAATATCATTAGCAATTCAAGTCTAATAAATTAACATAAATTTCAAACTACTTAGAAAGACTTCTGAAACCCGAAAAATTAGGAAGATAATGAGTAATGTAGGAAGATGATCAGTAACATTTTCAAAAACCACAAAATGGCAAATGGCAGACTTGGAAATATTTTAAGAAAGTCTGTAAAGCCTTAGAGCACTCTGTCTTCTATCACATGACAAATGTAACCCTGGAACATAACCAGTACCATTATGAAATCTATAATCTCAAATGAACACACACATACTCTCTCTCTCTCTCTCTCTCTCTCTCTCTCTCTCTCTCTCTCTCTCTCTCTCTCTCACACACACACACACACACACCACACAAAGAATGCAAAGTGAATGCTAAGATATGTGGCGTCACAAAGTCACAGCAGTGAAGCATCATTTGTGGCTTGTTTGGTGGCCACTGGTAGACCGCCCCGCTACAGTAACTGTGGGACTAGCTTTGTAGCTGGCTTTGGCCAAGAGCACAGCAATAGTAGCAAGCATGTTGTGAGCAGAAGATAGAGGCCCACCTCTCTTGGATGCCAGGAAAATAGGTCTAGTTGCCCTTGGAGAAACACAGAAAATAGATGAAGCTGTCTGTGTAGATGTTGGTCATTGTTGCTAAGGTACCACACAGTGAGTCAAGGGCCTGGCCTCAGACACTAGCTACCTAGCTGACTGCACCCCAGACTTCAAGGAGCATAAAATTATTTTGGCAAAGTAACGTTTTTATTATTCATCACCTATTCACAAATAATGGAGACCATTGGTGAAGCCCTTTAAGGTTCATGAAATTGTTCCTTTGTTCTCTGATTTATCCTTAATGCTACTCTCAACCATTTTTTAATAAGAAGGAAATTCGAGCTCAGAAACACAAACTGACTTGCTCAAGATCATACAGGAAGTTGGAGAAAAAATGCATACTTAACAGGGGTGCAAAGGTATGTGTTTGCATGCAGCACCCACCCACCCCCAACAGTACATGGTCCAGAGATCAGTGTGACATGGGCAGAGCTGGAGGGAGCCCAGTTTGACTTGGGCTTAGAGGATAGAGAAGCACCACATAGGATACGGGAACTTAAGGCAGGTGGGGAACCCTTGGTTCCATGCAAACCTGGAAGTGGGAAATGTTTCCAGATGAATCTTCTCATTCCCTACCTTTTACCATTCACCATGCTAGCAGCATCCACCTGCCCACTGTCTGTTACAGTTAATGGGCTCCCTAGGATTTCTCTAGCTTTTTCAAATAGTAAAGAAACTAATGCCAAGCAATCTAAATTTAGTTAGTGCATTGTAGAGTTCTGAATTCAAACCCATGTGTTTTACTCCAAATCCTGAATTTTTTTCTGCCATGTGTTTTGTAATGTGAAACTCAAGTCTGAAGTCATGTAGGGTTACAGGAAGTTGCAAAGAAATATGGTTTTGCTCATAGGTACTATGTTTTGAACAGGTGATATTCCCATAAAGGTTCCTGTGCTGAAGGCTTTGACAGACAGAGCTGGTGCTGTTTCTGAGAGGTGATTGGACCACGAGGTCTCCAACATTGTCTGCATATTAGGTCCTTGATTAATTAGTTCATAATACAATGGCATCATTATGGGGCAGTGGAAAGTAAAGCAGTGAGGCCTGGTTGGAGGGCGCAGCTTACTAGAGTGTGCTCTGAAAATACATTCTTCATGTTGGACTATCTTCTATTTTTCCATTTCCTCAGCTACCAGGAGATGAGCATTTCTGCCCCACAACACCCTCTGCCACATTGCTTGGCTTCACCATGACCTGGAATAAAGGTAACCATCTTCCTGTGGACAGTATCTCTGCAAGATCACAAATCAATCTTCTGTCCTTTGAAATTGTTTCTGTCAGGTGTTCTTCACAGCAATGGACCATCTACCATGGAGGAGTCATGCTTCTCAACTAGGATACTAAGGCAACCTTCAAATTGGTACCCTGTTCCTCTGGAAGAATCTGAAAGGAGGCCTGGGTGAGATACAGATGAGTCAAGAAGCTCGGTGGAGCAATCCCAACAGACTACTTTATTCACTAAGAGGAGTTAGCAGAAAGTATATATCACACCTTGTTCATGATGTACCACCAGGAAGGAGAGAGCCAACACCTATGGGTTCCAAAGTCTTTAATAGATCACCACACAAGCGGGGTCACTGATCAATCAAGGCTGCCCACAAGGACTAGGGATCCTTACTTTTCCTGGCAGCCCAGAGCAGGGGTTGAAATGGAGTTTCCAAAGAACAATACCCACAAAAACTCGTTGCCAAGTTACAGTTATATTTTTCACCAACCAGGAGTCAAAGATTAGCAGCTTTTCCTATGTGTTCCATCACTGTCAACAGACACAGAATATAAGCTTTTCAGTCCAACCAATCAGATTCATTTGTTGTTTCTGTTGTAAGGAACAGTTGTAATGTTTTAGAGAACTAAAGGGTGTAGGCAGACTATTTCTATTGTTTAAGGAGGAGGTTGGTCAGCCATTGGAAAATACCAGCTCTCCTAGGGCTTCTTTTACTCTAAAGGTCAATGAAGTCTGAAGTCAAAATGGCAGTGCTTAGGACAAAGTGCTTTTGCCTGCTCCAAAGAATTCAGTAGAAGTTCTTCTCATCTTCAAGTTCTTCACATTCTTGCTGGAGCAGTATTGTAGTTGTCTGTCTGTTGATAGCATTCTTATGAAGAAAAAGGGAAGATACAGGCAAGTTCCATTAGATCAACTGTAGTCTGCCCCCTTTTATAAGAGTGTATATGGTACCATGTATCACACCATGGCAGGCACACAATACACAATTAATTTCACTAGCTTTCTCCCTTGTTTGAAAGAGAAGGGACATAAGAGAGAATACCTTAACATTTTAATCACAACATAATTTCAAAGAGCTGTGCAACAGAGTCCTTGTGATAGAAGATGAACTGTGTACAGAGTCAGACAAGTCACCCAGAAAATATAAATACAGGAAAGTGAACACATTCCCTCCTTGGAATGTAGCAGGGATACAGTCTCAGAGATTTATCCTCTCTCCTTCTCCTCTTCCTCCTCCTTCTCTCTCTCCCTCCCTCCCTCCCTTTCCCCCTCCCCTTCCTTATACCTTTAATGTAGGGTAAAAGGATCAGCCAAAGAAACACACCCTGAGGCTGAAAGCAGAGCCAAAGGACCATCATGGCCATAAAACCAAAGCCAAAGAACACACTCTATCCCTGACCAATTCAGCACCAACCCCTGAGCATGAAATCCAGCCAATCTCTGAGTTTGTACAAGCTCAAGGCTTGAAATCCAACTAATTCCCACCCGGAAAATCTTCACTCTGGAAAAACTCCGCCCCTAGGAAGCCCTATATAATCTCTGTACGTGCTCAGTCGGAAGCTGCCTTTTTCCACTCCGGCAGAGGCAGCCACACTCCTAGATTCTTTCCTCCCAATAAATCTCTTGAATGAGGTTTGGATGAGACCTTTCACTCGAGTGGAGCAGAGCAGAAGAGTAACAACTGTCTGCTGAGCCTGAGAATAGCGGAGCAGAGCAGAACTGCAACACTTTCAACACTTTCGCTTGGGGAAACCTTTCTCTAGCAGAGCAAAATTGCTACACTCCAGGGACCGGAGCAGAACTGTAACAGTTTTGCTAGGGAAACTCTCCCCTACTGGAACAGAGTTGTTACATTGGAGAAACATTTCCCTGGAGCCAGGCTGTAAGCTGCTATGCTTACTGTGACTTTGTGGTATTCTTTGGTTCCAGACTATCAGGATCCCTTTCCATCTGAGCAGCAATGCTTATACTATATGCATACCCAATATGTATAGTATCAATGAGGTTCTAAGCATTGTTCTAAGAATGTGATATATGCTCATAAATAAAATTAATACACTTCCAGGTCCTTCCAGAGAATAGATTCTAGAATAGATGATTTAACAGCCATGTGCCTACCTTGGAGTTTAATTATTAGGACTCACGTGTCTATAATTTGTATAGTGATGTAATCCCAAGGAAATACATGGATAGTTCTAGTTTAACAAAATATGTGCTATGAGATGTTGCATCTCAGGACCTTGCCTGGCAGCAGATCTTTCAATAGTTCACTGAACGAGGGCTGAATCAGAGGTGAGAAACACTACAGAAGGTATGGTGATGCTCCTGAGATGAAGCAATGGGACTCAGGTGACAAGCAGGAGAATTTTCAAGCACCCTCTATAAAATAGCTTACTGTCTTTAGCATACATATTTGATTAGAATTATTTCCTTTTTGGAATCAACTAAGACTATATGTATATGCCAATCAGAAAGCTGGCATGTTCGCTATTATTTGAAGTCTCTGTGTTTAAATAAAGTTGTAACATTTACAAGGGGGAAAGCAGGGGACAGAATGATAATATAATGAGATTTCTAAAATCATATTGAATTATACATGTGTATAAAGAGAGAAGAAAATGAATGAAAGATGAATTCCTATTTGAGAAGTCCACAGTGGAACTCAAAGAACAGCATGGAAAACTCTAGAGCAAATGCACATACATATAAACTATTTTTATTTATCTTAGGAGCCCCGGACAGACTACAGACTCATCTCATATTGTGATGAGCTTTCGGACCCTCCCCACTACTTTATCAGAGAGGCAGGCTCGTCAGTAACCTTACTTACTTGCTTCTGATGCTTAATTCATTTATAATTACTTTCAAACATCTTTCTAAGGACAAGGGCCATGGAGCCCTTTGTTCCCATTCATGCTCATCCATATAGTAACTTTTTGCTCTTTAGCTGGGGAATCTAGGATGACAGACTGACAGTTCGGTTCTTAAGGTTTTGAAAACTTGCCTGCGGTCACCTTTTTAGAAGTTTACCTGTTCTGCTTCTACAACATGACTCATCCATCTTCTTAGGTGCTTGTAAGATTTCCCTTTTATTTTCACTTTACACCAATTCATAATAAAAGTTATAATTACTATGTATTATATTTTCAGACAAATATTAATCTTAATAGCAAGTTCTCATTTCTTGATTTAGACTTTTTATCTATAGTAAGTTTATTCTAAGCATAGTTGTGTTATGAATGGTGTTAACTATTGTGTCCCCCAATATTTTGTGCACCCTAATAAACTTATCTGGTGTCAGGGAATAGAACAGCCACTAGATAGACATAGAGGCCAGAAAATGGTGGTGCATACACCTTTAATTCTATCACTTGGGAGGCAAAATCCATCTGGATCTCTGTGAGTTTAAGGCCATATTGGAAACAGCCAGGCATGGAGACTCATACCTTTAATCCTAGGAAGTGATGGCTGAAAGCAGAAAGGTATATAAGGTGTGAGGACCAGGAAATAGAGCCTTTTTAAGCTTTTAGGCTTTTAGCAGCAGTTCAGCTGAGATCCATTCCAATGAGGACTCAGAGGCTTTCAGTTTGAGGAAACAGGATCAGCTGAGAAGCTGGCGAGCTGAGGTTAGGTGTGGCTTGTTATGTTTCTCTTATCTTTCAGAATTCACCCCAATATCTGGCTCCTTTTTTTTTTTTTTATTAATAAGACCTTTAAGATTCGTGTTACAGTTAAACTTCACTAGTCTGCAGGAGTAATTTAAAAATTTTAATTAAAAGCTTGAATTTCAACTTGGAGGTAAACTTAACTCTTCCTATGCTGTCCTGAAGCATGTCAGTATCATATTAAGCTGGACTCCCTGCAGAAAGGGCAGTTTCTGTAGAAAATTCACAGCTATTGCTAACAGAAAATTAAGTATGTTTATATTTGAATGACTAATTATAATTTCTATGAAAATTTGCAGAACTATATACACTTTACAAATGACATTTAGCATTCTACACTCCAAGGCAAAAAACTAGATACCATATTTTTTAGGGGTGACAGTTCAAGGCCAACAGGGAAAGAACAGCTCATGCTCTTTTATGGTTTGTGGCCTGGCTTTAGCCTTCCCCAGAAACATTCCTAATCCATTTGTTTGCTACAACCTCTGTTCCATTCAAGAGGGACACTGAACAGTGTTACTAGTTAATTCTTAGTTCGTCTTCTGATCCTAGCTTAAACTTCCTTAGAGAAGTTTATCTTGATGACACAGATAAGATGATTCTTTTTCCGTTTCTTTGTTGAATGTTTGCTGTGTTGTGGTTAATTAAAAAGATGAAACAATAGGACAGGGCTGTTGGTCGGAGCTGGTACTTGCCTACCATGTGCTAAGTGCTAGGTTTAATCCTCAAGACTTCCTCCCACCTCAGAAGAGTCCCACAAGGTGGCTTATGCCTAAATCCCAGCACTTGGGAGGCAGAGGTAGACAGCTCTTTAAGTTTGAGGCCAGCCTGGCCTACAGAGTGAGTTCCAGGACAGCCAGGGCTACACAGAGAAACCCTGTCTCATCAAACCAAACTAAACCAAACCAAACCAAACCAAACCAAACCAAACCAAATCAAATCAAATCAAATAAGATATCCCCTAAACTAAACAGATGAGAGAGGAGAGAACCGAGAACATCCAGAGGGAAGCAGAGAAGTCTTCGCGCTTCATGGACTCTGCAAGTCTCCAGCCACGAGAAGTTACTGTGGCCAGTTTACTTGCTTTGCAGCCATCACAGCTGCTCAGCTGGACAGTTCTCAGACTAGAAATCAGAACCGCCAGATGTAACATCCTGACTTCAGTACTGATTTCTAATGTCTAATGCTTTATAGTTAATTTCTAATTAATTCAGCAAACACTCTATCGCCAGCCATATGATCGCCTTAGTCTCTTTCTTCTTCCCAGATAACTCACTTGTACATTTTAAAACCCTTGTCACAGTGGGAGATTTATTTTTACTGCCATATATTCATTGCAAATGGTACTAGTTTTTTTCTGTCATTTTACAGTATTCTTCTAGAATTTCATACACGAATTATTACATCAATCTCTCTATCCTCCCTTCGATTCCCCTGCCCTTCCCAACCCTCTCAAATTCATGGCTTCTTATTCTTTAATTATAATTGTTATACACACACACATATAAGTTTATAAACACAACCTGCTGCCATCACTTAGTATTGCTCATTTGTGTTTAGGACTGGCCTTTGCAACGGACTAGCCAATTAGTGGGCTCATTCCTGGAGAGGACTGGTCCTCCCTCTCTTAGCAACCACCATCAATTGCCTGTAGTTCTTCTAGGGATGAAACCTGGTAAGACTCCCCCATCTATCTTAGCATTATCTATTAATATTGTCATTTTCTGAGGTCTGGTTCAGGCAACCGTACTGGTGAGATTCCTGAGTGCAGCTTCCTTGTCATATATAAAAGATACAGTCTTGCAGCAGATGTCCTGCCCTGGTCCTCTGGCTCTTACAGTTTTTCTGTTCCCTCTTCTGAGATGTTCCCTGAGACTTAGGTGCAGTGGCTAGGTTTTTTTTTTTTTTTTTGGTTTTTTGAGACAGGGTTGTTTTGTGCCTTTCCTGGAGCTCACTTGGTAGCCCAGGCTGGCCTCGAACTCACAGAGATTCGCCTGGCTCTGCCTCCCAAGTGCTGGGATTAAAGGCGTGTGCCACCACCGCCCGGCGTGGCTAAGTTTTATAAGGAAATTTTCATACACATGTATAACGTACTTTGAGCAAAGGCCCCTCACCTCACCCTTCCTTTTCTCCTTATCTTTTTTCCCTAGTTTTTACCTCTGAATAGTTTCCTGAATATTTTATTTACAGTAAAGAATGCATTTAACGCACATAGATTTTGACATATATTATTTTGTTGCATTAAAACATTTGATTTGATTTAAGTTTATTGGGTGTTTAACTTATCTTCAATATGACCTTTTGCATCACTGAAGAAAAGATTAAAGAAAATGGAAAATAATCTGTGAAAGCAGTCATTTTAACCACCTCGCTGTCAATTTCTGCTATACCCCTTTTCTTTAATTGCTTTACATAGCTTTACTATTTTTTCCAGCATTGGCTCTAAAGGAGAGAGGCCTGCCTAGCTGTGGTGATGATCTGGGAGGCTGAAGCCAACAGCTCTCATGAACAGAACAAAACTAACAATGTTCAGCCAACCTTGGAATATGTTCCTAAGAGCTCCTTAGAATCTTACCTCTTCTACTAAGTCCTGTGTGACCTTCTTTGACCTTGGACAAGTCACTATGTATTTTGAGCCTCATTTTCATCATTTCTTAAAGAAGAAACCACTTCTATTTTATTTATCTAATCAACACTAAGAACATTTATTATGAGCCAAGTACAGAAAAACTGCTGACATAATTTGAATAAGAATTGAAATAATCCTATTAATATATGAAATTCTCAAAGAATTCATTAAAATATTCTATTTTTAGAAAGAATTTATGTTCCAGTGATACTGAGAGATTTCAACAAATAATAAATGATAAATAAACAAGAAATGAATTAACATTGTACAGTAGCAGTAAAAAAAAGTCAACAAATGCAGCAATGTGTGATGGAATGTGCTAGAAGCAAGGGGAATCGACTTGACTGGGTCGTCAGAATGGGTTTCTTTGAAGAAGTAACATTTGATCTGAAATGAATGAGGGGGAGTCTGAGAACAGCAGAGCACGCTATCTTTGAGGTGAAACATACATGATAACAAAAAAAGCCAGGGAGCAGAGGTGAAGCCAGAGGTCAGGGCGTTTGAGGAAAGGTCACTGAGGAAGAAGCAGAGATGTGCTACTCTAGGCAAAATCTTAGGAAGATCTTCGGAGTTTACTGTAGGAACAAAGGCAGTTCTTGCATGGATTTAGACCGGAGAGGGGCACAATCTTAAAAATTTAAAAGGTCTCTCGGCGAGAGTGAAAAAGTGAAAAATGTATTGGTGTGGTGAAAATACAACTATCTGAGTGTAGAGGAAGGAGCGGCAGCTTTGGGGCAGAACGGCATGGATAGGTGACGAGTGGGGAGACCGTGGGGAGACCTGGGAGGTATTTTTGATGATGACAGAAGCTGTGGGAGCTGACAGAAAAAGCAGAGCTGGGGATATTTTCAGGTGAGTTCTTTGAAGTAAGGAGATGCTGTAATGTTTCACCTGAAAGTGAAATATTAGGAAGCTTTTCTAGGAGAGCCAAGGAAGGATGCCCTGAAAGCACTTCAGAGAAGAAGAAAGCAAAGAGGGAGTGATTCTGGGCAAAATCTGGAGAGTGTGTTCTAGCAACTTTATCCCATTTGGCAAAGGGATTGGCTTATCCTCTTCTTGAACCAGTCAGTCATGAATTCAAGTTGCCTCTTATGGGATCTGAACTAGTTGGTATTTCCAGTTTGGGAGAGTTCTGGCAGCACAGCTGGGTAGCTTTGAAGTCTCCTGAAGAGACTGCATATATCAGGAGCAAATTTTAAGCAAGGCAGAGGTGAGGGCAGAAACTGAAAAATGGCCACAGCTGTAGAGGCAAGACCAGGCGGAGCATCACCAGTGTTATTTATGCTCTATATAAACACACCACTTAGTTTCCTCTGGAGGTGAGTTATTGAAAGTGAACTTGAATCTTAATCTTCATCTTAATAAGTCATCCTCTTGATTTGTACATACATTCAAGTTTGCAGGGCTCTGATATCTACTACTCTCCCCAAAGGTTGGCTACAAAGGACTAATTCCCTGTAAAGGTACTATCTTGCGATAACAGTGATGATATAGCAATGTTCTCACTGCATCTGTTATAACAGTTAGTTTATTTTCCTTGTATTATAATCATTGATTTATTTGTCAGCCTCCTCTATTAAACTGTTTTTCAATTAGGATGCTATTTGCATTTGGGTAAGGCAGCTTTTCCCCTTAGGCTGTCTCGTGCATTTTACAATCTTTAGCATCCCTAAGCACAAAGCATCAATGCATCGCCAGTCTTTGTAACAGCCAACAACATCTTTATACAGATAAACAAAACTGAACAAAAACAAAGCCAAAATCTCCTAGAGGAGCTTTACCACCACTTTGGAAACAATTTTAATTTTGTGTTCCTTGTAGGGAATACAGTCTTGTAAGGTGGGACTCACTGTCCTTATTGCATGATAAAGAATGGCAATGAACACCATATGAGAGATTCCTTTGTCTCAGCTAGGAGGGTTGCTATAATTCCTGTGATACAATTGGGGAAACCATGGTGGGAAGTCGGGGGTGTGGGGGTGGGGATTAAACTGTCCCAAGTACACAGCTAGGACAATGTGACATGAAACCACACCTCTCTGACTCTTCTGCTCATGTTTTTCATAATCCACCAAGTTCCTTCAATGACTGATTTAATAAGGGAGTGAGTTAATTCATAATTCTAGTCTGTTAGGGCTATAAGTTGGGATAATGAAATAGATTAAAAGCTAATTTCCAGAAGGCAAGTCATAGCCTATAAAACATTAAAAATTCAATATGCTTTGACTGCTCATGGAGTGAGTTTAGACTGCCAACAGTGCTGTGCACCACTCAGTGACCCTGGCCAGGGACTGCAGCTCCATTCTTCACTGATGAGTGAGAGAACAGAGTAGGAAGTTACCTCAGGACATGAGTAACTGTGCCAACTCTCTCAGTTCCTGGATCCTGGATGCTAGAGTAACTGTCGCTCCAAATGAGTGAAGGGTACACAGTGGGTTGGGTTTTTCACTTCCCCATGTAGCCCATGTACATTACCTTATCTCTCTAATGTCATCTTTTCTTTGCAGATCCCCCACCACCTTTTAACTTAAAAAGAATCATGTTCCAACTCTTGCAATCAGAATAGCTGTCATCAAGATACCAAACAAAAAATGCTGGTGAAGATACAGAGAAAGCAATGATCTTATGTACTATTGGTGGGAAGGTAAATTAGTCCAGTGGATATCAGTGTGAAGATTTTAACAATAGAATTGCCAGGTAATCCAGCAATAGTTTCTGGGTACATATTTAAAAGTATGAAAGCCTACTTAGGGTAGAGATACTTGTGTATCCTTATGTGTCAGGATACCCATTGTTATAAGATCCAAGCTGGATGTCCATCAGTAGAGGAATGTATTAACAAAATGCTATATGTGTACACATGCCAGTGACCATGTCAGAGGAGCAGTAGGTGGCGATTGAGGTTCAGGGTGTTGGCCCATCAGGAGGCAGCCCCCTGATGGATCATTCTTGGTTGGGCAAGGCCCCTGAGATCACATGCCCCTAATTGTCTTTTGCTTCTGCTGTACCTTTACCTGTTTGCTGTTGCTATCTTTTCCTGATATCTGGTATGTTTGAATTGGGTTTGGGGAGATTCCCCACTGCCTCTAATGTTATATGTGTGTGTGTGTGTGTGTGTGTGTGTGTGTGTGTGTGTGTGTGTGTGTGTGTGTATAATGGAAGTATCCCATTCTACTGGGCATTTTTTTTTTACTATAATGTTTCTTTATTTAAATTGCTTGTAAGAATAAGAATTTTAGTTTCATACTTAGAGCAAAAAGAGAAATTTGAATTTTTGATACTTTCAGATAGGCTATGAGGTAAGAGGTGAACTTTGATGAGCATAATTGGGGAATATTGGAAATACCAACTGCATGAAGCACACTTGGCACTATCTGGCTTGTCGCAAACTTTTAGTTTCTCGTTTATGCTCTGATATTGCCATGATAATGGCACCATGCTCTTTACACCCTCTGGTTACTAGACTACTGAGGCAAGAAAAAAAATCTCTTTGCAAAACAGCCAGCTTCTAGTAATTGGTTACATCAACATAAACTATAAAAATCATTAATATATAACAGGCTTTGAGACCTGATTTGAGCTAATTATTGGATCATTATGGATGCTAGGGGAGGAATATTTCTGGAGATTCTAACTTTTAGCAATCCTGTATTGGTTGTAGTATTAAGACAACTCCATGTAGTTAAAAGGAGGGTTTATTTTGTGGGATAACTTACAAGTGAAGGGATAAGTTACAGGATCCGGGAAAGGTATAGTGCAGTCCAACAGTGTTCTCTGAAAAACTGTGCTTGATCTACCTCTAGCATCCAGGATCCAGGAACTGAGAGAGTTGGCACATCCAGACCTCAGGTCTTAAGGGCTCCTGTCTCAGCACTGCCTTGTTCTACTGGGCATTTTTACCTGGGATTACTATGAAGATGATTTCTTCTTAAGCTGTACTGTCTAATTGATAATAATAATATTAGTTTATACAGAGTTTTGATGAATAAAAGTAAATACAAGAAAATGTTACATGGCTAGAGCCTAGGAGTTTCACTTAAGGAGCTACCTAGATTGTAGCTCAAGTTCATGATTAAGAGAAAAAGCTGAGTTCTAGGAGCCAGGCTGTCTCGAATTCCTTTAATCTTAATGCTGAAGGACACCAATGCTGAAAGATGCAGTCACAGGTTTCAGTGTGCATAATTAGCTGAAACAAAGCATTTTCACCTGTACTCTGTAGGAAGTTAGCAGAATCACTGTTTGGGGTAGATATTAAAATGAACAGCTGCGTTTGAGAGGTACCTTGACCTTGAAGAATTCTCGAGGAAAATGGTGATTGTATTCCTGAGGAGGCCTTGAGGCCATCCCATGACTTTCATCACAAGATACCTCAGGCACACCTGGGGCTTTTGTATTATTGTGTATTGCACACAATGCATACATAATAAAGTACTAGAGGCATAGAGGCATATGCTGTCTCCCTTCAGTAAGACATGTAAATTAAGGTTAGGGACATTGGTATGAGGAAATACTTAGTGTAACAATCAGTAAATACGCCTTTATACGGCTATCAAAAGAGAGTACAGTTCCAGTCAGTCCACTAGAAGAGTCTGGACCTTCCTGCTGTCACATAGGCCTTAAAAAATACAGAAGAATCAAGAATAAAGAAGGAAACCATCAAGAGAGAATGTGAGTGGTTTTTTTCCCCCCTAACCTCTTCAGATAAAAAAGTCAAGTTTGCACCAATGCTGTGGATTTTTCCTTTGAGTCCTGTGCTGCCTGGAGGCTGGCCTCCTAGACAGCATTACACACAAGGAGTTGCAATTCGTTTTATTTGAAAGTCAAAATGAACAAAGGCAACAACACACCATTTTCAGGAAGATCGATGTAACTGAAACTCATCATGTAAAGAAAAATAAACTAGCCTTGCTGTAAAATATGTCAAGATTTTTCCCATCTGTGGAGTTATGGGAGAAAAATATGAACATTAAAGTAAAAAGAGGTCTCTTAAGGATATGGAAGGAGAAAAATGGGGGAGAACCATTCTAAGAGGTAAAGTAGTGGGGCTGAACATGACCATATGTTTAATAGATGTACATATTTAACAGCATAAAAATACTTATACTTCACAACATGTTTATAAATTATTACTACATTTCTATTATTAATATGAGGAAATTAAGACACAGATATTAACTAACTTGCATAGATCACACAGTTAATAAGCCACAAACCCAAGTTACTAACCCAGGCAATTACCCTAGATGTTCTTACATATTCTTTGTATTCTTATTTTTTTTTCCTGTATTCTGCATTAAAACATAGAGAAAATGTTCTGGGAAGAAACTAGCTCTGCTGTGAAAGTTGAAAATAAAGAGAAATTTTCTGAGCATCAAAATTGAGAATGGTGTTTTGAAGGACTTATCGAAGGCTATACTCTTAGGGAAAACTATTCCCTCCCCCGACCCCATACACAACAGTTGTTAACAGCTGTAGTAGGAGATACACCCCCAAGAATGCTTGTGCAGCATGAGTTGGTAGTGATTGGTTTAAAAAAAAGGACACAAATTTGGGTGGATGGGGAAGGAAAATGGATCTAGAAAAGAGTTAGAGACAGTGGGTGAATATGATCCAAACACATTACATGAAACACCCAATTAGTACATTTTTTTTAAAAAGAGATGCTCGATGTGATGGCATCATTATTTGTAAGGCAGAGGCAGGTGGGTTTTTATGAGTTTGAAGCCAAACATCAGTCTACAAAGAGAGAGTTCCAGGTCATCTGAGGCTACACACTGAGACTGTCCCAAATAAATACACAAAAATAGAGTGTAGTTTTAAGAACTTTGTCTGTAGAACATGGCTCCTACATGTACTTTTATATCTATTCTACCAATTCTTAAGCCCATTTGTTTTTAAATTTCTGGGTTAAATCAAAATTATTTGCAATCCCTTGAGAAGCTACCATTAGACACACCCATCCTGAGAAGTAACATGTTTGGACCAGACAGATTGCCAGGTATCAGGACAGGGGGGAACCTAGGCACTGGGGAATATCGTACTGTATCTTTTGGAATGTTCACCTAATATATATATATATATATATATATATATATATATATATATATATATTCTCATTTGCTGTGACTAGGCTGCCTAATTCAGTGAACTCACACGAATGAACCAGAAAACTTGTGATGAACCATTAAATTTAATATTGGCTACACAGAGCAATGTTGAACTCTTCCTTTATCCTAGCATATGTAAAAGACGTTTGGTTACATGAACAGGAAGAGAGCCATCACAGTTCTAGCAAAAGGAAGCCTGCTGAAATGACAAAAGGCTCTTAAGTGTATGTTAAATCCACTACATGTTGGTAAGACCTCTTTACAAATCATAAAGGAGTGTCATTTTAATAAGCCACGTGTGTTGCTACACACCTGTTATCCTAGGACTCTGAAGGTTGAGGCAGGAGGATTATAAATTTAAGGTCATTCTCAACTATGCAGCAAGTTTGAGGCCAACTTGGAATGCATGAAGCTCTGTCACCAAAAAGTTGTCATTCTACCAACACATTTGCTCATTAAAACCTTTGATCTCAATGAGAGAAATTGTTTAACTTGCAGAAATGTACAATTCCATTAAGGCAAATGAGGAACATGTGTTTAATTTTAGGGTTTCTATTGGTATCATAGACACCATGACTAAAAGGAACTTGGGGATGGAAGGGTTTATTTCATCTTACAATTCTCAGGTCAACTCCATCACTGAAGGATTTCAGAGAAGGAACCTGGAGGCAGGAACTGATGCAGAGGCTATGGAGACATGCTGCTTACTGGTTTGCTTCCCATGGCTTGCTCAGTCTGCTTTCTTACACCACTACCCAGGACCACCTTCCCAAGTGGTCTGATCTGCAGTGGGCTGTGCCCTCCCACATCAATCATTAACCTCCAATCTTATAGAGGCATTTCATCAGTTGAGGTTCCTCTTCTCAGATAACTCTAGGTTTGTGCCAAATTGACAAAAACTGACCAGCAGGAACCAATATGAAATACAGATAGAACTCTTTTTCTCTCTCTTCTTCCCTGAACTGTTTTCTCCTCCTCTTCTTTTGAGACATAGATCACGTATCTTCAAATATCCCATGTTACTGAGGCCAGTCATCTAACCCTGCTGGAAATTTCAAATTATCTCAACTTCTTTCCTACAACTCCTCAAGCCCCGCACCCTCCTTGCTGCCTGTATCAGTTCTGGAAGAGAATAGAAGCTCTAAAATTGACTGATTTCATCAAAGCCACACTGTGCTCGGTGCTGTTTGCTGAACTCAGCTGTAAAAGCTTTCCTACTCTCTGCAGGGCCCAGGAGTTATTCAGGGGCAAGAACGTGGATATCGAGTACCTGTGTGAAGTGGTATTTAACTTGATGTCATGACTGTTCACAGGTGAGTTTTCTACTTAGATTTTTTAAGGCTCTAAATGCAAGCAAGGAAAACATGGATTTAAACATAAAATACTAGTGAGTGAAGAGGAAAAGGCAGCAGAGTTCATAGGAGGAACAACTATTTGCTTAAACAGGTTTCTCTGCCTTTCTGTGTGCATTTGAACATTTATAGGATATGTTTTCATCAGCATTTCCTTACTAATCTCATTAAAGATTGAGCTTAATCAACTTAGGTTTGCATCTTGTGTTTTGTTGTCTTTTAACCAAATAGGATTGTTTTTATATCCAAAGGGAGAAAAAGTTTTCAGTGTTTTACTACTTGAAAATTTCAACTTCTGCCAGTGTAGATTGTTTTATGTAGAATTTTTAATGTATAATAAATTAGAATAATACATTAAGAAAGTACAGAGGGAGCCTCTGCACACATCTTTTCCCTCAGTAATGATGCTCTGGCATGCACTGAGGCAATATCAGCCATCAAGGGACACTGCACAGTTTACTTGTTCATGTGTATGGGTATTTTTATTTTATTAGCTGTGATGGACACTTTAGGGAACATAGAGATTCCTCTCTTGGAGACACTCATAGTTTTGTTACTCTTGTTCCACTTGCAAGGGGTCTCTGATGAGCCAACATCTCTTAGGAAGGAAATAGTATATGAAGTTCTACAACTTCTTCCTTTTCACACATTTAATATTCTTACTGTAAAGAGCAGTGGCACACACCTTTAATCCCAGCACTTGGGATGCAGAGCCAGGCAAATCTCTGTGAGTTCGAGGCCAGCCTGGTCTATAGAGCGAGATCCAGGACAGGCACCAAAACTACACAGAGAAACCCTATCTTGAAAAACAGAGAGAGAGAGAGAGAGAGAGAGAGAGAGAGAGAGAGAGAGAGAGAGAGAGAGAGAGAGAGAGAGAGAGATCAGTTAAGTAAAATATTTTACAGGTAAATTAATAAGAAATGCATAAATAAATAATCTGTGCTTTTGCAGCCCATAAGCCAAACCTTAGATTAGGTGTGTAGTAGGAAGATGTATGCAGGTACAGTTAAGAATTAGACATGTTTTATACTATTAATAGTTCCCCTTAACTCATTTACCTTATTGTAAAAGTTATATAATATTTCTGTTTATAAGATACATTTAATTGCATGCATTATCATTCAGATAGAGAGTAGAGTAGTTACTTGACTTATGAATAGTTACCAATTGGCTTAGATATAAACTGAGGAAAGAGATTTGCTATATTTTTTTTTTCTGAAGTTGTACTGTCTTAGTTTCTGAAGCACCTCCTCTCCCATCCACATTCTGCAAAAGACACGCCATCTGTGTTATATAAAGTGACACTGGCTCTTAGAGCTGTATTTTCATACCAGAAAAAGGCGGTGTCTCCTTCTGGTACACACCGTTAGAGAGTGGCAGGTTAAACAGAGAAAAGATGCTCAAAGAGAGAGTATTCATTATTCTTTAGCCTGCAGGTACCATCCACTTATTAAAAGGCGAATTTGGAGCTTTTGTGTGCTGTTGACACATTAAGTCAATCAAGCCAGAGCTCCTGTCAATCACCTGGCCTAATGTTACACTACTTTTGACAAATATCTAAGTTGACAGCTGGAAGGAAGGTTCACTCAGTTCAGACTTAATTTTATCTCTTTCCCAGGTTCTGTCTTGTGTAAGAGGGCCACACAACTTGTGGCTAAGGGCCTTTGAGAAGCAGGAATAGAAAATGAAAGAATGGAGACAAATACAATTAGGCGGATTTCACCACAGTGGCTTTTTTTCCCCCCAACTTTGAAGAATGTCAATCTTCTAAAAGAAAGTCAGAGTAATTTAGATTTGACAGCTTTTTAAGGAAGGGCTTCAAATCTATAGGATTAAAAAAAAAACCCAGATAACTCTTTCTTCAGGTTTAGCTCTGTTTTAATGGCATTTTCTATTTTTATATCGCACAGTAGCATATGAGACTAGATTAGGTTTCTGCGTGTTTATTCACCTTTATACATTTGATGAGTTATTTATGAGTGGTTTATTTTCTGATGGGACCAGACCTCAAAATTTTTCCACCAATTGATTTTAACTTTATATCCTTTTATAAAAGTTAAGTGTCATGAACTATGAACCAAAGGCTGAGGACCCTCCAGCTGGATCAGGCCCTCTGAATAGGTGTGACAGTTGATTGGCTTGATCTGTTTGAGAGGCATCTAGGCAGTGGGACCAGGTCCTGTGCTCATTGCATGAGTTGGCTGTTTGAAACCTGGGGCTTATGCAGGGACACTTGGCTCAGTCTGGGAGGAGGGGACTGGAACTGCCTGGACTGAGTCTACCAGGTTGATCTCAGTCCTTGGGGGAGGCTTTGCCCGGGAGGAGGTGGGAATGGGGGGTGGGCTGGGGGTGGGAGGGGGAGAACAGGGGAATCCATGGCTGATATGTAGAGCTGAATGGTATTGTAAAATAAAATAAAAGGAAAAAAATAAAAATAAATTTTAAAACCGTAAAAAAAGTTAAGTGTCAGGTTAAAATATAGTTTCTCTTAGTTGTATGTGTTAATAATTATGCAAAGTTTACAATATATATGATAAAATCTGATGAATAAAAATAAAATATAATCCACCCCCTTTTTAATTGCACCTGTTGCCTTTAGTGTCCAGCCTAGCTTCAGTCAGAATCCCTGAAGGCTAAGGTTGTGGGAGCTATGGAGAATATTGCTGTGTTCCTTCAGGCATGGTTTCTCTTGGAAAATGAGATTTTTTTTTCACACACTAATGTTATAATTAATTCAACTCATAATAAATGTCAGGCTTTTTCTTGGATCTCAAGTATAATTTTTAAGAATCAAAGCAGCATAATCAATATTAGGACCTGCTGTTCCATCTGTGTTATGGGTCCACTTTGTAGAATATATTCAGAAAAGATAAATGTTTGCCTGATCTTTAGGATGAATGTTGACTTTCCTAAAATAGATTAGTCATAACTGAGGACTGAAGTGAGAAAATGAACTGGTACAGTGTGTTCAGGAAAAAGAAATGCTTAAGGGAAAGGACCAACTTCCTATGTCAAGAAGATACATATCATGTAGAAAACTAATGAAGAAATGGGTCTCTAGTATGGATTATGTGGGGGAAATTCAGGGACTTAGAAATGGACAGTACATTGTTTTATAAAGACCTGCCCAGCTACCAGGACAGTGGAGGTAGAGGTGATGCTTGCCTTAAATGTAGATTATAAAATGCATGCATATTTACTTAAGTCTAACAATTTATTTTTAATAACATGATGTACTTACAAATTATATTTGATAAGTCCAAATTATATTTGAACATTAATATTTCCTCCTCTTTTTACTGCTATAAAAACCATATATAACATAAAACTGAGAAAAGAAAACACACTTGGAGACTGACATTGACTTCAAGGACTTAATAAAAGTTACAGTGATCATGAAAGTTCAGTATTAGAAAAAAATAGACAAACAGATCGGTGGAACTAACGAAAGAGTCCAGATATAGGTTCACATAGCCAGTCACTGACAAAGGCACAAAGCAATACAGTGGAGAAAAGATTTCTAGAATAATTGAGCATTTATCTTCCCATCTTGACACAGATATTAAACACTATAGAAATTAACTTAGAAGGACTTAATGACCTAAACATAAAATGAAAAACTACAAGTGGCTAGGGGTGTCATTTAGTGAGAAGGTGTTTCTGCCCTGTGAATTATACTGTTAGGAAAACAGACATTCCACAGACTGGCAGGGGGAGATATGTAAAAAGACATTGTTTAAAAAACAGCTACTGAGTATGTTAAGGAGTCTAACAATTATCAATAAGAAAACAATCCGATGAAAAATGGACCGAAGACTTTTTTTTTTTACAAACAAACCAACAAAGAATATATACAGATGACAAATAAGCAGATGATATTTGCTTACTATAATTTAAATTGCTCCTTGTATATCATTAGAGAAATTCAGTGAGAAGGCCTCTCACAGCCATGAGAATGGACAGAAGCCCAGAGAAGACAGCAAGTGCTGAGGACACCGTGGGGTGGAGGGTGCAGTCACAACTCTCATCCATTTCTAGTGGGAAGGTGATGAAGTAAACCAGATGAAGAAGTTTAGAATTTATCCCAAAATTAAGGGTATGATTACCATGTAGTACAGAAACACACTTGTTGACGTTTATCCAAAGGACTTAAGAATTTTTGCCCACCTGAGATCTGTGTGTAGATATTTGTAACAACTTTATTCCTAATTTCCTAAACCTGGAAAAAAAGCAAGGTGTACTTCAGTAGTTGACTACTGTAGAGGCACAAACTGTAGCTCAACCAGATAACAGAACATCATTTCATAAGAAAAAGCAAACGCTCTATCAAGCAATGACAAGTCATTGAAGAAATTAAAATACGTGCAAATGGGAGAAATATGCCAACCTGAAAAAGCTATGTGATACATAACTCCAATAATATAGCATTTGGAGAAGACAGAAATATGAGTGCAGTAAAGGGAACACTGGATATTAGGGAATAAAGAGTAAAGAGCAAACAGCTGGAACACAGAGGTCTATAGGAGAGTGGAACCATTATGTATGATACTACCATGGAGGATAAACTGAATCATGCATTTGAGTAAACTTTACATTTACAAGACCAAGAATGAGTCCTTTTAATTCTTTCCCTCTTCTCCCCCCTCCTCCCCTCTTCTTCCTCTCCTCCCCTCCCCTCCCTCCCTCCTTCCCTCCCGTCGTCCTTCCTTCACTCTCCTTCCTTCCTTCCTTCCTTCCTTCCTTCCTTCCTTCCTTCCTTCCTTCCTTCCTTCCTTCCTTCCTTCCTTTCCTTCCTTCCTTCCTTCCTTCCTTCCTTCCTTCCTTCCTTCCTTCCTTCCTTCCTTCCTTCCTTCTTTCCTTCCTTCCTTCCCTTTCCTTTTTTCTTTCCTTCTTTCTTTCTTTCTTTCTTTCTTTCTTTCTTTCTTTCTTTCTTTCTTTCTTTCTTTCTTTCTTTCTTTCTTTCTTTCTCTCTCTCTCTCTCTCTCTCTCTCTCTCTCTCTCTCTCTCTCTCTCCTTCCTTCTTTTGAGTGTATATATGTTTTTAAGGTAGGGTCTTGTTATGTAGCACAGGTGAGATTTGAATACATTATGTAGGTCAGTCTTTCCTCAAATTCAAGGCAATTCCCTGCCTCATTTTCCCCAGTCACCACATGGGACAGTGGTGAATCCTAATACAAAGTATGGTCTTTGGGAGATGATATATCATCTAGGTGCACCAGCTTTAAGAAATGTGCCACTTTGGTGCAGATACAAATGAAGGGGAGGCTGCACGGGCTGAGCAGGAAAATATGAGAAACTTTGAACTTTTCAATTCTGCTGTAAACCCAAAACTGCTTAAGGGAATAATGTCTTAAAAATTAGGACAAATATACTTGAAAAATGTTATGATTTCTAGAAACAAAACTGGTTTACATCTGTGTACCATTAGGCATGACTATGGTTGTACATGCACAAAAATTCTAAAATGTGTTTATTCCATAACATAGACATATAAGATTTATAACTGAAGAAATAGAATAATAGATAGGCAAACAATATAACCGTGTAGAATTATCTACAATAAGATTTTAAAATATATGTGTAGAAGCCGGATGGTGGTGGTGCACACCTTTAATACCAGCATTTGGGAGACAGAGTCAAGTGGATCTCTGAGTTCAAGGCCAGTCTGGTCTACAGGGTGAGATACAGTACAGCGAGTCCTACACAGAGAAACCTTTTCTGGAAAAACAAAACAACAAACAAACAACAAATATACTTGTGTAGAAAAAGAGAGACAGGTAGATGTTTATTAAGGTCAGATATAAAACAAGGATTCCAATTTCTAAGATCTGTATAAAATCTGCTAACATCCAATAAAAGCTGTGATAAATTCTAGTGGAAAATTAAGGCCTCCATAACCAGATGTACACTAAGAGAACAAAACCCACCATGGTCAGCCAGGCCTGGTGGAGCTCACATTTAATTCTGGAGCACAGGAGGCAGAGCAGGCAGATCTTTGAGTTTGAGGTCAATCTGGTCTATACGGCAAGTTCCAGGGCAGCCAGGGCTACACCGAGAAAGCCTGTCTTGAAAAAACTGAAAACATAAGACAAGAAACAGAACAAAACCAAAAAGAAGCACCACCAGGTGTCAGTTTGATGTCATAAAGAGAAAAGTGTTCAGGTAGGTTCTGGGCTGTGTCCTAGTGTAGTGTAGTTGCTGTTAATAAGAGTAAGATAGAAATTGCCACCATGAAACTGATATGGGAGATGACTAGCAATCTTATTTTAAGTTCATAGAAATGTATGTCATATTAGTAGCTGATCACCCATTTTTCTCTTCAAAGTTCACTAGGTTGTGAATTCCTGAGAATAATATGGAGCCTTAGACATATCTTCAAAACTTGTGTGTCAACTTAAGTTGAAAGTTGGTGCAAAGTTGTTTGAGAAGCCTGCCTTACCAATAATTTAGCAGACTGGTGCTAGCATGCAGTCATTTGTATCGGTCAGGATGAACTGTCTGTCTTCTAGTCTACCAGCTGAATGAAGATAGAGGATGTATTTATCAGCATATACATTATCAATAAAAAGAAGATTGAAAAGAACAAAATGAAACATTCTGAGGATAAATGTAAAGCTCTAACAATCAGTTATGTATACACAAACAGGCTACTCTAAATTAGCAAGAGTCCCCATAAGAAACACATCTGGAAATTTCAGTTTGAAATTATGCTTCGTGTAAGCCATCAGTGTGTTGTGAATTAAGACAAAATAGAACAAAACAAAAATGGATGTGATTTTAATATGAGTAAATCATGCTGCTCACAAGGGCAGTGGCAAGATTAGGAGATATTCATGTCTACAGCTCAGGCCTTGGCTCAGCATCAACAGCAGCAGAGTGTCTCTGTGACTCTCTACCCAGTTCTTGCAAAACCATCCTTAGCTTCTCCTACCTTCCTCTTTCTTCCTCTTTGACTCTTCCTCATGCTTTCTCAGTCTTCATCAGCACACTGAACAGCTTGCCTTCTCTAAGTGCGCCTGAATGAGAGCCTAGTCTCAGCTCAGGGCCTTTCCTCTAGGCTTTTCTTTCTGACAGTCTGTCTCACCAGGGCTTCCTCCATCACTTCCTTACTTTGTTCCGGTTTGTCCTCAGGACTCCTTACAATGGGACCCATCTTGGACCACAACATCCAGCTTCTTTCTCTCTCAAGTCTACTGGCTCCACAGTCCTTTCTCCTTCAGTTTGTTATTTAATTTTTTGGGTTTTCAAATTATTTATTTTATTTGGGATTCCACAATATAGTTATGCAGCCCAGGCTATTTTTGAACTAGCAATTCTCCTGTTTCTGTCCCCCAAGAGACTGAGATTACAGATGTACATGAACACACAGAGCTGAGTATGCTTTTTTTTAAATAGCATATAAAAAATAGCATATTTTTTAAATATTAAAAAGTAGCTATTTCTTCTGAGTTGAAATGAAGGCAGAGGGATGCCAATATGATTCAATAAACAAATGAAACTTACAAGGTTCAGGAAATTCAAAAAGCTACAGGACTCATAAGGCCTGTTCCCCAGGTTATATGAGCAATACATAAATGCTGGGGGAAGAGAATCCCCAATGGGCTGCCTATAAATCCCCAGGAATACATCTTTCTGGGACCCTCACCCAAGGTTCAAGTAATATTTGGTGATGCAACTGCTTTTGAGGAGTCCATGCTCTATAAGTAACCCCAACAAATTTATTTGTCTACCAGGCTAGATTTGGATAAAATCCATCCCTTATTTTGCCATTAGTGACATATCAGGGTAAATAGATATCTGTTTTCCCAGGAAGAGTGACACCAACAAACAACATTTATCTCAGCATTATATTGTTTCTGTTCAGTTACCCAGTTAGTCTCCAAGGGCAGCTGATACCAATAGCATAATTAAGTGTATCTACTAACACTCATGCGATAATTACTACACGGTAGGCATTGTTTTCTAAGTTTTTAATCTACCTAGCTTGGTTGCTATTTAAGATAAACCTTCAAGTTGCATTTGCCACTGAAGAAATTGAAGGTTAGATTTTTTTCTAGGTCACAGAACTAATGAATAGCAGAGTCGGCATTCAAGTCTGTGAGGCCTGGCTCTGGAAACCAAGTCCTTTTGAAACCATGCTGCCACACTGGATTTGTTAGCTGATGATTACATATAAAAACTGAATAAAATGGTATGTTAAAAAGTATATGCATCTGACATATTTCCTGACATCCATGGTATAAAGTAAGAATTCAATACGTATTTAAAATAACAGCATCGTATATATTATTCTGTAGCAGTAAGATCACAGCAGGGATACGATGCTCATCACTATTGAAGAATGATTTGACGTACTGGAATATGTCTCTTAAAGACTGCTGCAGAGGAGACAAGGTTTGTAAAACCTGGCACAGTAGGACAGTAAAATATCTTTACTTAGGCTCCTACTATTCTTCAAATGCCTGCACACCCCAGAAAGAATAAAACCTAGTGAAAATATATCATAAGGAATGTATTTTTCATGTCATATAAAGATACCCTTTTCATATATATATATATATATATATATGTATATATATATATATATATGCATACAGTATACAGGCCCCTTCTTAACTTTCTAGAGGAACTTTAGAAATTATATATAAACACCTTTTTAATATTTTAAATATTAGTGGTCAAAGGATCATGAGCAGCTTTTTAGAAATAGAGTCTTTGTAAACATCCAAGCCTGAGCTTCCTATGAGGGGAAACTGTTGTAATTCTGCTTTATAAATGTCTCCATGTATAATCTACCTTGGCTCTACAAAACTATTCAGATTATTTCCTTAACAGAGATGTGTTTTCATTTTCTCTATAAAACACATAGAAATATTTTTGTTTAACAAACCACAAAGTCAGGGAAGTAAAGATGAATAAATAAAAGGAACTCATAGGCAAGCTATCTTTCCTTGTATGCTTGAGGTTAGGTATCATCTGCAGTCTGATTTTATTCATAAGATTCAGATAAGTTGAATAATTTATCCAGATGAGTTGTAGAGAGGGCAGAAATGCAGCTTGACTACAGGTTAGTCTTATTTTGATCTTCTCATTTTTCTATATAGAGTTTTTTTCCCCCATGAAAATGGAAATGCTTCATAGTTTTTCACTCAACACCATTGTAGGTTCAATAATAAACTGAGACATTTAGATTTTCCTAATTATACTAATTTATTCTGCAAAAACCTTTTACTGCCTCTTATTAACAAGAACTTAAACCATCTAGTTTGATAACATGTCCTGTAAAAGAATAAATATTGTGTATTGTTAGATCTGTTTATTCCTAGCCAGTTGTATAGATCTAATCAATGAACTGCCCATTGAGCTTCAAAAGTCTGACCCATTTGAATTTTGATTGATGCTTCCTTCATTCCTTCAACCTGTGAAGCCTATGTCATGAGATACAATGAGCTTGCACCAAGCATACAACTGCAGTAGATTTTTGGGATATTGTTTTTTGAAAATGTGGTCAACAATAACGATGAAATTGGTTTACACATTCTTATATTTGCATATTCTTGTTTATTTACCCGGAGGTTTTCTATGATTATGGCTAGCTTTATTATAATATATTCCTATTGTTATGCTTTAACTTTGAACACTACATTTATTATTTTATTTAGGGTGTGTGTGTGTGTGTGTGTGTGTGTGTGTGTGTGTGTATGCTGTGAATATTACATCACCTGAATGGAGGTCAGAGGACAACCTTCAGGAGTTGATTCTTTCACCATCCATGTTCATCATGGCGGTGGAACTCAGCTTGTCAGAAACAGCAGAGTTCGCAGGCCTTCATCATGCTTTTTTATGTAAATAAAAGCAATCACAACTTTTCTTTCCCCATGGATAAGTTCTCTACACTTACTTTTCTTCTTAAAAAAACATTATAATGTTGATATTGCAGATTTTGGTGAGATGATACCTCAGTTACTCTCCAAGGTAATCAAATATATTTGATCAAGAGAAAAAAATGGGCTTTTAATATTGAGTTGTTTAATTTATTGATTTTTGGTTGCTCTTTCATTATAAAAAATGTAAAGTTCAAATTAATTTCCAGGGACTTGGCATTTCATATTTATAACATACTTCTACCAAAATTTTATGAAAAAGAAATCTGTTTGACTTCTCTGCATCAAGAAATCAAGGTCATCATTCAGATATGCTATTTTCTTTAATGTTATGATTCACTGTTGAGCACAGTAAAATTAAATAAATGAAGGTTGTATTCTGATACAAATAATTTTTTTAGTTGTATACAGGAATGTTAGCAAGGAGATGAAATATTTTCTACTAAATGGACTTATCCTGGGTTTAGAATGGGATTCCGTGCATAAGATAGTTTTGTTTCCTTACAAATACGGCTATGACAGGATATCCAGATTTGCTGAGAACTGTGGTATACAAGGATAAACACTACTCTGCTTATGGTTTATGTTTTCATATCACAACTGTCTTAGCTGAAGAGTGTTCTTTAGGAGCTCAGTGTATGGCTATATACTTCATCTCTTCCATCTATCTATTCCATAGGCACCATGAAACTGCTACCCTACTCTAATTCATGCATGAGAAACAATGATCTGAAGACTATAAAATACCTTATTGAAAATCAAGAGATTATTTACCATTATGATCAGAATCAACATCACATGGTATGTTTCCCTGTCCAGTACCACTTCCATTTATGTGTTCCAACTCTAATATATTTTCTGATACACACTTCTTATGGACCAATTTGAATGTTCTTTAGATAATTCATTCATTCAGTTGTATTTTCAATTCCTGAAATTGCCATCAATTTTGAAAATGAAGAAAGCTTCTTCTTGAATCAAAATAAATTTAATCTTATTAAGTTAAAATTGAACATCATTTGGCAATTTTCTGTCCCTGATACTGCTGCCTGAAGGACATAGATCTGAGATGTCATTCGGAACTCAGCATCCCATCTGGGCTTGAACTCCAGGTGTATCACTTTCTGGCTCTCCCAATCATTACAAATTCTGTGACAGCTCCTAACCTCACTTCTTTAACTGGGTGACTGGTTTTCTTAGTGCCTGAGGATAATACAGGGACCATGTTTAGCAGGTGACCTCAAGGAGTGTAAGAACAGAAGGGGGTGTTGTACCATCATCACTATGTTACATTCAAGAGGCAGGTCTCATGGACTGTTGCATTCCTGAGACTCACACAATCTGTGTAGTCTATATTTGACCATATGATGAAAGGAAGTGGTTTAAGAAACTGAATTGGCTTTCAAGTTGCCCTAAATGATCAATGTGTACTGGATCAGCTGGGCATGGTGGCATATGACTTTCACTATAGCACTCTCATGGAAGCAGCAGAGGCAGGTGGGTCTCTGAGACTGAGGCCAGCATGGTTTACATAGTGAGACCCTGTCTCAAGAACAGAAAACAAACAACACACATACACACACACGCACACACACACACACACACACACACACACAAAACTACAACAACAACAACCAAACAAAGAAAGTTTTAGTTGACTAAGTCCAATATCATGTTAGGAATACTTTTGAGTGTAAAGTTTGGCACACTAGTCTTTGGATCAAGTTTTTCATATTGGGAATATTTACTGTCCATTTTTTTCTGTGATAAATCTAAAGTAAGACAGTGCCTGTGGCCACCTAGAGCACTGGAGAGCATATAACCCAACATCAAGACAGCTAACTGAGCTTCTTTACAGAACATAACAAAAACAAATTAGAAAAGTAGGGAAGGTGACTTTAATATAACATCCTAGGGAAAGGCTGGTAGTGAAGGCAGGCCATAATTCTATTTCATCATTATTATACAAACCACAGGACTTTATGAACTCTGGTGATCTTTGTCTATTTGCTGTTAGCTAGACTGAAAGGTAATTATCTTACTTCACAGATGTGGAAAAGGTGTACAAAGTGCTGTGTAACAAATCAGTGTCAAGATTTCCATACCAGCCTTTCAATTCATTGCACAGACGGCAGTGATGCATACAGTATACAGGCACCTTTTAATTCTCTTTCTAAGCTGGGTTCCCTACTCTATCTGTAGTGGAACTTTGGGAATCATATGGCTCATTACCAGATCCTTTAGTCCCTGTGTCCTCACTTGGGGGATCTCATCCACAAACTTGGGTATGGTAACCTCTCTACTGACCATTCCTAAATGCTAGATTTACACATTTGTTGCCAATCTTCTACAATTGGTACTAGTCAGTATCTCAACTAACTAAAACAGAATCTTACTATTTTTTACAAATTTAATTCCATTCATTTTGTGTGTACATGTTTCCTGGCATGTATGGATTTACACCAAGTGTGTGCCTGGTGCTTGCAGAGGCTAAAGTGGGTATCAGATCTTGAAGTTACAGTTGATTATTAACTGTAGTGGGCAGCCATTCCAGCTTTGGTCTGGAAATTCCAATCCCCATTGAGGCTTTGGCAACTGTCATGCCTACGAGGCGGGGCCAAGGGAGGCGCCAGGAGACCCGGAGATCTGGATGGGCCAGCCTGCTCGCTCTGTTCCTGGACCCTAGATGGTGGAGGTTGACGGAGCAGCTGCTCCAGAGAACACCGCTGGACTTTGATACACCTTTCCCAGTCCCCACAACCTACCTTTCCCTTTTTTGTAAGTTACTCACTAAATAAATCTTCCTTTTAACTATGTGGAGTGGCCATAATAATTTCACCAATAATTAACCACAGTGTAGGTTCTGGGAACCAAACCTCAACTCCCTACAAAGTGTTCTTAATCATTGAGCCATCTCTCTAACCGCCAGATACCACATTTCAACAAGTAGCCTCCTTCCAAGGAATGACATTAGTGTAGCTGTTTTGGAGACAGGTAGTTGTGAATTAAAACATCAAGCCTGCCCCTTAGTACACCTCTCTAGTCCTAAATCTCAATTTCTGCACAGAAGACAATGTTCAAGACTAAACTGAGAGTGTATATGATATGCATATGTGGTACCTCTGTTACACAGTTGGTAATTATGACCAACCAATAGTCTATGCTAGACCACAATGTAATATAAATATGGAGAATATCTCATATTTTGTTTTATGCTTGCTTAAATGTTAGCTTTATCTTAAATTTTTACAAAGTACCTTCCAAGGAGCTCAGAAGAGTTCTACACTATTTTTACTACACATCAAGTAGTATTTGAGAACAGGCATCTTTCACTTTGCTTTTACTAAGGAAAAGGAAATGGAAAGACTGTGGATGCCCAGTGGTTGCAAAGAGCATCACTGAGGTACTGGTCTTAGAACACAGGCATCCTGTATCTAGTTTGGTGCCATAACCTTGCATGGCTTTGGGACTACTCTGACTGCGGTGTCAGGCATTTGAGAAATGACAGACACACATGGAGAAACACTGGTATTGGGTGGGCTGTGCACAGCAACTTGGAAACTCAGGGAATTTACTATATTTAGCTAACAAGGAGGAGGGCTTATGTACAGCTGTATGAGGTGAGCTGACTAATCTTGCTAGGGATTCTCTGTAAAGGAATCATTTTAGGTTGCAGTCATCTGGTAGGAGGAAGCTGTGCTTGGTAGTATATTAGCTAAAGGTCAATTTTTTATAACATCCTTACTCAGACCAGAAGGCTTTCCAGTTCCTCTGAGCCTGACCTGAAGAAGGCTTTGCCATTCTGGTGAGTCTGAGGCACTGGAGTCCTTGACCTGACCATGCTCATGGCAATAATTTACATTCTTTCAAGACTTCATTTGCTCCCCACAGTTTGACACATTCTCTGAAATATGCACAGCAGAAAACACTATCACAGCATTTGATGCAGCATGGAGGGCACACTAAAAACAGGAATAGGAGTCTATGTATGGCAAAGGCAGTAGATGAGGTACTAAGGACATCTGAAGAGTGCTGATGGCAATATTGTAGTCCTTACCCTGCACATGGATCTGTGATTTAGCTCGTATAATATCGCATGTATGGCTTGTTCTCTTGATAATATAACACAGGTCACCAAGAGCCTTGTCAGGCAGTCACTGATTGAAGGCACTCTTCTGTCCTAATGTGGTGGGTCCCTGGGATTCAATGTTCCTCTGTCTTTGTCTCTCTGTCTTTTTCTTGCCTTAGCCCAGAAACTATTGATATCATCTGAAGTTAGTATCTATGAATACATTGTTATACCCTGTTTTAATATCAGTCAGCTGAAACTGAATAAACAAGTATTTTTCAGCAATTTTATTTCCATTCACTCATTCTGACAAGCTAGTTTATCTGAGCATCTAGTATAAAGTTTTTCCTGTTTCTTCAGGGCTTTGTGCATAATGTATTAATACATAATAATCAATGAGAAGAAACTGAAAATTCTTCTAATGTTTACTAATGATCTAAGGCTCCTTGACTCTGTTGTCACCTCAAAAATATGCTTAAAGGGTGACAGATTTTAAAATGTGTTTCTTCAGCTTGCCAAGAAAATATTTAGTTTTGATTTCTCTCTTTTCTCCCCTTGCAATAAAGCTATGGATATTACTTTGGCCCCAAACTGTCTTAGGGTTGAAATGCTAACAATCACTGTATGGACTATTCAAATTCAATTTTAGCATTAATTCATTAAAAATTTATCTCTTTTATTCAGTTTCCAGAAGATTCTCTGGGGAAAGACCCAGGAATTATTGAATCATTATTAGGGAATCACTTACTTTTGACAGATGTCCAGAGGTCTAATGACAGCCAGGGTTCTTTTAAACACAAAGTCAGGAAGCAATACAGCTGAGATCAAGGCTCCAGGAACAAGAGGCATTCTCAGGACTTCAGGTATGCCAGGGGCAGAAGGAAGCACAGGGCAGAAATAATACAGGGAGGAAATGGAGTTCACCTACTTTCCCTGTGCTTTGGATAAATGGGTGATGTTGAGGATACCAGGACCCCATCCTACTTCTGAGCAGACTTCCCAGGCCCCTCTTCCTGGGAAGGGGATGTGTCCAGCACTCTTCATGCTCCTCTAAGAAAAGTGAACTTAAGGAAACCATGCTTCCTCCCTTCTCAATGATTTCACCATTCTGCCCAATTCTCTGTTTTATTTCTTGTCTATTTACGTTTAGTGGGAAAAGGCAGAGACAACGTGAGACAACTTTCCTGTCTTATGGCATGATCACAAAGAAAATTTGTAGTTTGGTATTGGGAGCTCAGACCATACATTGTGTTTATCCCCATTGGAACCAATGATAACATGTTGGACTTGTTAACAGTCCAGGAACTTTGCCTCCCTTTGTTCTCTTTTCCAGTAGAATTCAAGAGAAGAATTACTGAAAAGAGGGAACAGGGCTTTTTTTACAGGTGTTCTGCTCTGTTGAATCTCAGTTCTGAACGTAGGATGGTACAATATTTCATTCAGTAAATGTTCAGTGTATACATCAGTCCTTATTCTAGATGCCAGAAACACATGAGTGAATGCTGCAGGAGAGAGCCCAACATAACGATAAATTATGTACAATGTTACCCTAAAATTGAATTTGAATAGTCCATATAGAAATTGTTAGCATTTCAACCCTAAGACAGTTTGGGGCCAAAGTAATATCCATAGTTTTATTGTAAGGTGAGAGGAAAGAGAAATAAAGCTAAATATTTTCTTGCCAAACTGAAGAAACACATTTTAAAATCTGTCATCCTTTAAACATATTTTGAGGTGACAACAGAGTCAAGAAGCCTTAGATCATTAGTAACTATTAGAACTTTCAGTTTCTTCTTATTGATTGTTATATATTAATGCATTATACACAAATTATATACAATGTTACCTCCAGCTGGAAGTAATATAACGATATGATATCTTCTGACAGTGGAAGAGAAAGAATGGATTGACGAAGCTTGGGTGAGACATCTGAGCCTAAACTGCAGGTTGGAGGACCATGGGAGTTATCCTACTGGTTCAGTTTAGGGAGATGTTATATTCCCAGAGAAATTACATGAAATTTTCCTTCAAATGATGGAGTAGATTCCTTAACCTACTGTACACATTTGCAAAGAGAATCCAAGTGGTTGCATCTCCTGGTTAAATGCAGTGTTCAATCACTAAGTATTATTTTCTGTTTGTTCAATACTGGTTCATGAAACATATGTTTAGTTTTTAGCATCTTATACTTTATAACTACTTCCAAACTACACTCCGTAGAAGCTTTAGTCTAGAAAAACAAGGGATATGGCTCAATGGCTGTTTGAGCAAGACTGAGGATAAAACCATGACAGTCTCTAAATAACTCTAATCTAATAGCATTGAAGCATGTAATTGATAGTTTTTGTCATTTTTATATTAAAATGAATCATGATAGAAAGAAAATTCTTATTTTCATGTTAGAGTTAGATATTTTTTTTCTTCCTCTGAGAGATGGAAGATATAGATTGCTGCTTTTTAAGAGAAAAATAAAAAATAAAAGTCCCCAAGAGTCACAACTTCTCAAGGAGAAGACATTTGCCCCCTCAATCTTGAATCATTACAACTTGAGAGCAGTAGTCTTGTGTGGTGTTTTTTGAGGAAACATGGACGAACTGTTAAATTATGTAATTCTAGAGCTCTGAAGCAAGTTTTTAAGTATTTTAAAGAAAAAGCACACTGACACTGAGGAATTCTCATGTACTGAATATCTTTTGTGTGATGTCTCTAGGTTTTCACTGTCATCCTTTGGCTGTGTAAAATCAAACACGCCTCAGTTTCACTGAGTTAGGCAACTTCCTTCATGGTGTTTCAGTGACATTTCCAGAGTCAGGTAAACACACGTCTCATTTCTCAAAGAACTGTCATGTTCCTTTTCCTTGGGTTTTAGGAACTTCAAAGGATGTTAGTAAGTGTGTGTTTCAAACCTCTTGATATCATTGTTAATTCCTGTCCAGAAGCTGTAGTGGCAAGAGTGTGGGCTCAGGGCTTCACCCCATTCACCAATGAAATGCTGGAAGGTGATATTTAATGAACTGAAAGTTCTGCAGTTTCATGAAAGCAGTATGACCAAAAAAAGTAGCATTCAAAGGAGCCAGGGGTGGGTAACTGTCGTGGTCTCCTCGAGATTACAGAAGATGGCTGAAGCCAGACAGCTGCTGACAGAGTTTGAACCTCTCGGTTTTCAGATGTAAACCTTAAAAACCTAGAGCGCCAGCCCTCCCTGAGCTTCCTCTCTAAGGCTGAACTTCCTTCTGGAATGTGAGTTATTTTTCCATCTCTTTCCTCCCTCCTCATAGTCCAGCCACTTTATTCTATTTTGTAAATACTTTAAGAAAAGTTTTTAGATCATAATGTAATTACATCATTTCCTCTTTTCTTTTCTCAAGTTCATTGCTTCTTTTTCTTTAATTGTTGACACACACACATACACACACACATATATATTCTTAAATATAGAAATACAACCTTGTCTGTCTATAAAATGTTACTAGAATGGGGGCTGATTATTTGGTATTGGATAACCAATTGGTATGATCTTTCATGGTGAAGACTATTCCTCACCACTCACAAAGGAAACTTCTATTTGCAACATATCAGAAAACTACAATTGATTAAAATACAGAGTCATAGAACCCTATCCCAATGGCTACATCTACAACACATCTCCTGGACCTAAGGCTCAGTGATGGTTGCAAAAGAGGGGACTGAAAGATTGCAAGATGCAGAGAAACAGAGGGTTTGTTGTGAGATGTTCTCTCCTAGGAATGTTAGCAGCTACACCCATAAAGTTGCATTCTATTTTAATCCTGTTTTACAACGAATCAAGCTTGATCCTGTTCCTGTCTTTTCACATCAGCTTTTTCTTCTACCCAGAGTAACTACTCTACTTTCTTCTGACGTCTGCCTGTTTCTCCAATTTGGTTATCCATGTTTTAGTTTTGAACTTTTAAATAAGAGGCACTACTCAAACTTTTCCCAAAGCCAAAGTCTTTAACATTAAAATGTCCAAAGCAATCAGCACAGGAAAAGCAACATGTAACAGACAGACTGCCCATGAGAAGAAGCTAATAAAGGACTCACAAGCACTGGTGGCAACAAGTTCATCTTTCAGAAATCCAAAGGGCCAGGCAGTTAAAGAGTAAGATGGTAGACATGGAAAACCTGCTCTTAGAAAATAAGTATAGAAGTTTCCTAAGAATGGAAACATACAAGTATAGAAACATGAGTACATATCAATGTAGAAAGTCCCCTATAAAATTTCTAAAGAATTTCAGGAAGAAAATAAAGATAGAATTTTAAAAATAAAACAGAGAAATTATTATTAAAAATTGTGACCTGAAGAACATCAAGTTGCAGGTTGCCAGTCTACTAGGCATAGTAAAAGGATGGAAAAAAAGAAATCACAGGACTACAGAGCCCAGGGGTTCACAAAGGGATTCTAGAGAACTTGAAGGGATTCTAAGGCACCAGAGGCCAGACACAAAGGCTTGAAATGTATTTCATATTTCTCCACAGACATCTTAGATACCACATAAAAGTCCATTTAAAATATTGAAGGGTGTGGGGGATAAAGACACCCTCAGATACACAGGTCACAAAATTCTATCTCCAACTGGCATCTCATAAGTAATTTATTACACCCTGTGTTCTCCCAAAGTTGTGTAAGCACAAGAAAAGATGCAGGAAATGAGGGGCAGGCTGAAGGCATGGGGAACAATGGCAGCGGAAGATGTTAGGCAGATGCTTTCACCATGTAGGTAGAAATAAATAGAACGTTGGACACATTGAACATCCTGAAAGGGCACTTAGGTCACTGAGAAAAGTTAGAGGTTGAATAAATTCCAAATATATAAGAATTAAACAAAGGAAAATGAACCAGGCACAGAAATGGAAGATAATTACTTACGGTTTATTTAATGAATAACCTGTGTTTGCAAATATATATTGATAAAGTATAGTAAGGTTATATTTGGATGATGAGGCAGGGGAGGAAAAGAAGGTAAACTTTGGTTTTCCATGGTCAAAAATAACCCTTAGTGCTAAAAATAGAAGAATTCAGAAACTAATCTTTGGTTCTTTTGCATCAAGTATTTACTTTGAAGCAATTAAAAAGCTGTGGGTGTGACACAGTTTCCTGTTCCCATTTTCCCCATGGTTACTATCCTGTGTCCTTAGGGCACATTTATGGAAACTGGGGTATCAGTACTGTTATAGTCCCATTGATTACACTCCAGATTTATATAGGCTCTTCTAAGTCTTGCATGGATGTGTTTATTCTTCTGTACCAAGATCTTCTCCAGTATATAATATTGCGTGTAGTTGTTGTTTGTCTTTAGCTTGCTCTGAAATGTGACAGTCTTTATTTGATTGTTTCATGACTTTGGTAGTTTTGAGAAATAATCTTCAGGTATTTTGGAGCATGTCTGTCAATTTTGGCTTGTCAGATTTTTTTTTATTACTAAACAGAGATTCTGCGGAGTAGAAAGATTGGTATGGGGGAGGAATGCATGTCCTACCATATCCTGTCAGGATGCAATGACATCCATGTGACCTCACTGCCAGCACCCAGTGGGGCTAGCTAGGGCTGGTATACAGTTAGTATGTACATACACCACTGAGGACTGCCCTCTCAGGAAGGTGTGATTCTCTGCTGCCATGATTTCTTTGGTTGTTCATGTGTATTAAGGTGGACTCATTTGTCTCCCATATATTCACATTTCTCATTCTTCTGAGATTTTGTTATTGCAATACATTTCAGTGAGGCTTTTAAAAAAACACCACATAACACTAAATTCCTTTGTTATTTTAGAATTTCTTCAGCTTTTGACATATCTTCTACTTTCCCCGCACCAATCTGAAAAATCAGCTATTTCTCCAAGGATCTTTGGTTCCAAGATTTTGGAGACCAGTACAGTATTTAGAGACAGAGCTATGAATAAACAAATACATATATTTCAACGTATATTCACATTTAGAATAAACAATTTAAAGGAAAATGTAGGCAATTCAGCCGGGCGGTGGTGGCGCACACCTTTAATCCCAGCACTCGGGAGGCAGAGGCAGGCAGATCTCTGTGAGTTCGAGGCCAGCCTGGGCTACCAAGTGAGTTCCAGGAAAGGCGCAAAGCTACACAGAGAAACCCTGTCTCGAAAAAAACCAAAATAAATAAATAAATAAATAAATAAATAAATAAATAAATAAATAAATAAATAAATAAAAATAAAACCAAAAAAAAAATGTAGGCAATTCTCCAGGTTTTTTTTTTGAAGCAAAGTAAGTATTTTTATAGTTTCATTTTGCAGAAATATTTAAAGACAAAAAAAGCCCTTAAGTTTAGGAATTAACAATTTATGAAAATTTGTTTCATAATTGCATATGAAGATAGGAATAAGACAAAGTAAATATGCATAGTAAAGAATAAATATATTCTGACATAAAGGGAAGAAAGTGGATATATTTAGGATGGAAAGATAAGGTGTTATTAGGCATCATACTTGGTTAACAGAAGCTTTTACCCACTCCCAATCCAACACGTAGATTTTATAAACAAGGTGCTCTATTAATGGGCAGCTTTAATTCTTCAAACATATTTTTCCCATTTCCTTTTAGTCCAATGTAATTTGCCAATGACATTTTGATTTGCCATATCACCAACTTTTATCTCATAGACACCAAAGGAAGTATGGAAGAAGCGGCTACTCGAGATTTAATGTTGGTGATATTAAACTGAGAAGAACCCGATTTTCCTCTATAACTGATATGGAACGCAGCCTGTGCCTCTCTTCATGATGTATTTCACATCATGACATACTAGCTGACAACTAGAAACAATTATTTAAGAATATCCAATATAGATGAGCCAGGAAAATATGGTGCCACATAAAACATATCAGTTATAGAATACCACATAGTATATGATTTAACTTTTATGAAATGTATGGAGTTCAAATCTACAAAGACAGGCAGTAGATAAATGGTTGCTAAGGCTGTGGTATGGGACTGAATAGGTGGATTTAGCTAATTAATAATGGTTTTCCTCTAGTGCTGGTAAAACCATTCTAAATTAAGTCATGATTATGAATTACATATTTGAAAGGGTTAATGCCATGTTAAACAGTTACTACAAGAAGTATGATTGTGCATCATGAATGTCTGCTGAAAACAAATAAAACAAACTCCAAAAGTCTCTTTGCATATCAATGTTCACAATAGTTTTATTCATGGTATCTCCAAACTGGAAACATGTAGCTGTCTGTCAGTAAAAGAATAAATAGATATTACATGCTCTATTATATAACAAAATACAATCTGGTTATAAAAATAAATGAACATTTGACACAGATAAAAACATAGACAAACTGAAAAAAACATGCAAGTTCTAGAATGGAATGATTTGGAAGGTTCTGGAATATGTAAGAATAATCTATGACCATTCAAATCAGAGTAGTGGTTGTTTCCCTGGATCCTAAATTAGGTGAGGTGCCTGACAGATAAATGAAAATGAGTAAGGTAGGGATTTAGAGGAGGCTTGTGAACGCTATCCTACAACTTTCTAGGGTGATGTTTCTTTCTGGTTTTACAGAGGTGTGGGATACACATGAACATTCATTGCACAAATCAGCAATTCTTATTGTAGATCCATGGATTTCTAGAATCTTCTGTTTTAGGCACTATGTTAGATGTTTGAGACCTATTAGTGAGGCAAAAAGGTAAAGCTCATGCCCTATAGAACTCACAGTCTAGTATAGGAAATGAGCCAAACAAAATAAGCAAAGTATACCTTAGAAAGTGGTATTTGCTAAGAAAAATAATAAAATCAGGCAGGGAAATAGGAAATGTTAAAGTATGAAAAATATTGCATTTTAAAAAGGGTGATAGACATGAAATGATCCAGGGGACCAAAGGGGACAAAAGGGACAAGTACTGAAAAGGCAGAGGGGTATAGTGGAATATGATCATTGTATAGTATATATTTGTATGAAAGTGTCATCAAGTAACACATTGCCATGTAGAATGAATATGCATGATATATTTAGTCTTAGGCAGTTACAAAAATGATGCTCATGAAAGGATCTAGTGTGAAGATTACATTGACACAGACCTCAAAGATGGTGATAAGTAAGCCAGACACCTATATAGGAAACAACAGAAACAAGCAAAGAAAATCAATGAAAAGAACCTGCAAAGTCAGTAGAAATATGTAAGACACACTGAAGTCAAATAAGACAAGTTAGAAAGAAACCAAACTGGTAGACAGAGACGAGGTTGAAAAGATTATAATGCATGCCCTGAATAAAGTGGGGAGCCACAGTGCAGTGTCAGGTAGAAGAGTAGGTTCTATGGCATTTCCACATTAGAAACATCAAGAAAAAGGAATGTAGCTACAGAAAGGCAGACAGAAGACCCCCACTGAAGCCCAAGAAACAGATGCTGGTGGGCTGGCTGGTCTCAGAACACACAGAAGGTCCAAGGACTTGGAACTCTTGTAAAGAACCAATAGGACTAGACATTCAGTATAAGAGGATGAAAATGTCTAGAAGAATTTTAACTCTTCCTTCTGTGGTCTTGGGAGGGAAGTGTACAGAAACAGGAAAATATATGGAGAAGAATGATTTTAAGGCATCAAGACCAGGAGATTAGAAGAGCGAGTTAACTACCAGGTGGGACAGGAAAGATGCAGAGTGGAAGCTGCTGTTTTAGCTCTGGAAAAGGCTCTTGATTGGCAAACAGCATATTTCTAGATGATATACAAATATTGTGCTGAGCTCTTAGAAGTTCTGGCTCCTACATTGTTGTGCACAGTGTCCAGGACACAGTGTATAGAACCACTCCTCCCACAAGCAGAGAGATTGACAAACTGAAATTGGATGTAGGGCTTGTTTAAATTTTCACATAATTTTTATATGCAAAGCTCATAGCTATGTGTCCTTGATGTGTGAGCAGTGTGAAGGAGAACATTCATATTTTGAGTTGAAAAGCTGATGAAAGTGCCTCACAGCTTGACTGTAGTGTTTCACTGGGTATCATTCACAACTTTCCTGTAGACTAAATATTTTATATTCAGAATCAAATGCATGAAGTACTAAATGCAATCTATTTCTGGTATGACCAATACCAAAACAGCCCACCCATTTATGTATCAAATAGTGTATTCAAGCTTAAGGCACAAGTTGTAAGTCAACCAGGGCATATCATTGGCTTTGTGTTCTGGGAACAGGAAGCAATTAGAGAGAGTAATTAGTGAGAGTCTACTCTTTTTGTGACACTTATTCATTTTCTTTAAAAATACAAATTACATATCCACAGCAATAAACTTCCACTTCAAAGGTTAAAAAAAATAGAAACTGGGGAGTCATTCCACCCACAGCTTAGTGACTTTGAACTTCTTTTTACTTTTCCACATTTTAGTTTATACTTCCTCTGTTATTGTTAGTTACAAATTTTCTGCTACATTTAGGGTATGAATCTGGCAAGTTCTCAGGATCATGATTAGGCTGACTAACTAGTCAGCAGAGGACTTCAGATCTAACTCCTCTTCATCTATCTCAAAAGCCAAAACACTATATATTAAATTGAATATATTGTTTTAGGCTCTTAAGAAAATATTTAAGAAAGGATAATATGGAAGTTCTTTAGAATAATTGATAAATTCTCCTTAGTGTGGCATGGTATTTGTAACTAAATCAGGAAAGAATTGGATACAGAGAATGTAGACCCAGCATTCTTGAGCTAGTGCAATGTACATAATTAATTGTAGTCTATGGGACAATGCACATCTGTGTACCATGTGCACACACTGTACCCAAGCATCAGTCAGTAAGTTACACCAGTGGCAGCATTGTTCATCACACTTGCTTTTTGATAAGGTGAAGATGTTTTATAAGTCTGTCTTCATGTATTTAATCATTCCTTATTTCATTTACTATTTATTTCTTATTTTTTTTCTGCCTCCTAGTAGTTCTCTTCATGTTTCTATTAGGTAAAATATTGAAAAGGACACCAAACTTTGTCATGAAGATAACTAATATTGCTGAGTGTGATGGCACATGCATTTAATCCTAGCACTTGGGAGGCAGAGGCAGGTGAATCCCTGTGAGTTCCAGTTCAGCCTGGTCTACAAAGAGAGTTCCAGGACAGTCAAGACTATATAAAGAGACCCTGTTTCAAAACCAGCCAAAAAAAAAAAAAAAACACAAAAAAACAAGTAATGATGATGATGATGAGGAGGAGGAGGAGGAGGAGGAAGATGAGATGATATTTTCTTGCAGTTTTCTTTAAATGTCACAATCAGTGCAAAATTCCATAGTAAAACTTCAAGTTTTGAATGAAAACTAAAGTTGCCAGTGTTAAAAGCAAAGAGCAGTAGTGCTGATCCTTCTGTGTGTCATGAATCCTTAGCTTTGTATGTTTTTTAATTAAGTTCCTAAGGGAAGAGCTAACTTTACCTGTCTCTAGTCTGGTCCTATGTCTATCCTTCATGCCTTTTCCTCAGCTTCTAGACAAAATGTTAAGTAAGAATGTACAACTAGCTGGGCGGTGGTGGCACACACCTTTAATCCCAGCTCTTGGGAGGCAGAGACAGGCGGATCTTTGTGGGTTCGAGGTGAGGCCTGGTCTACAGAGCCAGATCCAGGAAAGGCGCAAAGCTACACAGAGAAACCCTGTCTCAAAAAAAAAAATGTACAACTAATCTTCCTACTAACCATATATACATATATAACACTAAATCATATATATATATATAAAACTAAATATATACAATACAATATATACACAGCTTAGTGTTATATATATGTTTAGCATGACAATTAGAATGATTATATATATGTATATATATACATATACATACATATATATATATATATAATAATTTGAACTGAGGTATGGCTCAGTTCATACACAAGGCAGAAGTAGCAAAGAATTCTCATGTCAATCTTTCTTAAATAAAGTAACATATTTTAGCTACATAAACACATGAGACTATGTGTGTTAGGTAAAAATCAATGAGTTTTGCCTATTTGTAAAGCATCATGCATACTGTGACATTTTAAAGAGAGTGACTAGGTTGCATCATTATGAAAGACATGCACAAATACCCCAATATCTTCAGGAGGTGCATCTTAGGAGGGTTCATGCATTAGAATCGAGGGATCTGAATACACAAATAGTCCTTGACTGATTTCTAATAAAGATGATTTTAGTCACTCATGTTGAAACACACACTAAGAACTAAGGTTAAAATAGCTTTTTAAGTTCAATTCACTGACGCTACACAACAATGACTTATTTTTTTTTTTTTAATGAGTTACTAGAGGCACTAGGGAGTGTGGGTATATAAATCCCAACCCAAGTAGAATATAATCTGGAGTGATAAACACCAGACAAATATAACAGTAAAATGAGATCAGATCTGAGGATGGATGTATTTAAGGAGTTCAGGGAAAACTCAATATTCCAGAAAGAAACTGGGTAAAACTTTTCAGTGTTTACTGATACAGAACTGGAAAACAATTAACCCATAGGTAGGAAAAGGAGGTAGTGGAATGAACTGAGGGATGAAAAGAGGAGAGCAATGCCTGATGGGAAAGAATGTGCAGGGGTGTAAAAGAAAGCCAAATAGAAGCACGTGAAAGGAAAAAGAAGGCGTCGGATCGATACCACAGGACAGGCTATTGGCATTCCTTGAGTGAAAATAATGAAGGAGCAAACTAGGAGTAAAGGAGTGAGTAATGCCAAGCCATAGAGACCTCTAAATGCCAGAGCAAACAATTCCAACTATGGTGGGACATTTAAAAGCTTTGGAGCTAAGATGGATCGCTGTTGGTACTGTGGTGAGAGAAGATTGATGTACAGAAGGGGAAAGGTACGTTAGTTGTTTCTACAGTCGCGGAGAGTAATAATGACATGAATTGCTAAACTGTGACGAAAAAAAAGGAAAGGTGAGAATTAATAGGAGAGAGGCTTCACAGGCAGCTTGGAGAGTCAAAGCAATTAATTCACTTTGTAAGAAAAATGCAGATAATAAAAATTCCTCTTCAGTTTCCAGTGTGTGGAACAGGCAGGGCATTGGTGCTGTTGAACTGAAATAAGAAATATGGACAGATAAGTATCAACTTGCTAAGAAAGATAATTAGCTCAGTGTCAGACATCAGGCTGGCAGGGGCTGGCAGGGCACCAGGTAGAGAAGCAGAGCGAGTGGATAAGTGATGTTTTCTTCTGACAGAACAGATGCCAGTACCATGGTGCAGCAACATTTGCCATTTGATGTATCCCTCACTTAACCTCAACTAGTTGATGAATTGCAAATGAAGAACAAAGACAGGGCAGGGTTTGTGTCTTGGTGCTTACAAATCCAGGCATGTGTGTGTTTATATTACTCTGTATTATTGTATATTGTATTACATGTATACATTATATATACACATATTTATTCCAAATACATATATGTACACACACATAAACACACATGAAATCCTTCACATATCATTCACATCAATGATAAAAAGCTTTTAGATTCCCTAGATGAATTCTCAGAAGATAACTTGTGAACAGTGTTTTCAGAATGTCCTGGATTACTTATAAATGTAATTATTGAGGGTCTATTCCAAGCTCAGTGACTTTTAATCCCTAAGTGTGAAGCTTGAGAGTAAGCATGTGGAACAGTCTGTCCAAAAGGTGATTCTTTAAAAGTTTAAGAAGTGTGAGAGCCTCTCAAATAGTGCTAAGAATTTTAGTTAGCTTTGGGGAACTGAGTCACAAGTTCTTTATCTGTGCTGGATGGGAAGAGCAAAAGATAGTGATAAGGGCTTTGGAATGAAGACATGCATATGTGCTAATTAGATATATGGACTCAGGTAAAGCACATCACCTTATTACATGTAAACTTTGAGGCTTTACAATCAATTAATCTAGAACAGCATCGTGTTCCCTTCTAGCTCTGTAATTGCAATTAATTTGGAGAAATTGGGTCATGGTCAGAGAAAACGTCAGGAAAACAAATTCTTGTTAATTGCAAATGACAGAAGGGTGAGTTTCTCACTGATGTGACACAACACTGGATGGACGCATAGATAGATAGATAGATAGATAGATAGATAGATAGATAGATAGATAGATAGATAGATAGATAGATATAGATAGATGATAGATAGAGATAGACAGACAGACAGATAGATAGATAGTGCTCAAGGCAAGATGGGAGGCTTATCTGGCTCTCAATATCAGGAGTATCCATCTCCAGAAGTATGGTTCATGTTTCTGTGCTCAAGATGAGCAGTGCATCAAGGATGAAGTGTGTCAGAGCAGAAATGTGCAAATCATGGCTATCAGAAGGCAGAGAGCTTTTGTGCTAGCTGTCTTCTTCTTTTCCCCCATTTACCTCCAGCTTATGCCCACATTGAGGGCATGTCTCCTCCCTCAGGTGATATTCTCTGGAAATGCTCTCACAGATAAACTCTGAAGAATGCCATATGAATCTCCTAGGCAATCCTCAATCCAATTAAATTGACAAGATTGCCATCACTCAACAGCATCAATTTTGATTTTCATTTGTTAAACTGTCCAAACCTCACTCCACATTCTGATTTGTGTCTCTTGATAGACTTAATCGATTGCCAGCTTTTTCTGGCTTAGAAAATCACTAATGTGGCAAGCTATTTTGTGGGAGAGATTAAAGCTTGTGTTTCAGGACTTTATATGATAAGCCAGCACAACTTAATTTTCTTTTTTTATTTTATAATTTAATTTAATTTTACATATCAGCCACGGGTTCCCTTGCTCTCCCCCGCTCACCGCCTTCTCCACAGCCCACCCCCCCATTCCTATCTCCTCTAGGGCAAAGACTCCCCTGAGGATTGAGTTCAACCTGGTAGATTCAGTCCAGGCAGGTCCAGTCCCCTAACTTAATTTTCTATTGGAATACATTTGAGAGACAATAATTTTTAAGTTTGTTACACAACATAGCACTTATTGAAATGTATATTAAAATTGATCATAATTTTATATATTTCTACATTCTCAACAGTGAAAGTGCCCACTCTTAATAAAATAGAAATATACAGGTCATAGGTAGGTAGGCATATGATAGATAAATATATATTGATGCATGTTATATATATATAACATATATATGATATATGATAACTAATACATTGACAGATGAAATACAGATAGATAGATAGATAGATAGATAGATAGATAGATAGATAGATAGATAGATAGATAGATAGATAAGAGATTGATTGATGGTGATGGCATATAATGATGAGAATAAAGAGAAATTGGAATTTTGTGTTGTGTTTGTATAAACAGGACTTTGCGATTAGGTGCTTTGGTGCCAAAGATGACACTATGGTAAACACTATGGTTCTTCTAAAAAATGTTTTTTAGAAACAAAATGATCATATGATACAGCAATTCTACTTCTGAATATAAAACCTTAAGAATTAAAAGGGAGAGTTCTAATAGATAATTGAATACCTGTGTTAATGGGAGTATTAGTCACAATGCCCATGAAGCAAATGTTTCTCATGTGTCCACTAATAGTGAAAAGACAAGCAAAATATAATACATGCATTCTAGCATAACATTTTCCTATCACCATCATAATGATAGTCTTTACTTTTTCCGGGTAGCCATGGCAACTAATTGAACAAAACAAAACAGAGATGGCTGTGGAAATGGCAATAATACTCCCTGGCAGGAAGAAGAAGAGGGCCACAGAACCTTCAACTGGGATTTCACCGTTGTTCCCTTCTGCTGGCCTATATATTGCTCCAAGTGGTCTTGGGAGATGCTATTGTGTACAGACATGGAAAGTCAGCTGAAGGTGGACTCTATGATGCAGCCTCCACAAGGTCACCATCCTTGTCATGCTGGAACCTTTCAGTGATGCACCTACACTCTTTTAAGCAACCCTCCACATATGTTCTGTAAGTAAGCCCAATAAACCCATTGCTTCGACAAGTTGGACTTTGTACTTTGGCTTGCCATTGGTACTTTATCTGGAGTGAATAGACATTTGTTCACGTATTCCCCAGAAAAGCTAAGACAACAACATGAAGTGGATACAGTTCAACCTTAAAATGAAAGATAATGTTGACACATGTAGTGACATGGATGGATGAACTGTCAGGATACTTTTCTAAGTGATATAAGCCAGTCACAAAAGGACAGATACTGTATGGACCCATTTATATGTGATATTTAGAACAATCAAGTTCATAGAGATGAAAGGTAAAGTGGTAAATGATAATGGACTGGGGGCAGGAATAATGGGGACTTAATGCAGTTTTAGTTTTACAAGACAAAGCTCAGAAAAGGTATAATCGTTGTATAACAATGTGAATCTATTCACTATCCTTTAACTGCACACTTAAAATACCGAAGATGCTAAATTTTATGTCACTTGTACTTTAGCCCAGTTTAAAAATTAAATTAAACCTTTTGATAAAAATGTATGGGATCAACAAGATGATTCAGTGGGTAAAGTCATCTGGTGCCAAGTCTTTGAAGAACTGAGTTGAATCTTCCGGTCCCACATGGCAGAAAGAGAGAACTGCAAGTTGTCTTTTGACCTCCAATGTGACGTACACACACACACACACACCACACAAACACACCCCATATATATACAAAGTAGTACAGTTTAAAAGTTTATGCTAAATATTATTAAAATATTAATATGATGTGACCAAATTATACTGCAAACTCCTTATGATTTCAAAAGTGAATATCTATCATAGTTGCTGATTTATTGAAAATCTATCTTGCATTTAGAGACTCTGATATCTGTTACTATGTTTAACAGAGGATTTTATTTTCTACCAAGGATAAGCATGATTTTATACTGTAACACATTTGTAGCTCCAAATACTCTTGAGGCATTCACTCTTTATTTAGTTATTTCTCAGGCTGAGCTGGTGCTATACTGTAGAGCTATAGAGGATTTTGCAAGATAGATTGATTTAAAATAATGAAAATAATAGTTACAGATATTTAATGAGTGAGGAGAATTTGAAATCAGAAGCTTTAGTGCCTCAAACGACAATGAATTTGGAAGTGTAAAGAGAGAAATATAGGCTGGTGATCACTGCCTTTGTGCTTCATCTGGAGAACTGAATTAAGCAGTTGAGAAGAAAATTGCAGTATAACAAAGAACTCATAAATTAGATGAAGTGGAAGGGAGGGAGAGGGGATGGAAGGAGGAAAGGACTTGTTATGTATTTGAAGGGACAACTAGAAGCTGAGGCCTACAGGGCACAAATGGTGTCTATACAGGTTTCTGACTACCACTGAGGGATCAGATATTAAAAATGCAAAGAGCATGTTAAAGGCACTTTGTGCAAGGGAAACAAGCAGACAAGCAGGATAGCCTGACATCTTCATTAGAAAATACTCATAGAGAATTATTTTAAACTGTTGAGGCTTATATCACCGTATATCATGTTTTAAAATCCTTGTTTCTCTTCAGTCTCATAGAAGTGCAAACAGTGAATGGTTTAAAGATGTATTTACAGAACCACTTCTTTTTTCCCCTGCTCTTTGCAAAGTAAATGCCGTTCTGTAAAAATGCTGGCTGCTAAAAGAAGTGTGTTCTGAAGTGCACGCTAGGGCATGTGGGTTTACATCAGAAAGTGACTAAACACCATTTTCTGCCATTGTTCCCTGGCAGCAGAAGTGTAGATGTGGGAATGACCAGGGAGATGAGAGCATCAAGGGTGAAGGGAAGACTATCAAAGACAAAAGATTTCTGCATTATTCATATTGCAAAAGAGCTGGGCCAGGTGCCACAGGGTAGATCCCTGGTTAGCCAGGAAGCTGGGGCAGGATTTCAAGTTCAAGACTTGCCTGGGTTACAGAGTGGTTCCAAGCCAGACCTTATTTTTAAAACATCTGTTTTTAAATATAAAAGGAGAGGGGCTGGAGACACAGCTCAGTGGGATAGTTTGACACAGAATGGGAGCCCCTGGGTTCAATCCACAGTAACACAACAGAGACATTAAATTTATAAAACTGTAATAGAAATGGACAAGTAAAGATTTGCAGTATATACCTTTGAAAATGTTCAATTTCACAAAAACATTCAGAATATAGAAAATTGAGGTGAAAAACTATTCATCATTTCCACCAAATGAAAAACAAAATAGCTCTAATGCCACTTAATTCTAAATTTCTGGCAGGAAGTGAGGGGAATATATGTTCGTATGATTATTCACAGTAGGGATTGGTATGTCTTTAGAGACCATGTTACATAACTATAAATATGCAAATGTGATTGACCTCCGACTTACAGTGCCACTTTTAGGACTATGTCTATAAAAAACTAGCACAAAATGCATGTTTATTATTGCTGTTTTGAGGATAAAGTAAACTTCCATGCATTTAACAAGTTCATGGGCTATTTGGAAGGTATAGCAATGGTGTACAGGTCATATATTCTAACCTGAAACAAGTTTATAATATAGAAATTTAAAAAGATAAAGGCACAATGTGCCTTTTTTGTTAAGATAATCCAAATATGAACCAGGGACCAACAAGAGGGCTCTGTAGTCAGAAGGGCTCAGTGCCAAGTCTGATGACCTCGTCTGATGACCTGGGTTCAATCCACACAGTGGAGGAAGAGAACCCACTCTAGCAAGTGTCCTCTGATCTTCATTCAAGAATGGTGGCAGGTGGCATGCACTTTCCACAAACACACAAATAAATAAATATAAGGAAAAACATGACTCAAGCTAAAATCCTTGATGCATATGTGAACTTATTTGTATACACCGTCTGATTAAAGGGACAGGAAACGTGAGAAAACCACGTGCCCCACTGTCAGTGGACGCTGACCCTGGGGGTAAAACGAGGTGAGCAAAGTGAACCGATTTTAGAATTCTAGTAGGATTATGAGTTTATTTTTCCCAGCAGAATTTTTAGGAATACATGGCATTTTCCAATTTGCAAAAGGTTTAAAGTAAGAACTGAGCAAACGGTCAGTGTTATTAAAGTACTTCCTGTCCAAGAATCCCTGAGCACAGTGGGGACTCTGAAGTCAAGAGTTCCTAGGCAGGTTTTCCGCTTGAGTTCAAGAGTGTGTGTTGAAGCAGCCCTAGCCACAGACTCGTGGGGCTCCCAGGAGGAAACCGTCATTGTTGCAAGAAGTCAGTGAGTAGACGGCATAGAACTGAGAGTGGTTAATGAGAAGAACTTGAGTCAATAAGGATTCTGTCCTGGCTTCAAAATCCAGTTTTCACTATGAAAAAGAGCAATCTGAAGACCATGCACTCTGACAAACAGTGTCATCCTTACACACACATGGCACCTCATTATTTTGATCAGCATCTACTCCACACACATTTTTTTTTCCTCTGAGCATCAAGACAAGAACATAGCTGTAGCCTGGTTTGTGTGCTCCAGAATCTGACATACTGAAACACCAGTGAATATTTAAGAAGTTCTTAACTCTAGATTTCTCCTTCTCTTTTTGAGTAGATACAGAATCAACACTGAATTTTATGCAAAAATCCACAAGGGTTATTAACTAAAATAAGTCTTAAAGAGAGCGATCAGAAATACCCATCAAACGCAAGAGATGGACTACGAGACTGCAGAATGACTACATGGATGCTGCCTCTCTCTTTCTCCCTCTGCCTCTCCTCTTTAGACTGTGTGATTACTAACACCTACATAAAAACTCTGATTTCTGGAGAGACTGAAAACACACCAATGCGATCCAAGCTGAGGCTGTGGGAGTGGGGGCGGGGCTTGTGCTAAAGTGAATCACATTGTTTAATGCCATCATTTGGCAAGACTGCAAAAGTAGCTAGCACATTGCCAGCTCCAAGCCCAGCACTGTGACAACCCACTGCTTGGCCTCTCACAGCCCAGGGCTGCTTAGTTTTTCTCAAGGAGTGTTCAGCTTGATGATTCTTTTTTTTTTTTTTTTTTTTTTTTTTTTTTTTTAATAAGGACCTACGCCAGATTTTAAAGTTATACACCCAGTCCGTTTATCACCAAGTTGTTCACTGAAACTCATTTGATCCATCTTTCAGCTTCAGGCTTATTATGTTTACTCTACTTTGGCATTTCCACTCAATGCCAAATGATATTACAGAGCTGGAAGAGGAGGGGAAGGGAATAACTAGAAAAGAAAATATGGCTCCCATGGGTTAGTGGTACCTAAGACCAAGATTAAGTATAAACACAATTGTACCGTGGTTGATATTTGTGTTCTATACATGGGCTTTCCCCTGCTTTGTATAACTTGGTCTGTATGTATTCACTTCTTAAAGTCTAGCATTCATTAGCTAGTCTCCATCCTAGCCCCCAAAATCTGAGCAAGCAATGCACTCTAACCTTGGCTACTTATAGAACAAAGCTGACCAGGCCTTTTACCCTGATGTCTTGGGGGTCAGAGATGTTCACATCCCAATATGCCCCTGCAAACATGCACATCCATCTGGCACTCATGGTTCAACATCTCATCATTCCTTGTTTAGAGCCACAGATATGTTTGGCTTTGTTTGCTCACCATTATGCCAAGCCCTAGGTTCCTGGATCATTACTTATATATCAGTGATATGGGTGGACACATAAGCAGATTTTAAATAGCTCTCCAGATACTTTCAGGAGTTACATCATCAGCACAATCCATGGGTTTAGGGAGATTGTATAATTATCATGTGGGAATTCTCAAGAGAGAAAGGTGATATAGTGAACAGTGCTGAAAGTGTTGGAAAAATGAGACCATCTTAGGCAAACCAAAATGCATGGTTCCCGGACCTATATCCCCCATTTGCTCTTTGAAGACTTCTTCTACCTTCTTTTGCTCATTAGGACCTGCTTCTCCTCTGGGGAACTGTGAGGCTTCTACTTGTCTCACTTGGTGCTGTTTTCCTTTGCTACAACATTCACACCATCAGGGTGGATTGGAACCTTTTCATTATTCCAATACTCCTGGATGCCTGCCACTGACATCCTCTAGTCTTCCAGCTCCTGTCACCAGACTGTACTACCTGCTACTCATCTGCTCATCCCCTCAGCTCTCCTTGGTTTTACTATATGGTTTTCTGTCACTCTTCTGTGTGCCAGCTCTCTGTGTATTTTTGGATCTAGACATTCTTTTCCGGTAACTGATTTCCCAGTCTCTTGTCATCCTCATTGCCAAAGAGTGCTTTTCTTTTTATTCCAGTCAAGCACTCCCCCACACCGTGCCATCTTTAAACACAGCAGCAGCGCTCTTAATAATCTCAATTTCAAATGTGTCCTCTCAGAACCAACCTCATACTACTTTGAACTCTATTATTCTAGCCTACAGAACCCATCATCCCCTCAGTCTCATTCTGACCTGTAATTGATTGTTCCTACCATCTTCTTGGTGTCCTTAGTTTTCCTTTGTGATCACATTCATATGCAGATCAGAATCCATGACAGTAATAATAATAATCACTTGTTTTGCATAATCAACTCTGTTGTCCCTGTTGTTTTTTCTGATACTTATTTATCTGACACCAGATCTGGTGAAATTTACCATGCCCACTCCGTGTTTACTCTCAGGCAGCTGAACAGGACAGACAGAGGGACTAACTGTGCTGATGTACTGCATTACTAGTTGCATCCACCATTGTAAAATAATGCTTAGTCTTATCTAGGAAGTCTGCTGACCCTAAGTTTCTTCCATTTTCCAGAATTTCCATCCCTATTCCTTTATTCCCCAAATTTCCAAACTAAGACGAAGACCTAGGTTCTTGTTTATTTGTGTAAATAAAAAATAGTAATAAATGACCTCTGTGTTCCTGTCACCGCATCCTTCTATCACCCACATGTGTGTCTGTCTGCTGCCTCTTCTTTCTTCCAGTTTTGGATGGATTGTGCTAATCCTCAGTCCTCCAGTTGGAATTTACAAAGTATCTCCTACTTACGTTTTCCAGCAATTCTGTCATCTCTCTTCTGAAACATGAATTTCCTTCCTACTTACAATCCCTTCACTCTACAGACATGGTACCCATCTACATTAGGGATTTCTCAAAAAGTCCCTAAACCTGGATGGGTGGCAGTGGCACATGCAGTACTCAGGAGGCAGGGCCAGGCAGATCTCTGTGAGTTGGAGGCCAGCCTGGGCTACAGAGTGAGATCCAGGACAGGCACCAAAAACTACACAGAGAAACCTTGTCTCAAAACCAAACCAAACCAAAACAAACAGTCCCTAAACCTCTCATCCCTCTCAGAAACCACTTGTCTCAGCATCCTGTTAGGCAAACTTTTCAAAATACGTGTCTACTAGGATTGGGTGTCATTGCTATAGCACTTCTTACCATGGAAGAGGCCCTGCGTTCTACCCCAGAGGAAAATAAAGCAGCTTTTTCTTCCTCTACTTTTTTTTTTTTTAAGCAAGAAGTGTAGTTTTATTTTCTCTATTATGTGTAAAACAATTAGGGCCAACATTTTAAAACAAAAATGAAGAAGCCCCACTCCCTGTGGGGGGAAAATGACATTGAAATGGGGACAGAGCTGTGGAGATGGGTCAGTACATTAGCCCCGATGAGCTAGAGCAGCTCTGACTGGTCCAAGAAGTGAAGATACGGGAAGGACATAGGAGGGAGGCAATGGATGACAGTTTACTAAGCACGTGGGCCCCGAATGGACAAGGTGGAAGTGGGAGCCGTGGAGTGAGTCTGGGTGGAGGGAGGGGTCCCTGCTGGTAGTCATAGGGAGGGGTTCTCAGAGGACCAGTGTATCCATGAGCGGACTTCAGTGGAGGAGGCCCATGCATACTGTGTAGAGGGATGGGACGTGCATGACCCACGGGAGATGTAAAAGGAGGCTCCGGTCGTGGCATGCCCATCAGAGGAGGTCCAGGATGAGGCATTCCCGGAGGTGGCTCGGGTGTTGGCTGCCCCTCAGAGTCTAGAGGCCCACCCAGCGTGAGTGTCCTAGGCCATGGGGGGGCTATGGTGAGCCAGCTACATTGGGGAAATCCCTAGATGGTGCATCCCACCTGGTAGGACTAGATGAGGATGTGAATGACCGTGACTAGGATGCCCAGCTCCTGGAGTTTCTACTGCTGGGGGGAGCACGTCCTCCAGCTCCAGCTGGCATAGGTGGTAGGGGCATGGCTGTGGGTATCCCAGGAGGGAGGGCTCCAGGAGGCGGCACTGGAGGTGGGAAGGAGCCATGAGGAGGCATGCCTGGTGGGGGAAGCCCAGAACCCAGGGATGAAACCACAGGACTCGGGACACAGGGTGGAGGGGGTATATCTGCAAACAGCTGATGAGGGCAGTCAGCCTGGAATAGTGGGTTCTGGGCTGCTAGAAGTTGTTCAGCTGCTGAGCCATGACACTTGCCCATAGAGTCCTTCTTGAAGGTATAAGACACAGTGATAGGGTGATGATGAAGTTATGGCTCATTCATGGCTACAGTTGCTGTATCCAAAGCATCAAATAAAGCAAAATTAATGAAGGCATAAATCTCGGAGTTGCCTGTTCCAGGGTCCTGCATAATTTTGGGGATGGTAAGATGACCGCAAAGATGCTGAAAGAATCATGAATCAGCTTCTCATAGATTTCTGGGTCCAGGTTCCCAAAGAAAATGTTGGCTCCTACATTCAGGTTTTTGTTGTGAGCTGAAGCCTTTGCCCACTCCTATCAGCTTCCCATAGAGTTTGATCATATTCATAATCTTAGTGCATAATCAGCATCTTCCTCACTCAAGAATTCAACAAAGTCATAGCCTTGCTGCTTCATCAAAATGTAACTTCAGTCAGATTACATTTCTGTTAAAATCCCTCTTGAGCTTCCTAATCCTCGTAGTTGAAAGCCAAATCAGAATATTCTAGACAGTCCTGCATTACTATGAAGTAAACTCTACTATGCACAAGAATCATTCTCAAATCTTGTAACCAAGGTCCACTTTCAGAGGACTTGGGTGGGGCTGAGAGTCTGTGTTTATCATCAACTCTGGGGTGGGGTGGGGCTCTTGCTGTCACCTCAGAGGGCCGTGCTATAAAGAAGAAGACCCTGTGTGACTTCCTCCACTTCACCTTTTGATTTTCTAACTCTCTGCTCTCGATGAATCTCTGCTACAGATGCTGGAGGTTTACTTCACCAGGTCACATTCCCTTTCATAGTCTAGGAAAATCCAGGCATATTGCCCACCTTGGAACCTTTGCACTGGCTGACTCTCTGTCTAAAAATATTTTGCCTAGAAACACACCACTATTTCTCAATCTCTCTCTGTGTCTCTCTTTGTCAGTTTCTCTGTCTCCCTTGGCCCCCACACACTGCTTCAAGTTTTTATTCCAGTGTCTCCTTCACAGTGAAGCCTTCCTTGGTTACCAGATCTAAGGAGCTGGAATAACAGCTCGTCCACACCCCAAAGCTCTGCACTTTCCTTCTCTTTAACTTTCCTCACTCCTGAACACACAATAGTTTTTTTTTTCTTTATTGTCTGCCTCCCTTGCTAGAAGGTTAACTCCAGGGAAGCATTTGTTCCCATTTCTCTTCACCAATGTGACAACTGCCTGATACACAGAAGGTACTCAAAAATAACCGTTCACTTCCTGAAAAAAATTCTCAGTTGCATTTCCCAAATCATATCTTTTGAATACTTATGCAAAAATCCCCAGGCAGAACACAGCAACATATTAGTTTTAGTTTAATTAGGATGGCTCAGTCCACGTGACTGTCTTACAAGAATATGAACTCTCCACTTACTGTTCGTTTACACAGATGTCTCTGGCACAACAGAACAAAGATACCTAAGGGGATCAGGTTATGCCTTCCAGGAGGGGAAACTGGTAGCTCAATTAAGAACAAGTAGCGCCCAAGACATTAATGAGATCTATTCAAAGTTATAGATTGTGAGGACTGTTCTACCCAGCGACGCGGGTTTCTCTGTGAGGCAGTTACTGCAGATATGGATTTCTGTTAGAGATACAGCTGAAGGACTTTTTTTCTTTTTTCTTTTTCCTGCCTCCACAAATTAGAAAGCAGTGACAGTGAAGAGGAAGCAGCTATGTGAGTTGTGCAAGGCCAGTTTTTGGACAAAGAACCAACAGTCAGGCTTCGTGTCTTACAGGTCTGGATTTCAGAACCTTCGATGAACTTCGACAGATCAAGGAGGTTATTGTTCGGTGGTTGATTTTCCTTTTTTAGTAAAACTTGCCTTAAACCTTACAAACTGAACCCAAATACACTTTATTATTACGGCCAATCCTGTAGCCAGTCAATTTTCAGCTGCTTCCAATTTGGGGAAAGAAATTTACAAACGCATTTGGCACAGGTTTGCTTACTCATCATGTCAGTCCTCATTACCCTTCCATAAAAGGCAGAAGACAACGTCTCAGGACTGGACTTCCTCTAACTTTCCTAATCAGCCAACTCTCAGGAAATAGAAATTGCTTTCTACTTCTCATACTGTGCTTCTTTTTTTATTATACCATAATTATAAATTAAAGGAGGAAGCAGTAAATGATAGAGTTTTGTAGCTACAAATTCTTCATGTGTCTATTCTCTTGTTAATCTCCCAAACTATCTTAAAAGATAGGTTTCTGCCTCTGCTCATATTATTTATTGAAGCTTTACATATGTCATATTATTTCATCTTTATTATTTACATATCTTTAGGTTTTGGAGATGGAATCTTGCTATGTACCCTAGGCTGGTCTAGAACTCACAGTTCTCCTGCTTTTGTCTCCCAAATGCTGCGATTACAGAAGAAAATCAACATGAGTGGCTTTATTTAATGTTGACAAAACCTGTGTAACCTAGGAATTCTTATCATCATGATGAAACTCTCAAGGCCCAGGGAGATTCTAAAATATACGTGACTATTTACAGAATTTATTCAAAAAAAATCAAGCTATCCTCAAATCCAGGATGTGAGGACATCTCAGCTCATGTTTTTTTTCTTCCACTGGGATTATTATTGTCAATGAGTGAAGTGAGAGACATTGAGAAAAAACTATGAATTGTACATTGTCTCTTCACTCTATTAAAAAAAAACTTATGATATCTATCACCATTTAAATCATGTTTTATATCTCTTTTGTCTTCCTTACCAGACTCCAGCTCATGAGCCCAGTGACCTTTTCTGTAATGCTGAACAAATCTCTACTTCATATCTAGGGGCCTGGTACATAGCTAGTATTTAACAAATATTTGGAAAAGGATACACTGATGCATGAGTGACTGCATATGTTGGTTTTAAAATACTTTTTTGAGATTATATATGTCTGATGAAAGAAAATGTACTCTCTCTGGGCAGCTTTCCCTACTGAAATGTAGTACAATTACAAAATATGAATTTTTATCTATACTAATCTTCAAAAATAATATTTCTGTTTTTCTGCAATAGAAGGTGATGCTGGGGGATGACTGAGGGCTTCATCTACACTGAATACACACTCCTGTGTGAAAGTACTCCTCCTGGCCTGTAAGATTCATTTTTGGTGGCCAATAATATGAAGGAAACTTATTTCTTCCAACCCTTTAAAAGACTAATAAGAAGCTCAAATGAACTCACATTCTGTGAGTACCTACATGATAAACCCAAAACATCCACCCTTTTCTCCTTCCCTCAGTATACATGCTTAACCACACACTGGTCCACAGTCCACTCCTAGCCTTCTACTCTGTCGATGCCATGTTAATCTTCCAGGAGCCAATGGTCCTTTTGACAAAGACAAGAAAAGTCATATTTCATTTTTTTTTTTTTGTTTTTTCGAGACAGGGTTTCTCTGTGTAGCTTTGTGTCTTTCCTGGATCTTGCTCTGTAGACTAGGCTGGCCTCGAACTCACAAAGATCCACCTGCCTCTGCCTCCCAAGTGCTGGGATTAAAGGCGTGCACCACCACCACCACCACCACCACCACCACCACCACCACCACCTGGTGAAAAGTCATATTTCCAATCAACACTTTGGTCTTTAGATTTGGCCAACACTTTGGATTTATATAATGAGGGCAAAGACATCAGACAATTCTCTAAATAGATCAAGATCATGCATTTCCTTCCTTAAAGGCTACTCCTGACATGCTAAGAATATTCACATTCTCATAAGCATTGTTAATATTTGTAAAGAAGATGACATAATCAGCATCCGTTCTCAAGACAATGACACCAATATGGCCTCAGCAAAGATGATTTAGGTTGATCCCAGAGGCTGAGAGCCATACTGGAACAGGAATAATAAAATCCTCCTCCAGCAGTGTACTTGCCCTCTGAGCAGGAAGCTCAGACTTGGGGTCAGAATTATTCTGATATGGAAGGTCATAAAGAAAAAGTGAGCATTACTATTTCTGTTATTGATATTCATTCATTTGTTTGTTTGTTTATTTGTTTATTCAATGATCACCTAATGAATGCCAACCAGAGTAAGCCACTGGTTATAATTTTAAGCAAAATTTACCCAGTTCTTTCATGGAGGCTATTGGGAGCTGAATTGCTTGTGTATGTTTATAAATAAACTACATCCAGAATGAAGAATAGCTCTTATTTTTTTAAATATGTGTAAAAGCCTTTCTAAGCCTTTTAAATATATCTACTTCTAAATGGTGGTTATAGAAAAATAAGCAGATAAAGATTTTCACCTTGGAAAACAGAAACAGTCATTCACAGGAATTGTATTTGTGGACAAGATTAAATTTTTCTTCCAAATAGCTTTAGATAATCACAAGCAAAGATAAAGTTTTAGTCTTAAAAACAAATGCTGTGTAGAAAGCACCTTGAGTCATTTAAATGAATTGGATAACATGAATGATATTTGGAATGGGATTTGGGAAAACTTATTTAGTCATCGTGTTTGTAAGTCCTTAATCCTTTTCTGAACAAAATGACAGCATCAGCTTTTAGTTTTGGATTTCCAAGGGGAAGTTATTTCCAAGGGAAAGACATCACAGGGGACCTAGAATTTTCCCTATGAGAATACGAGTTGCATGAGACCTTCCTTAAAACAATAAAAATATAATTTACCTGAAAATTCATTGTCAGAATTATAATAAAAGAGAAAAAGAAATGTCAACTTAGCCATGACCATGTTGAAGACAATCTGCTAAAGACTATGAATGAAGTGCATGGTACCTTTTGGATGCCTGCTTGGGACTCCAGAACATTGTTCTCTGACCCATTGCTTCGGTTGATCATTCTCCACATCTGGGAATACATGCTGTCCCTCTCAAAAGGATTCAGCCCCTTCATGCGGACATGCTGATACACTGCAGAGTCCAAGACTGTGCCGTAAGGGATGTCTGTTTGCTTGGACAGATCCTGAAGAGACCTTGGTTATTGGGAGAGAAGAGAGACATAAGAAAGAGTGCTGAGTATTGTTACGTAGAATACAACTGAAGGAACAAAAGGGTCATTCACCCAAAGCCAGACACGAAACAACTTTTCTTAACTTCTGGTTTCTTAATATTGAAATATAATGTTTAAGAAGAACTGCTTTAAGTTACAGACCGCAAGTTATCAAGATACAACATCATCAGCAAAGTGAAGGTGAAGGTTTTAGTACTAATGCTTTCGCTGTGTGTAGAGGCTTCATGGGGGAAAATTGAGCTATCTCATCAAAGTAGAGGCAAATTAGTAGTGACAAATTAAGTTGTTCGTCTGTCTCCCTGTGTGACAAGGCTTTAAAGCTTTTATAACATAATTGTGTTTTACATAAACAGCATGTTTTGAAGTCTAATAAATATGTAAAATCTAGTATTTATGATAGACATTAGTGCATGGATAATATATAATGACAAGCAAGTGACATATATTATCCACACTGGAATGCCTTACATTCAGAACTATTTCACCCAAGTTCCAGATAAGATGGGTTATGAGATTAAATGGGCAGTGTGACATAGCCAATGAGGAACAGAGCCAGGATTCAAATACAGGGCATGAGACCCTGAAGGTCATGTTTCCACTTGAAGGTGCTGGTGTTTCTCTGTTTCCTTGGTTATATTTTTTCTAGTGTGTGTGTGTGTGCGTGTGTGTGTGTGTGTGTGTGTGTGTGTGTGTGTGTGTGTAGAAAAGGGTGAGGGGGGAAAAGAAGAAAACTGGGAAAGGAAGAAGACAAGGATGAGCAGAGCAAGGAAATAGACAAAGACAGTTAAAAGACTGCTTTGGTCAGTTAGGGCTGTCTCTTGACCATTGCCAGTAATCTATTGTGGAGGAATTTTTGTGGATTTCTGTGGACCTCTCTAGTACTTTGCTTCTTCCTATTCTCATGTGGTCTTCATTTATCATGGTCTCTTATTCCTTGTTCTCCCTCTCTGTTCTACTCTGGTGATAGGATGGCCAAACACCCTAATTGTTGTGCTAGAAACCTCATCCAATGTTGAGGGAACTGGATGCAGAGATCCATGGCCAGGCCCCAGGTAGAGCTCCAGGAGTCCATTTGGCAAGAAAGAGGAGGGTTTGTATGAGCGAGAATTGTTGAGACCAAGGTTGGAAAAAGCACAGGTACAAATAGCCAAACGAATGGAAACACATGAACTATGAACCAATAGCTGAGGAGCCCCCAACTGGATCAGGCCCCCTGGATAAGTGAGACAGATGATTAGCTTGATCTGTTTGGGAGGCATCCAGGCAGTGGGACCAGGACCTGTCCTCAGTGCATGTGCTGGCTGTTTGGAACCTGGGGTTTATACAGGGACACTTGGCTCAGCCTGGGAGGCGGGGACTGGACCTGCCTGGACTGAATCTACCAAGTTGAACTCAATCCTCAGGGGAGTCTTTGCCCTGGAGGAGATGGGAATGGGGGATGGGCTGGGGGGTAGGCACGGGGGCGGGGGGGGGGGAGGTGCGGGAGGGGGAGAACAAAGGAATCTGTGGCTGATAGGTAAAATTAAATTAAATTATAATAAAATTTAAATAAAAAAGACTGCTCTGGTTAAATTCAGGTGGGACACATTTCATGCTGAATATATTTTCAGTTTTTATGATAATACTCCAAAATTTCAAAACAATCTTTGAGCTAGAAATAGCATTTCTTTGTCTAAGGTTATATGGCTAGTTTCCTTGATTTTTTTTTTTTAAGAAAAATCTATTTTTTATTTCCAGGTAAGATTGTAGAATAGAAGACAAGTAATTCCAGTGGCTGATTATAGTTTGGGAACTACAAGGAATGGGAATACTTAATGACTCCATCTGCTACTTCTCCAAATCTTGGGTTTGACTTGATCATCACTCAAACTGTCCTCACCCTTGTTCCTTCCCCTTCATTGTGTCTTTCTAACAGTGTACAACAGCTGACTCTCTCACCTCTGTAAACACCTCATCTTTCTAATAAACAGGACTTCAGGAGGCCAGCAGTGGCTACGCTACCTTCCTAAATCATGACTTAGGGTGAGAGAGCTGTCAAGTCCCAGGTGTACCCCACAATGCAGCTTGCTTTAATCAGACAGTCATGGATTTGGTCTTTTCTCCTTGCACTTCTTGGGTTTAACAGAACACACCCCTTCTACCATTGGACCAAACAACACTCTCTACATTTAGAAGACTGATTGAAAATATCTTCCATAACCATAGTGGTATCTCCCCCTAGGCAAATGGAGATAAAAGACTCTTACTGGAAAATCTACAAAGGTGGATTGGTAAGGATTTCATAGAAGGGGTTCCCAGTCACTGCTTCCATGATGTTATTGGTGCCAGAACAGGAAAGATGAAGCTGTAACTTTGAAGGGTACCAAAAACTCCGAATAGAACCTTGGGTACCACACAGCCATCAACAGCACTGTGGGAACACAGCAACTCGGACTGGCCAGACTTTGTTTAGGCTATCTACAGCCCACAGAACAAAGCATAAAAAAAAAAAAAACCAACCCTCCATGTACAAGTAGAGCTGGTAACTCACATGAGAATGATGGACCCTTTAAAAGCAGCAGAAGCATAATCTAGGGGCCAGCAGTGGTCAGTATTGATCATCACAATTTACATCAAAGAACAAAATAGTTTGGTTTAGAGGACAGAACCCTTCTTTCTGCTGCCTCCAAGAAATGCACCTAATGGTAAAAAGAAGGGAAAAGGACTCTGAGCAAAGGAAACCAGGAAGCAATCAAGTGCTGTTCTTTTAACATCTGACAAAACAGAATTCAAACCAGTTCTTACCAGGAGAGATAAAGAGAGTTACTTCATACTCATTGAAAGGGATTGATCCATCAGAATAACTATAATTCTAAATAAAAATATATGTACAAATTATAGGCTCATCCAACTTCTTAAAGCAAACACCACAAGATTAAAAATTATGGATTAACCCAAACAAAATAATAGTGAATGACTTCAATATCTCACTCTCAGCATTTGATAGATCAACTGTCCAAAAGATGAATGAAGAAACACTGGAATTAAATAACATCATAGATCAAATGGACATAACAGACATCTATAGAACATTCTACTCAAATGCTAAAGAATATACATTCTCTTCAGTACCCCCATGGAACTGTCTTTAAAAGAGATCACATACTAGGATAAAAAGAAAATCTCAACAAACAGAAAAACTGAAACTATCACCTATATTCTAACCACAATGAGATGATAAAACTAGATGTGAATGGCAAGAGGAACCATATAAAGTACGTAAATTCATGGAGAGTAAGCAACATAGAACTCAGTGATGATGGATCATTTAGAAATTAAGAAGGAACATTTTCAAAGTTCCTAGAATATCACTAGAATTAAGTGACAATGTAAACATAACATATCCAAATCTGTGAGAGAAGTGAAAGTTATCTTAACAAGGAAGTTTATAAGTAAAAGTGCTCACATTAAAAATTCAGAGATCCCAAATAATCAACTTGATAAAGAGTCATAAAAATTAGAGAAACAATAACAAACCAATCCCAAAGGAAGTACATGGAGAAAACCAGTGAAGATTAAGGTTAAAATTAAAGAAATATAAATTTTAAAAATAAAAAGAATCAGTAGAACATATTTCGTTCTTTGAAATGTAGAAAAAGAATCACAAATTTAGCCAGTTTAACAAAAAGAAAGAGAAGACTCAAATTAATAAAATTAGAGATTGAAAGGACAGCATGACAATAGACACTGAATACATTCAGATAATTGTGAGAACATACTTCAAAAAGTCATATTCCATTAAATTGAAAACATCTAAAAGAAGTAAGTGGATTTCTAGATGTATAATACCTACTGAAGTTTAGCCAATGTAAAGTAAATAACTTAGATCTTTAACAATCGAGATAGAAGCAATAATTAACAATCTCTGAACTAAGAGGGAAAAAACCCAGGGCTTGGATTCAGTGCAGAATTCTACCAGATATTCAAAGAAAAAACTAAAACCAATAATCCTCAAATTATTTCATAAATTAGAAATGGAAGGAAGAGTTACAAGCTATTTGTAGAAAGCCAGAATCACCCTGACACTAACAAATACAAAGATCCAACCACAGCTCCAAAGAAGGGATTTATCAGCCAAACTCCTTGATGAATATTGACTCAAAAATTCTCAATAAGAATTCAATGAAAATGAATGTACTACATAAGCAAACTCATGGGACACTATGAAAGCAGTTCTAAGAGGAAAATTCATAGCATTAAATGCCCACATAAAGAAGTTGGAGAAATCTCACCCTAGCAACTTAACAGCACACCTAGAAGCTCTAGAACAAAAAGCAGCAAACTCACCCAGGAGGAATAGATGCCAAGAAATAATCAAATTGAGGGCTGAAATCAATAAAATAGAAACAAAGAGAACAATACAAAGAATAAATGAAACAAAGAGTTGGTTCTTTGAGAAAATCAACAAGATAGACAAGCCCTTTTCCAAACTAATCAAAAGGCAGAGAGACAGCATCCAAATTAGCAAAATCAGAAATGAAAAGGGAGAGATAACAACAGACAATGAGGAAATCCAGGGAATCATCAGATCATACTTCAAAAACCTATACTCCACAAAATTGGAAAATCTAAAAGAAATGGATGATTTTCTGGATAGGTACTACATACCTAAGTTAAATCAAGACCAGATAAACTATTTAAATAGACCAATAACTCCCAAGGAAGTAGAAACAGTCATTAAAAGTCTCCCAACTAAAAAAAGTCCAGGGCCATATGTTTCAGCACAGAATTCTACCAGATTTTCAAAGAAGAGCTAATACCAATACTCTTCAAAGTGTTCCACACAACAGAATCAGAAGGAACATTACCAAACTCTTTTTATGAGGCTACAGTTACCTTGATACCCAAACCACACAAAGATGCAACAAAGAAAAAGAATTACAGACCAATCTCCCTCATGAACATTGATGCAATAATACTCAATAAAATATTGACAAACCAACTCCAAGAATACATAAAAAAATTATCCACCATGATCAAGTAGGCTTCATTCCATGGATGCAAGGATGGTTCAACATATGAAAACCTGTCAATATAAACAAACTGAAAGAAGAAAACCACATGATCATTTCATTAGATGCTGAAAAGGCCTTTAACAAAATCCAACACCCCTTCATGATAAAGGTCTTGGAGAGATCAAGAATACAAGGAACACACCTAAACATAATAGAGGCAATTTATAGCAAGCCAATAGCCAACATCAAATTAAACGGAGAGAAACTCAAAGCAATTCCACTAAAATCAGGACTAAGACAAAGCTGTCTGCTCTCCCCATATTTATTCAATATAGTATTTGAAGTTCTAGCTAGAGCAATAAGACAACAAAAGGAGATCAAGGGGATACAATTTGGAAAGGATGAACTCACACTTTCACTATTTGCAGATGATATGATAGTATACATAAGTAACCCCCAAAATTCTACCAGGGAATTCCTACACCTGATAAACACCTTCAGTAATGTGGCAGGATACAAGATTAACTAAAAAAAATCAGTGCCCCTCCTATATACAAATGATAAATGGTATGAAAAAGAAATCAGAGAAAGATCACCCTTTACAATAGCCACAAATAATATAAAATATCTTGGGGTAACTCGTACTAAGCAGGTGAAAGACCTGTATGACAAGAACTTTAAGTCCCTGAAGAGAGAAACTGAAGAAGATATCAGAAAATGGAAAGATCTCCCATGCTCATGGGTAGGTAGGATTAACATAGTAAAAATGGCAATCTTACCCAAAGCAATCTACAGATTCAATGCAATCCCCATGAAAATCTCAACACAATTCTTCACTGAACTGGAAAGAACAATACTCAGCTCCATTTGGAAAAACAGAAAACCCAGGATAGCTAAAGGAATCCTGTACAACAAAGTCACCTCTGGAGGCATCACCATCCCTGACATCAAGCTCTACTATTGAGCTATAGTAATAAAAACAACTTGGTACTGGCATAAAAACTGACACGTGGACCAATAGAATCAAATTGAAGACACTGACATTAACCCACCCACCTATGAGCACCTGATTTTTGACAAAGAAGCCAAAAACTGTACAATGGAACAAAGAAAGTATCTTCAACAAATGGTGCTGGCATTACTGGATGTCAACACGTAGAAGATTGCAAATAGATCCATATCTATCACTATGCACAAAACTCAAGTCCAAGTAGATCAAAGACCACAACATAAATCCTGTTACACTGAATCTGATAGAAGAGAAATAAGGAAGCAGTCTTGAACACAGTGGCACAGGAGACCACTTCCTATATATAAAACCAGTAGCACAGACACTGAGATCAACAATTAAAAATGGGACCTCTTGAAACTGAGAAGCTTCTGTAAGGCAAAGGACACAGTAAATAAGACAAAACAACAGACTACAGAATGGGAAAAGATCTTCACCAAACCCACATCTGACAGAGGGTTGATATCCAAAATACATAAAGAACTCAAAAAGCTAGACATCAAACTACTGAACAATCCAATTAAAAACTGGGCTATAGAGCTAAACAGAGAATTCTCAAATGAAGAATTTCAAATGGCTGAAAGATATTTAAGGAATTGCTCAACATCCTTAGTCATCAGGGAGATGAAAATCAAAATGACTCTGATATCATCTTACACCTGTCATAATGACTAAGATCAAAAGCACTGCAGCAACTTATGTTGGAGACGATGTGGAGAAAGGGGAACCCACTGTTGGTGGGAATGCAAACTTGTACAGCCACTTTGGAAATCGGTGTGGCAGTTTCTCAGAAAATTGGGAATCAGTCTTCCTCAGGATCCAGCTATACCACTTTTGGGCCTATGCCCAAGGAATGCTCAATCATACCACAGGGACTCATGCTCAACTATGTTCATAGCAGCATTATTTATAATAGCCAGAACCTGGAAACAACTTAGATGCCCCTCAACTTAAGAATGGATTAAGAAAATGTGGTACATATACACAATGGAGTACTACTCAGCAGAGAAAAATAACAACACCATGAAATTTGCAGGCAAATGAATAGAACTAGAAAACATCCTGAATGAAGTAACTCAGATTCAGTAGGACAAACATGGTATGTACCCACTCATAAATGGATACTAGAAGTAAAGCAAAGGATAATCAGCAACAACCCACAACTCCAGAGAAGCTAGCTAATAAGGAAGATTCAAAGAGGGACAAATGGATTACCCTGGGAAGGGGAAATAGATGAGATCTCCATGAGCAAACTGGGATGAGGTGTGGACAATGGAGGATAGTGGATGGGGGATGAGAGCATAAGGAAATGGGATGGTCAAGCTGGAGGGATGGAGTGGGAAAGCAATGAGAAAGATACCATGATGGAGGGAGATATCATGGGAATAGAGAGAAACCTGGTGCCAGGTAATTTGCCAGGAATCCCCAAGGATGACCCCAGCTTGGACTACTAGAAATAGTGGAGAGGGTGCCTGAACTGAACTGGCTTATCCCAGTGATCAGACTGGTGAATACCCTAACTGTCATCACAGAGCTTTTCTCCAATTAATGATGGAGGCAGATGCAGACATCCACAGCTAAACACCAGGCAGAGCTCCAGGAGTCCAGTCAGAGAGAGAAGAGGGACTAGGAGCAAGCACATCAGGATCATGATGGGGAAACCTACAGAGAGGACCAAACCAAACTAGTGGGAACTCATGAATGTTGGATCAATGGCTGTGGAGCCTGCATGGGACTGGACTAGGCCCTCTGGTTAAGTGAGACAGTTGTGTAATTTGACCTGCTTAAGGGACCAGAACCCCTGGCAGTAGAATCAGAATCCATCCTTGGTGCATGAGGGGGCTTTTTGGAGCCCACTACTTATGATGGGATACCTTGTACAGCCTTGAGGCTGGAGGAAGGCCTTGGACTTGCCTCTACTGGATATACCTCCCCATAGGAGTCCTTGCCTGCTTATGGGGAGAATGTGGGGTGGGGGGAGGTTAGGGGTCAGAAGGAGGGAAGAGGGGAATCTTTGATTGGTGTATAAAATGAATGAAAAAATTTTCTTAATAAAAAAATTCTCCATAAAATATGTACAAACTGTATTCATGCATACATCAAAAGGATTATTCACCATGGTCAAGTTGGTTTCATTTCAGAGATTCAGGAATGATTTGATATACATAAGTCAACAAATATAATTAACTACAGATGAACTCAAGGACATAAATTATACAATCATTTTGATTGATATGGAAAACCCAAAATCCTTTCATGAAAATAACCCTAGAGAGACTATATGTGGAGGGAATAAATCTGAACACAATAAGGGCTACCTAAGACAAACAGATGGCCACCATCACATTAAATGGTTAGAAACTCAAAGCATTCCCAGTATGATCAGGAACAAGGTAAGGGCATTTGCCTCCATAACTCTTATTCAATGTAGTTCTTGATATCCTAGCTTGAACAATTAAACAAATAAAACATACACAAGTAGGAAAAAAACAAGTCAAACTATCCCAATTTGCAGATGACATAATTTTATATACAGGAAACACAAAAATCACCACCAGCAAACTTCTAGAGTTCATAAATACTTTCAGCAAAGTGTAACAGGTTATAAAATAAGCATACCCAAATCAATAGCCTTCCTACACACTAAGAGAGCTCAAGCTTGTACCAATTAGGATGCCTCTTACCTGTTGTCTAGTTTTCAGAGTATTGAAGAAACTCTGCAGACTATTGGGAGTGGGAGGAGCCAGTAACATTATTACCCATCTGTGAACCCTGTGAACGACAGTAATGACTGGCATGGCAAGACAGGCTCATTGGTACAATAGCGGCAAGAATGCTATGGCAGCAACCAACTGCATTCTGGCTGAACTTAGGGCCTGCTTCCCCAGAGTAAAATCATGCCTTGTACTATAAATCTTGCCAAGAACCCATGGCCTACTATCATTCTTATAAATGGATGAAGTACAAAAATATTCTCTAAATTTTTATCTTTCTTCCAATAGATTAGTGAAGAGAAGATTCTTTGTGCACTGAATGGTGGTTAATGCGGAAAGTCACAACTATTGAAAGTACAAAGAATAAATGTCAGGGGAGTGCTCAGTCACAAATTGTACATCTATATCACCTCCTCTCACCAAGGCTTAGGGACTATTGAGGAAGAAGGGGCAGAACAAATGCTGGGTAGGACTAGAGTAAAACTGTTTCTTCCCATCAGCCAAGACTGCTGCAGTCATGAACTCACAACAGCTGTGGTGGCTTGCACAAGATCTGCACAAGACAAGGCCAATGAACCCTCCAGCATGAAGCAGAAAAGTGTTCATGAGTTGTCATTCCTAAAAAGGATATAGAGACAGTTGATTGCTTCTTAGAGACAGAGAGAGGAAGTCAGTTTTCTTTAAGGGTGTGCCTTCTGTACTTAGACCATGCTACAGTGAATGGCTCCTCACCCAGGATTGTGTACAGAGAGAGCACAAATCGGAGCCAAATGGTTATTTTAAAAAGAGGGCACAAATATGTGTGGGTAGGGTGGTAATGTGTGTTTGAAAGGAGTTAGAGGTTGTAGGGTTAGGGAGGTAAGGTGGATCTAATAAGAGAGAGGTTGTATGGGTAGGTTTGAGAGGTGAAAATGATCATAATATATTGTATGAAATCCCTAAAGAATTAGTTTTTTTAGTTATCCATTTATTTATTCCTTGAAACTTTGATTTGTTTACATAATATAATTTGATTGTGTCCATCCATCACTATCACTGCCTCGCTCCAACTCTTCCTAGAGTTCCCTAGCCAATCTTCCTCCTTCAGGTTTGATCGAGCCCTGTGGACTTTCTAACCTACAAAACACTCTATACTCACTGGAATTTATTGAATTTATTTGGGTCTCCAACTCTAATGATGGATATTTAAGAAATGATATGTGTCTTTGGCACACTGTTCACATCTGATGCTGACGTTCATCAAATTTACAGACTCTGGAATGGGGAACCGACATTTGAAACATTACACAGTATTGTAAACAAGAATAAATGCCCAAGGCAATACACAACCATGGCCATAAATCTCATGTAATATATATCTCTGACCTTCTGGGGTGTTTTTAAATTGAGTTAACTAATGATTTCCTGAAGGTCCTTAAAGCTAAAGCTAGCATTAAATGAAGTTCTGAGAATTCTTCTGCAGTTCACTCATCTCCAGAATGCACAAAATTGATGAAACAAAAATTATGTACCCTGTTTATTATAGGAATACTTTTTATACAAACTTTTAATGGGAACTGTTGAATTTTGGATTTCTGCTTTATAACATTTTTATATTATTTGTTTTTACTTTACATATATGTTACATAAATGATAAATTTAAAAAGCACTGTTTGGTTAAAAGAATTTTCTGGAATTTCCTATAATCAGTAAACTAAATCTACTATTTATAAAACAATAAACTAAAAAATCCAATAAAAATAAATAGTTGAGAGCAAAAGGAAAGATGGAAAAACAGAATACCAGTAGCAGGGTACAACCTAGAGCAAAGAATTCCTGAGACATAAAATAATTGTCTTGGGGATATTACAACAATAGTGCTTCTGCTTCGAGAAAACGATTTACTCATTTCAATAATGGGAGTAAAGCTGTACTAAAATATACTTCCCGTTTGCAGTTGAGGGTACCCTAAAGTAGAAACCTCAAGTGTACAAGGCAGGAAGAAGCAAAATATATCTGTGTAGGTAAAACAGAAGGACTCATTCCTTGAACTTTTATAAATAAGGGCCAAGTGTATCACAAATTGTTAGAAGGTCTTATTAATAAAAACAAACCCAGAGCCAGGTATTGGGGTGAATGCTGAAAAATTAGAGAGACAGAACAGGCCACAGCTAACCTCACCTCACCAATTCCTCAGCCAATCCTGTTTCCTCAAACTGGAAGCTTCTGAGTCCTCATGAGGAGAGAATCTCAGCTGAATTGCTGCTAAAAGTGTAAAAGCTTAACCAGGCTCTAGTTCCTGGTCCTCATGCCCTATATACCTTTCTGCTTCCCGCCATCACTTCCTAGCATTAAAGCCATGTGTCACCATGCCTGGCTGTTCCAGTGTGGCTTTGAACTCGCAGAGATCCGGATGGATCTCTGCCTCCAGAATGCTAGGATTAAAGGTGTGAGCGCCACCATTTTCTGGCCTCTATGTCTATCTAGCGGTTGTTCTGTTCTCTGACCCCAGATAAGTTTATTAAGGTGCACAATATATTGGGGAACATAATATCACTATAGCCAAGTAGTCATCCACAGCTCTACAGAAGGTCTCTGGATGGAGAAGACACTTACTGTGGTTCCCTAGAACCCCCCACCATCACAGAATGGCCACTTTGCTGCTCAGCAGAGCTGCTATCACTCTTGATTTTAATTATAAGAGGCCTTCAATTTGTATGCAATGTGGTCACAGTCTAGGGTGAATTTAAAATTACTACATCTAAATATAGAAATAGTTTCCTAAATAGCCACATTAATACAATATTGTTTGATAAATTAATGTTTCCTCTTAGTCTTCCAATAAAAGAGAATTGTAATAAAATGCTGAGATCTTTAATACTTAATATAATAAAATTTCTATGACATACTTCACTTTAAATATTAGCTTTACAACAATGAATATAGTTATACTATAAGCAGTTTAGTTGATGAAACTGCTTTGTACATAATAAATTTGTAAAAGAATATTTTAATATATTGCCTATGTAAAGTTCTTAATATCAAAAAGGAGACATTTTATTTCCAATATTCTTCAAGTTTTAAAGCAGGGCACTTTGTAAGTTAGAACAAAGGCATGTTTATGTTCCCTCCTTCTGATATCAAGTTCAGCTTGTAAATTTTCCTTGAGAAATGACTGTAATAAAAATTACAGCTTGTCTGATTCAGCATCGTTGCATTATAACACATCACAGTAACACCAAAGGTGACAAAATGTTAGTGGTTACAGTGGAGTGAAGAGACCACAGTTAGCTTATCATGGGGCCAGAGGCTGCCTGAGGAGGCAGCACAGACAGGGGTGCTGTGATCTATGTAGATGAGCCCCTGAAAGAGATAGAGTAGGTTATTATATAAGCTGGGATCCTCAGACTATTATATCTAAAATTCAAATGCTGGGGGAATATATAGATATATATATCTCCTTGTCACTGTATCAAAACACAAAACAGTCGCAGCATTATTCAACATAAATTAAGCCCCCTTGGCTAGGAATCCTCTCTACCACCCTTACCCCCTCCCTTCCTCCTTGGACCCTGTAGGCAATGTTTCCAAAGCCACAGAAAGAATGGTGAAACAGAATTTCAGAGTAATCTGTGATTCTATTTTCCCCTATAAAACTCACATGCACATACACAACTCAATGTTTCCTCCGTGGACATTAAGTCTGACTCTCCTTCTCCTTATGCCTAAATTCATTCACCTAGACTCAAAATGGTGGTATTCATCTCTAGCTAGAGAATGGTTAGGGGGGAAAAAAAGGAAAATAGTTTGGATAGTAATCGGCCTATTCCCAACAGCTTGCCATCATTCTTTTTAACTCCCCTGCTGGCCTCCCCTCAAACTAGCATTAATATCAACAAAGATAGATAAGCTTTACTTAGTTATTTAACATGTATGTTACGTATATGTCATTCAGGGTAGTCCTGTGAAAATAAATCTTAACTATTTGAGTGGATTGAGGATAATTCAAACTCCTTCCATGAGAAGGGTGAATACTGACAACCCTTCAAACATTTGAAATGACTTCGGATACAGGCAATAGCTTGATACCAGAAACAACAGAGAGCAACGGCAGTGCTATTTAAGCAGAAATGTAGATTTCGAGCTGCATGTGCCAGATGGCCCACGGGCCTCAGTTTCCCAGTGGATAAAGCAAAGGGACACAGTTGCCTCCTGAGTGGTACCAGAGTCCAAGCTGGCTATTGTTCTTGTAGGAATCAAGGGCAGTGGTGGCACTCTTCTCTACAGTGCCCCTTTTTATGATGTGGAGGGATTTCTTTTGGTGGACTTGTTTCCTAGCAGACTCAAGCTGGCCCTTTACTGAAGACCAGATTTGGGCATCTGGGTAGAAAGAAGTGATGTCTGATTCCCTCCTAAATTTATTGTAGTCTGAACATGAGAGAGTGCTCTTCAGTGGCTCCACAGCAACCTCTGGGAACAAAATCATGTTACAATAGATATGTTACTGAATGGTTATATTTTTAAAATATGACTGTTAACTATTTATTTAAATTTAATGCCCTGTTCCTTTTCAGTGAGCTTTTACTTCCATTTTCATGTGATTTCCTTTAGAACATAGATGCTACCTACATAAACATTTCCAGTCACTTCCATAGACCTTCAGGCCATCTCCTTCTTCTTTCTGAATGAAAAAGAGGCTGTTTGTATGGAATACTCACCAACCAACGACAGAAAGGAGCTGCCAGCCTGGCTTTGGGGAATTGTAATTCAAATCCTATTTTGTAGGGAATGGAATAATCAACTCAAGTTACTACATCAGAAGGGATATTTCTTCAGGGCAGAGAGAGAAATGAAACATGCCTAATAGGATTGGCACTAGATACTTCAGGCAAAGGGCTAACAGTGGGAAAAGACAGACATGGTCTACGACACTCATCCCCCTATCCAGCACAAGCCTCCCTGCCCATACTCTCTGAGTTGCCTCTTCTGAATTCTGTAGCAGTTGGAAAGGTTCACCAGTGACCCATAAAGAACCTGCCCAGTACCGACTGCTGTCCATTGGCTGCAGCAGCCGAAGATCTCATGCACAGAGCTCAGAAGTAGATATTTCAGCATGTAAAATGACCCAAATTTTACAATGAAAAATCCCAGTAGAAATGTGTTACTGAGACTCAAGAAGCAAGTAAAAAGTCTCGTGTAATAGGACTATCCTGGTGAGGCTTGGGAAATGAGACTGAGGAGGTGAGACCAGGTAGGCTCCACTGAGACAAAGGGCCATGGGCCCTGAATTGGGCAGCTTCTTAGTTTGCAAAAGCATAGGCTTACAGACATAATGTTTTAATTTGCATTTTAATCTGTGAACAAATTATTTAAACTTCTCTAAATGTAATTTCTTTCCCTATTAAACACGAGCAGATGATGCTTCTGTATGAAGGTGGTTAGAGGTTTGAATTAGATACTGCATATAAGACACTGTTCTTAGTGATTAGCTCCTAAGTGCTGATTATGAGGTTGTACTTATCAACTTTATTATTACCATTACTATTGTGTTGCTCCCTCTTATGCATTCTGTAATTGCCGTCCCCTCATTTTCCTGACAATTAGATGCTCTCCACTAACTGCTCTTTCTTCCCGTGGCCATTCTGTCTATGTTGTTGCTCCTTCCTCTAAACAGTTATTAGGGTCTGTACCTGACACCGTCTCACTCTTGCAGCCTCTCATCACCTTTGTCTTTTTGTTCCCCATCATCTCGTCATTTTTACCTAGACAATTTTTTTCTAAATCTTTTGCCCATCTCCACTTTAACCCATAGGTAGAACGTTCTTCATGTGAACAGTATATATACTGAGTATATAGTTTAGGGCATATCCTCTGTGTCATTAATTAGTGTTTTCTGTGTCTCTTTGTGTTTCTAGAGCAATCATTGAGACAGTTTAGCTCTCAAGAGATTTCCAAGAATTAGATTGTCTTTTTTTTTCTTTTCAAAAGCAGTCTTTTGCCTCTTCTATGTTCATAGTGCAAGCCAACATTGCATTTCTTCGTGTCTGCATTTATCCCCTCTCCATATATTGGGAAGTATGTATACACCAAGCTGCTTCATTGGACCAGGTGGACTCTTATCCTTTGAGACTATAAAGGACTGTTTTCTCACTGTTTCTAACCCTGGGTTACATTCATATTCAGGCAACATTTTATGAAATATCACCTTTTTGACTTGTATAAGGATACAAATTTCTGGTTCTTATGAAGTTTTCTGTCTGGAAAAACAGCCAGTAATGAACCAGGCTCATTTTTTCATCTATTCTTTCTAAAACATTACTTTCATTGTAGAAATCCAGTATTCCTATTAAAGTTTTACTCAAAAGAATCAGACATACATGTCTAGTGAGCCACTCAGTATATAGTTTACACTTTTGAGAGTGGTTTTGGGAACTTCCTCTGTAACAAAATTAACTATGAAGTGTTAGAATGCCTCTAGTGAGTTCTTTGCCAAAACATTTTGCATCGTCTGTGAAACTAATTCAGATGTCAGGAAAACAGAAAAGGGAATCCAAGCAAACAGCACCAAGAAAGGCATTTGGAGAAGCAGAGGGCATAGTCCATGACTCTGGCAGTCTTGGGACCCAGAACAGAGAAGAGTGCATGCTCATAAAAGAGCAGCCATGTAGAGGGGAAGGACTTGTCTGCTGCATGATTTCTGGATGGAATGTCAGAAGGAAGGTGAAACAGAGAACCTCCCCACTGACTGCTACATGAAATGATTGGACTATATAGAAAGGGTAGGTGGTTTTAAGAAGTATACAAGAGATTAAAATAACAAGAATATGGAAAGAACATCCACCAGTTAATATTGATTTTTGTTACAGATAATTGAACTTTGTTTTCCCCCTCTGGTGACTATTTGGATCATTGCAAGGAGAGGGAGTACATATGCTCTTCTTTCAGAAGCATGGAATGAACACCCTCTCAGGACTTTCTCCTTTCCTGTTGGTAGGATGGCCAGTGGCCATATTCTCTAGGTAACTCCATTGCTCATTTTAATATCTCCTCCTCAGGAAAGTTGCCCTGTCTCCTTAGAAACAAGTTTGTAGAAGGATAGGGAAAGTACATGGCAGAATGACAAGTCCTCTTCATGTCAGAAGACAAATGTGGTGTCCAGAGTCTGGTTTGTACTCCATTATCATCCTCAGCCCCGTAATTGACTACTTGCAGCTCTTCTTCTACCATCCTATCTCCATTTTCTGAGGACTCCAAGGAACCTTTCTGCAGACTCACTCTTCCTCCTTTCTGTGAACCCTTTCAGCCTTCCTGTCTAGCCTGTTTCTATTCCTTGTTTCAGCCACAGATACCCAGAAACACTTTATACCTGGGACGCACTCCCCAGTGGCCATACCTAACAGTGACTCGGGCAAGGTGAGTCACACTATCCTTCCAGTCCTCCTTCATTATAATTTCTCTGTTCTCACCTTCAGCCTGGTAAGAGCCTGTTTTCAGGAGCCCCTCCTCCAATCTCAACTCCATTCACTGGAGACTCAGACTCAGAGTAGCCGAGGTCCCCTTAGCATGTTCATCTCTGTTTCTAGTGATTAATCTTTGCCTTTCTCCACCTACTTGCAGGATCCCTTCTTCCCACAATACCTCCAAATGTTTGGGAACCCCACATCTTGGCACGGACAGGACCCCCTTAGTTTTTCCCTAAACCTCCTCTCAGTCTTGTTTCCTATCCCACCTCTATTCTTTTCTACTACCAACCCAGCCTGTAGAAGCACTCTCTACCAGACAAACCACAGCTACCATACATTCATAAGATCCAGAGAGGGCAGCATAACCAAGGAGCAGAACACCCATACCACAAAGACAAAACCAGATATCAACACCTAGAAACACCCGAGGCATCCTAACTCCAAACACCTAGACACCAGTGCAAAAACACAAACATAAACAATCAAAATAACACACCTTCACCAGAACCCACTAATCCTGCTACATAGGCCCTGAGGAATGCAATGCAACTGAAGCACAAGACAAGGACTTCAAAATAACAATTATGAAGATGTTCAGAGACCATAAAGAGAGTATAAATAATTCCTTTAATAAAGTCTATGAAAAGCAATAAACTGGAATGAAATGATGACAAATTTCAAGACATGAAAATAAAAATAAAATCACCTTAATATGGAAACAAAAAACAAATCCAGAACAGTTAAATTAATCCTGAATGATAAAATAACTGCTGGAGTTATCACTATCTCTGATCTCAAATTGTGCTACAGAGCTATAGTAATCAAAACAGCATGGTACTGGGATAAAAGTAGACTCATTGACTAATGGAATCAAATTAAACATCAAGACATAAGTTTCCACATCCATGCACACTTGGTTTTTGACAACGAAGGAAAAAAGACAGCATTTTCACAACATGGTGCTGGTCAAACTGGATGGCTACATACAGAAGAATGCACATAACTGCATATTTATCACCCAATGCTAAACTCCACATGTATCAAGGACCTCAGCATAAGGCCACATGCTCTCAAACTGATAGAAGAGAAATGGGGAGTAATCTGGAATCTATTGGTACAGGAAAAGACCTTCTGAACAGCACACAAATAATCACAACCTCTAAGGACAATTAATAAATAGGACTCATGAAATTGAAAGTCTTCTGCCAGGCAAAGGACATCATTATTCAGAAAAAGCAGCTGGCTACAGAACAGGAAAATATCTTTACCAATCATAGAGCCAATAAAGGGTCAGTATCTAAAATGCAAGAAGAATTAAAAAATAAATAAAACTGGACATCAAGAAAACAAATAACTCAACTTAAAAAAATGGAATACAGAACTAAGCAGAACATTCTCAAAAGATGAGCTACACATGGCTAAAAAACAAAGCAGCATTAAACATCCTTAGTCATCAGGGAAATGCAAATAAAAACTACTTTGAGATTTCATCTTAAGCCAGTCTGAATGGCTAAGGTCAATAAAACAAATGAAAGTTCATACTAGTAAGGATGTGGAGTAAGATGAACACTCCTCATCCATTGCTAAGAAGAGCAAACTCTTCTAGCCATGATGAAAATCAGTGTTACTTTTCTTCAGGAATCTAGGAATAGATCTACCTCAAGATCTAGCTAAACCAATTGGTCACACTCCCAAAGAACTCCACATCCTACTGTAAGAGACACTTGCTAATTCCATGTTCATTGCTGATGTTCTCATAAGACCCAGGAATTGGAAACAGCCTAGATGTCTCTCAACTTATGAATGGATAATGAAAATGGTTCATTTATGCATGGGATACTGTTCCCCTGGTGGTGGGGGGCAAAAATCATAAAATCCCTAGGTAAATATACAGAGGCAGAAGCAATCATTCAGAGTGAGATAACACACACTGCAAAAGACAAATATTGTATTTATTCTTTTACATGTGGATGTTAGTGTTTAACCCGTTGATAGGCATACTGTAGTCAGTATAATCACAGGGGTTTAGGTTTAGCTGAGGGTGGGGAGAGAATGTCCTAAACAAAGGTAAATACATTATATAGTGTGGAGAGACAGAGAGGGCTAAATGAGGAGTGGTAGGGAGAATGGGAGTACATAGTAGAATATGTGGGGGACAACTAATGTGAAAGGTCATTTGAGGGGGGTGTCTATAAATCTACTATTACAGAACCTTCTTAAAATATATACATAAAGCGAAAGAAATGTAAATGGAGTAACCAATGAGGGAGACAAAATTCCTAACTGACACCTTTTACTACGAAATGAAACTTCCAGGGCCAGGAAAGGATTCCTTCCAATTGGATTATTTGCTAAAGTGGCCTCATAGAAACCCACACACATTTCACAATATTGCCAAGGCTATTATTTGCTTTCCACAAAATGATGAAAAGGCCCCATTGCAGAATACAACACAACATAACCCAATGGATATGGAGAAGTTAAGAAGTGCCTATCTGTAGCTTTCACCCCTACTCACTAGTGTTCATTGTACTAGAAGATACTCTGCATGCTACCAGAGTATGAAAATAACCACCAATCCAGGTACAAACCCTGTTATTTACAATGGTGACTTGACTGAATGAAATGCTGGTGCAATAGTAGCACCAACTTCGTGGGAGTTAGCAACCACTCTCTGGGTATAAGGCCCATCCCATGAGATGGAACCATGCCGGACATTGCCCAGGTGGCTAAGAACCTGAGAATAGATAAGCCATGGGTTTAGGGGAAGAACAAATACTACTGTTTTACTAAATGAAAATAGCAATAAAATGACTCTTAATAACATTCTGCTATACCCATAGATTAGTGTCTCACTCAACCATCATCAGAGAAGCTTCCTCTTACAGTGTATGGGAACTAATACAGAGACTTACAACTGCACAGTGTGCAGAGAGTTGAGAACTTTGGAACACAGTCCTAAATGGGATGTCTTCATCAAACCCTTCCCCTTGGGGCTCAGGGATCTATATAGGAAGAAGCAGAAAGATTCTGAGAGCCAGAGGGGATGGATGGCACCAAGAAAAGAGTGTATTCCAGATACATAGGATTGACTCACCAATGAATTCATAGAGAACGTGGCAGCATAGCCAAGGCCTGAACAAGTTCAAGCCAGATGGGGTCCCAGCACTGAAACGGGCAGGTAGACTCAAGCTCCCATCTCTAACTAAGAATCTGTTTCCCATTGATAATCACATGCGAAGGAAAAACGACTTTCCCCAATGGAGGTAAAGGGTATATAAAACACACTTAAGTATAAGATCCATCTTATGCCTAGTTGGCCAACACAATTGAACTCAATGGTATTCTTGTAGAATTTTTGTCTTATTCTGCTCTTTTTGTAACATTTTTAAAAAGTATTAATGGCCTTTTTCTTGTATATTATTGTTTCTGATTTTGTGTTTCTATAGGTTTTTGTGTATGTACATGTGCCTTTCCTTTCTTTTTTAAAATTCTGGTTTGTTTTTATTTGCTTGTTAGTTTCTAAGGAGAGAGAAAAAATGTATGGAGTTGGATGGGTGGGGATGTGAAGAAGATATTGCAGGAGGTAGAGAAGGGGAGTTGTGATTAGAATATATTGTATGATAAATATTTATTTTCAGTCAAAGAACGAGAGAGAGAGAGAGAGAGAGAGAGAGAGAGAGAGAGAGAGAGAGAGAGAGAGAGAGAGGAGAACATGGAGAGAAAAAAATTGTCCACTAGGAAAAAACAAAACAAAATCTGGCTCATATTCCATAGCTCCATGAGCTAATGTAGTGACATTACTAATGCAGTGACATTTGGAACACAGGCAACCATTGGGCCTATTAGTGAGAGAAGGCTCATAAAAGAGGCTCCTTTAGTTTAATGATAATACTGAATTTCTGGCTTTGAAAAGATTTAGGCAAACAATTTCAATGGAAGGCATCAACTGTCAACTTGAAGATCAATTGATTAGCCTTTATGGGGTAACTCATGAAAAGCCCACTCCAGGTATCTTTAAAGGAAACATTGTGTAATACATGGAAGTGCTGTCTTTGTTTTTTCCCATGCTGTTGGGTTCTTTGCATCTAAAGACAGAAGAAACCCTTAGAAGAAAAATCCAAAATGTAAATTAGAATGACAGCATATCATTTTTATCAAATAATCCATCAGATTACAGAAGTAGAACAGTGGGGTTCTGAACTTTTATATCCTTAAAAAATACATGTAGTACATTAATTTTCACGCACTCCCAGGAAATGACCATTTTTCACTTCAGTTAAGAAAAAAAAAATCCTCCAGAATTACACAAGTGCTCAGCGAGGTGCTCCCACTGGCCCTGCATGACTGGATTAGAGGTACCTTATGGTATGTGCACCTTCCAGAAAATCTGGCTTGATTTGTAAAATGGAACTCCAGGAAACCGTGGCTCAGGTATAGCCTCAAACTCTGTAGCTTGCCATTCTGCTCTTAGCCACTTGCCCATAGCATGACTTTTCTTCATGTAAAAATGACGCTGTTCCTTTTCATTCTTTAAGATATTCTCTTGTTGTGTTAAAGAATAAATTCCTTTAGTTCTTATCCCCAGAATCTATTGATCACCTTTTTGCAGCTATTAGCTGCTCCATTGTTTTCTCACTATTAAAGAGGCTACAGTAATCTTTAAAGGGCTTGGACAATTTTATGCTACTAGGTAACTACTCATTTTCTTGATAAACAACCATGCCATATTTCAAATTTGTGATTATCAGATGGCTCATTTTGAAACTGTTTTCATCCCCTAATTCCGAACTACCACACACACACACACACACACACACACACACACACACACACACACACACGAGTAAATCATCACTTATTTGTCCTCATTAAACATCATCTTACTTATAATCACCTTGCTTAATTTGTCAAGGTCCTCATAAATTCTTAAAGTGTGGTTGAAGTCAATAATCACCCCTACTCAATGAAGAGTAATCTGCATATTTAATAAGCTTACTCCCTATTCCATATTTCAAATCAATACTGAAATGTTAATTAGTATCCAGACCAATGCTGACTTGTGAAAAACTACTTTATTCAATATACCCTTCAAGGCTGACATTGAACCATTCCTCATTACCTTGCACATGGCCTATTAACAAGCTATTGTGCAATAATACATACTAATACTACATGAAACAATGGCCCCAATAAGATACAATGTGAATTCAAATGAATAATCAACAGCAATTTCTAAATTTTTTTCATAGATCCTTCATAGAGTTCAAAACATTAGTCATATCATCAAAATCTTTATGAGTAGGGGGTGTCAGTGGGGACTGAGGAGAAAGAAGTTTTAAGAAATAACTGTATGCTTATTAGCAGCCAATAAAAAGGTCCAATGAAACGTTCTTTCACAGTAATATAACAAGTCACGGTATCTGTGAATCTCAACAATAGCAGAGATGGCAGCTCTTCACAATAGTACAGGAGAGTGAGTCTCTACCGACAACAAAATTTCCCAGTGCCAAAAGATGTGGTCCTTCACAGTGCAGGAGGTCTGGGGATCCCCCCAAAAGACTCATCTGTATTTTCAACAATGATTTGGAGAAATTATATTCCAGTAAAGTGATACTTTGTTTTGAATCAACTTCAACGGAGGTTGGCATAGCAGATCCATCTGGCTACTGAGAGACCTTACTGGAAGCCTGAGGTTCAAATGTTCAAACTGCAAATGTGCCTCCAAACGAAATTCAACAGCAAATCTAAAGAACTGGCAGCATCTTCTCATGAAAACCACAGCCTTCTTGGAAAAGAGCGGAAGCCAGTTGCTACTGACCCTTCTCCTCACCTTCCCTGTCCCTTGCTCCTTCCTGGGCACCTGGCTCTCCTCCAGCCTCATCCTTAGCACCAGTGCCCGAGAATGCAGACTCTACTAGGAGTGTTGTGTGTGTGTGTGGGAGAGCAGGACAAAGCCATTAAAACAAATTGAGTATGTTTAGATGACAAGACGCAAGGAGAAACTAAGAGCATCCAAACTAGTGGGGTCTAATAGCTCCTTGGTGTAGGAAGGGAGCAAACACACCAAGGTCGCCGGCAAGGTGGAGCAGCCAGGAAATGCAGGCAGGACTTGAGAAACAGAAGTAGAAAAAGAAGATAGAAGTGTGACTGATAGAAGTCATTGACTGTTTCCCTTTCCCTTTTCTTGCTTTTTTTTTTCTTTTATTGGTATATAGTCATTGTACATAGTGCTGTTTCAGGAATCATGTTCTTTGCCCGCCTTCACCCATATTATTCTCTCTTCTTCACCCTCTCCCTCTCAATTTCAGTTGCCTTCTTTCCAACCCCAGTCTGCCTTCTGCCTTTATTCCACATATGTAAGTAATATATGTATATGAAATTAAGAATCCATAAATGAAGGAAAAGAGGCATTTCTCTTTATGAATCTCACATTATATGATATAAGAACCAGTTGCATACATTTTCCAGCATATGACATAATTTCATTGTTCCTTACAACTGAACAAAACTCCATATTTTATAACACACACACACACACACACACACACACACACACACACACACACACACACACACACATCCCAAACCAAATAAAACAGAAAAACAAAAACAAAAGACAACATAACTATCTGGCTGATTCCATAACTTGTCTATTGTGAGTTAAATTGCAATAAATGGATGCTCAAGGAACTGTGTGATATGTTGATTTAGAATCCTCTTACTATAGCTTGTTGTATTATTTTACTTTTTTGTTGTTTTGTTTTGTCTTTTGTTTTCTGAGGCAGGTTTTTTTTTTTTTTTTTTTTTTTTTTTGTGTAGCCTTGGCTTTCCTGGAACTAGCTCTGTAGACCAGGCTGACCTCAAACTCATAGAGTTCTATTTACCTCTGCCTCCTGTATCCTGAGAATAAAGGTGTTCACCACAATTGTACAGCATATTTTTAGGTTTTTGAGGAAATTCCATATTGTTGTTCATAGTGGCTAGACTACTTTATATCCACATAAGCAATGACTCTATTTCCTCACATCTTCACTAGAATTTGTTACTCATTTTCCTTATGACAGTCTTTCTGAGTGGTAAGATAGAACCTCTACGTAATTTTAGTTTGCATTTCCCCAAAGACTAAGAATATTTATTTTTTTCATGTTATCAGTCATTTCTATTTTTTTGAGAAGTATGTGCTCACTTCATTAGCTTGTTAATTAATTGAGTTGTTTAGTTGGACATTCAGTTTTATGAGTTCTTTATATATCTCAGATACTGATGCTCTATCATGTAGGTAAATAACAAAGATTTTTTTCCCATTTGGTAGGCTTTTTCTTTACTTGAATAATCATTTCCTTTGCCGTGCAGAAGCTTCTAAACTTTATATAATCCTATTTGTCAAATCTTGGAATTTTTTTTGAACTCTTGGAGCTCAGGAATTTTTCAGCATTAATGTCTTTATTAATTTCTTATTTCATAGCCCATATTGACATTTTTACATTCTTCAGCTCTTAGTGTTTTCTTTAATATGTCTGAAATTTATTCATGTCTTCATTAATTTTTGTTGAACACTCTTATGATCATTTGCTCAGTTCTTTGGGATTTCATATGATTCATTCTCAATAGCATTTTTTATGGTAGAACTAGTAATCCTCAGAGAAATTATGCTGCCTGTATTTTAATGTTTCTTGTGTTTCTAGACTGGAACTTGTCCATCTGTGATAAGGTGTTGTTTGAAAGTTACAGACAAACAAAAAAGCCACTTGTTTTATTTCAGTGGAAACATTTGTAACATTCATGTAATAGCAGGATACAGTAAGATTAAGTTGTTTTACCACTATTTGACTGATTATCAAGTCAGTAGATGAACCATGTACTTAGGGAACCAGGCTTTGACTCCAGGTCTGTTTTGAGAGTTGAATATTAAGAGCAGAATCAACCACGAGAGACTGATATGCTCACCCTGAAGATACAGTAATAGACAATTTTTAAAAATTGTTTTTCTCTGGAGATATCACCATCCCTGATTTCCAGCTCTACTACAGAGCTATAGTAATAAAAACAGCATGGTATTGGCATAAATATCCACAGGTGGATCAGTGGAATCAACACAAAACACAAATGGCAGCTTATGCAGGAGAGGATGTGGAGCAATTTGTGTTTTTGATCTTAGCCATTTTGAAAGGTATAAGACAGAATCTCTAGTTCAATCCATTTGCTTTCAAATTTCCTGATTGCATTGTTTTTAAACAGCTGGGTAATATTCCATTGTGTAAATGTACCACATTCTCTTTATCCATTCTTTGGTTGAAGAGCATCTAGGCTATTTCTAGATTCTGGCTATTACAAATAAAGCTTCTATAAACCTAGTTGAGCAAGTGTTCTTGTGGTATGATTGAGGATCCTTTGGGCATATGCCCAATAGTAGTATAGTTGAATCTTGAAGTAGATTGATTCCCAATTTTCTGAGAGACTGCCAGATTGATTTCCAAAATACCTGTACAAGTTTACACATCCACAAGTGACAGTTGTGTAGCATGGTCTACTTGCAGGACTCTTAACACTGAGAGCAGGGGCTGTCCCTAACCTTTGGCTGGTTTTTGGGAACCTATTCCTCATACTAGGTTGCATTGCCCAGCCATAATACAAGGGAGAGAGGGGTTGCTTAGTCCTACAACAACTTGATATGCCATGCTTTGTTGATATCCGTGAGAGGCCTTCCTCTTTTTGAACAGAAACAGAGGAGGAATGGATTGGGAGTGGGGTTGAGCAGGGACTGGGAGGAAAGGAGGGAGTGGAAACTGTGGTAAGGATGTAAAATAAAGAAATAAATTTAATTTAATAAAAAGAAATTTCAACCTTTTATTTTCAACTTTAATAAATTTCAGAAGTAAAGGAACGTGGATAGGATGACATGTACTAAGATACTAGGTAGTAAAGGCAGAAGTGGAGAGTAAATAAGTAGAAGTAGACTAGTAATTAGTTTTAGGCAACAGACTAAAAAAACAGAAGAGGGAAATTAAATAGAGTGGGAAAACAATAAAGAAAAAGGGAATCAATAAAGTTGCTTCAGTTAAAAATAGAATGGAAAGAGAAAGGAATATAAATCAGGCAGATATCTAGAAACTTCCCAGCTTTTGTGGCTGAGATAGGAAGATCCCCAACTTCAACTTGTCTTCTTTGGCAAAGCCAAAAAGCAGGAAGAGAACAGGGTAGGACCACATGGATCCTCTAAACTAAAATTGGATAGTAAATAAGGGAAGTACAAAAGTGAAGGAAAGAGATTTGTGCAGGAGTGCAGCATCTGTGTGCTATCCTGAGCCTGGGATTAGGAACAAGTCCTATTTCAGCATGGCCCACTCCAATGGTTCACACTGATTTCCACAATGCCATGTCTCAGAGTACAGACCTGTCTCAGTTACTCTAGGTTCTGACTTTCTTTCTTTTAGTGATTGAACTTAGGATCTGGTATAATACCGACTATTTCCTAGGCCAGAGCTTCACCACTGAGTTGTATTCCCACTACTCTTGATAATTTCTATCATTGTTATCCTTATCCCACTATTATTTTCACAAAAATGTGATGTACTCAAATATCTTATACTTACAAAGTGGTGCTCTGCTATACTCCCAAGCACAGGATTTTGAACATTTGTGTAAACTTGTGGGAGGAAGAGATTTCATCAGAGTTTTCATAGGAAAGGAAACTAGTAAGAAATTTAGAAAGGATAAGAATTCATATTATTTAGTATTTAAGAATTTTCTAGTAGGGATAGATAGAGATGGGAGAGGGATGGAAAGAAAGTGAAAGAGGGAGGGAGGGAGAGAGAGGGAGGGAGAGAGAGTGAGAGAGCGAGAGAGCGAGAGAGCGAGAGAGAGAGAGAGAGAGAGAGAGAGAGAGAGAGAGAGAGAGAGAGAGAGAGAGAGAGAGAGAATCCTATTAGGGACTGCAAGGGCTCCTTGGGTCTCCTGGGAGTGATAATAAAGTGGGAGACAGTGTTTAATTAAGTACTCAATGAAGGGGACATTTGAAAGACCAACATATACTTCCTAGGGTTTTGCTTCTTTTTTTAGAAGATAAAATTGTGTCTATGGCATCTAGATAGCTCTATGCTCATAAAATATCCATCACTGTAGTACTTAAGTGCCAAGACAACTAAGGCATCTCAACTCTGAGCAATATAGAGTTGGGAGATGAATGCCTTCCTGTGTCTGCCGTGCTCATGAGTTCTGGGGCTAAGCCTGCACAATTCTGCACTGAGCTGAAACCTAGAAGCAAAGCAAAAACTGTGAGCAAAGCAAGACAGTGTACCATTGGAGCTTTTCGCTCCTCTGTGAAATACCATCATAAAGAAATGACTTTAATATTTCTTTTGTGTTTTATGTGGTTGATACTCACACCGTAGCCCTCCACATTCTCAAGCCAGATTCAAGAAATCCTTTTCTGGGCATTTATTGACCGACTATTATTTGTAACCACAATGTACTGGGTATTTAATGAGGTACTACTACACAAGGTCCTAGGTTGATAGAAAAGTGATTAAAAACAGCCCTTGAGGAGATGCATTTTAATTAAAAATAAAAAACAGTAGAGCAGCAATGCCAGTACAAGGCCAGACAGAGTCATAGTGTGATGGTAGTGGATGAATATAAGTGGTTTAAAACAGAAAGACACTAAATCTAATTGTGAATATGGGGGAATCCACATAGAAGGAGTTATATTCAAGTTATTGATTATGACGAGGGTAAATAAAGATGAGTTGTGAGAAGATGCTTGTCTAACATACAGCCTGCTCAGGGCTATTGCCAGCCACTGTCAGCAGCTTCCTTTGAATGCTGGCTCATCAGGCACTAAAGAAAAACCATCAAGTGAGTCATTCTTTTAATTCATAGTTATGTTTAAATGCCAGTGAGACATGGCTGACAGGGCAGGTTTTTTTTCCCCTCTGAGAGGATTAGAGGGTCAAGTGACAAGGCCCAGAGACATTACCTCGTGTAGGTGGGCTACACTACTGGCGATGGCAGTTGTGACTGAAACAATAACGTAGCAACAAAGCGATCAGTGGTTTCCTTGGGTGTGGCTAGCAGGAAAGAGGATGTGACTGAGCAGATAGAGAGGATGAGCAAGACCTTTGTGTAGATGGATTAGTGGTTCATTTTATTGTAGTGGTAGCTAGACAACTCTATACACAGAATAAATGGCATCTAGACCATTACAAAGTAAAGTTTTCCCTTCTGAATTCATACTAAAGAGGATCTAAAAATCCTATCATTGATATGATAAAATCTGTTGTAGGGATACGGGCTATTTTTGTATGTTCTGGAAAGAACTATTATCTCAATTCATTTGACTCAAGGGAATGGATAACTCAGTATTTTGTTTGGTTAAACAACAAGGATTATGAAAGACAATGTACTAGATGCAAAATTATGAGATCTCTGGGTAGATGCCAACATTATCTACAGCTTCGTAGAATAAAAATAATCAAGTGTGGTCCCAAAGATTCATCATACTGAACAGTTACTAATGAATACAGCTGAACAATTATGATTTCCTGTAGCTCTGCTTATTTTGATGTTAAATGATAAATAGCTTTTGAAAAAAATGAGAAAGTAAAGGCAAATATGATGGTACTGTAACACTGGGTTGTGCATCTGTATTATATATTGCTGGGGACTGAACCCAAGACCTTGGTAAGGTTAAGCAAGTGATCTGCTACCAAGCTAGAGGCTCAGCCCTTATCCAGTCTTGACACTAACAATACTTCCAAAACTCTCCATTCACTGTTGCCATTTTTAGCTTGGGTACAAGTATAAAATCAAGCATTTTATTTTTAAAATGTTTTTATGCGTATTAGTATTTTATCTGTGTATATGTATCTGTACCACATCTGTGTCTGGTACCCATAGAGATCAGAAGAGGGTATCAGATCTTCTGCAACTGGAATTGTGGATGGCTGTGTACTAGCATGTGGTGATGGGAACTGAACCTGGTTCCTCTGCAAGAGCAACAAGTGCTCTTAACCACTAAGCCATGTCTTCAACCCCACATTCTGTTTTTGCAAGTTAAAAATCCAACCAAACTACAACCACAAACCAAAAAACAAAAACAACAACAACAAAAAACAAAAAACAGAAGCCCTTAACATTTTCCTCCTTGGAATCTGAACTGGTCATCTCATTCTAGACCATATCCTGTCATTGGATGGATAGGAGACTTAAACTTGTGGGTTATCTTCTACAAGGAAAATCCATTCCAAATTTTACAATGCAGCCAATAGCAATCCAAAAGGACCCATGTTTTCCTCTCTTAGGGGAATTACTCCATTTCCTTCTTTCCACCTCAGTCTGGAGAGAGCCTCTGTTTTGAGGGTTATACATAGTCCATGTTGGCCAATGGCATAGTAAACTGTGCTGAGGGAGATGTGTCAACACTCACCATTTAATTCGGTGAGGAGTTAATTTTACGAACACCAGTGCTTAAGACAGCACTGTGTGAGATTGTGGAAAGTACATTCTCTAGGAAAATGAGAGTGGGAACTTCGCCGCAAGAAACTGACATTATTTACGGGTGGAACTTTGTATTCAAGCAGTGCTACAGGCATTTGTGTTTACCAACAAAGGTGCGACATGAACTTAGAAGTTATCCATAGACTTTGGGAGCAAATCAGACTGCTCTAACTTATTTGGCTTTGATTCTTTCCAGAATTATTCTGACGACAGTACTAGAAGGAAGTAGGAATTTATTACACCCACTGAAAACTTTTCATAATGCCCGTTGGCACCAGAAAGGAATAATTTTTAAGGAAATGAATGCTCAGTTACTTTGGAATGTAGAACTGTACTTGAGGGAAACATCATGTGGAATTACATTTTTCCCCTACTAAATTTTACTTTTGAAAGAACGTCGGGGGAATATAGATCTGGAAGTGGTGTCTGCTTCCACTGTTATAGTAGGAACTGGTACTGGGCACTATAGTAGAAAGGAACTGGTACTGGGCACTTAGTAACAACGAAGTAGCTAAGATACACACGTACACCACTGCCCCTGTACTCAGCAAAACATTGGGTCAAGAAAGTTAAGTGAACCAGCACTACATAAGGAACTAATTGCAGGGTCAAGACTGGACTGGTTTTGGGGTACATGCATTAGATCACCAAGTTCAATGCTTACTGGGTGGTCTTGAGCATTTTTGCGACTAACACTCAGTTTCTTTTTTTTTTTTTTTTTTTTTGTTTTTTTGTTTTTTCGAGACAGGGTTTCTCTGCGTAGCTTTGCGCCTTTCCTGGAGCTCACTTGGTAGCCCAGGCTGGCCTCGAACTCACAGAGATTCGCCTGGCTCTGCCTCCCGAGTGCTGGGATTAAAGGTGTGCGCCACCACCGCCCGGCTAACACTCAGTTTCGCCATTTACAAAATGGAAATAATGGTAGCATTTACATTGTGACAGGTACTTTGAGGAATAAATGAGATAATAACTACAAAATACTTAATGTCTGGATCATAGTAAATTCTCAGTAAGTGTCAGACATAATTTTTACTACTATGATTATTATTACATGTAATATAAGACATTTATTTGCTTATTTAAAATACTTTGAAACTAAAAGTAAATAATACATTATGCATATTTAAATATGCCAGTTCAGTTGGTCAATATTAATAAGAAGTGTACTTTTAAAAGTGTGCACCCATGAAATACCACCAACATGGCTGCCTAAACATGCCTGAATAAGATGGCACCAATAGACACGCTAACATGGATGAGTGGGGTGGAGGGCTCACAAGGTCTCAAAATGCTGAGGGAGGAAGAAATTGCCTTCTCTAGGAATGAGCACACCAGTTGGTTTTCCAATACCCAACATTTAGTTCCAAAAACACACATACAAATAATAGACTGAGTACCTTCTATTTACATATTTATGAACACACATACACACACACACAGGGAAGAATCTGGAAGGGTTTGAAGGGAAGAAAGAGAATGGAGAAATGATGTAATTATATTATAATCTCAAAAATTAAAAACATTGTGGTTAAAAAGTATGATAATAAGGTTCATACTCCAATTTACTCTGAAAAGCCATTTTTCTACTTGCTATCTGCTACCACATTGATCAGCCTAGAAGTCATTAAGCTAAGTGAAACGAGCCAAACACGGACAGGCAATTACTGTAGTACAAAGTTAACGTCCTGGAAGCAAAAACGGGAACAATGGTGAAAGGCCTATGGGGTGGTGGAAAGGAGAAGATGACTGCTCAAAGGCACAAAGTCAGTTACCAAATGAACACATTTGGGGATATTTAATAGACACTATGGGCAGTATTAGATGTATTAACTAATTTGACTGTAGGAATTAATATCTGCTGCATATGTATATCAGACTGTTACATTTTGTGTTTTAAATATGTTCAATCTTTGACTGAATATGCCAAAATGTCTTGCTCAGAGGGGCACAAGGGTATAATTAACTCATGTTGACATGTATGCTAACAAAACTGGCTAAACACAAAACTCATTGCTACTGCTCCAGACCAACTGAGGGTTTGTACATTTTATGCAGTAAATCCTTTGCCCTGAATTCTTAGTGAATGCTAAGGTTTTATTCTTAAGGCTGACACTTTCTTTAGACACAGATGGCACATGAAGGTTTGAGTGTTGGAAATGAGAACTGTTGCAATGCCCTGGAACACAGGCTCAGGTGCCAGGTACCCTGAAGATCTACTCTTTACCCAGACACTTGCTGCATGAAGGTAAAAGGTCCTTAGCGTCTATCTTCAGTCTTTCCATTTGTAAAATGTGTCATGGATAGTATAGAGTTTAGAAGATGGTGATGAGCATTAGATGAGCCAATCAGCATATAATAGCACAAATCCTGGCATCTGATAACTAATCAGTAAATGATGGTTATTATTTTTATGATGTTACTAATTTCATCAATTTTCTTCCTAGGCTATTGCAATAGTTTTCATTAATCCTCAGTCTCCTACATTTTACTCAGTATCATTTATAATTTGTATTACCCATAAAGCTGGCTCTAAGAGGAATAAATTGAGAGAGTATGAAGGGTCTGTACTAAAGCAACAATTATAAAACACTTTGAGGAGCATGATTTGATGGGTGAATTTAAAAGTATCATTTTCATAAATGGACAAAGGAATTGACTGTCTGTGAGTATTACTAGTTGATTGTCGGGGGGTTCAATTTCAGATTATAGATTGAAGAAAAACAATGAACTCCCACAAATACTTACTTCTTGATTTGGCTTTATGTGATAATGGCTTCCAGACCGCTAATGGAGTTCATTTACATACACTTGAGAGGCAAGAAGTTTTGTGTTTTTCTTTAAGGGAAAGTTGACTCTAGGAAATTCTTCTATATTTCTAGCTGTTTTCATTTTGAACTGTCCAGTTTTGAGACATGAATGTTGACATTTAATTAAAAAATTTGGCTGGGGTTAAATAAATAAGACAATTTCAGGGGAATGTTTCTTAAGATAGTGAGTAGGATACTGTGTCCATCTAGGGCAGAAACTGTATGATGCTGTAGGCCCTGTAGTATGAAACCATGAAGGTAGAAAACGCTTTAGGGTCAGAGCTCATGGGAACTCCCTTATGACCTGAAGCAAAGACTTCTGTAAGTGAAGAAGTGAGTGTATCATGATTAACAACCATTTCTCATTATCATTACTGATGCTGGAGAAAGTGCAGTGGTGATGACCAACCACATGGATATTAGTGAAGACAGGCAGAGTGTGGTCACTAAGCATGCTAGTTTGTGTCTGTTAGCTGCTCTTCTTTCTTCCCCTCTCTCTTCTGTTCTCCAAGCTTCCCCTTCCCTCCTCACACCCTCACTGATATGAGTAATGTACCCATTTATTCCGATTGCACAAAATGGGACAAACTTATTGGAAAGACATTTTACTTAATAAGATTCTTTATACTTTGTTTTTCATAATTTTTCTCTGATATAGTTATTATTTTTTGAAAAATCTACTTTTATTTTATGTATGTTCCTGCATGTATGTCTGTAATACTCTGCATGTACAATGATGGCTGAGTCTAGGAGAGGGTATTAGAACCCTTGCAACTGGAGTTACAGATGGTTTTGAGCCACTTCTCTTGCCCTGACATAGTTATACTCCATGATAGTTAAAATTTTGGGCATGTATTATCCCTCCAGGAAAATATGAAAAAAATGATATCTAAGTTATAATCAACATGTTACAAAATAAATTATTTTGTATTGATATTCTGAGGTATCACAGAACTAAGCCTTTGCTGGAAAGTAGAGTGACCATTTGTTATCAGATGGCGCACATTTATGCTCAGAGGACTTTCCCTATGACATTCCCAGCATTCGTCATGTTTGACGACAACTGTTATCTATGCCTACTTACTGGATGGAGCTCTCGATGCGGGTGATAGTGAGGAAAGCGGCAAGGTTTGCTGTGTATGAGGAGATGACAATCAGAGCAAATAACCACCATGCGCCCATCATCATTCGGGTCGCCAGAGTTGTGTATGGGACCTCCCCACCTGTGGAAAGAGGAGAGACGACAATCATGGCAACAAGCTTTTATTGAGAAGCCAAAGTCCTACACATTCAGTGCCAAAATAGGCAACAAGCAGCATTTCCCTTAACACCAGTGGAGACCTCCAAACTTCATTACTTTTGTTTTTGATTAACTTTTATGGAATTGTGTGGGACTTGGTCAAAAAGAAGCATGATAAATATTCCACATAATATGTTGAAATGATAATTTCAACAAATGATAATTCTTCCTCATTAGATCCTAAAATTAATTTCTTACTATAATCACAAATATATACTTTGTTTTCAAGGGCTTGATTATTTACTAGTTAGGTGATACTAATATTGCTATATCTCTATATAAAATATGCCTACCTTCTTCATATTTTAAATGAAATACTAGATTATTTTTATGAAATTCTCTAGGAATACAGGTTGTTGAAAATCTTGGTATCAAACATATTACCATTGACTTCAGTATCATTGTATGGGTTTCTTCCTGTCTGTATTTTAACTGGCCACTCATAGTATTCTTGGAAATCACTCTTCTCATCGTCTATACATTGGTATGTCCTTTGGAATGCTTGCATTCCATCTACGTTTTATACTATGCAACCTTAGCAAGACTTTGAATATCATCTACATTTGGTGAAGTAACACTATTTCCTCTGGTCATGAAATGATCATCAGTTTGCATAAAATGGATTGCTATGGCAGCCATGGCCAGCAGCCATGAAAATTTTCCTGGCTAGTTTTATGTCAACTTGACACAAGGTAAATCATCAGAGAGAGTGGAGCCTCAGTTCAGAAAATGCCTCCATGAGATTGGGCTGTAGGCAAACCTGTACAGCATTTTCTTAAGTAATGTCACTGAGAGAGGACCCAGCCCACTGTCAGTGGGGCCACCACTGGACTGGTAGTGCTGGATTCTATAAGAAAGCAGGCTGATTGAGCCGGGCATTGGTGGCGCATGCCTTTAATCCCAGCACCCAGGAGGCAGAGGCAGGCAGATCTCTGTGAGTTCGAGGCCAGCCTGGGCTACCAAGTGAGTTCCAGGAAAGGTGCAAAGAAAAGGTGCAGAGAAACCCTGTCTCGGAAAACCAAAAAAAAAAAAAAAAAAAAAAGAAAGCAGGCTGATCAAGTAATGAAGAGAAAGCCAGTAAACTGCAACCCCCATTGTCTCTGCATCAGCTCCTGCATCCAGGTTCCTGCTCTGTTTGAGTTCTTGTCCTGGCTTCCTTCAGTGATCAGTGATAGACTACAGTGTGGAAGTGTAACTCAAATAAACCCTTTCCTCCCCAACTTGTCTTTCAGTCTTAGTGTTTCATCACAGCAATAGAAGCCCTAATTAGGACAACACTGAAGTCAAAACTGATACAATGATAATAAGCCTATGGCAATGGAAATGAGACTGTTAATATGCCCTAGGTAGACGTGGGGTCACCAGGCCCCCTGCTGAGATCCCACGCACTTTTTGCACAAGATCTTTGACAGTTATTAGAGAATATAGGAAGGGGAACATTGAGTAGGGATGGAGAATCTTCAGTGATGCATCTTTTGGGAGTTGCCACACTCTTTGAGGTGGGATTTTTCACCAACTTTTGAGTCACCTGTTGTTGCTTGTTTTTGCTTTTTGGGAGACCCGCCACCCAGCTCCCAAATAAGTCACACATGGAGGCTTATTCTTACTTATGAATGCCCGGCCTTAGCTTGGCTTATTTTCTAGTCAGCTTTCCTTAACTTAACTTATTCCATCTACCTTTTGCCTCTGGGCTTTTCCTGTTCTCCTACTTCTGTATATTACTTGTACTCCGTGGCTTGCTGTGTATCTGGGTGTCTGGCTCCTGGAGTCCTCTTCCTTCTCTGGCTGCTCCTAGATCTTAAATCTTAGATCTATCCTCCCAGTTTCTCCTATATATACTCAATGCTTGCCAGCCCTGCCTTGCTATTGGCCACTCAGCTCTTTATTAAAGCATCAAGTGTTTTACACAGGCACAGTAACACAGCTTCACAGAGTTAAACAAATGCAATATAAACAAAAGTAACACACCTTAAATTATTCTACTACAGTCACCCATACTATGCTTCTGCAAATAATCCCCAACACATGCTCCTATAAGTAGATTCAACAAACTCATTGGTTCACTAAAATAGACTTGGATGAAATCCTTTCTTTTGTCTTTTGGTGCCCTATCTAGGGTGATTAAGTATTTCTTTACTTCTCTCCAGGAAATACAACATCACACATAGATAACATTCAAACTTATATTCTGGTCCTTCTTTATGCAGAACTGTTGACGAAAGCCTATATGTCTTCCACCAAGAATCTAATGGGGATCTTAAATTTAACACATTTACAACCTTTGTTGTAACATCCAAATTAGCTCCCCACCTAACTACCTTATGCCAGGAACTGGAGCATTTCTATCATGACATTTCTTAGAACACCACCTTAAGGGGTTGGGGATTTAGCTCAGTGGTAGAGCACTTGCCTAGCCTCAGCTCTGAAATTAAAAAAAAAAAAAAAAAAGAACACCACCTTAAAAGTTTCATCTCTCAATATGTAACAAATCCTGCCACCTTTATCTTCAAATTTTATTCTAAAACTATTTTATCTTACCACTTCCAACATTGATATCCACATCTAAGCCAGCAGCCTTTGATTGTACGACCAAGCAGCCTCCATAAAAACTTGTCTATATTCTATACCCTCTCAGTGCTCAGCCATGGACTCTAGGCAATGAAATAAGCTCAGAATGTGCTCTGATCAAACCTCCCAGTAGCTTCTTATCACTCTGAGAAGAAGCTATAATCCTTGTCAAAGCCTATCAGACACTACATGGAAGAATCATAATTTATTTATCTGACTATATTTTTGAATCATTCTCTAAATGGGTTTTTTGAAATTCTAACATATTAACATGACTATTTCTGATCCAAAGATTTGAATTTACAATATTTATGTCTAAAATTTTCTTCTTTTCAATATCCAACTGTTTTTCTATTCAAGATTTTTTTATATAAAATTTGATTTAAGATTACATATCAGCCACGGATTCCCCTGTCCTCCCTCCAGGGCAAGGATTCCCCTGGGGATTCAGCTCATCCTGGTAGATTCAGTCCAGGCAGGTCCAGTCCCCTCCTCCCAGGCTGAGCAAAGTGTCCCTGCATAAGCCCCAGATTCCAAACAGCCAGCTCATGCACTAAGGGCAGGTTCCAGTCCCACTGCCTGGGTGCCTCCCAAAGGGTTCAAGCTGATCAACTGTCTCACTTATCCAGAGGGCTTGATACAGTTGGGGGCTCCTCAGATATTGGTTCATAGTTCATGTGTTTCTACTAGTTTGGGTATTTGTCCCTGTGCTTTTTCCAATCTTGGTCTCAACAATTCTCGCTCATACAATCCCTCCTCTTTCTCAACGATTGGACTCCTGGATCTCTACCTGGGGCCTGGCTGTGGATGTCTGTATCTGCTTCTATCAGTCATTGGTTGAGACTTCTAGCATGACAGTTAGGGTGTTTGGTCATCCCATCACCAGAATAGGTCAGTTTGAGCTTTCTTTCAACCATTGCCAGCAGTCTATTGTGGAGGTATCTTTATGGATTTCTGGGGACCTCTCTAGCACTTTGCTTCTTCCTATTCCCATGGGGAACAGACAAACAAAAAATGGGAAGAACACTATTCAAGAATTTTTAAAGATTCTATTTAAAATAAAAATTCCTCTTTAGAAATATCTTTTATCGCAGGGTGGTGATGGCCCATGCCTTTAATTTCATCACTAGGGAGGCAAAGGCAGGCAAATCTCTGTAAGTTCGAAACCAGCATGGTCTACAGAGCTAGTTCGAGGACAGCCACGGTTACATATAGAAACCTTGTCTCAAAAAGCCAAGCAAAACAAAACAAAAAGCCCCAAGAAATATCTTTTAGCAGTGTTCTACTAAATAATATCCCTCAGTTCCATATTGTCAAGTCCTTTAAGCCCTTCACCTTTTAGAAAAAAATAATTTAATGTGTTTTTATTGCAGCATCATATAAATGTTTTTGGTTTTAGTTTTAAAATATATTTTATTTTTTTTGAAGTTTAAATATAATTATACAAATTTCCCCTTCTCATCTTCTATGAACCCTCTTGCTCCCTCTGAAATTCATGGATTCTAGTTCTTTAATTTTGTGTGTGTGTGTATTCTTAAATATAATATAATACAATATATTCTTAAATATATAAAGAAAGCATGCTCAGTCAGTATAATGTTACTTGTCTGTATATGATTTCCAGGTTGACCACCTATGTTTTATATAGTTTGTTTCTCTTTTTATAATAGTCTCTGGTATAAGAATAGTCTGGGTCCCATATTATGTGGTTTAATACCTGGTAAATGAATTTCTGCTATGTTAGTGACTGAACTGTGTCTTTACAAAATTAGTGTGTTAAAACACCAGCTTTCAATATTACATAAGCAGTCCTTATGGAATTAAAGTAAAACCAAGTCATAAAAGGTCATGCTAATATGGCTGCTGCTGTGGTGAGATGACAAAACAAGGAGAGTGTATTTGTACAAATGCCACAGAAGGAAGCAACCATAGAGTCGAAAAGCCGCTGGAGAAATCAAATCTGTTCACACCTTGATCTTGACCTTCTACCCTTCACACCTCTGAGTCTGTGTATTTTGTTACGATGGCCCTCTCAAATGAATACATACAAATATTGAACATTAACAGTCTTTATAATAAAAAATTAGACTTATATTCACAATTCAAATAAATTAGAGGAACAATATTCCTTCCTGCTTGCTCTATAATATGTGTGTATAGCTAATATAGTTAACAGAATTCAAATAATTTTTTTTTACTCTGACCATTAGTTCTCATAATATCTTTGAATTTTATAAAGTGTAAGTATGTCCTTGGGTTATTTTCTGAATTGTCAGTTCAGGTTAAATTTTTATATATGGAAAACATTTTTTTCAAAAGCAGTTTTGATGCATTTTAGATATTTCTTGAAAACAGCAGACATTTTCACTCAGTTTTTAAAAGATCAAAGCTAAAGAACATTCAGTTTTAAATTCCCATGAGGAGTTTTTGAGCACAACAATTAATTTGAAACTAATAGTAAAATGTGACAATGTCTAAAATATGTATTCAAAAAAGTAGAAAAATGAATGCATGACTATAGATTGTTTCTACAAAGACTTTACCCTTGAGAAGACTTGTTTTCAACCACATAGAGGATAAAATTGCTGAGTTTCTTCTTTTGTGGTATATAATTTATAACTTTAGTAGCTCAAATATTCTTGTGGAACCCAAATACAATGCCATTGTATTTGACACTTAGCAATAAGATAATAAAATAACGGAAATACTTGGGAGGACAGAGGCAGGAGGATCTCTGATTTTAAGGCCAGCCTGGTCTATATAGTGTGTCCCAAGACAGCCAGAGTTATACAGAGAAACTCTGACTTGAAAAAAAAGAAAAAAAAAAAACATGGAAATCTTGAAGTCCTGTTTGGGTAATGTTGGACTAGATAGGTCATAATAACCTCAAAGTCTTAATTTCTTTTCTTGGTTCATATCCAAGGGCACAGTTCGTCATGTTGGAAAGTCAAGGTAGTAGGAGATTGAAGGAGCTGATATCAATGTACTCACAACCAGGAAGCTGGGAGTGACGAATGCAAACTGCTGCTCACCTCATTTTCTCTACTTATACAGGCCAACATTTCAGCCAGGGATTGGGGAATGGGACAAACCACAATAAGTCAGTCTTCCCACCTTATTAATGCAGTCTAGATAAGCCCATACAGACATGCTCAGAGTTCTGTCTTCCAGGTGATTATGTCACATTGACAATTAACACTAACCATTCAGCTCTATCCATTGTCAACTTGACACCCCAAAACGTCACTTTTAAGTCATAACCTTCCACCATTGTCTTTAATTATTCTTAGAACAATTATTTAAATGTTCTAAGTTTCTTAACTGTGAGTGCCTATAGAATAAAAAACAAGGTACATATGCCCAACATAAAATGGCATAGAGTAAACATTTTTGGTCCAAAAGAGAAGAATCAGAGTATATCAATGAATGATTAGATAAAGTCCAAAATCCACCAGAGAAAATATCAAATTCTGTCACTCCATGTCTGGCTTCTGGGACTTATGCTAAAATTGGCTGTGCTCCAAAGTGCCTAGATAGCTTTAGGCCTCCAGCATGGTCACCTGCAACACACAAACCCTTCTGCAGGCTGGCTGCATTCTGTGTCCACAGCTATCCTTGATGGTCATTCTATTATCCAAACATCTTCAATATCCTGAAGTTTCTATTGCAACCTCAATTTCACTTCACAGTGTCATGTAATGACCTGGCAGAGATTCTGACCCTGACACACATTGCTGGGCATCAGTTGCTCTCTGAAATTGCTGAACAAGAGTCGAGGATACTCTCTCTCTTGCATCTTTCATGTCTACAAAACTGGGAACATGATCCATATGACAACTACCAGGAGTTCTGATGTGGTGATATTTTATTTGTATGTTAATAAATAAAGCTTGCCTGGAGATCAGGGAGAAATGGTCAACCATTTTAACAAGAAGTCAGGCAGCACATGCCCTTAATCCCTTAGTGGACAGGATCTCTGTGTGTTCAAGGCCACACTAGGGAAGAGAGCCAAGCATGGTGACACACGCCTTTAATCCCATTACCAACCATAGAGGCCTGGAGGTCTGTACAGACACAGAAAGTGACAGAGCTGTGTAGGAAGAGGAAGTGAGGTAGCTGGGCTAAGATAGCCAATGAGAGGGCAGAAAATCAAGGCAATGAAGGTGTGGGTAGACAGGAAATAACACGCATTTGAAAGCTGCTGAGCTGGTGAGGTAAGGTTGGCTGCTGGCTTTCCCTATTTCCCTGATCTAAGGCTTTCACCTCTGTATTTGGCTCTGTGTTTTTTATTTAATAAGACGACTTAGAAATCCGTCTACATTCTGATGTCATATGGATGGAGCCTGCCCCACCTTGGACCAGAATTGCATCATCTCCCCCCTGTGCTGACCTTGGGGAAACACTACCCTAGGCAATTAGTTTTCAGGAGTAGGGAACTCAGATGCATTCTCGTTACAGGTCCCTGATGAGTGGTGTCTGGTCCTGAGGGCAGTTATCCTATTGTCCATGAGAGCTGTTTGTTTGTAATATTGCTAATTTTTTTTAACAATTATAGCTGCTTTGTTGTTGAATTATCCTTGTATAAAACTGTAGTAAGCTTGCTCATCTACCCTACCTCTGCCAAACACATTAGTCCATTATCTTTAATTTAAATTTGACTTATATTCTCAGATCATGGACAGAATGAAGCCAGATTCTTTGTTAAACATCACATGAATGGCTACATCCCAGTTCTTGAATGAAACCTTTGCTCCCTTTGGAGGCCTCCTGAGCGGTGTCCTCACTGTGTTTGTCTCTCTCAGCACTTTTGTCTTCTAAGGCTGATCCAATGGGATATAGTGCCTCTGGTTGGGGTAGAAGGATAAAATCAGCTCTGAAGATTGATGAAGATAATGTGTGAAGAAGGTACATAAAATGTCCAGTAGCCATCACAAAAGTGTTCACTGTTAAAGGTGTTGGAAAGATGCAAGGTAATCTAAAGTATATTTATATTGATGAATTTGAAACTAAAGATGTCATGAGAAAATATCTAGGTGAAGTCTACTACAAAAAGACATGGGAATGTTGAATAATCTTACAAGTCTTAAGCATTTCATACTTACAATTAAAATTTACTTAGAAATTCAGTGCCTGTGGCCTTGAGGTAAAATTAAGAAATATTTGAAGAGTAGTTACTATTGTATACACTCTTATTGAGGTAGAGAAAAACAAGACACTGATCTTTTCATTTATAAGGAAAACAAAACTATGATGACAAAACACACTGAAATTATTCCAAGAAAATAAATTATCATATAATCATAATTGACAAAAAGACAAATAATACAATAAAAACTGTATAAGCAAAACCAAACCTCATTGGGCTCATTGTGTGAATACAAGATGCATCTGGCTCTGAAAATTCATTAGCTGTAATTCATTATATTACCACTGAAAGGGGGAAATTAAATTATCATCATGGTCAATGTCAAAAAGGCACAAATAAAATTCAACACTCAATTCTCAAAACTACAAAGCAAACCTAGATATAATCACAAACTGAAAACATTCTTTCTCCTTTTCCTGACAAGTGCTTTAGAGACCCAGTGACAAATGTACTTATTATCACTAACATCAAGATGTTATGATCTTCATGGCTAAAGATGTTGCTATTTCCTATTCAGTACTGATTTGGGTGTGACAAACAAGCAACATAAAAAAAGAATAAAAAGAAGAAATGAAATGTGCCGAGGACAATTTTAAGAGCCATACCATATTGCCTGGCTGAGTTAAGTTTCTGTTGTCCAGTATTGAGCCACTAACCAGAAACTTTTGACATTCCTGGACAAGTCCTGAGTTATTAGAAAATAACTTAACATTTCCTTATCTTTCTGCTACAGTAACCATTAGTAACAATGTTTTGTGGTTAGGTTGCTTGGTTGGGTTGCTTGGCAACTCAACAGTCCCCTGATCTTTTCCCAAAGAAAGTTTCCTGGTCTGCTTCTATAAAACCCACCTGAGAAAAATAAAATTTTGCAGCTTGATCAGAATACTGTCTTGCTGTCAATTCTTTGTGTCTCTTGTCCCTTTCATTCGCCATTCCCCCTTCTAGGGTCTCTGCTGAAGATCCTGCTGGTCGGGACAGAAATGTTTTGTACTTGCCTGTGGATCTCCGCGTCTGCTTCCATCAGTTACTGGATGAAGGTTCTATGATGTCAGGGTATTCACTGATTACCGGGGTAGGCCAGTCCAGGCATCCTCTCTAATATTGCTAGTAGTCTAAACTGGGGTTGTCCTTGTGGGTTCCTGGGAACTTCCTTAGGACCAGGTTTCTCCCTATCCTCATAATGTCTCCCTCTATCAAGATATCTCTTTCATTGCTCTCCCACTAAGGGGCCCCTGGCGATAGGATCAGGATCCATTCCTGGTATATGAGCTGGCTTTTTGGAGCTCATTACTTATGGTGGGAGGTGCACAGCCTTGTTGCAGGGAGAGAGGGGCTTGGATCTTCCTCAACTGAATGTACCAGGCTTTGCTGACTTCCCATGGGAGGCTTTACCTTTTTGGAGGAAGGGATGGGGGGAGGGGTGCATTGCAAGGGAAGGCTTGGGGGAGCAGGGAAAGGGATGTGAGGGGGATCTGTGATTGGTAAGTAAAATGAACAAAAAAATTAATAAAGAAAAAAACCCAAAAAATGTTTTGTATGTGTAAATACATAGATATTTTAAGAGGATAAAGAACAGGTTATTAAGTTGTTTTCTATCTTACATAAACAATGTTCATAGTTGTTTATGATAACAACAAACACTTAAACAGAAAATGAAACTTAAATACAACTACAATAGTGGTAAATATCTCCGCCAAACCAACTGAATATATATGAAATGTCTACAAAGAAGTTTAAGGAAAAGACAGACTACATGGAGAGGTGTGCTCACTGACTAGAATACTCAGCAGTGCAGAGAGACTCTTCAAATTGAGTTTTTAGAATGTATTATTCGAAGGTCCGAATTCCTCACGACTGAGAGTGGTGCTGGAGGCCAGAAGACCCACTGAGTTAAGGGGAGGATTGCAGACACCATGTGCCTGGTGCCTCATTTAGTAGTCTGGACCTGTAAAAAAACATTTTCTCAAAATTGCAGTTAGAGAAAAGAACATAAAGTTCTTTTCTCATTCATTTATGTATTAATTGTTTCACATTTATATATAGAAAAGTGCATGGCTGAAAGGTGCAGGTCATTAAAATTGCAGGACTGTAATGCTCAAAGTCGCCACCCAACATAAGGTAAAATACCACCAAGGATGAAATTCCCCATAGCTTTTCTCTCAAACTCTATTTGCTCTCTTCAAGGATACCAGCAAATGTTCGTCCTGTTATCTGTTTCTGAGCAACTACCATTACAATATGAATCACTCTATCCAATAGAAGGTTTATGCAATCCATCTACATGATATAATGTATCATGAGACCTGTTCATTTTCATTGCTGAATAATATTCAGTTGTACAGATATAGCATTATCTACCCACTCTAGTCTCACAGAAGATTTGGTTTCTTTCTATTTGGGGAAGTTGTGGATAATACTACTGTATATATTCTTCTATGTATCTGGTAGGTGTTCAGGACCTAGTTTCCAGGGAGACGGGCAAATTATCAACATGAATGAATTAATTAAAAACCCCACTAAAAACTGTGAGAATTCTACTGACTCCTTATCTTCCCAACACTGGGACCAGTCATCTTCAATGGACCACTCTAGTGGCTCTGAATCAGTATTTTACTTTATTTTATGTATCCCCACAAGTAATGATGTCTCCATATTTCATACATGTAAGAGCAATTTTTTTGTGAAGACTCTCATTTTTCTAGGCTTTTTCTTATTGCATGTTTTATTGATTTATAAGAGTCATAAATACAAGAGACATTCCTGTATGGTAAATATCTTTTATTATTTCTTTTCACTCTGTCAGAGCTTTTCAAATATCAAAGTATTGGGTTTTTTCATTCATTTAAATTCTTTTTGTGTTTTAAGAAATCTATTCCTATTCAAAGTTACAGATATGGTCTATTGCATTATTTTGTGGATGCTTTATTACTATTTGTGACAAGCTGCTTAGTGTCAAGTTTTGTTTATGTTGAGAGTCATGTTTCATATTTCTTGTAGGTATATCTACTTGACCCAGTCTTGTTTAATGAAAGGCCCCTGTTTCTGCCCAGAACTGTGAATTGAGTGCACATGTATGTGTGGATGATTGTCATGGATCTCCTGGATCCACCATGTATAGATACCAAGCTGCCTTATTTATATATGCAGCTATCAGAACTGGGTATCTTCTCCTTGAGGAGTGACTTAGTTATTGGGAAGCTTTTCCAGTTTCTTACCAATTTTATATTCAGAAAGAGAGAGGGAGAGGGAGGAGGCAAGCACCTAGGATCACATCAAAAATATCAACCATGTTCTGTACCTACTATGTTACTTACAAAAGCTGTTAAAGAACTAAAATAGTGTTTTCTCCTAAGGCAAGATTGGAAAAACTGGTAATTCCACCTGACTCAGGAACAAAATTCTTATTCTAAGTTTATCCTGTGCAAATATAACATTTTCCTGTTTGCCTAAACTACAAAAGAGCACTTAATTGTGCAAATGATACAATTGATAAAGCAGCTTTTGATAGGCTTAAAGACTCACAGAATTTATATTTTTATTCTAGTGCTGTAGAGCTAATGAATTAGACTTAACTAAAAAGATAGCATACTCTGTATATATTCCTTGTGGCTGAGTATGTTGTAATAGACTGACCAATTGAAGTATGAATAGAAGTTGGAATGTTTTACATTTAGAGAACCATGTTTTATAAAATGAAAAGAACACTGTGGAAATTACAACAGTACTCACATGCTCTCCTTTATAGATGATGGAATGAAAGTAACCATCCTCAGAACAAGAAATGGTTTAGGTGCTAGGAGAGTATGAGAATCACAAAGTGCCACTGCAAGGAAGTAGTTCTGTTTATAGATAGTCTTCAGCATTTATATCATGATAAGAGGAAAATTCTGTTATTATTAGCATGAAGAATAATGTGATGATTCTACTAAAAAATGTGAATCTATTTTTACAAAAGGAAAGGAATGCAACTCTCATACTCCATTTGTCAGGCAACGGAGACCAATTGGTATTTACTAATGCCATTTTATGGATACTAAAATTCCATCTCAGCTATTTCTAACTTAATAGCACTGCATTAGCACTTCTAACAGGAAGTACAACCTCACCAACAATGGCTTAAGCTCTGCTATTTCAGGTCCAAGCCTTCCGCAATCTTGTGCCATTTAGAACCATCTGAAACTCCTCCCTCAATAAAGTTTCCACCAGGTCCCTTCCTCAGAACTCTGCACTTTTCCTACATCCCACCCCATTCTCCTAGACTGTCCTCTCTTCTAGTCAGGTCAGCTCACATCCAGAGACTGGAATGTCATCCACTGCATCCTCCCTCAACTTCTTTACTCTCCTCGTGACGAGCTTTTAAATATAGCCAAATCCAACATGTTTCCTACTCTATATGTGACTGTGTGTGAAGCTTACTGTACCTGAGAAATAGCACAGAAGTGAGCATGTCATTACATCCATGTCCACAAACCTCATAGAAGGCTTTAACCTCAGAGCTACAATGCCTCTCCTTATTCATTCACTTTTCTTTTCTGCTAGACATGGATTTCTTCCAGACCTATCCCTCCCTATCCTCTCAACTCATAATCATGAAACTTATCCATTTGAAAAATTATACAGAAGTGAGGCATGGACAGCTTACAGTGAATACAGAGGATAAGAGAAGAGGGGCTACATGCTTACAGGTTCAAATAAAAGCAATTGAAACATGAAAGCACAGTAAAAATAAGAGAGTAGGCAGGAGCAGACGGGATGATGAAATTAGGCTCCTTGCAATTTGTTACTCAGTTTCAAATTTGAATTTTGAGCATGTAAATGTTTTACATTGTGTAGAAAATACCATTTTTTTTTAAAGAAAGCTGAAAACAAACTGTTCCAAATCAACCTGATGGTACATGAAGCTGGCAACATCATCAAACAGAGGAAATTTAAACATACTGAAGGGCATGGCCTATGGGGCTCAGGATCTAGTTAGTACCTGTCTGGGTCCTGTCCTTCTGCACCTCCTCTGAGAGCAGCTGCTTTTTTTTTTAAGAGCAAATGGGGAATGACATAGACCTTTATTACTTTCTGAAACACCCTACATCATTGGAAATACCTTTTTCCAGTAAAATTGCCTAGGTTTCCAGACAGAATGTGTTATTGCCTATCTGGAGACACCATACAAACACAATCAGAGACATGGGCTTCTGCTACTGGATTGCTCCCATGTCTGTGTGCTACACAGTGGTAGGAAAGAGAACACTGGCAGTCAGTGCATGCTGCTGTGCAGCTCTTCAGATAACTGCAGCACTGGTGTGGGATGGTATGCAAGGCCTGGGCTGATGCCAAGGAGCTGTGGAAGAACAGTCATTTTGAAATCCGTACTTCCAGCTAACTACTCTGAAGCCTCTGAATAAACAAAAATGGGGAAAGGAGAAATGTAGCATGAATCTTAAAGAGTGTTATTAATAAAGTCAAACCTGGGGCCAGTTATTGGGGTGAAATGCTAGATGGTCAGAGAGACAGAACAAGCCACAGCTAATCTCATCTGGCCAACTTCTCAGCTGATCTTGTTTCCTCAGACTGGAAGCCTCTGTGTCCTCATATCTGAATGGTTCTCAGCTGACCTGCTGCTAGAAGCCTGAAAGCTTAACCAGCCAAATGCTTAGCCAGGCCAAATGCTTCTAGTTTCTGGTCCTCACGCCCTATATATCTTTCTGCTTTCTGCCTCACTCCCTGGGATTAAAGGCTCACTTTCTGGGATTAAAGGCATGAGTCACCATGCTTGGCTGTATCCTTGAACACATGGATTTCTGCCTCTGGAATGCTAGGGTGAAAGGCGTGTGCTACCACTGCCTATCCTCTATGTTTAATATTGTGGCTGTTCTGTCTCTGACTCCAGATAAGTTTACTAGGGTACACAATATTTTGGGGAACACAATACCACCACAATGAAATGAAAGGCAATGAATTCAATTAAAAAGTAAGGTAAAATATGTATATCAAGATGACAGCTTTGAAGTGTCTTAGGCCTTCATTGTCAGTTTGGATGTAACTGAGAGTAAGACTAAGCCTGGGCAATAAATATAGCACAGTCAGCCATGGTCTTCTGCATCTAAGGTCTCCATGATGAGGGAAGGGCATAAGTAAAAATAAAATTGAAGTTCTAAATTCCTCTGAAATGTCTTGTGGCACAAGCAACCTCTTATGTTTTCCATGAAGTGGGAATCAGTCTTCCTCTGCATAAATGCTTTTCATGACTGGGGCAGGGGAGTCCTACCATTCTCTTCTGGCTTTATTCATATTTCTCTTTATTGTCTCCTGATTATAAGTTCTGTAGTCAAGTTATCGAATTCAGAGAAGTGTAAAGCCCACTTCTGCTGTGGATATCACTTTGTATGCTGTGAATGTGTTGCTCTGATTGGTTAATAAATAAAGTACTGGTTGGCAAGTAGCCAGGCAGAAGTACAGGCAGGACAAAGAGAGAGGAAAATTCTGGGAAGAGGAAGGCTGAGTCAGGAGATGCCAGCCCGCCATCCAGGAAACAGCATGCAATGGCATATAGGTAAATCCACGGAACACATGGCAACATATAGATTAACATAAATAAGTTGAGTTTAAATGTCAGAGCTAGTCAGTGGTGGGCCTGAGCTAATGGTCGAGCAGTTTTAAATAATATTAGCCTGTGTGTGTTTATTTGGGTCTGAGCTGCTGCAAGACTCGGGAGTGAGAGAGATTTGTCTTGACAGTGAGCCCAGGTGGAACTGGAGAAAACTCCAGCTACAAACTTCTAACAGTATTATACTAAATAGGATGAAAGTTAAGTGTTGAGTAAGGCAATTATATTATTGTGAGTGGTAATGATCTGAGAATTAAGATATGGTATGGTAATGTGCTCATACTTTGGCTGGTGAAAGTTGTTATATTGGCCCACTGAAGTATACATAAGTGATAAAAAGAAACCTGTAGCTAATCAGACATGTATACTGCAGGGATTTCTGGAGGTGGGAATGCTGGAATATATTTGTGCTGGAAAATCTTTTCATCTATCTTAGGTGAGGAGCACACTTGCTAGATAGAGATATTAAAAATGTGTAGGAAGGGTTGGGACATACCCATATTGGAGACTCCAACTGCTGTAATAAATCAGATCAACTGAGAGAAAAATGAATAGAGTGCTATGGTCATTTGAATGTAATTGGCCCCTGTAAGCTCATAGAATAGCATTAGGAGGCATGACTTTGTTGAAGTAGTGTGGCCTTGTTGGAGGAAGTGTGTCACTGTGGGGGTGGGCTTTGAGGTCTCTTCTGCTCAAGCTTCATTAGTGTGACACTCAGACTACTTCCTGCTGCCTGTGGGTCAAGATGTAGGACTCTCAGCTTCTTCTCCAGCCCATGTCTGCCTGCATGCCATGACACACCATGATGATAATGAACTAAACCTCTGAAAATGCAAAGCCACCCCAATAAATGTTTTTCCTTCATAAGAGTTGCTGTGGCCATGATGTCTCTTCACAGCAATAAACACCCTAAGACAAATATCCTATGCTGGAAGTGGCCAGGAGATGCCTAACTGTCAGAGATGTAGTAAAATTGCCTTACTAAGCTATGGTTGTTTGTGAAAATAAGTAATTGTGTATATGGACCTTCAGAGGTCTATAAAAACATCATTCTGATTACAGCATCCCTCAAAATGAAATAGGTGCTTCCATTTACACAGAGATACTGTTCATAACCAATTGATGTTGGCTACAATTGGTGAACTTCTAAGGTGTTTCCTGGACACTGTGGACAGAACAATTCCAGATCTGATTGTTTGTGTGGGTTTCCTATCTGACCTACTTTATGGCTCTGTTGAGGAAGAGTGGAGATAACATTTTTGGGTATCTTTTTTTTAAGTGCTTATAATAGTATTAATCACACATGTCACTCTTACAATTTTTATTTATTAAATTTTACTCAGTAAATAATATTTTTCTCAAACTGATATATTTTAAATTCTTAAAGTATTTTTCAGTTTTAGAAATTCAGAGATTTTTCACTACCATATATTAAATTGTTGTATGTACCATTGAATGTGTAGTATTTTAAGTATTTGGAAATTTTTTATATGCCCAGCAAAGAAAAGTATTTGGTTAAAAATAGATTTTTATGTCCTATACCAATGATGAGTTTTCTAGCACTTTGAACAAAAGTGCTATATGGCATTGCTCTGCCGTGTTAACGTATGTTTGTCTGAAGTGTTGGCATTTCGGTTGATTTTAAATGTCAAAATATTGTTCTAGACTTGATGACAAGTCTATTTACAAATAGACTGTATATTATATAGTATACTTAGAATTAGGGCAAGTCACTGAAATGGCAATTTCTCCATAGGAACATTTCTTACTAACACATCAGCTGTGAGGTTAAGCTGCTCATACATAGCAGTGATGTGTCTTCAGGGCTTGAGCAATACCTACATGCTTCTATTATTAAGGTGCCCACATTAAAGGACTAGTAAGTCTATCATATTTCACTTTGTAAGACTCCTACATACAAATATAAATGGAAATTGCGATATTCTGCATATCCATATATAATTATCTGAAGTAAGATTATTGATCTGAACAAATAAAAAAGAATGTTATTTCAACATTAGGATGTCCTAAGGAAGGGTGTAATTTTATAATCTTATAATTTCAGAGTTAATGAAAATATTTAACTTTATTTTATTGAACCTAGTATCATGGAATATATCTAATGAATAGATTTGGAAATTGTTAAGTTAATAGTTATTATAATCAGATTTAACAGCTGCTGGCTATACCACATCAACCTTATCTTATGATCTTAATGTAACTTTAAAGTGTCAATTGCTGTAAATTATATTAGAACTAAATTGAATTTTATTACATAAAAAGTAACATTTGGGAGCTTTTACTTTCTCAATATTTTTTTTATTAGTCTAGCCCTATAAAATCCACACTATCTACTGGTCTAGAGAACAAAAAAAAAAGCCTAATTTAGGTGGTGTACGTTAGAGTTTTATGGACTTGCACTTCATTTAAGAATAAAAAAAAAACCCCTCTCAACATCAATGATTCATTGACATATAAGGACAGCATTAGGAACACATAGAGAAACAGAGTTTGCATACAGAGTTTACAAGTATCTAGCCACAGACCTGTGAGTTATCCCATGCCCCACATTGACAACAGCTATGTTATATGAAGACTTTTTTCTGGTTCTCACTTAATGAAGCCTTTACCCCTTGCTGCACTAATTGATTTCAATCTGTTCTGTTAAGCAAATTGATCTCAACATGAATGAATTGAATTCAACCTTTTGAGAGCACTGGGTTACACATGAACTTCATTGAGACAGACAAGTTTTCCAGGACAAAACTAGCCAAGTGGTAGGTGGCGGTGGTGCACGCCTTTAATCCCAGCACTCGGGAGGCAGAGCCAAGCAGATCTCTGTGAGTTTGAGGTCAGCCTGGTCTACAGAGCAAGATCCAGAACAGGCACCAAAACTACACAGAGAAACCCTGTCTCAAACAAACAAACAAACAAACAAACAAACAAAAAACTAGCCAAGTACTTTTTATGAGTCTAGTTACCCAGTCTTGAATTGTTACTTTGCTCCCTGCAGAATACTTCATTATTCTGAATTCTGAAGTTCTTCTCTACTTTTTAAAAGTACTAGATGTGGTGGTTTGGACAGGAATGGCCCCTATGTGCTCATATATTTGAATTCTTAGTCATCAGGGTGTGGCACTATCTGGGAGCATTTGGGAGGTATGGCCTTATTGGAAAACGTGTGTCGTTGGGAATAGGCTTTGAGGTTTCAAGGGCCCAGTGGCTCTCTCTTCCTGTTGCCTGTGGATCCAGATGTAGAAGTCTCAGCTACCATGTCTGCACACCTACCGCCCTGCTCCCCACCATGATGGCAATGGACTAAACCTCTGAAACTGTAAACTAGCCCCAGCTAAATGTTTTCTTTTATAAGAGTTGCCATAGTCAGCTTATCTTCACACCAATAGAACACTGACTAAGACATTAGGACTCTATAGTTCTGAAACTGAGATGTAGCCTGGAAGGCTTGATGGCATGCAGGCTCTTTATTGAGATTTCCACTTATACACAGACCTGGACTTTACAGTACTGATAGATAATGAAGCCAATTTTAACACTAAACAGTGTGTCAGTATGCTGCAGACCCTTCCATGAATCTCTTGCAATTTTTATATGCAACACAATGTTTTTATTTAATTCTTTCTGTTTCCTTTCCCGCTATGTAGCAAAAGTGCCTCTGGATATGCCAAGGATAAAAATAAGAGTGTGTTTTCAGGAAATTGACAATACAGCCAAGTTTCAAAAGCCATGGGTAACATGAAATTCTAGAATTTCATTGAGTGGTAGATTAGGTCTCATTACATATATGCCTAGTATTAGTATTAGCCAAAACTTTACACACTTATTTCTTGTTTTCATGTGTAGTCCATTTCCATTTTATAAGTCTTATTTTAAAAATTCAAAATAAACAGTAAATAACCCCAACTTTTCTTTCACCAAGTACACTCAGGCATACTAGAAATGACTAGCTTTTAAACAGCTAGTTCCAAGATTTAGGAAACAGATTTAAGTGCATGCAAAGTGAACAGAATTTTCCTATAGGATATTGCAGATCTGGAATGTGTGATATGTTAGTAATTCTAGTAATGAAAAGGAGGACATGGTAGGCAAGCAAAGCCCTCATAGTATTTAGAACATTTTCATATTGTTTGGTTCAGGGATACATTGTAATATTAAATGTCCATTTATTCATCACCCTGTTTTGCTAGCATCACTACTCTAGCTGAACCTATGTATTTCTTTTTTTTTTAATTTACTAAATTATTTGGTGGATAATGTAGGTGTTTCATTTCTGTTCTTAATAAATTCATGTATATTGCTTGCTATGGAAAAGAAAAACAAGGACAAGGAGGGCACAGTTTAACGAGTATGTCACTATTCATATATATATATATATATATATATATATATATATATATATATGTCATATGTCAGCAGCTCTTATGTTGTTCTCTTCTCCTTTTATGCTATTTGTCTTGATACCCATTGATTTCACCACAGACGTGGCAATTGAATGGGCCTGGGTAAGGTGCAGACAGAGGAAATATTGTTGGCATGACTAGCCATTTGTCAAACAGCCTGAAGCCAGACTGCAGTAGAGTCAGAACCTGCCATTCTGTAGTGATGTATTGACTTTTAATGTTTTAAAATAATTATAGTGAGGCCTACGACACTATATAAAACTACTATATAAATTCTGGAGCCATTAGTAACCCCATTTTTCAGAGATTCAATCAATCAGGGGTTGGGAAGAAAATTGCACCCATTCTGCCAATTCCTGTAGCATGAAGTTCAAAGAGTAAGCAGAGGTTGTCAACAGAAATCAAAGCAGAATGAGACTCAGAGTGAAGTTGTTAATTTGGATTTTTTAAGAGTACTTCCTGAGCCAGGCCTTATGGAGAAAGGCATCATTAGTTCTACAAGGTCAGAGAATGTCAATACGTGTCCACTCAGTTCTAGTGATGAAAGGGCCAGGAACAAGTCTAAATGACATTTTTAAAGCTCAAGGTGCCATTCCGATTTCGAAAACTGTTACCCACCACTGAAGATTAGTTTTAAATTAGGAGTCATTTATCAAGCACACATTAGATTTATAATCAGATAGAGAAAGGAGTTATCTGACTTCATGAATCCAGTTTTTCCAAAACAGTGTTAACCTTCTCAGTCTTAGAAGTTTTCTTCCATAGTTGCCTGTTTCCTAGAGCTCTTTAGAGGATATTCTAAATAATAGAAGGAAAAATAATTCTAGTCTGGTTTCTTTTTGATATAGTTTTTTTTTCAAGTAATAGACCATAAAATGGATAAAGGAGGGAGATTCTTGCGTGATAGTTCTATAGGACATTTATTGGGTCAAATGCAGACATGTTATTTACTATATGTATTGTAGAGTCACACAAATTTTAGCATGATTGAAGTATGCACAATAATGGTTGGTAAACAGTGAATAACACAAGAATTGTTGGTTGCATATGCAAATGTAAGCATACAACTCAAGTCTTGGTATGCTTTGTGTTCTTGAATGCAAATATGTAAATCTGAGTGTGTTTTGGAATTTCATGTCATCAAAAAGATTGCTGAAAGCATATCTGCTTTTTCTTCCTTTTAAATGTATTTGGGGCCTAGTTTCTAGATTCTGCTAGGAAGTTCTACAGATATTTTAAATTTAGAATCTGTGGAGTTCTGGAGTCTGGAATTTAAAGTTGATTTTCAATTAAAAAAAAGTCAAGAACCAGGGTCATAGTCCTGCACTGATTGGTCTATTGACACCAGGGATCTATCTAGCAGGAAGCTTGAGTAGATCATAGTAGAACTGCAAATCAGTAACAAAAGTCTTGAACTCCAGCCAGCATTAGGGAGAAAGATTGTGCAGCAATAATCAAGAGTGAAAATATAAAGTTCTTTATTATTATTTACAATCATACTAGGTATATTCTCTGTTGCGGAACAATCTTTTTTTACATTGTACAGATATGTTGTTTTTATTGGTTTAATAAAGAACTAAATGGCCAATAGCTAGTCAGGAAAAGGTTAGGTGGGACTTGCAGACAGGGAGAGAGCTTGCTGGGATGAAGAGGACAGAGTCGTCAGCCAGCTGCAGAGGAAGCAGGATGTGTATAAGATGAGGTAACAAGCTTTGAACCACATGGCAGCAAGTAAATTAGTAGAAATGGGTTAATCTAAGTCATAAGAGCTGGCTAGAAACAAGCCTAAGCTATTAGCTGAACATTTACAATTAATAATAAGTCTCAATGTGGTTATTTGGGAGCTGGCTGGAAGGACAGAGAAGTCTGCCTAAAAATCTCTGTGCTGAAAATGTGTTTCTTGATTCCTCTTCACAACAGCTTATATTAATATCAGCAGAACACAGTGAGGCTTCCTAAGCCAAGGGCAAGATCAAGAGGGCTAAAACATCTCTGGGATATGTCTATTACAGACAAGTGGGAGCAAAATCAAGAGAGCTAGAGGAACATCTTTGGGGTTTGTTTATCAAAGATGGGGTGGGTCAAGATCAAGAGGGCTAGAGGAACATCTTTTGGATTGTCTATCACAGACACAGGGGGCAAGATAAAGGGGGCTAGGGTAACATTTGTGGGGTTTGTGTAGCACAGACAAAGGAGGAGTCCAGACAATGAGAGTCAAATGACAGAGACTCTCAGGAGCTGCTTGGTGTCTTTTCCTCCAAACACATATACCATTTTTTCCTCAGGATAATGGATTTATTAATGCACTTCATTTTCTTCCACTCTAATCACAAGATTGGACAGATTTAGATCTGTGCTACTAGGGTAAAACTTTAGAATGGATTCTAGCTGACAAAAGTAACCAAAGTAGAATCTTCAGTATTTTGACTTGAAAAAAAAAATTACCCAAAACAAGAAACATAGAAGCTACTATGAAGCAATGAAGTAAATGAAAAGTATGGCCAACATAATTATTTGAATATCTGGGAGGATGTTCCCTGTCAAGATGATAGAAAATGATGTAAACAAAACAAAACAAACACAGCAACCAAACAAACAAAAATCAGATTCTAATAATAATGCAAAAATGAACCCTACATTAGAATTCTTCTGGGTGGTCAGCTAGTGGTATCTCTGCATCTCAACATCATACTTTTGGGATATCATCTGGGCATTCTCTCTGTCTATCAGTGTGTGAATGTGTCTGGATCTCTGTCCCTGTCTGCCTCCAGTGTTTCATATAGTGTGGTAGCCCAGGCTGGCCTTGAACTCATGACCCTCCTGTCTCCCCATCCCAGGTGCTGGTATTACAGGCATATATTGTCTTTGTTTTAGCCATAACATGTATACTATAAACTTAACTATCAAAAAATTCTCAGTCCTACAAACCAGAATTACAAAATGATCATAATTTCTTTTAAAATTATGTTGACAAGTTTTAATGCAACCTAAAACATAATGGATGAAATCCCAGTGAGCCAAACTTTCAATGTATCAATCATATATTCAAACAAATGTGTAAATTTTTTTTTGCCTTTTCCAGAGACATTGATAGATTGTGGCAGTCCACATAAGCTTAATGAAAAAATATGCATTTATGTTTCTTCTAAACTCTACAGACTTACAAATTTCTTCTACACATTATATGACAATACATGAGAGACACTGGCAATGTTTGAGAACCCTGGGTGCTCCTCAGGAGCCAGGGGTGCTGAGCAGCTTTCGTGTGTACATGTTATCTGAGGGAAAGTACTCATACTAACTGTCTTCCCATAACTAAGTTCTTGCCCATCCCTGAAGAACTCTCCCCCGCCCCTTTTTTTCTTATATCTGTTTGTTCATAGTGAAAACATTCTAAATCTACTAGGGGATAAAAATTCTGTTAAGATTCTTTAGAAAATATTTGGGGAACATCAATGGGAGGCAAGTTAATCATTGGGTAATGAAGTTTTTTTTTTTTTTTTTTTTTTTTTAATGATTTAATGCAATCGTTACAAAACTTCAGGAGTTCTTCTCAGCCCAAGGCTCTTCAGTTGCTCATGAAGCAATTGCTTGAAATATTGATGATGATGACTCTTTTTACTTATCAGTGAAATAGAAACAAAAGTTTAGCAGGGGGATGAGTGATCCTGGGCAAGTCTTCATTTGTTTTTCTGTTGTCATTGTCTCTTCTTTTTAAAGAGCTTTTGGAGACTCCATCCTCCCTCACCTCATCATCTATTTTTCAGCCTTCATGGGGTAAACACCCCTCTCACAAGGTCCTGCCACCAAGAGTTTCTGCTTTGCTTCAGGCCCAAAGATGTGGATCCAACAGACTTAGGTATGAAGGTGGGAGTCAAGGTAAAGCTTACGAGAGTTATGACAGCAATAGAAGATTGAGAGGGTTGCAGGATATTTGTTCGAAATGTGTAACCCGAGATGGTGTTAATAAAATCAACCTTGGATCAGGAGGTGGACCCAGCAACTAGTTGACAGGAATTAGCCATAAAGAATATAGAGGAGCCAGGGAAACGGATGGAGAGACACACAGGAAGGAACAGGGAGGGACTTGGAGTTTTGTGGTCATTTTGGATTGGGACAGCTAGAGAGATGCTCTCTTGCTGGGTCTCGGGGCAAAAAGGAAGGTCAGCTGGTTGCTTCTAGGCCTCTCTGAGCTAGCAGGTTTTCACCCCCATACCTGACTCCTGAATCTTTATTGATAAATAGGGCAATAGAGACTACATTGGGTGGCATGGCTGAACCCGTGCTGGTGCGACCGGAAGTCCCATCAGGCCTCAGTCGGAGCAGCATGGTGCTTGACTGTTGGACCAGGACTGCAGATTAAAAATCAGCAGATCTGGATGTAGTCACTAAGCGGACAGAAAAACACCAGATGAACACTGGTGGACATACGTCGTGTCATCCTGCATTATTGATGCATGAATACCTGTAGTTTCAGCGATTGCGTTAAACTTCGGTCTGCTTTTTTGTCTATGTTCTACGAGCATAAGGCTTACGTTATAAGGTACTAATAAAAAATTTCAAACTTTCCCCCACATGACACAGACGTTTTTAAAGAATACAGAGTTGTCACACTTTGTATCCAGTTTCTCTGAATGTTTAAGTGTCTTCTAAAAACTGTAATACAGCAATGTAAATACCAATTATTTATTGTTATTAAGTTATGCTATTCAAATTTATATAACTTTATTTATGAAAGTATACAAATATGAAGTAAACTCACATGTTTGGTTGTAAGAGCTGAGTTTAATAAGCATACCTACCATTAACTCAGAAGGTGTTTATCTAGAATTTCTTAGTAAAATAACCATGTACATGCCTAAAAATGCAATCGCTGTTCTTAATAGTTTCCTAAACACATAATAATAGGGGAATTTGACATAGAGATTATATATATAAGTGATATGCCATCTTATACACATGGTAAATAATGCTACAGAAGGATAGCTAAAAACAAAACAAAACAACTCATTCAGATGCCTTATTTGAAAAGGCATCATGCGTGCCCTGAACATTGTTATATATGTATCCATGAATGGTTTTCCTGACATCCGCTCAGGATCACACTGCTATGCCTCTAGCTAACCATTCTCCCCTTGATCTCCACCCCATCCCTGTGCTGCTGCTGCTGCTGTTGACAGCTCACACTGGAGGTCAGAGCTGCTTTAACTGGTCTGCTTCGATAGCACAGCAGTTTTGAAACAGCAATTTAATTAGTCAAATTGCATCATGAAACCTCTTTGTTATGTGTGACGTTGGCGTCTTCAGACTTAACAGCTTCCATTTCAGAATATCTGGGGAACCTTCCTGATTTTATCTAGTGAGCTTACTTTTAAATTCAAGATAAATGACTTGACCATTTTCAGCAAGCTGATCATCGTCTTTTCTGGTGAAATGTTCTCATAGTTGCTGAGATGAATGAGAGAAACATGTATTCTATTGCTTTTCACACTTTTATTGATATCATTATAAAGTCAAGCCTAGTCATAACTTGACAGTTGATTTGCTGTTAAATCCTACTACAAATTAGCATAAATGATATATTTAATTTGGCAGGATAAATAATACACGAAATGATGAATAGTGATTAGTTTTTATGATTTAAAAAGTATGCAACTCTGGTATTTGTTTCGAGGCAAATTTCTACATTTTTTTTGTATTCAAAGGGAATTTGACAGATGATGCTTCTCAATATAAAAATCACAAAGAAACTGCAGATTTAAAAGTCTTCAAACCAGGGCTGGAGGGACAGCTTACCGGTAAGAGATCTTACTGTACAAACATGAGGATCTGAGTTTGGACCCCAGCATCTATGTGAAAAGCCAGGGGTGAATAACCATGGGACTGTATGACCTATGCTGAAGGAGGAAAAGGGTGGAGACAGGAGGACCCTTGGGACTTGCTGGCTTCCTGCCTAGAGAAAGAGCAAGCTCCAAGTTCAGTGAGAGACTCTGTTTCAAAGGAATAAGGCATACACACACACACACACACACACACACACACACACACACACACACACACACACACACACACACACACCACAGAGGCACAAAAATTCAGTCAAAGATTTGTTCCAAAGGCAGTAAGATGGACTACAAGTTGAGGTAAAGAGTGCAGCACTACGGGGCATGTTTTCATGAAGAAAGTGAGAGTTGGAGGCCATGCCTGCTCTCCCTTACAACCTAGCCAGATGAAGCAGGGAGCATTTTGCTCTGACAGGGAGTGTATTGAAACACAGAAGCAAAACAAAGAAAGAAAAGGTTCAATAACATTAAAAAAAAATTTTTTCTATGAGATTTGTTTCATTTTATTTACAGTGTTAAGAGGCTCACGTTCAAAACTGAACTCTACCTTTAATGGTGATGATAGCTTTGTCCCAGCAGGCTTCCCATTCTCAGTTCCTTTGCATCCTTATTTGAGGTATTTTTAATTATGCTGCCAGCAGACTTGTAAAATAAATTTACCTCAGAAAATTCACATCTAATAAACATTTTGTTTCATTTTTAAAAAATATGATAAATACTGAACTGCCATCAAACAAATAGAAAATATGAAAAATTGCAATTTTAAATGAAAATGATAATTTGGTGTGCCTATTAATGTACTAGCTAGAATTGAAAAAAGTTAAATGAAGAATAGAACTTGTAGATTTTTGGTTTGGAAAATCACATTTGCTGTTTTTCTGCCACAGTAATTTACAACTTGGTAAATTAGTGCTATAAAGTATGTAAACTATACCATCCAAAAAAGAAATAAAAACAATCACACAAATAAATCACCTGCAATATATTAGTTTATTCATTTGTAACAAATCCCCATATTTATATGTTACATGGAATTATCTATGTCATGTATAATTTGGATAAGAACTGATGTAATTATTTATAATTTTCTCGGCTGACATGCTACCTCAATTCAATGATAGTCTCAAATAGTAGGGACATGGTGTTTAAATTACATTGCAGTCAAGTTTTGAAAGGAAACAAGTGAGCATGGGCAGCTTACAAGTTTGACCTCTGCAATTTCTATTCATTTTCTAAGCCTTTCTGGGTATAAATGCATGTTAAATTGCCTTTTAGTGCATGGAATGATTTTTCCTTAGCCAAATTACTCTCTTTTGGTTCATCAGTTAGATATGTGTTGCATATAATTTAGCAACATGAAAGTTACTCATTTCAACTTAAAAGTATCCACCCTAGATGTTGCGTATGGCCAGCTTCAATATCTTACACTATTATAAAAGAAAGTGTTTGTGCTACAAAAGCAGGCTTTTAAGCTTATCCTTTTAAATGAATTATTCAGGTCATCAAATGTAATTTCCAACTTGCTTAACCCAATTTAAGTCAGCATTTGTATAATGTCATTTGGGTCAATACTAACTCACAAGAAAAAAAAATTAAAAATCAATGAACATCAGGGTGAGCATTTTAATTTTAACTTTTTAACCTAAAGCCTTTTCTGAATTCAAAGGATTGAATATTAAAGACTTCTTGAAAAATATTTAGTGTTTCAGAAGTATCACCAATCTCTACAATTATTTACATCAACTGCGGAAGGGCCAGTTGCTCTATTTTCTGGGCAACAGACAGTTTGACCTTAATTTCTTCCTGGCTTTGAGATGAAGTGCACCCTAGTGGATGAGGTGCTCATCATTTCAAAGGAAGGTTGCTGGGGGATAATGCTGAGTTCACAGATTCCTTCCTCAGCCAAAGCTCTGGCTGTTTAATCGTATCCATCAGATGGCCTTCTGTGACCAAATGACTAGAGATTTTAAAATAAAAAAAAATTTAATGGAAAGACCTGGCCTTGAGAAGGAAAATTGGGGGTAGGAGGTTATTGATTTGTTTTCTGCAAGAAGAGCAAAAGATTCTGGGGCCATTAAGAATGTTGGCTGATGGGGAGATCTGTATGGATAAAGTAGAGTATATATAAATTTCAAATAAGCAAAAAGAAGAAAATTCTTCACTTAAGTTCTTTACTCTGAGGTTCTCTGGAAGAGGTTTAATACATATGATTTGGGGATGAAAGCACTTTACTTGAGCCTACCCTAAAAGAAAGGCATTCTTAGCAGATTGCTTTGACATAGATTTTCTTATTGTTCATGCCTTAATAGAAATAAGTATATGTATTTCAATTAAATAGTTTTAATTTGAGTGGACTACTAATTGTTTCCAAAAAGAAATTAGAAGGTTGGAAAAGAAATGAAAATGCCTATACTTTTACACTTCTCTCTGCTTTATCTCCTCTATTAGTCTTGACAAATATTTTTAGAAGAATGTCTCCCTTAGGTGCTGTGACTATAAAAAATCCCCAGGTAGAACATGAGATACTCACCTGCTCTCTCTAAAAGGACCAAAGCAACAGCTGTACAGATGCACATTCAAGTGAGTGACTTCTGTACAGCATTGGAACTCAACAGCAGCAAAACCGCATGAAAATCCATTGATCTGGGAGAGCAAAATGTTCGAAGAAACCACAGCCCAGCACTTTCTACCCCAGCCTCACAGAAGGTCTCCTATCTGCAGTTATCATCATGAATGACAGGACCCCAGCATACTCTGTCAGTGCAGGCATCCTTACATGGTGCCTTTTACAATCCCTATGGGTGTATAGCCTAAGTAAGAAATTTGAACCTTCTTGGTGCTATAGTCAGGGGGCCCTATGGAGAAGGGACTTATGATCTGAACTTGGACAGTTCTAGATGTTACTGTATGGGCTCAGCAGCTACCTTCCTTGTGTGCCAAATATAACTCAGTAGAGTGACTCTGCCTTTCTCCTGCATGCAGAGTGCATGCTTAAGAGCAGGAGAAACTCTTCCAAGTTCTAGCTGTGCTTGGTGCATGCTGTCCTTTGCTCTCCACAGGTCCTGCACACTCTCAACTGAGAAGAATATTGCCAGCTTCCAGCCATACTCTATTCTGTACAACTCCTGGCAGGTACTACAGCTCAATGAACTAAGAGGACAAAGGTCCCCTTCCCTAACCACCACCCTGTCCCAGCTGAGCACTTCGGGGTGGGAGTCTAGTATTCAAATTCTAGCTGGGCATGATCACAGTAGCAACAGACAGATACAATACAAATTTTGATGCCACTGATTATATGCAGGTTTTTCAAATTGATCACCACCAGCACCACATGTATACTATTAACAAGACTAGGAGTATGCTGTGATTCTTCCCTCCACATCTCCCTTTGGAGCACCTGGACCCATTTCAATATTCATTCATACGTGATTTAGGCCTCTCTCTGGCCCAGAAGCAGTGAGCTAAGGCAAGAGACCCTTTCAGGTAACAGAGACATTATAAATAATTATTGTGGAAATTCAAGTTGCCTGACGAGTGTCCACGACTCCCATTTTCAGAGGAGCTGTACAGGTAACACCTCATATACTCTGATACACCACTACTGCCTGAACTGCTGGAGTTCACCCAGAAAAAGTAGTCTCTTCAATTCTAATATGATAAGTACATTGGCTCAAATTCACCCATTGCTAAGCTTATTTTGTTATTATTATTTTTGTTTTGTTTTGTGTGTGCATGCATGTGTGTGTGTTTGTGTTGCACATGTGCATTTGTGTGTGTGAATGAGGGTGTCTACATATTGAGGTGCACACACTAAGGTTAGATGGCAATCTTAGGTGCCAGTTGTCATCGTCTACTGTACCTAAGGCAGGGTCTCTTGGCTGCCTTTCTGCTGCATAGTCCATGTTGGCTAGCCTGTAGACTTCTGAGGTATCTCCTGTCTCCTTCTCCCATCTCCCCATAGAAATGTGATGATTACAGATGCTGATGCTATGCATCTGACTTTTTAAATATGGCTTCTTGGGATGTGAACTCGGGTTTTCATACTTACATAGAAAGCGCTTTTACCCAGTGAGCCATTGTTCCCCTTTATCTTAACTTTTTTTGGTACTGGGATTGAAACCAAGCTGTCATGCATGTTATTTAATGATCCTACTACTAGTAAAGCCTCAATCCTTGCATTTTTTTAATATACTTTATACTTTAATTGGTTAGGATTTTTTGTTTTTGCTTATAGCTAAATTGCCCTCTCCTCCTCTGTTCCTGATGACAACACTTTATTATTTCTCATACCTCTAACCATCTGACTTTCCCTTTTATTTATACTCTCTCTCTCTCTCCTTTTTTGTTATTTCCTCATTTTGCTACTTAGTTATTAGTGTTTTGAGCTCTAAAATAATACAAGTTACAATTTTATCTCAATCTGCTCCCTAATGCTACTGACTCCAAACTTCACTAGGGGACATAAATGAAGAAAGTAAGTGTTTTTCATTGCAGGTTAACTGTCAAATCATTGGATTTGTTGCTGCAGTGAGCATTCCCCCGTAAATACTGGTGAAGAATGCAAATCTGAGCGAAGACAATGCTCCAGGAAGACTCATGAAAAGTAAAAGGAACAAGAAGAATGGGGGAAAGGAAAAATATAAACATGATACTAGAGAGATGACTCTGTGCTTAAGAGTGCTTACTGCTGGCACCTAGGGCCAAGTAGAATACATTTCAAAGATAAAAGATGACCTCTTTGATTGTTGACTTGATTGGACTGAGAAATGTGGAGGACATTGTTAAGTCATTTTTCTCTCTGTGTGTGTAAAACTAGTTATAGAAATAATTAAACCTAAGGGCCTAATGATTAATGTTTCAATCCCTTGATAGTATTGCTGATAGTGGTAGTTGTAGATAAGGGCACGGTTGGAGGAGGTATATCACTAAGGGTATGTCCTTGGGAAGTGTCTTGTCTTATCCTTTTGTTTTTCCCTTTTTCCTGGTGATGAAAGGGGGAGGGTACCTAGTTTAGAACGCCAAGTCTTCTGCACCATAATGGACCTTACATTCTGAAACTACAGTCAAAATAAATGTTCTTCCCTCAAGATATTTCTGTCACACAACTCAAATCTTAACATTAGTGTTAACATAGGTATTAATATCAATATGTGTTACTGAACCATGTTTATGAAGACAGCATTATTACTGTATAAATAGATGCATAGACCAGTAAAGCTGAATATTCAGTAAAATTGAATAAAGAACTCATAAATAAACCATGTGTGTGAAGCAACCAATATAAAGATGAGAGACCCTACAGACAGAGAGAAAATATTTGTTGGGTATTCATATGGCCCGAAGTTAAAATAAGAAAACTCAACAAAACAAACGTTAAAAATCCAATTTAAAGGTACTATTGCTTTCAATAGATACTTCTGAGAAAATAAATATTAAGTGACCAAAAATACACATGGAAAATGTCCAGTGTTATCAGCCACCAATGAAATGCAGATTAAAACTACAATGAAATACCATCTCATTCCAGTTACAATAGATATTACAAAAAGAAAAGGAGCAAGCACTATTGAGGATACAGAGAGAAAGGAGTTCTTTCCTGTTAACTAGGAAGTGTGTTAGAGTGCCCACGACTAAAAACAGGGTGAGGGTTCTGACAAAGACTGAAAGCAGATGCTCCAACTGTCCTACTCTTAACATATAAAAAGGAAACGAACTCACTTATTCATGCTTTGCCTGGTACTGTTCTCAATAATCAAGTCATGGAACCAGCCTAGTCTTCAATATCCATATGAATGGGTAGTAGAAATTTGGTATATGTTAATTGAGTATAAATTAATCGAGTATTATTTAGATTCAAAACAACTACAATCATGACATTCGGGTAATAATTGATAAAAGTGGAGCATATAAAGTCAATGAAATAATAGTGAAGAATTTCCCATGTTCTTTCTAGTTAGGATGCTTAAAGAACAAAATAAATCTTAAGTAAAATAAAAAGAGAGGGTTGTCTGGAAAATTGAAGTAACTGCTATGGACTGGAAAGGATGCCTGTGGGAGTGGGACTGAAAGAAGGGTAGACGGACATGATCAATGTACATTGTGTTCATAGATGGAACTACCACATGAATCTTTGTTTGTTTGTTTGTTTGTTTGTTTGAGACAGAGTTTCTCTGTGTAGCTTTGGTGCCTGTCCTGGATCTCGCTCTGTAGACCAGGCTGACCTCAAACTCACAGAGATCCGCCTAACTCTGTCTCCCGAGTGCTGGGATTAAAGGCGTGTGCCACCACCGCCTGGCCCATAATAAATCTTATTAACATGTGATTATTAAAAATAAAAATTGAAGTAATAGGCAGCTTTCTTTTTTCTTTATTAAGAAAATCTTATTCATTTTACAAACCAACTATAGATCCCCCTCTCTTTCCTCCACCCACACCCCCCCAGCCTCTCTCATCCAACCCACCCCCCATTCCTTCCTCCCATGGGGAGTCAGCAAAGCCTGGGACATTCACTTGAGGCAGGTCCAAGGCCCTCCCCTGCATCGGGACTGTGCAAAGTGTCCCACCATGGGTAATGGTCTCCTTAAGGGGCCCCCTGGTAATAGGCAGCTTTCAATTTGCTGTTCATACATTGTCAGACATAGGTAACAGTTGCCTGGCCCTTACAGTGGAAAAGAGTATCTGTGGATCTTGAGCTAGGAGTTTTAAAAGTATAATTTATAAGTGATGTTATGACCAATACAAATCTCCATATATATAGATGCATATATATATATATGCATATATATGTGCATAACTAGTTTCTATTTAAGTTTACATTTGAAACAAATGTTAAATTTCCCCATGTGCTGGAGGATTTGAATGCAGGAAAAACAGAAAAGTTTGTATGCTTTATCTAAAAAACACTTCTGTGACTCATTGTTTTTCCCAGGATGAAACCCAAAGTCTACTAAGAACAACAACATTCATACATGAACCTCCCTGGTCTCACCTGTCCCCAGACTGTTCTGGTTTCTTTGTGTGGCTCCTTTGTATCTATATCTGACTATGAGTGCTCTATGTATTTACTTAGTGTCTTCTTGCCTAGGCTTCAGCATTTTGCTCAATATCAGATTTCCAAAAAGGATTCAATGGAAGTAGAAACCATATAACATAAGATTTCAAGTACCCTCACTCTGAACCACATTTTTTCTGAACCATTTGTGTTCTTTAGTATCTATTTAGCATGCAAATTGCTTGTTACATATAATTATCAAGATGCCTAATTAATATATGAAAATGGTAGAAAATATGAATTATTTGATGTTTATGCAGTAGAATAAACCAGTGTTCTAGAAATGTAGCAAAGACATTTCACTTATTTCAAACTATGTATGTCAATGCATGTATTAAAATTTCTAATGTTCACTCTGTGCAAGACACAGAATCTTAAATTTGTTATCAAAACTTTTGGGCAATGGTGTCGTTAATTAAGAGCAAATGTCAATAGAACTTAAATCGGCACTGGATAATGGTTCCTGCTGCTAGATATATGTCAAGAGAAAGATAAACAAGATGGAGTGATTTATTAAGCAGTGGCACACTCCAGGCAATGCATTTCTGGAGCATAACACTCCTCGGGTGGTGATGTAAGGCAGAAGTCTAAAGACTAAATGGCCTTAACCCTTTGAACAATAAAATAATAGAACAGAGTTGTGCTGCTCACAGAGAATCCCGGCTGATGCAGTAAAATCACTTTGTGCTTTAAAAGAAAGACGACACTGTAGGGATTCTCGAAAGGATTCAAGTTCCAGTAGAATATCATCAACAACTCTTCATGTGTACAGATTATTTAATTACAAAGAGAAGTCTTATTATTTCAATATCATCTCACACTCTCCCACACATAATGACTATGGTGCCATGGTGGCGCTATGTGCTTATTAGCTTGTTTCATTGTACATTCTAAGATCCATGAAGACAAATAGGTTGTTCTATTTACTTTTGTGACTGGATAAGTAATTCATATTGAATATCTAAGTAGATGCTTCCTGAAGAAGGAAGAATTTAAATTAGGAAAGGCAGAAGAAATGCTTTCAGGACATGCAGAAGTTGAACTTGGATAATGGATATAAATGTTAATGGTTAGAACAAAAAACTGAAGTAGACACAACAGGCTGTGTGTAAGTCCCAAACAGATCAGCTTGGAGGCTAAGAGATGGAGTTGTAAACATTGAGAGAATCTATAAATTTGGTACATGGCCACAAATCAAGGAGCAATTTCATGTATCTATGGAGAAGAAATATCAGTCATACTTAGTCTCCTGTTAAATTTTGACAGACACGAGGACACAGACACAAGAAATACACAAATTTCCATTAAGGAAATAGTTAATAAAAGTTGGGGATTTATCTCAGTGGTAGAGTGCTAGCAAGCATAAGGCTCTCTTTAGCCATTAACGAGAGAGAGAGAGAGAGAGAGAGAGAGAGAGAGAGAGAGAGAGAGAGAGAGAGAGAGAGAGAGAGAGAGAAGGAGAGAAGCATATAATTTACAAATGTCAGACAGTGATACATATGACAAGGTATATAATGTGAATTTGTACCACCTGTTATGCATTGGAATTTTTATGCCTTGTGAGTGAGTGAGTGTGTGTGTGTGTGTGTGTGTGTGTGTGTGTGTGTGTGTGTGTGTGTTTATATCACATTCAAGAGTTCTAAATGAAATGTTTCACAGGGCTGGAGAACTGTCTCAGCAGTTAAGAGCACTTTCTGCTCTTCTCGAGGCCCTAGGTTCAGTTCCCACATGGTAGCTCACAACCTTTTGTAACTTCAGTTCCAGAGGTCCTGACATCCCCTTCTGCCCTCTATAAGCACCAGGCATACACCTGGTGCATGTACATACATTCAGGCAAAAATCCCCAACACATATAAGATAAAAACAAATAAATAAATAAATCTTAAACAACAACAAAAACGTCTCAAGGTCATTATTACCTTTCCAGTTTTTAAGCTGGCAGTCAGAGTCCATCCTATAGTATTTGATACATTACAATTTGATTGTAAGGATACAATGATGAACTATGCTAAACGTCCAGTCTTAGGTTTTCAAATGTTTGATTGGATTTTGAAGGTCATGGCCTAAGTAGATGCTTCCTAAAAAATGTCTAATACTTTAAGGACCACAGTCGTCAGTGTTATACATCTAACTATGTAATCATTGATGAGAGGGGGAAATGGATACAGCTTTTATGGATATCAATCTAAAATTGAATTTCCAAATTTATATTCTAAGCTGCTCTTTTTTTTTTTTACCGTGATATGTAGTCCTTCAAGCCCAATTATTTACTGTTAACCAATATTAAACCAATTCTAGAATAAATCATTTCAGCAATATACGTTTCTATACTTCTTTCCTAAGCTGGGGTGGAGAAACATTGTCATATCCATCTCTAAAATCCATGGACAATGTATATGCTAGGGAAAGCTATTTTAAATGACCTATGACAACTACCATTTCCTTCATTAAATTTAGACTTAAAGGTATATTGTTAAAAATCACCTTTCAATTCATTAAATGTTTTCATGAGAAGCTACTTCTTTGTTTTGTTCAATGGTAATAGTACTTTTCAATATGGAATATCTTCATGTGGAGTTTGTAAGAGTCAGGAAAATAGTTTGTATGCATTATACTCTCTATAGAGAGGGTGATTTGTGCTTTATATTTTTGATTACTTTTACCCATTAAATAGCCAGTTCAGCATGGGAAGGGTTTTCTGGCTTAATCAGCAGGGTTGGCAGGAAGAGAAACTATGTTCAAGAGCATGTTGCATACTTGTGGTTCATGGATTCATTGTTTAGCTCATTAAGGCCCCTGGGGAACTAAACTAGCACATTCACATTTCACCCTCACAATTCTGTAGTCACCATCCTTATTATCTGAACTCTCTTTTTCAGTGCAAAGACTTATGAATTTGCTTTAGTGGCAGAAAATTCTGCTGTTACAAAAATGACCGTGAGCATACTGTCATGTTCTAAATCCTCATGGGGAGATTCTGGAGTGGCTATGGCAGCTCTCCGAGTGTTTAACACCCACTCTCTTGGTTAAGGATTGTCCATCATAATTAGCAACAACAGAGAGGTTGTTTGAACATAAATAAAATTACAGACAGCCTTTTGAGTTACTCCCTGTATGAATAGAATATGTGGGGAAATCTGTCTTTATAGCCTAGTTAACTGTCATTGGGAATTACTTCCCTGTGCTTATTACCATCAGTAAACAACTGAGTTAGCCGATATCACTTCTGTTATAATCAAATTAAGTGTGAAATATCAGATACCATCACAAAGGGGTGACTTAACTATTGCATTCTAAGACCCCAGTCCTTTGGGATTTTGTATTTGAGCTCTCCATTGTTACAACAGTGGTATTCTGAGTTACGCTCTCTCAAGTCTTAAAGGCATGGAGGCTCACTCATATCTTGTGTTTCCTGACTCAGTAGAGAAGATTGACGCTTCTGTGGAATTGATATAGCTGTCATTCTCTGTAACAATAAAATTCATCTGGCAGTGGGAAGAATTTTATTGCCTTCAAAAATTATCCCAAGATTTAAAAGCCAGTGGGTTGCCTCTCAGGTTAACTCTTATGCGGAAGCATGGAGTTATTTTTAGCTTTCCTATGGACCCTTTTTCTATCCAGTGCTAGTATTTGTAGACCTGTTTGATCCCTAAAACTAACAAAGAGTTTTCCTTCTTTTCTGTTTTCAATAACTTTATTTGATCCTATAATTGGAAATGCTTTTTTCTGGGTAAAATTTATTAAGAAACATTGACATGGCATAGAACACACTTACAAATACTATATGTCCTTCAATATGCAGAGAGTGAGAGAGATTTTTGAAGTTCTCAGTCATGGATAGGGTATCTCTATCATCCCTTCACTTAAACCAGTTGTTCTCAACCTTCCTAATGCTGAGACTCTAATGCAGTTCTTCATGTTGTAGTGAAAATCATAAAATGATTTTCATTGCTACTTCATAAGTGTAATTTTGCTACCGTTATTTATGAATTGTAATACAAATGTCTCATAGGCAGGATGATCTAACACAACCCCTATAAAAGGGTCATTCAACCCCCCAAAGAGTCACAATCTATAGGTTGTGAACCACTGCCTGAAAGGTTCAGGGTTCTATGGGGAAGAGGGGTTGGAAAGATTTGAAGAGCCAGGGGCAGTGGATGATTTTAAGGAAACAGCATTTCCCAGGTACAACAGGGAGACACAGGTATGAACTCACAGAGACTCTGATAAGCAGAAGAAGAGGGAATTCCAGAACAGAGGAGCAAGTGGTTACAGCATTCCACCTCTAGCTGAAAAGCTCTTTACAAATAATAGCTGGTGAGATGAGAAAAATCAGTGTTCTTCACTCAAGTGACAATGGAAATATCAGCCACACTCCAGGACAGGACCCATGCTTAGGAGTAATTGGCCAACAAAAATTGGACTCCAGTGTCTTTTAAAAAAATGAGAAAGAACATGTACTTGTGTATATGCTGGGTAGTGTATCTGGAAGGAGTTGTTTAATGTGAAAGGATATGATAAATATATATTGTATGAAATTCTCAAAGAATAAATAAAAACAAATATTAGGGTTTTTTTCTTATCACCATATTCAAATGGCTAGGTTGGGCATGGCAAAAACATATTAAACATGTTCCCTGTTCTTTTTTCTGGTCCTACTCTTCCTGGGACATTGTCACTATGTAAAGGATGCTAGCTGATTGTCTGATGCATGGCTATAAGCACTTATGGTTCTTAAAATCAGATAAACTCATAGAAGAACAAATCAAGATTTCCCTTTCTATTTTGTTTATAAACAACAAACAAGTTACATGGAACTACATTTGTGAGCCAGTCAATTGAGCTTTGGTGGCATTAGAATCACTGCCAATGAACATGTTAGAGGACCTTTGAAACTCAGACTCCAATGTTTATAATATGCTGACTTCAAGAACAGATATGTAGATGTAGTGATGAGGGATGATAAAATGACAACAAAATGTATTAAATTGGTCTCTCATTCTTGCATTTAACAACCTAATTCTCAATCTCTAATGTTCTAGCCACACAGATGTACTCAGTTTATCTCTGTAATGGACCATATTGCTTTTATACAGTTGAATTCCCAAAGCTGTTTTTTTTTTTCCCAGAATGTTGTGAAATCACTGATTTTTTAAAAAATAAGGAATAGTAAACAACTCAGATATATTTAACATTTTTTTCTGCTTGTAGCTCTTCATGAACTCCTTTTCAGAACACTAAAACATAAAATGCCTGCTCACCCCTTTTCAATCTAGAATAGTGTCTCAATAAATATTTAATTTTGAAATAACAGCTGTGCTTCCTCTAAAGAGACTGTATTTTCATCAGAAATTATCAGTAACTCCAAATCCATTGCTTATTCATGGATAGTGCTGCTCATTGATTCTCTTTTCATAGAGTTTATGGACCTTTAATTTACTTTTAATCAGAGCAGAACAATGCCCTCAGTACCTTTTAATGGCTTCACCTTTATATTGTTAGGCAGTGAACAGACAGCAGCTTCTCAAAGGCAAGTTGGTTAATTACATACACTTCAGCATTATCCTTCATTATGAATTCATGTAAATTTACAGCCAACCTACAGGCTGTGGGGAACATTTAACAAAGAAGTTGTGATAGAGACATGCTTAATGTATGTTCAACTGTTGATATCCTCTGCATTATTACAGAACTAGAAAATCATGTTGACCATTCAGGTAGCTCTTTTCTTTTTGTTTGCTTTTGCTCCAAAACTTAACTTGAATTTTTGTCAATTGAAGAAAGAATTAAGAAAGCTAATGCATACTTGTAAATATTTTCAAAAGTAACTCTACATACAGGAGATCTTACTTAGGTGTTTTGTTTTGTTTGTTTGTTTACAAAATAAACAACTCAGTGATGGGTACTTTTTACACAGTACACATAACTTCTTTGGCTTGATGATTTGGGATCATTGGGGGCAATTTCCGTGAATTTGTTTTCAGATTGCAAACTTATAAGTACATAATTTCTGGTAACTCCATGACTTATGTAAATATTCAGCTTATGTTCATCTATTGACTTTTCAGTGCATATTTATTAACCACTTCACATGGAAAAGACACTGAATTGTGGGCAAAGGGACTAAGGAAGTATAGTATTATTCTGCACTTAAAACAATGCTCTGTTTTGAAATGCAATGTTTAACTGTACATAAGTTCATTTAGTTGTATATACTTTGAGTCTGGTTGGTTTTAGTGTATGTTGTTTTTATTCATTTGCAATTTTTTATAATAAATTATATCTAATAGTTGTGCTAGAACTCTCATCCAATGACTGATGGAAGCAGATACAGAGATCCATGGCCAGGCCCCAGGTGGAGCTCCAGGAGTCCAATTGGCAAGAAAGAGGATGGATTGTATGAATGAGAATTGTTGAGACCATGATTGGAAAAAGCACAGGGACAAATAGCCAAACTAGTGGAAACACATGAACTATGAACCAATAGCTGAGGAGCCCCCAACTGGATCAGGCCCTCTAGATAAGTGAGACAGTTGATTAGCTTGAACTGTTTGGGAGGCCCCCAGGCAGTGGAACCAGGATCTGTCCTTAGTGCATGAGCTGGCTGTTTGGAACCTGGGGCCTATGCAGGGACATTTTGCTCAGCCTGGGAGGAGGGGACTGGACTTTCCTCGACCGAATCTACCAGGTTGAGCTGAATGCTCAGGGGAGTCCTTGCCCTGGAGGAAATGGGAATGGGGGGGTGGGCTAGGGGGGGCAGGAGGAGGGAGGACAGGGGAATCCATGGCTGATATGTAAAATTAAATTAAATTACAAATAAAAATACAATAAAAAATAAAAAATAAATTTTATCTAAAAGCAGAAGAAATATCTGGGTGATGATAAATAGAAGAGGAAAGAAAGGTATTTGCTTTGCATATACTTGTAAGTAGTGAAATACATCTGTCTTAAAAAGCATATGAGATGGTGCCTTAGCCTGAAAAAGGTTCGTGAAGGTGGAGACACAAAGATAAGACTTGAAGGGTGAGCTGGAGCTTGTCAAGTCTGAGTAGAGGATGGGAGTGAATACTGGACAGGATAACATCAGAAGTACTTCAGGATTTGCAAAAATAGCAACAAAAGCAGAGAAGCAGCAGCCAGGCTCACCTCAGCAAAAGGTTAGAATAACTGTCCACTTACTGTGATATCTCAGTGTCAGTAGATAAGAACTGATCCCTGGATGGCACTCAGAGCTGGAATATTAGCCAGACCAAAAAGGGCTCAGATCTGTAGTCAGAGGTTACTGAGAAGTTAAGGAAGCACATGAAGAGGGGAAATGTTGTGGTCATCTTTTATATATACTTAACACACACACACACACACACACACACACACACACACACACACACACACACACACACACACCTTTGTGTGTATCAGTTAATTTCATGGGAATGTCAGGAAAAGGAAGAGCTGTTAAGAGGCTCATACACTTCAGGGAAGAAATGAAGTTGGTCTAATCTCTCCATTTAAATAAAAATTTCCACTTATAAAATATTTGAGGAAAAATTGACAGAATTGGTAAACAGGGGGTAGAAAAAGAGGAAGAATCTGGGTGTGGTTAAGATTTCTTTGTATGTCCAGGTGGTTGGTGACCTATTTTGGAAAAAAAAAAAAAAGGTTTAAGGCCTATGTAAAAGAATTCAAGTGTATTTGGCATGGTGGAGTTTCTGCTATGTCTTGCCTTTCCAGAGGGTGGTCTAGTGACTCTTTCAACAGACAACTGAGAAGTGCAAGGGTGGCCAGGGCAGGGTGTGTGTTACTGGCATGTTCCATGGTTGGTGAAACTACCCACAGACAACACTAATGGAAAAGGACAAGATGTGATGAAACAAGTTAACTACATAGCTATTCGACCTCCTCTTTCTTTTAGCACATGTCTGCTGTCAGCCTAGCCATTCTTCTTCAGTATTGACAACTAACTTTGCTAGGTAGCTCATTTACGTCTTCTCCAATTAAATCTGTAAGTTGTTACAGAAGGTTCATTTCACATTTATTGATCTGCTGTGGGGTCTTTCACCAACTTTTAACTTCAGAAATGTGAAAATACATGTTGGTGACTATTACTCTACTATTTAATTTTAAAAAATTCGTTTCAGATGTCCAATTTTATGAATATTCATCAAAGCTACTCATTCTGATATTTCCACTGTTGTTCGTAATCTCATCAAGACTTCTGCTAATTTCTCCTGCTCAAACTTTCTACTCTTATTCTCTATTTCACTTTTAATGATCCTTGTATTTGTTTCTTGGTTATCCCAGAGCTTACCATTTCATTCACTGCCTTGCCAATAACCTATCCATAGCCAAGCCATATTTAGTTTTTATTTAACAAATATTTATTTTAGTACAGTTTAATCTATTTAAAAACTCCATAATTTTAATTCCCATAAAAATTCCCTGTGTCAAGCCTATTCAAGAAATTGTCTCAAAGAAGAACTCAACAAGAGAGACCACAGAATTCTCCAATTTGTGTGATTCTTTCTTTGGCGAAAGCAACCATGACATTATGAGAAAGACCAACTGTACCAGGCAGACAGAAGTGTAGAGAGGCTTAAAAAGAGAAACCTGAGGACTACAGGCCTCTTCTAACAACCAACAGCTGAAATCAACCATGGAAGTTGACTTGTGAGTGGAATGAACGAGCTATTTCCATCTCTGGACTGATAAGGTTGACATTAATTTTTCTTCTTCAACAGAATTAATACAACCAACCAAATCCAGTTGATTAAATATTCAAGGTATGTATGCCACTACATTTCTGATATTTCCTTTGAATCTTTCTAGTGGTTACTGCCAGCCGCCACTGAAAAGATTTTGTTAGTCTTTTTCTCCTTTTCTTTTTCACTATCAACTACTATGTCATTACTCAAGTTTCACTGGTTCCATTAAATCAATAAAACCAATCTCCTGACTCTCCATTGCTCTCTATACTCACTTTCTACTCAGTTATGAGTTAATTCTTGCATGCAGTTCTTGGGTTCAGTGCCTGTGCTGAATTTGCCTGATTGTCAATCCTTGTTCTTCAATTTTCTACATTAGCAGTAGACTCAAATAGATCATGCAAAAGATATACTGTTCTGAAACAGGGGAATCATATAGTTAATTAGAGATCTGTAAAGAAGAGGGTAAACTGGGTATAGATAACAAAGTAAAAACATTCTTCTGGAAATAATAAAGTCATAAGGTAAATTCATTGGTAAAGATTATATATTAAAAGGAACCATTAATCATGAAATTTCCTATTATGGGCTTATATTAAGCAATCTCTTTGTACTGCTAATGATTATGTGGAGAAAAGAAAATACATTTGAACAAAGAACACGTCCTAACTCTGTTATACATGTAAATAATTGAAAAGTATTTTCTCTTGTAGTAAGTAGTTTCATGCCAGGAAAGCTATTTCTCAGGAAGTCAGAGTTTGAGAGGAAAAACTGACCTTGAGGTACCCTGTGAATCTTACCACTGACATTCAGCCTTGCCTTTGCTGATGAAACTGAATTTACATCAAAAGATAAACAGCCATTATTGTTGAAAGCCAGCTATGCCTGAGATCCACTAAAAGACAGTAGGAAATGTTATCTTCTGAGCACTGCTGTGAGGATCCGTAAGAGCTCTTATTGATGCTATATACAAAATCATTTTACTGAATATTTGAATCATCATTTCCCTAGCTTCATATTAGTAAAATGCACTCTTTCTCCTTACCTTGCTGAACAAAGGATCCATACACAAACCACATGGAGTTGTAGAGTGTAGTAGATGTCATTGATCCCATTTGCAATCGTGGGGGATTAAGCCAGTTCAAGAGGTAGACTAGTAGTCCCACAAGAAGGACTGTGCCAGCAATACAAGCCCACAGAGACAGATCAAATGGTGCAAGACAGGCAAACATATCCACTGTCTTTTCTGCCCTTCGAAGTAGAACCCCCACTGAGTAGTCCATGTAACGTGTTGTAAAATCCACAACATTCTCTCTGTCTGGAGTAATAGTTAAAGCAGAAATCCCGATGTCAGCTCTCTGAAAAATTGAAAGAGAGAAGAATACATTAGTAGTGTGAAAACAATTTGATTTGTGGCATTTCAGTTTGCCTTGAGGGAGAAAAAAAATGATACCTTGGGTATCATCTTAAGCCTCTTATATAAACTGAAAATACTGCAGAGACTTCTTATAGACAAGCTTATGTGAATTTTGCATATCTTATTGAAAATCTTGCCCCAATAGAGTCAAACAAATTACCTAGTTCATATTGCCAGTGCATGTGGAATCAGTCAGGAATGCCTTAGACACAGATACACGTCAATAAATTATCTGTTTTTTCCCCTTAATTCATTTTATCAAAGCCATCATTAACACACTAGCAAAGTAAAACTTATCCAAAGATTTCTAAGAAAATGTTTCCAAGACATTCCCAATTCCTTAACATGTAAACTCATAGGCAGGTTCCTTGAAACTTCAATTGACATCAGCTTTTGTCTAAATTTCTATGCACAAAAATTATAGTTTGGGCTCTAAACTTGTTAGGGCTGATTTGTAATGTCATATACCAAAAGCCCACACCATGCTTCTGTTGTGTACTCTTCAGAAGCTGTCAAAAGATATTAAAGGCCATAGAGACAGACACTTCTTAAAATCATAATTCCTTTTCTCAGTGTGTTCCCTTAGGTTCCCAGTGATAGCCATCACAACAGCACATGCTCTTCTACCTATTTAAGACACATTACAGAATTGCAGTAAAGCACTGAATAAATGACTTCACACTCAAATTCTGTGACAGGAGCATACATATTTAAATAAATAGGCATCTTGTTTAAAATAATGATCTGTGGTAGTGATTAAAGCAGTAGGAAGCCCTCTCTAGACAAATATAAATACCAATAAGATGTATGCTGAGCATTTTCTAGCTGTGTTTCTTTTTTTATTATTTTGTGCAGGGAGATAGAAATGCATTTACAGCTTTTAGGCACCAAGAAAATGGGAGAGAAGAAAAGTAAGATGCCACATGGAATGCTAAACCAATTTCAATGAATCAATTTTCTGAAATAATAATACTTTTAACACATTCTAGGTAAAGTAAAGTAATTGTTGTGTGTGTGGTCATGTGTGTGTGTGGTTGTGTGTGTGTGTGTGTGTGTGTGTGTACATGCATGTGTGTATGTTTACTATAGCATGCATGTGAAAGTCAAAGGACAACTTCTTGGAGTCAGTTCTCACTTTGCACCATGTAGGCACGAATCAAACTGAGGTCATGAGGTTTGAGTACAAGCACCTTTGCCTGTTGGGCCATCTTCCAGGCCCAATACTGATACTTTAATGTTGAATACATCTAAGTATCTTAAATAACAACCTCTATGGCTTCCTTGTTTAATTTATTTATTTATTTATTTATGAGGAGATTATTTTGTATGACTGAAATGTTAATAAATATGGAAATTACCTGTGTGGATCTATAGAGAAATTCCTAAATTTTCATTGAATTTCATCACTTGTGTATTCTATGCTTGGGAGAAATTTCACCCTCCCCAGGAAGGCAAATCAGAATTATGATGACATTTCCATTTCTACTGACACATAGACACACACACACACACACACACACACACACACACACACACACACCCCTTACTTAACTGTTTCTAAATTTTGATTCACCTTCCTGGGGAGTTGCTCATTGCTTTTTTCAGAATCAATGGTACAGCAGATGTCTGGTGGATAACTGGGCCATTGTTTCTTACTTATATTTAGAGATGCTACACTGCACAGAAAAAGACTCAAAACCACTTATTCAGAATGAAAGTCACAAACATCCTGAATATCTAGAAATATAATCAGAAATGAACGGTGACATAACTCACTTTTTGCTGAGTCTTACCTTTCTTATGTGTCAATTTAGTCAATTCATTTATCTTTTTTATACAATAATTTTTAAATATTCACCAATATAAAACCTTTGGTCTTTCTACACTACCCAGAAACCCTCAGAATATGATATCTACTGTGTCATAGAGTGAGCATGGGAAATATGAAATTGGAATTAGCACAGCCTTCCAGCTCCCCACCTCTGGATACCACCAGTCTGTTCTTTTAGTTCTGTTTACAAATGTGGAGCTGTGCTGTGGAAAAATCTTTTTGTACACTAGGAATATGTATTATTTTCATTGGCTAATAAAAATCTGCTCGGTCAATAGCTGGACAGGAAGAGATTGAATGTGAGAGCCAGACTAAGAGAATGCTGGGAAGAGGGAGGGCATAGTCAGAGAGTCATCAGCAAATGCAGAAAGCAAGATGAGAATGTTGTACTGAGTAAAGGTACCAAGCCATGTGGCTCGACACAGATAAGAATTATGGGTTAATTTAAGTGTAACATTTAGCTGGTAACAAGCCTGAGCTATTGACTGAGCATTTACAATTAATATAAGCCTCTGTGTAGTAATTTGGAAGCAGCTGCTGGGATGGGAAAACTCCACCTACATATGATATCTAACATCCAGGGTCAAATACATCTACATGAAGACTGAAAAAGCTTTAAAAAGGATTCTGAGCACACAAAAATGTCAAGCATGTCTTCTTGGTAACTGCCTTTTATCGGTAGGCTATGTTTGTTAGCAGCAAGCAGAGGCATGGCTCCTTTAAGATGTGGCTTCCTAGTTCCTGCTGGTAGCAGGGATGGCTCTTTTGGGAGGCCCCGCTATGGAGCACTTTATTGTAGAAAGTATTTTAAGGTGTGTTACTTTTGTTTATATGGCATTTGTTTAACTCTGTGAAGCTGTGTTACTATGCCTATGTAAAACACCTGATGGTCTAATAAAGAGCTGGCCAACAGCAAGGCATGAGAAAGGGGCTGGCAGGCAGAGAGTATAAATAGAAGGAGAAATCTGGAAAGAGGGAATTGAAAAAGAATAGTCAGAGAAGGAGGAAGACACTAGGGGTCAGCCATCCAGCTGCACAGCAAGGTGTGGAGTAAGAGTAAGGTTTACAGAAGTTAGAGAATGGGAAAAGCCCAGAGGCAAAAGGTATATGGGATAATTTAAGTTAAGGAAAGCTGGCTAGAAACTAAACCAACCTAAGCCCAGGCATTCATAATAAAGAATAAGCTTCCATGTGTGAATTTATTTGGGAGCTGGGTTGTGAGCCCAAAAGAGAAAAAACAAATAGCCACAGCACTTGAATGGGGTTTTTGTTCAGCAAGCTGCACTCTACTTGGTGGCTGTGTGAACCCAACAGCTTTCCAGAGTTGTGGTGGTATGTGTGACTCTCTGTACCTCTGCCATGAAGCTAAGCTCTTAGGAAGCAAAGCAGGGCAGAGCCAGCCACCAAAGCCACCACTTTGGTCATAGCCATGCTGCTTAGCAGTTTAAACAATAATGTGGTTAAAAATATAGAGAGATATGCAGTAAAGACAAATTCAGATTTAAAAAAAAAAAAACCTCTAAACAGTTTTCAGGGTGTTTAAAAATATACATAGTCTTGGAAGAGAAAAGAAAAAATGTAGAGAAAGTCCTTAAAAAGGGAATAGGGTAATAAAAAGTACAATAAGCCATGAAAAGATGGGAATACACAGAGAGTCTGGAAAATGTATGTTATTGTGTTGTCTTTGAATTTTTGGCTGCTAAGAGACATTGGGTTTTGAAAACTGCTAGGTTCAACCAACCTATATATTTAAAAAATATCTTGACTTCAAAATTTAAGTCAAAAGATGTGTTACATTGGGGAAGAGGTTCACAGGAAATGAGAGGCTATGGATTCACTCTCGGTTATGGATAATCAGGTTTGATTGAAGAAGACCCATGAAATCCTGACTAGAGGCATGAGGAAATAAACCTAGAATAACTGCAAGACATGTACTGTATATTTTACCTGCTCAAACACATAGCAAAAAATATCTTCAAACTGACTTTCGTACAATACACAACCTATACTTATACTAATGCAGATATGTATGTTATCTTTAAAAGTTTGCATATTTTCAAAACAAGGGGATCAGACACTAGTGAGAACAATGGTCCAGGTGATTCAGCATCCAAAACAGCTTCTAGGCTGCTGACAGGGATGATTCAGCCTCACAGAAAAATACAACCAAGACTTAACAGTTATACTGATTTTCTCAAGGTTCCCTCAAAGATTACCAGCACCCCACAATCAATAGGAAGTGGCCTAGAAAACTATGCCTACATTCCCAAAAAATGGGTTATGGATATTTATTATCATTTAGGGGGGATTGGTTACAGGTTGCTATTGGTAATGGTCAGGAAAAAAGCTAAACAAAGGAGATTAAATTCATTCAGGGATCTCATTCTAAAAAGAAAAGGAGGGATAGAGAAATAATGGGATAAAAGGGTAGATTATTAAATCTGCTTTAATCCAAAAATAACTATTAATCTTAAACATTTTATATTAGTATGAATTTTAGTTTATTGATACAAATTTAAAGTTAATTTTGTTAACTATATGTATATTTCTACTCTTGCTTAAAGTATTGTGTTGATGCAGCTCATTTAAAAATATAATGTATAATTAAGAAATACAGATTGATAGTCATCTATAATGGTCAAACTTATAGGCATATTAGGTATATTTCAAGGTCATACACAGATATGTTTAGATAGTGATATGGTCTTCAAACACTTTAAAGACCTAGTTAATATGGCATTTAATAAGTTTAATAACCTAAAGCTTTAGAGATATGGTCTTCAAATATTTTAAAGACATACAGAATATGACATTTAATATGTTTAATAACCTAAAGCTTTTCATGACAGTGAGACACATCTGGTCCTGAAAGCACAAATCTATTTCAGAGAAGATGATGGGTAACAAAAACAAAACAAAACAAAACAAAACCAAAACCAAAACTAAAACTAAAACAAAAACAAAACAAAACAAAACCCTCCATATGGAACTTGCTTTCTTTGAGGCATAAGCTAGTCATTAGGGAAAGAAACTGCCCATGCCACAATTGCTGACATTATATAGTCCAAACTGGACCAGCAAGACACAAGAAAGGTGACTGCCAAACTTTGCCAAGACAAGTTAGGACAGTCCTTCAGAATTCTCTGCTTTACAGGAAAGTCTGTCAGATATGCTAGGCTGTAGGCCAAAGTTAGATGCCCTAAACATTACAGAGAAACTTTGGTTGACTGTCCAGGCAGTGAGATGTCCCTGTCATTAGGTAACATTTCACCTTTCTGGGGTCTTTGATGGAACTGAAGATTATATAGTTATAGTTTTCCTTAGTTATGGTAAAAGGTAAATTAGGTACAATACTTTGTACTCATAAAGATATGATACATAATAAAATATTTTCTCTAATTTTGTCAAATACAAATAGACTAGATAAGTAATTTTTACTTAGTAACTTTTTTATTGTATATAATTTTACTACGTCAAAGTTATAACCTTCCTTTTTATTTAGACAAAAAGGAGGAAATTCTGTGAAACAATCTTTATGTACACTATAATTATGTGTTACTCTCACTGGCTAATAAAAAGCTGCTTGACTGACAGCTGGGCAGGAAGAGATTGAATGTGAGAGCCAAACTAGGAGAATGCTGGGAAGAGGAAGGGCAGAGTTAGGAAGCTGCCAGCAAATGCAGAGAAGCAAGATGAGAATGTTGTACTGAATAAAGGTACAAAGCTATGTGGCTAGACATAGATAAGAATAATGGGTTAATTTAAGTGTAAGAGTTAGCTGGTAACAAGCCTGAGCTATCGACTGATCATTTACAAGCCTCTGTGTGATAATTTGGAAGTGGCTGTAAAATCGGAAAACTACAGATCTGCCCTCCTTCCTGTCTACTGTCAGCCTTTACCAGCAAACTCTATCAACTGTCATGATTTCAGAGACTAAAACTTTGTCAAATATCATATAAGCTATACATTTCCTACTTGAAAATTCTTAACATTTTCTCATTAATATAAAAAAAGTCTTTTCCCAATTCCCTATGACTGCTGAAGCTCCATAAATGTATTTTCTGTTTTATCTTTTTAAAATCAACATAATCTGAAGATTTGTCTTTATTTCTACAAAGCCTGAGAAGACTCCTGTGTAAGCATGTAACTGGACACCCAATCATGGGAGTAGCACTGTGAAGTCTCTGCACTTTGAAGTCAAACTGCATGTGATTCACACTCACCTGAAAAGCCTTCTTGGCAGTGGTATTGCTTCTCCCTTGGATTTCAGAGTCTAGACTGACTTATTCATTACTATAATTTACATTTCTACTAAATACCTCAATTTTATCTCAGATCTGACATAGCCAGGCTTATACTCATGACAAACCATTCAAATTCTCTTTGAAGACTCCTATTTCAATGTGCGATATCTTTTGATATAGCCTTACTTTTTTGTAACCCCATTATTTTCTCCTTGTGACCTGCTCTAATCTGTCATTATTGATTTTCTTTATAAATATCCCCTGTCCACTCTTTTTACTGTTCTGGGCCCCGGCTCCTTACAAGTCTATCTGAAACCCATTCTTCTTCTTTGTATCACAACTCAAAGGATCATTCTTCAAAACAAATTTGACTTTGCTATATCACACTTTAAGGGTTTTCAGTGGGTTTGCCTTGTCATACAAAGATGATTCCATCTATAATGTGAGTTACACATGCTTGAATGGACAGTTCTAGACACTCATTGGAGCACAGTCACACTGTTACATGTTTTTGCTAAACATCTTTTTGAGGCTTAGTCTTTGCACATGCTACTTCCATGGTCTGAACTGTCTCCCTGAAGCTCCTTCAAGAAAATTCACATCTGAACTCTGTGGAAGGCAAGTTTTCCATGCCTCTTTGATTAGGATAGTAATTGTATTTACATTAACAGTGGACAACACACATGACTTTTTTGTCACCATTTAGAAAAGTTATAATTTTCACATATTTGTATGACTTTTAATTTTAATGCCATGTGATTCCTCTATTAAACTATAACTTCAGACAGGCAAAAATGTGAGTACACATATGCTTATACACACACAGACACACACACACAGACACACACACACACACACACACACACACACACACACACACACACACACGCCTGTTCCTATTATCTATTCTTTGACTTTTCAGTAATTATTTTGTTTGTCAACATTCCCAGTGAACAGGAGTTTTCCCTTTACGTTTCCTCCTCCTGATCTTTTGCAGAAAGTCCAACTATGTATCCCAGAGAAGCTTAAAACCCTTCTCCTTCATCCCTCTGTCAAGTGCTGGATGTTAAGTGCTAGGTTTACAGGCATGTACTACCACATGTAGGTAGAGCAGTATTTTGAAGAATCAAAAGGAAAAGACAAACTAAAATTTGACAAAGTTTTATAGTAATGATAAAAGATTAGTATCTTGAATAATTACTTGGGTATTTGAAGTGTGTTTCTGGGAATGCGAGTGTTTATGGTTTTATTTTTTATAATTTTTATAGTTTTTCTGTAGTCACTAAACATCTCTTTTAGTAGGTTTGATGTATGATGAAATGTCATTATATCTAACATTTAATGTAAAATGATTATTCAAATTTTGATTAAGAGTAGCATTAAAACTATATTATATAAATATATCCTCAAACCCATCCAAACTAATTACATAGTTAAAGCATTTTCTTTGGGAGTAGATACAGAGTGTGCATTCTTTCAGGTCATGAAATGTGGATGATGAGCAGAACACAGCACATGGGGGAATGACTAAAAAGAAACACAACTGGGAATCTTAGAAGATTAAGTTTAAGAGAATTTGAAAACCATTTCCTCCAAACTTAATCAGAAATAAATTATCACAGTAAACAAGTCATCATCTAGTTTGTTCTTCAGTATGATGCTGTGAACATCATAGGAACATGACTAACTGGCATGTAGTTAGGGCTTACTCTACATCAAGAGCCATATCCTATGTTCTACATAGGTGTTCTGAAAATTCAGTTTTTTTTTTTTTTTTTTTTTTTTTTTTTTTTTTTTTTTTGGTTTTTCGAGACAGGGTTTCTCTGTGTAGCTTTGCGCCTTTCCTGGAACTCACTTGGTAGACCAGGCTGGCCTCGAACTCACAGAGATCCGCCTGGCTCTGCCTCCCGAGTGCTGGGATTAAAGGCGTGCGCCACCACCGCCCGGCTGAAAATTCAGTTTTTAAAAGTGACTTTGGAAGAACTGGAGATACAGCTCAGTAAGAAAAGTCCTTGAAACAGGAGCTAGGGAACTTGAGTTCAGCCACCAGAATGCACATGAGAAATAAAGAAAACAAACAAACAAAACACAGGCAAGGTGCTGTGCTATTATAATGCCAGCTCTGCTAAGTGGAGACATGAAGATCCCTGGGACATGCAGCCTAGCCATCTTGGCCTATTTGGTGAGCTCTAGGCCAGTGAATGAACTGTCTCAAAAAACTCCTTAGAAGTTACACTTTAAGTTCTGGCCTCCATGCATACACATGTATATGCATTTACATACATGCACTCACAAAGATATGCATCCACACTTACATGCACATACATATGCACTCAAACTAATCTGCAGCTCACATCATTTTATTTGATAGGATATTATTCTAAAGATCAAATACAACTTGCAAGTTTTTTTAAATGAGACCACAGAACAACGAATGTCTCTCCTAAGTCCTTTTCTATTGGCTTTGAAGAAAATGCTTTTTTTTTTTTTTACAATTTTATTTTATTTTATTTTTGGTTTTTCGAGACAGGGTTTCTCTGTGTAGCTTTGCGCCTTTCCTGGAACTTGCTTTGGAGACCAGGCTGGCCTCGAACTCACAGAGATCCTCCTGCCTCTGCCTCCTGAGAGCTGGGATTAAAGGCATGCACCACCACCGCCCAGCAGAAAATGCTGGTTTTGTATTTGTTGCTTTAGGTCATTTGTATCATTCACATCTGTCTTAAATGTCTTAAATATTTATCTGTCTTCCCTTTTGTCAACTTTCTGAGGTTTAAAAAGCAGGGCCTTCATTCTTTTTTCATTGATGGAGGGATATAAATCTCACTGGTGCCCTCACTACAGCCACTTACCCCTTCTGCTCCCTCCAACATGGCATCTCAATATAGACGTGCTTTTCAATCAATTACCAATATTCTTTATATATTATTCTCTAACCAGGGTTCTCACACAGTTTTTAAATGCTCTGGAACAGGCATTATTGAGCTGAAAATAAGTGAGTAATCAGATATTCATCCTCTTATGAATAGTTAATGGTACAAAAAGAAGATAATTAACTTTATTTTTTACCATCTACAGCACATCTGTAATTTTATTTGGGAGTAAAATCATACTAATTTCTCTATAAAAATAAGCATATATCCTGTAAAATTTAGAATATGCCAAATTCAAATCATAGAACATTCTTCTCTTGATTTTTGCAAATAAAATTTATAGAAACTTATTTATCACCTGAAAGGAATGTATTCATTTCCTCCAGACACCACTCATCTTGAAGAGGAATTTAGACTCTTATAAACAGCCAATCAAAGTTTCAATCTTAAATCTTCCCCTGGTGGTCCTACCTTATTATTATTGTCATTATACAAAAAAGAAACGGAAATGTTTCCAAAGACTTTTTGCACATATTCAGTAGTGTTTTCCCCTCCTTTCTCACAAGAATGATATTTATCATTTAGTGTTATTCTTGATAGTATCTATGAATATTATTTGATATGCATTATTCTTCAACTAAAGATTTAAGGAAAATGAGGACCCTAGAAAGAAAGAAGAGGGAAGAAGTAGGGGGAAGAGGGAGGGAGGAGGGAAGAAGAGGGAAGGAAGAACACATTTGCCACGATGTGTGACTGAGCAGGTGGTCATACTTGGACCATTTCCCATCAGTCATTTTGCAGCCAATGGAGTGAAACTGGTAGCACACGAGCCGTCTTCATTTTGAAATGTTTATTTTTAAATAAATTATAATTACATGATTGTTTGATGCTAAGTAATATACACATGTAACAGTAGTGTAAATTCAGACTTCCAATATACCTTTCCAAAAAAATATAGGATGTGAATCATATTACCTACATGAACATAGGAAGGCACATGATGAAGAAAATGGATCAAATTATGAAATGAATCCTGTTATTAATTTTCTCAAAGTCAGGATTTTATGTAGTTATTTGAAAGACAAATAGACATGTTTTAATATCACATTGTTACAGATTAATTTTAAATTAAAATGCTTAACATACTTAGCATTAATTTTCAAATACACTTTTGGAAATGAATAAATCTCTAGGCTGAACTAATGGAAGTGTTGTTAAAGTAATTTTTATTCTGACATTAAGTCATGCTTAATAATATTAAAATATATTTCCTCTTACATTTATATGCAGGGCATTTGTGAACTCATTGAAAGGACAGAATTAATACAGTTACAGTTAGTACATGGTAGGCAATTAACCTAATTTTGAAGTGCTGTAGATAAATAGGTCCTTTCTTGTTAATGCAGCTATTAGTATCATTTAACACTTGCATAGTACTCACTACCAGTTTTCAATTATCATTTCAATTTACCGTCACAAACACCATCTGAGTTAAACTATTAGTGCTTCAATCTTTCAAGTAACAAAAGTGAATCAGATTAAGTCACTTACCTAATGTTACAAAGAATAATCGGGAGCTTCCCACCCAGGTAGGCCATCTCCAGGTCAGTATAATGCCCTTTAGCCTTCCTGTCTCTCCCTGAACAGTACCTCACTGCTTCAGAACTGTGCATGCACTGTTCTCCTTTAGCATACAGCTAGCTCCAAACTTTCACTGTAAGATTGTTTCATGAGATCCAGACATTTACTGACATTCCAGACAGAACAAGAAAAGAGGATCAGAATGAGGAAGACTCTTTCTATGAATGAAATGTCCTAGAGGCTTTCTGGGGAATGCATGTTGTGGGTAGGCTATCTGTCAGTCATTCAAAGAAGAAGAAGGAGGAGGAGGAGGAGGAGAAGAAAGAAGAAGGAAGAAGAAGAAGAAAGAAAGAAAGAAAGAAAGAAAGAAAGAAAGAAAGAAAGAAAGAAAGAAAGAAAGAAAGAAAGAAAGAAAGAAATGAAAAGATGACTCAGACTGCAGGAAACCAGTAGTCTTTAATTGCATTTCTTCATGTGGAATTACTACTTTAAGATCAATGCAAGTAATGCAAGTCTTTACAGACTTCTGTTTTTACATATACATAGGTATGCATGCATATTTCCTTTTCTTCCATAAATATGGTCTATGTGAGCAGCAAGCATACAGTCAAAACCAGACTCTTGTCTTTGTAAAGACGGCTGAGTTTCAAGCACCCACTGTTTTTATTCTTCATCTTTCAGCATGTAGAAGGATAGCACATAAATATTCAAAAGGTATCTGTTGATTATGAAGGTGCTCTGATTAATTTAATCATTTTCTCCTTGAAGCACTTTTAGAATATTTCATTTTTCATATGCTTATTATGATCAATAGATATTTGGTAATGTATAGCATATCTACATATCTAAATATCAATATTTTCATTATTTCAACACATGTTTTGTCTCTAACAACATCATAGTAACAAGAATATTAGTACTAGTTGGTTTTTGGTGTTCTTCATCTACCTGAAGCGTTCTCTCTCAAGAATATGGCTTCCAGGCTTCTAGCTCCCTTCAGCAAGCTTCATGCCTGCTCTAACATACTATGTTATTTATAGTCCTAGGAAGAGTTTGATTTCCACTAGTTAATATCAGTTTTTCTCTTCCAGCCTAAATTCACATACTGAAAAATACATGTTTCCAGTTTTTAAATGTGTCTTCACTTGGTTAATCCCTCAACTGACAGCAAGTCCCTCATTTCTGTCTCTCACTACTTCACATATGATGCTTATCTCATAATATATCTGTTTTATCTTCTTAATGATAAAAATAGCTTTTAGAGACATGCACTATATTTCTATAATCATATGTTTCACACTATTGCCCACAGTATATTTCTAAAGAAAAGCTCGCCAACTTCTTACATCTCGCAGTCTGGTAGAAATTACTATTTTGATAAAAATCTTAAATTTGATAAAAATTTGACAGGAAGGGCATTAAAGTCTTAGAAAGAAATCCCAGGCCTCATGATTTTTCTGTAGGAGAATGTCAGCTAGGACCTTGACCTTAGTATATTGATATCTAATATATTCAGTTCACCTATCTGGGACTCATCTCAACATATGTGAGCCATCCCACAACTCGGCACTCAAGGGCAAATTTGAAATTCTGAGAAGGCAAAATGCCTGCCTGAGGGGAGAGGTGAACAAAGGATTGGGGTGGCCATGCTACAGTGCTTCATAAAGCTCATCATCTTTATTGCTCTGTAGTTTCTATGTTATCTCTTTATAGTGATTACTTCCCTAATATTTATTCATTTCTCTGTTCTTTGCTATTTGCGTTCATTTGAATTATTACCATATTTTTCTTAACTTGATTTGTCTGTGAGGAATACTCAGACTGAGAAAATAGGAAACATTTATAGACACCAGGGGTATGAATACATAAACAGGTGAGCATATAAGACATTAGAGGCAGTACGAAAATTCAAATCGATTCAATTTATCATAAAGTTAGAGGGAAAGTATGAAATAATAGTTTAAACAAATCCACTTGATTGTTCTGTTTAAAATAGTCATTTATAGGAAAAGGCAATTGTGTTGTCAGGGTTAACAGGCTATGGAAGTAATTCTTAAAAACAAAATAACAAAGAATTGTGGACAGTGGTAGAGTATGGACAAGTGATTGTATTTATGGTCCCCTCTAGGTTTGCAGCCAAATGCTCATCATTAATGCATCATGTGTGAGGTATGGCAGTAAGGAGGGAATCTAAAGAAGTTAGGAGTTTTGGATTAAACGACTTGAAGACTGAATTTGTCATATACTGTAATACCGTAATAGGGAAATATGGAGGCAGACTGGGTTAGAGGGAAAACCTGGATATTCAACTTAGAAGATGTAGTGTTTGAGGTTCCCATTAGATGCATCATGAAAAAGGTTGGGGGAGTATTAGAAAAAAACAAATCCATAGTTCAAGTGATGGGTTTGAGTGAAGAAACATATTTGCAAGTGGTTTGCTTATGAATGATAATGGAATCCATGTGAACAATTAAGTTTTTGAGGAATGCTGGAGTCTCCCCCTCCTCCCTTTCTCTCCCCATTTCCTACCTAACTACATGATTCTTGGAGAAGAGGAGCTCTGCCTTGCATCTTAAAAATTCCTCAGAGTTCCAGTAACAACTTTGGCCTCAATAAATGCATACTAAATGGCAAGTAAGAAGAATATTCTACATCACTTACATACTGTCATATTTCAGACTTTATCCTATAGCATCACAAGCAACTTAAAAATAACAGCACTTCTTCAATGTTCAAGAGATACTGCTGTAACTTCAAGAAAGAGATAATCAGAAATCACTCTTTTGTTGTGTAGATACTTTCTGTTTTCTGATGGGTCACCTCAAAGCTACTTGCAGACAGAGTGTGCACAAGTTATTTCTGCCTGAAGTGTTTGAACTGCATACCTGCATTTCAATAAAATTCAAGCCAGTGGCAAGGAATGAGATTGAGTGCATTTTTGCTTTAATTACAGTGAAAACATCAAAAACTCTAGAATCTTCTTTTTGTCCTTCTATATATTTAGGGTTCTGTACAGAGGAAGGGGATGCAATTCCTCATAAGGGAAAAGAGAATGAGCTCCCAGAGACTGTAAGAAGCCAGTGATTTGGGCCTCTCCCCAGTGATCACTCACCACATCCAATAATGTGGAAAATGTCTGAGCAATCCACTCAAATGACCTCACTGTATGTAAGGAGCCTCTGTAGTCAGTGTGGGTCACTGCCTATCTTGACACAGTTCAGGCTTGGTCAGTTTGTACTTGTATTTAATCAGGGAAATAAACTTAAAGCCTGCCATTATGGAATTATCATTTTTGTTGTTGTTGTTGTTTTTCTGTTTCTCTGTGTAACAGTTCTGGCTGTCCTGAAACTAGCTCTGTAGACCAGGCTGCCCTCCAACTCACAGAGATCCACCTGCCTCTGCCTCCTGAGTGCTGGGATTAAAGGCGTGCACCACCACTGCCTAGTTGAATTTTCAAATTTTAATAAACCTCAAAATCCATGAGACTCAGAACCACAGGCATCTGAAGTGTCATGATGGAAGGGTAGAGTTAATACCAACAGTCATTTAAGAAATGGCTCTATGTCCAAACATCCATTCTGAAAATTAGCATGCAAAACCTAACAAAATTTCCTGAGAAGGAGTCTGTACACTGACTGCTGTAAGGTGAGGGAATATTTCAAAGTGTCCATGTGGATGTTTATACTTCTCTTTATTTTCAAGACCCAGAGGAATAAAAGGTATAAAACCTCTATTACACCAATGGCGTTTCCAAGCAGCAATGCACTGTGCCGCCTTCCACAGGAGGCAAAGTTCTACATGTTTGTAATTTCCAGTGTCACTTCAGCTGTGATTTCACAGAACTTACATCCTAAAGAAAAATGACCGAGCAATCTAAACACTGAACCTCACAATTATGTACCCAGAATCAAAAAATTTCATGGTTGGAATGTCTTTTAAAATTTATGTTGAATATCGCCGCTCACATGTGCCTTCTTTTATGTGCTTGAAGTCATCTTAGTCATTCAATTTTCCTGGATCCCTGGCCTGAGATAGATGAAAGCTGAGGTAATAGATGGCATTTCGATAGAAAACAGCAGATGTCAGGATTTATACATCCCCAGTTATAGGGTTTTCTCATCTGAACTCTGGTCTATAGATCACCTTGCTCTGACTGATGCAGTACTCTGCTAATTTATAACCTTTAGCCTACCAAATCTTTTAATTCCACACATATTGTCCCAAAGTTTTGATTCTCCTTGCCTGTAAGCCATCTTTAAAATCAGAGCCATTCCTAGACAGCATCATTCCCTCTGGCAAATATCCAGTTTGTGGTGTTTAGCTTCAAGTCTTATTATCACCACTTACCTATGCTTGCCATCTCTTACATCACGTGCTTAATGATTCAAGTCCTTTTTCTGATTGAATTGCTCCTTGATGTTTGTAATGTGTGCCAATTAAATATCACCTGCAAATTCAGAAAATTGCTCCTACAACAATCCACTAGAGAATTTGCATCTATATAATTTATCCCTTTAGAGATCTCGCCTGATCCTTTGTGTTCATTAGTGTTAAAGCATCTTCATCAACAACAAATATTTGGAGACATGTTTAGTCTTCTCCTTCTGCACACAGTGTACGCGATCTTCTATGACTATGCTTTAGCTCTATAGGTATCCAGTGGACAGATGTTAATCATTTAATGTTCAGATTTGCAGAACCCCTTACCACATGCATCTTTTGAACTCCTTTCAGGTCTATATCTAGTATACTCTTGGAAACTCAGCCCATTAATATGTGTTTAATCTAACTTAAAAATTAATGACTGACCTGGTCATCTCCTGTGACTAGGTAAGACTTCCTGTGGAGGGACTGGGACATAACATTTGACCTACAGTCTGTCCAGCTTATGGGATAAGGGTGACACAGAAATTGTGGGAGTGGCGAACCAATGGGACCAGCCTTAGACCCATGCCACAAGAGTGAGTCCACTCCTGTCACTGCCTAGAGCATCAGGTCCCCGAGGTTGGATGGCCCATAAATCTAGGATAGAACCAATTACAACTGGAGGGAAAAAATGTCAATGTAATGATGCCTAACAATATTCTGCTATACTAGTATATTGGTGCCTCACCCAATAGTCATGAAAGAGGCTTCATTCAACTGAAGGAAACAGGTGTAGACCCAAAACCAAGCATTAGGTGGAGCTTGGGGAATCCTGTGGAGGAGGGGAAGGAAGGGCTTTAGGAGTCAGGGGACATCTCAAGTAATCTCACAGAATCAGCTAACCTAGGGTCATGGGGGCCCATAGAGACTGAATCAACAACCAGAGAGCCCTCAAGGGACTGACCTGGGCCCTCTGCGTATGCGACAGTTGTGTAGCATGGTTTTCTTGTGGGACTCCACAATGGGAGCAGGGACTGTCTCCGACTCCTTTACTGGCTTTTGGGACCCTTTCCTCCTACTGTGTTGCCTTGGCCAGCCTTACTACCAGGTGGGGTGCTTAGTCTTACTGTAACTTGATATGTCATGTTTTGTTGATATCTATGGGAGGCCTGCTTTTTTCTGAATAGAAATGGAGGAGGAGTGGATTGGGGTAGAGAGGCAGAGGAGAGGAGGGAGGGAGGGACTGAGACTGGGAGGAGAAGGGGACAGGAAACTGTGGTTGGGATATAAAAGAAAGAATGAATGAATAAAAAAGAAAGAATTAACATCTTAGTCACCGATTGATTTAAGGTATCTATATGGAATTTTCTTTTAAAATATCTTGTTTCTATTTCTCTTTCATAAAACACTTTGTTTGCAAAACTACATCACACTTCAGAAGGTTCATCAGCATCCATTGCTGGTCAGTCATGTGCAAGAGAGGAAAATGGGGACAGATTCTGATTTGTTGACTTGACAACGATTTGGTGGATACAGATATTTTCAAGGATGCTGTGCAGTCGGGAAAAGACATGGAAGCGTGTAGGGGTGTGTGTGCTCGCCTTCCACACAGAAACCTCTGGCCTCTTTCCAGCTACTAATTCTTTCTAACACCCAGAAATTCTGGGCATTCTGCCACCACAAACTGGACTTCTTAGGAAACTGTGACGAGGAAGGAGGTTGTTCGTTGTGCCTCCCTGCAGATCAGGGTGACTATGAGGCTTTTAACCCTCGTCTATGCCAAGAGCTATTACAGCCCCTCTTCCCATGTACACGAGGGGGAGAGGGACAGATCAGCACACTGCTGTTCTTTAGCTGTCCCTCACGGGCAAATTTCTTTTTCCTCTACTCCTTATCTTACCCACTAGCCTTGATACAATGCCACCTTGATCTGATGGAATAACTTGGGGGCTTAAATAACAACTCAGTGCATGATCTCCCTTTCATCCAACTCTTCTAATGGTGTTTTCATATGCTCCTTTTAGTTCTAGACATTACCTGCTTGTGTAATGTCTAGATGTCCATCAACAACCCACTCCTAGACAGTTCTGCTAGGGTGCTCATCGTTTATAAGAGAGTCAGTGTCCACAGCCTGTCTTTTGGCCATGCTTTCCCAGTGTGTTTTTATTCTGAGCCATTGTTCTGCTGTTCTGCTGCCGTTGGTACACCTCCTCTACTACTGAGCATGTTTCATTCCCTTTATCTCCTTTGAGTTTTCAAGTCCTAATATCTTAGTAATTATATCTTAGTATATTAACTAATTTCCATCAAATTAGTCTTTCTGTTAATTTGTTGCAGTCATTTTAGTATAGACATCTCTTTAGTTCCCAATATATATATTTTTAAGTCTTATCTTCATCCCAGTGCCTTCCCAGGCCTATCTAAGCTATATTTTTGAATTCTGAATTAAATCACACTTTTCTTGTATGTAAAAGCCTTTTGTAATTTTACCAGCTAAATAATAAAGTCTGAATTTTCTTCCATGACAAATCCATTTTAATAACTAGCACTGTTATTGCCTTTTACACTCCTATTCATCTTGAAGGCCCAGGTCAAATGTTCCTTTTCCATGAAATCTTCCCTCTTCCCAGGCAGGAGCTGATCCCTGGCCTGTGTGTTGCCATGGCACCCTATACCATTTGTCACACGGTGTTTTTGTTGTTTATTTATACTTTTTCTTTATGTAGTATATGGAATATTTAAAATTAAGAATTATATCTGACATCTATTTCTATTATGGTAATCACCTTGCCCAGAATATAACATGCATTCAGAAATGTGTGCAAATGAATGGGTAAATATAGGGCATTCTGATGTACTTGGCATAGAAAGTGAACATAGTTTCAGCCTTCTGCCTTCCACAAGAAAGACTATGGAAATAAGATCTCTATATCTATATCTCCATCTAAATATACATCTGTATATATGCACACACATATATATTTATATCTCATAAACCAGAATTTTCTTTCCTTTCTAAAAAGTCAAATGCTTGCACCTATTTTACATTTTATCACACTTTACATAGTTATCATTCAGCTTCAGCTTGCCTGAGCTGCCCTTAGTTCTCTTCCCAAATTATCAACCCCAGTGAAAATCACATTTTGTCTTCTACGGTTGTCCACACTCCTGCCACAGACTCTGTCTTGTGATATATCTAGACCATATCTTTTCAATGACCCTTTGAAACTCTATAGATACATACATACACATGTATTTAAATTTTTATTATCATTTTATCTTATACAAAAGGGTGTTTTGCTGGCATATGTGTCTGTTTATGATATACATGCTTGATGACCCATGAGGCAAGAGGAGAGTATTAGATCTCCCCAGGACTGGAGTTACAGATGATAGAGATCCTTCATATGTATACTGGAAATCAAATCCAGGTCCTCTGGAAGAGTCACCTCTCCAGAGCCCACCTAAATGTATTTATATCACTACACAAATTCTGACTCCCTTCCTTCAATTAATTGGTGGGAAGGTTAAGCTAGCACTTGGATTCTGGAACCAGACTTACTGGATTCAAAACATGGACTTGCAATGTGGTTATGCGGCCACTTAAAGCCTCTTTACTTTATTTTACTACCTGCAGCACTGAGGTAGCAATTATCCCTTCAGTTGTGAGTGCTAAGTGCTAATAGATACAAAGTGCAGAGGATCGTGGTAGCAAGAGTCAGTTCTATACACATGCCAGTAATTACCATGCAGTCACGGCTACCTTGTAGTTTTGAGTTTTGATGTATGCTAACTGCCAGAGTTGTCACATATGTGAACTGAATTTGTCTTTAAGTCAAGTGATGTTTTATATAATGATATGTACAACAGAAAGCTAACTCTAACTAAAGATTTAACATGAGTTACACCTTATCTTTAGAAAAGCACTAAGCAATCAATCAGATCCCATCTGCCTGCTGTGCTGGTGCATTATTAAATGCCCTACTCCATTGCAATAGATTTCCTTTTGGGTAAATCATGTCCATCATTCTTTCCTTTGGAAAATGTATGTTTATTCTGTTAATTTTCCTCTGCTGTGGTCTTAGAACTTCATTACAGATTTTATAACCTCTTCATACATCTTTAAAGCACTGACACTGACAGTTCTTCGTCCCAGATTCCTCAACATTTTGCAGTCTAATTTTTGTAACTTAATTAATATGCTCATTTTAACTTTTAATTTACTGCCGGTTTCTTTGTATATGTGCAACTATTGATAGTTTCTTTATAATTTCAATAATTATTCTTGCACATAAAAGGGACAGTATTTACTTTGCTTCTTAGTCATTCTCCCTTCTTCCGGCTGGGCAATCTCTTCGTTGGGCAGCACTGCATTTGCTTACTCCGCATGTTCAGCCCTCCCTCCCTTCGTGGTGGATACAGGCAGGCTGTAGCTGTTTGATACCGGGAACACTCTCTTGGACACAGCAGTTCGTGGCCAGAGCCAGTTGTGTACTTAGGCTGAGGTTCTGAATCAGAACTATTGGCAGAAAAAAAGCTAATGTTTATGCTGGGACAGACGAAAGGCTGAAACCTAAGCCTGCAGCTTCTGAAAGTCACCTTGCTTCCAAGAAAGGAGAGACGGCTTGTGAACTGGGACTACACCAAGAACGCAGAGCTGCAAGAGAGGAAGCAACTCCAAGGCTCGATGAGATGTGCCTGGATCTTGTTCCTGGCAGCTTAGCTTTGTGAGCCATTAAATTATCTTTTCACTTTCATTGGATTGTCATTTGCAACCAAAGACACCTAATTAATTTAACTTAGAAAATACAGAAAGGTTATATTTGAGATGAGAATGCCTTTTCAAGCGGTGGGAAGGAGCAAAGATGTGGAGGAGATTGAAGAGAGAAGAGAAATGGGGCAAAGAAAGGCAAAGGGGCAATTTAAATTCCATCTATATGCTGATGAGACTCAAATGTGTGTCCATTCCAGATCCCTTGTCTGAACTCCAGACTCTTACATCAAATTACTTATTTCACTTTCTGTTTGGATGGCTCCAAGGAGACCTATCTACAGCTCTAGAGTCAAACACTGGCTCAGACCCTAGACCTTCCTCTTATTAGCTGTTTGACTTTGATCAAGCTTCTTAAACTCTCTCTCATTGCCTTGTTCATTTTTATCCATATCATACAAAGAGTGGCTGTTTCTATTTTATGGAATAATTAAGGGGATTTCAGGAACCAACACCTATAAAATTTTGACAGATACTGGGCTTCTACTATTCATCTCTAAAATGTTAGCCTTTACTCAATGTTCAAAATACTCTTCTTAGTATTTCCGTCCTTGGGTTCCCCTATCATAGTCAGCATTATTCCTCTCAAGTCAGTTTAAGGGAGGTAGGAGTGACTGAACAGAACATGCTAAATGCCTCAAATAGTAGGGGAAAGGGGCAAAAATATTTAGTCTTGCTGTGAAGATGGACATTTTTTAGACATAAAGTCAATCTTACTAGGCTATGGGTAGTTGGTAGAAAAAATCACTAAGGCATAATCAGGATATTCTTCTCATCTAATGCAGTATGAAGAAACCACTTAACTGGTGCCCATTTCTTAAATACTGAGACTTTAACAATACCCCAATACATAAGAAATCTCAAATTTATCTCTTAACTTAATACTGGATAGTATGATGATCAGGGAGTTAACTTTAAAATGCTTTTTATGTCTGTTTAAAAAAAGCAGGAAAACAGTGAAGAGAGAATTAAAAAATAGAAGTTGCTCTTTGAATATAGTAACCATGAAAGGCTTCTGTGGGCAACCTTTAAGCAGAATCTGAAAACAAATAAGGTAAAAGTATGATTATCTTCAAACAGAGCATTCTGTGAAGACAGATGGATGTATGAGTAGGTTCTTTTAAAGTGAGAAGATTAAAGACCATAGTCTCGAGTATGGTGAATAAGAGAGGCAGAAGAGGTCATAAGGCAAGTTGTTAGGGCAAATTATTCAGAGAAATGTCAAGATTATTTTCCCAAAGATAAGTGAAACAACATGCTATGTCTTTCACCAGAGAGGTGACTATGTCATTCAGACTACTGTATTGATATTTTTCTCTGCAATATTCATAATGGCTATGATATAAAACCAGATTAAATGTTCATCCATAGATGAAAGGATAAAGAAAATGAGGAATATATGCACAATGTAATTTTACTTAGCCATGAAGAAGAATGAAATAATGGTATGATGGAGAAATAATGGCACTTGGAAGAAAATGGATGGAACTGGAGATCTTTATATCAAGGAAAATAAATCAAGTTCAGAAAGTAATTTTTTCTAATATCCAGAGATTAGATTTAGATTTATGCCAGTAAGTTGGCTCAATGCATAAGACATTTGCAACCGAGTTTGACATCCTGAGTTCAATCTCCAGGACCCATGCATCATAAGGAATAAATTGAGCTCCAAAAGTTAGTTGTCCTTTGACCTCTTTACATGTGCTATGGCACATATGCACTACCACCCCACCACTCTCTTACACATACACAAATAAATAAAAAAGTATAAAAAAGAAATTAGATTTGTATACATATATGGAGATACATAGGATTCAAAATAGAAGAGAAATTGTGAGGGGAGAGACTGAGATCTAATGGAAAGGTGGAAAAATGGAGAAAGTAAGGAAGAGAAAGAAAGACAAATATTACAGACTTTTTCCTGTAAGCAGAATCTAGATTTGGCTTTACAAACACACACACACACACACACACACACACACACACACACACACACACACACACACATTCCAAGAAAGCAGAAATAGACTATTTGGGGGAAAGAAAGAGAAGCAGTGAGATTATGTATGTATGTATATATGCATGTATGTATGTAAATTAGGAAGCAAGTGATGAATGAGAAGAAGGAAAGTAATTGAACTTCTGTATGTGCAGCATAAATAATGGCAGCTAGAGCAAAGTACAAGTGAATCTAAGGAAGATAATGGTAGCAAAAGACATCTTTTTCTACTGCTGTGGTTGGATAGATAAGATGAAAAGCTTTGCCTTTGATCTTCCACCTCCTGATCTGACCTATTAGCAAACTGTCAATCAACTTGCAAAATGTATGTTGAATTTATTATAGTTTTAAGCACAGCACCTGGGGAAGGTTTTATTAATCTATCAGCATTGGCTAATGAGACCAACTTTACTTTCCTTCCTTGTGCATTCCTGGATTGATTTTTCTGCTTAATCTTTATAGTGACTGTTTCCCAAATAAGTGTACATATGATTTAGAGAGGCCTTAAAGATTCTCATAAGCTAAAATGGTAGTAAGTTCATCACTGGTAACCATAGCTATTATCTGTTTCAAATCAAAGTGATTGAGTTGCCATTAGAATAGCAGAATAAATAAAAAGGATTTTGAGGTGGAAGACTAAGAAAAGAAAGGGTTGATATTTTTCTGATTATCTTAGTATTTTTAAGATATGATGAGCTTTAATATCTGAATCCATCCCAGATGAACAATGGACCTCTCTTTAAGATTTGAAAAGCATGGAAAACCACAGGTCCATCCTCAGCACCAATGACCTCCCAATTCCCTTGATAATTAGTTCACTCTTTCACTATTCCCCAGGACTAATTTTATTTATTTATTTATTTATTTATTTATTTATTTATTTATTTATTTATTTATTTTTTTATTTATTTATATTTTGAGATAGGATCTCACTGTGTAGCTTCATATGATCTAGAACAGGCTGACTTTTAACTCACAGAGATCTTCCTGCCTTTGCCTCCTGAGTTCTGGGATCAAAGGTGTGTCTCACCTCGGCCTCCTCCAGACTCTAATATAACAATTGTCCCGTCACTGTCAGCACACTGCATGACTTATTTTTGTGAAGAAATTTGAAGCACTGTGATCTTCTTCAACCTCTCAACTTCTTACCTGTGTATTTCAGCCACATACTGATCATAACATTTCAGTATGAAAGCAACAACTTTCCCTCACCAAAACCATTTCTCAAACTCTTTTCTAATGACCCTGGGACATTTATCACAGATTTTCTTCTTCTTCTTCTTCTTCTTCTTCTTCTTCTTCTTCTTCTTCTTCTTCTTCTTCTTCTTCTTCTTCTTCTTCTTCTTCTTCTTCTTTCTTCTCCTTCTCCTTCTCCTCCTCCTCCTCCTCCTCCTCCTCCTCCTCCTCCTCCTCCTCCTCCTCCTCCTCCTCCTCCTCCTTCTCTTCTCCTTCTTTTTTGTTTTGTTTTGTTTTGTTTTTCAAGACAGGGTTTCTCTGTGTAGCTTTGGTGCCTGTCCTGGAACTTGATTTGGAGACCAGGCTGGCCTAGGAACTCACAGAGATCCGCCTGCCTCTGCTTCCCGAGTGCTGGGATTAAAGGCGTGTGCCACCACCGCCCGGCACATTCACTTCTTTTTATATGTTAAATTCCTCTTTCTTTTTCCCTCTTGGCTTATAATCATGTTAAATTCTCTATATATCTAAAAGCAAACAAAATTGGCAAAAGCAGTTATCCTTGCATTCTCTTTTCTTCTTGTGTGTCCTCTTGAGCATTTGTGTGTGTGTGTGTGTGTGTGTGTGTGTGTGTGTGTGTGTGTGTGTGTCTGTCTGTCTGTCTGTCTGTCTGTAAAAGTTCCCTCCACATTTTCCCAGTCTTGAGCAGTCTACCTCTCTCTTCACGCCACTTCTTGAAGAAGTAGACAGATACTGGAGGGGGATCATCTGTTGGGAATGGGTACTGCAGCAGGTTAGGATGACTGTTACACACATAGTCACTGAGGATCCATCTCAATTCACAAACCATTGGGAAAGGAAGTTCTAACAGAATGCTAACCACTAATGTGTCAAAGGATAGAGATTGATGCAGAAGATAATGCCAGATGAGGCAAAAAATATACTTATAAACTTCCCTCAAATGACTGATCCCAATAACTACCTATATTAGAAAATCCTAGAAAAACCAACAGAATAGACAGGAATAAAGCCAAAAGACAGAACGAAGACAGCAGTTGTAGTTTCCTGTTGTAGGATAGCCTCACATTTAAACTGTATTTTGCTATCCAGTTTTCTCTTCACAATGTTCATTAAATAGCACTGGGTGAGTCTCTTCCACTAAATACCACAATCAAATATTTTCCATCAAACTTCTTCATATGAAGACAGCTTTCATTGCTCATAGCTGAAGTTTTGGGAATGAGATAAATGAATTCTTACCTTAAAAACAAGTTCTCCTACCAATCCATTCCAAGTCCCATCTTCCTGTGGGCTTCCATATTTGTGGTCCGGTGCAACATAAATTTCATAGTTAAAACCCAGGTAGTTAGATAGGGCATCCAAAACATCAATGGAGAAGCCTTGGTATTTCTTCGGTTTTCCCAAGACATTTTCAGAGACCATTACAAAAGGCTCCTCCTACATGGAAGAAAAACCTTGATGTCAATCAACATTGCTCCCTAAAAACAAGAGTTCATTCTTGAAAGAGTCTAGCTGACAAGGTCTCAATATCATTTCATGCTTTGAAAAAAATTAACTCAGGAATATGGTTCATACATTATTGATGCATCATGTTATTGAACTGTGCTTAATCACCCAGTGTCTTGTCATCTTTTATTCCATCATTGTCAGATCAAAACTGAGATGAATATAACTAAACTTTCCATGAGTGTGATTTCCAGTTTCTTGCTGTATGGGGACAACTTAAGATTCATCAACAATGTAATTGATTTTTAAGAAGCTATGGTTTTACTGTCTCAATTAGATATTTTGTCTACCTATGTAAAAATAGATAAGAAATGTTGGCTCATGCATATCAGAAAATAGCAAATATTCAAAAGATAATATAGTTTACATAAAATTTAGAATATCACCCATACTAGAAGTTATTTGGCAGGTAGTTTTATTACTTTGATATAAACATATTTCATTACAAAAGCAGCTCTGGTACTATGACTAGTATTTTTAAAAAATTATCCTTTTGATGAACTAATTTAGCAAATTTTGACAATCTGGTTTCATACCTTATATCTTTCATCTTTTTGCAAGTTTTTTTTTTAAATTATTTAATTTGGTACAGTTCACATGTATCCCAGGATGACCTTGAATTTATTGTCTTCCTGGTTCACCTCCAAAGTGCTGGGGTTAAAGGTATGAGCCACTGCTCCCAGGCTGTGAGGTGCTAGGGACTCAACCTATGGCCTCAGGCCTGCTGCAAAAGTACCCTTTCCTAAGTCTCTGCTCTTGGTGAGGCTAACACCTAGGCTGCTTTTGCTTTAGAACAAGTGCTAAGAGTGCAGTTGTTTGGAAACATGTGAGCAGATGACAGAAAATTCAATAGTTCATTACTTGATTTCCTAAACTTTTGCAGAAATAATTCAGACACATTAATATTTAATGGCAAATACTTAATATTTACCACTGTTAGTAGTCCATGCAATACTTGGGGCAGACCAAAATATTTCCTTGGGTGGAAATATATAAAGATTTCTTCTTTGAATTGTGTTTCCATAGAGACACACAAATTAGCCATCTTTGGTATGCACAATAAGATTATGCTTTTGGCCTTTTTGTTGTTGTTGTTGTTTATAAGTGTACACCCTGTACATTGCTGCCCCTATTTTAGGATACTTTCCATCATCAGCCTCAGTTGTTCTCCCCAAAAATTACCCCGAGAAAAATGTTTTCATTATCAGGGTCAAAAAGCTGCATTTACTGTCAGTAACGCCTTTTAAAATGTTGAAAATGATATAAGCAGCTATTGTGTACACAGAAAATCAGCACACTAACTTTGATGTTCCCGAACAACATGGATACGTCAGCATTTGTGCTGCCTTTGCCAACATGGTTTCTGAGATTGCCCATGTTTTCTCCTTTAAGTTTATTTGCTTATCTATCTATCTATCTATCTATCTATCTATCTATCTATCTATCTACAATATGTTGTCTTAGTGTCAAATCAATCAGTAAACAGACAGTAAGAGTGAACAGCTGTTAAATGTACCCACTAGTTTTCATATAGTTATAACTCTCCCCAACATTTTAGTGCTACTAAGAAATAGATGCAATCTGTAGCTCTCTATGATGCTCAGTGAGGCTATATGACTAATTCCAGCTAATGCACTATAAACCATGTGATATGTATAAACCTAGTTCTTGTTGTCTTTCTTGTAACTTTCTCGCTGAAGTGAACATAAATGGCTGATGCCCTGGTAATGAATCCACACACCACAGAACAATCAGACAGAGGGGGTGTGTCTCTGACATGTGAGCTGCTGTACCAGACTAGGATTGTCTTTCTTGGGTTACATAATGCATTCAAAAATATATATAAATTTTAGTCCTTTTTGTTGAAATACTATTTTTTCCCATTATGGTAGTAATTCATCTTTTTTTTCTTTATTAAGAAATTTTCTACTCATTCCACATACTATCCACAGATACCCCCTCCTCCCTCCTCCCACTCCCCAGCCCTCTTTCCCAAGCCACCTCGAATCCCCATATCCCTCAAATCGAGGACTCCCATTTGGGAGTCAGCAGAGCTCAGCACACTGAGCCTAGGCAGGTCCAAGCCCCTTCCCACTGCACCAAGGCTGTATTTCATCTTAATGATGAATGATTTTTTATTAGACCAGTAGATAAAACCTTCTGATAATGAATCATACTTTGTCATATTACTAACTTACTTACTCTTAATGGTATCATAGGATAAATGAATGAAAAGTATTAATTTCATCTGCTAATGTTACATGTAAAGTACAATTCAATCTTGATAGAAAATTTTGTATATATTTTCAAGTTCATAGGAAAACTTCCTAGGCCTGTGAAATAGCTCGGTCGGTAATGACACTTGCCACTAAGCCTAATAACCCAAGTTCCACCTTTAGGACACACATGGTGGAAGGAGGAGGCAACTCCCACGAGTTTTCCTCTGACTTCCTCACTAGTGTTGTGGAGTGTACATTACCCTCCCTCCTCGCCACAATAGAAATAAATACAGATAATGAAAATAAAATACAACTTCCGACCAATTGTTAAAGCTTGAACACTTTTTGTTTGGGTTTGGCACAGAACAAAAGACTAGCCAGTGACTTCATTTGGCCAATATTCTGAAGTAGCTAGTAAGGTTGTGAGAAGCAGAAATGAATATAAGAATTGTAAATAAATATCAAATTTACACACACACACACACACACACACACACACACACACACACACATATATATATATATATATATATATATATATATATATATATATATATATATATATATGATCGAAGTCCAATAATTAATAAGGCCTGGCATACCTATATCATGTTTAAAGGGATGCTGAAAAACTGAACTTATTTCATTTACAACTTGTTCAAGTGTAGGTTATGAACATAGAAAAATTATTCATGAAAGACAGTGCCTGACTCTCTTACCAAAAATTTGGCCCTCAGCATTCTCTGTTTTCAGGGATAGTCTCTAGTTCATAACATAAAAACCATTTAGGTGAAGCAGTAATGTAATTACCAGAAAATGGAATAAATTTTTACATTACTGGGTTCTCAGACTGTGTGAAGTCCCACCCTGAACTTGAATTAGAGACTTCTAGAGCTAGTACTATCTCCTACCTGTCCCCTTACCAAGTTCCTCATTTACCACACAGACCTGGGTCTTTGCTGAGTCTGAACCTGCAGTCTGCATTAGAATTCCAGTAGGAACTCCCAGAGCCAGTCCACTGGCCTGCTTGCCTAACAGCCACTACCCTGCCCCTCTCCCCTGCAGGGCCCAGCCTAGTTAGAGACACCTAGAGCTAGTCCCTCACCCTTGCTTGTCCACCATCTTATCCATGTGCCAACCTGGGACCATGGGAAGCCCCATCCACAACCCCAGTGGCCCAAGGATTGAAAAATAAGCAACATTCTGCTGATCTAAAAACTTACAGGTTGGAATAATACCAACCAAAGACATAAACAACTACATACACACACACAGACACACACACACACAGACACACACACACACACACACACACACACACACACACATACACAAATGTGAGAATAGATGTCCATATCAAAAAATACCACAAATGGCCTGACGACAGAAGCCTGGATCACACCACAAAACCAAAAACAACAGGAACAATAAAAACAACAGGAACAATAGAAATAAAGTGTTTCTTCCAGAAACAAGCACTGCCATGCTAGTTTTCCTGAAAAAAGAAAAGCAGCTTAGCTGGTGCACAAAACACTAATTTCAAAATAGCAATTATAAATATACACAAGGAGCTCAAAAAGTATGTGAATAAATGCCTCAATGAAACAAATAAGCCACAGAGTTGAAAGAAATAACAAAAACACTTCAATATATGAAAATGGAGTTCAATAAAAAGATAGATTCTCTGAAGGAAAGCTAGACTGGAGTAAAATTGGAAATGAGTGAAAACCTCAGGAATTTAAAAAAGGAAAACCAAGAGGAAAGCAATAGATTGAATTAAGTGGAAGACAGAATGTCAGGTCACAGAGATAAGGTAGAAAAAAAACCGGATCAATCAATAAATGAAAATTTTAAATCAACATTGTTAGGAACAACAAATTTAGGAACAGAGCATCCAGGTACTTTGAAACTCTATAACAAAGACTAAATCTATAAATAATAGATATAAATAAAGGAGAAACCCAGATCAAAGTCACTGAAAATATTTCAAGAAACCATTGAAGAAAACATTGTGAGTCTAAAGAAAGAGATGCCCTATCAAAGTGCAAGAAGCACACTGAACTCTAAATAGGACCAGAAAAGAATACCACAGAACAAATAACAATAAAAATACAGAACAATGAACAGATATTGAAATCTGTAAAAAAGAGGAAGACTAAATGACATACAAAGAGAAGTCCTTCAAAATAACACCTGACTTTTCAAGAGACTTTAAAAGTCAGCAGGGCCTGGACTGACGTTTTACAAATTCTTTAAGACCACAGGTGTCAGACCATATTGCTATACCCAACAAAACTATCAATTGTTATAGGAAGAGAAAGGGAAACTTTCCATAATAAAAACAATTTTGAGGAATTTATGAGACCTCAGACTGCTTGACAGAGGATACTAGGAGATATTTCAGTCTGAAAGAAGATTAAGCACACCCAAAATGGCACAGGGAATAACTGACCTCAGTTGGCCAAAAGAGGTCTAAAAAAACCACCACAATAACAAAAGAACAAGAATTAATAAGCATTGTTTAATAATTACTCTCAGTATTAATGGTCTCATTTTTCCAATAAAAAGAGAATGACATATCAAATTAATTACTAAACAGAGTCCATCCTTTATTGTGCATCCAATAAACACACCTCAACTTCAAGGACAGATTTTTATCTTAGGGTAAAAGACGCAGTAAAAAGGGGATTAGCAAAAAGAAACAAGCAGGTATAGCTGTTTTAATGTTTGAAACATAGCCTTCAAAACTAGTCAGAAGAGGTAAGAAAGGATGTGTCAAACTCATTAAAGGAAAAATTAATCAAGAAAATATTACAAGTAAATATTTTCACAACAAACCCATAGACAACCAATTTTATAAAAGAAACACTATTATAGATACAAAGTCACAGTGAAAATGTAAAGATAAATGACATCATAAGTCAAATGGACCGAACAGATTTACAGACCATTCCACTCAAACACTAAAGAATATACTTTTTCCTCAGTAGCCTATGAAATGTTCTCCCAAATTAATCACATATTAGGACACAAAGCAAGTCTCAATAAATGTATGAAAACTGAAATAACATCCTGAATACTATCTTACCACATAGGAATAAATCTGGATATTGACAGTTAGCAGAAAGTCCACAAATTCATGCAGACTAAACAGCAAGCTACTAAATGAAAACTGGGTCAAGAAAGAAATCAAGAAGGAAATTAAAAATTCCCCTGAAGTAGCAGAAAATAAAAACACAGCATACCAAAATCTTTGAGACAAAAAGAAGGAAGTTTGAACAGTAAAGTTAATAGTACTAAGGGTGTACATCAAGAAATTGCAGTGATTTCATATTAATAACTTAATAATGCACCTGAAAGCTTTAAAAGCAAGAACAAATAACACTAAGAACAGATGGGAAGAAATAATCAAAACTCAAAACTGAAGTTAATGAAATCAAAATGAAAAAAATACAAAGAATCAATGAATGCAGAGTTGGTTCTTTAAAAAATTATTAAGATTAAGTAAGCTTTTAACCAAATTAGCTTAAGGAAAGATGGGGATATCCAAATTAATGATATTGGAAATGAAGAGAAACATTACAAAGGATACCTAGGAAATTGAGAGAATCTAAAGTCTTACTTTTTAAGTCTATCTTCTACCAAACTGGAAAGTCTAAAAATATGAATAAATAAATAAGCAAATAAATAAATAAATCTCTAGATATATATGACCTATCAAAGTTAAATGAAGATGAAGTAAATAATTTAAGTAGACTCACAGCATCTAATGAGATAGAAGCAGTAAATAAGTATCTCCCAACTAATAAAAGCCTAGGGCAAAATGGACTCAGTGCACAATTCCACTGGACTTTCAAAAAGAAGCTAACAACAATACTCCTCAAATTATTCCGTAAAAGAAAAACTGAAAGAACATTTCTAAATTATTTTTTTCTAAAATCAGTCTTCACTGATACTGAAATCAGACATAAAAACTCAACAAAAATCAAATTATTAGCCAATATCTCTGATGAACATAGAAACAAACATACAAAAAACAAAACAACAAACACACCATCTCGAAACAATATTACAAACTAAAGAATACATAGAAAAGATTATCCAACATTACTAAGAAATCCCAGAAATGGAATTGGCTTTATCCCTGAAATACAGTAATGGTTCAACATAAATAAATCAATAAACAGAATCTCCTTCATAAAGAGTCTGAAAGAAAAAAACCATGAATGTCCCACTAGATGCAGAAAAAAAGCCCTTTACAAAAATCATGGTGAAATTCCTAGAAAGACTGGGGATACAGGAGATATATTTGAACATACTAAATTCAACTTAAAATAAATCCACAGCCAACATAGAGTAAATGGAGGAAAACTGAGCATTTCTACTAAAACCAGGAATAAGAAAAAGATGTCAACTCTTGTCCTTCCCATTCAATACAGTACAAGAAGTCTTAGGTAAGCTGGGCGGTGGTGGCACACGCCTTTAATCCCAGCACTCAGGAGATAGAGCCAGGCAGATCTCTGTGAGTTCAAGGCCAGCCTGGGCTACCAAGTGAGTCCCAGGAAAGATGCAAAGCCACTCAGAGAAACCCTGTCTCGGGGAAAAAAAAAAAAAAAAAAAAGAAGTCTTAGGTAGACCAACAGGACAACTGAAGGAGATCAAGGAGACACAAACAGGAAATAAAAAAGCCCAGGTGTCTTTACTGGCAAATGATATGATTTTGTACATAAAAGACACTAAAGACTCCATTAAGAAACTTCTACAGCTGACAAATACATACCTAACACACAAGAATCAGTAGACATTCTATATACAAATTACAAACATACCAAAAAAGATATCAAGGAAACAGTGCCTTATACAGTAGACTCAAAAATCAAAATAAACAGGTCTTGGAATAAATCTAATTAAGAATGTGAAAGATTTAAACAGCAAAAACTTTCTGTTCTTGTAGTGGGTAGGCATTCCAGCTTTGGTCTGGAAGTTCCAACCCCCATTAAAGCTTCGGTAACTATCATGCCTACAAGGCGGGGCCAAGAGAGGGCCCTGAAGACCCAAGATCCAGATGCCCTGCCTTCTCTTAGTTTCCTGGACCCTGGACTCTGGAGGTGGACCAAGCAGAGTTCTCCAGAGAACACTACTGGACTGTGCTACGTCCTTCCCAGACCCTGTGACCTACCTATCCCTTCATTTGTAAGTTACGCCATTAAATAAACCTCCCTTTTAACTTCATGGAGAGGCCTTAATAATTTCACCAATATGTTCTCACACAATATTATCTGAAAACAATTTCCCCTCCCTCTACTCCTATCAGTTTCTTGCTCCCTCCTCTCCTAGCTGGATCCACTCCCTTTCTATCTCTCATTAGAAAAGAACAGGACCCTAAGAGATAACAACAAGCCATAACAAAATAAACCATAATAAGATAAAACAAAACCTATCAAATCAAAGTCAGGCAAGTAAAACAAAAAGAAAAATAAAAAAGCCCCAAGAGAAGGCACATGAATCAGAGACTCACTCATTTACATATTCAGGAGTCTCATAAAAGTACTAGCTGAAAGCTATAGTATGTGTACAGAGGATCTGGTGCAGACCCATGTAGGCCCTCTACTGCTTCAGACTCTGTGAATTCATATGAGGTTGGCTCAGTTGTTTTAGAACAATGGTGTCAAACTTCCTAATGCTGTGATTCTTTAATAGAGTTCCTCATGGTGTGGTAACACCAACCATAAAATTATTTGGTTGATCCTTCTTAAATGCAACTTGCTACTGTTATGAATTGTAATGTAAATCTCTGATATGCAGAATATTTTATATGTGACCCCCCCCAAAGGATTGGCAACCCACAGGTTGAGAGCTTCTAGTTTAGAAGTTATTTTTCTCCTGGTGCCCCTCATCCCCTCTGTCTCCCTACTCTTTCTGCCTCCACTTCCAAAGGGTTCCCAGAGCCCTGAGGGGAGGGATTTCATGGAGATATTTCATTTAGCTGTGTTTTCAAAACTCTCTCTCTCTCTTTCTCTCTCCTCTCTTTCCCTCTCCCTCTTCCCCTCCCCGTCTCCTCTCTCTCCCTCTCTCCCTCCCTCTCTCCCTCTCTCTCTCTCTCTCTCTCTCTCTCTCTCTCTCTCTCTCTCTCTCTCTCTCTCTCTCTGATGGCTGGATGTGGGTCTTTGTATTTACTCCCATCCATTAGTGAAGGAAGCCTCTCTGATGGCGATTGAATAAGTCTCTTATCTATGAGTATAATAGAATATCATTAAAAGACATTTTATTGTTACTTTAAAAAAAGTAGTATTTGGTTTTTACTCTAGGTCTCTGAACTATCTATACTCCTCTTCTTACTCAATCAATGTCGGGTATGGGTTCTCTATCATGGAGTGGGCTTTAAATCAAATCAGACATCAGTTGGTTATGCCCACAAGGTTTGGGCCACCATTACCCTAGTATATTTTGCAGGCAGGACAGATTGTAGATAAAAGATTTTGTGGTTGGGCTGGTGTTTACTGTTCTCCTTTGTAGCCTTCAGAGTACCTTTCTGTGTCACAGATACTAGAATATAGGAGTGAAAGGTTCTATACAGGCACTAGCTCAATCTCTCCAAGCTCAATGATTTGTGTGTGTGTTGTCTTCAGCAACGGGGCCTTACTGCAGTTTTTGGAGAACTACCTATCTTGGTAACAGCCTGGGCTGTTTGGGAATTTCCCAGTGTATTGGTATACTTTCTTACAATGGTAATTTCTTCTTATAAGTGACTTTAATTCCACTTTTAAAGTAAATACCTATACAAATAGATCTATTTCACAAATGTGTTTTCAAAATCTGTTGCTAGTAGTGGCAACCAGAATTGATTAAAAGTACTGAATAGAAACAGTTATACCAAGATCCTTTTAAGGAGAGTTGATGAATTATTGATGAACAGGCCTTTTAGATTTTATACCCTAAATAAACCTTTATTACATCCTATCATTCCTTATCCAGATCAATGTTTTAAAAGCTTTATTCTTAAGCTCCATTACGGATTTGGATCACTATTCATAAATTCTAACTCAGGGCAGTTGTTCTCTGTAAGGACAAGGAGTCAATATACCAGCGAGGTAAGCACAAGCAGTGAAAATAGAGTGAAGCTCCAGAAGCTATAATAAAGGAGACGTTTGTGCTCTGCTGTGGCAATACCTAGCTTGATTGAATCATTTTTACATATGCACCTATTTCCAAAATTATTCACTCATTGACATATCCATTTAATATCCATTGATCAGATAGTGCTTAAATCTTATACTTAACAGAGTGGGCTGATGTAAGAAGTCATGCAAGAACTGTGGCCAGGAGAGGGATGAATGCTCAATGCCATGAAGATGCAAAGAATGCCAAGCAGAACTGGTGCCGTGAAAGCAATGAAGGAAGAAGGTGGGGACTGCTAAAGGAGAGTAATTATGGTTTGGGGGTTAACAGTTACCCTTTTCTGATAGACAAGAAAACAAAAATGAAGAGCATTAGCTCAAAGCCACACAGCAGGGTATAGAAAAGGGGACATCAAAACCTGTTTTGTCTTTCTCAAATTCACCTGTCTGGGATTTCATTTTTTGCAATGCTTTGCTCAAAAGCCTCGGTTATACATTTACATAAAATTTTAACACAATTTAAAATAGTATCATAGTAACAGTGCCTCTAGATGCCAAAGAGGAGAAAAACAAGACAAATAAGCCAACAATTACCAATCACAATGATAGTCCCTTCAGAGGAAACATCTCCATTCAAGTTTCACACTATTCTTCTAATGAGTTCTAAACACAGTGTCAAAACAAACAAATATAAAACCAAAAAAAACATCAAAGAAACCCTCTGAAACTTTAAGCAAAAGGTACAATGCTTCATACTGTGGAACCAGCAGGTCTACTAAAGGACTACAGGACATCTCAGGACAGTAGTTAGAATCCCTAGGTGTGAATAATAAGGACAGTAGTATTGTATTTAAAAAATAAGTGGAAAATGTTTTAGCTACCAGAAAACTGGGATCTATTGGCAGTGTCATTATAGTTTAGAATAAGACTGATAGGAAATTTGAGAATTAGAAAAGATAATGACCAAATTAAGAACATAATGATTGAGTTTGTTATGAGATTAGAATCAGGCAATGAAAGAATTAATGAACTGAAGCAGACCAGAAGTAGTAGAATAAAAAAGAAAGAAAGAAAAGAAAATCTCAAAGTGAGAAGAGATAGAAGTGAGAGGCAAAAAGACAGAATCTGAGAACTTGTAATACTGTGAAGCAGGTAAAGACCCAGGGACTAACATTCACTCATGATGGCTGTGCAAAACAGTACAGCTATTTTGAGAATCACTTTCACATAGCTGGTAGAGAGTTGGGGCATTCATACACAAGTCAAGATCACCTGCTTTTGAGCAATCCACAGAAATGTATCTCCTACAAAGATGTTTATTTCTATGACTTATGTGCATGCTAGAGGGTACTCTGAGCAAATTATACGTCTAAGAATATGAACAGGCTCATGAGAATAACCATATCTGGATGTATTCTAAAAATCTCAATGCCAATCAGCATGGAAAAGAGAAATACACTGTGGTGTACTAATGCAATAAAATATCAAATAGCTTAAAATGTAAGGCACTGGAATAAAACATTAACATGAATACATTTTTAAGAGAATAACTGAAGTAAAAAAAAATTCCTAAAACAACAGAGCTTAATAGCATTTATAAAATATCCCTAACCGGGTATAATTACATTATTTAAGCATCCAAGCTTTCATAGTGGACACTCTATAAAGAAAGTCAACACTCTTATGGTTAAACCTAGGATGCTGGGGGAAAAGCGATCAGAAAAATGAGAAAGGGTAAGTGATTCTTGTAGTAATAAGAATTTCTCCCCTTTCGATCTAGGCAGACACTCATTAATGGTTCATGGTTTTTTTTTCTATATGCATGATTCTCTTATTTACATCTTTTATTCTGTGATAAAATACCCTGATAAGCATCACTGAAGGGAGAAAGGGTTTATTCTGGCTCCTAATTGACACTATCCTTCATAGTTGTGGGTAACAGTAAGTATGGGGAGAGGGACCAGATAATGGAGTATACAGAAGCCTTGTTACAGCTTATTGCTTCTTTGGTACAAAGCTTCTGTGGAAGATAACCTGCCAAAGTGAGTTCCAGGAGAGGCACAAAACTACACAGAGAAACCCTGTCTTGAAAAAAAACCAAAATACAAAAAACACACAAACAAAAAATAGCAGATTTGCTATTGCCCAGATGATTGGAGTTTGTGGCTTGTTCCTATGTAACCTATATTTTCAAAGTTTAAGTATGTAGCTCTGAGTCTTCTACTATCAGGATGGAGGGAGAAAGGGGAAGCCACAAATTCCTGCTGTTAAAATTCATTTTCCAGCAATTAGTTTCAAAGAATATTAATAGGACTTGAGTCTAAATTGATGCAAACCTTGTCCGTGATGAAGTGAAAACAAATTGCAGAACTCAATAAGCTGATCATTTGTGTGACAGCTTCTCTAGGCGTAGGGTTCTGTGACTAAAATAACAACTCCCACAGAACGTCAGCCGTTTACCAGTCTGAGGACATTAGCTTCATGATCTGTAGGCCTACCCATAGAAAAGGGTATTGCAGCGCTTGGGGATTTTTATATTATCAAAGATTTATTCACATCACTTGTAACATCATTTGATAATAACTTCATAATTCTGAATTTGTATTCAGTCACTTAAAAAATCTCGTGCTAATTGCTCAGTTGATTCACAGTACTGCATGTGCCTTGCAGATTTTGTAGTTAATTCCCACTTTAACTCTTGCTGCTCACAGAGGTTTGTTTTAAGTATTTTTTTTTTGATAAGTACAATTTGCAAGCTCTCCTGCCAAAGCTTTATCAAGGGTTATTAGGAGCTTTCATAATGCATAATTTCACAGAATGTCAAAAAGGCCCAAACCAGGAACAACTCACTAGAAATGCCTCAGAATTCTGCTCACACAAAACTCAAAGCCATTATGGAGAGAATGGGAATATTTCTTAATGGCTTCTTCAAAATGTTTTGCCATAAAACATGCTCTTGGCTGTAGCAAACAAGAGTTGTCTTTATGCATGGCAGGAGCAAACATTTTGCTTAGTGATGACACATTCTACTCTGATATATGCAGAATTAATGACCACCATTCCCCTTGGGAAAAAATCTCATTATCTGTTATAGAGAATACATGAGTATTTTGCAAGTTCAAAAAGGCAGAGATATGGAATTTGTTATTAAAGAGATCAGGATAAGAAATCCAGGATAAGAAAACAAAAGTAAGGAACAGCTAGAGAGTAAGGAGCCATGCCAGGGTTATGAAGGAGAAAACCCCACAGCCCAGGGAAGAGAAGAGCAGATGTAGCAAAAAAAGAAGAAAAACATTGTCAAGGGAAGGCTTTGTCCAAAGATCTGACAGAGGAGCAGCTGCTTCCCAACATGAACCTGAACTTAGTTTCTGTGTGTGTGTGTGTGTGTGTGTGTGTGTGTGTGTGTGTGTGTGTGTGTGTGTACATGGAGTATGTAGTGTTTGCGTAGATGTAAGTATGTATACCACATGAGTACCTGTTGCCTGTGGAGTCCAAAGGAGTATGCCGGATCCCCTGGACCTGCCTCTACAGATGGTTGTGAGCTGCTGTATTGCTGGGAACCAAACCCAGGTTCTCTTCCAGATCAGCCAGTACTCTTAACCACTGGGATATCTCTCTTGTCCTGAGCTTAGATTTTTTTTCAAGTCCTTGCTTTCATATATGTGTGTGTGTGTATCCAGACAATAAGATTCAATTATTAGTAGCAAAAGTAAATTTAAATATATATGTATAATCCTAAAATGTTATAAATCACTTCTGATTTCTATTTTGTGCCCAGTTATTTAAATGGGAAAAAAAAAAACCTTTAGGTTGGAGATAAAACTATCAGTGTGCAAAGTATTTCTTTTTGAAAATGAAATGCTTGATTTCAGATATTGTTTTCAAAAATAGCGTAACCATATATGTGTGTGTGTGTGTGTGTGTATGGCCTTAGAATCTAAATGGAGAACGAGCAAAGTTTATTTCTTTACATGAGAATGTGAACTAAAAGCAGGATTCTGTAACTGGAGATGAAAGTTTTCCAGGGCCCAAGGCAATTACAACAGTGGTCAGCTGCTTGTTGCTCCTGACTAGCTTCCGGAGCTTGTACTTTCAAGTGCATGGTAGGGGAATGAGGGGTCATGAGGCACGTGCTCATCACGTTTAAAAACACAGCTTTCTGAGCTTGCTTTTTGAATTAAGAGCTGAGGAGTAGCTCTGTACGATCTACATTTCTTTCTATTGTTAAATTAACACCGAATTTCTAAGTGCCTTCTCACATACAAAGTCAACTGGAAGAGTTTATAAAGGCCAGCAGGGCAGGTAACTTTGAGAGTTCCATTATCTTCAGGAAACTGAACAAGCTCCCATTATGAGAGCCAGCATCCTGTTTCTGTACAGAGAGATGGGCTATACCGGATGACAGAAGCTGGAAGCTCATCTGTAAAGACCTTGACAACTTTTGACTCCAGAATGACAGTGATATTTACAAATTCTAGCTGATGAGGTTATATTTTCATTATGATATTGTAAAGAAAATTTAATGATAAAAATTTATGATAAGACCTATTCCCTGTCAGGATACAGAAGCACTTAATAAACATAAATTGTGGCTAATTGAATATTGAATATACCAAAAGTACATGCAAATATTAAGATCAAAATCCAAATAAAAAATTTTAAAAGTATATTAGGATTAGTGCCATCTCTAACCAAATCAATGAAAGTTACAAAGAAATTTAAAAAATTTATTGGATCACTCATTTGAGGCATAATTCCAAGTACAAGCTAATAGTAAAGCAATAAATAATAAATGAATGAGCATCTCTCTTCCTATAAGTCTATGCAATAGTGAATGGGCATACAAAAAAAATCATCATTCAGATTATATGGAACACATGTTATTTCTGGCAGTGTTTTGATGTGCTATTACTGTGATAAGACCATGACCAAAATAAACTTGGGGAAGTAAAAGGCAGCTTTAACTTATACATCCCAATCACAGCATATTATTAAGGGAATTTAGGGCAAGAACTCAAGACAGGAACCCACAGGGTAGAGTGGAAATAGACACCACAGAGAAACGCTGTTTACTGGCTTGTTCCCCACAACTTGCTCAGTCTTCTTTCTTCTACCACACAGGGCAGGACCAATGCTGGGAGTGGCCCTATATAGCCCCATCTCTAGGGGGCTGGTCTCCTGCACACGAACCATTACTCAGGAAAATGCCCCACCGATTTGCCCAAAGGCCAATCTGATGGGGACAGTTCTTCAACTGAGGCACCCCTTTCTCAGACAACTCCATCTTGTGTCAAGTTGACAAGAGAGAAAAAGGAAAGAGAAACAACAGACACAAAGCAGCCAGCACACACGGTAAGGAGTGCCGAGCAGGACAGCTGAGTAACCAGGGCAAGGCATATGTGAGAACGGGTCGTAAGAGCCTCTACAAACATGGCGTTCACTACAGAGGATCAGTGCTTATACTATGGGTGTGAGTTTCTGCGATATCTTTGAGAGAAAAGACATTGAGTGTTTGGAGCTAAGGGCATAAAAGCCTTTCTTTGTGTAGTGTAAAGCTTGAGCAGGTTTTGGGGGCCATTGAGATGAGTTTAGTTGTTCTTTCAACAGTGATGGCAAGCCATGGAGTTATAAAGCAGATGGGCTCTGACTAGAGGAAGGACACGGTGTGATATGTTTTAACAACTAATTAGACCATGGGCATTTACTATTTAGAACTGGCTAGAAGAAGCAAGAGAAGAATTTACTAGATCAATCATGACTCACCAGAGAATTCTAGGCATTTTTTTAGATGCAAAGCTGCTAGAACTGGTCATTTTGAGTAGGATTTTAAGTGCTCGAATAGAAGTTATCATCCCAGGCTCCTAGAGATTTACTACACAGGCTCAATGTTGGGAAGAGGGTGGACTTCTGAGAGTCTCAATCAAAGCTTTGTTCTTGGAATATATCATGATAATTCTATTAGAGGAACTAAAGCTTTGAGTCAATAGAGGAAAGTCCTCAAGGTGAATGTTCAATACAGAATCAAAGACAGGGTTTTGTAAAGACCCAGAGCACTGAATACAAAATTAAAACACATTCAGAGTTAGTATCAGGGAAAAAAAAGATGTGTACTTGTATAAAATCCTGACACAATCACTACTTATCATTTAATAGAAAAATAATATGTATTAGAAAAGATAATAACCATTAAAATCATCATACAATTTGGAGCTTAGATACTGAAAAGACAAAGTTTAATAGCAAACACTGACAGTGAACTATTTACTTTTGTTTTCTTAAAATACCTTTGGAAAATTCAAATTAGAATAAGAAAAACAATTTCATTTATCATTTATCAGATTGGCAGCCGTGAAAGGGAATGCTAATGTTTCTGAGCAATCTGTGAGGTAGGGGCTTCTCAGATACCACTTAGTCAAATTCATGTTAAAAATGGAATGAGACAGGAGAAGCACCATGAGTTTGAGGCCAGCCTATTACAGAGTGAGACTTTGTCTTCCTGACCACATAAACCCAAAATATGAAGCTAAAGGTTTTTCCATAACATAAATTTGCAATCAAAAACTGAATGCCTCCTAATGCTCTTTTAGTTTGGGCTGCCATTCCATATCCCAGGAAAAGAATCCCAAACAAATCTACAAATGTATTTGAAAGAGAACTCACTTTGAGTTTCCCAGGGGACCAAACAAAAATGGAAACATCCTAAATGCTCCTCGAGCTGGATTAGAAAGTTTGGAAAAGCCTAAGAGACTTTCAGAAAGTCTGTTGTATGACTGTTCAGTGCCTCTAAAGCCCTCACACAGCCATCTGCTCAGAGCTGGGCTGCAGGTCATTTTTATTAGAAGTGAGAATCTCAGTTTAAGAATTATTTGTATCTCTTTGTGTGGTGAGAGATTCAAAATATCATTGTAATAAAATTGCTTTCATTAGCATCCCGACATAGTTTGATAAGTGAAAAATAAAAATGTCAAGTTGTAGTGGTTAGAATGCGAGCAGTTGAATACATCCTGTGAATAAGCTAATGGATGTCTGAACTGGCTATAAAATTTATTCATTAAGTAGCTGAAAAATCATTGCTCACATCTCTTAGGTGAAAATTCTCTCATTATGTGATAAATTTAATGTGCATATTTGTAAATGGGAAGAAAAAGCCCCAAACTACCCACAGCATTACATATGCTTTAAAAAGTAATATGTAATAATATTGTAAACATTATCATCAACAAACATCCTATAGGATGTAATCTGTATGAAATACTTTTAAATGATTTTGTATTTTGTATTTGTATAGTTCTGTTTATATTTGTATAGTTCTATTAATTTGGGACTATAATTGCCTCAAATTTTATAGATACAGAAAATTAGTTTAGCTATTGACAGACACTGTTATACTTTGTATGTGTTATGCTCATATGCATACCTGTTTATCTGAGTGTAATTGTGTATGGGAATGTTTGCACACACAGGTCAGAGGTTCACATCAGGTGTCTTCCTTAGGTGCTCTCTGCCTTATTTCCTGAGATAGGATCTCCTACACTGGCTATCTAATGAGTTCCAGAGACTCACCTGTCTCTGTCTTAGTCCTGGGATTGTTGACATTTGATGCTGTACTTGGCTTTTAGGTGAGTGCTGGGGATTTAAACTCAGGTTCTCATGCTTGTGGGGCAGGAATTTTACCCAGCGAACAATCTTCCTGATCCATACACTGTGAATCTTACATCACCATCAGCTACAGGACTCTGCAAATCTCATGACTTGCAGGGAAATTGTATTTGGCTTTGCTAATGTTTTTTTCTACCCTATTTAAATTTTTGATATTGAATGTGGAATCAGGTTTTCACTAAAAGATGTGAATAAATGAGTCTAAAGCATGAAGGAGGGGCCAAAATTGGAAAAGAATAAACAAAAAACAAAACCCCTTTACACTAAGTGTCTCATCACTCTTGTTACTCCATCACATCTTCAGTTTTCAGAATGCTCTTGTGTTTTTATTGCTATCATAAATGAGGGAGAGCTAGAATTTGAGAACAGACTAGATAATATGCTAGAATTAACACTAGAGAGAAAACTTCAAATATGAATCCATGTGTCTGATGCTAAAGTAGGAATTCTTGCCCACCAATTAATTTATATTGCCTCCATCAACTCCTCCAACTGTCTCCATGTGAATGTACATGCCTGTCTGGCAGAAGAGCTAGAAATGGCATGGGGACAGAGAGAAAGAACTTGGGGTAGTCTTTTAGCACATGGTAGGATTAGATTCCCTACTCTGTACCTTTTACACACCGAATTTAAAATACTGCCCACCTTTCTACAGCTTTCAAGTCACATTTCAAATTTAGTGAGTTGTTTGGGAATAAAGGCTATTTTACAGTAAATTCATCTGAAATCCTGTCTGAACTTCCCTCAATAAACTAGAGCAGAGACTCTTGAAAATACAGATGCTGTGATCCCTTCTCTAAGAGTCCTTCTATTCCTGGGCAGTGGCAGATGACACATGGCAGCCCTAACTACACCTGTCCCTTTTAGTTAAGATCCACTATCAGTCTTTTCTTTGGAGTATTCTGACAGTGTCTGGTTGCCGAGAGGTTTCCACCGGGATGACATAGAAGCAATGCCTGACTCTCCTCCTGCTTGTATCTGCACATCAGTTGCTTGCAGACCCCTAAGCACTGGCCTAATTGGATAGACAAAAAGTTTCTCTTGCCACGGTCATTTTTTTTTTTTCCTGAACAAAGATAGTCTTTCTTTCTTTCTTTTTTTTTTTCTAAAAAAGAGGCTGAATGGGCTGAAGTAAATGATGATTTTGCCAGCCTAGTCTAGATACTTTGTAGAAGCTACTCTGACCATGGCAGCTGCTGCTCTGCCTGATCGGAAGGCTTTCAGGCAAAGGTGACAGGTTTTCTATTTCTGGTGAGCTGAATGCCTCTTCCTTTTGATTCTATTATCAAGCACAGTGGGAAACTTAAAAGGGAAGCTGTCCTGCTCAGAGGGCAGAGGCAGCAGACTGGAAGCCAGATATTTAAAAGCCAGAAAAAAATTCGTAGGGATTTCCAGGAAAAAAAAAGAAAAAGAGAAAAAAGTGTAGACTCCTGAACTTGAAGCTATAAAGACAATATTCTCTTTCCCAAATGAATGAATAAATAAATAAATATAACTAGAAATGTCATCAAAATCAGTAATAAGATACCTAAAACAACAGTGCCTTTGGCACTCCTACGAAGAATTATGTGGAACTAGACTACAGTGTTGAATTAATTATGGGAGCTACATCTTAGAAACTTAGAAGAAGGTTCTTATCATTTACTGGACAATATAAGGGTTTATGGACTCCAGCCTCTGTTGTTGTGGCTTGTTGTATAATCCTCTGAAATGTCCAGCCTCAAGCCAATCCTAATACTTACCCTGACTTTTAGATTATTTATTAGATAAAGTGAATGTCTTTAAGTATGATGAAGCCGGGTGGTGGTGGCACACGCCTTTAATCCCAGCACTTGGGAGGCAGAGGCAGGTGGATCTTTGTGAGTTCAAGGCAAGCCTGGTCTACAGAGCGAGATCCAGGAAAGGCGCAAAGCTACACAGAGAAACCCTGTCTTGAAAAACCAAAAAAAAAAAAACAAACAAAAAAAATGAGTCTAGGTTCTGTTTGTCCCTGCATTTCTTAAAACATATTGTAAAAATGTCCCCAAATGTGGTAATACATACACTGAAAGACATTTTAATTCTTTGGACTAATGACTAAGGTCATTCTTAAAATTATGAAAAGACTCACAGAACAAAGGTGAGATATTATTCAACCCTGTTTTTTTTTCTTGATAGATGACCATTTTTTTCATTCTCTTTAACTTTAAATAAGCCAAAGACTTTGCTTTCAAATGCATATTGGTTGCTTCTTTATCTGCCTTGAGCCCCAGACCATTCATATTCAATACTTCATTTCCTGAAGTGCTTTATTGACCATGATCTTGGAGATTACATTTGGTTCCATGCAACATTATAGTTATTATTTTTAATTGAACTTCAGAGTACATTGCTCAATGTAAGAATCAATGAGAAAAAAAATTATTCTGAACATTTCACTGTGCCAATTCAAAAAGCATGCCTTATGCAATGCTTTAAAAAAAGAGAGAGAAAGAAAAGAAAACCTCTAAACATATAAAAGGAAGAAGGTGGAAAATTCTAGAAACTGCAAAATCAGGGCTGGAGAGATGAACTAGGGGTTTAAAGTGGAAGACCCTAACCCTGCAGGCTTACAGCCCCCAAGCCCCAGGAGAATAAGGAACTAAAAAGAAAACTAGTTCCAAGGGCAACCTGACTCAGCCATTATTCAACCACCCTTGCCACAATGTAACAATGTAAAGAGATCTCTGTTATTAAGAGATGTGCTCAACTGTGACTGGGATAATTGCAAGTGTTCCAGGAAGGACCACTGTGACCTTTGTGTAAACTCCACTCCTGCCCTGATACCCCCTTGAGGTTTCAGGAAATATGTGCATGCCGACATGACTGTACCCACCCTGTGATCAGGCCATGATCTTATGAAATTAGCCTCTAGACATAAATAAATCGAAATGAAATTGTATGGGAATTGTAATCTTTTGGCTTTTGTGGGTTTTTCCTTTAAAAGTACCCATGTGATTGCAATAGGCGCAACTCTTGCTCTCAGGACAAGAGTAGCCTGTCTGTACAGTTGGTTCAATAATCCTCTTGCTGTTGCATCAACTGGACCGGAGTCTGGGTTCTTGGGGCACCCACCTGAGAAGGTAGACCCTGGGTCTGGGGTCTATCAAAAGTAGTTGCTGCTCTTATACAACTGGGGTTTGGTTCTCAGTAACCACACAGCAGATCACAACCATCTATAACTCCAGTCCCAGGAAGTCTTATGCTTTTCTTCTGTCCACATACATACATGGATACACATGTACATATTAATATAAAGTAAGAAACTATAAGGTTTGTGCTTTTACAGTCATCCCCTAGACCTCCTTAAATCCCTGGGTGAAAGGTTTGAAACATGCAGGAAACACAAGACTAATTCAAACACCATGGACTCAGTGCTAGTAAGCTAAAATAATTATTCAGAAGTTTATGAGGAGATATTGCAGACACACAGTGAATCCCTGACCTGTTATGTTTCAAATGATAATTAAAAGGCCATGTGAATGCTGTTCTGGATATAGCTACATTTGCTTTCTTTCTTTGATGACCTTTTCCATTTCCAAGACCTCTAGGCAAGAAGGTGATTCCCCTGCCTCCCATTTCTCCAGTGGGAGAGCTGAATGTCAATAGCAGACACGTGGGGCAACTCTCCCCAGACTGTTGCATGTGGGAGGCACCTCTATTCATTTCCCAACACCCCATAGGACCATTTAGTAGAATGGAAAGTGATTTGATTAATGCTTTACTACTTGTTAAGATCTGTCATCATAACTTAGAATGGAACAGAATTTTTTTTTATTTTATGATTTAATTTATTTTTACATATCAGCAATGGATTCCCTTGTTCTCTCCCTCCTGCCCCCCACCCCCGCCTTCCCCCCAGCCCACTCCCCATTCCCATCTCCTCCAGGGCAAAGACTCCCCTGAGGATTGAATTCAACCTGGTAGATTCAATCCAGGCAGGTCCAGTCCCCTCCTCCCAGGCTGAGCCAAGTGTCCCTGTATAAGCCCCAGGTTCCAAACATCCAGCTCACGCACTAAGGACAGGTCCAGGTCCCACTGCCTAGATGCCTCCCAAACAGTTCAAGCTAATCAACTGTCTCACTTATCCAGAGGGCCTGATCCAGTTGGGGGCTCCTCAGCTATTGGTTCAAAGTTCATGTGTTTCCATTCGTTTGGCTATTTGTCCCTGTGCTTTTTCCAACCTTGGTCTCTCAACAATTCTCGCTCATACAACCCCCCCTCTTTCTTGCCAATTGGACTCCTGGAGCTCCACGTGGGGCCTGGCCATGGATCTCTGCATCCGGTTCCCTCAGTCATTAGATGAGGCATGACAATTAGGGTGTTTGGCCATCCTATCACCAGAGTAGGTCAGTTCGGGCTGTCTCTCGACCATTGCCAGCAGTCTATTGTGGGGGTATCTTTGTGGATTTCTGTGGACCTCTCTAGCACTTTGCTTCTTCCTATTCTCATGTGGTCTTCATTTATCATGGTCTCTTATTCCTTGTTCTCCCTCTCTGTGCTGAAGGAGTCAGAGGCAGGAGTATCATGAGTTGGAGAACAGAATCTTACTAAGGGGTAACTTTCTCTTTGGTAAAGGTGTTTTGTCAACTTGACACAAACTAAAGTCATTTTTGAAGAAGGAATCTTAATTGACAAAATGCCCCACCAGATTGGCTTGAGGGCAAGCCTTGGTGCATTTTCCTGATTTGTGAATGATATGGTGTGACAATGCATTATATTAAAAATATCTGTTACATTCTAAGAGACTGAACCTTTTGCTGGACTTCACAGCCAGAGTTGATTATACACCTTAAAGTCACTTAACACTTTAGACAGCTATCCTACTGTGTACTAAGCCTGTTTGTTTAACCTGCCTTTAAGAGAACATTGCAACAGCCAAGCTTATTTGCCTTGGATTTCCCATATAATCAACTTTCACAATCTAAAGTAACACATAGCTATAATCTTAAGTTATGTACTCTTCCATGCTCCCAACCTAGAGTAATGCATGTTCATTTTCATGAATATTATGATAATCATTTGCTGGAGAGAGAAAAGAGACTGAAAGTGGCCTTACTTAAAAAAATATCCACCATAAAAGTTGAAATCAGCTTTCAAATATTGTTTGATAGTGTTTATTTGTTTGTTATTTGGGTCAAATTTTATACATTGTAAAAAGCTCTGTTAAAGATTTCTGTAAAGTAGTCTTTATTCCTCCCCCTTCATGTTTCTTTTGTTCAATAAAAGAGAAGGGAAAGACCTTTGTCAGGGACAGAAACATTCAGAGAGACCCACACAGACACATGGGAGCAGATTCAAAAATAGCCTTCAGGCAGGCATAGATAGAGGTTCCTATAACAGGCAGGAATGATGAAAGCCACAGGGAGAAAGAAGTAGAGAATTCGAATTTGGGCTTGCTCTCAGTTAAAAGAGTACAAGGGGAAGACCTTGATTTCTTTCCTGAATACATAATTAGTGACTCTGAGTTTGTTATCAATGAGTTTAAACTGACAACAATGTAGAGGCCCCAGCTCACTGTGTGTGGTGCCACCCTTGGGATGGTGGTTTTAGGTGCTGATTTAGCTCAGTAGTAGAGCACTTGCCTAGCAAGCACAAGGCCCTGGGTTCAGTCCTCAGCTCCAGAAAAAAAAAAGAAAGAAAGAAAGAAAAAGAAAGCAGGCTAGGCAAGCCATGAGGAGCAGGCCAGTAAGCAGCACTCCTCCATGACTTCTGTTCATTTCTGCCTCCAAAATCCTGCCTTGAGTTCCTGCCCTGACTTCTCAAGATGACAGACTGCAAGTTGTCGGTAAATAAACCATTTCCTTTTTAAGTGGCTTTTGGTCAGGGTTTTATTGTAGCAGCAGAAACTCTAAGTAAGACAGATGTGTTCTAAGACTGTAGCCTCCAGAAGAGGATAAAATCACTCTAGCATTGTTTCTTACTGAAAGGGGAAATCCAGTTATTCCATCCAACATCATTTTGAGGTTGATTTTCCCTTTTGCACTGGAGATTTTAACATGTAAATATACTGTTGAAAGTTTCCCAATCCATGACCATGCAAACTGGGCTTGTCTGACTGTTGATGATAAGCTGTGAAATGCTGCATACGGAGGGCTGAGGTTCCCTTGGGCAACCAGGCATTTTTAGTGATATATTGTGTACCATAATAAACTTGCCTGGGGATTGGAGGACAGAGCCAGCTACTAGATTAGACATAGAGGCTAGACAGTGGTGGCACACACCCTTAATCCTATCACTCAGGAGGCAGAGATCCATCTGGATCTCTGTGAGTTCAAGGCCACACTGGAAACAGAGCCAGGCAGTGGTGGCATATACCTTTAATGCAAGTACCAGGAAGCATACACACCTTATGCTTCCCAGAAAGTGACATGGCTGGATGGAAAAAGGTTTATATGGCATGAGGAAACAGGAACTAAAGCCAATCAGCTGAGGTCCTTTTGGGTGAGGACTCAGAGGCTTCCAGGCTGAGGAAACAGGACTGGCTGAGGAGTTGGTGAGGTGAGGTTGGCTGTGGCTTGCTCTGCTTCTCTGATCTTTCAGCTTTCACCCCAATATCTGGGTCCAGGTTTTTTATTATAAGACCATCTAAGATTCAAACAACAGCCATTTATTTTAACCCTCTTATCTGGCCTAATATTCTGATGGCCACTGAATCAACCCGAAGGAGGGTGCTGGATGCTTACCAGACCTCCAGCCTCTACCAAACATGCTGCATAACATTTGAAATCTGTGGCAAAACTTTCTTCAGTTGTTCTGGACCATGTGAGGGAGAACCATCATTATGTCAACTGAGTGCGTTGATCTAGGATTCTCTTCATAAATTCAAATTTCTTCCACTTTAAGAACTGTTTTCCTTTATTCATTTACACGGGTCTCACTGTGTAGCCCTTGCTGACAGGAGAATGTGTGTAGACTCCAACTTACAGAGATCAACCTGCCTCTGCCTCCTCGAGTACTGGGATTAAAGTGTGCACCGCCATGCCTGGCATTTCTTCCACTTTGGAGGAAGTACATCAGTCAGGGTCATTTGTGCTTGTGCTCCCAAACGACAGCATTTTTGACCCATAAGGAACTAATTCTGGTTTCTGTTAAAGCACAACTGTCCTTTTACACAGATGTATAAAGGGCAGCCTTCGATGAATTTTTAAAACGAGCTCTTCACTGCTTATTTTTACCAGCTCTAAAAACAACTACCACATGTGTTGAGGGCTCAGAAGTCGAAGTCAGATCTGTGTAAGTTCCTTGTGGAAAGCTGGACACTGTGAGAAGCCAGGGCAATGTTTAAGGCCTTGAAATGACACAGAAAGATTCTACTTGATAGCTGCATAAATTTGCATGCCTGTTTTCTACAAATTACTACAGAACTCAAAATAAGTACATGCTTTTTACAGATCCTTTCAAGTCTTGGTGCACTAAGATCTCATTCTCCCACATGTAACCTGTCTCCAACGTCTGTCCATCTGCTGGGAGACTTCTGAGAGCCAGTCTGCTCCCTCTCACTCTTTGAAGAATTCTTTCCAGAAATAGATGGCCCAGTACTCAGCTGAGATTCGAGTGGACTTCTATGCAAATTCTGAATGTATTTTCCTATGTAGTGTTGGAGCTCAGGAAATAGCATCCCACAACATGGCCCTCTGGTGTGCCTAGTGCCTTGAACTAAGGAAGCTGATGGTGGAAAGGGGTGTGGCTCAGCAGTGAGGTGCTTGCTAAGCACCAGCACCAAATTTTATCCCCAGCACTTGCAAACCAAAGAGGAATGAATGAATGAATGAATGAATGAATGAATGAAGCCCCTTTTAGTTCCTTTATCTTCAAGGCTGATGAAAGAGCTATCTCTAAAGTTCCTTTTAGGACAATGAAAAAAAAAAAAAAAGACTGCAATCAACATAGACCTTCTTCCCAGCATCATATCAACCAAAGAAGATTAATTCATAGGTATTGTGGGAACAGAAACTAAAAGTGACCCACCCAGAGAGACAGTCACAGCCCATAACACCTGTTGAGCATGGCTCTAGGAGACTTCATCCACACTTCAAGAAAGGATGACCATCAGTCTTCCTTTTACTTCCCAGAACCTGTCACCACATCCTTCCTGAATGCTCAGACCTTATTTTCTTCAGCAGCTCAGAATTTTATCTAAATTGTAACCATCTGGCTATTACTTGCATTTCATGTTTCACTTTGTACACCCCCCATGGGTGTGCAATTAATAAATTTGCATGCCTTTGTCACTGATCCATCTATTACACTTTATTTCATAGATGCAAATATTAAGTATTCAGAAGGTAAAAGAAAAAACGCTCTCTCTACCTAAAGTTTACTTTTTTTTCTGGAAAAATATCCACCTTACCATCCTTATATGTAGTTCTCTTTGGACTTCCATGTAGATGTAACCAACCGTCTTATTAAATAAGAAACACAGAAACAATGTAAAAGAGAAAGCCGAGAGGTCAGAGCTCAGAGCTAAAATCTCACCCTTCCTCCTGCTGTCCCAGCTTCGCGAAAAGAGACCTACTTCCTCTCGGTTCGTATTTTTAAAGTATGTTGTTCTGCCTTCTCATTGGTTGTAAACCCAAACACATGACTGCCTCGTCACTGTCTGAATGTACAGCCCCCTAGGTCTTAAAGGCATATGTCTCCAATGCTGGCTGTATCCCTGAACACACAGAGATCTTATGGGATTAAAGGCGTGTGCCACCACCGCCACACTCTTGCTATGGCTCTAATAGCTCTGACCCTGAACACACAGATATCTATGGGATTAAAGGCGTGTGCCACCACCGCCACACTCTTGCTATGGCTCTAATAGCTCTGACCCCCAGACAACTTTATTTATTAACATACAATCAAATTAATATTTCAGTACAAATCAAAATAATATTTCAATACAATTAGATTACCACCACACTTCCAAACCTAGCCCACTGTGGAAACTGCCAGCAGTTGAAAGCTGAAAGCTACGAAAAATAATCGGATCTTTTAGCTGCCCCAGTGTCTTAAGATTCAGTTTATTACCAACTGTTGATTACAGGAAAGGTTTTGTCTTATTGTTTTTTTACACTGTTCACTAAGCTTTCAAAGTATTTATTGGCAGCTTTTATCCATTGTGATACTCCTTCATGGGTGGCAGAGGATTAGACACAGGGAATCAGTGTATATTTTTAGCTCTTATGTAACTTGATGACGTTACTTAATAGTTGTAGATCTCATCTATATCAACAAAATGAAAATAAAAATCTTGAAGGTTCCGATAAGAATTAGTGATACTCAAGCGCCAAGGATAAGAGTAACCAGTAAGTTAGCTGGCAAAGTTATCTCTGAACTCTAACAGTTATAAATCCATGATATAGTCCTTTATAATTCTGCAAAGCAACAGGGCAGCCTTCCGGATTTTATTGTTTGTTCTAATGTTTTTATTGGAGGGATTTTGTGATGAGCTGTTTTGTGTTGTGGCCATTCTGGCACTACTGAATTACCAAATGACAATTCAGTTTAAAAGTCACCTGAATTGTTCAATTTCCTGTCACACACAATGGCACATCACATTTTCCAATGCAAAATATAATACAGTCCAAATGACTTTGGCTAGAATATCACAGAAATCACAACAACTGTTTTTACATCTTTGAATTTGCAAATGACTCTGTCATTCTCTAAATATCCAGAGACAAGTAGTAGCTCTATGTTTTGGAGGTAAATTATATTATATATTTCCAACACAGTGTCTCGTTGCTTTTTCTCAATACAGTCTCTCATTTTTTTTTTCTAAGAAATCTGGTTTCCCTGACCATACAGGGTCATGCACAGTTACCTCATGTGCAATAATAATATTAACATATCTGCATGACATCTACCAGCTTAAGAGGTGATGTGAATTAATGTGAATCAGAAGAGGAAATTGTCAAAGCATTGTTACCTATCAATTCCCTTGATTATATTCAGTCAGCCCCAATGTGAACCTTTGTTCTGGGGTTGATATGAATTATATCATCTACATAGACCTTTTTTTCCTCAAGTGCTTGTTTATTTCAATCACATTTTCCCATTTTTCTCTCACATAGGATGGGAACAATCAGTAGCAAAGAAAAAACAAAACCCACAGGCATTACATAGCCAAGACTACGGATTACATTGTTTCAACAATAAAGAAATGATCCATGGCTGTCCTGAATTCCAGGTTAGATTCAAGTTGTGACAGAGATGTCTTCTACTTGTTGGTAACTATCACTTTTATTATGTAATTCTGCCTTCATTGTCACAAATACTTTTTTATGGAGTCATTTCTGTTGAAGCACTAGAATGAGACTATCTCATACACAGGTGCTAAAATTTCCTCCACTTCAGTTTCACATTCTTCAGATGAGGTGCCAGTGTCTTAGTTAGGGTTTCTACTGCAGTGAAGTATGGTGGTATTTTATTTGTACTAAAATGTGATTTTCATTGTATGTTAATAAATAAAGTTGCCCAGGGGTCAGAGCTATTAGAGCCAAAGCAAGAGTGTGGTGATGGTGGTGGTGGTGGTGGTGGTGGTGGTGGTGGTGGTGGTGGTGGTGGCCCATGCCTTTAATCCCAGCACTTGGTAGAAGAGCCAGGTAGATCTCTGTGTGTTCAGGGATACAGCCAGCATTGGAGACACACGCCTTTCAGACCTGGAGGGCAGTACTTACAGGCAGTGATGAGGCAGTCATGTGTTTGGGTTTACAATTCTCTTTTACATTGGTTCTGTGTTTTTTGTTTTAATAAGGCAGTTGGTTACATCTACAGTGAAGAGACACTATAACCATGGCAACTCTTATAAAGAGTTCTTCACTGGGGGTGGCTTACAGTTCAGAGGTTTAGTCCATTATCATCATTCCTAGAAGCATGGTGGCATGAAGGTGAACATGATGCTGGAGAGGTACCTGAAAGTTCTTCCAACACTTCTGGAATCATGTGTATGGTGTGTTCATCACATCTAGCTTGGAATTAAGATTCTCAATACACCTATTCTGCCGTAGTCTCTGTCCTACATAGGGATTTATCATCATCCCATGCCCTTTCTTTACACTCTCACACAGACCCCCACACATGCACACACAAGCACGCATGCATACATGCGCGCACACACACACACACACACACATATATATATATATATATACAGGCACACACATATACATATATGCATGTACACACACACTTTTTTTAGGGCTTTTTCAGGGTCATCAAAATATTCTAAGTTGTTCTATATAATACGAAGCTGCTTCTATGTGCCAAAGATTCTAAATGAAAACCATCATTTGTCTTACTGTTTCTATAGGATAATATCTGAGTCTAATACTATCGGAATTATTAAATACAACTTTAGTGAGAAAGAGTTACAAAGACACCTGAGCAAAATAGCACAGAGAAATGAGAAATAAAATCACACCCCATGTACATGATGCTAGTCTTGGTGGATGTCACTCGAAATATAAGGTATATGTGATAACAGATTGTGAAAAGCTTTGACCGTCTTATGTTCTCTCTCTCTCTCTTTCTCTTTCTTCTCTCTCTCTCTCTCTCTCTCTCTCTCTCTCTCTCTCTCTCTCTCTCTCTCTCTCTCTCTCTCCTTTGCCTTTTTGGGATTCATTGAAATACTTAGCTTATTATATGAAATCTTTTTGAGGTTTTTACTTTAACCAGAGCCAAAACTGAGAAAGTACTACATAATAAATATTGTGCCACTTTCTAACTCCAGATAACATACGGAAATCTTTCAAGAAAACCAATATACACTGAAAACCATTTCAACAAATACAACTAATCATGGAGAATTTTAGGGGAAAGAATTTGCTCTTAGAAAGACAGCACAGTGGGGTGCTGTCTGCTCAGTGAGTAAACAGCTCTTCTTGATGCCAGATATTTAGGGAAACACATCGGACTCAACATGCAGCCTGGAATTCACTTTGTGTGCTACTCATGCATGCAAGCAGCCTTTGTCTAGTTCCTTCTGTGATTGCAACAATACTTCTGAACAATGTTTCCTGTTGCTGGTGCTGTTCAATTTTTGCCTCACTTGGCTCCATTTCATGCTGTTACTTCTTTTGTTTTGAAGTTTTTTTTTTTTTAATTGTTTGAGAATTTCATACATTAACACAATGTGTTTTGATCAATTTCTTTTTATGAAGGCTTCTTAACCAGTGTTTGGGGGTTTAACTTTTCAGGACTCTTCATGAACTTCACTTAATAAAAGCATATTATTTAATCCAAATGTTTTCTGCTGTGTGTTTCACAATTAATTATAATATCACTGATGAAGACAAGTGTACTGTCAATTAGACTTTCAAATAACAATGGAAAGATTTATTTTAATTCAGAGATCCTAAAATATGGAAGACTGTATTTAAGCATGCAAAGAAGAGAAAAGTCATCATTATATCTTTATAGTAAACATCTAGTCACACAATCACTATGAAGTTATTGAATCGTTTTATGGAGGATAGGCAGGAATGTGCTACATTGCATATTTCATGTAAGGCAACTTCACTGAGAATATTGTTTCAAGAACATTTTGAAAGCTTTACAGGATGGCCCACTGCAGGGAAGAAAACTTCCTATGGGTTGGTGTGTTAAGCTAGCAAGGTTCTCAACATGTGGGCCACGACTCCTTTGACAATGGTTGAACAATCCTTTCATGGGGGTTGCATACAACCATTACAAAACACAGATATTTATGAAATAGCCACAAAAATAATTTTGTGGTTGAAAGTCACCACTGCTGGGAACCAGGTGCTCCCAAAGCTCCCAATAGCCTTCAGCTATTCAGAACCAGCAGCCACGTCATCACCAGCCACCAAATGAGACACACATAGCATTTAAAAAGTCCAGCCATCATGGCCCACTCTCTTACTCTGTTTCTCTCTGTGTCTCTGTCTCTGTCTCCCACAACCCCACCTTCCCAATAAATCTCTTGTGTGAGATCCCGATCTTTGCAGCATTCCTTGGCCCTGATTGAACCACCAAGTTACCCTTCCACAGACACTCTAACAACCACAACGTGAGGAAATGTATTGAAGGGTCACAGCATTGAGAAGGTTGAGAACCACTGTGCTAGAGGAAGCTTCCTGTAGGTAGGTATGCTGTGATGAAGCTCCTCTAGGCAGATGTGCTGGGATTAAGAGGCTTCCCGAAGGATGTGTGTTGTAGGCATTGTATCTTCCCCAGCACCTGGAAAACTACTGTAGGTATTCTCACAGGAACTAAGGAGTGAACACACACTTCATTAGAGATGCCATGAATCTTATTTAAGTACAATCAACCCATGGAAATAAGAATTACTAACAAATGCACACCATGTAAATGATGATTGTGCTTCTTGGGCATTTTGTACTTCTTCATATATGACCACTTATGCCTTTTGATTTTAGTTTCTAAGTTTTAGGATTATATTAATGACACAATGAAGTTTCAAATTGTGTAAATTACCAGGTAAAAAAATCAAATGGCACATTGGTCCTTAATGGCTAACTGTACTAATATAACTTAGCCTGTTAAAAGAGAGAAAAAAACATCTTCATTGTTGTTTTGCACTAACACCAAGTACTTGGTATACTTGATTAAAAAACAAACAAACAAAAAACAGAAAAGGGACTATCAGAGAAACTGGAGGCAGGGTCTGTCTGACTAATGCTTTTGCTTCCTCTAATTCAAGAAATATTTTTGAGGCTTTGCATATGGCAATAAAAACAAGGTGACATCATTCTGTAAAAGGTCCTTGTGCTGTCAATCCAGTAACACATGCCCTCACAGCTCAGTTGTCATAACGTATTTAATCTAAACCAATAAGAGTTCTGCTTATTGTTTGTTTGTTTGTTGTTTTCTGTTTCTTTTTTTGATTGAGAAGACAAAATGGCAAAGCAAATGGCTTCAGCAACTGAACTCTGAGCTGGAACTCTCTAGCTCTTTTTGGCAACATGGGCATGGGAATTTAGTTCACTCTAGTGAACCTTTCTAAATGTTTGGACTTAGTATAGCTCTTACAGTGTTTGATAAAGACAAATAAAGAACACATGGTGTTCTCTGAGCAGGTCCAGTTATGTGACAGTGCTGGTATGTCTTCCTGGTTCCCTCTAGACCTACCACAACCCTCATTTTCTACACTATGTTGTAAGGGACAAGCACATTCTGGCTTACTCAGGATGTGGCCTGACTTCTGGTGGAAGTTTTAACTGGAGGGACATGGAAAGTGCTGGTAAAGCAGTGGGAGTGTGTGGTGATATTGTGTTCCCCCAAATATTGTGCACCCTAATAAACTTATCTGGGGTCAGAGAACAGAACAGCCACTAGATACAGAGGCCAGAAAATGGTGGCACTCATACCTTTAATCCTAGCATTCCAGAGGCAGAGATCCATCTGGATCTCTGTGAGTTCAAAGCCACAGAGGAAACAGCCAGGCATGGTGACTCACGCCTTTAATCCCAGGAAGTGAGGGCAGAAAGCAGAAAGGTGTATAAGGCGCGAGGAACAGGTACTAGGTTGGTCAAGCTTTCAGGCTTTCGAGCAGCAGTTCAGCTGAGATCCATTGGGATGAGGACTCAGAGGCTTCCAGTCTGAGGAAACAGGATCAGCTGAGGAACTGTTGAGATGAGGTAGCTGTGGCTTGTTCTGCTTCTCTGATCTCCCAGCGTTCACCCCAATACCTGGCTCCCCGTTCGTTTTTATTAATGAGACCCTTTAAGATTCCTGCTACAGGAGTGAGAGAGGAACAGCTTGTGATTCGGTGTGGGGGGTCTTCCTGGTCGCGGTTTGAGCAGCAACTCTGCAATCTCTTCCTGTCCCAGCATCCACGGACCCAAGGGTTACATGACTTGCGCTGGTTCCAGCTGCTGAAGTCCCCTTCAGCCTCCATCAGACCCCACGTTTCCCGACCCACCCATGCCCAGGTGCTGCAGCACCCTTGTGGGTTCCTTTGGTGGAGTTCACTGTTCTGTGACAGTTACCTCGTTTAATCCTGTTCAGTAAATTTCCTGACACTACTAATTACTGCCTGCCTCTAGGGTTCCCATGTAATGGAGTCTCAAATTACTTTATCTATGTTTGACTGTTTACACCAGATCACTAAAATATCATTAATAAAGGTAAAAATGGGTGTTTCAAAACTGAAGTAAGTAAAGTCAGTTTCATGACTTCTTGTAACTGATGGTATATGTTTTCTTTTTCTATTTATTTATTTAATCAATTAACTAATTAATTAATTTGTTTATTTATTGGTTTTTTGAAACAGGGTTTCTCTGTGTAGCTTTGTGCCTTTCCTGGAACTCACTCTGTAGCCCAGGCTGGCCTCGAACTCACAGAGATCTGCCTGGCTCTGCCTCCCGAGTGCTGAGATTAAAGGCACATGTCACCACTGCCCAGCCATATACATTTTCTAAGAAGTAGAAATGTGGGTGAGTGTAGTTGACTAGATTTCTGTTGTAATATCATAAACATTAAACAAATCATTCCTGGGGACGTATGCTGGGGCTCTTCACCTTTTGGGTAAGTATTGGAGATCTATTCCTGGAATAAAAGATACTAGGGCAGTGGTCACATAGCCAGTTCTAGTTCAACTGTAGATGGAGCCATGGTTCTGCAATAGCCTGATGATAATGAATGCATCAAGATTTAGGAGTAACTGGGTGAACTGATGGGGTGTGGCTATCAATTTGGATGGAGAGAGCTTGTAAGATGACATAACAGAGTTCGATTTAGAAACATGCAAATAGGAAATAAGCAGGAAGGACAGTGTCAGACTGAGTCCTGTAAAGGACTAAGTAAGTGTGTGAAGGTATTACACACTGGCTGTAAACTGTGTGAGTATAAATGCTCATTCAACGGGGCACCCAGCTGCTAAGCTCACTGTAGACAGCAGGGGAAGCAAACTGCTAGCCCTGTCACTAGCTGTCTGCTCTTAGGATCTGTGCATGGCTTGGTTTGCAGCAAATGATGGGGGAAGCTGGGATAGGCGGTGGCATTACCACCACAGGAAGCACGTCCTCCAGGAACAAAAACCATTGTATTCAGCCTGGAAATGATGTTAACATGATTGGTCCTATGAAGCTCTCTCCATCAAACTCACTTTTACCTCAGTCAAAATTGAAACGTCCCTAATTCTCCAGTCCAATAGAATCCCACAGATGTCTCACTTCTCTCTCTAATCACAGCAGGAGTGGAGAGAGGCTGATTCACTACATAGGAGAAGGAGTTAAAAGGTCTGGAGGGGAGGCTTGTTGGATCTGAATTTCAACTCTGCTCTGTCATCTGTGGATGATTTGTTTCACTTTTTTTTTTCTTTTCACCTTGTGGTTGATTTGTTTTACTCATTCATATTTTGGTGGGTTAGAATAGTTTACACTCTGAATACTGAAATCACTGAAATAGATAATATATACAGTGGACTTCACAGGGGATCTGACATAGTAAATAATAAATCTTAACTGGTTTATGCAGAGTCCATCTACCAAATTCTAATCATACCTCAAGATTAGGGTCTGTGTTAGGTACTCTCTATATATTGCCAATCCTATCACATGCTAAATACTAAATAATTATGTGCCAGGCATCTGAATTTGTTAATTTGCTATAAAACTCTGTTTTTCTGTTTTTCTTTCCCTAAGAAAACCAAATCCTATGCACTAGCTTTTATGGTGTTTGTCACAGAGTTTACACGATAATAGAAAAGAGATTAGTAATAGATGTTTGTACTTCAACTGTCTATCTTTTAACTATTAGCAGCTAATTGATTATCTACACACTTAGGTTCAAACAGAAGCGTAATCACCTTTCAGTTGTAAAACATTGGTGAAATAATTATAAGTGAGAGCCTTGCTAAAATAACAACTAGAAATAAATTATAGATATGCCCAAAGAGGGAATAGGCTATTTATTTAGATTTCCTTTTGCGGATGTCTCAGATAATTTTTAAGAAAATTATGTTTAGATCTGTTAATTCATATTAAACAAGTATACAGAGAGCTTGGTATTGAACATCCAATTGTTATCAACATACCAAATAGTCTTTTTCATTCACTAATTCTGCAATTAATTTAGCCTATAAGAGACCTTTTCCAGGAAGAAACAAAGTGCTAAAGAGGCCCACTGAAATCCACAAAGATACTCCCACAATAGACTGCTGGCAATGGTCGAGAGACAGCCGGAAGTGACCTACTCTGGTAATGGGATGGCCAAATACCCTAATACCCTAATAGTCATGCCAGAAAGCCCATCCAAGGACTGAGGAATCTGGATGCAAAGATCCACGGCCAGACCCCAGGTGGAGCGCCGGGAGTCTAATTAGCAAGAAAGAGGAAGGTTTATATGAGCGAGAATTGTTGAAACCAAGGTTGAATAAAGCACAGGGACAAATAGCCAAACGAATGGAAACACATGAACTATGAACCAAAGGCTGAGGGAGCAGGCCCTCTGAATAGGTGAGACCGTTGTTTGGCTTGGTCTGTTTGGGAGGCATCTAGGCAGTGGTACTGGGTCCTGTGCTCATTGCATGAGTTAGCTGTTTGAAACCTGGGACTTATGCAGGGATGCTTGGCTCAGTCTGGGAGGAGGGGACTGGACCTGCCTGGACTGAGTTCACCAGATCGATCTCAGTCCTCGGGGGAGGCTTTGCCCTGGAGGAGGTGGGAATGGGGGGTGGGCTGGGGTGAAGGGGAGAGGGGAGAACAAGGGAATCTGTGGCTGATATGTAGAACTAAATGGTATTGTAAAATAAAATAAAAGGAAAAAAATAAAAATAAAAAAGAGACCTTTTCCTACTTTAAAAAAAAATCTATTTTGTCTTCTTAAGTATGTGTATGTGTGTGGGTCTCTATGGGGGTAGGTGTGCATGGCACCAGTGCCCAGAGGCCATTGTCATTGGATTCCCTTGGTGCTGGAGTTACAGATGGTTTTGAGCCTCCTGACATGGATGCTGGAAATCAAACTCAGGTTTCTTATAGAGCCATGTGAGCCGTCAGTCATTGAACCAACTCTCCAGCTAAACATGACAGAGAATGAAAAAATTTGAATTTCTGCCACTGGGCAGTGGTAGTGCACGTCTTTAATCCCAGCACTCAGGAGGCAGAGGCAGGCAGATCTCTGTGAGTTTGAGGCAGGCCTGGACTACAGAGTGAGTTCCATGAAAGGCGCAAAGCTATACAGAGAAACTCTGTCTCAAAAAACCAAAAAAAAAAAAAAAAAAAATTGAATTTCCAACAAGCTAGTAGAATTGTAACAAATGTCCCATATAAATAATCCCATTCACAGAATCATAAATGATAAAGTTATAAAAGACAGTCACATATATCTTTTTTTTATCTGCTAGTAGCCCCAGAAAGCCACACTAAATGCTAGATGAGCATCTATTAAACAACTGGGTGGTCTCTGCATTGATACCTCTATGTGCATCCTATTGTTCCAGGGATGGATGTGTCTGAGGGGTCCCTCTTTTTATAATGTATAGAAAACTGTAGAAAACCAGATCTAAAGTCTAAGGAAGAGCCTAACAAAAGCACATTAATGAAAACTATAGTCTACAGAAATCAAATTCAAATTCACGGAGATGGGAGGCTGGATAACATGACCATTGAATCTCTCTTAGAAATTATAGTCAAGGTTCATTTAAAAGCTATTTTTAGATTATGACACTAGTTGAGAGAAGAAAAATCAATGAAAAACAGAGGACATTCTATGAGCCCAAACCACAAGGTTAGGAGGGTTCTTACCAGTACAGTCACCACACGAAGAACCACACCCCGCATGTTGTTCTCCAGTTTCTTGTCAGTCAGTGACCCATTCAGACCCGTGACAGGATTCCAGCACCCAAGCTGAAAGGCAAAGTATCTTTGGTCACTTTTCTTTAAAGAGCAGCCCAGTCACCTCTGTGTAGACCTTGTAGAGAATTGTGTGATATATCACGGAATAACTGGTATGAAAAACTTATCTCTTTTAATAGCAAATGAAGCAATCAGAAATGCTATCTCCTGTCTTTAAATACCATCATATGGCATATGTCAGAAGCCAGCATGCTTTACAAGAATCATGGAGGACGTATGAATTAATGAGAAGTCACATATTCACCAATAACTCCATCACTCTAATGTGCTAATTGGAAGAATAAAAGTGCATGTAACCCTTGCAAAATTTCTCACTAATATAGCAGTTACTGCATAAGTTAAACTCTCCTAGAGCCTTAGTGCTGTCATTTAATTGTACAATGCTTTTAGTGAAATAAAGAGCTTTAAAATAGTAAAAACATTTTATATGGATAGAAGATCAACTACTTTTATGTAGGGGATAGTCACATATAAAGTATGTGTGTGTGTGTGTGTGTGTGTGTGTGTGTGTTTTAAGTATTCACAATACATAAAAACAATGTAATTCGTTTCTGCTCAGTGCTACTAATTTTCTTGGAATATTTTGACAACACTCTTTCCATGAAAGCCATAGGCTAATTAATCTTTATTGTTCAAAATGGTGGTTTAATGCATGTCTGCCCTCATATAGTTATTGCCTCTTGTAGTATCCAAATCTGAGGGCTATCAATTTTTTAAATTACTGCCTTCAAATGTCAGAGGAATAAAAGTTGATGAGTCTCAATTAGAACTAAGGAGGAAAGAAAGAAATGAGGAGGCTCGCATTAATGAGTGACATTTCAAGAATGAGAGAAGAGGGTATGTGCACAGTGGGAATGATGTCGGGCTTTTATCCCAATGCCAGCTCCATGAGCCTTCACACTGAGACCTGTTCTGTGAGTGCATGAGGGAAAATTGTAACCCAGCTTCAGTCATATTTGAAAACAATTTGATTAATTGAGTTATTACAGGGGCACCTGGTTGCTGGTGCCATTTCCTCCAATGATTTATTTCTTTGTACTGAGTTTTGTCTGTAGCTTCCAAAGTCATCAACATACTGGCAAGTCTCCCTCACAAACAAATAACTTAGGTGATTCTTATTAAAGCCCAAGTGTCTCTTTGAGCTCCCCAAAGGTGTTTAATTAAGAAAACTAAAATGTGTTCAATACATTGCAAGAGACAGAGATGTCACAATATGATCAACAAAGCCAGGTTTTTCTTTATTAAGATAATTTGGAGAAGCCTGATAATTGTTGGTTTCAACTGTAAAAGCACATTAAATTCATACCATGATATGTCATTCTTAGTTACATAAAAGTCTAATTAGAAGTTAGATCCAATTAGCAAATCCAAATGTGTTGAAAAGTCTAATTATCAGAGCTAGTGTAGCCCTCTTGCCAAATTTAAAAGCTTATGGAAATTCTTCTGAGCTTGTGTTCTTTGCTGAGGTTACTGAGAGTCTATCCTCAATTGCATTGTTTGACAATCACTTTCTAATTACTTCAAGGTTTTATTTTCCTAGACCAAATATTGGTGGGAAAATGGCAATGATGACGACACTGAATTCCTAGATCCCTACAGGCTAATCGCTTGATTTCCAGCTCAACCAATGACATGGAAGGCAGACATATTAATGAGGACATGGCCCAGCTGCTGCAGCAAAGACAGGCATATCTTTCTGCCTCCAGAGGTGTGTTTTAAGTTTGATCAGACTGTGGTCAGTTTGCCCAAGAACCTGATCTCTATCGCATCCATTGACCTTGACCTTCTTTGGGCATCTGCTGCAGTAAGGTTGGTAGAATAATACATACCATGGTATTTCTAGACCATGAACCCTCAAGTTCCGAATTTCCGAGTCATGGCCTTCTTTGACTACAACTAAATACAGTCAGTATTCTATAAAGTTGTTTTGTTTATTTGTTTTGGTTTGGGGTTTTTGTTTTTTGTTTTGTTTTGTTTGTTTTTTTTTCTTTTGTTATGTTTTTGTTTTTGAGACAGGGTTTCTCTGTGCAATCTTGACTTTGTTGGAACTCATTTTGTAGGCCAGGCTGGCCTCCAACTTAGAGATCTACCTGCCTCAGCCTCCCAAATGCTGGGATTAAAGGTGTGCGCATCCACCGCCTGGTAATATTCTAAAAAAATTAATGCATTCTCTTGTACTTAAGTTGGAAATAACAAGAAAAAGTGGACTGGGTAGAAATAGGTAAATATTTGTCATCCTGACTTTAGTAGTATGTTGGACACTATTTGCATTATTTATGCTATGTAATGTCTCTTCTCATTTTGCTCTTTAACTTTCATTTTGTGTAAGACTGTACCAAACACATACACATTTTCATGCATATAGGCTGCAAGACAAATGTATTTTCCCACATGATGACATTGAGAGTTCTGTGCTATTTTTCATTGTGTGCATTTTGACAGTAACACTTGCCTGTAGTTCTTGTCTCTTAATAACCACAGGCTGGACTTTAAGATTAGCGAATCCCTTCTCTGTCAGTACTTCTCTTACATGTATGAAGATTTCTCAAATAACCACCATGAATACCAAAATTGATTATCTTCTAAGAGTAGATATTATAGGAAAAATATTTAGGATATAGGGTTCTTTTTAAAGTAGAAATAAAATATAATACTGATTAAGTATCCAAATGGGCCACAGCAAACCACTGAGAAGTCAAAATGATAGGTATTTCCTATATTGAGCACATTTTGAAAGCATTCTTAAATGATTTCTGAGTGTCAGTCACAGAGTTGATGTTTTATGCAGGGCATTTAACTGTCCCAGCAACTTCATGAGATGGCCCTGTTAGCATTACTATTTCATAGACATCATCACACCTAAGGTCTCACATGAGGTCACATATCTACTAAGAGATGAAACTAGGGTTGCAACTAATTTCACGTAAGTTCCATTGTCAGGATTTTAAAATGAATTTTGTCTCATGCCTGCTTAATCCTTTTCATAAGTATGATGCATTTGAGGTGGTAGAAGATATATTTATGTTTCTGTGCTAAGGAAACTGAGGTGCATAACTGTGAAGTGGTTTGCCCAACTTAAAACTTTCAAAACAAAATTATCATAATTTTATAAGATTTACACACTATACAATGTGTCAATTAACTGAGAGTTTTACTTTTGTTAACTCAATTAATTCTCAAAACCCTTGAAGGAAGGGATGATTCTTGTCCACATGTTGTAGAAGAGGATTCTGAGGACAGCTAGGTGCTCTCTGTCTATCCTATTATCGTTTATCTGTGTAGCAGTCAGGATGGCAGTAAGTAGAGGGAGAAGTAGAAAATGAAGTAAACACAAGGTGTTCAAAAACATCGCAATGTTCTGCTTTGAAAGATCAACTTAGGTAAAATAAATGCCAAACTCCTGTAAGTTCCTCTAAGTCATAAGGACATGTCCTAAACAGTCTCAGCTGGACATGCCAATAAACAGCAGCAGCATGCAGGGGCAGTGCTGAGCTCTCACATCTTTCTGATGCATTTCTCATGTATCAAGGTCTCTTGTTTTTTGCACATACTCTCTCATCTCCCTGAGGTTCACTTCCAGTTACTCTGCTTGATATTAACAATTCCTTCTAATTATAAGCAACCAAAAATAAGTGACGTTCCCATATATTCACATTGAATCACTTCTTACAAGAAGTAATACTCCTTGAGGCACAGCAGTCGTGAGAGGCAGAATGTTTGCGCAACTCTGGAGGGACTGCACCCAGGGCCAAACACAGGGCTTCTCTAGCTACCTTTCTGCTGTCCTTTGAAATCTCTTGAACTTGGTGGCCCTGGCAGTATGGTGAAGGTTGTTTTTTGTCTGACTAGGTTTTTGCTTTTGCTTCTGTTTTGTTTTGTTTTGTTTGTTTGTTTCTCTTTTTCAAAGAAATTGTAGAGTAATAGTGAGAATACATACAACCTCATACTCTCTTTTACCGAGGATTTTAAAAGAATTTTTGTTTTCTCGTAAGTGTGTGGGCATGCACACATGATTGCTGGTACCCTTGGAGCCTAGAAGAGGGAGCTGGAGCTGGAGTTACTGGTGGTTCCAAACTATTTGATGGAGGTTCTGTGAGCCGAACTTCAGTCCTCTACTAGAGCAGTCAGACTCCTCAACTGTTGAGTGTCTATCTAGCTTACTCATCTCATTCAGACTCTATTCAGTTAAATTAATAGAGTACACTCTCCAAATTAAAAAGAAAAAATTGACTCCTGCAGCAAATGGAATTTGCAGAAAGTCTCCCTGTTAATGGTGAAAAGGATTTACTATCTAGGTACTGAGGAGATGCCTCAGTGAATAAAGTGGTTGATGCACAAGCATGAGAATCTGAGTTCGAATCCCCCAGTACCATGTTAAAACTAGGCACAGGGAAGGCACACACTTCCATAATCCCAGTACTGGATCTCAGGGAGTACTTGTCAACCAGTCAGTCCAAAACATGGAGCCCCAGATTCAGCAAGAGACCTTTTTAAAAAAAGAATAATGGTGAAGACTTGAATTCGACCTCTGGCCTCTCCATGTGTGTGCTCGTGGATATGCTCCTACATACATGCATAGCCATGCCTGTACAACACACACACACACACACACACACACACACACACACACACACTGATCCACTGTCCAGGTCCTGGAAATCTTGAAAACATTGGGAAGACTTAAAAAGTAAAGTCCAGAAATTCTACATCTTTTCAACAGCAGTATATAGATTTCCTGTATTTTCTGGTTATTGCCTGAAGTCATTTCAGAACCTTTAAAATGCTTAGTGTTCTAATTATTTCCTTCATTGGAGCTTTGGCAATAATAACCATGTAGTCTCAGTTAAATCAATGGAATAGCTTGTGTTCAACAAACTGGCTGATGCATTTGCATGAGCACAGTAGCGCCCCTAACATTAATGCATGCTAACAGTCAAGTTTATATATTTACTCTTTTCTCCTCAATGCTTTCACTTTTCATTGGCCACGGGCTGCAAAGGATGACTTTTGACTCTGGAGTTTCACACCACTGTTTTTCAAACAGTGTTAGATGTCAAAAAGAGCTGAACTGTTCAACTTTAATTTTATGCTTAATAGTTTGTAGACTTTAATAAGGGGGGTCCAGAGAGCTCTAATTGAATATGAGTAGAAGGGCCAGCATTTATGGCCTGTGCTCACATGGAACAAAGAAATACTGGCTATATTATCAAAGCACCAGGGAGGACATGGCTGAGAACTTACGCTGCCAACTTCATCGACTTGTTTCCTCAGCCTTGGGGCTAAAAGGGGAAACAGCTGATATTCAGTCAAGCCAGCTTTAAAGGCAGAGGTTTAGAAATGTGAAGGATTTATTTGGTAAATGTTGCATCTGCAATGGTCTAGAAATACAAGGAAAAATATATTTGGCATATTGGCTCAGAAACATTCTTTATAAAGTTATATGGCAATGTTTTCTGCTTAGACACGCACCAGAATGTGGTGGCTCAGTAACTGTCCCAATATTAATTCTATTTTTGTTATTCTCCACCCATAAAGTAGTTTCAATTTATGGGACTTGCTTCCTGGGTCATAGTTAGGTGCTTCTGTGGGTCTGCTCCCACAGCTGGGCTACTGCCACAGTCCTTCTTTGAGCTTACAGGGAATGATTTCCCATGCTTGCATTTCTGGCAGGAAAATGTCATTGAAAAAAAAAAAGTAAACAGAAAAAAAAAAGCCAGGCAATGGTCTCAGCACTTGGGAGGCAGAAGGTAGGTAGATCTCTGAGTCTGAGGCCAGCCTGGTCTACAAGAAGTAGTTCTAGGACACTGTCAAGGCTACACAAAGAAACCCGGTCTTGAGAAAAAACAAAAAACAAAACACAAAACAACAACAGAAAAGAATCAAATGACTCAACCACTTGTGTGTGTGTGTGTGTGTGTGTGTGTGTGTGTGTGTGTGTGTGTGTGGTATGTATTTGTGTATGTACCTTGCTATTGAAAACCAAACGTGGGCCAGTGAGATGGCTCAAAGGATAAAAGGGGCTTGTCATTAAGCCTGAGAACCTGAGTTCAATCCCCAGAACCCACACAGTAAAAGGAGAACTGACTCCTGCAGGTTGTCCTCTGGCTTCCACGTGTGCACCCTGACATCCATGAGCACATATACCATACCATATGCAAATACTTAAATCAATAGGAAGATAAAAGCTTCTACAATGCAAATAAGATGACCTTGTTAACTAATGCCTACAAAAGAAGAATATGACAAACGGCACACACACACACACACACACACACACGTACACGTACACACAAACATATAATAATAGAAAAGGCTCAAATATATTAGGCTTTCATAATAACCACTTTCAGTTATCAGCTATCACTTAACTGATTTAATACTACAGCATAATGATGCTTTCCTTTCTTTCTTATCTCTTCCTGGTATTAAGCCATCATTATACTGGACTTAGGGGCCACATGCCACAGCAATTAACATTACATACTGAAGAATTCGGTTGCTTAAGTTTGAGCAGTTACCAAAAGTTAAGAGGTGAATTATACTGGCCTCAGTTTCCTCCGTCTCATATGGGAGCTAGAAAGGACTTTGTCCCAGGGCTATTGGGCCACTTGTTGATGTCCTATGTGTCAAGCACTGAGACCTGTTCCTAGCACAAAGACTGGGGGAGAACTTGGTGTTGTTTATTGGCTATATTCTTTTGTTTCTACTAAATCCTGTTCCCAGAGCGGTTTCCAAATTTAGTAATAAAACACATCTCTAAAGGTGGAGTTCGAAGCTATATTGGAACCTAGAAAAATCTGAAAATTTGTGATGATTCAGCCAAAACCTAGAACAATGAAATAAGAATCTCATGGTGGGGTCCTCAGTCCTCAGCACTGTATGAGCCTTCCAAGATGATTCCTGTTCATGGGTGAGATAATTCCAAAACATGTTGGAGAACCAGGGGAATGAAACTTACCAACTGACTATTTTACACCATTATGCTAAGGTCTCTCTTCTACTGGCATCTTTTGCAAAGGCTGGCAAGCAACATCTTCTTCATTAAGCTATTTATGTTCCTTAATTAAAATTGGATGTGAATGTAAAATCTCTGTGAAGCAAGAATGTTGCCTAGCTTGCCCATGGGTGTACTTGGGTTGTCTCAGTGTGGTTGTATGGAAACCACCAGATAGGTCCCAACAGATGCAGGCATGAGTTAGAACTCATGCTTTCCTTATTGTTCATCCATTTCCCTTGTTCTCCAATTAAAAGTAAATTTAACAAAAACCCAAGGCCCAGTCTGAGCATGGGTCCTTCTCCCGTACTGCACCCTGGCCATTCTCTTCATTTTTCAGAATGGCTCATCTCACTCAAACCAAATGTGATTAGCTTTGCATTTCCATCTTAACAGAATGTTCTTTTTCGATAATATTTTAGCATTTAGTGACTAAACCATATAAAGCTTGCTGGATTTTGTTGTTGTTTTTTGTTTTGTCTTGTATTGAAACCACCTGGCAGCTTAGCTCCTCTAGATCTCTTCAGTCCTTGACATAGCTCGTTTGGTAATGTTCATATTTATTGAAGACTTCTTATGAGGCAGAAATGGTGCCAAGCTCTGGATACTATTTAATTTATGGTTTTGCTCTACTTGTGTCAGGAAAGTACTAAATTATCCCAATTTTAACAGATGTGGAAATGGAGAATTAGAAAGATTAATTGACCTGTTTCAGGTTGTTTAGCTAGCTAGTGACGGAGCCAGAATTTGAACACAGGTGATTTAGCTTTAGAAACCGTTAGGGCATTCTGACCTTAGTCATTAAGATGCTTTTTCAGACTGAAGGAAAACAAGGTGCATATAAACAGATCTAACGGGTTTTTGAAAATTCATTTTCCGACACCAGACTTTGAGGAACTGTAATTGCCTATGCTAAACATTCCTTTTGTTTTTCAGTGATCCATGCTTGTCTTCCACTATATGGAACTAACGACTTGTGACTAATATTCACGGAGAATGCATTGTATTTTGTGAATGAGTTCTATAACTATGTCAGTGTGGAAAAAGACTGGCTTGTAATGACTGATCAGGAAGACATGAGCATTGAACACTGGATTTTCAAGTTGAGTTTTTTCTTTCAGAAAAATTGATGTTTTTGAATCTTATTCTCTTCTACTAAGATGAAATGGGTTGTTAATGAAAAAAATTCTGTACTTGCCTTCATAACTCACAGCTTATTAGTGAAAGGATTAATTCTGTAATTTTTGTGGAGAGTTTCTCTTTACTACATTTGATTTGTCTAGTGCAGTGGTTCCTCATGTTTCAACCCTTTAATATAATTCCTCACGCTGTGGTGACCCCAACCATAAAATTATTTTTGTTGATAATTTATAACTGTAGTTTTACTGCTGTTATGAATTATAATGTGAATACTTTTGGAGATAAGAGGTTTGTCCAAGGGGTCATGACCCATAGGTTAAGAACCACTGGTCTAGCATGTGCATGTGTGTACAGCACATGACACTGCACGTATGTTGAGGTCAGAGGAGAGGAAGGCTTGTGGGATAGCCATGTGGGGTCTAGGGATCAAACTCAGGCTGTCAGGCCTGGCAGGAGAACCTTTACCTACGGAACCATTCATTGGTTCCAAGTAGCTTCTTAGATTATTAGCAAAGTAAATTAAAACATATAGAAACATGATAAGTGTAAATGCAAAGACCATTGTATCAACTAAAGGGAGACATAGAAATATTTACAAAACCCTTGACTTAATTTTGTTTGTAGATATGCATCAAGTACCTAGAATGCTACTCTGCACATAGTTTATAAATAGTAGATAGTTGGCAGAGGAATTAATTGGCTTTTTTTTCCTCAAAGGAAACAATAACTTCCAGTAGTGTAGAGGCATTTTGTAACATGAGGGCTTTACCATAAGATGAATCATCTTATCTCATAGAAACTGTCTAGCAGTTGTTTAATAAATTAGATTCCTAACCACAGCCATTCTTGTTGGGGAACAAGAAGCTCTTGTTCAGGCTTCCCTGTCACATCCATTGTAGAATGTGAAATCAACATTACAATCAGTTTACCTCATGCATAGTAATGTATGTCTAAGTCACTAAGAGGTTTTCCTTTCAGGATCCTTCTTTATTGCATATCTGTGCTCAGACATTGTTGAGGCATTTATTGCTTGTATATATTGTATATAGTTATTGTACTTATTGTATATAGTTTTTCTTATATTAGTTATAGCTTATTTTCTTTTTTCTTTTTATTAGAATAGAAGAGGGAAAGGTGGTGATATTTTAATTGTGCTGAAATGTGATATTTTATTTGTATGTTAATAAATAAAGTTGCCTGGAGATCAGAGTTCAAATAGCCATTAAGCAAAATTCTGGCATGGTAGCACATGCCCTTAATCTGGTCACATGGCAGGCAGAGTCTCTGTGTGGTCATGGACACAGCCAAGCATGGTGACACAAGCCTTTAATCCCAGTACTAACCATAGAGACCTGGAGGTCTGTATAGACAGTCAGTGATGAGGAAGTCATGTGGCTGGGCTTAAAGTCAATGAGAAGGCAGAACAGAAAGGAATAAAAACACAAATCAGGCAGGAAATAACTCTCTCTGGGGAAGCTCCTGCTGGTGGTAAGCTAAAGCTAGTTGTGGCTATTGCTCTGATCTCTTTGGATATTTCCTCTGTATTTGGCTCTGTGTTTCTTATTTACTAAGACTGTTTAGAATTTCTTCTATGCACATTTAATAAAAAAAAACAATGATTTTGGGTTTCACTGGTAATTGTGAATCACCAAATGACTGGCCATGCCTTTGAGTATCCTTAGCACCTTTGAAGACAATTCTTATTTCACTGCAGAATATTACAAACTTTTTTTTTTGTGGTTTTTCGAGACAGGGTTTCTCTGTGTAGCTTTGCGCCTTTCCTGGGACTCACTTGGTAGCCCAGGCTGGCCTTGAACTCACAGAGATCCACCTGCCTCTGCCTCCTGAGTGCTGGGATTAAAGACGTGCGCCACCACCGCCCGGCTTGTTACAAACATTTAAACAGTTGAGACTTCCATAAGTCAGGATTTCCTCATTAAGTGTAATGTAAAACGCTAGCATATACATAGAGAATTACCATGTTTTTATGGATTTGTTTCCTTATCGTTCTTCTTATCAACTATGTTAAATATTCTCAATATTTAACTATTGTCAAGGAATAGATAGAACAACTACTCATATCTGAAAATCAAGAGAAGGGGCAAGAGGGATTGGAAAATGAGTCTTGGACCTACTGATCAGAACAATATGTAAGAGATTTAGTAATGAATAATCTATAAACACCCCAAGAACATCAGCATTTAGCCATATGTTCATACATTCTAGCTCAGTCTTGGTACACTCACAGAGGTCTCAGTCTACAACCTCATCCAGTGTCAGTATATGCCTCTACTATTCTCATTTCTCCATTTGGAACTGTACATTAAAGACTAGGACATTTGAAAGCATCCTTATATGTGGTGATAGATTGCGTACCCTAATAAAATTTGCCTGAAGATCAGAGAACAGAACAAGCCACTAGATTAAATACAGATGCCAGACACTGGTGGTATACACATTTAATACCAGCACTTGAGATCTCATGCCTCTGTTACCAGTATTTGGGAAGTACACACGCCTTTAATCATAGCAGTAGGAAAGAAGTAATATGGATGGGTGGAGAAAGGTATATAAGGTGCAAGGAGACAGGAACTAAGGCCCCAATTAAAAAAAAATAGGATAAATAGGTAGATCATTGAATCTACACTGAAGAAAAAGGGGAAGATATAAAACTGACAAAAGGTAGACTATTGAATGTATTATGAAAAGGAAAAAGAGAGAATATGGATATAATAAGATAAAAAAGGAGATTGTGGAATCTACTTTTAAAAAGGAACTACTTGTTTTAAATAAGATAAGTAATGAAAATTTTTTTGGTCTGAGTTTATCGGATGTTACTGGACTGGACATTGTTAATATATATAATGGAGTTTTTATCTGAATCTATCAAATGTTAATGGACTAGACATCATAAATGTAATTTTTGGCTGTATATATTGTATATACTTATTGGGTAGTTTTTCTTGTATTAGTTATAAGCTTTCTTTAATTTTAGGCAAAAAGAAAGGAAATGTGGTGGTATTGTGTTCCCTAAAATATTGTGTACCTTAATAAACTTATCTGGGGTCAGAGAACAGAAAAGCCACTAGTTAGGCAGTGATAGCACACACCTTTAATCCTAGCATTCCAGAGGCAGAAATCCATCTGGGATCTCTGTGAGTTGAAGGCCACATTGGAAACAGCCAGGCATAGTGACTCACGCCTTTAATCCCAGAAAGCAAGACTTTAATCCTAGGGAGTGATGGTAGAAAGCAGAAAGGTATATAAGGCGTGAGGATCAGAAACTAGAAGCATTTGGCTGGTTAAGCATTTAGCTTGTTAAGCATTTGACCTGGTTAAGCTTCAGGCTTTCGAGCAGCAGTTCAGCTGAGAGCCATTGGGATGAGGACACAGAAGCTTCCAGTCTGAGGAAACAAGATCAGCTGAGAAGTTGACCAGGTGAGGTTAGCTGTGGCTTGTTCTCTGACCATCCAGTATTCACCCCAATACCTGGCTCAGGTTTGATTTTATTAGTAAGAACCTTTAAGATTCATGCTACACTTTTCAGCAGAAGCCCTTTTGATTAGACCCCTTTTGGCTGAGGATTCAGAGACATTCATTGAGAAGATTTGTGGAGATGGCAAAGTGAGAAGTAGCCGTGGCCATTTAGCAATTCGTGTTACACATATACACAGTATAAATTAGAAAGTCACAAACACTTTGAAATCCCTGTGAAATGTGTAGGTTCAAAAAAAAGGTCTAAGAAGAACTTAATTTTATATCTCAGTTTGATTCTTGGTACAGAGGCATTCTACAATCATTAAAACCAAAAGAAAAAAAAAGCAGCAAACCCTGAGGAAAGAGCGAAAATGTCTTCTAGTAATACTGTACTCAAATATCTAGTTCTCTAAAAAATTAAAAAGGATTTAAAAACAAAGAGGAGGTGTTTCATAGACCCCCACAAAGTTCACAAGCCACTGTCAAGGCTAGTGGCTGTTGTCCTTAACCTTATGGCAGGTCCCTATTGCTGAGGACAACACTTATTTATGTCATTAAATAGGGAGAAGATGAGCTGGTGCTCAACTTGAAGCTTCACCCCTACGGACTAGCATTCAGAGTGCTTGGCAGTACTCTTCATGCTACTAGAAGAGACAAATAATCACCGATATCACTAAGCTACAAACCCTGTGACCAAATTACCAGTGACCTGCCTGATAGATATCTTGCTGCAATAGTGGTACTTCTGATTGGATTTAAGGCCTATTCCATTGGATGGGATCTATACCTGACACTGATCAAGTGTCAGGATCCTGTGACTGCAGGGTTGGGGATTTAGCTCGGTGGTAGAGCGCTTGCCTAGCAAGTGCAAGGCCCTGGGTTCAGTCCCCAGCTCTGAAAAAAAAAAAGACAAAAACCTGTGACTAGACAGGTGATGGGCCACAGGGGAACACCTACTACTGTTATTCAGCTAAAGGAACATAGCAATAAAATAACTGCTAATGACATATTGCTCTACCCATAGATCAGTGCCTTGCTCAACTTGTATCAGAGATGCTTTCTATTTCAGTAGATGGTAACTAGCACAGAGATCCACAGCTGAGCAATATGCAGAGAGTGAGAGATTTTGGAGCATTCAGTCTTAACTGTGATGCCGTTATTAAACCTTTGCCCTCAAGACTCAGGGATATATGCAGAAGAGGAGGCATACAGATTGTAAGTGCCAGAAGTGGTAGATGACTCCAAGGAACCAGGGTCTTCCAGACCCAACAGGACTGATATGAACTCACAGAGACTGTGACCTCACACACAAGGTCTGCACAGAGGCAAATAAGAGAAAGTGCTAGAAGCAGTTAGAAGAGGAGGTAAACACAAAGTCCCACCCCAACCAGAAACTATTTGCACTTGATGACTTCTGGGAAAAGGAAAATCAATTTTCTCCAATGGAACACTCCAGGTCAGGCCCTATGCCCAGGAGTAGTTGACCAAAAAAATGGATTACATGCTTTTGTGTGTGTGTGTGTGTGTGTGTGTGCTTTTTGGTTCTTTTGTTGGTTTTTTTTGGGGGGAGGTGATATTTTTTTCTCTTATTGGTTTTTGTTTGTTTTGAATTTTCGGTTTTGGTTTTGGTTTGGTTTGATTTTTGAGAGAGATGTGGGGGGAAACAAGAGTATCAAATTGGGCAGGTAGGGGAGGTAGGGAGATAGGGAGGATCTGGGAAGAATTGTTTGAGGGGAGAATGTAATCAAAATGTATCAAAATATTTTAAATTAAAAAGATTAAAGCAACAAGAAATAAGAATGCACTCCCCATCCAAAGAGAAACAAAATCTGAGGACAGGTGTCTTAACAATCACCATACAATTGTCCTTGTTATATGCTCATAGCACTAAAAGAAAGTGTGGAGAAAGTCAAGAAATGATTTGCAAACAAAACCCAAATATCCATAGATATGGAACCTCCTTAGACAAAAGGAAATCCTTGTTCTTAAGAAGTACAACTGCAATGGAAATTTTACCAGAGAGGCTTGAAAAATGGGACTATGCACTCAGAAGATAGAACCAACCTTGAGAACAGGATAGTGGCAATGATTTGAGTCTATGAAACAGAATAAAAAATAAATAAATATATAAGGACAATGAACAGACCATAAAGGGGCATCTGGGACACTAGCATGTGAATTGACACAAATGCTACGAAGTTAAGAAAGAGAAGAGACAGCTAGAGAGGGCAGAGGACATATTTGAAGGGATAACGGTCCAAATGAATACTCGAAAGTGAAAACTCCAAGTTCCGTGAATTCTAAGAGCCACAAGCTGTGATGGTGAACCTACTTTTCTACTGGATGGATTGAGACTCCTAGATGTTTCATAAAGCACTCCTCTGGGGACATCTGAGAACTCGTCCAGAAAGGATTAAGTGCTGAGAGCTTGGCCCTAATCAAAGCTTTAGCCGGTGATTACTCAGCATCTGAACATTGTGAGGTGTGGAGCTCTGGAAATGGAGCCTAGAGGAAGAAGTGGGCTGTGTGCAGGCTCATGAAGGGTAGATGCTGGTGCTGGGCCCCCCCTGGTTCTGCTCTCTGCTGTTTGCTCACCATAAGATGAAGCCCTCCACTCCCCACACTCTTCTAAAGTCCTGTCCTGCCTCACCAATGCCCCTGAAACCATGGTGCCAACCAAACAACCTCAGACACCAGAAGCCAGATACTCTTCTTCCTTTCAAACCACTTCTCTCAGATATTTTTCATAGTTTGAAAAAAATATGATATACAGACCAATACTTGTTTATATTTTGGACAAAAATCTATTATTTGGAGACATTAATCAAAAGACTTTTTTTTTTCTTGTTTCACAGATTCAGTCATCACCATAATTCCTACTATCCTGTCTTCATGTTTGTTGACTGTAGCATGAGTCTTAAAAGGTCTTATTAATAAAAACAAATCTGGAGCCAGGTATTGGGGTGAATGCTGAAAGATCAGAGAGACAGAACCAGCCACAGCTACTTCACCTTGCCAATTCCTCAGCTGATCTTGTTTCCTCAAACTGGAAGCCTCTGTGTCCTCACCCAGAACAAATCTCACCTGAACTGCTGCTAAAAGCCTAAAAGCTTAACCAGGCTCTAGTTCCTGGCTTTCATGCCTTTTATACCTTTCTGTTTCTTGCCATCACTTCCTGGGATTAAAGGCGTGTGTCGCCATGCCTGGCTGTTTCCAGTGTGGCTTTGAACTCACAGATCTGGATGGATCTCTGCCTTTGGAATGCTAGGATTAAAGGTGTGTGTGCCACCATTTTCTGGCCTTTATATCTAGTGGCTGTTCAGTTCTCTGACCCCAGATAAGTTTATTAGGGTGCACAATATTTTGGGGAGCACAAAATCACCACAGTTGACTCTTCTGAGCACTCAAGCCCATTTTCAAGCCTCTTGTCTCCTAAGTAAAGACAGTTTCCTAAATGAAGGATAAGGACAGAATACTCAAAATAGAAAGAAGAAAAGAAACTTATCCCAAGGGGCCATTGGTAAAACTTTCAGCAATTTTTTTTTCTTTTTTTAAAATTTTACCTGAAGCTTAGGTTGACATAGTACAGATGCTTAAAGGAAGAAGGAGGAGGAACAGGAGGAGGAGGAGGAAGAAGAAGAAGAGGAAGAAGAAGAAGAAGGAAGAAGAAGAAGAAGAAGAAGAAGAAGAAGAAGAAGAAGAAGAAGAAGAAGAAGAAGAAGAAGAAGAAGAAGAAGCCTGCCTCCATCTTCATTCCTGTTTATGATTAAATCTGTTTCTTAGGGATGGGGCTGTGCCCCCCCCCATAACCTTAACTACAAATGGTTCTGTACTGCCTGTTCCAGGAATAGCAATCATGTCTTTGTTTCAGGTCATTGCAACTGACTTGTTATGCTTATGTTCAGCTCCTATAACCTCACCTATTTTGCCCACCAAATCTTCCATTTGGAAACCCCCTACCCCTAAGCTATAAAAACCTGGTCTTCTTCATATCCAAGGCTGACTCTAAAATCCTGACTTAGAGTGGCCAGTCCTGGGTGTACCTCTAAAATAAAACTTGATTTAATCATATAGTTGTGGATTTGGTCTTTCTCCTCACAATTTTCAGGTTTAACATAAGAACCCTGTATCTGGCACAATATCCTTCAAAATTTACAGAGAATGTGTGGTGTTATTTTATTTGTACTGAAATGTGGTGATATTTTATTTGTATGTTAATAAATAAAGTTTGCTTGGAGATCAGAGGTAATAGCCAGCCATAAACAAGTCACAAGGTGGTAGCACACGCCCTTAATCTGATCACATGGCAGGCAGAGTCTCTTTGCCATCAAGGACACAGCCAACCATGGAGACATACCATTAATCCCAGTACCAACCATAGAGACCTGGACAGACAGGCTGGTGATGAGGAAGTGAAGTGGCTGTGCTAAGAGCCAATGATAAGGCAGAACATCAAGGCAATGAAGGTGCAGGTTAGACAGAAAGAGATTGAGTCTCTCCAGGGAAGCTAAGGCATCATGGTGAGTAAGATTACCTTTGGCTATCACTATTTCTCTGATCTCTACATCTTTCATCCCTGTATTTGGCTCTGTGTTTCTTATTTAATAAGACTGCTTAGAAATTCGACTACAAGAATGTATGTCATTTTTACAGTGCTGAAGGGATCTTGTTATCAGATTTTCAACTGTGAGGCATACGGAAGAGAGTCATGCAGATAGAATGAAAGACAATATAGCAAATATGTGGGCAACAACTGAAGCTGGTATTGTTGGAAATGCTTTACAAATCAACCAACATTATTTTCTACATAATTTAAGAGACTGATGTATTTTTTATTTTTATGTTTTGGACACACAATGTAGAAATGTGTGCTCAATTTGGGAACATTAATTGAAAGAAGCAAGGTAGAAATATAAAGCAGAGAAGTGTTATGAAGTCTAGTGGCTATAAATACAAAGTCCACTGCTCTTTATGTAGAAGTGTTTTGGTGTTTTATAGAAATCAAAATTCAATTTTAAGTATTATATTTTTAGTTAAATTATTAAACACACTCAACTATTTTTGAAACCCACAGACACACAGAAATAAGCTTAAAACTGTATCTAAGATATGAGTGCAAAATAAATAAATGTTTAAGTAAATGTGACTATTCTTCATTGCATTACTTCCCCTGCCTTACATTCTATCACTCTGCACCTAGAGCTATGCTGGGATTTGTGTTCATTATTTCACTTAAGATGAATAAAAAAGCTTGATGATCTACATACACCTTGTAACATTACTGGAATTTAAAAAATTTGAAGAAAAATGAAATCTAAAATATACACATTGAGAATTTTGTTTTGTTTTGTTTTTCAAGGCAGGGTTTCTCTGTGTAGCTTTGGAGCCTGTCCTAGAACTCACTCTATAGCCCAGGCTGGCCTTGAACTCACAGAGATTTGCCTGCCTCTGCCTCCCCAGCTCTGCCTCCATAGTGCTGGGAATAAAGGCGTGTGCTACCACCACCAGGTTAACAAAACTCAAGTCCAAGTGAATCAAAGACCTCAACATAAATCCCATTACACTGAACTTGATAGAAAAGAAAGTAGGAAAGTAGTCTTGAACACATTACCACAGGAGACCACTTCCTAAATATAACACCAGTAGCATAGACACTAAGAGCAACAATTAATAAATGGAACCTCTTGAAACCGAGAAGCTTTTGTAGGGCAAAGGACATATCAATAAGACAAAGAGACAGCCTACAGAATGGGAAAAGATCTTCACCAACCCCACATCTGACAGAGGGCAGATCTCCAAATATATAAAGAACTCAAGAAACTATACATCAAAATACCTAACAACCCAATTAGGAAATAGGCTTCAGAGCTAAACAAAGAATTCTCAATGGAAGAATCTCAAATGGCCAAGAGACATTTGAGGAATTGCTCAACATCCTTAGTCATCAGGGAAATGCAAATCAAAATGACTCTGAGATACCATCTATACCTGTCAGAATGGCTAAGATCAAAATCACTGATGACAGCTTATGTTGGAGAGGATGTGGAGCAGGGGAAACACTCCTCCACTGTTGGTGGGAATGTAAATTTGTACAGCCACTCTGGAAATCAGTATGGCGGTTTCTCAGGAGATGTAAAGCAAAGGATAACCAGACTGCAACCCACAGCTCCAGGGAGGCTAGCTAGCAGGGAGGACCCTAGGAAGGACACATGGATTGCCCAGGGAAGAAGACATAGATGAGATCTACATGAGCAAACTGGGGGTGAGGGGGATCAATGGAGGGCAAGGGATGGGGGATGAAAACATAGGGGAATGGGAGGTTCGAGCTGGAACAGGGATAGAGTGGGAAAGCAAGGAAAGAGATACTATGATAAATGAAGACATCATGGGAATAGGAAGAGGCAGGGTGCCGGAAAAGCTCTCAGAAATCTACAAGGATGATCCCACCTTGCACTACTGACAATGGTTGAGAGGGTGCCTGGACTGACCTACTCCGGTGATCAGATATGCTGAATACCCTAACTGGCATCATAGAGCCCTCATCCAATGACTCATGGAAGCAGATGCAGAGATCCACGGCTGGTCACCAGGCTGAACTCTAGGAGTCTAATCGATGAGAGAGAGGAGGGATTCTATGAGCAAGGGACTTTGAGATCATGATGGGAAAATGTAGAAACAGCCAGCCAAACTAGTGAAAACACATGAACTGTGGACCAATAGTTGAGAAGCCCCCATGGCATTGGACTGGGCCCTCTGGATGGGCGAGACAGTTGTCTAGCTTGAACTGTTTAGGGGGCTCTCAGGCAGTGGGATCAGACCGTCCCTGGTGCATGAGCTGCCTTTTTGGAGCCTAGTGCCTATGTTGGGACACTGTGTAACCTCAGTGCAGAGCAGAGGGGTTTGGACCTGTCTCAGCTGAGTGTGCCATGCTCTGCTGACTCCCTATGGGACAACTTGCCTTGGAAGAGGTGGGAATGATGGGTGGGTTGGGAGGGAGGCTGGGGGTGAGGGGAATCTGTGGTTGGTATGTAAAATGAATAGAAAATCTCATCATCATCATAATAATGATGATGATAATAATAATAATAAAATATACACATTAAAAATACAGACAGAGAACAGTTTTAGGCTAGATTCTATTCTTGTTCACCTAACACACAACAGTTCAAAGATTATCCTGTGTTATGGGCTTCGGCTTAATATCCTTAAAAGGCACAAATAATAAAGACTTGGTCCTGAGCTCAAGGCTTTGTTTTCCAGGTAGGTGACCTTTAAAAGGGACAGGTTGTTTGATCATTGAGAGATGTGGAGGAATGACAGGACCCAGTCCTTTCTCCAACTCTGAGCTTCCCAGTTACTAAGAGCAGAGGACACTTCTCTGGCATACACCCCCATCACAATATCCTGTCTTCTGAGACCAGAAGCCCTGAGTCCAACTGGTCATGGTCCCACACCTCTAGAAGGGTGAGCCAAAATGAACATTTATTCCTGTTGATCATCCTAGGTATTTTATCACAGTCATGGAAAGCTATTACATAACTTTCCCAGAATGCTTCTTACAGTACAAGGTTGCTGTGGGAGGTAAAATAGAAACTGAATTTTGAGACTCATTTTGATTCTGTCAAAGCTGTTTTCTGATCCACAGGGAAATGAGTCTTGAAACACTTCAAACATCACTGCAATCCTCAAAAGCGTTCTTTCAACATTTTATGCGGTCAAATTAACAGCTGAATTGAACATATTTTGAAATATTCTTGGGACAGAAGGGTAAAAAAATGACAAGTATTTTCGTGTGAAGTCTAAATTTATCAAGCTGAACATTATCATAGGAACATCTGGACAGGTTAGCACAGGTGACTAGAATATTGTGCTAATGAAGATGGCATCAAAGCTTAATAATCATATAGGCTGTTAGTTTGTCAAGCGGAAACATTGTCTGTTGACCAGAGCTTGCTCTCCTAACCTCAGCCAGCCCTGCAGTGCATGCAATTAACCTTAGGAAGAAAACTCCAGAGGCAGTGGATTGACTCATCAAAACTCATCATTACCACAGGCAAACAACAGAACAGATGTACCAACTAACACTGAGTGAGCATTTAGAACATTTAAATGCCAACATAAAGCTTTTTTCCACATTTTTTAATGGAAAGCTCAAATATTTATCGAGAAAATGAATTGTTAAGCCAAATATTTATATTTATCACCCTGCTTAAGCGATAATGAGCAATTTTTTCACCTTGTTAACGTATCTGCCTACCCTTTCATGCCAAGATCCTTGTCAAACATGCTTTAAAACAAATTCCAGGCATACATTTTTGTTTCTAACTATTCTGGCACATATCTCTAAAAATGAAAAAAAAAGGTCTTGCAAAACGTAATCATGACATTCTTTAGATTTCTAGTTTTAAAGACATGAGATACTCAGTCAATATGCATATTTTTCTAAATTCAGATTAAGATCCATATTTCACAGAAAAAAAGTATCTTACTCATTTTATGTATAATTTCTTTTTTTGTTTATTTTCTTTTGCTCCTTCAATTTATATATAAAAGGGAAACTGGCCATATTTTGTGCAGTTTCCCAAGGCCTAGATTGTGCTGACTGATTGCCTAATTCATCATTGCCTAACATTGCTGTGTTCATCATGTTATCCGAAAATTGGCTAAATCCATAAAACTGATCTTTATCTGTGAAGGGCTCTAGCAGGCCCAAGCGTGGCAAACACGGCACTGACAAGTTTTGCCTTTTACCCTTCTCCTTCTTGGCAAATTGTTAGATTACATTCCCAAAGCTAGCCACTGAGGTCTATCTCCTTATTCACGCACTGATTTATTCTTGAGACTGATCGCCAAGGTCCAACTATCAAAATGTCAAAGTCCAACAATCAAAATTCACTATTTTGACTATCCCAATTAAAATACCCTATCAGAATTTGCCAACACATCCCAGCTCATTCTAACACAGACCTCCCATTTTTCCTTCTTAAAATCAACACCTGCAAAGCTATTTGCTGAGTTTCTGCCTGATTCAGATTCAGGCACCTTATCTCCTTGCCTTGCTCAATAAAGAATCTCTTTACATTTGGTTTGTGCATAGTAATTGGTGTTTGAGTGTGATCTGTGCCTAACGGGGAGTCAAGAGTGGAGCTCCTTGCAGTAAGTTGGTCCCTTCAATCTGCATAACATTTGTCAGTAAACTCTTCTTGTATGCTTTAAGCAGAAGGCACATAACGTCTGCCTTGTCCTCTGTCATAGCAATGGAACCATACATTAGCTATCACTTATTCCTTTCATCAATATAAATGGAATTCCCCAAATTCATGTGTGGAAGCCCTCACCCCCCTTACCTCACAATGTACTATATTCGAAAAAAAGGGCATTTAAGGACACAGTTCTTATTCAATTAGGTCACGTGGGTTGGTCAATAAACAATCAGACAGTATGCTTATTGAAAGAAGAGATGATGTCATGCATAGTTACCACTCTGGCAAAGAAAGGTGCCATGGGGATATAGAGAAAGAGTAGCCAAGGGGAGAGTCCTTAGGGACTAAATGACTGGTGGCACATTGGTGTTCGGCTGTCATCCTTCAAAGTGTCAGAAAACAGACATCTGTTGGCCCATTTACCCAGACTGTGCTCTTTGGTTTAGTCACCTTCACAAACTAACACAGCTCGTCACATCAGAAATGCTGTTTTGTTGTTTTAGATGGAGTGTCATGTAGCCCAGGCAGCCTACAAGATGCCTCTAACCTTTTGCCCTGTCTGCAGGTCCCACGGAGAAATGTTACTAGTCTAACTTCTATCCTTTCTTCTTTGTTTGCAAGCTGTACTATTTCAATAAAGGAAAAGATTTCCATCGTTATTTGCTTAACTGTAGTTTAATTTTTTTCATACCAAAAGACAAAGAATCATCTTTTATATATATTATATCTGCAATCCTCAAGTGATAGTATATACTTGGTGTTTAAACATGAGAGAATAGCAAGTGTTCCGACTGCCTTTAAAATTGACCCGGGAAAACTAAGGAAAAATCGATTCCAGAAACCTCCAGAATGTTGCTGTGGAAATTCTGGTCATGGTGTCACCTGCCTATAAGTCCAGCTCTCAGGAGGCTAAAACTGCAGATTGCTGTAAGTGTGAGAAGCAGGAGGCCTTCCTTCTTAGAATAGTGAAATCTTGTCAACAAAACTATCAAGGAGACTGTGTTAATGGGTCAGGACTGGAGTGTTCTTGCAGCCTAGGGAGAGGGAGAAGCCACCCCCCCCCAACTCCCACTTACTCCATTTCTCCCCTCCCCCCAGCTACTTGTTCTTCCTTTTGTTGATTTGGAAGGCCACTCTCTGGTGATTCCTGGGGAGATCCAAAGTGATTACTCACAATCCTGCTTAAAGCATGGGATGAGGAAGCCCAGGCACAGTGGTGCTGGACAATACTGTCCTGCTTAGCAAAAGAAAGGGATTTGGCAGACACCGGGTTGAGTAGCTCTGTGCCTTTAGGTCCTCATCTTTCCCCTTTCCAGAGACCTAAGCTAGAGGATTGCCACCTTCCTGCACTCCTGTTCTGACTGCTATTTCTTTCTTAAGGATTTTAGCAATTTACTTCTGACTCAGGACACAGAACAGGAGTGGAATTTTGTGGTGCATGGAGTTTTTTTTTTTACAGACTTCTGCATCCTAGAGTCTAAAAAGAATACAGACTAAATGATTACTCCATGTGCATTCTGAGATGGTATATTCTCATGTTGGTATGACCCTGGGGGCCAAAAGAAATACAGCTGGGACTTTAGATAAAAAACAAAGATCTGAAAAAACATGCTAGCAAAAGATGGAAGGGTCCCACATGGTAACCTAGCTAGGAAATTACCTTTCCAGTTTTAGATTGTGAGCAGAAGGCATGAGATGGGTGGGTCACAGTTGAGCTGCTCTATTTCCCTAGGGACTTGGAGTCTACACTGGCTTTATGTCGCTAAGACCCATTGCCCACACAGCCATAGCAAGACCAGATAACCTGCACAGGCACAAGCCTGTGATGCATTGTGGGAGAGGAACTCAGCTGAAGGAATTTACACCTTTTATAATGGACAATAACCTACTTGCCCTTAGTTTATGAAGGAGACTGCACCTTAATTCTGACTTTAATGATGGAGACAGACATTGTTTCCATATTCCAAGACATTCATTATGTAAATGTTTTTGAAAAGATAGTTTTAAATAAAGGCAATTGTTACTAGTGCTCAAAAGACAGCCCAGGCCATTAAGTAATTTGTAGATGATAGTAAGGATTTAACCAGAACAAAAATGATAAAAAGTCATGAGAGATAATTTAGAAGATAAGAAAGCTATTAAGTTATTATATGAAAGAATGAAAAGTATTCAAAAGTAGAAGTATTATATAGTACACAGTGTGTGGGTAGTATGTGTACATGCGTGATGTGTTATGTGTGTGTATACGGTGCATATAATGTGTGTCTGTGGTATATTCATGTAGTGTGTTTGTGTGTGGAGGATGTATATATATATACTGTATGGTATGTATGGTATGGTGTGTGTAATATGTATGTGTGTCATAAGGTATGTGGTGCATGTATGTGGTATGTTTATGATATGTGTAGTTTATGTTTATATGTGGCCTGTGTAATGTGTGTGATGTATGTGCTGTGGTAAATGTGTGTGGTATATTTGCTTGTGTGTTATGTTTATGGTATGTCTATATGTGGTATATGTGATTATGTGATGTATGCATGTGGAATGCATGCATGGGGTATGTGTGGGGTATGTGGGATGTTGGTGCATGTGTTTGATATATGTACATGCCATGTGTGTATGTATGTATGTGAGTGTGTCTGTGTGTATGCTCTGTGTGCAGATTCTAGTTTTCTACATGATTGCCTGCCCCCTGTATGGTATATGTCACTTGGGACTTCATCAGGCTTGAAGATAGAATGAAAAGTAAATTAGCATCTAGATAGTTTGTGGTGTCATGCTGAAGCTATAATTACCTATGAGAATTTTAACTAGAATGAATATTTCCTTTCAGGCTCTTCTTAGTGGCAGGCTTGGCTTATGAAATATATTCTGTGTCTACTTTATAATATGCTACAAATGATGCTTTTCTGAGCTTAGTGGAGAGCTCTGAACATGTTTAGATAAAAACCACAACTGCTAGTCAATTGTGCAGTCAATAAAATGTACTGATGAGTTGTAACTGATGAGAAAGAAACTCACGAAATTATTGAAAAATGAAACTAAAGAAGAACAAGATTGGCATTTTGGGTGAGCATTAACTCCCTATACATTTTTCATATTCCACACAATTATTAATTCATCTCACAAACAGTCACAATATGCTTTTATTTAGCCGTTTATTCTGAAGCAGAGTGAAGCTAGCAGTTTCTGATTAGAGCATTCTCCAGGATGGACAAGGACAGGGATACATTTAAAGTGAGCTGTGTGAGGTGCTCCAAACGAATCCTGAGTGTCAAAATCCTGATTGTCAAGATCTTAGGTGGCAGAGTTGGTGACATGGCTCAGTGATAAGGGTACTTGTCACCAAACCTGATTATCTAAAGATTGCTAGAATCGCAACGAGTGGTCCTCTAATTTCCATGGTGCTGTGATACATTCACGTGTACGTGCACACACGCGTGCCCGCACACACACCCACATCCACCCACCCACAGAAGCTATCAGATGGTCAAATTGAAGTAATTGGTTAGAAAATACTAATGGAATAAGTATTGATCTGATGACACTCGCACCTGATAATTCAGGAAAAGCACAGTTCCTTAATGTACCACTTACTAAGCCTAGCCAATTATTTCTTCATAACTGAATGATAACATGAAATGCTATTCATTTTGAAATGAGGACAGTGTGTGGTGCATCCTTGCTGTTACTGTGTACTCACATATGGTCATCATTGTCATGGTTTGACTCTGAAATGGTCACATGGTTTAATCATAGCTGACACTCTGAGTGGAACCTGAATCTGAAGAGCTAAAGTGACACATCATTGATCCCCCAAGGCACAAAGAAAGCACACACTAAGAATGTGATCACTTAAAATGAGTGCTTTCTTCATCTACATGACAACATCTGTTGGAGTTACAATGACCTAACTTGACAGTGTAATCTACCTGTCTTAAGTATTTAAATAGGAATTGGTATATAACAGATGTATGATGGGTTTTAAATGACAAGTTGATATGAAAACAATAATTTACTGCTTAAGACAATACATAACTATATCAAATGCCTAATATGCATGTTGTAGCATACTTGGTACAGATAAAACTCTTTGAACCTCTAGTTCTTGTTTCAATAAATTTTACATCCATTTCCCTGTAAATACTTATATTACTTAAACCAATATAACTGACTACATATTCCAGCTGTTTCACAGAAAAATCACAGAACAATAAAAATCACAGAACAATCCCACCAAGAATGGCAAACAGGACCATGTGTATAGGGCAGTGGTATCAAGGATTAGTTCCTATGCATCCACAAAGATGCTAGGATTAATGAGATGAGCAAAGAGTCAATTATAGAAGACTCCATAGAAGACATTTCAGTAGAAAGAGAAAGTAGATCTGTATTGCATAGGTGTTCCAGCTTTGACCCTGAAGCACCATACCAGTGAGGCAGCTGGTAACTGCCATGCCTACTTAGGACCTGTCCCTGGGGCATGGCCGGGAAAGGAGCCTTTCAGACCCAAGATCCCGACATGCTGGCACTATTGGTTCCTCGTGATCCTGGATGCTGGATGGCAGACTGAATCAGCGTTCTCCAGAGAACCCCACTGGACTGCACCTCACCTCTCCCGGATCCTGTAACCAACCCCTCTATTGGCTATAAGTTACCCCAAAATAAACCTCCTTTTAACTACATGGAGTTGCCTTGTTAAATGCCCCATTATAGATCTCAACAACAATAACAACAAAAAGCTAGTTGTGATGGCTCGAACCTTTAATACCAGCACTCAGGAGCCTGAGGCAGGCAGATCTCTGAGTTTAAGGCCGGCCTAGTCTACAGAGAGAGTGCCTGGACAGCCAGGGCTACATAGAGAAACTGTGTCCTCCAAAACAAACAAACAAAAACAAACAAGAAATTTCTTCCATTGTTACAAAATCCCTAATATCTCTCTTAGTTGGAATTTATAGTTTCTTTTCTCTAGCAATGTGGTCATGGTGGGTTCAAGTCTGAAGCAGAGAACCAGACTTTGAATTCTAAGTTATCTTTAACACTTACTAAGACTTTTGAGTGTTCTCCTGAGCTCTATCTGAGGTTCCTTGACCACAACAGAGGAAGCATGGTCTTCCCTCCCTAAAGTATGGTTATGAGAAAGAGGTGTGTCAAAGTTTGAGTAGCATCTGCCTGTTGCCTGTTGCTTCTGCTTCTGCGTTTTGTCTGTGGTGTGCCTCCCAACCCTTAACTGTTGCTATTTTACTGTCTCAGGCTTGGTGTTAGGCACAAGAATCTGATCTTGAAAGATCAATCTTCTTTTTGGTGGGATTGATAGATATGAATACCCTGCCTAGGCATATAGGTTTTTAACATATTGGAACAGTTTTTAAGAAAGAGAGATAACAGACTCACTTAGCAATAAAAATGGCAGCTTTGCTGGCTCTCACCAGTACAACTGTATTTGGTACCCACTTGCTTTTGACTTCCCAGTTATTTAGGAGGGCAGGTTGTGGTCAAACATTGAATTAGTTCACATCAGATACTTCAATAACTTTGACAAACATGATTTTTCTTTTAATAGAGTAATATAATTTCGTATTCCATTTTTAGATTCCTAGCCTCAATGTAGTACCTGTTGGAAGACACAAATGCTTTCTGAACCATTAATTCAGTACTTCTTATCTTCTTAAAGGAGATTTCAACATTTTCCCTGCAGTTCTATATGTATTTTGCTTCACCATATTTATGATTATAAAACTATTTCAAGGAAATAGCATGGTTTAAATGTATGAGAAAGCTCAATTAATTTAGTTCATCTGAATGTTCAGAGCTTCTTGCAGAACTCCTAAAGCTGCACAAGCAGCTAGGAATACAAAGACAGACAATGCCCATTAAAGATCATGTGGAAGATGTGATCATGACAGAGAGGAGAACTCACACAGAGGAAACTAAGCATGATAACATGACACAGGTATAAAATTATATCCTGTGTATCAGGGACTGGAGAAAGGCATCCAGGAACTCCTCAGAACATAGAAGTATTTAACTTGCATTAACTTCTATGAAGACAATTTTAATGTATAACAGAGGGCACTAGCAAATGGATACAAACACTTCAAGGTACATTGGACACATGAATGGAGCACTTACAAGTGTGTGTGTGTGTGTGTGTGTGTGACATAGACCAGCAGTTTAGAAGAAATGTGTATGCCTGTAAAAAAAGAATCATCTTTATGTTTCTGAAAGCTGGACAGATTAGTAAGTAGAAAACCTAGTAAGATGTGTATTTTACAAATGTGTGTACCTGGTATTTGTGTAGAAGGTAAATGGTAACCTCAGATTGCCAAGAGAACATTGGGCAGAAGCTGCTAGCCCTAGCATCAAGTCTTTGAGTTTAAGAGAACATCTGCAAAAATTAGCACAAAGGACAGCATCTGAGGCCCTTCCAAGGAGCCAGACTCTGTGTCGAGTCTGAATGTGTCTTAAAGAAGACTCGTGCATGCTAATGCAGTGATTGAAAACTCCTTAACATTGCTGTAGGTTAAATCACAGCTAACAAAATACATCAAATCCTACTTCCAAGAATTCCTAGAGAGTTCTATTAGAAAAAAAAAACTCTGCTTATTCATTAGCCCTTTTATTTGTTTGGCTGTTGGATTTTTCATTTCTTTTTTTTTTAATTCCTCATATATTCTGTTAATCCCTTGTCAGATATATAGCTGGCGAAGATTTTTCTCCCATTCTGTAAGCTGTCTCATTATTCAATTAGCTATTTTCTTTTCTTTGTAGAGGCCTTTTGATTTCACGAGGTCCCATTTGTCAGCTGTTGGCAATATTTCTTGAGACACTGAGTACTATTCAGAAAACACCTACCTATATGTGTTTCTCAAAGATTTAAGCCCTACATTAAGGTCTTTGAAACAAAAGGTCTTAAAGATGGTGTGAGAGAGATGTGTAAGGGCAGAGTAATGGAGTATGGTGGAGAATAAGCTCCAGTACGTACTAGTCTGAAAAAGTCTCTATGTAACAGTGCACACAGATAATAAAAATGTAAAACAAACTTTTTTAAAAGAAAAAAATGGCGTTGCAGATATAATTAAATTGAGGATCCCAATGTGAGGGAGTTATCCCGTATAACTTGAATGTACCTAAAATCTATTGATAAAATTTCTTACAACAATGAGGCAGAAAGTAGATCTGACAGAAGAAAGGGCATGTGAGCATGGAGGTAGAGACTGGAGAGAAGCCATCACACATCAATGGATACTGATAACCACTGCAGGTGAAAAGAGCTAACATCAAACTTTCCTGAGAGCCTCAGACACAATGTATGCTAGGATGTCTTGAGGGAATTGTATACATCAAAAACTTCAGTTAATTTAGTTTATCAGGATGTTAGAAGCATCTTGCAAATGACCAGGAGCTGTGCATGCAACTGGGAAAACAAAGATAGTATTCATTAAAGACCACAAGTAAAGTATGATCGTGACAGAAAGGGAAACTCACACTGCCAAAACTAGGCATGATAAAATGACACAGGGGTACCGTTATATATAAAAAACAGGATATATACCTGATTTCCAACTCCCAGCCTTTAGGAATGTGAGAGATTTAAGTATGTAACTTGTTAAACCAGCCAGTGTTAATCATGTTTAGTACCTTCTGCACAGTCCCAAAGGATGCAAACACTCAGCAGTCAGTAAATAGATATCAGATTAACAGAACCACTGCTCCCTCAATGGAAGCAACTTTTTTTCCAATGTTATTAGAACTTTTTCATCTTGCTCAGGAAGAATAGAAACCTTCAAATATTTACAAGCTATCTCCATCCCTTTGCATGCTTTACTTCCAGCATGCTTGACACACCCCCCCTTCTTTTTTAACACTTTCGACCTTTTCATTTTTTTTTCTCTAACTGAATATCTAGTTTATTGGGATCTAGCTGGGGTCTTAATAGTATTAAAACATCAGTTGTGAAATGTTTATTGCTTTGTGCTGTGGTTAGTATTATTTATCAATCCAGAGTCATTGAGGAGACAAATGTCTGAGTATTACATGTGAGGGACTTTGTTAATTCAGTTGGAGTAAGAAGATTCACTCTAACAGTGGGGAGGGACATTCCCAGAGTCGGGTCCTAAATTACATGAAAAGGAAGATGCTCACTGAGCACTAGCATTCATCTCCTTCTGCTTCCTGATTATGATGCCATGTGACCATTGGCCTCAGCCTCCTTCAGCCTTGACTTCTTGCCAAGATGGATTGTTCTCAAAACTGTGCCCAAATAAACCCTTCTTTCTATAACTTGTTTCCTCAGTATTCTTTACAGAAACAGAAAATATACTAAGACAACATATTTAACTATATTTTATCTGAAAGTATGAAAACAGATACTTAAAAAAGTAAATTTCACTGGCCAGTGGTGGCACACGCCTTTAATCCCAGCACTCTGGAGGCAGAGGCAGGCAGTTCTCTGAGTTCGAAGCCAGAATGATTTACAGAGTGAGTTCCAGGATAGCCAGAGCTACACAGAAGAACCATGTCTTGAAAAACGAACAAATCAACAAACATAAAAGTAAGTAAATTTTCTGCTATGTATAATCTTACCACATCATTGTAATTACTTCTCCTTCCATGATATTTTCCTACCCCTTAGTCCTCTTCTGGCTGGTAGTTTCTAGAAACTGGCAGTTTTCTGGTTACATTCCCAATTTCTGTTAACACTCATGAACCTAACTGTATTGTCTAGCTAAGAATTCTGTATCATTTTATACTTTTGGCAAACTGGTTTGGAAGGCACTCCTGACTCATTGAGGCAATCCCTGGTTAACTGTTTTCTTACTCATTCTGAGAAACTGTTCCAAGTTCTCAAAGTACTGGCATGGGCATCTTGCATGTGTGTTGAAAAGATGATCTCCTCAGATCAAATCAAATTATTTCCTGTTTCTTTCTCTGAAACAAGTTCCCATCTTCAACACTTAGAAGAAGACAGGACAGAGTAGTCCAGAAAAACTCAAATATACTTGAATTTCTTTGTGGTTCTACTGATCCAGTCTAATAGTGGGGCACAGTAATTACTCTAAATGTGCATCTTCATCACTATAGACTTTTTTTTTTCTAAAAGCATTAGGAGTTTATAGTCATACTACCCTGAATATATTTGACCCTGTTATATTGGTACAAGCAAGGTGAAAATATACTTTGAGTCTCCCTATATGATACATTACCTCTTATGCCTAATTTTAAACTATAAATGTGTTTCATGGCCTGGAAAAGACAGATGCACAAGCCATCTTAATAATACATATAGAAGTTAAAAATTATCTTTATTGCTATCCAAAGCTTCTGCCTTGTCCTTCCCACTACTGGCTGTCTTTGCCATGTGTCTCTGTGTACATGTATTCAGAGACTACTGTCAAAAGCATGATATACAGCAAAGTTGTGAAAGGAGAGAGGACTGGATGATAGTCAGTTTTTAAAGACTTTTTTACTGAATGGTAAAAGGTCAAAACAAAGTGGAATACAGAAATAATTCCTCTCCCATAGTTAGAACAATTAAGCTTAGTAAATCTCAATCAAAAAATCCTCTATATGGAGTGTCTAGTGTCTACTACAAATAGTAAATTTAATGAAATACTAAACATACCAATTTAATTTTTTTTGTTTGTTTTTTGTTTTTCAAGACAGGGTTTCTCTGAGTAGCTTTGTGCCTTTCCTGGATCTCACTGTGTAGACCAGGCTGGTCTCGAACTCACAACAGATCCGGCTGGCTCTGCCTCCCAAATACTGGGATTAAAGGCATGTGCCACCACCACCCGGCCTCCAATTTGATTTTTATCTCTAGAACTAAGAAAAAATAATCTGATCTTGGATCTGATGTGGACTACAGGGAAAGCTAAAGATGCTGTTCTTTCCTCAACTGTTGACTAGAAGGAAGAGAATTCTCTGTAGTTTACATAAACCAAATTGCCTCCACCACCCTGCTGTCCTAAAAGGAGCGAAATTCTGGAGGTGGGTAGTCCAGACCTGCATTCCTGAGTTCACTGATGGAAGCATTAAAATAAGCTAATGATGCCTTCAGAGAGGGCAAATTGAGGTGCAATATGAGGAGAGGACTGATAGAGAATATAGGCTGAAAGGACAGGAAAGACAGGAAAGATGAAGGAAGGAAAAAGAAAAGAACACCTAAGGCACCAGAAGCAGGAAAGAATGTAAAGGACAAGGGGGTTACTGAAGTAGTTACACAAATAAGTTTTAAAACTCTCAGGATGCCAATGAAAGACCTATAAAGGAAAATAATGAGAGACATGGTCTAAAAAGAAATGCAATGTAAGACTTTTAGATATTCTAGAAGAAACTAGGTCAATAAAAACAGATTTAATATTTAAATACTGGGAGAAAATTTTTGCAAGCCAAAAAAGCATACAAACACAAAAGGCCAAGTCACAGGCAGAATAAAAAAAGCCCATTATCCAAACTAGAAATTTTAATTCTCAATTCCTAAAACTTTTCCTTAAAAATACATCTAAATATATGTTTATTTATGTTAAACATATTATATATAACATAAAATATATATTATATACATAAATATATTATAAATATATAATATATACTTTATCTTTAGATTTAGAAAATTCTAAAATATCAAATTGTTATTTATGACAAAGGCTAATGAGAAAACATTTTCCAATTTCAACAAATAAATACTTTCTTTCCTTCTCTTTCTTTGCCAACTGAACTGAACTGAGATAAATATGAAACAAATCAAAATTAAAATCCCAAGAATAGAAAATAATGAAGAGTAAAAGTATGATATGGGAATTACATGTATGAAGTCAGATCCTATAATTATTACTGGTATTCCTGCAACATGGAAGTGTAAGAAGAGTTCTTGAAAGATAATACTTTGATGCTTTTATCAAATATACATAGATATATAAGCAAAATATAAATTAATATTTTCCTCTAAAAATTGTTTTGGCATTGAGAAAATACAGAAGAAATGAAATTGAAACTAGCGTTTTGATACTGTTTTTGCTGAAAAGCCTCAACTCATTCCTTGGGCCCACAGGGTTATTAAACACAGGATGCAAGCCTGACCACTCTGCTTCCATCTGAGTCTGTCTTCTTTCTCTTAGGTCATCTGCCTACCTCTGCACAAATCATGTTAATCACTAAAGGAGTAGCTTCTAACACATCTCATTTCCCTCCAAGGCTAAAGACAAAAGGATAGGTCATTTTCCTAACCCTTCATTTACCTTGGATGCCAGGAACAGCAGAACCTCACAGGAAAGGCGTCTCCTCCTCAAGAGAGTATGAGGCTACAACCTAGGGCAGTGGTGTTCATCTCAAGAGAACCAGACCTCTCTCATTATCAGTGACAGCATCAAGGGCTTCTTTGAACCACTTGAAGAGTGAGAACTGATACCTTGCCCAAGATTGCTTAAGCATGCAGCATATGCTCAATTCCTTTTTTAATTAAGCCAAATCTCATTGAAAATACCTAGATGTTGGATGTGGATCCTAACACCATCATTTGTCCTTTTTCCGAATGTAGCCATGTTGGTTAAATCTTTCTGATTTTCACTATTACTTTTCTCTTAATTATGCTGGGAATTTGTGGAAGAACCAGGCTAATGGGGCTACTGGAGCACAGTCTATTGCCCTAAAATCTCTAGTTACAAAATAGCATCTTAATTTCCATGCATGAAGGGAGATAAGAAATCATTATTTTATTATTGACTTTTGTAATTAAAGTATATTCATTTAAGTATATATTTAAAAAGCTAACATGCATTTGCTAAATTAAAAACAGAATCAGATCTTCTAAATGAGAAAGAGGGTAAGTACATATGATTCAAAAATAAGATCCCAAGGATACAAACACACATGGACAAAAACCACAAAATAGAACTAAGGAGAACTGGAAAACACAGTGCCAATAGAACTGTTATTTTCCGAATTAGACTTCTGAGGATGTAGAAAGCTGGAGAGGGCGTTACTCCCTTGATAAAAATTTAAAAGCTTGATAGTCTACAAAACAATATCTACTGTTAACCTTACCAGAGAGCTAAGATTTCAAGACATCCTTCCAGTGATACAGCAGAAGTAAAAGTCTATTAGAAGAAAACTGTTTCCTCCTGACCTAGAGGATAAAATCTGTAGCCTGGGTGGAGACCTAACATTCCCAATGGGCAGGGTCATGACTTAGCTAAAAATCACTCTCTGGAGGGAGAGACCACCCATAGGGAGGCAGGTTCACTTTAAGTCATGCTAAAGAGGTAGGAGGAATAATTAATCCTTGAATTACACTTTTCCTTTGGAATTCCTATACTGGGTGCAGCCCCTACAAGTTGCCATGAGGTTGGTTGGGTCTGTCCATCAACCTTCTTCTTCTTCTTTTTTTTTTTTTTTTTTTTTTTTCTGACTTTTGAATGTAGGCCAGAATGAAAGTATACTTGTTCTGGTACTTGGTGCATTCTTACTCTTCCTTTAAAGAATGTGGAGTAAGGATGTTCTCTTGAGAAAACTCAAATGAGACACAGCTGCTATTGGGGAACTGACCCTTTCATGTAGTCTTGGTCTCTTTAATAAAATAATTTACAAGTGGAATAAAAGGAAGCTCAAAGACCATCTCATTAGAATTTAAGAGAAAAACAACAGAACAGGCAAACCATAGTTTTTAGCAGCAACTGGGAGAAGAAAAGTGGGCATAAGGAAGACAGGAGAAGGTGGGATACTAACAATCTGAAAGGGGAGATAGGAAGAGGGGAAGCCCCATAGGGTGGGAGAGGGAACCAAATACAGAGGAAGATGGGAGATAGGTGAAATAATGACATAGATAGTTGAAAAGCCACAAGAATTTATACTATTAATTATTTATAAAACACACATGCACAACTGTAACACGAAATTCAGTGTATAAATATACATATATAATGTTAGTGAACATTTCTCATAAGGGCTGATGGTATTCCTTCCAAGAGCCAAAGACCACCTAAAAAAACAACAACAAACAAACAAACAGACAGGCAGGAGAAGCCCTCTTTTGAGTTGTTGGTCTGTTGGCCAAGCTGTCTAAGAGACTTCCAAAACATACAGTCTATTGTTACTTCCCAGAGATGGAAGGTAAGTCCTGAAGATACAATGCACTTTAGAAACAGAGCCCAGGCGTTCCTGAGCTGGAACGGATATGAATGCCTCCTCCCTGAGGACTAACTCTCATGTTACCAGAAGGTACCATGAAAGCTTCCAAAGGAGGGAGGCAATCAACAGTCCTACCCAGTTATGACTCCTATGAATCACATCCGTGACTAGCATGGCAGGATGACCCTGCAGTTGCAGTAGTGGCACACATACCTTGGTCATAACCAATGGCTCTCTAATGCCACTCAAAAATACTAGAAACCTAGATAACCAATCAGTGAGAGTGAAATCATGGTTGTTAGAAAAGAATCTACAACCACTAATTTTACTAAACCAGCACAATCCTTAAATAAGAAGAGGCTCTCGCCAGGGAAGAGCATAGCCCTTTGTTGTCCAGTGTCAAATGGTCAGCCCTGGAAACATACGTACAGGTAACATTACATGAACTCGGCAAGCTATATCTAGAAATATATTTGTATATACATGCTTATATACACATATGTATATATATATATATATGCACATGCACATTGCAGTAACAACTAGTGAAAAAAGAGGTTATGGGTTATGAATTTGAAGAAGAGCAGGGAGGGGTGTATGAGAGAGGGTTTGGAAGTAGAAAAGGGAAGTGAAAAATGGTGTAATTAAAATACAGTCTCAAGATAAAACAACAATAAAAAGGAAAGTATAACCTCTGAAGTTAAGGTTCAAGAAAACAGGCAGGTTCAGCAGTAGAGGTGGGCAAGCAGCTGCATGGTGTTGTGGTGGTGTGTCCAGAAAAAGAATGGGACTATCCAGAGGGTCATGGAAGGGGACAGTGTGTTAACAAAGAATAGGACTGGGGTAATAAGCTGAGGGGAGGAACTCAAAGACCTCATCCTTCCTGAGATTTTTCCATCTGCATGACACCCCTGGGCATTTCTTGGCACACGCTTTGCCCTGTTCATTAGATGAAACCCGGGTGAAAAAGAGCTTCCAGGCTTTCTGTGAGAACCGGCCTCTTTCATGTATTAATCTTGATGTCTTACTCTGAAGTCCCTACCTCCTGTCTCAGCGGCTCCAGAGACAGTTTGCACTCGGTTTTGCTGGGTCTTTTTATCCTCCATCATGTGCTTACAAGAAAGATGAGAGGCAAATTGGGCACAGGGGTGCATGCGTGTAATCATAGCACTTGGCAGGCTAAGTAGGAAGAACTGCGACTTCTAAGCTACCCTGACTAGATGAAGAGATCCTGTAATATTAAAAGGGGGGAGAGGGTGGAAGAGGGAAAGGAAGGATGAACAAGAAGAGGTAGAGTATAAGACCAAAGAAAGTGTCTGCAAGCCATGCAGGCCTAGCCACCGGGCAACTTCTGCCAAGGGAAGGCCAAGACCTCAGCCAGCTCTTTTGTCCTTACCTTTCTGAAGGTACTTAAGCTACTGAGGAAGGAGGGGGGGGGGGATGCCTGCAAGCCTGCTGTGAAAAATTCATAGAAATGAGACAAAGGAGTAAACAGTTCTACTATTCCAGAAAGGGTAGCTGTTTCTTAGTAATATTTAAGACAAATTGTGACTGGCATGAGGTTAAACTTGAGGAAGCCATGCTCTCAATCCAGGCGTGTTGTGGAGTGAAGTATTTTTTTAACTATGTAAAGATGTATTGCTGTTTCACCTCACCTGCCTAAGGCACCTACCTGATTTGTTTAATAAAAAGCTGAATGGCCAAAAGATAGGCAGGGGAGGGACAAGTGGGGCTGGTGGGCAGAGAGAGAATGAGGGAGGAAGAAAGAGAGATGCCAGGCGCCAGTCAGCTAGACACAGAGGAAGCAGGGAAGTAGGACATACAGAATGAAAGAAAGGTGAAAAGCCCTGAGGCAAAACATAGATGAAGAGAAATAGGTTAATTTAAGTTTAAAATCGCTAGCCAGCAAAAAACCTAACCTAAGGCCGAACATTCATAACTAAATAATAAGTTTTCATGTCATGATTTGGGAGCTAGTGGCCCGAAAAATCCTGCTACACAGGAAGACAATGTTTACTGAAGCCTAAGAAAGGTCCCCACATCATTCCCATTAGCTACTACCATGTGCTTACAAGAAAGATGAGAGGCAAATTGGGCACAGGGGTGCATGCGTGTAATCATAGAACTTGGCAGGCTCTACTTCCAAGAGTCTTTCATATATTGAGGGAGTCATCAGCATGGTGGCCCAGTGAAGGAGGCTTAGAGGAAACCTGGCTTATAGAGAGAGAGAAAGAAATGCGTAGTGTTGACCAGCTCCACACTCGGCATACTATTTCATTCTTATGAAATGAGCAGCATCCAAGTCTCACTGAAAGTTACCTCTCAACTAGATAGTCTATAGAAGATGATCAAGCCCAATTACATTTGTATGAAAGAACATGAAATATCATTTTGATATAAATTTGATGAAAAGAGCTTATTAACACTATAATAGCAAAAATTATCAATCGAAAGACTAATAGGTTCATTACATTAATAATTCAAAAGTCTGTGGTGCTGTAAAAAGAAACAGGAAAAATTTAAAGAAAAATCAGGAATGGTTTCAACACATACAGCAAATACAATAGATTTATATTTTTATCATAAAGTAGTAAGAATATACTGAAAACAACCAAATCAATAATTTACTAGGACAGAATACTCAAAGACATGAAAAGCAATTTTGGAAGCCTACAAGATAAAGTTAAAGGAATCTGCCACCAAAGTGTGAGTCCTGAGTTCAAGTCCTGGGACCCATATAGTGAAAATAAACCCACTCCAACAGGCTATCTCTATTCTGCCCTCCACATGTGTGCTTTGGTACCCATGTACCTCCTACTCATCTCCATACACAAATAAATAAAATGTAAAAGAAATTAAAGGATAGCTAATATGCACTTTTACTTATTTAGACTGCTAAAATTAAAAAGAAGTTAGAATTATTTAGAAACTGTCTTAGTTAGGGTTTCTAGTGCTTTGACAAAATACCATGACCAAAAAGCAAGTTGGGGAGGAAAGGGTTTATTTGGCTTACACTTCCACATTGCTGTTCATCCCTGAAAGGAAGTCAGGACAGGAACTCAAACAAGGCAGGATTCTGGAGGCAGGGGTTGATGCAGAGGACACAGAGGAGTGCTGCTTACTGGCTTGCTTCCCCTGGCTGCCTCCAGCCTGCTTTCTTACAGAACTCATGACCACCAGCCCAAGGATGAAACAACCTACCATGGGTTGCACTCTCCCCAATTGATCACTAATTGACTCACGGTGGCATTTCCTCAACTGAGGCTTCTTTCTCTCTGATGACTCTAGCTTGTGTCAAATTGATGCAAAACCAGCCATTGCAGAAGGATAATATGAAGTGAGAAGAGATAGTTTCATATTTTTTTTTTGTCTACTGGAAAGTCAGTTATTATATTACTACAAGTGCCTGGGAAAATAATCACCCGATACCAAAATCGTCAAGCATAATGAACATTTAATCCAAATATCATGTATGTAAGAATGTATCTATATAATGACCACATCAAATATGAATAGTATTTCATTATTTTTATGAACAGAAATATTAGAACTGACTTTAGGACCTTAGAATTAGAGTGTCAAATAAAATAAGGGGTTTTCCTTAGAACGAAATTGGCCTTCTTTTGAAGTAAAAAGCTATACCAAAAAAAAAAAAAAAACCCTCACTTTATTAGGAAAAAGAAAAGCTAATAAAATGCTGTCAAGTATAAAATACACAACTGTAAAGTAAACAAATAATGTCAGTGACTGATTATTGAAAAATATGAACAAAGCAGACATGTATCAAAGCTTTAGAAATGGAATTTCAGTTTTTTTTCTGTTTTTCCCACTTCTTCCCAGTTATATAGATGTTTTTAATACAATGTAATTATAGGCTATTTTTCTCATCATTAATATGATTTATAATATGTAAAAGTATGAGACAGCCACATGTTACACAATGGTTAAATTATCCCCTAAAGTGCTTTTGTGAGTGGGAGAGGTAGAATAAATGAGCTCGGATTCAATTTAATAATTTAAGGAAAAGGACTATAAAAATGTTCCCCCAAAGAAACTAGCAATAATAAAAGTAGAGATTTACAAATTAGTTGTTTGTAAAGTAGGAAAAAAATTATTAAAACCGAAGTTTGTCCTTTGAGAAAACATGTGCCCATAAAAAGAGCCAAAATAACAAGAGGAGGACATAAAATCTTACCCTAAAATGTAGCCTGAGAACTGAGTCCAGGCATAGATTTCTCCATATTCTACAAATAATATTGAGAAGTTAATACTTGATAAGAATGGCAGAAAGACAACATTCATGTCGACCTGAAGTGACAGAATAGCCAGCTGACAAGAGGGCCTCCACAAACACATGCCGCACCAAGGATGAAAGACGAGGCCATTGTCGCACTTCAAATGAGGCGCTTTCGTCTTACAATTTCATGTGATTTTCAAATACTTAGGTTGAGATCTCTTTTCACGTCTGCTTTAAAAAACCTAACAACTAGGAAGGGAGCCTTCTTCCAGGAAAGAAAAGTTTTTCTGATAGCAGTGGTTGGCTGATGGAGACAGCAGTGGGATTCCAGAGGAGGGAAAAAATTGAAGTGTGGGCAGGAGCCAATGGGTGCGAAGGCTGACCTGCCAGGTGGAGGGATGATCTCCAGTGGCATTGCCGATGGTGTGCTGGAATTCACGGTGATGAGCACACCCACCAGCATGCACTGACGTGCGGTACAGCTGTTGCTTCCTTATAAGCACGCTCTGTGGCCGCCCTCTGGAGACTGCCATCCTGTTGCTGGTAGCTGTCATTTAGCCCATTTGGACCTAGCAAGTTCTGAATTGAAGAGGGTGTGTTTTTATTTATAACATACTTATTTTAAATTATATATATGTATGAGAGGCCAGAGACAGATCTCCCCTGGAGCCGGAGTTATGAGCTACCTGATGTGGGAGCTGGGAACCATAGATCCTTTGGGAAAGCAGCAAGCAATCTTAACCACTGAACCATTTCTCCAATTCCAATATGTCATTTTTTTAAGATGGGAATCTCTTTGCTGATACTGATGAGGGTTTACAGATCCTTCTTTCTCTTTTTTAAACTCATTTTTAATTTTTGAGATTATAATATAAACAATATTTCTTTTTCAATTTCGTTCCTCCAGGCCCTTCCATATGTTCTTCCTACTCTCCTTCAAATCCATGGCCTCTTCTCTCACTAATTGTTATTGGAAACACACACACACACACATAAGCGATTTAGTCTATATAATGTTACTTGTATGTATGTTTTCACAGCTGGTCAACTGGAACAATTCTGTCTTTTTCTGAAACTGTCAAGTTGCAAGCAAGAAGTTATTCAGCCTATGAAGTAAAGATGTCTACACGTCCCTTTAGCTCTCCTCAGTTTAGAAGTAGAGTAGATTTCAGTCCATGAGCCATAGATGGCCCTCTTAACTAAGAGAATGAAGCTGAAAGGAGGCTGAGGCTATTTTTCTAGTACAATCTTAGAGGAGATGAGTATTTTCCAGTCCTTCTTTTTGGACCTCTACCTCTTGGGCTTTGACCCATAGCAATTCCACTGCTGTGGTATGAGACCCTAGGTAGATAACTTGCAGGCTGCTCAGGACAAAGCCTCACTGAGCCCTCAGGCAATGTTCAGCATAAGCTGCTAGTCACAGAACTGAGCCATGTTGTACAATTAGCCCAGTAAAGAAGACAGCAGCCCCAATGACATGGATATCATCTAGAATGGAAAACCTCATGTACTGACCTCGCACAACCCATAGGGCCATGTAATTGAAGCATGGGGCAGTTGCCTTGCAACGCTGGGTGTAGAGATTCTTTGCTACGTGGTGAGATGTAAAGGAAGCAGTCTGCACCCATGGTGGGGAGACTGATGAGAAGAGGCAGAGGCTGCCTGCCTCACAGCATTTTGAAAAAGAAAGAGACCTTTATGTGGTACACCACTGAGATGTCTAGGTGCTGTTAAGAATAGAATAACCTTGTTTACTGTGATTGAGAAATGAAGGTTATAGAGGGAGGAAAACAGAGCTTTTATGATGAAAAGAGCAATCTCTACCTGATACACCCAGGAGTGTATCAAACGGCTGATAGTGGCCAGAAGATAATGGGCTTAGTCACTCTGTCTGCAGTGAAAATCTGTGAATCTACAGATATTCTCTGTAGACTTGCCCACTTCTCTTTCTACCCATCCATCCACAAAATCCACCCTTGGATAGGAGGTGGCCTGAACTTTATACATATTAAGTCTTCAGAAATATTTGAGGTTTGAGCAATTAATCACTATTGTAATTGCACACAAGAATTATGAGATTCTTAATGTACAGTCTTCATCCCCAGGGGATACTCAACCTTTTATTTCACAAATTTTTCTTTTGCAGCATTTTCCCCTTAATTTTTGTTTCACTTTCTTCTTTACATCATTCCTATCATCACATAGAGTCTATCAACATGATGTAGTCTTTGTGGTCAGTTCAAGGTCTCAATAGCACAAGATTCTTTAACAAATTAGCATACATAATACTATGAACAAATTATGAACACTAAGCCAGAACTAGAATTCCAAGGTCAACAAGAACAAGATGTCAAATAGCCTCATTTGAAAGAACAGTGTCCCTGGGAAAGTGGAGGTTGAGGTGGGAGGTCCTCATAAATATGTAATGTTTATTTCTGTTCTCTACAAACATGGGATAAGTATAAATCTGGTAGAATTGATGCAAGGAGGAAGTATGTTGGTAATCACAGACTACATTATAGAGATTGGCACATAATCCTATTTTTAAATAACAGGAATATATCAGCTTTGGTTCAGTGTCTTCAATGTCAGTTTCAAGACCCCATAACAGTACAGGCTATAAGCATATGGCACATACTCACACTTGGGGCTCGTTTTCATCCTAGAGAGAAATGTACCTTCTTTTTCTGTCTAAAGAGGGAGTAAAATAATGTTGCTTGCTGTCTCTTGGTCATCTGTCATCCTCAACTCCAAAAAGCAGGGCTTCCTCTTGCTGTCCTTTGTGACATTGTAAAAAGTATCCTTAGAATTTTTCTCAATCCCATGTTGCTTCAGTCACTGGCACTTTTGTTAGGCTTCTAAATTATACTTGACCCTCATTCTTATGTGCATGTTGTGACTTCCATCACTTTGTGTGCTTTTGTTGTTACCAGAAAGCTCCTTGGAGACACGTACCAATCTCTCCAGATTTCCTAACACTTTCTTCTTCAGTGGCACCATCTGTGACTGTGTGGTCCCAGTCCAATTTTGACAGCTCCCCCTTCTTTAACTGCATTTTTGCCTTATCAACATTTCAACTCCTAATGATATTTTCTGTAAGCTTTCTGACATGGACACCTGACATGACATATAACATCTTGCAGTTTCCAATTCTGCTTCTTTTCCTGGCTTCAGATGACATGCTAGATTCTTTTTCCAGAAGTCTTGGTATTTTTCCTTCTTTAACAAGTTCCTCTGCGTCAGCAGTGTTAACTCTAGGGACAGTTCCCCTTGTTAAGTTTAGAATTGATCAAAAATAGTTTCCACAGAATGTTCTTGTGAATGAATAGTGGAAGATGACTCTAAACCAGTTTCATAAGGAGATTTGATTGGCTTCAGGTCACCTGCTCCTGAAGCATTGTGTCACGGGGACATTCACACTTTCATGATGTCTCACTACAGCTTTCACAACTTGGGTTATCCCTGCCTTCTTGACTGTTTCGTTGATGTTACTATGAACACACAGGTGCTATCAAAGCAGGGGACTGTGTCTCAGGATACAAGACTAAAATTAAATGAGGTAGCAAAGCTTGAAGGGAACCACCTCTCATCTTCCTGTGTAGATGGAGTATTTAAATAATAGCAACAGATGACACAACAAAATTGTCTTGTCCTTTTAGGAATATATCTTCTTTGCTTCATTTTTCTGAGTTTTGTGTGGGGCCAACATTCTGCTGCCTGTAGCTCAAATATTGCAAAAGTGAAATTGAATGCATCAGGCCATAAAGCTAGCTGTCATTTGTTATTAAGATCATGCAGCAGGCAGGGGAGTGCAGAGCTCTGTGTCTGCCTGTCTGGTGTATATTCCTGCTGCACTACATGCTCTTTTCAAGAATCTGTAAAATCTAGGGACTTATCTCCATGTTAAGTTTAGAATTGGTCAAAATAGCTTCTACAGAATACTCTTATGAGCATTCCACATAACATCTATCTGACTAACCTTGCTTATCCATAAACGAAGACATGTATTGCCTCATAGGATTGCTATGATGATTCAATAAATAGTGCACATATGTGAAAGATCATGCCTGACATATAATGAGAGTTGTCATTACCACCTGATATACATTCCTGGCTTGCAAAGAAGGTATCAGCAAGAGAATGGCTACATACTTCAAATCCAGGGACTAAGTCCTCCCTGAATAATGCTGATTATTAGCTTTATGGACTTTGAGTTCATTTTTGAGCCTCAGTTTTCTGTAAAATTGCTATGAGAGTTCCTAAATCATAGGATTAATGTGAGAGTTACAGTGAATGGTGGAGATGAATTTAAAAATATTGGTAATATTCTTCCACTGAGGGGCACTGATGTTTTCAAGACTTTTCTCAACTCCAATGATGCATCAGGTTTGGAAAGTATCATGGGTCAATGGGATCTTTTGCTTGAAGGTGAAGAATCTGCTTTTAAATTCTGGTTCTGATTCATGCCAACTTTGTAAGTATGGGCAAGTTCCTTAAACTGTCTGAGTCTCCTATTTCCTCTATGACAGGTATTCATGAACTAATATTGTGAAAATGAAATGAGGTAATCCAAACAAGGACTTTAACAATGTCCAGCTCAGCACAGTGAATGGAAGACTAAGGTTTCTTCCCTGTTGTCACTGACTGAACCTAATTTGCCAAGGGAGAAACATACTGAATAATAAGTGTAACATTTTTAATCAGCTTTATGGTTGAATTTCTAATTATAATTAAGTGATTCAGGATTGCATTATATGTCCAAGCCTGTTGTGAATGTCAATAACCTCCATCTATCTCTGAAGGCTGATCAGGATGGCCTTTTGTAGGCTTTCCAGCACTGGACATACAAAGATGTGGGTCAGATGCTGAGTTTGGGCAAGAACTTGAGCATGTTATTGCTCTGTGAGGGCCCCAAAGAACTTGATTTCTCTATCTCATTAAAGAACTATTGCCAGTGCAAGGGAGTACAGTATAAACATGAACACATTCCCTATACTCTATATAGGTGTTTAAAATAATGCTTAACATTATAATTATTATTCACATAAAGCCTAGTTTTACATTTAGCTTCTCAGTCTTCCAAAAGGCTTATTATGTACTATATTATACAGCTGTTACCAAAGTTAAATAATAAGGAATATGGCTATGTATATGTGTTCCTCCTGTTCATCTAGATATTGGAAAAGCTGGAGTGGGTAGGAGAGACTATGTGAGCAGTGCTAAGGAGTTTGCTCTTTGTCCTGCTGGGTATGTATTTTCCACTGGAAAATGACAAATTTCTTGGAAAATGTAAATTTCTATGCATGTCTTGGAGTACAACATTTGTTAATTTTTAGGTTATTTCTCTTAAATCTCTTAGATTTCTCTTTAAAGAAATACTCTGCCTTCTTTTGCTTAGGATATAACCTGTTCTGAGTACTAAGGGTAGGCCACTACTTTAGGTCACATTTATTTATCCCATCGCAATTTGTTCATAACATTAGCTCACATACCTAGTGTATGGTATATGGAAGTCTTTTGTTGTTACTTCATTAAGACATTTTAATGTCATTTCTTTCTGTTTTGAGACAAAATGCTGCAGGAAAAATGCACTGAAAACAGCACTGTAGAAGAATTCAGAGGGCCAGATTCCCATGCTAATCCAAGCTCATGTCACCTGACTTCTGATAAAGATGTGTACAATAAATATGTGTCCCCTGTTTGAAACAAAGGACTTAATAAAGGGATCATTTTTGATGGCCCCATCCTTAAATACTGCTTTTCTACTATGTGTAAAACTTTGATAAATTCAATCGGGCTCGATGAAGCAGTATTTTCATACAATTCATTCAATGTGATGCTTATTTCAGAGTATATTTCAATTTTCATAAACAGAGAAGGGACTAAAAGATAAGCATATAAAATCTCAAAAACACAGAAAAATTAAGAATTTTTTCACAGAACCATAAGTGTAGACAGTAAAAGAAAAGATGTTTTCTTGTGTTGCTTATTGAGAATATTGACACTCAGAGCCTCATAGCCATGGAGTAGAGAGTGGTTGTATTCCAAATTCTATTTTGTAGCCCAAAGGACATTGTGTTTACATGTGAAAGTGTACATATGCACACACGACTTGTCATGTAATAAGTACATGCACTAAAAAAAAAGCACTCAGGAGGCAGAGCCAGACGGATCTCTATGAGTTCCAGGCCAGCCTGGTCTACAGAGGGAGATCCAGGACAGATACCAAAACTACACAGAGAAACCCTGTCTCAAAAAAGAAAACAACAACAACAAAATAAACCACATGTGTGGAAACGTTTGTGTATACTTAGGGAAGTATTTGACTTCTGCTGGGCCACTGACAATTATTTCTCTCCTGCTCCTTTGGCTGCAATGGTTACATGAAAGTGCGTGGGGCTCTTCTCTTAGAGAAGGCTTCACTAGCAAGAAAGCTGAATATAAAAGCTAAAAATGTCAGCCAACAAGTCAGGTCCCTGTGGACATCTGCTGACTGGCTATTACCGTGCCTTCCATAGAGCTCTGCCAAGGTGTTTGATTTTTTGTTGTTGTTGTTTTGTTTTAACACCTCCTACTAGGAATTAAAAAAAAGAGAGAAGGAAAACATTACTCTGGTAATTAATTACCCAGTGCTCCTTGACCCTTGCTGCAGCAGCTGTATCGGGAAACTGTCTATGAGAGCCAATGTCCTAGCATTCCAGAGGTCTTGCCAACCATAGTTCAGGCCAGACAATTTCTAGGAAGGACATTTCAGCGACAGCGATTTTTGCTTTCTAAGCCCTGGGTGACATCCATGAGCCTACATAGCATTGTTAGTTATGATTTAAACACTTAACTTCAGACGTTTTCATTAACTGTGTTGACACTAACTATAAAACATTCAGTTTGGTTATACTTCATCACACTTCTAATGTGTACTGAAATTTACAAACTTCTGTACAAATTGAAGAATTATCCTTATAAGGAGATACACAGCACTGGCTTGGATCACATCTCTTGCTCGTTATTTTAACATTGAGTGTATCACGTAGGCTCAACTAGATTTAATTCTCAGTAGCACAGTATGGAAGGCATAATATTATTTTGTAGCTTATATTGATTTTGTGTTGTAGCAAATAATGTTTCAGAGTTTAACTTGAACAAGATAAGCAATACAGTCCAGTGATGTCCTGTATTGTAACACATCGGTCATTGAAAACCACACAAAATGGCAGTACTCTGTGACATGTTTCTTAGGAACATTGTTATTTCCTTTAATTGTATAAGAACACTTGGAAATATTTTCACAATGATGCACTTGCCTGGTGCATTTCTCAGAACATAGCCTTGTCATTAGAGAAACACATTATCGTAGATATATGGTAAGAAATGTTCATGTGGAGCTACAAATCAGCATGCTGACCCTCAAAAATGCTTCTTAGCATCTTGCTGCTTTAACAGGAATTATAATCAACTAAGCATTCATTTCTCTGCTTTATGTATAGAAAGAAACATTTCTCCACTATGCAGTGACTCTGATTTATCATGGCATTTTAAATAAACAATTCTGCTCCCCGAGAATGTGGATGAGCTATGTATTAGAAACAAATTACAAAATTTACATAGAAATTAGAAACTCCTTTACATCATAAATTTGAAATCGTGTCAAAGAAGAGATCAGCCTTTATTTTTTAAAAGAAAGGAAGTGGAGAGCAGTGTGTCTGTGACAGGCATGGGAGCCTGGTGCCTCTGCACAAGCCAACTCTTTAACTGATGTTACTATTTTAGGCCAGTCACATAGTGTAATGGGTGTCAGTTTCATCATCTGCAAAGTAAGAATAACAATCATCAACTCCTTCCCACCTTTGGTAGTTAATAATGTGGTAGTGAATATATTGAAAGTACCTACATCAATCCCTAGCATATACCAACTAAGCTTCATGTCATGTTTGCTAGAATTACTACTATTCCTATTTCAGGAAGATGTTCAAACTATGGACAAGCACTATGGTGAAAATTTATTCTTAAGTGAATATTTTTTTTTCTTAGGCAATACTTGGTGGGGTAAGAAAAATGGATATTTATGGTGAATCTGGAAAGTAAAATATATGACAAACCATCCACAACTACAGATATTATTTTTGCAAGAGTTATTTCTTTCACAAAAATAATGGAAAAAATTTAACAGGTAATAAAATAATACTTCATACTGGGACATGGTGGCTTATACCTGTAATCCCAATACTACTAAGGCAGAGGCAGGAAGATCTCTGTGATATCAAAGCAATTTTGGTCTAAATAGCCAGTTCTATACTAGCCATGGCTACATAGTAAAACCATATCTCAATTTTTTTCATTAAGTTTATAACATAACTATTTTTAATAAAGAGGGGCAGGTTTAGGTGATTACTGAGCATCAAGAAGAATTAGTAAAAATGTTTAATGCTTTAAATATTTTAATACTTAAAAATTGATTTTTTTAAAAAAATGAATTTGGGATATTTCTTGAGATGATATTAATTTTTTAAATTTTTCTGGTATGACAGCATATGGATGGCTACTGTTAGAGCTGTGGTGCTAGACAGCACCTGCAAATGTCACCCTCAGTGAAGGTGATGATATCCTGAAGGCTCTGGCTGGGGCCACACTCCTGAGGCCACACGCTCTGTGCACAGGGCAGGGGCACTGGAGGGACCAATGGCAGTATCTTAATAAGCTCACTGCTGGGAGTGTGTTTATCAAAATGTAGCAGTACTTCTATTTTTGACCTCTTAAACAGAGCAGTAAGTAGTGTTTGTAACATTCTGATTTTGACCCAGAGTGTATCCGAATCTCTGAAAGTCTCTGACACAGGTACCATACACATTAACCACCTTTGGGTTGGACTTAGAGTGAAACAAAACAAAATAAAACTTGAGAGGTGGAGGGAGGTGGGAAAAATGGACATGACGGATGAGGAGGAAATGCTGCACTGAAGCTGTGAGGTGAAAGGAAAGCAGGCTTCCACAAGCAGTCACCTTCTTTCTCACTCCTGCACACCCACATCTCACCAGGATGCAGTCCCCGGACTTTCTGCTAATGTGAACTTTGCTGGCAAATGGAATGTTCTTTGATTTATAATATGTAATCATGGAAATGTTTTGTGTTAATCACTGTCACAGAGTTTCAAGGTTAAAATCAAACTATGAAGTTTAATGGGAGGCAACTAGAAAAAAAAATACAGTCGGGGGCTAGAGAGATGGCTCAGTGGTTAAGAGCACTGGCTGTTTTTCCAGGGGTCCTAAGTTCAATTCCCAGCACCCACGTGGTGGCTCACAACCATCTATTGTGGGATTTGATGTCCTCTTTTTCATGTAGGCATATATGTAAGTAGACCACTTATATACATAATTAAATAAATCTTTTTTTTTTTTTTTTAAGAAAGGAAATTACAGTCCAGGACTACAAGACGCTAAGTAGACAAAAGCAGGTCTGCTGCAAAAAGGACTACCGGGTTTCAAAACAATATTGCAAAGCTATAAGAAATAAACTGTACAGTCCTAGAATAAAAACAGATATAGGCTTTGAGAAAAGAACAGATGCCTCAACTGTAAATCCATGCATTATCAGTCTTTTGATTTTGACAATGTTATCTGGACCAAAAAAACTGGAATGCTATAAAGTAAATAGTGCTAGTAAGCACAAATGAGAAAAACGAGGCCCTTGTCTCACAGCAAACAATAAAAATTGACTCAAATGGATTTATGATATAAATACAAGACCTGAAGCTATAGTTAGCAAGTAGAAAATATAAGGGAAACGGGGCTGGAAGGATGGCTCACGGTCCAGAGCATGTACTGCTCTTACAGAGGACTGGAGTTGGGCTTCTAGGACCTACATTGTGTGATTCACAACTGCTTATAATTCCAGTGATTCTGGCCTTCAGAGGCACACAAACATACACATGAACACATCCATTGGCATGATTTAAAATAATACAAATATAAATATTTTAGAAAACATATGGGAAATGCTTCTTGATATTGGTCTAGAAGAGGGTTTAGACAAAGTATAAAGCTTGAAAAGCAAAAAATCAGTAAAGAAAGGGGACAGCTGACAAAATATTTGCAAACCAGACATTTAATAAGGAGTTACTGCCCAAAATTACAAGGAGCTCAACTCAATAGTAACCAATGGATGACACCATTTGAAAACGGACAGATCTGACTGACAGCTCTCAAAAGATGGCATTGCAAATGGCCAAGAAATATGTAAAAATGCTGGATATCACTAATCTTCAGAGAAGTGTATGAAAATCACAATATTGTGCTGTGGGATGTCCTGTATGCTGTAAATATATGTTGCTATGATTGATTGATAAATAAAATGCTGATTGGTCAGTAGCCAGGCAGTAAGTATAGGCGGGACTAGCAGAGAGAAGAATTGAGGGAACAGAAAGGCAGAGTCGGAGAGACGCGGCCAGCCACCGTGAGGAAAAGTATGATGTAAGACATCAGTAAGCCACAAGCCACATGGCAAGGTATAGATCTATGGAAATGGGTTAATTTAAGCTATACGAACAGCCGCAGTGGTGGCACATGCCTTTAATCCCAGCACTTGGGAGGCAGAGCCAGGTGGATCTCTGTGAGTTCGAGGCCAACCTGGGCTACCAAGTGAGTTCCAGGAAAGGCACAAAGCTACACAGAGAAACCCTGTCTCTGGGGGAAAAAAAAAGAAAAAAAGATATAAGAACAGCTAACAAGAAGCCTGAGCCATTAGGCCATGCAGTTTGTAAATAATATAAGTCTCTGTGTGTTTGCTTGGGTCTGAGGGCCATGGGAGCCAGGCAGGAACAGGATAACTTCAGCTACAATATTGTGTTAGCTCATATACAAGAATGGCTATTGTCAGGTGGCCAATCTGTAGTAAGTATTGTTAAGAATATGGACAAAAGAGAACCCTGTAGACTGTTGGGGGCAATGCTCAATTAGTAAACCCATAATGGAGAAACAATATGGAGGACTATCAAATGACATAGCAATCTTGTATTTCCCAAAGGGGAAAAAAAATCAATGTATTATAGACTCTCTCTCCTAGTCAGTGAAGCCTTTGTTAGATTTCAGCTCAGTGTCCACTAATGAGTGACAGAAGAAAATGTGCACACGTAGAATTTAGGACATTCAACTCATAGGCAGAGAAAGTAGACCAGGGATCACCAGAGGCTGTGCCTGGAAAGGTGGAAAGGGGAAACCAATTGCTCCACAGCAGAGAGAGTTAGAGCAGGATGTGTACACTTGAGAGCTTTACTGTGCGACCTGGCTGATGCAGTAAATGCCACTGTACACTTGGAAAGTTGCTGAAAATACTTTAAATCTCATTACAAAAGATAAGTAGACTTAGGGGTACATATACATGGATGAATTATTAATAGCTTAGTTTGAACAGTAAATGTGTACATATTTTAAAACATGGTACGTTGTAATAATATGCAATTTTTACTTTTCTATTATACCTTAATAAAGATTTGGCACGGGGCAGGAAGCCACCCATGTACATAGATGAGGATTAAAAATTAATTAATTAGAAAATGAGTTTAAGTTACTAGAATCTTTCCCCCTTCCCTAAAAAGACTATGATTTATATGTTCTACTCAAGTTTAACTTCATGAAGTTTGCTTTCTTTGATTTAATGTTTGAGGCAGGGTCTGCCAATGTAGCTCAGGCTGGCCTTGAACTTGAGAACCAGCTGTCTCAAATTCCCAAGTGCTTGGATGATGTGACAATATTTGGTTATATACCAAAATTAGGTTTATACATAATCTGGCTATTCACACAGTTCTTTCACATGGTGAAAGCTAGTCCAGTGTAGGATGCGGGATGACTATGCTTCCCTGTGTCTCTCACATGTGAATTATACTTAAAAGAACCAGGCTTCTCCACTGCAAGAAGGAACCCTGTTCTTTACCTGCCATTATTAGTTTAGAGAGATCTTTATCTCAAACCTCAAACAATATGAAAAACAGCAGTACACCTATTTCAAGAATGACAATCCAGAGGCGGGTGAGATGTCTCAGTGGGTACCATGCTTGCTACCTCAGTTCATACTCCCAGCATTCACATGAAAAGCCAGGAGGAATGCCAACCACACCACCCAAGTGATGATCTCCACTGTGAGAGACTAAGTCTCAAGAGAAAACAATAAAATGGAGAGTGAGAAAGGAAGACACTCAACTTTGGCTTCTGACCTCCACACGTCCAGGCATAGATGTGTGTATCTACACACACATATACATACAGCACACACAGACAAGAGTAATAGTAAATGTTCAGGAATACCACCCAACTAATGCACTGTAAGGTTTAGTGCCCAGGCTCAAACATCCTGTGGTTCTTATTTACTGCTTGCTTCAGGCTTTAAAGAGTTGACTGCAGGCAAAATGAGCATTGAGTTTAATATGATATCCTATGTCAAAGTCCTGCCAAATATTTTGAAAAATCTTTTTTGATGAAAACTTAGAACAAAAATTATGATATGAGAAAGATAAAGATAGGCCTTGATATAGATGCTATGAAATCTCTCTTATCATGTTAGGGTCCGCTTAACTCTTACAAAAAAAAGCTTGTTTTCAGCTTGAAGGATTTTAAAAGATGATTGCAGGCTGGGCGGTGGTGGTGCGGCGGCGGTGGTGGTGCACGCCTTTAATCCCAGCACTCGGGAGGCAGAGGCAGGCGGATCTCTGTGAGTTCAAGGCCAGCGTGGACTACAGAGGGAGTTCCAGGAAAGGCACAAAGCTTACACAGAGAAACTCTGTCTTGAAAAACCAAAAAAAAAAAAAAAAAGGGATGATTGCTTACTAACTGCTTCCTGATGCCTTTTTCACCATGTGTTTTCCAGTACATTTCACAATCATGACTATCTGAGAAAGTGTAGTGCTGAATGTGGAAGAGACGCTGAGCTTTCAGCGGGAGGAACTGAACTCGTCTCATGAAAACTCAAGATACAATTAAGACTTATTGTCCTGCCTTTTCTTTTTTATATAAATAATTGAAGAAATTGCCTTCAATTCAATTGGCAAGACATGAAGGAAGTTAGGCTAACACACATAGGGTTATTCAAACCTATATAGGTTCTTCAGATCAATTTGACAGTGATTATAAAGGAACTTCTATAACCCTATTTGTACATTTGGGAGCAGAGTAGCTTCAGAAATAGAGAAGAAATAGTTCATCTTATGGGTCTGTCTCATTTATTGTCCTAAATATTTGTCTTTTCTCATATCCTTGCATTTTACAGTTCCCTTGTACTGAGCACACTGTTGAAACACCACAGAAAAGCTGATGTCTCTTGCACTTAAGCTTCATGAATATTTTACTTTTAAAACTCTACCCTCGGGGTCCTTGCATCACTAGAGCATTATATTCCTTTCTTGATGCATAAATTATCCTAAAAAATGCCTCCAATTTCAAGCAAGGTCAGCCTGAAAAAAATCAGAAAATCAACAGGACTGATTTAATGCAGTTTGAATACAGAAATATACAAGTTAGAAAAATGACGCTATGTATAATGTGTTGCTTTCTAATATCAGTTACCACTGCTTAAAATTCAGTTTAATAACACATTTTATATAAAATCAGTCATTTCACTTCTCTCTTACATCCATATATTACACACACACACACACACACACACACACACACACACACACACACACACACACACTTCATTGTGTCCCTGACATGAGGTCACAATAAGGCAGAATCTTGTGTCCTGCCTTCACCTAACAGATGTCACTGAATACTCTACCGTGGCCACGGAAACCATGGGAAGAGGGTGGGTGTGAGAAGAAGTCTTTTATGAGGAAATGGCTTTGAAGCTAAGCTCTGAACTATCTCCTCCTGAGGTATGTAGAAGAGAGAAACCAGCAGGAAGGGCTGTGTGTGTTTGAAGAGTGGACGTGGCCAGCCTGGTTCGAGCAGACTCAGTGAAGCGGAGACAGCTGTGATGAGAGCAAAACTCAAGCAGGGTCAGGGTCTTAGAGTACATGGAAGCCTTGGTGCTGAAACAGACCTTGTAGACTCTGAGCGTCCGTCACTAAGGAGTTTCACCAGGGAGGTATATAGAATGATTTTTCGGTATAAGATGCTATTTCTGTGCCTGTAAGGACGCAGCATGTCACACTTTGTGACTGGGAAAGAGTAAGGAAAGAATACAAGAGAAGATTCAAAAAATAACTGTGGCATTGTAAAAGTACACCCAGATGCAACTGTCCTTTCTTCTCAGTGGCAACAAGGAATGTACTTACATTTTCATAATAATATATTTTAAACAATAGTTAAGTAGCATGTTGTTGCTTAAACTGCAGAATCATAAAACTTGAAGACAACAGATTTTGCCCTGACCAGTGTTTCACATCATAATGGAGGGACTTGACATCCTTTTCTTTTAATATTAATCTTTATTACACAAAAATTTATTCCATCATATATAAGCATGATATTTATGGAAAATATTAAAATTCTAAGTACTGATGCTTGCAGCATCACTTTGGTAGCTAGAGCACATCTCTCATCCTTTGGGAAGCCCCATTCTGCTCTTATCCTTAGATGAAATGTTTGCATTTCGATATAGGAGGGCAACTACACCTTTGTCGATTGACTTAAGCAAAGTAGTCTCCTGTTCCTTCACGTTTGTGTGAGGAGCGGGTTTCCATATACTGGGAAACCATTTCTAACAGACCCAGAAAGCTATGGATGGCAACTGTTTAAATATAAAACATCTTTAAAAATAAGCAAATTGAGTGACACATTTTGTTTTCATACTGTAAAGCTGTATCTACTAAAATTTAGACACCTTTAATTCTGTTCCCTTTGAAAATTAAATTACATGAACTTTTGTCTTTAAAGATATCCCTTATATTTTCCAAATAAGCTTAATTAAGGAGTAATTTGATAAAAGATTTCTGGTTCAAGGTTTTAAACTGCCTTTGTTTCTTCTCCTGAGACTATTAAAGTTATTGATAAAGTCTAAAACCAGATGAATTCTATAACCCATACTCTATGAAGCCCAAGGAGAAGTTTGGGCCTTGAAAAACCTGGCACAAAGAAATGTACAAGCTAATAATAGAACAAAACAGTTTTGAATGAAAATCTCTAGTAGGTACAATTATTACTTGACTCCCAGCCTCTGCTGCTGCCAGGATTTTCATTCAGGTTTTCCTCTAAAGAGAAGTCCCCATACCATCTCTCTGCAGTCCTTAAGCACAAATGACCCTTCCTAATTAAACCTTTCTACTTTCAGATAAGGCTTGGTGCATTCCAGCATCAGGGAGTTGGAGCCAGGAGGATCAGGAGTTCAAGGTCAACTGCATGAAACCCTGTCTCAAAAAAACAAAACACAAAGAAAAACCAAACCAATCAAACAAACAACAACAAAGAAAAATAAAGCCTCCCAAAGAAACAAAAACCCCAACCCCTTCCCCCTTCAGGACATTTGGTGATCCCAGGATAATAGGGGATCTCTGGGGTTTCTGCCAGCCATGGAGCTTGCAGACACCCTAACAGGTACTAGAGCCACCAGACAGGTGAGAAAAGTATTTAAAAAAGAGAGAGAGAGAGAGAAAAGAAGAAACAAGTGAAGCTGACAATCAGCCAAACACACAGTCCATTAAAAATAAACACCTCACTCCTCTAAGCAGTAAGTATTAAGGTTCAGGAATTACTCTTTAACAAAATTAAAATCTGGAAATTAAAAGAAAGTAAAAAAGGCAGGGACAATTAGGAATTTCAAGCAACTGAGAAAATGTTAACAATTAATACCAATGGTAGAGAGATTTGAAATATACCAATAAAAATAAGACCACAAAGAGACAAAAAAGATACATCAAAGAGCAATGTAGAAACATCAAACATTTTCTAACATGATTTTTTTTAATGAAAGGAAATGAAAAAGAAAAGAAAAATGAAGAAAAGAAAGAAGATGAATTGATTGGATTATTTCAAAGAATTCCCCAGAGTTTGAATTTGTATGTCTTAAAAACATCTAGTTACATTGTAAAAGCACAAGAACCCCGAAACAATGATTACCAAGTGTATTTTCTTTTACACAAATTTTGGGACATTGGTGTACATCAAAAATAAATAGAACTTACACCCCTTTTCTTTTCTGCAGAGACAAAGTTACTGCATAGCTTCTTAGGAAACTGTAATGATAAACTGGGTGGTTTAAAATTTTGGAAATTTGTTTTCTCAGTTTTGGAGGTACAAGTGGTGTTGCCTGCAGGGGCCAGGTCTCTATAGCTTCAATTTTTTTTTTCCTTGCCATGATTTTTTGGTTGGCTAGAAATTTTAGAAATTTCATCTTATACCTGCTTAACTCCAATCCCTAGGAATTTTATCTTACATCTGTTTAACTCCAATCCCTAGGAATTTCATCTTACATCTGCTTAACTCTAATCCTTATCTTCATCATCAAATAGCACTCTCATTGCCTATCTTTGTCTTCACTCAGTGATTTGTTTCCTTATTTGTATATTTATAAACTAATACATATTATATTATTATTATTTATTATTATTATTATTATTATTATTATTATTATACATCTTAAACTCATTTTCTTAAAGGGCACCAGTTATATTGAATTGGTACCCTCTACATCCAAGTTGTACTGAATCTTAATAAAATTAGTCAAGGTATGAGCACAGACTATTTCCAAATAAGATCACATTCTAAAATTCTGAAGGCTAGAACTTCAAAATACATCTTCAGAGATATATTTCAAACTATAATTGACAGACAGGAATATAGCAGACAGAAAAGTAAAGCAATCAAATTGGTATGAGAGTTCTTATTAGTAAAAGTAAGCACTACACACATAAGCCATCTCTTTAAAGTATGTGTGTGTTAGGGGGTGATCATCAACTTTACGTCCTCAATGAAAAAGTGTGCATGTGTGTGGATGGGGCCTATCAAATGAGGAGTGATTTTGTGAGGTGAGGTGAAACAATTTTAGATATTTAAATTATTAGAAAGTTTTCTTCTAACACAATCATTCTAAGGAAGTAATGAGTACTTTTTTCTTTTGAGAAAATGTGAGAAATTTGTGTGGGCTGAAGAAACAATATTTCCAAACTGAGAGAAGAATGATAGCTTGGGAGAGACAAAATTTGTCCATAATTGGTTCTTGAGTAAAGAACTTCATGAGGAAGATATATAGAGAACACGAAATTAACAGAGTGCACAGAAATTTCAGAGGAAACTTGAGAAGTCTCTTGGTACTAGGTACAAAGAGTGCCATCTAATCACTATGGCCATGGAAACACTGCCACTGTTTACACATATACATAGTGACGTTGAATTTGACAAGGACTAGTGATCACAAGGAACACATGGGGAGCAGCACACCATGTTCGTATGATAATGAAATAACCATTCTACAAATATTACTCATTTCTAGTTTAGAATCATCTCATAAATAAATCAACTATGATTACAGATGAACAAAAATGTAGACTGTAAAAGCACAAAAGCAATATCAGGATTAGATACCAGATCACCGAGCATCTTCATTTTTTATCATGTTGAGCCAAAGTCTCTATTGAAACAAAGAGCAATTGCATTTATAAATAGTCTGCTGTATGTGTAAAGATGAAAAAGGGACACAGGTTCATTGAGACATGACAAGCACCGTCCTTCCTCACATGTCCACACTCACCAGTTTCTCTGCTTAGAAATGTCCTTCATGTGGTTTGTTCCTACCACACATTCTGATCTGTCCCAGTCTGTGGTTGAGGGAACCACACAAAGAACTGAAAACCAAAGACAGGTTTTGGGGAAGTATATTGGAAGCTGGATACTACAGGAAGAAAACAAAACATACCTCACTATATTTTCATCTATTAAAGCAGGAAATCAGAACAAGTAGAATTAACACATCAGAAAATAGTGGGTTGCATAGTGTTTCAAGACATACAGAAAAGATGTGCTATAACAGAATCCACTCATAGAAGTTCACAGATCAGTTGTTAATTTTTTAGAAATTTTATAAGCTAGTTAGTAAGCATTATCATTATTAAAAATAAAATTACAGGGCTGGAGAGATGGCTCAATGGTTAAGAGCACTGACTAATCTTCTAGAGTGGGTTCAATTCCCAACATCCATATGGCAGCTCACAACTGTCTGTAATTCCAGTTCCAGTGGACCTGATATCCATGCCAAAACACCAATGCACATAAAGTGAAAATAAATAAATTAACCTCCCCAAGAAAGAAAGAAGTTAGAGCAGTCAAGGGAAGAGGTATGCAGCATTAGGAGTTGCCTAACTAGCAGGTGGGACAAAACACCCACACATATAAAAATAAATAAATTAAAATAAATAAAATTACATACATTTATAAATGCAAAGTCAATATACAAACAAGAAATGATAAATACTCGAAATTGTCACTCCCAATTATTTACTTACATTTTCCTGTCATCCCTACTTTCAAGTTATTCTCTGCATCTGTATGATGGGATGCTATGCAATATTGTGCTGCTACACAACTCCTAATTGTGTGTACAGTAATGTCAGCCAGGCAGCTTGAAATCAGGATGAGAATATTTATTCCAAAAAAAAAAAAAAAAACAAAAAAAAACTTCAAGCACTATATACCACAGCTTGATTTATTGTTTTGCATATTGTCTAGACTTAAGCAAGTAATGGAAGACATGCTGATAATGCTGATTAAACATTAAAGAGTGTCACACTGAGGTCACCACATTATAAATAGCATGGACAGTCAAGGGATGTTTTCTGCCTGAGAACCAGTCTTTATTGTAGCAATAAAAGTACACCATTGGCGAGCAATTTAGTTTACAAACTCTGAAATGCGGATATTTAAAGTTTGATTTTTACTGATATTTAAATATCAACTAGCATTCATATTGATTGGATAAACTTGGAGAACTAATCATTAATTTAAAAATTTTTAACTGCCAACACATGCTAGTTTGAACTGAAAGTTTTATTTTAGAAAACTTTCTGAATATTTTTCGAAATTAAACATGAAGCAGATCCTCAGTTTGTTAATCAAAAAGTTGAGGGTTTTTATTGTGTCTCAGTCTTAAATAGGGGAGATTATTCTGCAGAGGAGATAATCATTCCCTTTTATCCGTATATCTGTTATTATATTAGAGGGGGCAATAATGACCTTTCATTTCTGAGGTAGCTTTATACAGCAAGTTACACACAGAAAACACTGGGAAAACAGAAAAACTTTGTTCCTTGCAGGCTATGGGAAGGTTTGACTGCTTCCCAACATTAGAGAGAAGGCATGATCCTTCAGGGCAAATAGTATTACAAGCTGCTTATCAGGAAAGACATGGGTTGAAGGATCCTTCAGTGTTAACCGAAGAGCTTTGCCTTGTCTGTGTATCATTAGGGTGGGACCCTCATGGGGAGAAAGGACAGGCATCAATGCTGAAATGAACCTTCTGCACAGGCTTCACAGAGAGTTGGTTCCTTGGTCTGTCATCTGAGAATTTCATGTCTCTTGCCAGTAAACATGAAACCATAAGGCTAACGTCATGGTTTTTAACTAAACTAGATTCTTCAAAGTCTTTAACATTAAGCATTCAAAAAAAAATCCCCATCAAGTTAAGAAAAATTAAATAAAAAAATCATATCTTCCTTTTCTAAATATTACACTGGATGGCATAAATAAATCTCTACCTTCATTTATTCACTACTACATAGAAGTGTGGAATTAGAACATCATTTTAAAGTGTAGTACTAAGGTGAATAAAGCATTAGTAGTAGAAATTAGTTATGAAAACTGCCCTACTACAGTGGATTAAAAAAGGTTTGAATTGATTCAACACTTGTCTGAGGCTGCACATCTCAGAAAATCCCCATGCCATGCAGAGAGCTACAGTTCCCTGCAAGTTGATATTAAAGTATAAAAAATGACTATATATAGAAAGAATAACAACTAAAAAGACATCCCCCAAAAAATACAAATAAAAAAAAACCATTGCTACTATCTCATGACAATATGGTACACAAATCCCTCATTGATAATTCAAGGAAAAGCAAGAAGTGTGATGATATTTACAATAACATCACTATGGCCAGGAGGTAGACTTCATTCAGAATGCAGCAAGATGGGAACTTGAGCGTTACCCTTAGGAGTGGCGACTGGTGAAGTTACCTCAGAAAGTAATTGGCAGCATTCACAGAATGCTCCTCTCCTATTATCAACATCCTGTTTGCAGGTGTCTGTCCACACAGATCCCGGAGCTGAGTGCTACAGTGTTCACTGAAGCATCAGGTATTTTAGTGGAAGAGAAAAATAACCTAATTATCTCTTTGTAGTGCTACAAAAGCAAATAACTGTGATGTATGTGGTTTATTCATGTAATGGAATGTTATAGAATAGCACAAGTAAAAATACTACTTCACGTAGTGACATAAACATGCTGAGAGAGCACGTTTTTAAAATATGGGATACCATTGCTCTGAATTTGAAGTATACAATGTAATGCAGAAAACTTTTTTAGTAATTATGCAAATGAAATAAAGCATCCTGTACAGAAATTATTTATATTAACTCGTTCTGTGAAAGATGAGGAGAGCAACCACATGTGGGCTTTCATCTATCTGGAAGTTTCTCTTCCACTAAGGTGAGTGTGAAATATATTAATGACTGCTTAATCTTGGTAGTAAAGTGTGGATATTACATGTTTTTTAAATTCTCTCTTTGTTTGAAAAAGTTTTAGAGTGAGACACTTCAATGAAAAAGGTTAAGACGAAAATACTATGCATCACTTTGATGGTTAACACTCATTGTCACTTTACTGCATTTAGAATCACCACAGAGAGAAACCTCAAGGAAAGACTATAAGAGTGTTTCCATACAGCTTTAACTAAGAAGGGAAGACCCATTGCCAATGTGGATGGCACCATTCCATGGGCTGAGGGCTCGGAGGAGCTAAGGACATTGCTTAGTGGATTAAGTGCTTACTGCAAAAGCATAAGGACATGAATTTGGATTCCCAGAACTCCCATAAAAGAGAGCTTCAGCCGTGCTTGCTTGTGAGCTCAGGACTGAAGGAGACAGAAATGGAAGGATGGCAAAGGCTTGCTGGCCACTCAGCTTCACTGAAAAGTCAAGCTATAGGTTTAGATAGAGATTCAGTTTCAAACAGAAACAAAAACAAGGTGGAGTGCAATAGTATAGGACACCCAGCATTCACTTCTAGCCTCTGCACATGAGCACAGCACTTGCACACACACGTGCACACATGCATATAATACACAATAGCTCCCCTAAGCCATTATCTAGTGTCTGTAAAATTCGCTATTATAGCTAGATCCTCTCACAGAGATAACCTTTCCTTTTGCTTTGGGTGCCTAGATGAGTGAATGACTTCCTCCTTTGCCTTGCTATACCCCAAATATAAACCCAGGGAGGTCATAACTACTCCTTCATTCTGCCTGCTGTAAGAAAACTCCTATTTCTGTTAAGCTGCTCTGGGGATCAGAGATACTGTAGATTATTATATAAGATTGTAAAACCAGGCCAGGCGGTGGTGGCGCACGCCTTTAATCCCAGCACTCGGGAGGCAGAGCCAGGCGGATCTCTGTGAGTTCGAGGCCAGCCCGGGCTACCAAGTGAGTCCCAGGAAAGGCGCAAACCTACACAGAGAAACCCTGTCTCGAAACCCCCCCCCAAAAAAAAAAGATTGTAAAACCATAGTTATTGCTAATAAAATATTCTTTAAAACAATCACTGCAAGACAAGAACTATGTAATACAGACATACCTGTTTTCAAATGTTAGCAACTAGCACCCTGAGAGAAAATGATCTCTGTTTACAACTGCCAGGTATGCACATGTGTGTATTAGCATGTAGCTATACTAGAAAAGCATAACATAATTAAAATTTCTTCTTTTAAAAAATCAATTAAATGCCAAGAATTAGTAGCAGGTCATAATTTTCAACGTGAGCACAGAACTCCAGTTCCTAATGCTGGTGGTGATGACTGGCAAGGGAGTTGGTGCTCAGTGTAAGCCTCTACCTGAAGGAAATGTTTATATGTGTAAAAACATAGAACTAATATTCTGTCGTATTTTGTAATATTTTATGGTCAGTTTAGTGGCCCACATAATAGGGATTAAAATTATATTATTTGGAGAGCAGATGCTACATAGAGGTGAGACACTTTCCTATGGCAATCTTCCAAAGAACAGACTAATGGCTTCAGGGCTTGTCTCAAGAGAAGACTGGCATTCCCTTTTAAAACCATTCAGCCTCCCAATGCTGCCTTGGAGGGCTCAAATGATGGTAATGATCTTCAGTATGTAAGCATTTGTCAGGAAGGAATTAGGTCAAAACCATTCTACATTTTACTTTAGTAATAGAACAGCTCTTGATAGTAGTATTAACTACAGCCAGCTGAGGCAGACCTACCTGGAAGAGCGACCTCCTACGTATGTTCACAAATTCTTGGACCACATATAACATGGTGATGCACCTACCTCGTAGGAGAGCCTGTTCTTTGATTATTCTTTTTGTGTATAAACTTCCAGTAAGGTCTGTGGTGACCACCAGAGCTGAGTCTAATGCCCTAGATAACACTGTGGATAGAAGTCTGAAATAGCACAGGGCAGACTCTGCTTTATAAGAGATGATGTCATCATTGTTTTTTTTACAAGGACTGATTTAATTAATTACTTCAAGACTCTACTTGTGTAAGGCCTCAGTATCTCTACAAACAAAACAAAAAAAGAAAATGCATTGATTTACAAGTAAACTTCCAGATAAGAAGAAATGAAAAGTAAAAGTTAAAACATACACATAAGCCAGAGATAATTCTTTTATCATTTTGCACGATAAGATCAAAGAGTATGGGAGTCATTTTCTTCAGTAATGTAGCCATTGGCAAGTTCCCTACGCACCATAATCATGCAATCTTCTCCAATTGAAATTAGTGGGTCTCTCTCTCTCTCTCTCTCTCTCTCTCTCTCTCTCTCTCTCTCTCTCTCTCTCTCTCCACACACACACACACACACACACACACACACACACACACACACACACTAAATGGAAAGGAGTTTGTTGGAAGTAAGAAGGCAGTAGGAGTAGAAAGGGGGTGAGAGAAGATAGAGTGACTGTCTAGAAGGCATTGCGGTCTAGAAACAGTTTTCTCTGCACTTGTAACCACACACCCGCCTATGGTGTCCTTGCTCACCCCACTGAATATGAGATGTCTAATCTTTACAGAGCATCAGTGGTGTGAGGCTGGAGCCTAAATAACAGGGTTTCTTTCCATTCACATTTCAGTTCCCTGAAGGAGAAAATCAGAAAACAATGTTTGAAGTTTGACACTATCATGTTGTTTGAAGGTGTGTGGCAGGGCTGCTGCCTGTATAAGAACAACATGTCGAAGGATTTGTGAGGCTTTGACATTGTATTAGAGCAGTAAATAAGAAATTCTCTAGGCTCTGCCAATCAAAGAGTACTCAGAAGCCCACAGCATCCCCCTCACCTGGCGTCTGGTGAGGGATGCAGAACCTGCACCCCAGCTCACAGCTGCTGAGTCAGAAAGCACGTTTTCTAAGGTCCTGAAATGATTCATCTCTGCATTAATGTTTAAAAGGCTGCTCTGAAATGAGGTAAAGAAAATTTCAGGAGACTTTCTGGAGAATTGTTTACTTCCCCGAGGAACAGATGGCTGGGAGGCCTACTTGTCAGAATCCAAAAAGGCTTAGTGCACCCAGAAGCTAACAGTCAACAGATCATTACCATTGTTATGATCATCAAATGCATGATGACTGAACTGACCAATTTTCTAGGAAGAAAGCATCTTTTATCAAAGTCAGTGTGGCTGGAGAAATTTCTATTGCATGTAGTCATGGCTGGTTGTGATAGCTGCACATCAAAAGAGATGGAGCTGAGCGAGGCTTCTGAGGAGCTGTGATTAATTACCTGGGGAGAGGAAAGGCCCCATGAAGAAAGGCTTCTCATTAGGAATTCCAGTCAGCCTGGAGGCCCAAGAAAACAAGAAAGCTACAATCTGCTTAACCTAGCGAGGCAGTTCTCATATGATAGTGTGAAGAGTGTGTATCCTCGAACGCATTCCTTTGCCTCCTAATTAATTTATATCTCATAATGTGTCTGGTACCGATGTGAGAGGTCATTGAAGTATTTTTATGAATATAACATCATAATAAATTTCTTTATGAACAGTGCTCTTAAAGATGCTATGGGAATGCGTGTCCCTGTTTTCTGTATTAATTTTAAAGTAAAACATATGGATTAAGACAACCCTGGGTGTGAATTACTGGAATCATGCTTTGATATTCTTTAGAAAAGAGAAGAGTAGCTTAATGACTGGGAGGATATAAGAAAAGACTCAATTTACTCAGAAGTAACGTAAGATGCCCTAAGATTTAGAGCCAGGTAGAACCAGGAACTCAAACATCCCAAGCTATAATATTGTAATATTCTCACTCCCTCAACCCTCCCCTTCCCTCTCCACTCCCCCGCCCCCCTTAACTGTATTATCAGAGAGTGGGCTTTGTTTTCTTTCTTTGCCTAAAGCATTGTTTTTTGGTCTGGAGTAAGACAGTTGATGTCTCTTAGTTTTGCTTCCTAGAGCCTCTGCCATTGAGTTGTCATCCCTTCAGTGATCTAAAGTTTAAGGTTTCTGGCAGGTCTTATATTTCACAGTTCCAGGAAGACTCTCTGTGTGGATTAATCAGCTGCCAGCCTGGAGGAGTTTTGTGGAGACAGAGCTTTAAGTCTGATTTAAATGGGAAATGAGTAGAGAGCAAAAAGATGGGAATTTTGTAGAAACTTAGTCAAGTGGAAGAAAAAGAAGAGCAAATATGCAAGAAGAAAGACTGAGCTGATGAAATAATGTGGTTCTATTGAATATGTACATGAACTGGTTTTAAAATAGACTTAACACATACATTTCTTTCTTCAGAGGAGCAGATATGCATTATCTTTGAAATAATATAAGGCATAACTTTAAAAGGGATGCTCTTATTTAAAGTATATAAAAAGGCAGATTATTGCACTACCACACTAAACTTCAGCTTTGTTAGATTGTGCTTCAAGGGAAATAATAAAACCCAGAGGCTATTAAAATATTTATTATGAGGCAAATGACTAAATGGTCACATATAAGTTCTATATAGTACAGGGGAATAACAGAAATAAAGAATAAGTGGTATGGGGATGTCTTAGTCACATAGAGTATTTTAAGAAATTCATTGAGCAAATGAATAAATGAATGAATGAGAACAGTATGTGCTACTTGGAGAAATTGATGTTAGTGGTTAGCAACGAGTATTGCAATCAAATCACTTGTGAAGAGACCCTCAATGAGGAATCACCTAGATCAGGTAGGCCTGGGGACATGTCTATGGATGATTGTGCTCCAAGAGAAAATAATGAAGCTCAGAGGCTATTAAAATATTTATTATGAGACAAATGACTAAATGGTCACATACAAATTCTATATAGTACAGGGGAATAACATTAATTAACATGGGAAGACCCATTCTGAAATGGGTGGAGCCATTCATAGGTTTGGGACTATAACTGAACACTAAGCATAGATCATAATTCCATTCTTTTATGTAAAATCATATGTATATAACAGTGGTTAACATTAGCACTTAATATATTTCAGGGATTGTTTTGTGCTCTTTATAATAGAGAGCTAGTTGCTAGCTGAACTCTCTTACACTATCAAGTAGTTTTAGGCACGTTTAATGAATTCATTCATATTATCTTTTACAACAGATGATTAAGCCTCAGAGTTTGTATCTACTTCCTACCTGTTGATGCGCTTTGCCATTGCAACTTCTAACTATGGTATCTTTTTACTTGTATGTACATTTCTTCTTTAGATGGCTGTTGAATAGCTATTATTAGATACTCTTGCAGGTCCTGACATTGTGCTGATTACAATCATATATATATATACAGAACATAAATTCTGGTCATGACAGAATATGTCTGTAATAAATTTATCCAGTAGTATTATCATCTTACATGTGGGCAATACTACAAAAAAAATCAAGGTTTAGAAATCAAAAGTATCATTCTGAGACTGTTGTTTTAAACTGAGTCATGATGTGGGTACCACCAAAAATCTTAGAGTAGACCAAAGACTTGAAAGAAATGAGGGAAAGAGACGAAGAGATGTCTAGGGGAAGAGTTTCTCAGGGATGCTGTGCAATTAGTTTGGGTCATCACATCTGTTTCATCTGTGAGGTAGAAAGCCAGGGGCTTGATTTTCTTTACCACATTTAAAGATGCTTGGTGTTAGTGGAGTAGAAATATTAAGCAAGCAGCAGAAGAAATGATTTGGAAAAAAATAAGAGGTGGGATGAAAGACAGGGGACAGCATCACGGAAGCTCTTGAAAGAATTTGACTCTGCTCTTGAATGAAGACTGGACAGTTCTCATCACAGAAGAGGCATGATCTGGTCTAAGTTGTTTTAAAAAAATGTTATATGTTGTAAGTGTGTGTGTGTGTGTGTGTGTGTGTGTGTGTGTGTGTGTGTGTGGCAGCAGGATGTTGGGGGCATTAGTGTTATGACATATATGTGGAGTGGGGGATGAGGACAAAGTTGTAGAGTTCAGTCTCTTTTTCTACCTTTATGTGGATGCTGAGGCTTGAACCTGAAGCGGCCATCTCCTCTTCTTATAAAAGGTCTGACCCTAACAGGGCCATTTGTTTTGCTGTTTGTTTGTTTTGTTTGTTTGTTTGTTGTTGTTGTTTGACAGGGACCAGTTTGCTAAGACCTCAGTCCCATATCACCCCACCATCCTATGTTATGTTGACTCATGTTTGGCTTCAAACAGACCGTCAGGAAGTACATCCAGTCTGGTAGCCAATCAGGGTCTTACCTGGCCACAAGAAGAAACTGTTCTTGATATTTTCAGTCAAACAGACCCCTGACATAGCAAACAGACCCTTAACACTGCAACCACAGTTGCTCACCAGACTTCATGAGCCAATCATAAAATGATTCCTGTACCAGAAAGGGTCTATACCCAATTGCTTCAAAGTACAGTTAACCACAACTGGAATTCCCCTAATCCTACTTAAAAGGAGCCCCGTGAGCTTCTCTTAGGGTCACCATTTGTCACTGTGTCAGGTGGTTGACCCCTTCATGCTGGAATTTTTTATTAAATGCTTTTGCCAATTGCATACATGGCGGGTGGTCATTTATAGAACTACTTGTGAACCCTAGCAGAACCCAGCTGATCAGGTATGCACATTGGATGTTTGTACTCACTCAGCCCCCTCTCTAGACTCCAGATCTAAACATTAAGATGACTTTCTGGCTGCTCAAACTGAAAGTAGTAGACTAAGGAGTACTGAGGCAGCCATGAGAATGGTCTGCTCTGATACTTAACTTAGTGGAACAAAAAGCTATGGCCATGGATGCTTTCTTCTGATATCCATCACCACTGCCAAATCTCTTCTAATTAACAATTTGGGACACAGGAAGAAATGAGAGGTGAGATATGAGAGGTGAACAGCCTTCTGAAAGCATCTTGAAACCAGTTCAAGTATAGCCTGGGCTACAAGGCAGACCCTGTCTCAAAAACCAAACCAAAATATGCAGCCTTAATGGAAGTGCATTTGTATGTGGGTGTAAATAGCAAAGTATATAGTGAATATGTGTCAAGTGATATTACATGAACAGTGATATTACAGGGAAAGGTTGCTAAAGAGGGAAGGTCTGGGGCAGGATTCTGTATTATTGTTACACGAATTTCCACCTAAGCTGATTTATATAATACAATGGCACTATTTATAGAATTGATAGATACATTAAAACAGAGAATATATGGTTTAATAAATAGATGAAAATATTTGTTTTAGTATGAGTACCTAACAAATCACAAAAGACAGAGCCAGTGGAGGAGTGACTTCCATATTCTAAGAACACTGCAATAGCTCTCCTAGAATCTCCAAGATAAAGCATGGAAGGGCTTGAAGCAGAAAGGAAGTTTCTAGTCCCTGACTCTGCTCATCAATGGGGAGTTTGATTTCAGAGAGGAGAGCTAGGAGATGTAAACTTCCCTTGAAGGAGAATCACAGGGGCTACTTAGTGTGCACCACTTAGATGGTACTGCAAGCCTGGGTAAAAAGGGACACTGGTAGAATTCATATTTGGCTTTTTCTTATCCTGGAAAGATTCTACCTTTATATAGACTACAACCGGTTATGTTCTTTAGTGAATGAGATAAACATTCAGAGAAAATACTACTGAGGTAGTTGTTTGCATCCATCCATCCTAAGCATCTAAATTCTATTTTCCTTGGATAAAGATTTAATAATAATACTTGATGTGGTCTTCTAGATTCCCAACTCTTTTTTTAACTCTAGTACAGATACTTCAGAAACTAGTTATTACCTCACAAATCACTAGCTTTAGCAACTTTGTCTTAATATATTCTATCCATTCATCTATCCATCTACCCACCCATCTCTCCTTCCATCCATCCATTCATTCATCATGTATATGTGCTGTGATGATGATTGAAATGAGATGTGTAATCAGGCATGGAAAGTAGAATTAATTTAAAGAAACAGTCAGTACAAAAGTAAGCATATGTGCAAGAACTAAGTAAATGCCAAAAGAAATTATACATATATTAGAGAATTGTCAAAAAAGTGTTACATTCGTTTGGACCAGAATAAGGAAGGATAATGAGAAAATCAAAGGACTTGGAAAAGAATGTTTCTGATTTTTTTAAATGTAGGTTCTTTACCATATAACAAAAGGAATGTCTATCAGTGTATCAACAATGAAAAATACAAAGGTGAAATCACAAAATCATCACCTGCAAATAGCAGAGTTGTAAACAGCAGTCTTTCTTATAGTGTGTGGTTCCTTCTCAAGAAGACGAAAAGGTATCGGAACTTTGAGTCCAGTGGTGATGTTATCCTATTTGCATTTTAAAAAGTAGAGATTGACTTCAAAAGAACATGCTTGAAAGGAGCATTGCAAAAGAGAACCTAGTTAGAACTTTGTAGCCACCAACTTGGGTGTCTGTTAAACTGGTTCTGAAGCCCAGACTGGAGACAACGGTGGCCTAGACTAGTGGACTTGGGGGAGGACTCGGGATAGATGAAAATATGCACTAAAAATTGGTCACTGGAGACAATGGAAAGAGAAATTTTCAGATAACTTCTGGATATTTTCATCATTAGCTCTATAGATCACTATATTGTTTTCTGAGGTGAAAAAATTAAAGATAAATTAGCTGGATCTGAGTTCAAGAAATGGGCTGGGCGGTGGTGGTGCACGCCTTTAATCCCAGCACTGGGGAGGCAGAGCCAGGCGGATCTCTGTGAGTTCGAGGCCAGCCTGGGCTACCAAGTGAGCTCCAGGAAAGGCGCAAAGCTACACAGAGAAACCCTGTCTCAAAAAACCAAAAAAAAAAAAAAAAAAAAAAAAAAAAAAGAAAGAAAAGAAAAGAAAGAAATGATGCTTTATGTTTTTTGCCCCTCTGACTGAGATGTTTTCTGGACTACCTAATAGAAATCCTAAGTAAGAGACTGGGCAGCCAAACAGAACAGGAAGCTCTGAGGTCACTTTATTTATTTTGAAGTCACCAACAAACAGAGAGGTGATGTGGAAAGAGTAGTATTTGATAAGACCATGTAGACCGAGAAGACAAACCTAGATAAGAAGGGCCTGAGAACTGACTTTCAGGAGATGTCAACAATGAAAGTTGGAGAAGAGGAAAAACAAGGAAAGGTGAGAGAGAACTAGGTACTAGTTACATGTAAATTGCAATCCTGGGTCATATTCTGTATTTATTAAACGGATGTAACAGGAATTCTACTTAGATCTCAAAAGGGAAACCACCAAATGAAATGTCTTGAAATTTCTTATAGGTACAGTTCTGAGTTTAAAGAATCATAATGACATTTGATGGAATAAATATTAAAAAGCCTACTTTACCAGGATAAGTGAATGTTGCATCCACTGCCTTCCGTGGGTCAATCTTGGAGATTTAAGGGCTTTAGAAAGGAGGGATAGCATGCTTGGGATCAAAAGCAGGCAAAGAGGCAGGAAATGTAGTTATAACAGCGGGTAAGTTAATGAAGTAATCTCACATAAATTTCCATTATACTAGTAATAATGTCCTGCCCACTTTATTGCTTGATTTTATAGTATTCCTTTTTAATGTTCTTTTTGCCATAAAAGAGACAGCAAAGCTACAATTCAGATTAGGTTAATACATTTTATGGATCACAGCAGGGATACAAAGGAAACTGCAGTTTAAATAACTTCTGATAATTCTGCAGGTGGCATCTTGGGAGAAAATTCTTCATAGCCTTGTCTACAATACCATGTTTTCCTCTCAGAGGTATAGCTCCCAAAAGAACTCTTTAATAAATGCCTTACATATTAATATGTCCCTGAAAATCTACTTTCAGAGAAATAAGACCTGGGATTCTGCAGTGATTGGCCTTGAATATCAGTTGATTCCATTGAGAAACACATAGGTTAGCAAAGCACAATCCTAAGTGTATTCACAGTGGCATGTCCAGAGAGTAGAGGAAAGCAAAATCTCTAACATACTTTAAAGATGCCACCAAAAAGTTCTTAGAGCTGAAAAGCAATTTCAGCAAAAGTGACAGAATACAAAATGAACACACACATAAATCAGTAGTCTTCCTGAATACCAATGACAAACACACTAAGAAAGTCATAGAAAAATAAGTCCCATTCACAATGCACACATACACACACACTCACACACACATACGCTCACACATACTTGCACACAATAAAATAAAATACTTAGAATAACCCTAACCTAAGAAACAAAAGACCCCTAAGAAAGAAACTTAGGAAGACACTACAAGATGGAAAGACCTTACAGGCTCATAGATTGGAAAATTACCATTGCAGAAAATGGTTATCTTACCAAAAACAATCTATGCAATCTCCAATAAAATTCCAGGGCAATTCTCCAAAAAAAAAAAAAAAATTGTGTCAGGGATTATATGGCAATCTGCTACCCAAAATCGAACATAGACCCAAAGCAATTTTGAACAAAAGAAAACTGAGAAGTATCACAATACCTGATTTCAAACTATACTACAAAGCCATAGTACTAGAAACAGTATGGTACAAGCAAAAAATAATTACAATTGATAGAACAACTAAATAGGATAGAGGACCCTGATATTAATCCTCACAAATACAGCACCTGATTTTTAACAAAGACACCAAAAATACACATTGGAAAAAGAATAATATATTTAACAAATAGTGCTTGAAGGTTTGTATTTCAACATCCAAAAATAGTAAAAAAAAAAACAGCAACATAATAAAAACAAAACATGTTTAGCATTTCCCACCCTGTACAAAAGTCAACTCCAAATCAATATAGGACATCTTCATAAGACTATGTTGTGGATAATCTTTTTGTACACTGTAAAGATTTGTCGCTCAGATTGGTTTAACAAAAAGCTGAATGGTCAACAGCTAGGTATGATTTTCAGGGCAGAGACTTGGAGAGTCACCAGTCAGAGACGGAGAAAGCAGGAAAGCAGCATGAACAGTACAGAGTAAAAGTAATAAAGCCACAAGGAAGAATGTAAATTAATAGAAATGGGTTAATTTGTTATAAGAGCCAGTTAGAAAGAAGCTTAAGCTATCAGCCCAGCTTTCATAATTAATAATAAGTCTCCATGTGGTGATTTGGGAGCTGGTTGGAAGGACAGAAAAATGCACCTACAAGACTATACAGGTGAAGCTGCTTCAGAATAAAGTAGGGAGTAGGTTTCACCTTACAGGCACAGAAATAGACTTCTGACTAGGTCTCCTGTAGTGTAGGAAGACCAACAAACAACAATGGTATCTCATGAGATTAAAATCTTCTGTACTAGACAGGAGAATGTCAGTTGAGTGAAGAAGCAGTTTACAGAATGGGAAAAAATTGTTACTATTTAAACAACTGCTAAAAAGTTAGTTTGTACAATATACAAAGTAGTTCAAAAATTAAAGAAAATGAAAAGCAACCCAGCTGGGCGGTGGTGGCACACGCCTTTAATCCCAGCACTTGGGAGGCAGAGGCAGGCAGATCTCTGTGAGTTTGAGGCCAGCCTGGGCTACCAAGTGAGCTCCAGGAAAGGCACAAAGCTGCACAGAGAAACCCTGTCTTGAAAAACCAAAAAAAAAAAAAAAAAAAAAAGAAAAGAAAAAAAGAAAAAGAAAAAAAAAGAAGGAGAGAAAGAAAGAAAAGCAACCCAATTAATGAATGGGCTATGGGATGAACAAAACACTCCAAAAAAAAAAACATGAAAAAGTAAACACTTTTTTTTTAAGTGTTGAACATCTTTAGCCTTTAGGGAAACACTTCAAGATGAAAACTACTTCAAAATTCCATCTCACATCATTCAGAATGGCTGATATGAATAATCTACACATGACAACAAATGCTGGCTGGACATGGGGGAAGGGGAACGCCTAGCTATCCATTATTGGAGGGAATTTAAAATAGAACAATCACTGTGGGAAATAATCTGGAGGTCTCTAAAAAAACTGTTGTAGAATATTATTTTGAGCTGTGTTACTTTTGTTTATGCTCTGGAACATTTGTTTAATGATGCAAAGATGTGTTTGATTAAATAAAATTCACCTGCGGTCAGGAGGCTGAGTCAGCAACTAGCTGACAGGAAGTGAGAGGGAGGAGCCAGGTGGAGAAGGGTTTTTAAGAGGGGTGAGGAGAAGCCGGAGGACTATTTGGAGGAGAAGAGCATGGAGAGGGAGGTGTGCTACTTGCTCTTCAGCCTCTCTGGGGAGCAGAATTCCACCTTAGCCTTTGAATCTTGAGTTCTGTAGAAGGATGGAGATTTGGTTAAGTTCCCTCAGCTTTGAAAGAGTCGGTGCCTGAGGGAGCAGAATTCCCTCAGGCTGCTGGTTGGTAGCAGTGGAGTTGCAGTTGCTGATTCAGGACAGCCATGGCGTAAAAGGCCGCAACAGTTTAAAAAGAAGACAACACACAACCAAGCCAAAACAAAAACTAGTGTGATTGTTTGTGAGAATGGTCCCCATGGGTTCACATCGTTGATGTTTGGTAGAACTGTTTGGAAAGGCTTAGGGGAATTGACCCCATCAGAGGAGGTGTGTCACTGCCGGTAAGCTTTGAGGTCTCTAAAATCCTACTCCATTCTCAGTTAGTTCTCTCTGCCTTGTGCTTGTGGATCAAGATACAAGCTCTCATTCAGTTCTAGCACTGTACCTACCTGCCTGCTGTCGTGCTCCCCATCATGATGACATGATGATCACAGGGACTCTAACCCTCTGCAACTGGGAGCTACAAATTAATATTTTTTATGTTGCCTTGGTCATGATGTCTTACTGCAGCAATAGAAAATTAGCTAAGACAACTAGAAACGGAACTACCATATGACCTAGAAATACCACCGCTTGGCATATACCCAAAGAATGTGATAACTTATTGCAGAGACATTTGCATATCCATCTTCACTGAAGCTCAGTTCACAATGGCCAGGAAATGGAAACAGCTCAGGTGTCCACTAACTGAAGAATGGATAAGGACAATGTGGTACATATGTACATGGAATATTACTTGACTGCAAAAAAAAAAGAAAGAAAAGAAAAAAAGAAAGAAGGGAAGAAAGAGAAGAAAGAAAGCAAGTAAATCTGGTTTCATTCACCAATGAAAGGAACCAGAAAAATTATACTGGCTGAGGTAACTCAGGCCCAATAAGACTAATACTTCAATTTCTCTCTTATATGTGGACCCCAGACTCAAATCTTTTGTTTTGTATGTTTAATCTGGAGTATACATGGAAGACAGGAAATAATAACCCGGCCACTGGGCATAGGCAACTTAGGGGTCATAAATAGAGAGGAGAGAGGAAAATGTAGAGAGGAGTGAAAGAGAGAGAGAGTTAATTTCAACAGAAGCATCTTGCGCAGGTAGACAATACTGCTTCTAGAATCATGAGAGGAACTGGCGACATCCAAAACAACATAGAACATTGCCATTTCTTTTGGTTGTCCACTATTAGAAGAAGGTAAGACCCTGTTGCTGAAGATAGCACTCAATTTGGATACAGGACAATGGGACAGAGAGAAGTCAACCTCAAACTGACCAGGAAACACACATTCTCTCTCTCCCTTGATCCCTCCCCTGGCTATCTTACACAGTGACAGGAGGTGCTTTGCTGTTTGCTGCGGGAGAAAATACCCCAATGACTAATTGTACCTAGCTAGCACTGGACCCTGGATGCTATAAACTAGCAAGGTCATAAGATGTCTCTATTGATACAAAACTAGCATAGTGGTTTGGATGGTAACCAACAACTTTCTGGTGGGATATGAGGCCTGCTCTATAGAAAGGATCGCTATATATACCTGGTACTACATACCTAGTCAAAAGTCCATGACTGTGAGATCACAGACATGAGGGTGGAACCTACTCTTTTCAAACTAAATGGTTATGCTGTGAAACTGAATTATAAGCATCTATGTATTTATATGCATAGATTACTTCTGCTCTCAACTTTGGGTCTGAGAATCTTCTCTGTGCAGTTGGTAGTGGTTAATAAAGAGACTCATAACTGGTCCAAGTGCAGATTATAAACAACCGAGTACTCAGCAGTGAATGGTAACCTCTACCAGCCTCTCAGCAGCCAAGGCTCAGGCAATTTTGTGGAAGAGGAATTGAAAAGAGTGTAAGACCTGGCAGATGAAAAGAAGAACAGTAAATGCTGCTTCCTGAGTATGACTATTGCGTGCATCAACTCATTGCAGCCATGTTTGCCTGTGTAAGTTCCCACAAGATCAAGCCAGTTAAAATCCCAGAATGGATAGAGAAGGAGCCCCTGAGGTCTCGCTCTTATCAGAGGAGCTCCTGACACTTGACAATGACGAGGGATAGAGAATTACTTTCCTTTGGGAATGTGACTGCTGGTAGGTTGCTCATTCCTCAGTGGATAGCCATATTCCCATGTGCATATGGGCAGCACTGATTGGAATCAGGAGTTATCACTAACAAAATATTAAATAAAAAAGGATAAGGAGTTGGAGCCAAGATGGTGTAGGCTGCCAGGAGTTGGAAGGAGGTTGTGGTAGATAGATATGGTCAATGTACATTTTATAAATACCTGAAACTTCCAAAGAATAAGAAATATTATTATTAAAAACAGCAAAAGGCAAAGTATCTCTGACCTAATAAGGGCTTAAGCAGTTGAGGAATTTTAAATTGAGTGACTAATTGGGAGGGAGAATGTAGTAAGTAATGTGTAGCTAGAAAAAAATGGGCCGCTAGGGATGGAACTTTGAAGGCTATCGGTTGGCTCCTGCATCTTCTGATTACTCCTCTCTGCTTTGGGCTGCTGTGAGGTGAACATCTTTCCTCTGTCATCACATCACTCTACCATATGTCTATCTTGCACACGTGTGATGGCTAATCTTGGTTGTCAACTTGACTGCATCTGCAATCAACTAAAACCTAAGCATCTGGGCACAACTGTAAAGGACTCTGTTGATTGAATCATTTGAGATGGGAAGACCCACCTTACATCTGGGCCACATCTGCTGGTACCAACCTATACATTAGGAAATTGAAGAAGGAAGCTTTTGATTCTGCCTGCTTGTCCTTAGTTTCCCTGGCAAGTTCATCTCTCCTGCTGCGGAGGCATTCATTAACTGGGATTAGAACCTGATTCTTTGGGATTCCAATATAGCCTAAAGACCAGCTGAGACATCTAGCCTTGTGGACTAAACAACCACTGGGTTTTGGACCTTTTCATGAGGAGACAGTCAGCGGTGGACTAGCTGGACCACAGCCTGTAAGCCACCCTAATAAATCTCTCATATATATACAAAGACTAATAAAATAGGCTTAAAGGAAGTGGAACTAATCCATCTTGGGCAAAAACTTCTGAAATCTTAAAATATATCTTTTGTCCTTTAGACTCTTTCTCTCAGGTATTTCTTACTGTGGTGATAAAAAGTCAGACTAACATAGATACTCTCCAAATATTAAAGATGCATGATTTAAAACCTTATATCCAGGATGATAATAATCAAATTATTTCACATAAATTTCTACTATACCAGGGATAATGTTCTGTCAGCTTTAGTGCTTCATTTTTATAGTATTCCTTTCTTTATATATACATATTGCTATAAAAAAAAAGAGAGAAAAAAGTTATGGTTAACCTTTCTCTTACACGAGGAAGGGAAGAGAGAAAGAGAGAAGACTTACAAGGTCTAGATATTTGTTGGATATTCCAGAATTCCATAATCTTCATGAGTGCCTCTCAGCCCTGGGCATGCCTTACATCACCACTTGGCCTCACCTGTGCTGACTTTAAAAGAAATGAGATGATAGATCCCAGCACTTTTGATTCTGTTATGCTGAAGTGCTGTGCTGGTACCTAGATGTGTACAATGCCACATGGGTTCACATTGTCAACAGATGAGAGTGACTTTAGAGTTTCAGGCACCCAGTCTCACCTCCAGGACCATACCCTTTTTACTTTCTGACATAAGTCTGTCATCTTATAGCCCAGCAGTAGAATTTCTGCCTTCATTCCTAAACTCGCTGTCTTAGTTAGGGTTACTGCTGCCATGATGAAACACCATGAATAAAAGAAAAATGAGGAGGAAAGGGTTTACTTGGCCTCCACATGACTGTTCATCATTGGAAGAGCTCAGGACAGGGACTAAGCAGAACATGAGCCTGGAGACAGGAGCTGATGCAGAGACCATGGAGAAACACTACTTGCTGAATTGCTCTTCATGGCTTTTTTAGCCTGCTTTCTTATAGAACCCAAGACCACCAGTCTAGAGGTGGCACCACCCACAATGGCCCAGACCTTCAACATCCAAGCAACCATTAATTAAGAAAATACCCTACAGGCCTACCTACAGCCAGCTCTAATGGAGGTGTTTTCTCAAATGAGGCTCCTTCCTCTCTGATCACTCTAGCTTGTGTCAAGTAGACATAAAACTAGCCAGCACAATGGCTCACATAATTTCCAATTTACACACTTCACTCATCTTTCTGTTTCTGTAATAATGTACAATGGCCAAGGCAACTTACAGAGGAAGGAGTTGTTTGGGGCTTGAGGTTCTAGTTCACTGTGTCAGTGTTGAGGCAGCAGACAGGCATGGAATTGGTGTGGAATGAAAAGAGCTCACATCTTGAATTTCAGACACCAGAGAGAGCAAAGTTACAGTGTTGTGAATCCTTAAACTCTCAAAGCCCACCTCCAGTGACACACCTCTTCAAACAAAGTCACACACATCCCCAAACAGCTCCACCAACTGGGAACCAGTAATTCAGATACATGAGTGTGGTGGTATTGTGTTCCCCCAAATATTGTGCACCCTAATAAACTTATCTGGGGTCAGAGACAGAACAGCCACTAGATACAAAGGCTAGAAAATGGTGGCACTCACACCTTTAATCCTAGCATTTCAGAGGTAGAAATCCCTCTGGATCTCTGTGAATTCAAGGCCACATTGAAAACAGCCAGGCATGGTGACACACGCCTTTAATCCCAGAAAGCAAGCCTTTAATCCCAGGGAATGATGGTAGAAAGGAAAGATACATAAGGTGTGAAGAACAGAAACAAGAAGCATTCAGCCTAGTTAAGCATTTGGCTGGTTAAGTATTTGGCCTGGTTAAGCATTTGGCTGGTTAAGCATTTGGCCTGGTTAAGCATTCAGGCTTTTGAGCAGCAGTTCAGCTGAGAACCATTCTGGATGAGGACTCAGAGGCCTCCAGTCTGAAGAAACAAGATCAGCTGAGGATCCGGTGAGGTGAGGTAGTTGTGGCTTATTCTGGTTCTCTGATCTTCCAGTTCACTCCAATACCTGGCTCAGGTTTGATTTTATTAATAAGAACTTTTAAGATTCATGCTACACATGAGCCTATAGGGGACATTCTCCATCAACCTACCACATCTACATATTATTTCATATTCATTATAAAGCAATCTTTTTTCTGACATTGCTTTTGGGACAGTGTACTTTAAAGCCTGCCTTTTCTTTTCCTGCATTCCATAACAATAAAAATGTAATTTCCCCCATTTAAATTTATTTTTAACATTATCTATCACCAATTAATCCCCAAGCTGTAAGCTTATAGTTTTTAAAAGAATGCATTATATATGGAAATGCTCAGTGTTATTTTTTTTTTCTGGATAACTCTGTATTTATGATACTAGTTGGGATTTGTAAAAGAGGATTCCTGTTGGAGACATAGTAATGCTCCTTTGCTAAAACAGAAGAAACATGTTCCATTCTTTTATTGGATGGCTCAAATCATTGGGAAGTTTACAAGCAAATTTATGCAAAAAATGTGGAATTGTAAGTCCATTTTCCCATAAAACTTGAAATTCTCATACAGAGATTATATGCTCCCCATTTACTAAGAGCATACCTGAAGACAGTAGTAATAGCTTGAGAAATATCATAATTTTTTTCCTCCATTTTCCCCAGGACCTTATGTAATCCAGGTTTAAGGACCTTAGAATATAGTTGAGAGAGGGTAAACTTGAACTCTTGATCCTCCTGACATCATCCCCCAAATACTGGGGCTACAGGCTTTATCTGCCATTACACTCACCTGAGAATTCACTTCTTAAAATAAATAGTAAAAATGGTCTAGTGCTGAGAATTTAAAATAGAGTTCTGATAGCCATTGTTCCAATTGTTTACTTACTGTTAACTCAAGAAGTAGACATAAACTTCTCCTCCCTACTTGAAGAAACAATGAGAAGGTGATTGTCACCCTAATAGTAACAGTCCCCATGTGACAAAATGATTCACCAAACTAAAATTCTGCTGATTCTGTAAAACACACAGGATTCCTTGTCACCAACTGCTGCAACTTCCCAATGACAATGGCAGCAAAAGTAGTCTGTGGATAAAGTCCTAAAATTTATATTTGATGCATCGAGACATTTTCCTAAAGTTCAATGTTATTGGGATTGGAGCAAGCCACTCCAATTTTCTATGGCACAAAGCCATGACATTTTGTCCCGTAAGTCCTCCCTGGTCTATTTGTTTGTTTTTTAAACAGCTGTCGACTGGTTCTGTGTCATCAGTTCTGCCGGTTCAGGATTAATTTTCACCATTATCATTGGCAGAACATGACAGTACAATAAGCCAAGATGACTAAAAACATCGCACGGAGAAAAAGCTGAGTAGAATGGGAGAGACTCTCCATGAAACCTAATCCCTCATGAACAGCATATTTAGAAAGTGTCTTCAGGTAATTACATTCAGGTAGCTTGATTTGAAAACGCCAAGTTCACACAATGGTTCATTTAATTCCATCTGCTGTGCAATAATGCATTCTTTAATGGATACATTGATTTAGGTGGAAAAAAATCACCTCTGCTATCAAAAGCTCATTTTCCCTTAGTAATTATAAGATATTATGCCAAAGAGGAAAATATCAAAAATGATCCTGCAATGTTTAATCTATAGAAAGGAAAGGGGAATCAGTGAATTCAAACTTCTCACTACCCAAATCCCTTTTTCTTCTTGCTGTAGCCTCTCAAGACTTTTCCCCCTTTCCTGGTAGATCATTCTCTGCCATTATTTACCCCACTTTGCACAGAATCCATGCTGAGCCATCTTCTTTCTTATGCACATGCCCTAGAAGACTCAATTCTTTTACTGTCTCCACCATATTGTAGTAAAGAATTTTTTCTCAGATTCTTGATTTCTGACTGCCACTTTCCTGAGCTAGTATAATTCCTAACTGCGTTCTAAATATTTATCATCATCCTCACATATAAGTGTAGGTTCCACTGGTCATCAAAGATGCTTTATTTTTTTTTTTTTTGCAGTGCAAGATTATTATGGAGATCCAGACCTGGTCAAAATATAGAGAACAACTGATTGCATGGTGCCCAGCCCCATTTGATACATTCACAACATAGCTCCTACAATGGAAAGCTCAAGGAACATCATGGGAGAAGTGGTGAAAAGATTATAAAAGCCAGAGGACATGTGCTGTGTGAATATGTCTTCTAGATATGACAGGGACGCTGCACCTAGGAAATCTAAAACATGGCTGCCTAAACTAGACTCACACAGTTCCGACATAGTTGATATCCCCATGTCTGTAGGGGAAATCTCATGGGGCTCCATCCCTAGATGAATAGTACAAGTAACTAGTGACTGCTGTGAGAGGGAGAATTGGTATTCCTGAAGCATGGGACCCCTACTCTGTTATCAATTTCCAAATGATCAGCTCGGAAATCACATACATACAAGCAACAAGAAACACACTCAGCAGATTGTATTTATATATTTATTAATACTCACACAGAGATGCACATCACAACAATTAGATAACTAACTAGAGGAGAAGAATCCATTCATTTTAAAGGGTGTGAGGGAGGAGTTAGAGAGAGGAGAAAGAGGAAATGATGCAATTATATTTTAATCAAATAAAAAATAACAAATTATTTGGTAAATACAATATGTAACTAGTTACCAGTGAGTATTCTAATGTGTTATTTCGTTTCAGCTTTCTAAATGTATTAGTTTTAGAAGATCCTGGTGTTACAGGCCACACCCAAAGGCCGGACTCTATTCATAAAAGGAAATGAAGTTACTAAGTCTATTCCTTCTGAAATTTTCTGTAGCAAAATATAGTGTTTTTTGAGGTAGTGAGGAAGATAATTGAAGTTTTTCAGGGAAGCTCTCAATAGTGGAGAGAAGAAAGCCCCACCTAGCAGGTAAAGACCCAGGTGTCGGGAGAACAGTGTCACAGCAGGATGTCATGTGACCACTTCTTGAACAGCAAGACCTTATCAAACCTGCTGGAACTAACACTGCCCTAAGTGTCCTTTGCTTCATTATTTGTTCCTATACCAACTCGTGATGGATTTTTACAGTGACACTTTTGAAAATTCCATGTAAAGCTAGAGAAGAGAATAGATGCTCTCTTAGAATTTACCAACCTAACTTGAGATTATCTGATCTTTCCCCACCCCTCAGCCCATGAAGAATTGCCACCATGGGTAAGCAGCTGCCTCCAGGAGTCACGATTCACTCCAAACTGCTGGACTCCCTCCTTGGGTGTATTTTGCTTTGTGATGAAAGATCCCCCTCTGTTCTTTTTATAATAGATGACTATTTCATTTAATTTTCATTTTATTGTGCGGATAGTGTGCATGCATGTTTGTTTATGAGTCTGCGTTTGTGTGGGCACAGGTATATGTGCCAAACTACACATGTAAGTATGGACTACACTTGTAAGTGTATGTGAAAGCTGGAAGTTGACTTTGGATGTTTTCTTTGATTGCTCTCAATTTCATCTATTGGTGATAACATCTCCCAACTGAAGCAAGAAACTGTGGATCTAGCTAGCCAACTTTCCATGAATATTTCACATTCCTGCCTCCCAGGTATTGAGATTACAAGCACTTATATTACTTGCCTGATTTTTAACATGAGGTCTGGGGATCCAAACTCCCATCCTCATGCTTGCTGAGCTATCTCCCCAGACCCCCAAATCTTTACTTCACCTCGTCTCTGAATTCTTTCTCTGACAGTCCATCACAAGAACCTGGAAACAGAATAGAAAACTCAATTTTCCTCTTCTCTCTCTCTTTCCTCCTCTCGCTCTTCCTCTCCCCCTCTCTCTCCCTGTTCCTCTTTCTCTCTATATATATATTTCTCTCTCAGACACCACAGCCCTCTACCATGTCAATAATTTCATTCATTAACTCATTAAATCACTCAATAAATATTTAAGAAGTGCTTACAATGTGTCAAGTACAGTTCTCAATTCCATGAACAAACCTGACAAAGAATTCCACTTTTAGCTAAAATATGGTGTGTCTGTGTGTTGCCTTGGTTGTCTCATGAAGGGAATGACGCAATTAGCAATAAGCATAATTATTGTGGAAATTTCATTCTTTGTCAGAGACAAATAAATTAGTTAAAAATATTTAGCACAAATTCTGAGAGTATTTCTATAAAGAATGAGGGCTTTTACAGAAAAAGAATAAAGTGGTGTTCTTCAGTGCTGGGAAAGGTAAATGGGGAGATACTGGCCAGTTGGCATAAACTTTCCATAATAAGTAAGATCTGGGGGTTCTAATATGTAACATGTTCACCATGGTTAGTGACAATCTGTTTTACTTCATATGTTAATTGAGTTGTTATGCTAATCAACATGCATGTATATCAAGCTATTAGTTCTTAAACTCATGGCTTTGGAGTGCTAGGCAAGTGCACTATCTGTGAGCTAAAGCCTAGCTCCTCTTTGAAGCAATAGCTAAGTTGCTCAGTCTAGCCCTGAACTGGCTATGTATAGCTCAGTCAGGCTTCAAACTCACCATCCTTCTACCTTCTTTGTGAAAGCAGCAAATAGCATGTTCAGCTGGAAATTTGCCAATTATAATTCAATAAATCCAAGTTAAAAGAAAAAAATGTATAGAAGGTGGGGGGTTAGTTGCAGTGTTTAGTAAGACAGAACATGACCCATGAAGAAGACAAATCAAAGTATAGGGAAGCAATGAAAGAGTTAACAAAGTTGGCAAACTGGTTTTTTGTTGTTGTTGTTTTTGTTTTTGTTTTGTTTGACTTGAGGGAAAAAATCTTTAGATGAGAGAGTTAAGCAAATATTTTCATGACCAGTGAGGTATGCCTATAATAAAGAGACCCAGAATGGAGACAAATATGATAGAGATAAGGTATAAAAAAATAAAAGGAAGTGTCACCATATGGCATTTTTTAAGGCATAAGAATAATGTGAGATCTTGCTCTTTTGGACTAGCTCCAAAATCCCGGAGTCTTATGATCTTGACTATAGCATCCTGCTAGATGTAGGTTGAGGCAAACAGGCTTAGCAGATATAGTAGATATGTGCAACTCAGGACTGGCTTCTCATCAAATCAAAAGATCATTAGTAACAGTTCAATTAACTACCTTTGGTAGTAATTCTAAACCAATTGCTTTCTGAGGCTGTAAGAACTCAGTCTGGGTGCTGGAGAGAGGACTTCTCTGTGTAGTGTATTTTGCTATTTCAAGGCCTTTAGTTCAGTTCCTAGCTCCTTTGCCAGGCTTCTCACATCTGCCCACAACCCATCTCCTTGGGTCTGATATCTCTGGCCTGTGCAGGGACCTGTACTGACATGTACGCACCCCTCCACAAACAAATATTAATAATTAAAAAATAAAAATAAATCTTTAAAAAAAGGAACTCAAGCTGATTTTAGTTTAACAGTTTCTTCTGTTACTCCGTGAAAGCTTAAGAGATACTTAATGCACACTCATAAGTGATTATCATATTGCTCCAAAAATATGTTTCCTCTTTGTGAATTTGATGTGGATTAATATTCCTCACTAATTCCATACAAAATAATATCTGAGTCAGATTTCATTGGCTTGTTATGTGTTGGGATTTTTTTCTTTACTTTGTTAATAAAAATGTAAGTTAGATACACTAAGAAGACTTAAGAGCCGTTGGTAACAATGAATTATATCCTTCTCTTCAGAAGCCAGAAGAAACTAAGCAAGCGTCCTTGTAGATGTATAGAAAAGGCACACTGAGTCATCCCAATATCCTTTATTCCAGAATGTTCTGTTCTGTGGCTGACTGCTGAGAGCAAGGCATAGTGACTGTCACTTCAAGCCATTCTTCTGCAGAAGAACCCATTTGAAGCATGACTGCTGAAGGAGAAAGTCACAGCCGAGAGTGACAGCTCTCTCTGCTCCATTATGTCCCTTTTGAAGCCTGCACAGCTCAGAGATGACAGAATCTAAGGCGGTTCAGGAGATGCCAATGCCTTTCCCTTGTGGATCATTTTCATGTTCCAAATATCATTACATAAACAGAGTGATATAGATAATAGAGAAATAGGACTTTAAAACAGAATTCTGAACTTTTCCCAGCAAATGATCAACCATCCTATATCTTAGTGACTAAAGTTTCTAATGTTGCATTTTATAAGCTATGAAATAACTATTTTAAACTCCAGTTAAATTTTATATTTGAGCACTGGTCACTGGTTTATACTCTTTTATACAAATTACAGTTATTAATGAGACTCCCATGCTTTCCTATGCACTTGGGCTTTCACTGCATATTTAAATATTAACACAACTGATTAAGATGCAGAAACATGAGTGGCGAAGCTAATGAAAATACTTGGCTCTTGTCTTGTCTTGTTTCTGTATTATATCATCAAAATTCCAATTAGCAACCTGAGACTACAGCATGACTTCCTATGTGTATTTTAGTTTACTTACAGAACCTTTGGTGTAAGAGGTTTGGGGAAATGATTACTTTTAGCATTAAATGGAAACAGATTTGGTTAAGTAATAATTTCTGGTGAATTTGTAAAGGGCATGCTGCCTACACTAACTCAAATTTTACTCCCCTACTCTCAATTTAGGCATTTACAATTAATCAAAAAATTGATGTTCTTTTTTGTTTCAGTCTTGTATCTGCTGGTTCACTTGATTGCTTCATCATGCTAATGAGCTCAAGGTCAAAAGTTTTTGTCCCTGTATGAGCCAGCTGTGCCTGAAGGAAATTTGGTTCTGAAGTTTCAAAACACAGGCCAATTTTCAGTCAAATACTTGCATTATAAGGTAGTGTAAATACATCACCTTGGAGTATCACAAAAACTCAGATTAATCTGCATTCACAGTAATATTGCAGTAGCAGGAGTGGGACATTGACTGCTGTATTTACATTTTCCCCTCAGTGAGACTGCAGATTGCTGAGGTTCAAGTCCTATGTATGCTCGGCTGGATAAAGCCAATTAATGAATCAGCACAGGGCAGGAAGCAAGGATGGAGCATAGGAGGATATAGTGTTTGCTTCTGAGACTAGTGAGGGAGAATGAAAGCAGAGAAGATGCATGTGCAAATGCAGTCCCAATTCTTCCAGCTAAAGAAAGTTAATTTCTCACATTCCTACAAGGACCAACTCATCCTTCTCTTTCTTAGCCAAGATTCTTACAGAACATTTCCTTTCCTCTCTGTTTTACTGACTTGTTTCAACCTTCTCAAATCTGTTTTTTGCTTCAACAATTCCAAAGTTCACACTAACAATGGGTTTTCACATTTAGATTATCCTCATAGTACCTAAACACTCAACAGCATTTAGCCCTGTTAATTGCTCCTTCCTCTTTGCATTAACTTTTATCAACTCCCTTGTTCATTCCCACACATTTCTGAACATATCTCAAACTTTTTCAATGATCAGCTGTCAATCATCAGTTGTTAATTGTTGAACTTTCTCAGTATTTTGTCCTGGGTTCTTCTTTTCATGTATTCTCCTACTGGATAATCTTAAACAGAAACCTCCATTAATATTTATCTAAACTATATCCTGATTGTGGTGGTTTGAATAGGTATGGCCCTTATAGACTCATGTGTTTAAATGCTTGGCCTATAGGAGTAGCACTATTAGGAGGTATGGCCTTGTCAGAGTAGGTGTGGCCTTGTTGGAGGACATTTGTAAATGTAGGGATAGGATATGAGGTCTCATTTATGCTCAAGTTATGCTCAGGATGGGTCAGTTTCCTTCCTCTTGCCCGTGGATCAAGATGTAGACCTCTCAGCTACCTCTCCACCACCATGTCTGCCTGACTGCTACCTTGCTTCCCATCATGATAATAATGGGCTAAACCTCTGAAAGTAAGCCAGCCCCAGTTAAATGTTTTCATTTATAAGAGTTGCCATGGACAAGGTGTCTCTTCACAGCAGTAGAAACCTAAGACAGAAGTTAGTATCAGGCACTGGTGTAGCTTTATGTTTTCCAGCATCATAGATGAATTTCTGAAACAGTCTTATTAAATAAGAAACACAGGGCCAAATACAGGGGTAAAAGCTGTAGAAATCAGAGTGATAGCAATCAAGTCACCTTAGCTCACCACATCACCATAGCTTCCCAAGAGAACCAGTTTCTTCCTATCTAACCTGCACCTTTATTCCCTTGCTTTTCTGCCTTCTCATTGGCTCTTAACCCAGCCACCTCACTTCCTCATCACTGCCTGTCTATACAGACCTCCAGGTGTCTATGGTTGGTACTGGGATGAAAGGGATATTACCACACTTGGCTGTGTCCTTGAACAGAGAGAGAGACTCTGCCTGCCATGTGATCAGATTAAGGGCATGTGACACCACCGCCTGACTTCTATTTATGGCTGGCTATGTCCTCTGATATCCAGGCAAACTTTATTTATTAACATACAAATAAAATATCACCACATAGCCTGGTCTGCAGCTACTCAGACCCAAGTAAACACACAGAGGCTTATATTAATTAAAACTACTCAGCCATTAGTTCAGGCCTACCACTGACTAGCTCTTATGTTTAAACTCAGCCTATTTTTGTTGATATATATTGCCACGTGTTCCATGGCTTTACCGGTGTGCCATTACAATTAGCATTTTATTAAACCAGTGTACAACAGCATTATCCCACAGCAGACTGGGGTATTGCTGTGATAGATCTGACCATGTTTTTGCTTGGAGGAATTGGACTTTGGGTTGAGAAAGCAATGAAATACTTTAAGTGCTGCTTAATGGGTCACCCTAGAAGGAATATGGGAGACAGTGGTGCTGAAGGTGTTTTGAACTTTAGGGGCCTGCTTTAAGACCTTCAGTGGAGAATTTTAGTATATTGCCTAAAGATAATTCTTGTGATATTTTGGTGAAGAATGTGGCTGCTTTCCCCCTTTATCCAAATATTTTGCCTGAGGCTAAAGTAAAGGAATTTAGATTAATTCCATTGGCAGAGGAAATCTCAAAATAGCCTAGTACAGACTCTGCTGTATTAGTGTTAACTCTAATGAAGATTTATAATGAAAAGGAGCAAGCTGAGAAAGTAAAAATACAAAATATACAATTTGAGGAGAAGAGGGGCAGCAGAAAGTGGAATGGAACAAGATCCTGTGTTTAAAAAGATAAACAGATGAGGAAATGTAATAAAGGGAGTAGTGATCTCAGGGAAAGATCCTACCCAAATAACTTTCCAGCTTGTGAAAAGAGATTAAAGAAAAGCTTAGGTCCAGGCATGGTGGTGCATACATTTAATCCCAGTACTCAGAAAGCAGAGGCTGGCAGATTTTTGAGTTTGAGGCCAGCCTGGTCTACAGATTGAGTTTGAGGACAGTCAAGCCTAGACAGTGAAGGAAAGTATCAAAACTAGAAAGCTGATAAAGATACAATTGAACAAATGGGACATATTCCAGCCCCAGCAAGCAACAGAAACTTGGCAGCTTCAGCCATATGGTTCCAACTTTAGAGTCAAGGACAGAAAACAGGGTTATGGAATCTCCCTCTATGACTAAGGACATCTACTTGGGCCAGACATGTATCAGGGGTGTCCCTGAATGGAGGCCTAGAGAGACCATTGTGTGAAGTTGTGCAGGTAAAGCCTGTATTGCCTTGGAGACCCCAAGATTTTAGAGATGCCAAAGCTATGTGATATGTGCCAAGAAAATTGCTAGAAGGGGTGGAATCAGCCAAAGACAACGAAGTATGTTTCAGTGAGCAAAGCTGAAAGGAGTGGGAGATCTGAAGAGTGCTTCAACATCAGACATGGAGATGCTGAATTTGGAGTTTTCCCTGCTGGTTTTTGGTCTTGCTTTGTTCCAGTATTTCCCCACTGTTAACTTTTTCCTCCATTTTGGAACAGTAATATATTCCTGTGCCATTATATGTTGGAAGTATGTGATCTCCTTTGTTTTTTAATTTTGATTTTATAAGGGATTACAGTAAAAAGATTTCATGAATCTCAGAAGAGACTTTGAACTTTGGACTTTTAAACATTGTTGGGACTGTGATAGACTTTTAAGGTTAGACTAAATACATTTTACTTCATGTTACAGCCATAAATAGAAACTACATCGAACACAAAAGAAAATAGATTGACTTCAAAGAGCTTTGGACCCATATGAGAGTAGTCAACAGACACGGTAAGTAAATAATAGATCTGTGTGTGCACATGCATATAGCTTGGTAAATAAAACATATAGTGTGCTAATGTGAGAAAAGAAAGCAGAGGATGAGGAAAGGTGACATACATGTAGAGCAGAAAACTAGACTTTTCAGATAGAGTGGACATTTAAAAAAATCTGTTTGTGGCTGGGTAAACTACTCTATCTATTTTAGACATAACTGTCATTCCCCCCACCCCAGAAATCTTGAAGTTGTGCATGTTTCAAAATTCTTTGAATAGGGAATATTTTATAATGAAATTGTTTTTATTTCATGATGCAGGAAAGGAAGCTAGGCATCAGCTATCTAGGTTATAAGAAGAATTTCTGGCAAAAAGTGTTATTTCATGGTAACATTTGTTTTTATATACATTTCAGGGAAGTCTAGTTTTCAATAAGTTCCCCCAAATTATTCACAAACTTGGCATTTCTATTGTATTCTTACTATTTTCCCCTCACATCACTGCCTTTCTCCACTATGTAAATTTATTCAACTCTAGTTTTAGACGTTAGAAATTGTTTAGCAGTGTACGGGAAACACAGACTTCCTTGTTTTCATTAAATAAGGAATGTTGAAGCTGTCTGCTTCTTGTGAGTTTACAATTTGCATAAGAAGGAACAGTGGCCTGTTCCTGGAAATGTTTCAATCAGCCAGGATCAACACTGAAAAAAGAATGCTGTTCTATCAAGCCCTTCATTTTCATGGAAATGAATGTGAACTCTGGAAACAAGAACAGAATTGCTTTCCAACTCTAATGGGTTCACAAGTCATGCCAGCCAGTTCTGGTGGCACAAAACTCAACTTAGATTATACACACATACACACACACATGCACACACACACTCACGCACGCATGCTGCACATGCACACACACGTGTGCGCTCACACTGCAATCTAAGAAGGTCTTTGCCAAAGTTCTTGTAAACAAACCACCATTTAAACAGATTGTTTCTAATACTGGAAATGGGCTTGCAGAATAGCTAATAGATCTTATCAGATCACTATAACCCAGGTAGTAAAGAATCTACTTTATTATGTTGTTTTCATTACTCTGTCTGTTAAATAACCTGTGAAGTGGGAATATCTTCAAGGTTTTTGGCTCAAATGGAACAATTATCCTTGACATTGCAGAATAAAGCTTTAACACTATAATGAACTACCAGTGAGTTCTGCTTCACAGACATGACACTATTTTGAAAACAAAAATCTCTAACAAGGAAAGCAAAGTTGTAAGATATCAGAAAGTAATTAGTATAATGCACTTGTAAATTTATATTTTCAAAACTAATTTGAAAAAAAATGACATCTGGAGTGACAGCTGAGGATGAAATGTAGGGCCCTTGTTTCCTGTGAGTGTTCTTCAGTGCATAAGAGAAATAAAAAGTGGTTTGTATTAACACTAAGATGAAGAATATTTTGAATGAAATAATTGACAACTTAAAATGATGAGAGTTATCTTTTAATTTAAATTGTAAAAATATCCTATTCTCAGGTTAAAATACAATGGGTTGTAGAATCTATATCAAGATTTGTAGAAGCAGCAACCACACAGTTGAGCTTTAGGAGAGGCAGGAAACAATGTGAGGCAAACAACAACTTAAACAAGGAATTACTGGGCTGTGAAGGAATATAAATTTTAAGTTGATTTCAAATAAGGAGGGCATACATGCCAAGAGAACACTAAGACACTAAAGTGGTTTGCTGAATGTTTCCCATGTGAAAGAGCTGTAATATCATTTCTTCTTCCTGGAAATATGCATTTTTATCACATGTAAAAGATAAAAATCTCTCTTTAAGCATATACCAACTCAGAATGTTCTTACTTGTGATTCACAAAGACAGTATGAAAATTTAAATAAACAAAGTCAAACTGTCACAAATTCTTTACATTGGGTTTACAACACATCTATATTGAATCCAATATGTAAGTGCTTTTATTCTGAAATGAGAGCCATTTGGAAAATAGGATTTGTTGACCAATAGGCTGACTTACATACTTATAGGACAGGGTGTTAGTCACAACACAGGGATTCTGAGCCAAAAACATACCTCATGGTTTATATTCTAAGAAACAGGGTTTTTTTTTTTTTTTTTTTAAATTTCAAATTTCACTACACAAATTTTTAAAACTTCATTGCACTTCCCCCAAAAATCACTGGTTTGGAAAACAAATACTAACAGAAAACAAGAACTGTTAACCTTGCAAAAAGGAAAATTAACCTGCCTGCATGATATACTGGTGTAACAGTAACACAAATGTTTTAGAAGTATTCATCTAATCTCTGCTTGGATTTGAGGCCCACTCCACAAGATGCAACCCATGCCTGACACTGCTCAGGGGGCCAAGAACCTGAGTTTAGACAGGACATAGGTGTAGGGGAAAACCAAATATTATGGTTCTGTTAAAGGAGCATGACAATAAAATGAATTTTAACAACATTCTTCTATACCTACAGATCATTGCCATACCCACCCATCATCAGAGAAGCTTTTTGCAGAAGATGGGAGCTAATGCAGAGACCCACAACTGGCCTGTGAGTGAGATACTTTGGAATACTATGTCCTAAATGCCCTAAATGTGATGACTTAATCAAACCCCTCCTCTGTGGTTCAGGGTGCTATGGAGAAGAGGAGGAAGAAAGACTGAGAGTCAGAGGAAATGGATGACACCAAGGAAAGAGTATCTTCCCAACACAACAGGACTGATGCACATAGGAACTCAGCGACTGTGGCAGCATGTACCACTTGCACAAGTTCAAGTCAGATACAGTGCCAGTACGGGGAGAGAGAGAGAGAGAGAGAGAGAGAGAGAGAGAGAGAGAGAGAGAGAGAGAGAGAGAGAGAGAGAGAGAGAGAGAGAACACTATCTCCTATCCCTAAGCAGAGGCTAGCTCCAATTAACACCCGCTTACAAAGTAAGAATTTGTTATCTTCAGTGGAGTTTCACTGGATATGTTAACCACACTCAAGGGCAGGCCCCATACCCAGCAGTAGATGGCCAACAAAAAATGAACTCAATGGCATTTTTTGTAGACATTTTTTCTCATATTGTTTTGTGTGGGCTTTTTTTTTCTTTGTTTTATTTTTCATTCTGGGGTTTTGTTTGCTTGCTTTCTAAAGAAAGAGAGAAAGAAAAGGTTGGATTTGTGTGGTTAGGGAGGTGGGAAGGATCTAGGAGAAGATGGGGAGGGGAAATCATGGTCAGAATATATGGTATGTAAAAAACTATTTTCAATAAAAATATACATAAAGGAAAACAAAACAAGTTTATTGCCAGAATATTGATTGGTTCTATTCATATAATGAACATAAAAGAGTGAATTAATATAACTATTTTTTCCACATCACATAAGCTCACCCCCAGCCAACCTTTGTCATTTTTATTATAGTAGCTTCTGTTCCACTACTCTGTGCTGAGTGGATGTTTAAAAACTCCCCCTGAAAGTGCATGAGATCACCAGCCTGCTGGGAGCATCTCTGTTTCTCCACTGTCCCAGAGCTGCTGCCCCTGGAGGAGGCCTCACCTGCTCTTCAGAAAAGTTTCACTGAATTCCGCTCTTGGTTACTTTCCCTTATGGAGAGCGAGTTACAGAAATATCTCAATTCCTCTAACTTCTATGTTCACAGTCCATGTCTGAACATCAGACTTCAGTATAGCCTGTGGTAATTCAGAACACTGTTGGGATGAAAGGAGTGCATAATCTCAACCTTGGGAAAACTTTAAGGAATCAAAAGCTTCTTTGTAAGACCATCATCATGTCTTAGCCTAACCAGGAAAATCTTTCTCTGCCTCCATCCCTCGAGCTCATGATTATTTGGAGAGTTCAAGCCCTGGCTTCACCCTGACTCTCTCTTTGAAAGGGCCCTTTGTTTTGTGTTTGTTGCTGTTGTTTTTCACTGTTGTGCTTTATTTAAGCAAGACAGGGACAAAATAGTAACAGGCAAAATCCTAATGTGCAAATCACATCCATTTTCATGCTAGAGACATGAAGATAATTGGGTAGATGAGCTAATATTGACTTAAATTAATTACTGGAGGTATAATCCCAGTGCAGTACTACAGGACAGAGAAGCAGCATTAATTCCAGATGGAGAGGTGTGAGGCTATGGCCTTGGATGGCATGACCTTTACACCATGAGCCGATGATTAACTTGTGATTCTGACCTGTGACTCTGGGGAGCGGTCTTATGCGTAGGTTAGATATACAGTCTATCAAGAGCAGACGATTTTGTGTGGAAGTTATTAAATTAATCCAATCAGGAGGTAATAGAGCCTTAATTTCCTATGAACAATACTGGATCAATTATGCTGGTGGTGCCTGTGAAATCAACCTGGTTTCTCCCATGTTTGACTGTTCTCAGACTGAAAGCTTTTTACTTGTGTCATGATTTTCAGGGATTTTTATATTATTCTCATCATATTTTTTTTCTTTTTATATATCCAAGCCACATAAATGTACCACCTCAGCCACTTTTTAGTTTGGGCTAGCATTTTCCTCAATTAAACCTTTCTCATTATTAGAAAATCCCCTGAAAACCTCCCCACACCCCTGTATCCTCACTCTACCCCATAGAAACAGCACACATACTTTAGCACATGCTTCCCTTGGGAATTATGGACACTGACCCCTTTGGAAACTTGAATTTATTTCCACGTGGTACTGCAGTTCTTTCCTGTCAGCAGAGTAAGCTGTACAGCTACAGTCACTCTTTTGTTGCTAGTGCTCTCTTCCTATAGGCTTTGCCCCACAACTCTCCCCATTACAGTAAGAGACAGCTGTCCTGAGTTGAGAAAAAAATTTTTTTTTTTCTGGAGCTGAGGACCGAACCCAGGGCCTTGCACTTGCTAGGCAAGCACTCTACCACTGAGTTAAATCCCCAACCCCGAGAGAATATTTTTATTCTGTCCAGATGGAAAGTTCTTCGAAATCCCTTGAAGAAATGTACTAGCAAATATCTCTGAAGTGACAACAATCCATTACATGAGTGTAGTCATATCACAAAGGCTGTGTAATATCACATTCTTTAATGCCTAGTCTAACACTGCAGCCTCACCTACTTAGACATCTTTGTTTACTTTAATAAAAATGTCAGGTAGACACTCTGCCATTACAGTGATGTCATTCTTCTTTAAAGGCACTACATAGATGGAAGTGGAAATTGTGCACTATCCCAAGTGATTTTCTTTGATTTGCTAATCTCTTCTTCTACTTGAACACACACACACACACACACACACACACACACACACACACACACACACCACACCACACACCACACACACACACACACACATACACACACACACACACACACACACACACACACACCACTGGCTCCCTAGTCTAGACAAGACGATTAGTATGTTATTTTGGTTTAGTTTGATGGTTTCCATGTGTGTCTCCTGTTTGCTTTCCAACAACAAGCATTCCACTAATGCAGTGAAAACACCTATCTGCATTCTTGGCAGTGTGTAGTTAAAGTACCACAAAGCAATGGCAGGGCTCTTCGGTTGAGACTGGTGTTATTTCTTGATTCTCTCTGTGAAAACATCTTTTCTCTTTCTTATTGAACATCAAAGTACTTATCAAAGGCTTATCTGAAGTGTGTGAGCAATCTGAATTTTCCCAAAGAGAAGCTATGATTTCCCAAGGAAAAGAGAAAGCACCATGAAGATCACAGCCTCGTGGTGTTGTCTCATCTCTTTGAGCTGTGTTTTAAAGCTTTCTAGACTTCGTCTTTTCCCACAATTTCTCTGATATAATAAATTCCCAGTTATTATGGATCAGGTATCAGGATTCTCTCTTATAGACATAAATCCCAATACTACCTTAAAATATAAGCTATTTCTAAATTTTAATTGAAATTTAAATATTATTAAAGACGAAATTGAACAAGTATATGCATTCTCACTTAAACAGGTCATTCTAAATATCAGTAATGATCTTAATTTTTTTCACTTGAACCATATTTTTAAAATGTTTTTTAAGATTGTGTAATAGTCATTTTAAAGTTACTACTCATGAATACAATATAAACATGAGGAATAAGAACAAGTCAACTAACTACTGTACTTAATTTAGAGAAGTATTTTTAAAAACCTTGAAATTAAATTAGTTATGATGTAAAAATATTTGTTCATGAAACCACAAGACTCTTTCATTGTTATGGTTTAGATCTTGTTTGATAAAGCAAAGACAGAAGAAACAAAATCAAGTATCTAAACTGATGTCATGTTGATAATGCTTCTATGTATACATGTATGTATATATGTATGCTTAGGTGGCTGGGTGGATGAATATATAGATATTCTGACAGGAAATATGTAGGTAGATTTTTCTGTCCCTCCTGACAGCTCCCAGACTTATTATTAATTATTATGACACAGAGACTTATTATTAATTATGAAAGCTCTGCCAATAGCCTAGGCTCCTTTCTAACTAGCTCTTACCACTTAAATTAACCTATTAATTTACTTTCTGTCTCGTGGCTTATTAGCTTTACTCTGCACTGTCCACGCCCCTGCTTCCTCTGGCTTTAGCTGATGACTCTCCACATCTCCACCCTTCTTCTTCTCAGACTCCTCTCTGCCCAGAAAATCCTGCATAGTGATAGGCCATTCAGCTTTTTATTAAACAAATCGGAGTGAAAAATCTTCACAGTGTACAAGAAGATCATTCCACATGAGAAACATAAGTCTATCGATCAAAGAGTATCATCTTAGCACTGACTCCTGTGTCCTGATCTCCAGTGGGGATCATGGCCTGGCTACTCTCACTCTGTCAGGCAGTTATAGGGGATCGCACACTTATTAACACTAAGTCCAAGAGTAGAAGCTAATACTTTGGTACATCTTCTCTATTGACCCACAAAGATCCTTGCGCCAAATTGTAAATAAGTCTCTGAAAAGTGGGTTTTAATTCCCTCACTCCATCCTACCTAATGTAAATAATAGCTCTAGGGGAAGAGGCCTGTAAATCCCTCCTAATAAATCTAGCTTCTTGGATGTGTTTGCTATTTAATCATACTTTTGAAGCTTTATGTGTAAGAAGTCCAGAATATGCAGAAAAATAAAAATATTCACATGTAATCATCACCATCAAATTGTGACTAACACAATTTGTTTCTTTTAAGACTATTGTATAGTTAAATATATTATTTGTTTTATTAGAAATGCATATAAGTCTAGTGAAATCTTTAAAATTAAGTTTTAGATACACATTCATATATGTACAGAGGAGGCCACACATGGTGGCGCCCTGCCTTTAATGCCAGCACTCTAGAAGCAGAGGCAGCTGGATCTCCATGAGATGAGAGTAGCCTGATCCACATAGTGAGTTCTGGGACAGTCAGAGCTGCATAGTAAGATCCTGTCTCAAAGATCATATGTAAGTAAATAAATAGTATTGTTGTATATGAATAATCAAAGCACTTGAAAATATTTTATTGTTAATTTTGAATTTTGGAGTTGTGTGTGCATATGTGCGTGCTTGTGTGTGTGTGTGTGTGTGTGTGTGTGTGTGTGTGTTCACTATTTTGGCCCTGCTTTGTTTGAGCTAGTTTGTCAGTTAGAGGCCAAGCACAACTGAAAACTGAAGACAGGCTTTTCCCGGGACCTGAGGTTAATAATTCCAAAATGTATTCCCTGTGTACAGAGCATGATGATAAGTTGATTCTCCTTAATAAGCCCCTTGAAAATGACAAAATAACTAAACTTATTAATTTTGACAGTTTCAAAATGACTGAGCCTGTAATTCCACAAATAACTACAAATTAAATATGTGAATGTCTCTAAGTTGGGGGAGAAAGAGTTCCTAAGGGAGGGGGGGTGAAGAAGACAGAATAAAGAGGAGGGTAAAATATCATGGATAATATTCTCATATGTGGAATTCAGATTTAAACACTTATGTATGTATATATGCAAATGTGCATGTAGATACTCATAAATGACATGAAAGCCAAAGGGGAAATGAAGGGAAGGAAGGTACCACCTAGAATGACAGGGAGGTGGGGCAGTACAGAGGCAGATATGAGCAATGGACAATGATACACATGTTTGAAACAGTCATGAGAGTTCTTATCTATAAGCATTACTAAAAATGTTATAAAATTTGAGCGAAAATAATAAATAGCACATTAAAAAGTGCTCATTTGGGATGTAAGGAAGGTTTAAGGTTCAGCATTTAATATCACACAAACATATTGTCTGTTATTATGAGATACTTCCTTTGTATGTTGAAGCAAATTTTATGACATGCATGACAAGCTACCAAAGCAGGACTTGAATACCTTCTGAAGAGTTAGTTCTTCAAGGCGAACGTATTCACATGGAAGTAGCAGTGTATGCTTGCCTTTTATGCCATGTTAGCATTTGTGTTAACGTGGATGGAAATGTTCTGAGTGTTAGGATTCTGCACATGCGCAGTTCGGGGTCCTGTGTCTTATGTCTTACATCATCAGAGGACAGCCTTACTCACCCTCCCCCACCAGATTTAATTGTACTTTCAGGGTTACTTAATGGAAAAAGATTTTCTAGCTCAGATAGGAGCTTTCATTTCATTGCTTCCTCCATGTGCCTCTCTCCAGACCTGTCAGAAGTGCTTCTCTTCCTCATGCAAACAGACAGGGCCCTGATCTCTGCCTTGTCCCTAATTCCAAAAACAGGTTCTCACGCACCACAAGCTTTTCTCTTCCCAGTTCCTCTTCTAACTCACTGTTCAGCTAATGGTACAGGACCACCACAGAACTGGAGTCCAGAGACCATCAAGTACAAAACTGTAACAGCTAAAAGGTATTTATACCCCCAGACCTGAAAGTGTCTGAGTTCTATCACCTGTGTCTCCTGGATGCTAAACTAGTAAAGGAAACAGGTGCCTTAAATAATCTGTCTCTGATAAAGCTTAAAAACATGTTCCAATCTCTCTGTCTCTCTCATTAACACTAGCCAATACAAGCAGAGTACTAAATGCTACCATGGTCACTAATTTTGTCATGGCTGCTTCTTAACATGTTCAAAATTTTTCCCAAGCTCCAGAAACTAGCTTAAATCCATCTGGCCAGGTCAGATCTACTTCAGACTTTTTCTGTTTCACCAGCATCTTTTCAGACCCATAAGCGGCCAGAATGCCAAGCCAAGAGGGATGGTCAGCTCCAGAGCAGCAGGACAGCCTTACCCACCATCGCAGAATGCCTGCCTACCTCAGAAGACCCTTTCCTTACCCCTCCACAAAAGCCAACCAACATCCACCAAGTTATCTGGAAGTAGTTTTTCCTGGAGAAACCACGCCCCTATTCCTATTCACTCACTGTTTTATAATAAGCAACAAGTCTGGAATGTTAGGATTTTGTGCTACTTGGGGTCCTGCGTCTTACATCTTACATCATCAATGGGCACTGGCAGCTATGTACCTGCCATGTGGTCATGCAATCCCCACTTTAATAAAGCCAGACACAGACCCCCACACTCTCTTTCTGTGTTCTCTCTCTCTCTGCTTTCACCATCTTCCTTTCCACCCAGGCCTGGATCCTATCCCCTCTTTCTTTCCAATAAAGCTCTTTATAACTCTGGTAGCCATGGCCGTGGCCCATGACTTTTCCGCCAGGCCAGTAATCAGCGCCGCCACCAGTGCCGTTTATCATAACCATCACTGAGCACACATCAGCACCGCTCATCAGCTCTGCTCACAAGGTTCACCCCTGCAACCCCGAGCACTCTTGGTTTAATAGGAAAAACTGGGCCAGTTCCCTTATAGAACTTTAGAAGAAATATCATTATTAATCATATTTGTATTGATCTTTAGGATATATCATTTCATATTATGTCAATGTATAAAACATACCTTCTTATGCTTCAAATTTCTAGACTTTTGGAGAAGATTCAACACAGAGTAATAAAGTAATAAAGTAATTTTATATAACTTGGAAGTAATTTAATGACTTAAAAATAAAGGGTGCATGAGGAAAAAGCAGAAAAAAAAAACCCACTCACTTAATTTCAGTTTCAAATTCGAATATCTAAAGATATTTTAGTTGTTCAAAGTTGAGCTGACCGCATGAGACCTAAGACATGGCTAAGTCTCCCCAGGCTTAGTTTGCATATGCAATCATACATGGGTACAAGTAGAATTTGCATCCCCTGGTCTGTCCTTTGCACTCTTTAGGCAGGCCAGCCAGCTGCTCCAAAGGTAGTCTCTTTTGAGATGAGTGATACTTGAGGTGAATGGCTGCTCTCTAGAGTTCCCAGTGGGATTAAGCCTGGTTTCCTTTAGCAGCAGTGACTTCCTCAAAAATAACCAGGGGCTGCCTTCAGTTGTCCTGGAACAAAATCACCTCTTTAATAAATTACATGCACTTGAATTCATATCTCAAAGTTAGAGACTATATCTACTTTTTTCATCAATGTGCTTTATTTATGCCAAACTACGGTTTCTGGGACATAGTGAGTACTTAACAGACAATTCTTGCATTAATTTCTTAGTTTTTAAGCATAAGTGCACATTAGAATTGTCAAATTCATTTTTATAGCACAATCCTTGCATAAAGTTGACTTGAAATTAATGTAAATAGGATACACGAATGTACAAAGTTGCCAGTGTTATTTTTATAAAATGGTCTATCTAACACATTAGTGCTGTTTTAGGCACCTGTGGGAATTGAATAAAATTGTATTATGACATTACAAACATTATTAATAGCAAAGTTAAATTAAAATAATCATATTTTAACTGCCTGGACTGGCATTAAATTGAGGTAGGGCCTTGTGTATTAGCAATGTAATGTTTTAGATATAGACACAGATGTGGCACCATTGCTGTGAGCCCTACCAACAAGTCTACAGGCCAAATCCAGTAGTAACCAAAGGGAAAACAAGGCATATCTGTTGACTGCCTGTTCATGGTCAGTTACAGATCCTATAGCCATGCTTTTGTAAGTTCTGACTGATAGCTGTTATAGGAAATGTACTTTACATCAAGAACTAAACACAAAATATGTAATTATTAATAAAAGATATGCTGAAACCTAATTTTTAGCTTTATGATAATATATATATATATATATATATATATAACATTCATACATGTATACAGCTAAATATATGGTATATTTTATCTGCTCTTGATAAAACTGTTACAACGCAGGGAAAAAATGGCATTTTCTTTTATCTGATTTGGGCACTCATTACTGGGGCCTCCCTGACATTTTGGAAAACACTGAATCTTGAAAATAAAAAGGTGAGCTAAAACAAAGACCATGTTTTTCCAGAAGTTCTTAGAAAAGCATAAATCAGTTTTTAAAAACCTATGCAATAATACAGTTATCATCGTAACTGCAATGAAACAGATGTTCATGGGCTTAAGAGAGCAAAAGGACATCAAAAACTTGCTTGGCACGTGTGCTGAGTTGTCTGGAAGTATAAGGAGGGCTTATTAAAACATGGCAATAGAGGTCACAACTGAGGAGGAATTAGAATAAATTTGAGGGTGGTTTATTTAGTGAGAGTGTCTTTATGAAACCCACATGTAGAAGCCTAACCTTGGATGTAGTAGCTCTAGGAGACGGGGTATTGGGAGGTGACTATTTCATGATGTTAGAGCCTTTAAGAAAACAGACATCTCTCCTTCCCTTTGTCTGCCATGGTGATACACTGCAAATGTGGCCATCTGCTTCTTCCTTAGGATACTTTACTAGATAGAATCTCACCAATATTGGCACCTTGACCTTGACCCTCCACCCGCTAGCACTATGAGAAACAAATGCTTACAACCCACCCAACTGGCAGGAGGTGGGAAACAGCTTATTTGTTGACAGTCTGTTAGTTGGCAGAAAAATGTCATGAACAACTGACTTATGCTTTGTCCAATCGACTAGATCACAGTGACTACAGAGGACCAAATGGAAGCAAATAGAGGATAAAAATATGACAATTTCATTGCTGTGCAGGCTGCTTTTGAAGTGGCATACAAATTATGTGCAAAAAAATGTCACATGAAGGAAAACAATGTTAATGTCATATAAAGTGAAAGAGGTTGGTTGTTCTAGAACCCCGTGTAAAATGCAGTTTCTGGTGATCATGGTGATAATAAGGATCACACTGATAAAACTATTAGTTACCACTAGATGTTTGTCATAGTACTAGGTCCTTTATACCTATGATCCCCATCCATTTTCTAGAGACAGAGGATGAAGGCCTAGAAAATGGCTCAGTGGTTAAATGCACCTGCCAGCAAGCCTGACAATCCTTGTTCTATCCCCAGAACCCACATGGTATGAAACTGATTCCTATATCCTTTGACCCCTACACACACACACACACACACACACACACACACACACACACACTAAATGAGTAAAAATGTAAAAATACAAAAGAAAAACAAAGATATATGAAGTAGTTATCCCAGCTTTTCAGATGCAGAAACAAAGACACACATGCAAAAATAATTAGCTTAAAGTGACAAATCTAATAAACCACAAACCAAATGTAACTTCAATTAGCAGGTCTGTATTATTTTAGAGCCCCAAACATTTTCTTCATTGTATTGCTCTGGTTTTGTGCATAACACTGCACACAAATGCTGTCTCTGGTCAAATGCTTCCTTCTCTTAAAAGAAATATCAAGTTGATAATCTCAGAAAATTTATTCCTAAGTCTTAGTTTTCCCACCTGACCAAAAAAAAATGGTCTTAAATAAATGTACAATAGGTAAAATTGTCCCTCTTAATTGAAAACTTTCTTCCTGTGGGGAGGAGGCTTCTGAGATGCATGTTGTAAATAAAATTTCATGTATCTGGGCAAGTGGAACACTGGAATATTCTCAAAGCTCCTCCTCCACCTTTGTAGAAGGAATAAACAATCACTGCTCAAGGCAAAGGGAAAGTGATGGGGGAATGTCTTTCTGTATGCTACAAATATGTGTTGCTCTGATTGGTTGATAAATAAAGCTGTTTGGCCTGTGGCAAGACAGCTTAGAGGCAAGCTTCAAAGAGAAAAACAGGAAGAAGGTGGGGAAGGTGGCGGGGAGACACCAGAAAGCCCTGCAAAGAGCAATATGTAATGGGATGCAGGTAAAGCCACAGACCATGTAGATTAATAGTTATGGACTAATTTAAGATATAAGAGCTAGCTAGCAAAAAGCTTGAGCCATGGCCATGAAGTTATAATTAATATAAGCCTGTGTGTTTACTTGGGTTCAAGCAGCTATGGGATTGGTGGGTGAGAGAGATTTATCCTGACATGGGCCAGGCTGGACACAGGAAAACATCTAGCTACAAGCCACACTGCACAGCAGATAGATTTCTTGGACCATCAAGTTGTGCAGAGAGCTCCAAAGGTGCAGATTTGTGAGTTATCACCTGAGTTGGGTAGGCTTTCCAGTGGATCAGCTGATTTTTTAGCTGTCCCTGATCTTGCCAGTAAACCCTCACACTCATTCTTGTTTTTAACTCCAATTAAAAACTCACTGGTTCACCAAGTCAAGCTTTGGTGCAATTGATACTTTTGTCTGTTGTGGGATTTCTTTCTGGGGTACAGGTGTATGTGTATTTGTGTGTGTGTGTGTGTGTGTGTGTGTGTGTGAATGTTTTGTTATTGTTGTTGTTGTATCTCCCTTGGAAAATCCCCTGACACAACATGGATCCATGTTGTGGAATAATCCTTCTGTGCACTGTGTATATGTATTACTCTCATTGGTTAATAAAGAAGCTGACTGGACTATATCAAGGCAGGAAAAAGTTAGGTAGGACAATCAAACTGAGGACATTGGGATGAAGAAGGCAGAGTCAGGGGAGATTGTCAGCCAGCTGCCGAGGAAGCAGGACGTGTAGAAAATGAGGTAACAAGCCATGAGCCACATGACAAAGCATAGATAAGAAATGTGGGTTAATTTAAGTGTAAGAGTTAGCTAGTAACAAGCCTGAGCTATCGGCTGATCATTCATAAGTAATATTAAGCTTCTGAGTGGCTATTTGGGAATTGGCAGAACAGTTCCCAGAACTGTTGGGGAGGTAGATGAAGATCCTTGATGCACATTGGTGAGACAATCAGGCCCAATCAGTGAGCTCTATGTTCATGAAAACATGTCTTTAAAAACAAGGTGAACAGCAATGGAAAAAAACACTGACATCAACCTCTGGTCTCTGTGTGCATATATGCACACTTATATGTATACACACTCACACATGTACACACAACACAATTTGGCTAGGGCTAAGAATTTTCCATCTAATTATTATGGTACTACTTAATGGATTGATGTATTTGTCAGGCTTCTCTTGAGCAACAGAACTTATAGAATGAATCTCTCTCTCTCTCTCTCCTTCTGTCTCTCTCTGTCTCTGTCTCTGTCTCTGTCTGTCTCTCTCTGTCTGTCTATCTGTCTGTCTGTCTGTCTCTCTCTCTCTCTCTCTCTCTCTCTCTCTCTCTATATATATATATATATATATATATATATATATATATATATATATATATAAAGGAGATTTATTATAATGACTTTCAGGCTGTGGTCTAGCTATGCAACAATGGTTGGCTATGTATGGAAAGTCCAAGAATCCAGCATTTTCTCAGAGTCTTTTTCTAGCCTAAATGATCTGGATTAAAGGTGTGTTTTTCTACCTCAAAAATCCAGATTAGAAGTGAATCTTTTCCTTCAAATTAAGCAAAAGTCCCTCACAGGTATGACTTCCATTTTTTGAACTTTACTCAATTGCAGATAGAATTAAATTGACAACCAAGAATAGCTGTCACAGTTGATTATCTGAAAAATTATTTCATCTCTGTGTGTGTGTGTGTGTGTGTGTGTGTGTGTGTGTGTGTGTGTGTGTATGTGTGTGTGTGTGTGTGTGTGTGTGTGTGTGTGTGTAGTGCTAGGGATAAAATCCAGGGCCCCATGCACACTGGACATATACTGTGCCAATGAACTATACCACTAGCCCTGATTTTTACCACTAATGTATCTACTAGAACATAATCATTCCATACAACAGTTCTTTTCAACATGATTGTTGTTAAAACTCCAACGCTAGAGAAGAAGAAAGAAGAATAGAAAGGGGTAGAGAGGGGGGAAAGGGAAGAGGAAGAAAACATAGAGGAGAAAGAGGAAAAAGAGGGAAAAGGAGGGGATGAAGAGGAGGAGGAAGAAGAAGAGATGAATAGGAAGGGGTGAGGAGAAGTGGAGGGGGATAGGTATAGGAGGAGGAGGAGAAGAGGTAAAGAAGAGAAGGAGGAACGGAGGAGGTGGAGTAAAGGAGAATACGAGGGGTGGGGGGATGATGAATCAGTCCAACTCCATTTTAAAATTAAAAGCCACCTTATTACAAGATCAAAATAAGTTCATTCTTTTTTTTTTTTTTTAACTTGGGTTTGACCATGTCTTAATCTATTTTCTGGAATTTGACATGCTCCACACTCTATACCCTAACCTCCACCCTGATAAAAAGGTTTGGCCAAATAATTTTGAAATGTTCTGTCAAGTTCCTACATAACCAAAAATCCCTTGAAAACTCCCTACCCTTGCAGTTTGGGTCCTAATCTAAACCCTACCTTCTCCTATGTTTGATGCTATTTTCTGAAACCCTGTTTGAGGGAGATAGCCCTGTCTGACAGAAAATAAAGCTTGCTTATTTCAGCTAAGAGTTTGGGTTAGCAGTCTTTACTCCTGTTCGGTGGGATTAACAGAAAGGGGAGGAAGGAGAGCTTAGAACAGTCATATAAAACCTTACTGCAGCTAAGTTTTGAGCTGGGAGAAACAGGCATTACCCTAAGTTTTAGAACTAAAGTTATCTCATTTCCATGTTCTGGTTACTGTCATTAGACACTGTGTCCGTCAGAGTCCGTGACACAGTGAAGTGAGTATGGCTCATAGGAGCTTGTCTGCAGCCAGATGAACGCACCACCTTCTACTGCCGAGGATTGCCAGCACAGCAAGTGCCTTAGTGACTCCTCTGCTAATTGAATGAGTATTTTACCTGGTGAAAATTTTGGGGCTTGGAGGCACAATAATGTAATTGTACTAAAAGGAACAGACTGTTAGCCTGGGGAGGATGGTGGTTTAGTGCACTCTCAGGGTTTCTGTCGATTATACTCAGGGGTGCAAAAGAACTGATTTGCCTCACATGGATGGAGAGTCTGACACCTTGTTGCTTAAAAATTGCTTATGTTTAAAGTACACACCACAGCTAAGGGGCCATGCAGATGCCACAGTACTGAATAGCATATGGACATCTCCGGGGTTGTTAAAAATGATCACACCAGCCGTCTGTCTTTACTGAGGCTTACTGTATTTATACAGTTATAAGAGAGAAGATTCCACTTTCAATGAAGCTCAGGGGACCTATATCCAGGAGGAAAGGAAGCAGGGAGAGCACTTGTGAACTTGCAAGAGAAACTTTATGTTTCCGTAATGGCCATTTTCTTAACCATGTGGCAGTTTTGAATCTCAAAGGGGCCAAAAACATTTTAAGATAAAAAAACATTATTTTAAAAATGTATAACGTAAGTCTTTACACCCTCCAACTAAATGCAGTTTTGTGGCAAAGCTGGAGTTAGCAGATTTTGTTATTGTCATTTGAGAGTCAAAACTCAGTTGCTGATATAAATTTATCTGACTCTAAAATCTTCCCCCAACTTTGTACAAACTTCAAATCTGCTTAGGAAAGAGAAGGAGCTGAAAGAGCAACTGTGTACTTCATGCAAAGGTATAGGTGATCCTCTAGTGTCTGCTTACTTCTTAGCCTGCATATTTCATAGCCACATCTTTAATTTCCCCCTCAGATCAACGTTTCCTACCATCAAATCCAATGTTAAGGATGAAGTACATTCTCAGTATGCAAAAGCACACACACACACACACACACACACACACCATGGAACAGTTGGAGACCAAGAGAGAGCCGATTATGGTCCTGTGAGCTTTGGCCAGTGATAAGGGTGGAAGAAGTGCAGCTGTTCCTACAGGAACATATACTACAGCAGCACAGATGAGTTGGAAATATGCACAACTACAATTCATTATTCAAGTCAAAGTCATTTCTGAGCCCTGTCTCAAGGAATAAACTATCACAGTCCTGCTACCTGGAGCTCGTAGTCTCATTTCAATGGCGATGTGAATAGCAGTAAAAATGTCGCTAATGGTTAGTAGCAATATTTTGTATTGTTGATTAATGCTCAGGATACATTTTAAGATATCCTAACATATCAGCGATGCCTATGTGTGGTAATAAACAGTCGATTAATTCCACATTGTATATGTTTCAAAGCATTATACCATGCATGATAAACATATTCTTTTAGATTTGTAAAAGAAAAACAATGCATATACACGCATAGATTTTAAAATCCCATCTTGAGGAATGAGTGGATATAATCCATGCATTTGTCACACTAACAAAATAAATGTGCTCATAAAGAAAACAAATAACAGAGATCGGTGTTTTTCATACGTTTATACCTTTAAGGTTTAGATATTTTTAGTTTTTATCTTTTGAGAATTTCATACATGAATACTCTCTTTAAATCATTTCTCCTCCCCCCATTCTCTCTCCTCTAAATTCTCCAGTCCCTCCATTCAGTCTCAAATTCATGAAGTCTCTTACAATTATTATTGTTACATACATACACAAACACACTTATATATGTGTGGGTTTTGTGTGTATGTTGCATACAATCTACTGTGGATTTTCTTAGTAGCCTTTGCCTACTGTAAAAGCATGACTTTTTAAAATCACAAGTCAGAGCTACACTTACCTGTGAGTATAAGGGTAAGTATATAGAATGTGGTTGAAAGTTTATTGAGTTAGCAAACTATTGTTTCTCTTCTAGGGTCTATGACTTCTCCAGCCATGGGCTAGTTTTACAGTGCCAGGCATAAATTCTCTCCTATGGAGCAGTCCTTTACTCCAGTTAGGCAGCTGATGTTTGCCCCATAAGATTAGGTGCCACTATTCGAGATATCTTACCAGGCTGGTCATCATTGTGGTTTGCAGGCTTTACAGCTAAGCAGGACTACTGATTCATTGTCTCCCTCTTCAGCTTGGTCTTGAAACCACCTAGAAATGCAAATTGCTTCTATCACCGTTGAAAAGGCCATTGGCATTCCTGTTTAGCTGCCACAGAACCTATGGTTTCTGAGTAGTTCATCTTCGGAATTCAACTTTGAAAAATGGAATTTTGGTTAATAGCATGCCTACTCCATGCTAGACACTGTGGACCACTTAATCCTAAGAAAATTTGAGAGAAGGCATTTTGATTTTCATCATTGTACATATTATAGAGTTTAGGGATCTTAAATATCTTGCCTTCCCAAACATCCTAATTACACAACAGAGGCATGCCCTTGCTCTGTAGCCTGTACTCTATATCATGCCTAAAGCTAAAATGTTTTATACTAAAAAGTATGTAACAACATGATAAATAGGTAAGATAAAATAATGTGATAACTGCAACCGTAGCCACATATTAATAAAGGTAATTTAATAGAATTTGTAGACTTTTACGCTCTTCATCATTATTCTGAATTGTGAAATTATAGTCAGAGCAATTTTGAAAGTGTTACAGTGGAAAAAAACAAGCCTGAGATCATAGACAGTTTTATTGCCTATTCACCCTTGTGGGGTTTCTCTACAGTAATCCTATAGCCCACTTTGATTAACACCATAGAAACATCCATAAGAACATGTAGTTAGCTTTGAAAACACTGTAAAAATTGCCCTATCATGATACCTGGTGTCTTCTGAAGCCTGGAACTGTACCTTGTTCCAATTAAATGATACCAATCTCTACAAGGCACCCTAGTGCATCAAACAAGCCCCAAATCATGGCTGGTAAGAACAGAAGTAATTACTCAAGCCCCATCACCCTTTGTCTTAGAGTGTTTTGTATAGGTTCTTCACATCAGAAAACATAGCTAGATATAAGAACTGACTACTTATCAGTTGCAGCTGAACTTTGGCTGACCATATCTGTTTCCCTCCCTCATTCCTGCCTACCCCATTCTTTCCTAGTTGTGGTGACTGGTGTGGCAGCAGAATGATATTGGACAGCCAAGAACTTGCTAATGGAGAAACAATTGATGACCACGGTTAGAGGCATCCATATACAATGATGCTCCTTGGGTTCATGTTCCATGCTCTTTGTTCTACTTTTGACAAATTACTTCAAATCTCTGTGCTCCACTAAACAAGCAGTCTCCACAGTTCATCATAAGAATTTAATGGGTGAATTCATGCAAAACACACACACACACACACACACACACACAAAAAAAAAAAAAAAAAAAAAAAAAAAAACAAAAAAAAAACAGAATTGGCCTCTCTACATGCTGTATGTGAGTGCTAGTATCACTATGTTACTTCTATTAGGTGCAAAAATATTAATATTAAGTGTATAATTTTTAAGTTATATTTTGTTAGCAGTTAATGAAATCAGGCAATTCTTAACTTGCATAAAAAATAAACATCAAATATCGAAGTAAAATGTAATAAATCACAATAGAACTCAATGCATTTTGTATAGGAAAAATATGACTTGGTGTGAATTATGTATTTTTCCTAGTTATATCTGAAATGTAAATCTGTCTTAATAACAGTCATCACCTGAAGTAATTGAACTTGTCTTGCTTACTATTATGTGGGAAGCATCATAGAAATCTAACATCTGTGTCGCAAATAATTTTTAACCTCTTTTGGCATCTGAATGTCATACATTTAACTCATGGTCAATGTTCTAAGCTCTACCCTATGATCTGGAAAAATGATGACAAGAACACATGACATGGCACTTGTCCTAATGAACTTTATGCTCCATCAAGACAGTTACACTAGCCACCAATGACGAAATATATCATTCTAATTTCTTATAAATACTTAAACCCTCCCATCTAAGGATAACTTATAAAGGAAAAAAAAAATCACCAAAACCTAGGAGTAAAATGCCTATACTTCAAAATCTACAAAATGCTAGACATACTTTTTCTAGTGCCATCACTGTTGATGAAGATTCAAAGAAGAGCAAAACTGCTGTACAATACTTTTTTCTACTGAAATGTCCATTTGTAAGTTTTTATTATATGTCTAGATTTTGTTTTATGTATAGGAATGTTTTGCCTATGTAAACACAAATGTACTACTTTCATTCAGTGCCCACAGAGGCCAGAAAGGGATAGTGGATCCCTTCAAATTGGAGTTATGGATGCTTGTGAGATACCATATGAATGTTAAGAACTGGACCTAGCTCTTCAGAAAAATCAGCCAGAACTCTTAACTGCTAAGCTATCTCTCCCTCTCCCCTGAAATTTCTGTTTTTAAACCATTATTTTTAATCATCTTATAGTCATCAAATCACTTAAGTCCAGAAGGTCCTTATAAATAACTTTTATAAAATATTTAATAAATTTCATTTAAAATTTTATTAATTTATTTTTATTTTTATGTGTGTGGGTATTTTGCCTTCATGCATATTTATTCACCACATGCATACCCTGTACCAGTAGAAGCCAGAAGAGAGCATTGGATTCCCAGAACTGGAGTTCAGATGGCTGTGAGCTACATGTGGGTACTGGGAATTGAACCTGAGTCCTCTGGAAAAGCAGCCAGTACCCTCAATTTCTGAGTCATCTCCCTAGACCCTATTTTGTAATTTTAATAAAATAAGTTTATATTTCTTGAGATAGCATATGCATTTAATATAATTTTAGCTAAACTCATAGTATTTTATCTGAAATTATATGGAATGATCTTAAACTACACACACATGCATACACACACACACACACACCAAATTAAAACAAAAAACCATGAAAAAGAATATTTTTGAGTTCCTTATCTAAGCATTGGCATTGTTTTCTAAATAGCATAGAATTTAATAAATAAAATAGACTAGCCCTTTTCACACATAGAATGATATTGTGAAAAAAAAGTCATACATACACAGTTACATTTATAAAACCCAAGTCTCTGGAGATATAATTCATAAAAATATAAAAGACTAAATACACAATCTATGTTTTTTTAAATTCTATCAAAATAACATTGAAAAACAGGGTATAAAATACAGTATAAATATTATTTGTTTAGATAAATATAATTGAACCTTCTTAATAACAGAAGTAAAATTGGCAGCAGAAAAATAATAGTTTGGAAATGTTACTGTAATTAAGGTGAAGTAGATGGAGTAAATTTCTGTATGCAAAGAATGCTTTTGAACAGATAATAGAAAAGATGTCCCCATGGGCACAGCAAAAAGATCATTCACAGGAGACATAACGGCTGGAAGTCCATGAGAAATGGCTCCAGTCCAAGAGCATAAAAACAAACTAAAGAACAAAGTCTCTATCTCACAATAGGCAGACACATTTGCTAAGACATACCACCTTTTTGCTGATGTGTTTGTAGTTATAAACGGTACTAATACACATCACTAGTGGAAATGTGTAGTATCAAAACCTTTTAGGCATGCAATCTATCAGCTTCTATTAAAATCCAAATTGTGCATAACTTTAGTAATTCCATCTTGTAGAATATTTCAAGTCATTCCTCTATACAATGGTACCATACCAAAATACTTAAAGCAAGATTTTCAAAGTGAACAAAAATTGCAAACAAAATCACTACCCATTAATAAGGGAAGTGATAAATAGATTATAGTTAGTTTATTCTTTATCTTTAAATATACAATAATTTAAAAATGCAAATTAGTACAATGCCAATGACTTAGGGTCTTACAGACGTTTCTGTGAGGCAACTCTAGGTAAGAAAAGTTCAGGGAACATTTTTTTGGTAAAATGGTGACATACATATATATATGTATATATATATACATATATATATATATGTATGTCACCATTTTACCAAATATATATATATATATATATACACATGTTGGAAAGAGCATGCTTGCACATACTGTATACATATATCTATAAAAGTTTACATAAATATTAAAAATAGAATCAGTAGTACTATATCTAATATATTTTTGTTCTCCTTTTATGCTAATTTTTAAATGTACTATCTCTCTGTATATGTTGGGGGGGTATGTGGAGTCAGTAGACAACTTGTGGGATCTGCAAAAAAGAATTCTTTTCACTTTCACTCTGGGGCCCAAAAATTGAACTCAGTTCTTCAGGCTAGACAGCAAGCACCTCTATTCACTAAGACATCTCACCAGTGCTAGGCTTGAAATATATTGTGGAAAGCCAAGAATGAGAGGCAAGATGATAAAGAGATGTAAAAAGTGAGTAACACATTAAATCAATATAAAACAGCCAGAAACCTCCATTGTAAAAAATCATACCATGTGGTCTTACCTATAAAGATGTGCATGACAGCCAGAACAAAGATGATGCAATGAATAGACGCTTATTCCTTAAATGTTACAGAAAATGTCGTAAGATTAGAAAACAGGAAAGGAAAATGAAAAATAGTTTTGTGGATGCCGGTATCTTATACTGAACATTAGATAAATAAATATATAAGCAAAAATTAAGATTTCTTGTGCCTTATAAACACCATGAAGTGACTTTCTCTATTAGAATTTTTGCTATGGAGCAGATTTTCAGTGTCACCTCACATTCATTCTAGAACTTTCATTGATGTCATGTCATCGCACTTTCTTACCTTTGTCTAAAAATAAGCTATATATTATATTTTACATCTACATAGCATGTGTATAGCATTTATCATCTCTATCTTTGTATGTTTAACGTCTATCACCTATCTGTGTGCATGTGTGTGACTATTAAAACAAATGCATCTCTGATATTTTTAAATTCTCACAATAAAATTCTCAGGCCCAGATACATGTGATACTCCATTTGCTACACCATCTTTGGTAGAGTGAAAAGCCTTGCTTTAAAGAAGCTTAGTGCCTACTAACAGTTGCTTTTATCACATGTCCAGTGCATTCTGCATTAGTCTTATTTCTGCTACTGAAACCCGTACCTAGGATGATCAACTTATAAAGAGGAAAAGTTTAATTTTGGCTGATGAAGTTTCAGTCTATGGTAGACTGGTCACTTTGTATTGAACCTGTAGTGAAGGATCATACCATGGTGTGGACTGAGCGAGTGATAAACTACTAACCTGGTGGTGTCCAGTCAACAAAAGAGAAAAGGAGGGACCAGGGTGCTAAGCTCCTCTAAGGGCACATGTATAATCACCTAACTTCCTTGTATTATGCCCCACCTCCCAATGTTTCCACCACTTCACTCTAGCATCCCTTAACACATGGACCTCTGGGGCCAAACTACTGAACATTCTAATAGCATGTAAAAGATGCCATTCATAGCCAATTTGTTTGAACTAACACTGAATTAAATCTTTTAAAAAGTATGAAAAAGCTACTTAGAGAAATTATCTTTGCTTCAACTAATATTTTTCCTCCACAAATTTATTGTGACAATAGAACCCAGTGGTTCATTGTGCTCCTGCTCTGCCAAAGGAGCTAATAGTTCACTGTCAAGCTATGCAACATCTTGACACTAGATTTACTACAGTTTTATGCAACACAAAACAGGACCATAAATGACCACTTATTCCTGACAAATACATATGACAATCATTTGAGAAACAGCTTTACCCAATTTTCTAAAAAATGTTTCTTCTTTTATGATCACATTTTGACAAAGAATGCATATTGTTTCCCACTTAATAAAACCAATACTCTATCTTTGTAGCAAAAATTATGTGAAAGAATTTAGATTACTGAGAATCAGTTAAGAAATAGAAAACCAGTCCAGTATTTCAAAAGACCAAACTCTTTTCTCATTTGAAGACATCCATGATTCACATAATATGTACACATACATGAAAATTAGGCAGTTACTAAAGGAAACTCAAGAAAACCAGGAAGTTGGATAAATGTATGTTAAAGATGTTTTAAAACCTTCAAAAGAAAAAGTTAGAATATTTATGAGAAACACAAAATTTACCCCAGCACAAACTTAAAATACATGATTAACATTTTAAAGGAAGTTTATATAAAAATAAGTTGACTTTTTAGTGTGTTCCACAAAAAAAAAAAAAAAAAAGACATAGAGGACAGAGTTCAGAGTCCAAATTAGTTATTTTCTTTCGACAGATGGAACACCTGAGGCAGTTAGACTCCATTTACTCTGCAAGATGGTGCCCATCAAAGAGGAATGCTGGTTCTGCAAAGGGCAGGTTACCACCTGTCTGTCCCCCACAGCACTGGGGGCACCTTAGGCAGTGCATGTATGGATTTAGAGCAAGTTCTTATGTTTTGGACTAAACACCAAGTACCCAGCTGACACTGGACATCCACAGAAACCCTCCACTTGGAGGTGGCTCAGATATCCACTATTGATAATACTGTCTCCATCACTATTGTTCTGACATTTGAACTTACCCCAGCCCAGTGGCTCCATCATTTCACAGTGTCTTACTGGAAACCATGGTGAGCCTGAGCCGTTGAGTGCGGTGCTCTCGTGAAACCTGCAACCCCGTCTCTAATACAACAAGTGCACAGTGAAGAAAAGCCTGACACCACCTGAGCTATGACAATAAATTAGGGTGGGAAAGTATAGCAAACTCTCTTAAAAAAAAGAGAGAGAGAGAGCTTTCTTGGTAGAAAACACAAACTGAGAGATAAACTGGAAAATTCTAATGTGTGGATGATTTACCAGGTTCAGACAGCTTTAGTTGTCAGTCATTTAAGTTAACTTATTAGGGACACAATAAGGAGAGGGAATAATTAATTTACCATTCATTCCTTCTACTGTTCACTCAGGACATGATGGGTTTTTATATCTGTGATACTGACACATCAATACCGACGAAATTGGTAAAATATAGAAAAGCTCATCTTAGTTTTGTGTCTAGAATTGACAATACAGCATCAAATCAATCACTAAGGAACACAGCAAACATGCTCATCCAGTGAAATTCATTCAGAATTTTACCTCTGTTAGTTTTACAGAACATTAGCAATAGCCACTTGGCTATATTAACAACAGCACATGTTTGCGTATTAGCAAAACATTTTAAATTGTCATTTGAAGAAAAATAACTGAAGGCAGATCTTTTTTTTTTTTTTAAGTTAAATTCTTTTTATCTCTTCTCATTTTCAGTGCAACTAAAAAAGAAAAGAAAAGTTTTCTTGTCCTGAAACATGCTCCCACGGTATGGTCTCTCCTGATAGGGGCTGGGCTGTCCTGAGAGGGCTGTTTGGATCTGGCTGCTGAGGTATGTCTGACTGGCTTCTGTTAATGCTGAGCACTGACTGGAGGAATCTCATCTGCTGGAAGGAGGCTCTGGGTTCTGTGGACACCAAGCCAGGGCCTGTCTGCAAGTAGTCTCAGACAGACGAGCATTCCAGGCAGAGTCTGATGCGGCCTTGTCCTGTCCAACTGATCCACACCATGTTCTTTCATAAACAATAACAAAGTAGGAACGGCTCTTTCCTAAGCCTTTTCAACTGCCTGGTACCAGCGCGTTTTGTTTTGTTTCTTTGTTTTTCCTTTTTTATTTTTTTTTATTATTATTAAGAAATTTTCTATTCACTTTACATACCAACCACAGATGCCCCCTTCCCTCTTCCTACCCACCAGCCTTCTCCCCCTACCCACCCCCCATTCCCACATTTTCCAAGACAAGTTCTCCCATGGGGAGGCAGCAGAGGCTGGCACACTCAACTGAGGCAGGTCCAAGCCCCTCCCCCCTGCACCCTAGACATTGGGCTCCGAAAAGCCCGCCTATGTACCAGGGATAGATCCCAATGCCCCTGCCTGGGGGCCCCCAAACAGCTCAAGTTAAACAACTGTCTCCCGTATCCAATGGGCATAGTCTAGTCCTATGGGGGGCTCCACAGCTATTGGTCCACAGTTCATGGGTTTCCACTAGTGTGGCTGGCTGTCTCTGAACATTTACCTATCATGATCTCCATGTCCCCTGCCCACAGAATTCCTCCTCTCTCTCATCAATTGGATTCCCAGAGCTCAGCCTGGCGCCTGATGTGGATCCCGGCAACTGCATCCATCAGTCACTGGATGAAGGCTCTATAATGACAGTTAGGGTATTTACTAGTACAAGTCACCAGAGTGGACCAGTCCAGGCACCCTCTTGACCATTGCCAGTAGTCCAAGGTGGGGTCATCCTTGTGGATTTCTGAGAACTGCCCTGGCACCCTGCCTCTTCCTATTCCCATGATGTCTTCACTTATCATGGTATCTCTTTCCTTGCTTTCCCACTCTGTCTCTGTTCCAGATCAACCCTCCCATTTCCTTATATTCTCTCCCCCAATTCCTTGCTCTCCATTACCCCCTCCCAGTTTGCTCATGTAGGTCTCATCTATTTCTCTTTTGCTGAACTATCTGTGTCCCTCTTAGGGTCCCTCCTTGTTAGCTAGCTTCTCTGGAGCTGTGGGTTATAGTCTGGTTATCCTTTGCCTTACATCTAGTATCCACTTATGAGTGAGTACATACCATGTTTGTCTTTCTGAGTCTGGATTACCTCACTCAGGATAATATTTTCTAGTTCCATCCATTTGCCTGCAAATTTCATGGTATCATTGTTTTTTACTGCTGAGTAGTACTCCACTGTGTATATGTACCACATTTTCTTTATCCATTCTTCGGTTGAGGGGCATCTAGGTTGTTCCCAGGTTCTGGCTATTATGAATAATGCTGCTATGAACATAGTTGAGCATGTGTCCTTGTGGTAAGGTCGAGTATTCCTTGGGTATATGCCCAAGAGTGGTATAGCTGGGTCCTGAAGTAGATTTCTAATTTTCTGAGAAGCCGCCATATTGATTTCCAGAGTGGCCGTACAAGTTTGCATTCCCTGACACAATGTGTGATTGTGGATGAGTGATTGTTTGGGTGCCCAAACTGAAACATCAGCTCACTTTGCTTTCGTTTTTCTGGTGCATAGGATATAAGGAACAGAAATGGGGATCTTCCGTTTACTCAGAGCAAATGCTAGTACTTTGTTTTTATTAGCCTCCCCATAATCTAAAGACTAAGGCAATTGCATCTACTCTTACATTGTCTATTGTAGAATTTAGTCCTCTAACTGTTAACTCAGAAGAATTATGAACTTCATGCAAAAAAAAAAAAAAATGAGAGTTGGTAAACAATTCAGCCATCAGGTCCAGTCTTCTGGAAGGAGCTGATCTAGTGTTGGATGGTAAAGTACACTGAATGAACTCTTGTACCCAGTCCACGGAGTCCTCTGCAGACACACACACTCTAGAAGGCTTTTCCTGGTGGGGACACCCCTTTCAAGAGAAAAAAGTGTTTGAAAGTGCCTAGCTAACAGAGTGGTTTTCTGTAAGGGATCTTCGTGTGCATTAGAGTGTGAGAAGAGAGGAAGGAGGGCAGGAAGCGTTCACTTGAAATAAGCCACAGACAGACAAGGTAGTAAGAATGGCACAGATCAGGCTATGATGTGCAGTTCTTCTTAACACTAGAATGTAGCGTTAAGCTATAAAAGGAAACAGAAGCTTTGAGAATAGTACTAATCTGAGACACAAGACAAATTAGGACATTGTGCTAACGCCAAAGAGTGAAGCCTTTGTGCAGATTTCAGTGGTTTCATGTGAGCCTTCTTGGTTAATCCATCCTCTCTTAACAGGCCCTGCTTGGTGCTGCCACTCACTCATTATCAACAAGCCAGCGTTGCAATCACCTTGACTTCCAGCTTGCATGGAGCTGAGAATCTATTTTTACAGTGAACTCAGCCTTCTGCTTAGACAATAGTTCCGTTGTATTTGCTTTTCACTTCACTCACAACACACTGCAGTGTTTTATGTAAATTCAAGGGCATATTGTCAATATGCAAGAAAAAGGGTTTCTATTCTGACATTCATTGCTATTTGAAATTTAGATACATTTAAGTATAATTTATGGCATCACTCTAAAGAAACGATGCCGTTTATTGATACTTCAAGCTTATTAAAATCTTAGCAAACAATAATTTAGGTAAACTGAAAATTACTTTCTCAGGATTTAGAAAGATGCCATGGTAAATTCAATTCAGGGGATTTTATTTCCAAGTCACATAAATTGCTTTGATTACCAATTATACAATCTTGTTTCTATAGCAGTTGGAAGAATTGTACTGTGACTATGAACTTCTTACTTTCATATGCTCTAAATAGTCATTAAAGAAGAATGAATGATATTTTCGCATTTGCAACTATTAAATTTTTGCTATTATAACAAGAATTTTTTATATAGTTTTAAAAATTATGTTTGTATGTGTGTGGGGGTGGGGGGATGAGGGAGTGTGTGTGCACATGTCTGCAGGTACTTGCAAAGGCCAGGAGCTGGAGTTAAAGTTAGTCGTGAGCTGCCTGGGTCCTCTGTGAGAGCAGAGCATGCTCTCAAATGTTGAGTTATCTCTGCAGCACCCTTAAAAAAGCATGTGGGCTGATGGGTTCAGTTGTAGAGGCAGAATCTCACTATACAATCTTGGCTGGGGTTGAACTCTCTCTGGAGGCCAGGCTGACCTCAGACTCACAATTCCACATGCCTTTTCCTCCTGTGTGCTGAAGTTAAAAGAATGTACCACCATGTCTGGCTTAATTAAGACTTTAACACTTTCGGTTTCATACTAACTTAACATTTATTTTCCATCATGTTAGGAATTTAGTGTTCAGTAACTATAGCAACAGGTATAAAATCACTCATGTTGTAAAGATCTGTGAACTTCTACACTATCAGTTAATTGGCATTGCTCTGGTATGTCCGGTTACACAGGCAAATTTGGTCTAATACTAGAGGCAAAAACATAGATAGTGACACTTCTATTTACTAATGCATGTTTTATCTTTCCTTTACTGTGATGGGTCACTAGATCTCTTACACACAAATGTCACAAACAGAGCATCATACACACTTAATGAAAGAATGAAGAGCAAATGTCACAGCCTTGAAGGATTACAACCGTCTGTGAAACACTTGATTTTTCAAGGCAGAGAATCACAGTGAGGTCAAAATATCACTGGGGGTACAGCCACATATATTTATGTGGCATATGTTTTTGTTATGTCATAGTTTCCAGGTAAATAGTTTCTTTTGTGAATATGTAATCATATTGAGTATTTTAATTATAAAGCATGGGCTATGAATGCTAGTACTGTCTGGTAGACAGTGAATGGTTATCCAGTCAGTTCAGTGAAAAAACAATGTGCATATTAAGTTGAACATGGCCATGCATGCTTACAGTGCCAGCATTTCAAAGGTAAAAGCAGGATGAACAGCAGTTCAAGGCCATCCTCAGCTACCTAGCTACTTGAAGAGATATCTACAAGACACTCATTTATATAAGCTCTTGCTCATTTGCTCTTTGACTTGGCATATTTTGAGTATCACTTTGTTGACCAGGTATTGTAGAGAGAATGACTGATACATTAATTTTCAAGAAACAAAATCTTAAAACCACAAATATATGCCCAAATGTGGCAGATTAAATCAATTTATACTGGAAGTCTATTTTGATCCAAATTTAACACATGATTTCATTATTTTTTCTACATAAAGTGTATATTACATAATTATATATCAATGTGAATAAATCTGGTGTAACTATGCAAAACTTACAGTCACTATACATTTCAACCATCTTCAAAAAGTGATATGGTAAGGGGACTGCAAATAGCTGTCCCCTTTGCTGTAGCAACACAATATAGAAATGAGCTTTTAAGCTGATAAAAACTTTAGTGACTTAATCTATTTCTTCTAATGCTTTTAACTTATACTTAAAAAAAAGAAAAGGCAAAAATATCGTTCTGTGTTCCTTTCTTCCCTTTGATGCAAATGAATGAAGATATTCTTCTATGAACACATTAGAGCAAGAACTTGAAGACTTAAACATTAATGAAAGAAGACAAAAGAGTACCATTAAGAAAGTAGGAAATGGGAGAAAATCTGTCATCTTCTAAAGAATGGAAAATCAAACTAGATGTGAAAAAATGAATGTTGGTGCAAAAGTAATGAACAGTGAAGCATAACTATGAAATGTTTAACACTTTCAACTTCACAGTGCCTTGATAACAGATTTGTATAGTAGGAAATGTTATAGGGATATGGTTCCCACCAATACTTATGCTCCTGCCTAAGAAAGGGTTTTAAACCTTTGTGAATTTAGTGTGCTAGCTTTGTGTCATATAGCTGACTTGAATCTGATGCACAGCTTCCTATATATTTTTTACTCATTGAAAAAGAAGGCATTAGATCTGTGAGATTATTTATGTGCGTGTGTGTGTGTGTGTGTGTGTGTGTGTGTGTGTGTGTGTGTGTGTATGTGTGTGTCCTACTCTACCCAGAATAGCATTCTAGAACTATAACTAAGCATTTGGATTTAGCACATAAATTCCCCAGAGCAACAAGCATTACCTTCCACTACACATTCCCCAAGCTGACAGTCCTCCATGTTTAGAAATCCTTAACATGAGGTCCCTCTGTACCCAATCACCCTACATAGTCAGACTTTCTACTTTCTTCTCCAGGGTCTAGAAAAGTGACTTTCCCTGACCTTCCCATTCACATCTTCTTCTCAACAGGCCAAATCTACCCAAGGTCCCACCCAGTAGTCTTGCCTCCTGTGCCTATACCATAAACTCTAGGTTTTGGCTCTTCACACATCATATCCAACCTTTCTACATAGCCATATCTACCTCCACATTCCAGGCTTGCCACATGCTATATACCAGTCCTCTGTCTACCTGACTTCATTCCACTCAAGCCATTTCTAGCCCCCAGGGCCAACCTCTCTCCTGGCACAAACTATAATGTCCATATCAGACTCACAACTATCAAAACAAGTCCAAATGCTCAGGTCTCATTGCAAGAATACCAACAATATGAAAGATCAAGTCAGCATCTTCTCTCCAAAAATCTACCTGTCCAAGGGAAATGTTTTCCAAAGACCATTACCTAGATGAACACTAGGACACAGAATTTAAAAGAATAACCATAAAGTTTATCAAAGAATTCAAGAAGTTTAAAAAAGACACAGCTTTCATTTGGCCCATTGTAATTGAGGAGAGGAGAAAGAACTTAAGGAGAATAAATGCTTGAGTGATGACCAATAAAACACAAACATAAGACTGATGGGAATGAAAATAATCTGGCACTTGAGAAGGGAATTCAATAAGGAGATAAAAACATTGAAGAGGACTCAACCTGAAGTACAGACAGAATTGGAAAACCCAGTAACTCAACTAGACAATGCAAAGGAAAGCCTTGCAGGTACAATGAATCAAGCAGGAGACAGAGTATCAGAACTTGAAGATAAAGTAGAGTACTCAGAGCAAAACAGCAAGGAGTATGAAAAATTTAGCTAAACATAGAAAGGGAACAGGCAGGAAATGTGTGACACCATGAATGAAAATAAACCTTTGAATTATAGGCATAGATGAGGGAGAAGACTCCAATGTCAATGATACAGACTAGATATTCAACAAGACCACAGAAGAAAATGTCCCCAAAATAAGGAAAGATGTACCTGTAAAGAAACAAGAAGCAGCCAGGCGGTGGTGGCGCATGCCTTTAATCCCAGCACTCGGGAGGCAGAGGCAGCTACCTGTGAGTTCTCTGTGAGTTTGAGGCCAGCCTGGTCTCCAAAACGAGTTCCAGCAAAAGGCGCAAAACTACGCAGAGAAACCCTGTCTCAGAAAAAAAAAAAAAAAAAAAAAAAGAAACAAGAACACCAAAATAGAGAAGACGTGAACAGAACATTCCCATGGAACGTTGTGGTTAAAATACTAGGTACACGTAACAAAGAAAGAATATTAAAAGCTGCAAGAGAAAAGAATGCAAGTTATATATAAAGGAAAACCTATCAGAGTAACAGCTGATTTCTCACTGTTTATTTTGAAAGCCAAAAAGCCTGGAATAAAGCATTCTAAGTCCTAAAATGACTATGACACACAACCTATACTAATGTGTTTAATAAAGCTATCTGCCAACACTGAAGGAAAAGAAATTCCACAGCATAAACAACCTAATTTTTTTTTGTATCCAAACCTAAAGAAAATACAGGAGGTGTTATGTTGGGAGGAGGAGAGGTATGAGCATAGCAGAACAAATGTGGAGAGAAATACAATACCATAACTACTGAAACACAAAACATCACTGAGAATGCAAGCAGCAATACCAAAAGTCAACAACACGATGACCACAATTAACACACACATTTCAATTATAACTTTAAATGTCAGTGGTCTCAATTCTCTAACCAGAAGACACAAGCTGAATGAATGGGTTAAGAAGGAAAATCCATCTATCTGTTATGTAAAAAAGAGATATCTTAGTTTTAAAGATGGGTACCATCTAAAAGTATAAGGATAGACAAAAGAACTCTAATAAAATGGGACTAAAAAGTAAGCAAGCATCACTTTCCTAATATGTGACAAAATAGACTTCAAACTAAAACTAATCAGAAGAGATAAAGAGAGACATTTCATTCCAAACAATGGTAAAACTAACTAAGAAGACATGACTATCCTAAGCATATGTGCACCAAACTCTGGGTCATCCAATTTTATTAAAAAAAAACAAAAACAAAAAAGAAACAAACAAAAAAACTACTGCTAGATTTAAAGATACAGGTTAATATCAATCCATTTACAGTAGGTGGTTTCAATACCATGTTCTCCAATTAACAGGTCATCCAAACAAAAAATCGAGTAACATCAGAATTAATTGAAATTGTTGTCATACATCAAGTAGACTTAACAGATATCTACAGAATATTCCACCAATGCTAAAGAACACACATTCTACTAAGCAACACCTGGAAGCTTTTCTGAAATAGATCACATTCTGGGATACAAAACAAATCTTTACAAATTCAAAAATATAGAACTCCTTCCTTGTATCCTATCTGACAATAATGCAATAAAACTGAAATTGACAGCAAACAAATTTCTAGTAAATGCACAAACTCAAAGAGATTAAATAATACATTACTGAATTATGAACAGGTCAAAGAAAAAGTCAAGAAAGAAATAAAATTTACTGGAACTAAATAAAAATGAAAACACAATACAACAAAACCTCTGGAATGCATTGAAAACAGTCCTATGAGGAAAATTTATAGTTCAAAGTGCCTACATCAAAAAATCTGAGAGAGCACAAAACATAGATTAGTGATACAACACAAAAATTTAGAAAGACAAGAACAAGCCAAATCCAAATCCATTCAATGGAAAGAAATAATAAAAAACAAAATAAAAATCACTGAAATGGAAACAAAGACAACAATATAATCAATGAATCTAAGGGCATGTTCTTTGGTGCAACTAACCAAAAGAAGGAAAGGGAGAGGACCCAAATTAACAACATTGGGAGTCAAAAGAGAAACGTTACAATAGACACCAAGGAAATTTAGAATTATTATAAGTCAATATTTAAAACACCTGTATTCCATTAATTTGGAAAACCTAAAAATGGCTGGATTTCTACATTCATCCAAACCACCAATATTAAATGAAGACATCAACAACTGAAACAGATCCATAACAAATGAGGAGGTTGAAATAGTTATTAAAAGACTTACAGAAAAAAAAAAGCCAGGTGGATTTACAGCAGAATGCTACTAAAGATTCTAATAAGATTCACAGCTATTCCTTTTTAAACCATTCAAATAAAGAAAAGACAAGAAAGAGAAGGAAAACTCCCAAGTTCCTTATATGAAGCCAATATTACTCTAATACCCAAATCAGATAAAGACACAAAAGCAAAAAAGGAAACTACAGGCCAACATTTCTCATGAACATAGACTCAAAAATATTAATAAAATACTTGCAAACAAAATACAGACATACAACAAAAAGATTATACACTATAATCAAGTTGTCTTTGTCCTTGAAATGCAGAGATGAATCATATACAAGTCATAAACATAATAAATCATATAAATGGATTTAAAGCTATGCTACATGATCATCTAATAGATGCAGAAAAAAACCTCTTCAAAAAATCCAATGTGTCTTTCTAGTGAGAGTCCAATTAAATGTAGGGATAGAGGAAACGTATCTCAACAAAATGAAAGTTTTTTGTAAGAAACCCACAGCCAACATCATCCTAAATGGTATAAAACTTGAAGCAATTCCCTGGAGTTGAGAATGAGACAGAGATGTCCACTATCCACCTACTCCTTTTTAATACTGTTTCCAAGTACTAGCTGAGGCAATAAAGTAAGAGAAGGAAATTAAAGGGAATCCACATACGAAAAGAAGCCAAACTATCCCTATTTATAGATGTTTTTATACATAGTAATCCCAAAACTTCTACCAGAAAACTTTTAGAAATGATAAAAACATTCAGTTATGTGGCAGCAAACAGAAACAAATTGTACAAACCAGTAGCTTTTCTATACACCAATAACAAACACACAGAGAAGGAGATAATGGACACACTCCCATTTACAATAGCCTCAAAGCAAATAAAATACCCAAGAATAAACCTCAGGAAATGAAGAACCTCTGCAACAAAGTCTTTAGACCTATGAAGGAAGAGACAGAAAAAGATGGAAGAAAATGGAAAGACATCCAATGCTCATGGATTGGCAGAATTAATAATGTAAACTGACCATTTTACTAAACACTATTTGCAGATTCAATGGAATCCCAACTGAAATCCCTATCATATTCTTCTTTACAGAAATAGAAGAAAAAAATCTATTCTAAAATTCACATGGAACCACAAGATACCCTGTATAGCTTTTAAAAACAGTCCTAGTAAAATGAACAATGCTGGAGGAGAGAATACCAGATTTTAAGAAATACTGTAGTGCCATAGTAATAAAAACATATGGTACTGGCACGAAAACAGACATACAAACGAATGGAAAAAAATAAAGACCTAAACATGCACAATTTGTAATTAAACCACCTAGTATTTAGCAAAGATGATAAAAGTCAAATAGTACTGGGAAAATGAGATGTCCACATGCAGAAGAATCAAATTAGACTGATATCTATCACATTGTACAAAAACAAATTCCAGATGGATTAAAGACCTAAATATGAAACCTGAAATACCAAAACTTCTAGAAGAAAACATAGCCAATACCCTACACGATACAGGCATAGGAAAGAACTTCCTGAGTCTTTGCTGGCTGCACATTTGACAGAGGATTAATACTCAGAATAGTCATATTAATAGTCAAAAATAGTCAATAGTCAAAAATAAAACAAAAAACCAAAAACAACCCATTTAAAAAATGGGCCTTGACCTGAACAGTGAATTCTCAAAAGAAGAAAAAAAAAAGAGTAAGAAATATCTCAAAAAATGTTCAGTGTCCTTAGCAATTAGCTAAATGAAAATCAAAACAACTTTGAGATTTCGTCTACCATCCAAGTATTCAGATGTGAATAGAAAGTCTGGAATAACTGCAGAAACCAGACAAAGTAAAAAGGAACATTCCAAGGCTAGGAGATTTGAAGACTAATCAAAAGGGGAAAAACAGGGTCCAAGCGAAATGGCAGAGGACATGGGAAAAGGGAGACTCTAGGGATGGGAAGGGAGGTAAACGTAGAAGGTGGGAGGAGGGTGAAACAATAAAGATGTCTGAAAAAGCCATAAGGAGTCATACTATTAACTATTTAAAAAAATCTACAAAACACTTGATTTTGTATATAAATACACATAAATAGTTTAAACAAACCTTTCTTACCTGGGCTGAGAATGTTCCCTCCACAAACTAAATCCATGCAACACAAACCCCAATACCAGACAAGAGAAGCCCAGTTTTGAATTGTTGGTCAGATTTGTCCAAGAGATCTCAAAAATACTATTGCTATTGCCCTTGGTTACTTCCAAGAGGTGTAAGGACAGTCTCTGTTTCAGAAGCCACCATGAACTTCAGAAACAGGGCTCAGAGACTCCTGAGCTGGAACTGACCTGAATGATGACTCCTTCCTGAGGTACCAGAATGTTCCATGCAAGCTTCTAAAGGAGGGAAGCAACCAACAGTCCTATCCAGCCATGATGCCTATGAACCACAAATGACCATCATGGCATGATAACTCTAAGACTGTAGTAGTGACGTCTGTACCTTGGTGGTGACCAGCAGCTCTCTAATTGAACTTAAGACCCACTCAGCAAGAGAGAAAGCATGCCTGGTAGCAGAAACCTAGCCAACTAGTCAGTGTTAGTGAAGTTATGGATCTTGGAAAAGAACCCACAACCACCACTTTTCTAAACCAGACTAATCCCTAACAATAATCTACAGACATTTGTACTTACACCCACAGTTGAATGTAGTCCTCACCACTAACCAAAGGAACTTCTCTTTGCAACAGATGGAGACCATTACAGAAAACTACAACTAATCAAAATACACAGTTGTGGGGCTCAGTCTCAATGGATACCTGTACAAAACAACACCCACACTTAGGGCTCAGGTGACATTGCCAACAGGGAGGTGGAAAAGATTGGAAGGGCCAGAGAATCAAAGAGTTCACTGTGAGATTGTGTCTCCTAGTAGTACCATGAACTGTACCCATAAAGTCTCACTAATATAGCTGCCTCAATGTGAGCTGAACAATGAGGGCACCAATTGTCATGCTAACACAGACAGGGAAAGCTCATGAAGCTTCAGTCCTTCACAAAGAGTTCCAAGTAACTGAGGAAAGCTGAGAGTGGGAGGAATAGTCTTTCCTAGGGAAAAGTACACCAATGTCCAATACCAAATGGTCAACCCTTAAAACATACATACAGGCGACATTATGCAGACTCAGAAGGTTATATTTAGGGGGTATATATACATAGGCACATATATGTATATAAATATAACAGTAGTTAATGAAAAAGATGCCATACATTTGAAAAATAGCAAGGAAAGGTTTATGGGAGGTTTTGGAGAAAGGAAAGAGAAGGAAGAAATGCTGTAATTGTATTATAATATCAGAAGTAAAATAATAAAATAAACATTTAATATCATTAAGACATATATAGTCCCATGGTTCATTCTTGTCCCATTTTGGGGGTTTTGTGTTTAGTTCACAATGTTCACAAAATCCCAAGAAGCTTAAGGTAAGTGAGTACTTGGTAACATATTCTGAATAATGACCGAACAAAAAATTGGCAGGATTTATATAGGACATGGTGTGCCCAGGGAAAAAGTTTGAGTTTGTACAAATAAAACATCTTTAATCATAAAGGGACCTTTGGGCATGTTTGACAATCATGGCTATGTTGATTATGGTAACAGTAATAACAGTATAACAACATGACCAGTTAAGATTAGATAATATCTTTCCATATGTTGTGCACACAAATTTCAGAAATGCTTTGTGACCCTGAGAGATTGCCCAGGAGTGTTTCTGGTATTGGGTAAGTGTTTGGACTACCTAAGGTCATGCTTTTAAAAAGCTGATAATATGCTGCCAAGATTTTGTTTCTTTTAAGCAAAGAGATACTTAAAGAAAATTAACATTGTTTCTCTCTTTAAAGTAGTTTAAATTTGGTGATCTACCCCAAGTCACAGATCAATCCCAGGAGCCTGTTTTAAAGAACAATGTGGTACTTGGATGAAGGAAGAAAGACACTTAACTCCCCCGTCTGCCTCTTTTCTACTCTACTACCCAACTTTTGAATGAAGCTGTAAAAAATACATTTTGATTATTCCACTTCCAATGTACATGTGCATTTCAAACCTTCTTCTAAGACGGATGAATTTCCATAGCTAGCTTTATTTGCTTTCTTTTTAGCACTGTAGTTTGGAGAGTACATTTGGGGAGCATCCCCCAGGGCTGCTTTCCCTAAATTGACTCCAGCTGATTGCACTGACAGTTTCTAGACAGATTTTTCTCTGTTCAAGTCCTAATTTCACATTTATTTTGTAATCTTGATCCTGCCAAACACACAAGTCAAATTATATCACTCATATCATTGAAATTCTCACATCTTGTCTTCCCATCTTATTCATCTAAGGGCAGGTCCTAAAAGTAACCTCACAGGCTGTGGGAAATGCCCTCACCCAGGAACTTCTCTTCCTTCACTTCTTGCTCCTGCGTTTAGATGCAGCCAGATCAGCCTCGATGCTTCAGTTTCTCATGGACTCTTGCTCAACACCCCTCAGAAACTTAGCCTTTGCTGTATGCTTCCCCAATAAGATACCTTCCTCTGATAACTGCCATTTATTTACCCTTCCTTTAAAAATTTTCCTTAAATATGTAAATCTTCTCTCTGAAACCTTTGCTAGAAATACCAAGATTTCCATTCTCCTTCACCCCAAGGCCCAGCTCTGTTTTATTTCCACTAGAGTATTTATCACTAAATAAGTATTCATTTAAGGGTGTGTGTGCACATATATGTGTGTCCTGAGTAGATTTTATTCCCTGTTGCTGCCAGCAGTATTTGCCACATGCTGAAAATCAAGTATTTGTTTAAAGTTATTCTTTTTTCCTCAAACAAGACTGCCACAAAAAAAGAGAAAACGACAAGTAAGTGGATTTACTCCAGATAATATCTGATAGGAAACCAACTTCCTTCCCTCAAAGCAGTTTAAATGGTAGTATTACTATAGTTGAATAATTCATGTATTTCAAAATCAGATTTTTGGTAAAATTCTAAAGAGAAAACTATTGACTATTACATATTTTATGCAGCTAATCCTCAAAAAATTAACCAGATAATAAAAATATTGCCCCTTTATTAAGCCATAAAACGTGAAACACACACTTAAAAAGGAGGATGTAGCCAGGAGAATAAAGAATCATAAACCAAGATATACTAAGGCTAAAAAAGTACAGAATCATGAAGAGATGAAGACATTTTCTTAGGGAAATTTGTTGAATATTACATTCTCCATTTTTTCTTAGAAAATATTTTCAAACCCCTAGGATGACATTTCTTTTCAGTCTGAAATTCAATAATTCAGAAGCCTAAGAAAACACAAAATGGCATCAAAATTGGACTCTTGTAAGGAGCTACTTCATATATATTCACATAGAGCTTATTGAGGCTGAGCAATAGCAATCCTTAATAAATGGAGGAATGGCTTAAATTAAATTGCCAGGGAGAAGTGCATGCAGTATGACAGCTTGGGAAGATAGCCACTAAGCCGGCACTGGGGAGCCTGCTTAACTACACCATTACTCCTCAAGCCATGCATTCTCCTTCAGTTTTTGTTCTTTTCTGCATCAAAACCCTGCAGCTAATAGGTTGGAGAATTCTATCACAGCTACTTCCGATTCCAACTTTCTTTCTGGGCACATAACTTTTGCACCCCACACTCAACATTTCTTGCTCATATTTTTGCAAGCCGTAAGTCCCCAGCACTTGGTAGTGCTTCTTCAAACCATCCTTTACATTTCTGTCATCTGCAACACCCTTTAACTACCTAAGGACTTGCCATCCAGTGAAAAATCCAAACTCTGTAGTGTAGCATACACTTACACTGCCCTTCAAGTGTTCAACTCCTTTGTTTTTTCCTAGTCACATCTACTTCACTCACTTTACCTGCACCATGGTCTTCATACAAAACCCATCAGCATGTTGCATTTCAGTTTGTCTCTACGTTTAGGAAACATCTAAGTCCAATAAAGGAAACATCTAAAGCTAATACGGCTGTCATTCGTTTCTTTTTTCTTTCTTTCTTTCTTTTTCTTTTTTTTTTTTAATTTTGAGATAGGATTTTACTGCACAGCCCTGGCTATCTGGGACTCACAATGTAAACCAAGCTGACTTCAAACTCTCAAAGATCTGCCTGCCTCTGCCTCCAGAGTACTGGGATTAAAGGCATGAACCATCAAGTCTAGTATGGCTGTCATTCTTTTTTAAACTTTTTTTCTTTTTAAAGATGTATTTATTTAATGTATATGAGTACCCTATGACTTCTTGCCAGAAGAGGGCGTCAGTTTGCATGAGAGATGATTATGAGCCATAATGTGGTTGCTAGGAATTGAACTCAGGACCTCTGGAAGAGCAGCCAGTGCTCTTAACTGCTGAGACATCTCTCCACCCCCACCTGTCATTCTTAATACATAATACTTACATGGAATTAGAAGATATGGTAAACACTATAGGATTCATTAAAGTTCAAAAGTCTTCAAAAATATCTAAAATCTGACCAAGTTAGGCAAACACAAGGGAAGAGTATAGATTTATGTAATTGGATCCGAAACTCACATCACATGATTCTTTCCAATTATAATTAAGGATTAGTTTTAGATATCAGTATATCCTAATGTAATCTCAGGCAGAGCTTGTCAATATCTGAAATTGCTTAGGATTATTTACTTACTGTAGTAATGAGTGAGCTTCTTTTGGCCTTATAGAGATTTCAAATTAATAGCAGGGATATTCAAGGGACCAAACCAGGATATAGTAATACCACACACAGATCGTAAATACATTCTTATTTTATGAACTAGTAATGTTCAATACTTTGTGGATTTATAATGGATCTAAGTTGAGTAATACACAGTTGAGCAATTAACTTCATCATACAATTTAACATGGGAGTTTGACTAAGTTTATGTTTAGTATGAAATTTGTTAACAGTTAAGTCTTATATTATTTACTTATTATAAGTATTTAAATATTTTACAACAAGTATTTAAATATTTTGTTCATAATGAAACAGGAAACATTTTAAAGGTATATAAGTGTTTGATATTTAATTAAAGTTTAGTCATACAAAAGTACTTAATTAATTGTTTGAATAAGATGAAAAATCATCAAAAGGCTTAAAAACCATTGTAGAGGAGGCTGGACAATGATAATGGTTGGGAGAAATGAGACTGAGGGCTTAAAAAATTGGGAGATTAATAAGAAAATAGAGTTTTTAATTTGTAACTTTAATGAGCTGCTTAATAATTTTCAAAGCCAATGAAACCCCTATTCTACCTTTAAATCATTGATATATCAGAATAAAACAGTCTTGAAATTCCTTGTGAAAAGTTACTTATTTTTGCTATGATCCTATAATGAGATTTCTTTTTCATATTTACAAAATCCCTTTTCTCTATGTAAAATGTGATTTACTCCTCAAGCACATGAGATGTTTAAGGTATGTTGGATATTTCCATTGAATTTTCAGCAATAAGGTTGAGTGGAATTAATCACATCCTTCATCCTGAACTGATTTTATACAGTGGTCTGCTACCTGTGAAATCCTTGCTGTTCACTGTGTGTCGCCATTGCTTTCACTCACCAGGAGTGACACTCTTTAGGACTAACACACATTCTACTACACTTCCTTTAGAGATTAATCTTTATGTTTCAAATAAACATCATGACTTTAGTCCTTGCCTTTGACCTTGGGTTCTATATTTCTGACACCTGCCAAATATTTCTGTTCAGACAGTATCCGATGGCACAGATTCTTCAAAAATTAAAATTATTCTCAGAAAACCAACTTGTTCTATAGTTTTGCTTTTTGCATTTTTTTTTCCTTGCAAGGAATCTACCATTGAAACTTGGACTACTTACTGGTATTTCCTTCTTAGCATTTATTTTCTCCCATTATCAGAATATATCTATGTTGATCTATGCTGCCTGTGTCTTTTTAATGTTCTACTTCCACAGTCACTATCTCTCCCTGCCCTGGCTTCTGCTTCCATAATTCCCACCCTTACCATCTTCTATATTTGGCAGTGGCCATTCCTCCCAGAGTTGTTTCTCCTTGTAATCTGCCTCCCATGGGATGGGCTGAAAGTGCTGGGATCTGTCACCTTAATATGCATGACTTCTCTCATCAGTGGTAAACATCATGTCCAAAGTCAGCCACAAATGTACATTCTATGTTCTAGCATCCTAGTAATTTTACAGTCTCATTTCCCACTACTTCCTATTGATGGACACTTACATCCAAGGTTGGCGAACTTCTTGTAAAAGGCTAGGAGGTAAATATTTCAAGGTTTGTGGTTCCTATGGACTACAATGTGTCTCTGCTCTGGACTCCATCATTATAGCAGAAAGTAGCCACAGGCAATGAGCAGACATAGCTATGTTCTAGGAAACTTCACTGATGATAGGGAAGGGCCAGGATTTGGCAGGAGGACCATATGCCACCCATGCTTGTGCCCAATCCAGTCGGATTTATCTGATCATTTTCTCCAGGTGTAATTACACTTTCACCTCCTCACCCTATATACCTCAAAGGCCCTACCATTCTCTGATCATGAAAGTGCCTTGTGAGTGTCTTTATCACTCACCTGAGCCTTGGTCAGCCCTTCATCCCCAGTTTAATAATGGCTCATTTTCCTTTGAAAGTTCAATACCCGCTCTTTCTGTTCATTTATTCACTCATGAAATGCTTTAATAGAAGCTCACTAGCCAGAAAGCATGACAGGCACTAACAACAAAGAAGATGAGCAGAAAGTTTGGGGTGACAAGTGTTGCATGAATTAGAGTGATACGGGGACAAAATCAGGTGCTACATTGAAGTGGCTTCAGTCTCAGACACAGTAAAAATATAGTTCTCATAGCTTGTACTTGGCTGATGTGTTTAATGTGTATCTCAATTTAGAGAGCAATACTGAGGAGTAGTTACTGTATAAATACATTTTAAAATTATTACTACATTTTAAACTTGTCATTTAAAAAGACCTATGAGAGCTTGGAATATTTATTAAGCTACAAGGCTACTATTTTTTTAAAAATACAATTGCAAGTTTTAAAGACAAATAACAAATAGCTTGTGATCTTTTTTGTTCCAAAATTGAACTGTCTCAAAGTTGAAAATCTATTTAAAAATATAATGAAAAGAAAGATGCCACAAAGTACATCATTGTTAATCTTTTTAAAATCAGCAACTATAAACATGTCTCTGCCTGTACATCTCTCTTGTTTTATGCTGTTACTTTCAAGCCAAATTACTAGACACATTATTTACAAATATTACTTACATATGAATAATAAAAATCTTAAATTAAGCCAGGCGGTGGTGATGCAAGCCTTTAATCCCAGCACTTGGGAGGCAGAGGTAGGTGGATCTCTGTGAGTTGGAGGCCAACCTGGGCTACAGAGTGAGTTCCAGGAAAGGCGCAAAGTTACACAGAGAAACCCTGTCTCAGAAAAAAAAATTCTTAAATTAAAGCAAAACAAATCAAAGGGTTTTTGGTAAGTATGAAATGGTAAAAAGGCTTACCTACACAACAGTGTAAAGAACTGGGTTTTAAGGACAGCGGTGATGGAGCACCTACTCTTTTATGTAACTAGGTGTGTTCCTACGTCACCTTCCCATTTTATGTAACTAGGTGTGTTCCAATGTTACCCTACCATTTCATGAAGCCAGGTGTGGTCCTCAGTTACCCTACCGTTTCATGTAACCAGGTGAGGTCCTATGTCATCTTTACACAGTAAGTGGACAGAGGTAGAACATGATTAGGATACCTTTAAATTCCATTTTCTTAGCACATGTTCTTATGAGGATATTTTGGTGGTCAGTGAAGCAGAGCTTACTAGATAAATGCTTTAGTTAAGGATATAATTACAAGGTATAATTTAAAATGTAAGTATAAGACTAAATTTTTTTTTAAATTCTAAAACCTTGCTTTATTTTCTGGTTAGCAATGTATAGGTTTTAGCTAGAAGCTTTTCTTATGTGTTTTAAACCAATTTTTATTGCAGATTTTATGGATTCTTTAACCTCACCCGGTGTTTTTACAAATCCTGAGATAAAGACTATTTACACAATACTCTTGAAAGATTTCTTGAGAGCAAAGCATAGAGAAATCATAGAGGAAAAGATTTAGGAGTGGAAAGCTGTAGAACCTTAGAGACAAGAGACTTTAGGATTATTTGCTTATGCAGTGGTGGAAGTTGTTACAATCTTGGAGAATATGAAACTCAAATGTGCTATCTTTGGCCATCAAGCCATTTTCAGCAAAACAGTGAGGCTTTAAGAAAACCTCCGAGTCTGAGAAAGGAATTGAGTTTAAGGAGAAAAGGAGGAGTCCTAAAATGAATTCTACCATAGGGAAGATTCCAGTAATCTGTGCCCACCCCTCCCACCTTCACCCCACAAGCATTTAGGGAGGAAACAAAGAGAAAGAGAGGATAAGGGTGGGGAGGCCCAAAAGGACTTAAGGAAGCTGCAGGACTTAGCAGGCAGCTCCTCCGGAGATGTTAGGAAGTTCCAGAGAGGAGCGAAGAGAGGCCGTGAGGGAGTGGAGAGCTATGTTTCTTTTCTTATTTTATTTTACTTTTTTAAATTTGTGGATGACTTTATTTGATATCTGGAGACCGGCATATAAATGAGCCCACATTGATGTATATGAATTTCTATGGCTGGCCAAGAAAAGGTAATGTAGATGATTGCTAAATAGTCTTATTAAATAAAAACCCGGAGCCAGATACTGGGGTTAAAGCCTGAGAGAGATCAGAGGAGTAGGAAAATCCACAGCTAACCTCATCTCACCAACTCTGCAGCTTCCAAAGAGCAAGCCACTTCCTGTCTACCCACACCTATATGCCTTTCTGTTCTGTTCTCTCATTGGCTCTCTCAGCCCAGCTACATTACTTCCTCTTCCTGCCCAGCTCTGTCACTTCCTGTCTGTCTGTACAGACCTCCAGACCTCTTTGGTTAAAGGCATGTGTCACCACGCTTGGCTCTGATCCCCAGTGTGGCTTTGAACTCACAGAGATCCAGACAGATCCCTGCCATCCAAGTGATAGGATTTAAGGCATGTGCTACCATTGCCTGACTTCTATGTTTACTTATAGTGGATAGCTTTTTCCTCTGACCCTCAGATAAATTTTATTGGGGGACACAGTATATTGGGGAACATAATAAGGTAACTGACAGAATTTGAAAATTGAAACAGATTAAAGATGGAGGTGGTGTACACTCCCAGTGAAATATTCCACAATATATATATATATATATATATATATATATATATATATATATGGCAGTTATAAAGCTGCTCAACAATATGAGCTATAGACAAGATTAAAATTAAGTGCCAGAACCCAGAGGCTGGATGATCCAGAGATCTAGGATAGAACCAAACACAAACATGATTGGAGAAAGAAAAAAAAAGTCAATGCAATGATGTCTTGATGTCTAATGATGTTCTGCTATACTCATAGACTGGTACCTAGCCCAATTGTCACCAGAGAGGTTTCCTCCAGCAACTGATGGAAGCAAATGCAGAAACCCACAGCCCAGCATTAGCCCAAGCTGGGGGAATCCTGCTGAGAAGAGGGAATAAGTATTGCAGGAGCCAGAGGGGTCAAGGACATCAAAAGAAACACCACAGAATCGACTAACCTGGACTCATAGGAGCTCACAGATAATGAATTAACAACCAGAGAGGTATGTTTCAACAAGATAGGGGCTCAGGAGATCAAGAGGAATCCTAGCACACCAGTGTGGCTTTTGTAGTAAAGTAGACAGAGCAAGGGGCTCCATGGTGACACTTACCGAGTAGAAGGGGAGGGACAAGTGGTTAGGGCAGGTAGAGGAGAAAACAGCTGGAGAGGCGGCCTGGGAGATGCTTCCAGAAAGGGAGGCATTCCAATACAGGGAGCAAAGCAAGTGTCTTAGCAAGCAGAACAACCCTCATGTTGGGGCTCCGAAGGGCAAAGCAGGAAAGACTCTAGTAAGTTGCCCTCTACCTGTGTGCTATGGGACACACACTCACACCCACCCACTCCCCCATCCCCCACACAAAAATTAAATTTAGTTAATTAAAATTAAAAAAGAAAATATTACCAAGAGAAATTACAGAAGTACTAAGTGAACACATGTTCACTGTTTAGAAGGTTTAATACTATTCAGGTGATGATGTTCCCCAAACAGTTCTACTGATTCAACACAGAGTGTATTAAAAGCCTAAGTTGTGCCAAAATTAACATGCTAGTACTAAAATACACATGGAAAGAAACTCAGAAGGGTCAAAACAATGTTCAAAGGGAGGTATGAAACTAGAGTAACTCACATATTCTGAACTCAAACTTACCATAAATTAAAACACTGAAGATGGTGTGGGTTTGGGCTCCAGCCTGACATACATAACAATACTAAACAGCAGAGCTTCACTTTTACAGTAGAGTATATTTTAACAAGGGCCACATGATGGCTCAATGAGTAGAGAAAAGTTTTACAACAAATGTTTCATAGTGGTTGAAATTCCACATGAAATAACAGCACGGGCTAGTCTTCCCGTGTTATGATACAGAAAATAACTCAAAAAGGTTCATAGACCTAAATGTGAAAGCTAAATTGTAAAAATTATGAGACACAAATGAAAAATCATTGTGCGTTTCTGATCTGTAATAGTTCTTTAGATATACCAACATATCCATCTATGAAACAAAATCGAATGATGAGTTTTTTTTTTTAATCAAAACTAACAATCTTATTCTATAAATGAAGAAGTAAACAGATCTCCTGCCAAGTTAGAGAATGCTAGCTGATTAGCAGCCTAAATTCTCCTGCTGCAAGCCCTCAGTTTTGGGCAATTCCCTTTCTCCCTAAAATTTCTTGTAAATGTAACATACACAGACATTCTAAGGGTTGAGTTGTGGATATAACTGTTCAGGCTGCTAAAAAAATGTAATCCAAGTAATTGGAACAATGTTTTGTTGTTGTTGTTTGGTGTGTGTGTGTGTGTGTGTGTGTGTGTGTGTGTGTGTGTGTGTGACTGTTTTTCCTCAAGTAAAGAAATTTTTTCAAGCTAAAATCACAAATTTAGTGACAAGGAGAATTTACCTCCCAGTTCTGCAGGTCAGAAAGTTATTTATTTGGTATTAAAATTTTCATACAGAGATCAGAAATAGAATAGATTTATTTTAGAATAAAACTTAAAAATTATTTTTCCTATTATGTAAAATAAATATATATGCATATTATGCTATTCTTTTTGTGTGTGTGTGTGTGTGTGACAGGTAGTGACTATGTTTTAGGCTAGACTGAAACTCATGATTCTTCTGCTTTCACTTCCTGAGTGTTGGGATTAAGTTGTTACAATGCTCATTTTCAAAATATTTCTTTACTTTGCCAAAACTAGGCATTCTTTATGTAAAAATAAATGAAACAGAAATACAGTCTGCTTCTTTGTGCTGAAAGGATGGGAAAAGACAATAATTGTAGGACTGATAGATAAGCAACCACAGTTCACAACTACCCTTTAAGAAAAAGACTTCAACAATAGAGAAGTTCTAATGGCAACTATGTAAACAGAGGCGACTTCAAACAATGGGAGGGTTTCCTGAAATGGCTGTGGGCCAAAGGATTGTGTACTTTTAATTGTAGGGAGAAAAGAATCATTTGTTGTGGGATAATGCTTTTGTACACTGTAAAGATTTGTCACTCCTATTGGCTTAATAAAACACTGATTGGCCAGTAGCCAGACAGGAAGTGTAGGCTGGGTGACCAGACTAGGAGAAGGCTGGGAAGGGGAAAGGCAGAGATGATCATAGTCAGCAAGACCAGCCAGACCACTCAGAGGCAGAGGAAGTAAGATGACAATGCTGGACTGAGAAAAGGTACCAAGCCTTGGCTAAACATAGACAAGAGTTATGGGTTAATTTAAACATAAGAGCTAGTTAGTTATAAGCCTGAGCAATAGGCCAAACAGTTTATAATTAATATAAGTCTCTGTATGTTTATTTGGGACTGAACATCTGTGAGACTGGGCAAGACAGACTTCTGTCTACAATCATTGGGCAAGTTTTGTCTGCTTTCTCCTAAAAAGACATCTTTTCTTATAAATTGCACAAAAGTGACCTCAGGACATGTAGTATGAACCTGGCCAAGGTTCACCTGCAAAACAAAAAGAATGAAGGAAGTGAAAAGTGCTTCCTTGTTCTGCCTGTCTTCTAGATGATGCCTGTCTTAAGTTTCAAAGGGCTGGGGTGACTACTTAACATCTCAAAGCAGACCTGGCCTTCAGGTTCTCCCAGTATCCTTCAATCCCTACCTGTTTCAGGGTTTGGTTGGCATACCCCACACTCTACCCTAAACTCTCCAGCCCAGGGGTTGGGCTGCCCTTCCCCCAGAGGCTCTTCCCTGTATAATTCGGACATTTTGGTTACCCAGCCCCTTTGTACCTTTGACCTCCTGGTTGCTGCATCCGGTTCCCCTCCCTCCCTTCTTCTTTCCCTTCTACTCTCTCACAAGGCTCAGGGTCATGGCCACTCTAGTCTCTCCTAGATGTCCCTGGCTCTGGCTCTGTTCTCCCTTCTATCTACAGTAGTAAACTTTCTCCTCCACCATACCTAGGAGCTTTCATGTCCTTTCCTTTCCTTTTTATTTCTTTTTTCTTTTTCATTCACACCGTCCTTTCCACTCCCACCATGGCTTACCCAGATTCCTGATCAGGCAAAATGAGGTCTTTTATATTATATTTATTTCAACTAAGGTAAGCAAAAATCACTCCTATCTGGTAATAATTAAATCTCATTGCACTCTTGTGGAAATCCAAATTTCTTCCTGCCCAGGTTTTCAAGCCATGTCTCCTTCAGGCTGCAAAAGAATCATCAATGGCATTTCTATGTCCACTCCACTCTAATCCAACGGCCCTTGGTTATGTATTAGTGACACAGAGTTACCTCCAAAATAACCCCAGGATAAGAAGCATGCTAACCAGGCCTGTAAGAGATAAGTGAAGTTTGGGATGCTAGGATTCTAATGTTTGTTTGCCAAGATTGATCTATAATTCGGCTCCATTCCCATAACAAAAGGAGACAACCCTGACTTACATCCTAGTCATTAGGCCCATCTCCTTAGCAAAGAACAAACCTCTAACAGGCAGCTCAAGAATGAAGCACAAAGTCACAGCCATTATTAAGTCCTGGTCTGCCATTAAGTCCCCTATGCTCTTATCAGGAAAAACATACTTCTGCCAGGTAGGCAAGAGGACCCCAGGTAACTATTCAAAAGAACAACACTGATGTATGTGGTGATATTTTATTTGTGTACCCCAATAAAGTTTATCTAAGGATCAGAGGAAAAAAGACAGCCACTATATTAAACATAGAAGTCAGGCAATGGTAGCACATGCCTTTAATCCTAGCATTCAGGTGGCAGAGATTCATCTGGATCTCTGTGAGTTCAAGGCCACACTGGGAACAGAGCCAGGTATGGTGGCACGCGGCATTAATTCCCAGCACTAGTTAATCAAAGAGGTCTGTGGGTCTGTAAAGACAGACAAGAAGTGATAAAGCTGGGCAGAAAGAGGAAGTGATGTAGCTGGGTGGAGAGAGGAAGTGAGATGGCAGGGCACAGAATGGATATAGGCATGAGTATACAGGAAGTAGCTCTCTTGGCTGAGGATTTCCTAGGGTAAGAACTTGTGGCTGTGGCTTGTTCTATTCCTCTGAATTCTCAGCTTTCACCCCAATATCTGGCTCCAGTTTTGTATTAATAAGACCATTTAGCAATTCATCTTATAGATGTACTTAAGAAATAATTGTAGCAATCTTTGCTGTGTCCCATTTGGCAAAGTGGCCAAACTTGTAGTCTCTTGTCTCTATTTAAATTGTTCAAATTATAACCTGGGGCCTAAGACCTGAAAACAGTTTAAGAATTACATTGTATATGGAATGCATAAGCCTAAAGTGTGTGTGTGTGTGTGTGTGTGTGTGTGTGTGTGTGTGTGTGTGTGTGTGTGTATTAGGGAAATCTTCTATTCATGGCAGGCTCCTCTTTGTACATTAGTCAGAGCAGGATGTACACTATTATTACAGAGCTTTTCTTTACTAATCTCAGGTGTGCAGAGTGATTTCTTCCTAGGAAGGCATATTGATATTAATTCTAGTGCACTAACTCATCAGTACCTCAGCCTACTGATGAATCCCAGCTCTCCAGCCACCTAACATACAGTGCCTAGCTCCAAGCCTGTGATCCTTTCTATCCTACCACAGTTATAGGGTTATAAGTTTTGCTTCTTGTATTTTCTTTTCTTTCTTTCTTTTTTTCACTAATTTCTTAGTTTCTGTTCATTTAATGTAGGTTTCGTCCTGCATTAAAATGGGAGCCCTATGAGACTGTTAGGCTGGAACCTCCAGCTCACTTCATGGAGCCCCATTTCTCTCTCCAAAGCCCACCTTCAGAGAATTTCCAATAAAGAAAAGCTGCCAAAATTCCAGTTCTGCATTCTCAGCAGCGGTGGCAGTGGCCCCAGCTCCTCCCCCAAAGTTGCCAGTGCTCAAGACCTTGCCTAAAAGTACACCATAATTGGGCACAAACCCAGCTTGTGGCAACAGGTCATCACCCTGTGCCTACAGGGTGTTTAAGTGCCCTGCCTTAGATAGTTCATGTGATTCATTCCTGCCTCGATCTGGCTTGCTGCCTCAGTGGAGAAACCTATTATTGGGCTACAGAAAACCTTTAAAGACCAGTAGAAATTCTTAATTTCTTCCATGAAGATTTCTCAAAAAATGCTGGCACATACTAAAATCAATCTTTGATACTGTTTTCTATGGATGATGAAAATAGCTTTTAGGAACATGGAAAAGGCTACTTTTTACCCAAGTTGCTGAACACGTGGGTAAGGTTTAGAGACATCACTAGATTCTCTTCCTAACTTCAGCCCTGTTTTAACACATATAAGATCTTAAATACAGTACTTACATTGATTTTTAAGTTTTTGAAAACCAGAAAAACTAATTTCTTCTCTCTCTTTGGGATATTTAGAATTATAAATGATAACATGCATAGTAATATAAAATGCTGAAAAGTTGTAAAATTTGATTATCAGTCTGTACTTTTCATGGTCATTTATAATTCTTGAATTTTAGTTTTATGAGTATTAGATTTCATATACAATGCTCATAAAATACAATAAAAATAATTTTATCTTTTGTCTCAGAATCCTTTTAAATATATTCTACAGGACCAATTTTTTTCTTACTTTTGCATAAATTTTAGCCAGGCCCTATAGCTTTTGGTATATTTCTAAACAATACTATTTTATGGTCATATTCCTGATTAAATAATTTAAAACCCTGCAACCTTATTAAAAAAGAAATCGTCCATTCCTGCTTATGCTCAGGAGTTGAGGTTTGTACTCTTCCAATGCTCAGGTTTGCTATAGGGGAGAAAGGAATAGATGTAGAAACAGAGTGGACATTTTCTTCTCTGCTTCCTACCTAGGGCTAGTGTTACCTCTGGAGTGGAAGACAGGAAGTTCAAGAAAATGGGGCAAGAAAGTAATCACGTTTCTATTGCTGGTCTTGGATTTATAACTGCTATGGGTTCTTTGGGGTCCACTTGCATTCACCCACTTCCACCTAGTTTACTCTAGAAGCTTGCTTGGTAGCTTTCCCCTAATTCCGTGGAGTGTTGTGAGTACCTCATGTTCTCTTTAGTAAGATCTCATGTGGACCCTTTAGAATGAAAGCCAACATTAACAGACAGGAGCCAGCATATCTTCTACACACCTTGTCTATTTCTCACGGGATGCAGACACAGTGCTGCTTCTAGCTGCCAAGGCTAACACACTGCTTTGTGGCCAGAAGCGCTCTTTTCTGACAGCAATGAATGATGAGACCTAAGATGGGTATGCCCTTTGCTCTAGTACACTGTGACTGCAGAGGATTCTGGGAAATATGGAAACAGTTTCTATGTGGCTGTCTGTCTACAGGGGAGTGGATGTTTTGTAAACAGTTTAGGTTTGTGACACTCACTAATTCATTGTTTGTGTCTCCCGTGTGGATGCAGCTGAGGGGTAGAGATTGTGACCCAAGTACAGATATTTTTTAGAAGTTTCTTTTTTTCTTCTCTTTCCTTCTTCTTCTTCTTCTTCTTCTTCTTCTTCTTCTTCTTCTTCTTCTTCTTCTTCTTCTTCTTCTTCTTCTTCTTCTTCTTCTTCTTCTTTTTTTTTTTTTTTACTGGAGCTGAGGACCGAACCCAGGGCCTTGCGCTTGCTAGGCAAGCACTCTACCACTGAGCTAAATCCCCAACCCAATTTTCTAAGTTGATTTAAAAAAACAAATATAAAATACCATGGAGACAGATATTCTTAGACTGCTGCATTCATTTATTCCCAAGGTGATTTAGAGGTTAATCCAAGTCTATCCACTTGTTGGCAAAATTTTAGGCAATAAAAAGAGAAACTATTCGTAACCTACTATCCTGAAAAAAAAATTGTTATCAAGATTTAGTGGATTCAGACAGCTTCTTCTCAGGTGACTGTAATTTGAACAAAGATTGAGGACCATTAACCTGGCCATAATTTGAATGCAGACATGGACTTTCTGGAGTTTTCCTATCATTGGCTATGTTTGATCTTTGCCTGGATGTGACCTAGTGTTAAGACACTGGCATGTTAATTTTTCCTTTTGATTATAAATTTGTGTATCTGCCAGCGTCGTGGTTTCAGGAAATAGACTCAACCATTATGTAAAGTGTATGTTTCCCCCGCTTAGTTGAAGACGGGTGTGGGAGTCCCTTAGCTCTCTATCAACTAAGCTGAGTCAGCCATGAGCTTCTAAGAATGTGAAATCAGGCTTTGCTCTTACACTAAATCAACTCTCGGAGAAGATGGATGTGCTTTGGCTCAGTGTCCCTATATTTTTCCAGCTAAGTTATCTGTTGTCAGTTTAGATATGTTAGAATTTAATGAGTTACTGGATTTCTTTTTATCCTGTGTACTCCGTTTGTGTGATTATTTCTTCTGTGATCTTCACAGCCTGAGGTAGGTGAAATAGAATCAGCAAGAGGCAGTGAAAACTTACAGAACCTGTATTTTGTTGAATGCTGTTTTCATTTAATGGAAGCCGTGGTGGAAGACCCTATCTGAGATAATGATATAGATTTATAAAGGACTGAATTTTCACTACCAGAGTCAATATTCTACATAGATAATTCTCATCTTATGGTTGGATGAAAGAATATTCAGTTTTTAAATGGCACAAAATGAGACATACACAGGGCAAGTTACTTTTTGTACTTAGAATTCTGGTCCAGGCTGGCAATATGCAGTGCAATCTTCTTTCTTAATGTTGGGTGGAGGCAGGAGCTGAGCTTCCCAGTCAGGCACTCAATCTTAAGAGTGAACAATTCATACTCAGTGAGTTAGTTATACTGCTAAGCTTTGTTGATATGTATATACTAATTAAATATCCATTTTCAACTTAAATGCATTTATTGGAACATAACTTCCTTGCATGTAGAGATATTTCTATATTGTGTTTTAGAGTTAATGTATTTCTCCAGTGCTCCTATGATGACGATATAACCTATGGTGTTTGGAGAATAAGATTTGGGAAGAGAGTTGGTACATGTTAAATGAGGTTATAAGGATTTGGCTCTGACCCAACAGTATTAGTGACCTTATGAGAGGGGATGACAAAACACTTATTCATTCATATTCATTTCACTATCCCACTATACTGCAAAAGATCATTTGACCACACAACAACAAATTGGTTAGCTTTTATCTAAAGGGAAAACCTCATCAGACACTAAGCCTGCTGCCATTTTGATCTTGGATTTCAAGTCTTTTAAACTATAAATAAATTTTAAATCTCTGTTGTGCATGGCAGCAGGATTATTATATATTATAATGTAATATATATTATATAGCAAGCTGCTTTGTAGGTTGCCTATTGGTTTACTATGTGTCTCATCACATTATAGTTTGAGAAGCAGAGGCACTTCTTGTACATTTTATATCCCTTATTCCTTTCTCCATCGTTGCACATATCAGGTACACTGGAACAGGCAAACAGTAGGCAGGTTAAGGGCTCATTTTGTCAAATTAGACAGATCTAAGTTTCAGTATTAAATCTGTAGTTTATGGAGAGCTTGATTAAATTCTACTTCATACATGTGTATCAAGGTAGCCTACCTGATATGGCTGTTGAAAGGATTAGAACAGTTAATGACACCCACAATTTAATGAGCATTGCTAACATTATTGTTATGATTGTTGATTGAAGGAATGAATGAGGCTTAAACATCAGTAATGATTGTCAGGGCCTTTTCTAAAATGAAATTACAAACTTAAACTTCCTTCCAAATGCCTATACTAATCAAATTAAATAGTGTACATGACAAGCTAGGTTCTGACTACAGGAACTCAATCCTTTCTGGGGACAATTTGCTTCAACACTATTTGGAATTTTTCCATGGTTTCTCCTTCTCAAGGGATGTTGGCTGTATTTTAAAGTTAGATCTAGGTTTTTTTTAAAAAACTTGAATCTAGAAGAAAGAGATACTTTTTTACATATTCTCTTCTAAAACTCCCCAAGTGAAAGAATTCTGGTTGGAGCAATTTGGTTAGCACAACTCTCTCTTTCCTAGTGTTTGTGTGTGTGTGTGTGTGTGTGTGTGTGTGTGTGTGTGTAGGGGGGATGTGTGTGTAAAATAACAATGGTACCATTCTGGATACTTAAAACAATTAGCTTATGGGATATATGGAGAGATGATACTGCTTTTACTCCCTTTCCAACACAGCAGTGTTAAAGTCCACATATAGTTGATCTTATATAGAATATTGTCATGTTTCCAAACTCATCTCCTGACATTCCTTGGACAAGCTGATTCTAAAGAGTGCTCTCAGATGGGCTATTTGGTGATATTAGGAAGTAGAGAATAAGGTGGGGACCTTTCTGATGTCTAAGAGAAGAGAACACCAGCTCCTGCTGCTGTAAGTGGTTATGATTTTATCAGGCTGGATAAATGGACAATTGCTTCATGGCTCAATACAGGCAAATGTGGACCTTACCTTTACTTCCTGATTTGGTCAAGGTTCCTAAAACCCTGCTGAACTCTGAGAAGTTTCATGAAGGAACCAACAAGACAAACGGAAATCCCGAAGAGACCGCCAGGTATTTATGGAATTTAAATTGTATCAGCTATCACCAATTGTATTTAAACCTAAATGCAACATCTCTTGGAAAACTCTGTGTAGTCCAGTACTAATTGTAGTTACTGAAAGAGCATCTCTAGAAAGAGGAATTGTGAGACTTTGGAAAGCTGATGCCAGTCATGAAGCTCATTTCCTCAGGTTCCCACGCTTCATATGAGAGATTCAGATGTGAGCTACCTAAGACTTCTCGGTCATAGGTTTAACATGCACCCTCCTGGCACTTGTTTTGTTAGGAAGCTTGAGTTGAAATAAAAATTAGATTACTTTGCTACTGTTCAAAGCTTAAAGGGGTCTAATCATCACCTTGTTAAGCATAATTTTGTTGTGACCTTATGCAGATGGGTTCATACTGCAATCTACCTGAAATAAAGAACTCAGCTTCCTTAAAATGACAGGACCATTACTGTGCCTATAAATTATTTAAACTCCTGGGTCTGTAGTGGAATCTTTAATGAATAATAATTGTAAGTATTGCATTCAATATTGTATGTGGCCAAAGTTATAAATAGGGCTAAGATAATAACATTTTGTTTGGATATTTCTCTGGGAAAAACTCTTTTTTTTCCTTATAAATTTGACTGCAGCACAGAATGCTAGTCATTAGCTGCTTGAATGAAACTTGTATATTTTTTTTAACCAGAAAAGAAGCAAGTTCAGCAAGAAGGCTCATCATTGATCAGGTAACAGTTACAAGCCACAGAAAACAGGACTCTTTCCCAACATGTTTTAAATCTAAGAAATGCATTCTAATGAACTGAAGCCACTTTCAGTTGACTTTTATGCCCCAATTTTATAGCAATTCAGATAAGTGTATTTCTCTCCAATGATGTGGCATTCTTGTCACAAGCCACACTAGCTGCTTTGGAAGGGGACACTGGCAGCATTCCTCACAGAGGTTGCTATCTTTCTGCTTGGCCTCAGCAATGGGATGCATTTGCAAACATGGTCTTTCCAGCCCCATCTTAGTACAGGAAATACCATGCTGGGGTGAGAAAGCTTGCCCCGAAGTCCCAGCCCTGGGACCAGCAGAAAGAGATATCTCCCTGTTCTGACAAATTTGACTACACCTATTCCCTGGCTTTTGTTTTGTCTTTTCTGTAAGGTTTACTATTATTTTATGTTTTTAATTTCATGTGCATGTGTCATGGCACTCATGTGAGGGGTCAGAGGTCAATTATGTGAGCTGGTTCTCTCTTTCTACCAAGCCAGTCCCAGGAATACACTCAGGTCTTAGGTCGACAGTAAGGTGTCTTACTCACTGAGTCACCTGGTACTTGGCTCCCACGTTCTATAGGTTTTGATGCTGCTTTGGGCAAAGTAGATATAGACTGATGTTTTCTCCTTGGTTTTGGTCAATGTTATGAATGTATTCCTTTTTTCCATTTTTATGTGTCAAGTCATTTCATTTAATTTTGTTTGGTACTTGGATCCAGAGCCCAGCCTTCTATCCATAAGGTTGAGGAATGACATTTTTATCAGGGCTCTCTATAGCTAACACTGTAACTGCAAAGTGAAATAAAATTATAAAAAGAAAATACATTTAAAAAACTTTATTCATACATGCACATATATATGTGTGTGTGTATATATGTGTAAAAATACACATATATATTAGTATGCCAAATTCTAGAAAACTATTTGTTGCATTTAGTGTAATGCTTAAAAAATGAAAATGGAAAATACTATATAGCATAACATTTTAAACTATCTGGTTGTATAATTTTATCTGTAACTTTAAAATAAATCTACACAGCTATTCTGTATCATTCTTAGAAAATGATGGGGGAAACTCACTAAATCCTAATGACAAAATAGTTTCTCTTTTTATTTCCTAAGTTTTTGCCAACAAGTGGATAGACTTGGATAAACCTGTAAATCATCTTGGGGAATAAATTTATGTAGAAGTCTAAGAATATCTGTTTCCAAGGTATTTTATACTTGTTTTTTGAATCAACTTAGAAACTTATAAACAAAAATCTGTACTTGGATCACACTCTACCCCTCAGCTGCATCCACACAGTGACACAAACAACAGAGGAACTAAGTGTCACAAACCTAAACTGTTTACAATACATCCATGCCCCTGTAGACAGATGGCCACATAGAAACTGTTTCCATATTTCCCAGAATCCTCTGCAGTCACAGTGCACTAGAGCAAAGGGCACACCCATCTTAGGTCTCATCATTCATTGCTGTCAGAAAAGAGTGCTGGCCACAAAGCAGTGTGTTAGCCTTGGCAGCTACCTTTGGCTCCTGAATGGCCAACATTGCAGTTAGAAACAGCATCAAATGACCATGATTCAGACTAGGTAAGATTTCTGCAGTGCACTTCCTATAATCCTATTGATACTAGTTTTCTTGTCAGTCTGACCAAGTGCCTAACAAGATACAACTCAAGGGAACAATCACTCTTGGCTTGTATTTGAGAGTATAGTCCACATTGGCTGGGAAAGCAAGATGGCAGGAATGTGGGGCTTCTTGCTCCTATCTGAATGAAGTAGAAATCACAGAAACAATGTGGTAGGGTGTAGGTCTGGGCTATTACCTTCAAGGGCCAGCGCCAGTCACACATTTTGTCCAGCCACACCCCATCTGCAGGTTTCACACCCTCGCATGACAATGCCTCCATCTGAGGACCAATGGTTCATATATACAAGCCCGTGGAGATATTTCAAATGCCAAACAATATGCTTTACCTTCTGTATTTCAGTATTGAGAGTAGAGGGTTTCAGAGACCATCCCTTAACATTCTTACTCTTTCTACCAGGAATGAGGCAGAAAGCGTTCAGTTGATCTCCAGGTGGTGGTATCAGGGGGATAGCTGGGACACTTAGAAACTCGTGTTCGTAACTAACCACTAGGATATAGAACATTGCACACATGTTCTCAGCCTTCCATAGTCACCAGAGTCACAACATAAAGCAGTCAGACATTTGAGGATGAGTATTAGTAGATTCTGTATTCCTCTTTTTCATATTTCTCACTTAGATTTACCTGCACTTGCATTATTTTAAGACAATGCTATGCAGAAGCTGTCATTCTTTAACTTCTAATAAAAAGTACCTACATGATCCTTTTTATGTTATTTCAGAATATTCTATATTGGGTTATTCTTTTAAATAGATCTTTACATTAAAAAAATTGACATATAATAGATTACATCAGTACCACTTAAAGGGATTACATGTAAACTTTAGAAAAGTAGTTTAGAATATAAAGGAAGACTTGTTACTAAAGTAAAATCTATTAGTACTAAACTTTGGATTTATACTTGAACAGAGTGCTAGTTAAAACCATGCATTCAGAATGGCAACTTAACTCTAAAGTAAGCATTTATTTATATACAGAATAACCATGTTTCATGCCAGAACAATATCATAGCTAACATGTTCTTGCATGTATATATACATCCCACACAAAGCACCAAGCCTCCACTCCCTGCCCATGATAGAATAATCTCATAGCCAACATCTGTTTCATACACATCCCATATAAAGCACAAAACCACCAGAATCTTTACACATAAAGAAAAAGACAGGAGGCTGGAGAGATGGCTCAGAGGTTAAGGGCAGTAGCTGTTCTTGGGAGGTCCTAAGTTCAATTCCCAGCAACCACACAGTGGCTTACAACTACCTGTAATGAGATCTGGTGTCTTCTTCTGACATGCAGGCAGAACACTGTATACATAATAAATAGATAAATAATCTTGAAAAAAAAGAGAGAACCACAAATCTTAGTATCATAAGATCAATAAGGTTTATTATTTTAATCTATTATCTTATTCATTTAACTATGTCAATGGGAAGAGAAATGTACTTATTTTTAAAAACACACTATTCTAGTTTGGTGTTTGTTGCTATGATATAATACTATGACCAAAAGAAACTTAGTGGATGAAAGTGTTTAATTCATCTTACACTCCAGGTCACAGTCCATTATTAATGGAAGTCAAGGCAGGAACTTGGAACAGGAACCATGCTAAAATGATGTTTGCTGGCTTGCTTTCTGGCTCACTCACTCCCAGGTGTATGCTTACTTAGCTATCTTTTATACAACCAAGGACAAGGCTAGAGATGATGTTATCCACAGCTTGTAGGGTTCTACTGCATCAGATAATAATCAAGGCCATCACCCTTGCAGACATATTCACAGGCAATTTGACCTAGGCAATTCTTTAATCAATGCTTTCCTGTCACCTGTAGGCTGTGTCAAGTTGACAGTGAAAGCTAACTAGGACATACCTCCAGAATTCTGCTATAGTCTGGATCTGGACTGTTCCCCAAAGACACACATGTTAAAGTAAATCTATACCGTTATCCTGTATCAAGCTTGGAAAAAAAAGGGGGGAAAGGGGTAACCATTAATTACTAGTAACAATTTTTTTTCAGGATAGTAGGTTATGAATAATTTCTCTTTTTATTTCCTTAGTTTTTGCCAACAAGTATGTAGACTTGGATTAACCTGTAAATCATCTTAGAGAAGAAATGCATGTATAATTTTAAGAATATCTGTTTCGAAGTTATTTTATATTTGTTTTTGACCCTATGAGAAGGTGGAAAATCCTGCAGACCATGGCCTCATAGGAAGAATTAGATCCTTGGGGCATACCTTAGAAGGGGCTATAGAATACTGATATCTCTCACCCCTCTCTTTCCTTTTCATGCACCTGTGAAGCTATTGGACTTTATTATAGCTTGCATTTATTCAGTGATCACCTGCCTCAATCTGGCTTAAAAGCAATAGAATCAAATGACTCCAACTCTCAGCCAAATTAACCTTCCTTCTTCATAAGTTTATTATCTCTGTTATTGTGTAATAGTAGTGGAAAACTGACTTGTGCAAAACCTTAGATTAAATTTAACCTTCAAAGAACTGAGAAAACTGAAATCTCAGTACACAGGAGACATGCATTTAAAGGGGGTGCTTATTCTAAGTACTATTATTGAAGGAGTTAAGAAAAAAAAATATATATATATATAAATATATATATAGGAGCCTCATTATGTGATCATTACAGCCACATTTCCTGTGGAATACAGGGTCAGACATGACTGAACATCTTCATCATCACCCTGTCTTGCTTAAACACATCCTGGTAATTAAACCTTTCCACAAAAATACAATGGCTTTCATGGTCATAAACATTAGATTTATTTCTGCCATTTATGTTTCCAAATTTCTTCAGTGAAATATTGCCAAGGCTTAAATTAATACATTCAAAGTGTGTACTTGATGATATTTGACATTTGTATTTAACTGAAGTGATTTCAGAATCATGATTTCTATATTTTAAAGGGGTATACTTTTCTCTGATTTTTTCCTGGCACCCTGAAAACCTAGTTAGTGATAGATTAACTCGTGTCCCTCTTGATGCCTAATTGTGATTAATTGATGCTTTGTGCATGCAGCAATTAATCGCTACTTGAAAATCTAGTGATACTTAGATCCCTTTACAGTTGCGAGTCTCACTCCTTCCTGCAAGGGGTCTGTAATAGATTGTTCATCTTGATTGTAAAATTGATTGGACCTGAAATCAAGAAAGAGTAATAGCTATTGGTTGGTCTACAACAGCATTTCTGGGAAAAAATTAACCAAAAGGAGGAAACTCTCCCCTGGAATGGGCCTTGCCTTCTGACAATGGCCCGGTTATGAAAAGGTCTGAGGGATCTGCCGCCCTTGCTTTTTGCTGATGAATGTGTCATTCTCTGCTGCTGTTCTTCTTGGCTAACACAAGAACGCAGCTTCTTGGGCCTTTCAAGGTGAACTGAAGGCCATTGATTATCCAAGAATCTTCCATCTCCAGCACCAGCCTGGAACTGAGGCAGCTTCAGCTTTGTGGACTGAGCAGTTAATGGGTTCTCTGTCTCTCTCTAGCATGCTATTACCCATTGCTAATAACTCAGCCCCCATGTTGTAAGGTGGGTAAGCTAACCTCCCAAAGCCCCCTTGAGAACACATATTCTCTCCTAGCTCTTTGGTTTAGATCAAATGCTACAGTACATATTCATTCTGTCAGTTCTGTTCCTTACAAAACCCTGCTGGATAAGGGGTCATTAAGCAAAAGCAAATTAACTAGTTTTCTTTCCATGTAGACTATCATAAATGTTTTCATTTATTTATAGAATATTAGTTGGCCAAATATTTATAATATAAGAATGTAACTGAGACCTGCTTGGAGTAAAAGGAGAAATTACACAAGCATATGTATTTGACTCTTCTATTTTGGACCATTCTATCATTCTGTGAGGTTTTATCTTTCCTGGCATTATGACCTTAAGGGTAAGATGTCTACACATCACTTCTCAACCATACTCTTGATCTGGTGCCAGCTTCTTCCAGTAGTCTGCTATTATTGGACATTTTCTACTACCTCATTCCACACACTAACATTCTGGTAAGAGAAAAATGAAGCCGAAGAATGACTGCATGCACTAGCTACAGTAGTCAGTTATAGTTGGAGTGGTCAGCCATGGGTTTAGATGATTTCCACAGCTGTTGTCCACAGGTGACTGCACTTAGCTCAGAGCAGGTTGTCATCCTCTGTGGACCCAAATGGCAAGATGAGACACTCTGGTTTTCTACTGTACCACCATGCACTTAGGGAGCTTTGCATATATCATGCTCTTTCCTTTCCACACTAAATAGCACTATCTCTTCTTTTTGGTCTGTATGCTTGCCATTAATCACATGAAAATAATATTAATATCACTTACTTTTTAACGTAAAGAATTTTATTTTTTTTTACAAACAACACAGTTTTCTTACCTACTTTAGTAACCACCACAGATGATTTTAACAAACTCTAGTATTGTTTCCTCCTTTGACCTTTGGTCAACTAAAATTTTCATTTTTTTCACCTGTATGTCTATTAACAAATATCTGCAAGGCTTTATCATAGCCATTTTATTTTCTTACTACCAGAGAAAAGTTTGATCTTTATATCTGTCCAACTTATTTATAGTATCTGAGGCCACATGGTTGTCCTTTTGATAACAGTAAAGAGTATCACTGCTTGATTATATTTCATCATGAAGTACAGACTTTATGAGAAAAATACTATTTAAAAGTGTGACCTGCAATTGGTTATAATATAGCTATTATATTATATTATATTATATTATATATCAATACTGAATGCATATATTCTATATCTAGAGGTAATAATTCAGTAATAGTCAACTGTTTATATTGTTTATCCATTTTCTAGCAATACAAGATGAAGACTGTCTTGTTTGTCCTCCTAAAGTAAGAAGTAACTTGGAGAAAAGGAAAACAATAAGAAGTATACTTTTGTTACATAATGCAAGAGATAAAATCTACAAAATGTCATAAATTAATGACAGACACAAATTGCTATCATATAGTACATTTCTAACATTTCTTTTTTGGTAAATGGTCAATATCAACAGAATTCTTAGTTGATGATAAGAATAAGAAATACATTTTCAGTTTACTTTCTACAGACTTAAATTCCTTCTACCCACTGAGTCTAATGTTGTTAAAATTGGTACTATGTATAGTGTGATAGTTAAAATGTTTCCCAGTGTTACTCCCTTCAAAGCTATTATCAAGAGACTAGTCAGTACAGTATGAGTTTTCCTTTCTTACTGGATGCCTTCCTCAAACACTGCTCTTTCATCTCATTGAAAGACACCTGTCACACTGCTGCAGAATCCTCTGCTCTTAATTATCTAATTGCCACTACCAGGCATGGTGGACAAAAAAACCTTTGTTATCCTCTTGGATCCATTTTAGCTTTAATGTGACTTCTATTTTTGATGCTGCTACGGACAGAGCTTCAGTTGCTTGGGGCAACCTGTCATCTGCATTTCACTGCATCCGGAAAGGGCTTCTTTCACTTCCTACTTGTTATTGTACCTAATTGGAAAACCTTAAATCTCTTGTACCTTTCCTAGTATCATTCATATATCTTGTTTTTTTCTACATGTATCACAAGCAAACAGTCTTTCAAAATCAGATGCTTAATGAGGTCATAATGCCAGCATGAAAGTATGAAAGAAACTACTGGTGTTTTCAATGAATTTTGCCATCTATATGTTATGCTAGGACATAAAAGCTGAAGGAATATCAGGATATATTATTTGTATGTCTTCCATGTCAGGACACACACACACACACACACACACACACACACAGTAAATATAGCTTATATACAAAGTATCTGGCTCATTTTCATATTCATATATAAATGTGATAAAATTATGGCAGAGCCATATCTGATGGGGATGGCAGAAATCATAAAGCCAGAACAGCTGCTTGACAAAGATGCAGCAAAGCTGAGCCACATGATGGCAGCCATGCCACCTTTGGTTTTCACATTCACCTGTTGCATACTTGGGAGACTGTGGTGGTATTGTGTTCCCTGAAATATTGTGCACACTAATAAACTTATCTGGGGTCAGAGAACAGAACAGCCACAATATTAAACATAGAGGATAGGCAGTGGTAGCACACACCTTTACTCCTAGCATTCTAGAGGCAGAGATCTACCTGGATTTCTGTGTGTTCAAGGATACAGCCAAGCATGGTGACTCACGCCTTTAATCCCAGAAAGTGAGCCTTTAATCTCAGGGAGTGATGGCAGAAAGCAGAAAGGTATATGAGGCGTGAAGACCAGAGACTAGAAGCTTTTAGCTGGTTAATCTTTCAGTCTTTGGAGTAGCAGTTCAGCTGAGATTCATTCTGGATAAGGACTCAGAAGTTTCCAATCTGAGGAAACAGGATCAGCTGAGGAATTGGAGGGGTGAGGTAGCTGTGGCTTGTTCTGCTTCTCTGATCTTCCAACATTCACCACAATAACTGGCCTTAGGTTTGATTTACTTAATAAGACCTTTTAAGATTCCTGCTACAGGAGACTTTTTTTTTTTTCTTCGAGGCAGGGTTTCCCTGTGTAGCTTTGCGCCTTTTCCTGGAACTAACTCGGTAACCCAGGCTGGCCTTGAACTCACAGAGATCTGCCTGGCTCTGCCTCCCGAGTGCTGGGATTACAGGTGTGCACCACCACCACCCGGCACAGGAGACTTTTAATATTTGTACAATTTGGGGATATTGGATTGATGAGAAATTTCTTATAAATCATATATGCCTCCTCTCAGGAGTACTGCTTCTAAGCTTACCCAGGAAAGTTCCAAACATACTACCTCTCCTGCTTTTAGGGAGATATTCTTATCTACTTGAAGGTCTTCTTTATGTCTTGGAGGTTGTGACACACGTAAAGAAGCTGGAGGTCTCTTTATGAGGCTATGAGACATTCTTGAAACATCTGTCCCTATACTTATTCAGAAACAAGATATTCAAAACAAAGTAAACTTTAAAAGGTCAACAAGATTCAGTGGGCTAGAGGAGTTGGCCACAGATCAGATTACAAGCCCCTTCCCACTGTATACACTCAGGCAATTACGTGGTATATACAGCAACAAAGTTAGATTAGCTGAAGTTACCTCAGCCCTACACAGAGACTTATATTGATGAGCAAAGTATGGAATGGAAAGATGATAAAAGAATGAGATGTCGGGACCTCCCTTTTTTGAAAAGTTAGCACATGTAGAGCCACTGTGATGTCCTATGACCAAGGAACAACAGAATGTCAGGATTAGACATATAGACAAATTCTATATAGATAGAAAATACAAACATTGTATTATGCCAGAATTTGAATAATAACTGCAGCAGCTTTGGACTGAGATTTTTCCTGGGCATTCTGACCATTTAGAGTTAATAATACATTGCTTGGGTCATGGCGATATGCTCAGACTGGCTTGAAGATTTTGTTTTGGTGTAATGTCTTTGTAGCCACAAAAGCTACCAGCCTGAGCACAGGCTGTCATATGCCTCTAGATTCTTAAAAATAGGGTTATAGTGTTAATGAGTAAAAATGATAACTCTGTTTATTAATAATGTCAAAACCTGATGAAAAATCACTGGAAATGATAACTCTGTTCTGTCATAGTTTATTAATGATGACTGAAAGATGAGCAAAAGGAAGTGAAACAAATGTCCAAAAACAAAAATGATATGATCTATGTTTTGGAACATCATGAATGTATCCTTGCTTACCAAATTCTGTATAAATAAAGAAGCACTCTGGCAGCTAGTCAATCAGGCTGCAAGATTCTCACAACCACCATGGCCTGACTCACCTCCCCCCCCCCCCACAACTCCTTACATCTTCTGCTGGGACCTGTCTACCAATGGGGATGGCTCCCGGCAAAACTATAACTATAAATATATTTGGAGAAGAATTCTGCACCTTCAGCAAAAGAAAGAAAATGCACAGACCTTTACTGTGTGAATGAGAGGACACAGCCAAGTGGGATGGCATTTATCTAGGCGTTGAGCTTTAGTCTTTTTAACAAACTAAAGGTTCCCCATGCAAGAAACAAAATCCTCCAAACTCACTACTTTATACACAGAAGGTAGAGATGTTACAGCAAATTTTGCTATTATGTCTCTAATTTTTGGTTTTCCTTTAATGTTGGGGGTAAACCAAGAAAATTTCCTATTAAGAGAAATTTTGATATGTTTCTGTATTTCAAAGTGTAGATGTACCTCATAAGATAATAAAATACACAGTACAGTAAAAATTGTATAATTTGTCTAATATTATTTGAACAGAAAAGGAATGATGTCTAAGAATAACAAACTGCTAAAATCACAGGAAAGCAGAGAAGGTGAAATAGAAATTATTCTATGGTTTTCAATAAAAAATAACTTAGGATGAGGATCCATCCCTACATTATAAATGTGTTTCTCCTAAAAATAATTGCACACTTCGGAATTTTCTTTGCAAAGAAAATTATACATTAATACAATGTGTTCTCCATGAGAAGGAAGAGTATGACAATTTTCCATAACCCTGAACAAAAATTTTGTCCTGCTTAATGGAAGTGTACTTATTCAAATCATGTCATTGCTCCAGATGACTACAATCAGCCACTCTGAAATGTCTGAGCCTGGGACTGAATGATTTCTCATCTCAGTCCAGAAACGATTCATATCAACCTTGAAAGAGTAAAGAGAAGCATTTCCAACACATTTCCATTTAAAGCACAAAACTGCTTTTATTCAGGTACTCCAGGGTATTACAACCTTCCGAAGTTTCTGACTGAACAACACTTCAGAAATGTCTGAGTGATGAGAGCCATTTACATGGGGGAGGATCCAGTTACTTACTCATGATGATTACCTTCAGACAGATGCCTTCATTTTATTAATTACACATTTCAAAGCATGGTCCACATTAATCCAAGTGTTTGTTGGATTGTGCTAAAATAAGATTCACTTCTCACTCTTGATTATTAAAAAAGAACTTCAAAAATTTGATTTTGCTATGATGATAAAATTTGATAATCCTGAAAATAGAATATTTACTGAATTCTAAAATTCAAAATTACTACCAATGAACTTAAAGACCCTTCACCGTATCTGAATCTCTATGATTGATAAAGTGCTACCAATTACTCAAACACTATCTCACATTGGAAGTAGCTCTAAACAGAAACAGCTTCTAGTACCACTTGGTGAGATTATTGATGAAATGCATGAACAGTTTAATGGTGACCTGCCTATACTATATGCTGGTACAATTGTGGCAAAAAGGTTGTGGGTGTAACCTACCACTATCTGACTGGCATTGAGGCCTACTACATGAGATGCAACCCACTGCCTGGGTGAATAAGAACCTGAGACTATGTAGACCATTCCTACTCTGCTAAAAAAAAAAAAATGTAGCAATAAAATGACTCTGAATGATGGTCCAATAAACTCATACTTAGTATCTGTCTCAGCCATCATCAGAGGAGCTTTTTTTGTCTGCAGTAGATGGGAACAAATACAGACACCTGCAACTGGACAATGTGCAGAAAGTGAGAGACCTTGGAACGCTCAGTCCTCAATGGGATGTCTCCATCAAATCCCTTCCCCCAGGGCTCAGGGAACTTGGCAGGAAAGGAGGTAGAAAAATGGTGAGAGCCAGTAAAGATGGAAGACACCTAGGAAACAAGCCAACAGAACTGACTCATGCATGAACTCATAGAGACAGACTGTGGCAGCATTCACAGGGCTGCTCAGGTCTGGGCCTAATGGGATCCCAGTGCTAAGAGGGGAAATAGACACAGGCCTCCATTCCTAACCCAGAACTATCCCCAGCTGATAACGGCTCCCAAAGGACATATTAATTTTCTCCAGCGGAGTCTCACTGAGTACACAAACCCCAGTTAAGGGCAGGCTCCGTGCCAAGCAGTAGATGAACAACAAAAAATAAACTATGATATTTTTGAAGTTTTTTTGTTTGTTTGTTTCACAAAGCTGTGTCTGAGCATTTTTTCCTTACAGATATTTTGCATATATATTATGGTTTTGTTTTTATGTGTTTTCTCATGAGCATAAATGTAGATAATAGATATCTTTTTTTTTTTTTTTTTTTTTTTTTTTTTTTTTTTTTTTTTTGGTTTTTCGAGACAGGGTTTCTCTGTGTAGCTTTGTGCCTTTCCTGGAGCTCACTTGGTAGCTCAGGCTGGCCTCGAACTCACAGAGATCCGCCTGGCTCTGCCTTCCAAGTGCTGGGACTAAAGGCGTGCGCCACCACCGCCCGGCTCAATAATAGATATCTTTATGCGATCTTAGTATGGAGACTTTGTTTTGTAATAAATGTATTTTTTACCTTGAAACTATTACCTTGAACAACTGGCTTTTAGAAGTGTTTGGAGTTTATAAAAAATTTTGATAAGTGCTCACACCCATGTTATACATATGAACATACAATAATGAAAATAAAAAATAAAGTTAAGAATTAATAAAATTTTCATAGTGTAAAGTCATTATTCAACTTTAAAATCTGGACTATTTACTGGATAGAACTGCAAATTTTCAGAATACCCCTTAGTCTTGCTTCTAATAACATGATGCATTGCATAGTCTAGTGTTGTAGATAATATCTGGGTATCAATAAAATGACCTCTGTGCCTGCCCATCAGGAAGACAGTTTTTCAGGATTATCTATGAATGCAAGGTGGTATTAGAGTGAGAAATCATATAATGTTAAACCTTGATAACTTCTAATAAATCTTGATTAATATTTTCTTCCCTCAATGTACACAAAAAGAAATTTAAATATGCCACACCTTAATACAGAACTACAGTGAGAATGGCAGAAAGAAATACTACTAATTGCCCCACAGCTGGAAATCAACTCTCCTTTTCTAGGCAGCATATTTACATGCCTGTCAAAGACATGAGTAAAGGGGAAACTGCCTTTTCAAAACTACTTACCATTGCATAAATAGAATTTGTTCATGTTAATTCTATATTGGTTTAGGTTTAAAGTCTCAATAAAAAGTATTGTACTTTGCACTTCTGCATGTCTTTTCCTTAGAAACAATGCTATAATGGCAGATACTCAGTCAGCTCACAGCCATGTAAGAAAACACTCCAAGCTTTTTGGAAATTCAAGCTATGTTCTGAACTATTCTGAACTATGTTCTACTGTATATAAAATAACATATAGGTTTGTCCCTTTCACATGCTTCAGCAGTTCTTAGTCATTGGCTGTTGGAGTGGGCCAACTCATAGCCCTGGTTCTAGGCCTGAGTGATAGTTGGCATGGTCAGCTCTCTAGCTTTCCTTCATCATCACTACCCAGATGTGCTCTTCCCACTGCCTTGACTACCTTATCCAATGCAGCCTACAGCAAGGAGCAGGGCTAGTTCTCCTGCTCTTGGACCCTTAGATCCAGGTTGCCCTCACTCATATCACCAGGGCCAGCTCTATTTTTTTGCCCAGGGAAAATGTAGGGAACAAATCCAAAACAGTAGCATCTCCATGACACAGGATAACAGTAGGATATCTAAGAGGAGCTCCAGTGAGAGCCCATTATAGGTGGTGAAGCAGAAACCAGATGCCTTGAGCCAGACCATGACTCATAGCAAACAACACTTACAAGTGAAGATGTATGGACTAAATGTGAAACTGTGTGACTTATTGGGCCACACTACAGCTTCCATGACAAGGTTCTTCTTGTTTTTGTTTTAATTTTTGTTTTGGTTCAGTTTTGGTTTTTCTTTTAAGTTAGGTCTTGTTTTAGGGAGGTTGCAAGGGGAAAGGGTGGATGGATGCGAGGGTACAGGGAGATAGGTGGGATCGGAATGCATGATGTGAAATCCACAAAGAATCAATAAACGTAAAAAAAAATAGCATATAGGTAGCATCATGTATGTAATAACAACATACTGCACACAAGAGCACAAAACCAACATAATGTTCTCTCAAACAGCAAGAATATGGGTTGCTTATTTTTATTGCAATCTACTATCTTTTTTTTTCTGAAGGAAAAAAAAACTATGGTGGAAATTTTAAAGGGACAAGAATATACATTTAAGTCACCCCAAAATCTGAAAAACAATTTCTTCTTAATAGGATAATGTCTAGCAAAATCAGAGGAGCAAGTATCAATTTCTCAGTCACCCTAGAGCACTTTAATTAAGATTCAAGTATTAATGGTGGTGTCATGTTAGCTACAGTGGGTTAGATGTACTGATTAAAAATTGATAAAATTACTGGAAAGTGGATAAGATTTAAAAAAAAGCAGTCAAGCAGCTGTTGCTAAAAAACCATGATTATAGCGTGCTTCACCATCAATACAGACGTACTATTACTTTGAATGGCAGGTGCCACTCTTATCCTGAACCAATGGGTCGCAGAGCTCCACTGGTAAGTGCTGTCATATTCTATGCCCAGGACTGTACAAAGTTTATGCTTATTGTCAGTGCAGATAATCCAGCCTTGTAACAGGATCATTTATAACCTCCTTCAGGAAACCAGATGAGCCTGAGAAAATCAGAAGATATACACTCAATATCTGAACAGAATTCAGAGCAGTTCGGGCGGTGGGGGCAGGGAGGGTGTAGGGAGTCTGATGGAGAATGGAAGTCCCCTGAGATTGTGTGTCTATTGAACCTACCATGTTGTAAATGTCAAAATGTAACACATGGGTCTGCTAAGAGTTTATAGATGAAAGTGCTTTGCTTTCTGGCACTTTACAGCCACCATAGACACTTTCGTGCCATCTCTTCAAAATGAGCTTCTACCACTTACAGACTCAACCACAACAAGGGGCAAGGCCCGTTTAAGAACTCTTCTCAGTTTTGCATATTCATAGTCCAGTTTCTTTGAAGAACCATTATTCTCATATGGACTCCTGTACAGTGATTACAGTTTATGACCAAAGCCAAGAAAGTAGTTGTTTACTGGAGAGTGTGAATTACACGTGTGAATCTGAATAGCATGGAGTTTTAGTGTGTGTGTGTGTGTGTGTGTGTGTGTGTGTGTGTGCGCGCGCGCGCGTGCGTGTTCCAAAGTCTGGGATGAGGAAATGCCTTTCTTCCATTCTGGATGTGATCTAGCGGGATAGAAGGAAATTTAGTCTTTCTTCTTGTGTATCTATCTCTTGTGCGACATCCCAGCAAACACTCAGCACATGGACCAGAAATGTTGAAAGAACCTATGAGGATCTATATGAGCACAGCATGTCTTGCGTTCTGCAGGGCAATAGCAGCTAATTTTCTTACAATAGTTTATTTTCTTTCTTAAAAATTTTATGGCCGGACAGTGGTGGTGCACACCTTTAATCCCAGCGCTCAGGAGGCAGAGCCAGGAGGATCTCTGTGAGTTCAAGCTCAACCTGGTCTACAGAGCAAGATCCAGGACAGGCACCAAAAACTACACAGAGAAACCCTGTCTCAAAAAACCAAAAAAAAAAATTATGTATTTATAATTTATTTTATATGTGTACAGATGTTTGGCCTGCACATATATATGCATATTACATATGTGCCTGGTGCACTATGAGGTCAGAAGAGGGTTCTAAAATCTTGAAACTGAAATTATAGATGGTAGTGAGTCACTATGTGGTTACTAAAATTGAACTCAGGTCCTCTGCAAGAGCAACAAGTACTCTAAACTTCTGAGTCATCTCTACCAGCCCCTTGTAATAGCTTATTTTAAAAAAAAATCTATACCACATATATTGTGTTTTTTCTATACAGAAATTATAACATATGGAATCCTCTTGGTACATAACCATAAAAAGATTAAAAAAAAAAACGGGAATAGAGAGATGGCTTAGTAAGAGTACTTGCTGCTGTTCCAAAGGACTCTGGGTTTATTTCTAGCACCCACATGGTGGCTAACAACTGTCTGTAATTCCAGTTCCAAAGGAACACTCTCTTTTGGCCTCTGGAGGCACCAGGCACACATGTAGTACACAGATATATATATTTTATGTGCATGGGTATTTTCTCTGTATATATATATATATGTGTGTGTATGTGTGTGTGTGTGTGTGTGTGCAGAGAAAATACCCATGCACATAAAATAAATCAATTAATTTAAATATATATATATATATATATATATATATATATATATATATATATATATATGCTTTGCTCATTCAATTATGAATGTGAAGAAGTTCCAAGATCAGCCATCTGAAAGCAAGAAAACCAAAAGTAGACTGCATAAGAATACCCATCTGAACTCAAACCCTGAGAAGAAGGAGAGCTATGGTGTTGGTCCTTTTATTAGTTGAAGGCCCAAGAACTGAGAAAGACTGTTTAATTCTCAACTGGACATCAGAGATGTGAGAGTGAGGAGTACTTGTCTGAGGGATGCATGTGGTGTTGTCTTGGGTTGAACACGATTAAAATTTACTATTCCTCTGCATTTCTGTTCAATTTGAGGCTCAAGAGACTAGATGCTTTCCACTCTCCTGGGTGAAGGGGGTCTTTTTCTCATGCTACTTACCATATGTAATTTCTTCACCAAAGATCCAACAGTGATGTCAAAAAACAATTATTTGTCAGCAATCCAGGCATCTCATACGAAGTTGACATTAACATTAAGCAAACTTTCTAGATTTTGGAGTTCTTCCACAAAAACATGTCTCTCAAATTCCGGTGCTGGAATTCATCTTTGTCAGGCATCTCTGCTGTGTTATGTGTTATGAAGGACTCACCATCATCCCAACCTCCGTAAGTGATAGTGTCCTCTCTCTTCAAGAGGCAGAACATGTTGCCTACCTAAATATGGACTCCTGCAGAAGGGATCTTAGTGCAAGAGCAAATAACTCTTCTTGAAAAGCTGGAGCAAACCTAGACATCAGCACAAGCTATGTTCTCCACCTTCCAGCTATGGCACATAGAACATCTTAGAAGCAGAAAAGATCTGCCTGTAGGGTATACTTCAAAGACAGTGGAACTTCCTTCTTCACAGGTGATGCCTCTGATCAATAACTCTTTACAATCTAACACACTCTGAAAGTTTCATCAAGTATGAGTCTTCCTGGAAATCACACCACTTTGTGATATAGAATATTTCTTGAAGGCCCATCCTAATAGAAGGTGATAAAACCAAATTTATTGTGATTATAAATTATATGTAAGGGATGATGACATAAAAAGAGGCTACTGGGTTTACAACATTTTTCAAGACATAAATTCACTGTTCAAATAAGACAGTAAAGCGTGTAGATACATTTCAGTGACAGAGCTCCTCTCTGGCCTGTACAAGGTCCTGGATTTGATCTTAGCAAACACACACACACACACACACACACACACACACACACACACACACACTAAATAAAAAGTGATACATTTTCCAACTATGGCTTACAAGCTTGATTGATAGACTTGTTGAATTTTTGAGTCAGAAAAGACATTAAAGAAAACAAAATATTGCATGTCATCACTGTGATGTTGTGTATAATCATCTGTTCATTTCACCTAAAGTGAAATAACTTTCCCCACTTCACATGACAATTTCTTGCCAGAACAGCAACTGGATTTTGCACTGCTTTGAAACTCAGGAGTGCCTATTCTTAACCAGGCATTTTAAAAATTTCTCACTATATAATCTGAAAACAATTTCCACTGAGCTTTACTATAATCTTTAGAAAAAATGACATAATACTATATTACTGACTTAGAAATTTAGGCTTACTTTTTATAGAAGTTCTAAGAACCATTGTCAGTGAATCAGAACTGGCATGCCTGACACCAAAGGTTAGGCATCTTTCTGATCTACTACATGATGAGTCTAAGCTATTTAGAAAGTAGTTATGAACTACAAACACAAAATTGGTTCTATTTTTGATGACCCAGTATATATATATATATATATATATATATATATATATATATATATATATGTTCATTAACTTTTTCTATGAGTTCTATAGCACCTACTCTGTGACAGACCTGGGCAATACAGCAGGTCAAGGATATTTTTGATCTCATAAAGTAACATTGCAATGGAAAAGGTGACACTCTAAACAAAGATTTTAATTATATCTGCATATAAATGCAGATATAATTATGCACAAAGATTATTTGTACAAATAAGTATATGTGTGTGTGTGTGTGTGTGTGTGTGTGTGTGTGTGTGTGTGTGTGTGTATACTATTGGTTTGCTAAAAATATCATAAGCCTGGATAATGTGAAAAGGAAGGTGCTATTTAGATAGTCAGGGGTCAGAACATCCTCTGCTGAAGAATACAGAGAAATGTTTCATCCTCAGCCATTAGAAGTCATCATGTTTCTTTCATCTTTCTGAATACAAGACAGTAAAAGGCTAGTTAATTAAAAAATGGACCAGCAATAATCTATATGGTGGTCTTTTAAAAAAGAATAAGCTTTGCCAATAAAGAAAAGCTATGGTTCTTTTCTGTGTGACTTTGGTGTAGGAGAATGTGAGTAAGGAGTCCAAATCTTTCAGAGAAATCACTGCACCTAAGTGCTCAGAACCTTGGCCATGTGGTTGCAGCTGCTTATGTGAAAAAATGAAGTGTAAACATCATCACAGTGCTTTTAAGCCAGTAGTTCTCAACCTGTGGGTCCTGACCCCTTGAGAGTTGCATATCAGATATTTACATTACAATTCACAACAGCAGGAAAATTGCAGTTATGAATAGCATCGGAAATCATTTCATGGTTAGAGGTCACCACAACATGAAGAACTGTATTAAAGTGTCATGGCACTGGGAAGGTCGAGAACCACTGCTCTAACTACGCATTACTGTCTGAGTAAGATTGGCTGTGGAGCCAGCTTTAATCCACTTTGCCTGACCTTATTTTCCTTTTGTGATAAAGCTCGAAGACCTTAAGGTCAGAGCGTTATGTGCTAATTCTGGAACTCAGTCCTTCACTATAAAATGTGGGTGCTGCTGGCAAATGGAACAAATAATTCTGACAAGCAAATGCTGTGGTGGAATTCCTCTTCTAAGGAAAACCACATTGATTCTTTATGTTTTCATTCAGCATAATCTTTTATTTTCCTATAGTTCTATTATAAACTTAGCTTTAGGTTTTTTTGATACAATATTACTGCTACAATTAATTTTTTTGAAAATTCTGGATTGAGACAAAGCAATGGGAACAGCAACATGACTGCAAAATTAACCAAATTAACCACAGAAAATCTTGACAACCTCAAAAATTGGCTTTGTGTTTCACTTCAGTTTTTCTCAAGGACACATAGGGTACTGTATGGTGATATTTTATTTGTACTGAAATGTGATCTTATTTGTATGTTAATAAAGTTGCCTGGGGGTCAGAGCTAATAGCAAGCCATAGCAGAAGTCTGGCAGTGGTAGCACACACCCTTAATCCTGATCACATGACAGGCAGATCTCTGTGTGTTCAAGGATACCACCAGCATGGAGACACACGCCTTTAATCTCAATGTCAACCATAGAAGACCTGAGGTCTGTATAGATGGGCAGTGATGAGGAGGTCATGTGGTTGGGTTTACAACCAAGGAGAAGGCAGAACAGAAAGTCTATATAAAGAGAGACACACAGGAAGTAGTGTACTTGTGGAAGGAAGGACAGGAGTGGCAGTGAAGGGTAAGGTTTTTAGTGCTTAGCTATTACTCTGACCTCTTGGCTTTTAACTCTGTATTTGGCTCTATGTTTCTTATTTAACAAGATGGTTATATCTACAGCACTGTGATTATGCTATTGTCTGAGTTAAATATCAGTAAGGTATTTAACCAAGAAAAACAATATATAGAGAATATAAAATTGGAAAGCTCTTCATTTTGGTGAGTAACAGCGAGAATTCATCCTGTTCACATTCTCATCAAACTCAGGAGGATGAAGTCTTCATTCACATAATGCCAACACAGCACAGACTGATCCAACATTTAGAATTGTGAACTGTGGTCAAATCCTAACAGACACACTCTGCCTGGCTCATGAAATCTGACAGGATCCCTGCTGGAGGCGATAAGTATGTGGGCATCATGCACATTCAGCCCCTGGCCACTCAACAAACGCTGACAGCTTGACAGTTCCTCAGTTAGAAAGCCACATACTCTCTTTGAGATGTGGATAGAATAGCAGTGACTGGAACTCCAGTTCTGGACAGATACCTAGTAAATCTCAGCTGCAGTTATTTTGGAGGGCAAGGCTTTCCTTGCTAAGCATCTTTGAAAGTATCATTGCTGTGTCAATGTATGAACTGCTCCATACATAAACTACACTCCACATCCAAAACTAATTGGTTGTGATCCTAACACAGCTAGATTTAGAATGTATAAATTCAGTAAGTTCATTGAAATTGGGATTCAGTAGAAAAAAATGAGCTCTATAAACAAATGATATGATGACAAATGGTGACTGTGGTCACATATACATGTATATGTACACACACACACACATACACACATATACACTAAATGAATATACAAATTTTGAAAGTAAAAGAAAATATTTGAAAATCAAGAATGTTTAAAACTTTTTTTTTTTTATATTTATTTATTATGTATACAGCATGTTTGTCTGCAGGCCAGAAGAGGGCACCAGATCTCATTACAGATGGTTGTGAGCCACCATGTGGTTGCTGGGAATTGAACTCAGGACCTCTGGAAGAGCAGCCAGGGCTCTTAACCTCTGAGCCATCTCTCCAGTCCCATAGAATTTTTTTAAATAAGGAGAAGAAAAATTGATCCAGGATCTCTTTTCTGAGGCAAAGAAATCCTAACATTCTTGATTGTCTTGCCTCAGCCTTCTGAGCACTATAATTCCAGGTGTGTGTCATCATATCTGGATTCACAGATTTTGAGGGTGTCAACAGTATAAACCTTAAAACCTTAAAAGTTTATGAAGATCCTAGCTACTTTTTGTAGAGCATCTATATGGTGTTTGCTCTTAGGCGGCTCTCTAGGAGGAAGCTAGAGTGTAGAAATCTGATCCGTTCCCATGGCTATCTGATATTCTTGAAAATGATGTATACATGCTATGATGTGTATGGATCATTGTTCCTTTAATGCTAGATAATGAGTACAGACTGAATTCAGAGCAGGTCAATGTGACTAACTTTGACCAGCGTGACCTCAAGATATTATGGACAACACAGGACTTCCAGAACTGAGTCAGAATGGAAACCCTCTTTTGCCACTTTCAGAAGCACAAGCACCCATTCACCCTAAATGTCCTCAGTCTAGATATTCTCTCCCCAAACACAGTTTTCTGGTTCAGAGACTCTCCTATTTCACTGTGTTATGATAGAGGCTTGAGACATGCCCAGGATGGAGATACTTTGTTTCTGTTGCTGAAACTCTTTCCATCTCTATTGTTACCTGTGTCCAGGGTAGGTATCAAACCGTGTCATTTCAATCATATCTTACATATCATACCACTGTCTTTAACCTCACTTACTTTAGTGAATGGCTACAAAAAATAAGACAAAAGAACAGTAACCTAATGAAAATTCAACTTAAGTTAATGAGACCCATTCAGCCAGCTGAGGGTTGTTGACAAACACAACCAAGAGTACTGCTACAGCAAACTGTTTGTTTTTAACCCTATATGCCACACCAGTCCTGTCTGGCAAATTCTCCTGTTGCTGGCCACTTTAAGCCTCCAGCTCCAGAATCTCCAATGTCTCTGATACTCTGGTGCCTTTTCCTCTTAGTAGATAATCTCACCTCCCATTTCTCCAGCAAAAGGCATCACTCTTGATAACTATGGCCTTAGTTCCCTAACACCAGTAAACCTATACCGCACAAGGACTTGCTTCTCTCCTCATTTTTCTTTTGGATTTCTGGAGAACCATTCCAATCTCCCTTAAGATCAATAATGGCTGATACTTTTGCATTCAGTTCTCTGCCTTTGTTTTCATACTTGAAATTAATCATTACTCAACACTATTTTGCTCTGTCTTCAACTCTCTCCCTTAAATGGCTTTATCTCTTACTATTCAAATATGCTTAACTTATTTACATTCTAAATATGCTCCTCTACATCCTCTCAAAACTATTTAGTTTCTGTACAAACATGTTAACTTTTTGCCTTTCATTTCTTTTCTATAGTTTCTCTTTACATATCTGGCATTACCATCCACTGAGATTTGTCCATCAGTAACAACTGTTTCACGTGTTTATGTACTGTGCATGTTTCTGGGATGCTCACTTACTAACACTTATAGTTGTGGTCAGCTGAAACTCACCATAGAAATCCACCTGAAAGGATGATTCCAGGAAACCCAAATCATAAGCACCAATGTAACACTGATAGGTAAGATAATAACAAGGCAAATATGGTTTATGTAAGCATAAATGTATGTCTACATTCAATATGAAATTACTATATTACTACATTCTAGAAATAGGTAAGACTTCATTAACCCAAATAAGGCTAAAAAGTAAAAATGCATTTTGCAGCAATATGTTCAAAATCATTCAAAGATGTCTACTATTATTATTTCCAGTCATCACTGGACTGAGGTCCCAAGTACACTAACACAAGAAAAAAATAATTGATGTAAAACTACAAAAAAGAGGTAACAACTATTATTAAATGCATATGATAGGACATTCTGGAGGAAGTGAACAATAATCTCCAAGTGATTTAAGAATTAAAAAGCTGAACAAGAAAGGTGTATATAAAACTCAATTGGAATATCACTGTGATTTTAATGGGTTAGCAATACACAGAAAAAGAAATTTAAAATGCATAATTTTTTAGTTATAGAATATAAAATAAATGGCAACTTTCTCAAATAAATTCCCAAAATATTTCTAAATGATATTAAGGATATACCATAAAGTTACATTAAGGGAAGTAGGTACAAATGACTATGTATTCACATTATCCATTTCTGTGTACATAAACTTTCAGACTAAGCATAATGTCTCTGTCATAAGAATGGAAGTGAGGATGAGACCATGATCTGGGTGACAAAAATGCCTTCTAACTCCATCTAGGAGGAGATCACCTTGGTAAATATAATTATCAAAATGCATAATACACTTGATATTGTGGGGCAATTGCATTTAAATCATATTTTAAAACAACTGCAAACATAATAGCACTTGAAGAATGGAATTTCATTTTTTCTTATACCACATATTCAAAAAATTTAGTTGGGTGTCAAAAGACTTGAGCAAAAAAGGCAGAACCATACAAACATTTGCAAGATACCTGACTGATCCATAACTAGAGTACAGAATGATGTTTGAATAAGAATAAACATCAACAATCATAGAAAAATATTCATAACAGAAGCAAATTTAAATATGCTAAGAATGTTATGAAAACCAAATCCTCAGGGAAGAACGTAATTCTTGTAATTTAATTAAGTAGCAAAGGACAAATCTTTGGTGTATTCACATGTATCTCCATACATATCCAAGTATCATTTCTAAAAAACAAATGACACCTCTACCTTCCCAAAGGATAGCAACCAGAGGGGGGGAAAAAAAAAACAAAACTTGAAAGGGACATGGAGTAAAAGAGAAAATGAGATGCCTATAATAGAAAGCAGAATGTTTTATAGTCAGATAATTTAAACTGAGACCATGAAGATATATGACTATCTCAAGAAATTAACAGAAGCTTAGAAGTCTGACAAATCAGGATGCTGGGTCATGTGGCATCAAGAACTTACTTTATACTGGTGGGGAAAGTGAAAATTGGTACATTTCAATAAAGGGGTTTGATACTATCCAGGAATGTCTAAGGCATACATTTGTATATTACAATTCTACTCTTCCACGCACACAAAAATTTATGCACAAGTACAACCAATAAATATGTGTAAGAACATTACAACTGCCTTACTGATAGCAGTCTAAAATGGAAACAGTGTAATAAATCCTGGCACATTCACATAATAGAAAAAATGCAACAATATAGATTAATGAATTTCTACTTCATGCTCCAGCAAGGATGAATTAAGACAAACAAGATAGAATTCTAGAATCTAGAAAGATAATATGGGAGACTCAATACAAGTCTGAATACTGGCAAATTTTACTTCCTAAGGTGATCAAGTAAGTTAAAATATAGCCCAGTGGTCACATTAAATTCAGACTAATGGGTCCACTCCTGTGATCAGGCTTGCCATTTAGGGAGCACTTGATGGTGTTTCCTGGACCTGCTTTTCTTTTTGACCACAGCAGGGATGGTTTCCTTTCCAACAGTTCACTATAGCATTCTGTGTTTACACCATTTTCTGTATGTTAGAATCTCCACCATCAAACAAAGATTAAAGTGTACCAAGATAGTTTAACACAGCTTAAATTTACCAAGGACTTATTTCCAGTAATGACAATGCCTTACTTGACTGTTTGCCTGACACGTGTCAGCACAGGAAGGAAGTGTGTCCAGAACCAGACATTCTCAACACAGTCAACCTCAAACAACAAGACCATTATACTTACTGGTTCTGTATACAAATTCCCCATCAGTTTTTCCCTAGAAAAATGTGTAAAAATGGCAAGTTCAAAGTACAAAATGAATCATTTCTCCAAAGACTTTTGTATTTCTCCCTTCAAGAGCAAAAGTCATGATATTCTGTCAAAAAAAAAAAAAAAAAAACCCCAAGCATATTGGTACTTATCTGCCTCATTCTATGATCTGCAAAATTTACTAAGGATCATTTCCTGTAAGTATCCTCTCCTGACTACAGGCCACACACAATATTCTACTATAATGTCACCTTCTATAGCTGACTTTCAATATTACCATATTAAACTTATCCAAATATTTATTCTGATTTTGTGCATGTTACAAACGAAAAAAATCAAACAGATGTGCTTTGTCTAAGTATTGAATTTAGCATTTTATAAAAGCAGTATTATAGTGAGTGAAATGTGATACCATTTACCTGGGCAAGTACTACACTATTTTTTCTTCTTTATATTTATTATTATTATTATTATTATTATTATTATTATTATTATTATTGGTTTTTTGAAACAGGGTTTCTCTGGTAGTCCTGACTGACCTGGAACTCACTCTGTAGACCAGGCTGGCCTCGAACTCACAGAGATCCACTTGCCTCTGCCTCCCAAGTGATGGGGTTAAAGCCTTGTGTCACCACCACCTGGCCTTTTATATCATTCTAAAGTATGAATCTAATGTTCCATACTTCTTACATATCTAAAAGTACTCCAAGCCCCTGACCTTTCAAGTCTAAGCTGAGTCCTCCCTTCCTAATTTCCTCTCACATTCTCTTTTGGAACACATACACTTTAATGATACTGTGATCATACTGCAGAAAATTGTATGGCAAAACCACAATATTAAAGAGAAAACAATTTATAACAAGTCTAGGCTTACTTTACGGACACCTCTGCCAAGTTCTTCTCCATAGTTGGTTCCAAGGATTTCGAAGTGTACATTGGGGTTCCCTCCATTTTCTCCAAATTCTAGCTCTCCAGTCAATCCATTAACTCCACCCTAGATGAGGGAAATAGACACTTATTTAAAAGTTTAGAAAAACCAAGCTATTAATAATAAAGGATAAAAAGAACTTATAAACACTCTATTTGCATTTATAAAAAATTTCAAAGTATATGCTTATTAGCAGCATATAACTAATTTCAGTAAATGTACAACATACCCAGGACTTCCATTGAATGTCACCTTAGAAGAGGTTTAATTCAATTTAAGTAATTAGAACTGAGACTTAATTCCACCATGAAGATGTGGCCACCACACTTTGTGATGCACAAGAGTATATCATCAGAATATACCAAGCTCCAGGAAACCCAAAGAAGCTACTACAGAGACAATTCCACTAAAATTTAATCTAAAATTACATCTAGGAATTTTTAAATTTACCATTTAAAATATTAGAGTTTTATTTTCTTCCTGTGAATTTATATTCAAAATTATAATAATAGAGTATATTATTTCCAAAAGAACAAGGAAATGATTTTGAATTATTTCATAAAAAATATGGTGTTAGCCTGATATATTGAACAATGTGTGTAAATCTATAAATATATCTCAAAATATCTTCATATGGTACCCCATGAGTACAATGTTATATTTTTGTCTAACAGTTATGAAAATATATTTAATAAACATGACAAATTATAAACTTATATAAACAAAGGTAACTTGGGCTTGGAAATGGTTTGTGCCCTCAAGTTGGCTTTGCTGGTGTTGAGACTCTAGGAACTTTCAGACTTCATTGTTCATTTAGCTTGACAGATGTGCACTACATCTACAGATGGCCATGTGGGTCACACCTGCCTCTTGCTTAAAACTATTTCTCATTTTGGTCTATCGGCCTTGACATTACTTAGGATTTTCAACTGACCGTGGTGTTCACAGTCACTTCCCCATTGGTGTATGCTTTGGGTAGAGTTTTGACTGTGCAACGGCATTTATTTTGACAACAAATCATCTCAGCTTGTGAACCGTTCTAGTTATCACCTCTGTGGTGGTGATGCCTAAATGTGTAACCCCTGTCTTAACCTGTAGCGCCATTTTAATCCTTCTTGGCTGTTTTCACACCGTCTGCTCTATCTCACACTTCATCTCTGCTTTCCAGACACTCACAGAATACTAACTTCATAGACCAGGTTCAGAGAACTGTTGTTGACTCGCTGTGTTTCCAATCGTTCTTATGAATTTCAATAATTAATCTATTTCATTTTTACAGCAGTATAATTAACAAAACAGGTGTTTTTTTTTTAAATCAGTACTTTGTTGATTCAGACAGGAATTAAAATGATCTAGTTTTATCAAGGATGCATCTGTTAAATTTGATATGCCTGTGGTCTTTTCTTTTTATATGAGTTAGCAGTAACAAGTATAGGATTTCACCAATGGCAGAGGACTATAATGGCTATGCAGAAACTAACCAATTAGCTTAACTTCTCTGTCTCAATTTCTATATCTCTTAATTGGGCAATGAAGCACTTATCTAAGAGAATTATTAGTGCTATTCCTATGCTATGCATGTGAGTAATGCAGAGGAGTTCTTTCTGTGCTGAGAGCTCAGCCATAACCGTTAGCACCCAGTGTTTTTCCAGCCCTTATTTTCAGTGACTTTCTAATTCTATAAAACACAGGCATGAGCTTGCCTTTTTGTCATTTAAAAGTTTATTGAGTTTTTAAGATCCATTTCATTTATATGACTCTGTGTGGGCATAAGCATGTAGTATGAGTGTGTCTTTGTACATGTGTGTAAAGGCTATAAGTAGATGTCAGGAGTCCTTGGAGATAGAATTTGTGGATCCAAAGTGGGAATAATGGTCTGAGGAGTTATGAAGTATGCTCCATACCCTCTGTCATTTGCCTATATCCCTTGCTTGCTTCTATCTTTACATAGAGAATATATTCAATTGGTTTAATTCAATTTTATACCACGTTTTAGGTCAGTATTCATATCATAAAACATCCAATATCCCTTACTATTTTAAATAAAGAATAAATGGAATGGATCTCATTATCACTAACATCTCCAAGTTGGAAATATATGTATGAATTCAGCATACATCATTATATATAAGTTCCAACTAATATCATTCTAAATATGTCCTTTTAAAAGACCCTTGTCATATTTATTTATTTATTCATTGTTATTCATAGGGTACATGTCATACTGCATGTTTGGATATCAAAGGGTAACTTGCAGGAGTCATCTCTCTTTTACCACATGAGTTCCAGAAACTGAACTCAGGTTATCAGGCTTGTGGCTAGGCACTGAAACATCCCACTGGCCCATAGAATCTTCTGGATAAGAGGTTTTGTTGCCAGGACTGGTGGCACACATCTCATGCCAGCACCTGGGAGGCAACTGCAGGCAGATCTATGTGAGTTAGAGGCCAGCATGGTCTGCACAGTGAGTTCCAGTCCAGCCACATCCACATAGTGAGACCCTGTCTCAAAGGAACAGCAAGAAGCTTTTGTTCTTAATCTTCCTCAACACTATCTCTTAACTGCATGAGAATTCTAGCTGATTGCCTTACTTCTTAAAAAAAAGGGGGTGGGGTGGGGTGGGGCAGGATTGTGTGTCCTTCTGATTGCTCTATGGAAAACTCTAACCGCAGAAAGCTGTAAACATCCAGTCGGTCTTTTACTGTCTTATTCTTCCCAGTCAGTATGCTATGGCTGTACAGGACCAGGTTCTCCTCTGCAGGGAGCACCTTCCACTGTGGGACTCAATGCATTTACAGGAAACAAGCACAAAATCCATAAATCAGAAGTTGTGCACTTAGCTAGCTGAGGCCTTACCTAGCTCACCTTTTTGACTTTGTAATGTATCTTCTTTTTGCTCTATCATTAATGAGCTTTTGACATGCATAATGAGAGGATTCTGCCCTCAGGAAGGTGTCTAGGATGCTCCAGAGGTCAACATTCTAAGCAAATAAGCCCTTTAAACAACATCCTTTGTTATCTCAGCCAGATTTAACCTTTTTTTTTTTTTTAAATTATTGTTTTAAAAGATTCCAGTGTTGTTGAGCTGTTTTTCCTCTATCTTCTGATTAACCTTGAAAATAGAGCTTGGCAAAGCACTCTGGCTGGGGGTGATGAATGGTCATTATCTGTGTGTATGCATGCTTGTATTTATAAAATTCATCGTGATACAGCAGATTCTAAACAACATAAGCTAATGGGTCATTGATAAATCAAACATCGAGGTAGCATCCTATGTGTCCTTTACACTGCCTGTCAGAACTACTGCTCAAGGAATCTTAAAAAATACTGAATATGATATGCCACTTTAGATTTTATCCTACATACGTAATACAGAAATATCATGGGCAACAAATAAGGAACAATAAGAAGAAAAAGGAAAGAAAACTAAAAAGTGAGAATCAAATCTTGAGAAACATTCATCACAAAATTTGAATAACAAATTGGAAAATAAATTTCTAAATAGACCAAAGCCTCTTGTTCCCCTGTGGCTGAGAAAAAACGGGGAAAAAGATTAAGAAAATGATTACTTAGATTGACTAAAGTTTGGTTTGTTTATGGGCCTAAAAATCCCCAACAGAGGGAAAATATTACATTTCCTTCAGTGCTGGATCATTTAATGCTAACTTGACATAAGCTAATGTCATTTGAGAGGAGGGAGCCTCAGCTGAAAAAATGCCTTCATAAATCAGGCTGTAGGTAAGCCAGTAAGGCATTTTCTTAATTAGCGATTTCTGTGGGTGGTGACACTCTGGGCTGGTGGTCCTAGGTTCTATAAGAAAGCAGGCTGAGCAAGCCATGAGAAGCAAGCCAATAGGCAGCATCCTTCTATGACCTTTACATCACCTCGTGCCTCCAGGTTTCTGCCCTGTTTGGGTTCTTGTCCTGGCTTCCTTCAATGATGAACAGTGATATGGAACTGTAAACCAAATAAACCCTTCCTCTCCAAGTTGCTTTGATCATTGTGTTTCATCATAGCTATAGTAACCCATATTAAGACAGTGATGCATGGCTAAACATCATTAGAAATGTGAAAGTTCCAAAATATATACACAAGCCAATTAATTCATTCACAGAAAAGACTTGTAGTAAACAGATGATGGTGTCTGTGTCTTAAAGGAAACAACCACAGCTCATGCATTGAGGAGCTCAAGCTGATAAAAGTTCCTGTCCTTTCTAGTTTTCATTCTAAACTATGCATGCATACTCTTTGCTTCATACAGCATCTGTCCATTAAAATGAATTGCTCAAAAATAAATATTTGAACAAAATTAAATTAAAATTGGCTGTTACCTGCTTTATAAGTAAAATTGACGGAAGTTGGAATGTAAATTGGTGAATTCTGGAGTCTTTTTCAAAGGGAATAAATGATATTTGCTTATGTGTGTTCATGCACACACTCACATGCACTCCCTGGCCCATGCTTAAGCATACAGCGAGCAAAGAATATGCTGAGTCTTCCTCAATCCATCTCCTGCATGTTTTTGAAGCAGAGTCTCTTAGTTAACCTGGAGCTTGCCAACTTTGCTACAAAAAGCCCTATGGATCTTTTTGTCTCTGCTTCTCAAGAGTTATGACTACAGAAGAAAGTCATTATGTTTGGTTTTTGATGTGAGTGCTGGGGATCTGAATTCAGATATTCATGCTTGCATGGCATGTACCTTCCCCATTGGGTAGTCTTTCTGGTCCATAAATAGCAGTTTTGAAAACTACCATGGCAAAACTTTGTGTCTTTGTGAAAAAGGTATTTTACATTTCAAGTAGTGTTCATGTATATGACATCTTCCTAAATTTTCTTTCCCTCCTTCAAATATGTACAAACTCAATGATAGATTGTCCTTACATTGAAAGTAATTTGTGTCTGTTTCTCTAAGGATTTACATTTCAAAAGATTGCAAACAAAATGACCTATATATCATCTTGCCCATGGCATAAACCTGGGAATCATCTATGATTCCTCTTTCTCACTACTTTTCTCACTCTCCAAATTTCTTTTCAGGGCTCCGAGGACCTGCCGGTTGTGTCTGCCTGTATCCATGTAGTGGCTGTAGCCTGGCCCACATCTGTCTTAAGTCTGAGCCTCTTTACTGGTTCTCCTGTCTGTTCTGTCCCCATCAGTGGGCCTGCATAACAGCTCCTTTACTGGTAGCTACAGGGCATCTGAAGTCATCAACACCCTGCTTAAGACACTATAAGAATCCCTTATCCCATCAGGAATTAAGTTATTTCAGTTAAATGACAGTTGTAGGTTTTCCTCCATGATCCATGACTTCATGAACCCTAGTTAGTTGGCCAAGTTCTCTCTTGTTGAGCAGGTCTTATGTTCAATCAGGGAGTTGTTGGTTATGGCCAGGATATTTGTGCCACTACTGAAGGCTTAGGGATAGCATTCAATGCTGGTCTTTGTGGTTCACAGGCATTATAGCTGGGTAGGAGTGTTGGTTACTTCTCTCCTTTGGAAAGTTGCATGGTAGCTTCTAGTACTATGAAAACTAATCCTAGGGTAGGAGGCTTTCAGGTCACTATCAGGTCAAGGGCCTCTGTTCCTTGCGTCTGAAATACATGGTAACCTCAGCAATCAAGATTTAACTTATCCACAGATAAGTATAGGCGTAATTCAGCATCATAGAAACTTCTCTTTGCAACAGACAGAGACCTTAACAGAAATCCACAACCAATCAAACTGCAGGGTTGTGGAGCCCAGTGTACAAAACAACTCCAAAACTTACAGTTCAGGGAACACTGTAGAAGAGGGAGGGGCCAGAAAGATTGCAATAGCAAGAGGGTCAGGGAGTTTGCTGAGAGATTGTGTCTCCTAGTAATGTTGGAAGTTATACCCATAATGTCTCACCGATATGACTGCCAATTTGTGACCTGAACAAGGCTGACAGCACTAGACATGACAAAATGGACCATGGAAGGCTGATGAGGACTCCATCCAACACAAAGAACTACAGACAACTGAGGAATGCTGAGAGTGAGAAATATAATCTTCCCCAGGGAAGAGCACACCAACTGGTTATCTAATACCAAATGGTCAGCCCTGAAAACACACATGCAAGCAACATTATACAGACTGAGTGAGTTGTATTTAGGAATATACAGGTATGTACATATACACATATAAATGTAACAACAATTAATGTAAAAAGAGGCCATGTGTTTGAATGAGAGCAAGGAAGTTTACATCAGAGAGTTTGGTGGAAAGAAAGAAAAGGGAGGCATGATGTAATTATAGTGTAACCTCAAAAAAACAAAAATAAAAGTGGATTGGGGGAGGGCTGGGGGGTGGAAGGAGGGAGGACAAGGGAATCTGTGGCTGATATGAAAATTAAGTTAATTACAAAATAAAAATATTTTAAAAAGTTATTAAAATTATCCCCCCCCCCCCAAAAAAAAGAATACCTTACCCCTCAAATTAAAGAAAATATAATCTGGTTTACAAACTCTTTTTTAAGCTTTCTTTATCTCTCTCAGCAAATGAGGACCAGAGTCCTCATTTTCTCCTCCTGGATGTTAATTTCTCCTGTTTATATAACCTAGGTTCTTCCCTCCAAGCTGTGAACATCACCTGGTCTTTTGTGAAACATTCTTTATTCCACACTCCTAGGACTCTCTGCCTTTCCTTTCTTGGCTTGGACCTCCTCATCTTCAACAACACTCTATGACAAGGAGCACCGCCACTCACACATTTGCGGAGCGGCTGGCATATCTCTTTATGCAGAATTGATCACACTTGTAATTATTTTTGATATTTTATTTTCCTCCCTGATTCTATGATCTCAAAGTACAACATATGGCACTACTTAGTCAATACTTATTGAATGAATATATTACCTTTAAGAACTGAAGGCATTTCAATGTTCTTGGCATTCAAATCATATTATGTCAAATATCAACATGTTTCAACACACATATATTTTAACTATCAGCACAAACCAATATGAGATAATATACTGGTACTTACAGAAATCTCTGGAACATTAAAGTTTTCTTCATTAAGAATTAAAAATGATTACTCTACATATTTAAAAAGAAACTGAACAATTAAGCAGATGTGAAAGTACTTAAGGAACTAATAAATTTTAATTAAGTCATATAGAATATCTATATAATGACTAGTGATTTTTATTTATAATCACAACTTTCAATGCAATATTTTTAGTAGGTTTTTTTTGCTTGTTTTGTATTCTTTTACAAAGCTGTAAGCATTTTCTTTCTAAAACTTGATCTGACTTCATCTGAAATGCATTTACATCTCTTAATTTATCCACAAAATAAGTTCTTTTTTGTCAATGCCTTTCCAAACAAGATAATTCTCTTCATATGCTCTATGCATTCTGAAAAATTAATCAACCTTTGTCATTGCACACATGATTGATTCCAGTAGAGGTGTCAGCTAGAATGTCTCACCATCTGGAACATCTTCCTCATAGCTCTGCATAGCCCAGCTTGTTACTTTTTAGGCCTCTATTGAGATGCCATGGGGTCCCTCCAACTCTCTCTAATTATTTTCTATTTTAAGCCAAGTCCCATTGGAACCAGCTCTGTGATGGAAACTTGATTGTACACAGAAGTTTTCCAAAAGCACTGTGGAGAAACGACATACAAGAGACTAGAAGAAGCAAAACCGGGTCAAACAAGAGTTGATGCCGAGAAGCCAACTCGGGAGAGCAGGTCTACAGGTATCTAAGATGAAGGAGAGAGAAGGGATTGTACCATTCTAGTTCATTCATGACCATTAGGTATAGAATTCTCTCAGGAAGTAGGAAGGGAAGTTAAAGAGAAACTGTAAAGAAATTCAGCTCTATTGCTATGTGCCTTGGCAGACATGGCATGCCCTTCTGATGATGCACGAGTATGCACTCCTCTTTATGAGTCTGCAGTATCCTGTTTCCAATATGTCTGGCTTCCTTTACTATTATAGATCTTAAAGGCCAGCCTTTAATATAGTCAATATTCAGTACTAGGCTTGAACTTTTGGGTAATAATATAAAATACCTTGCACTATGAATTTTATAATATAGGCATGCTTTCCATATCATTTGTAAACATCTGTGGAAAGAGTGATAGATAAATGAATAAAGTACAATCTTTGCAGTCATTTCAATACTAACATCATTAACATTATATCTAATCCAAGGTAGAATGCCCACAGGCAATGGCAGAGATCCCCATCTCACAGTGGCCAGCACCAGATGGTTCACAACCCAGGGTCTGGTTCAATCTGACCCACAATAAGACCCACAAGTACTTAAGATTGCACAGCTCCTGCTTTAGGTTCCAGACGCTGGCAAGAGGCCTGAACTGACTCAGCACAAGAAAGAACCATAGTCACACAAGGAGTCAACAACCAGCTTTGTGCAGAGCTGAAAACCCAGGGAGGATGCCATAGCTATCCTATAGTAAGACTGCAGACATAGGGAGTCCTATAACTCTCAGCCCAAGCTACAGGCCTGTGAAAGAGTCCTGAGTTGATACAGGACAGTACCTGATCCTCAGAGCAAGATTATGGATAAAGCTTCTGACTCTGTATATCAATCCCATAAAGCAAAGTGATACCTCAATCCATCTATGAGTTAGAACTCTGTTAAATATTGTAAATGCCCTCACTGAAAGAAGGAATTAAAAAAGAAAGAAAATGAAAATCTCACCCAACAAACTCTAGATGTTCAACTGTGAGCATAGAAATAAAAACAAAAAGGAAAAATCAAAAGAGTATGTTGTTCACAGAAAGTACTAATTCCACAGTACTGGTTCCTAAAGAGAATGATTTGGGAGAACTTCCCGACAAAGAATTTAAAAAGAACAATTACAACTATATTTAAACAATTCAAAGATGATATGGCTTCACTCCAAGAGCACAAAAATTAGCTAAGTGATGAGGTCAATCCAATACAAAAATAGAATTCAACAAAGAGATAGATTTGCAGAAGAAAAACTAAATTAAAACTGGAAATGAAACACTCAATAAGACAAATGAAAAGCTCAGGGGAAAGCTTCACCACTACACGAAACAGATCCCAAGGAAGATCATATGGAAAGCAGAGTATTAGAGTAAAGGACAGAGCAGAGTAATTGAATCATTCAGTAAAGGTCAATGAAAATTAAATGTGTGTGTGTGTGTGTGTGTGTGTGTGTGTGTGTGTGTGTGTGTGTGTGTGTGTGTTTACAGAACACGAGAGAGCTCTGAGACAAATCTCCTAATTATGGCATAGAAGAAGGAGAAGATTACTTCATCAAAGGCAGTCAGAATTATTTTCTATAACATCTGCCTTATGACTCAGCTGTATTTCACCTCAGCTTTTACTCACAGGCTTATATATCCCTACGGAGAGACACATTCATGTTTATAGTTGCTCTATTCACAATAGGTAGAAGATAAGATCAACCTAGATATCTATCAATTGACGAATGGATGAGGAAAATGCAGTACATATACACAAGGGAATATTACTCAGCTGAAAAGAAAAATGAAATTTGCAGTTAAATAGATGACATTGAAAAAAATTGTACTGAGTAAAGTAACTTGGCTCAGAAAGAAAATGCTGCATGTTTTCTCCCATATGTATATTCTATGTTTGTTTAATTTGAAGCATAATTAGAATTCATAAACAGGCCTTTGGTGGAGAAAATACTTTAAGTAAGGAATAATAGTGGATTTCAACTAAAACAAAAGTAGAGGTATATGATATTGGAGACAGAAAAGCTCAATCAGGAAGGGGTATGCATGATAGAGGAAGTCAGGGAACAGAGAAGAGGGCTAGCTCTAAGGAAGGACAAGCCATACAGAGGCTTGCTCTCTCACAACACAATGAAAACATGATTGCATGGGTTGTTGCATGCATATGGTATGAATGAAGAAGGGGTGGTGGGTTCCAGAGGTTACAGGATTAATTGTCAATAAGGAAGGAGAGTATGTGTGAGTTCACTAAAACTAAGACTGCAAGCTTTATGGAAAGGCACTAATTAGTATGATAATTTCAAATAAAACTTATGAATTTGAATAGAATTATGATACATGGGTAGACCATGCTCCCATATGACATTGGTTATTAAGTACTAATCACAATGCCACTTCCCTACTAGTTACATTGGTCAGCAAGGCCACAGAAGTCACCCAAAACAAAACAGGCTATTGCTATTGCCCTTTGCTACCCACCATAACCACATGGTAAGACTATATTGCTGAAAATACCACACTTCTTTTTTTTCTTCAGGACATTGAGAAATCAATTTCAAACCAAATGGCAAACTTCTTTACTGGCTGGCTTTCATAGCTCTAGAATGTTCTATGTGGGCTGCTGGGAGAGGAAAAAAATGAATAGTCTCACCCAGTGCATGACTCTGTTTGCTATAATACTAAGTTGTCAGGTAAGATCTCCCTATCAGTACAATAGTGGCATGATTGCTGTAAGGTAGCTCATCACTTTCTCTTTAGATGTGAGACCTGCTCCATAACGGAATATCGCACGCTTTCTCCTGTAATTATGGTCAGAAACACATGGCTATGGCAGTTATAGATCCTAGGATAGAACCTGCTATTGCTATTTTGCTAAATCGTCATGGTGTCAAAATTACCTTCTAGATATTTATGTTTATGCCCATAAGGTGGCTGCTCTCAAACTTGGTCAGAAAAGCTTCTCTTTGCAGTGGACTAGCAGTCACTGCACAGACACATATTTGGCCAAAGTGGTGATAATAAGAGACTGTGTGCTCAGTCCTAAATGGGATGTGTTTACGGATCCCTCTTACTCCCCGAGTATGAGGAGGAATGCTGCTTAATGCTATCTTTTGGCAAGGATATGGCTATCACACTAATGACTTCATCGCAGCTGTGTTTATCTGCATAATATTTGCATACTCTCAAGCCAGCCCAACTTCCATTCATGCTGGGGTGTGTTTCTAAGCCCCACCCCTTACTGAGGAGCTGTGAAGAGTTGATAGCTGTTGGAGAAGAGAATTGTTCTATTTTTGAAGATCTTCCTCCTTGTAGGTTTCCCATGCTCCAGCGAATGACTCCACACTCAAGTACATATGGGCCAGGTTAGTTGTACTGAATGGGTTATCAAAACTAATATAACCAAAAGAAGATATGAAACAAAGATGAAGACATGTTGAAAGAGATACAGTGGCAATTACAGGAGGGAAATGAGAGGTGTACATGATCTTATTAAATTAAATTATACAAATGTGAAAATCTCAAAAATAAAGAAAAACATAATAAAAATTAAAAGATAATAGGTAAGCAAACCTCTGAAACTTAGAAAAAATATTAATTCTTGTCAACAGCAGGCACAGGTTAGCATTTAACTACCAAGGATTTATAGATAAGCACAGGCTATCCTTTTTTGTGTGGGCATGACACAGCTTTGTTATCTGCCAAAGGGCTGATATGTTCTGTTTTGTTTATAATAGTTTCTAAATGTTCTAAAGAAGTCTTTCCAGCTGTGGCCCTTGGGTTTGTTGTCTCTCTGTGAATATCTTCTTCCACTTTCCATATCTGGTCAATATCTACTGATTTTACATACTTAATTAGACACACTTACACTTGAAAGTTCATTATCTGTTATGAAACATCAATAAATTTAGTATATTTCATGCCTCCTTCCTTCTAAACAGATACACATTGCAATTAAACATAGGTTCTCATGATAAGACTGCAGAAACAGCAGTGGAAATTTAGATATGATCTTTATAATAACACAAATTGCTGTTCCCATTATTTTAAGGTGTATGAGTTTCTTTACCCAAATGACTTTGGCTAGAGTCTTCAAGCATTCCTGCCATGAGCAAGGAAAGAGGTAAAATGATATAAATAACACAAAATTTTCAGTCATGAAACCTGGTATTTAAAGCTAATAATCCTCACAATCCTTAGTAAATCATTTACTCTGAGGCTTAATTATCTACAGCTTAAAATTGGGGGAAAGGGATTGAATTAATATTATTAAATAGGTTAGTATAATATGATTAAATAGGTTAATTTAATGTTATTTTACTTCACCACTCTAAACTTGTTGCTAGTAAACATTAGAATTTTAAGTTTAAAAAACAAAGATCTTCTGTTCCACAAATTTTAAAAAATTATCTTTTCAAATAATAACCTTGATATACCTAATTTTTGCAAAGAGTCTTTTGTAAGATAATGTTTATCATATAAATTGTACATTTGGAAGTGGAAGTGATTGCAGTAAGGCTAGGAAAGTTTTAAGATGGTTTAAGAAGACAAAGTGATAACACTAATTTTATTTGCAAGTGATATCTACATGTTCTTGAAAAGCACATAAGAAGCAGTTTTTAAAGTTCTCAGATCAGTCAAGAGGAATTAAACATCAAAAACTTCCTTATCTGGAAAGCATATCTCATTCATGATAGTGTATGTATGTACATACGTACAGCAATACACATATAAAGCACACACATATACACATACATGTACAATAAACTTTCATAGGGAACATAATATATACATGCAAACAATACTTATACATATATATATATAAAACACATACACTCATATACATACATATATAGCTCATACACATATACTTACAACACAAACAAAGATACACATACATACACACATACAAAAAAACACATAAAAACATATATATATATATATATATAATACACATATGCACATACTCACATATACTTACACACAGATACATGTACAGGACATTATAAATATATTTAGAACCAAGTGTAATGGAAAAAAGGAAGAGACTCTAAATCTTTCAGGATGATTGTAAAAAGAAGACACTATAGATGCTATATTGCAGAAAGTTCGGTATTTAAAATTATAATTCTTTTAGAGATCACATGCAAAACTTGTGTAGACAACAATGATATGGGCTGTGATACTATACATTTCAAGTTTGAGGGAGAGAAAGAGTTCCTCCTTTACTTCCTGTCTGTGGTACATCTCTTTTACTTGCAATATTATATTGCCATTTCCAACACTAGATTTCAGAGCTACCACAGGAGTCTCTGAGAACGGCATCCTGTCATGTCACCGGGACACTTAAACTAGTGTTGTCAGCTGCATTATCTTCCAAAGCCTATGTTTCATCCCGGTGTTGGGAATACAGTTAATTCAGGGTCAGAAGCACATTCTTGTACTTATCTGTACTCTGTATGGTTTACATAAAATGAGCCAATATTGTACACCTTCATAAAGTGTGTATAGCATGCCCTTAACATAGATGCACTGTGTTTACATGAATGTAATTCCAAGTGTTATCACTGGAATATTAACATCACACTAAAAACTCAGATCTCATTTGTGATGTACATGGCTCTTCTCTTGTTAGGATTTACCCTTCCTTTTCCCTTTGGCTCCACATCTGGACAGGCTGCTAAGAAAGCCAATGCTTCACCTGCATGTTTAAGGCTAACGGGGAATGTCTTCAGCTCCATTGTCAGCATAGGTGACAAGGTATTCAGCCACAGCTCTCAGCAACTAAACAGGTTTACCTACTCCCTGGGCTTTGGGCAAGTATGGCAGACCTGCCTACCACCACTTTGCTCTCCTGAGTTGCTATATGAGTCCAACACTCTCATGGTGTTTTGGTGCGTGCTGTCTCATCATTTACAGCATTTGAATAGGATGACCCCAAACACTTCAGTTCAGAGGAAAAATAAAAGATACAATTGTATAAAATTAATTCCATCATTTTAAAGTCAATTGAAACTGTCAGACAAAAATGTAATGCGGCATCATACCTCTATTATCATTCAGACTTAATTCCCACCATGGAATTCAGACATCCCTTTTGAAAATGAGGTAGATGCTTGCAGTATAAAATGAAAACAGCCTTTCAAGATAATATTTCATAATTACTGTATTGAATAATTGCCTCAGTTATAAAAGTACAACAGTATCTTCTAATGTATCAAATGGTACATGTGAAACACACACATGTTACGGTGTCTCTTTCCTTCCTACTGCTAGTCCCAGGAAATAAGTGTCTCCTAGGCAACCTCCTAGGCCATAGTTCCCTCTTTGTGAGAAAGCTTCAGAAGAACAGATAGACATAGGTCCCTATGTCCTCTTCAAATCATGAATTAATAAATTGGCAGCTCAGACTCATGTTCAACAGCCTCCCTTGGAGTCACACCTGGCAGCTCTCTGCAGAGATAGAGCTGGGAGATTTTGGCAACACCTCAATTTCTATTTGCTTTATTCATTGTCAACCAAACCAAGCCAAACAAAACAATACAAAAAACCAATGTTCCTCTGCCAGTATGTTCGCCATAATCTGATTCTTTAGTACTTTGGTTGATAGCCTGAGTTCTCAGCAAAGTGATTCTTTGTAAAGAGGAAATGGCCCTAACAGAAACATTAGGCTCTTCTTCCTTTGAAGGATCTCCTTCCTTCACTTCCTGTTCTTTGTGCATTCATTTTACAACCAGTGTTAATTTTTTTTCAACATTTTTCTGTCTTCTCTAAACGTGTGCATATTTTAAATGAATAGCCATTTTTCTTTTCTTTTGTTTCAGGAGAGAAAGGGAAACATATGAGGAGAGAAAAAGGATGGGCAAGGTAGACAACATAAACCTCCTCACAGCTGTCTCCTTGTGTAAAGGGTACAGGAGAAATTTGTTTGTTTTATTAATCATTTCGTTTTAAATCAAAGAAGCTGCACAAGACAAACGGAGAATGTCAGCAAGGACGACATGACAAAGAGGCTAATCAACTGTGGCGTGCTTATACCACCGAGGAGGAGAGATGAATGACATAAATTGCTTCTGGGGATGGAGCAGGTAGTGAAACCCAAGCTGGTGACCTGTCCCGGCAGGCCACACGCGGACAGTAAAGAAGAGGAGGGATACAATCGGTACCTAAAATAGTTCATAGTGCAGCAACATATTAACTGTGTATGAATCGTGTCTTTATTAGAAGATAAATATCCTCACACCCAGTAGTTCATCTTATGTTCCTCAAATGAGAAACCATGGAACCTATTGTGAGACTTCAGCTGATAGTGTAGTCAATAAATCAAAGGAGAAAGAAACATTTATTTTTTGTGCCATGTTATATTATAAAACAGGTAAACAAAAAAATCCTGTGTCTTTATCCCAAAGGCACAACCATGACCATTTAAATTTCACACCCTCCAGTTCTCTACTTGCATAATTGATCTTACAAATAAGATCTCCCCTTACTAGATATCTTTGTCTTTTATAAATACTGCACGTCTCCGTTTTCTGGTCTGAGTTTGCAGCAGTATCAGAAAGAAGGGAAACAAACTTCTGAAAGACGACTGCTCGCACATGCCTTCTCACCCAGCTTTGCCTGACAGTGCAGAGCGGTGCAGTGTTGCACATGGATAGTTACCTTCTTGATGGTCTCCAGCATGGACCGCCCTCCCTGCCAGGGCTTCGAGTTTTTTCTGATACAGGACAAGCTCGCCATGCTGTGCCACTTGCGGTCCTCCAGCTTCTTATGGAAAGCATTTGCGAGCAGAAGCACCGTGTCGTAGATGTAAAGGTTAGAAATCTGGAAAGACATTAGACAGTGCTCATCAGACCCTCCACTTCAGCCATCCACATAGAGAGGGGACAGCTCAGCAGCCCTCTCGTGCCACCCATGCTTGCTTTACTGAGTTACTTACCAAGCAGAAAGTTTCCCTTTTCATTCTTGAGGCTGTTTTGGCACTGAGAACAGGTCTATCTGATTGTATACCTCAATTGCTTCCCCAGATTATTTGGGTATGAAAGAGGAGATTAAAAAGGCGTAGCTTTGACAGAGGCAAGACGACTGTCAGTCTCAGTTCTTAAAAAACCCTTCATTCATTAGAGGCCTTCATTCCTCTCTGAAGAGGCAGACACCCAAGAGATTCAGATTGGAAGGAACATTGAATAATCAGTTTTCTCAATATGTCAAGTTTCTACATTGAGGTTATTCATATGGAATCACTTATCACTGTTGCATCAACTCTGATCTTACATGAGTGTCATAGGATCTCAAGTGAGAAGTAGTCACTTTTGTGTGCTTGTGGAGAAGTCTGTAATACATAGGACAGTGACAGAAGCATTCACAAACATCAGAATGTCTAGATGCACACAAAGGGCTGTACTGACACATAGACACTCTGACACACTGACAGGACAAATGCCATGAACCAGCCTGTAGCCTGTGCATGTGTGCTGCTACTGTTCTGTCTATAGTCACCACATGTCTTTCTCCTCCGATCAGTATTGAATTACAGCTAAGTTTCCCCCCAAGATCTACTCTAATCCTTAAATAACTTTTGCCAGAACTACTAGTCACACTATCAATTAATTACCAAAGCTGCCTAGTTTTTACACACAGATTAGAACTCATTTAGAAAGAATGAACATGAAAAGAGGTAAGAAGTCAATGAAAGCTGCCAAATGTTACATTATTGCCTCAAGGAAGGAAAACTTGAAATAAAATAAAACTGAGCAAGAGTTCACCTTGAAGCATTCCAGCTTTCTCAGGTTTTGAAGTGTCACATCATCACAGTTTTTTTTTCCCTGAAAACCAAGGAGAGGCTATGCGATTGTCAGTGATTATAATTAATCAAGAAGGAAATTCACAATGTCGTCCCTGCACATTACACAATGCTGCAGAGATCCAACCATTGGGATAATTAGAGTTTGATGTTATTATGCATAGTCGTTCGACAGATCGTCCCAATAATGCCTGGTGGGTTTCCTTTCACATCTCAGAGAATCTTTAATCTTCTGTGTTTGTTAGGCATCATTTTATGTATGACTTTATAGAAGTCACACTAGTAGATGTGGGTATTTCTTTGAAGAGTTATGGAAGATGCTTATGTACTCTGTGAGACTGAAGTATTTCTTATAAGGAAATATTAGGATGGGCTGTTGTTACTATCACCCCACGCAGGTAATTATTGGAGGAAGTAGGTTAGATTGGCTGAAATCTACTATGAATGAGGTATGAGATCAGAAGCTAAAAGTAACCTATGAATCCAAATTTATGTCAGAAGCACATTGCAAAGATCTAATAGGAAAATGTTAAAGACACGTGAAAGATGAGTGGGTCATACCCAATAATTCATGGAAATCTCTGGACAGATTTCTCAAAACGACCTTCAAATTGGGCCCTTCCCAGCCTGTCCTGGACCACTCCCCACACCTGCTTCCCAGACTGTCCTGGACCACTCCTCACACCTGCTTCCCAGACTGTCCTGGATCACTCCTCACACCTGCTTCCCAGCCTGTCCTGGACCACTCCTCATACCTGCTTCCCAGACTCTCCTGGACCACTCCTCACACCTGCTTCCCAGCCTGTCCTGGACCACTCCCCACACCTGCTTCCCAGACTGTCCTGGACCACTCCTCACACCTGCTTCCCAGCCTCTCCTGGACCACTCCCCACACCTGCTTCCCAGCCTGTCCTGGACCACTCCTCACACCTGCTTCCCAGCCTGTCCTGGACCACTCCCCACACCTGCCTTCTAGCCTGTCCTGGACCACTCCTCACACCTGCTTCCCAGCCTGTCCTGGACCACTCCCCACACCTGCCTTCTAGCCTGTCCTGGACCACTCCTCACACCTGCTTCCCAGCCTCTCCTGGACCACTCCCCACACCTGCTTCCCAGCCTGTCCTGGACCACTCCTCACACCTGCTTCCCAGCCTGTCCTGGACCACTCCTCACACCTGCTTCCCAGCCTGTCCTGGACCACTCCTCACACTTGTCTCCCAGCCTCTCTTGGACCACTCTACACACCTGCTTCCCAGCCTGTCCTGGACCACTCCTCACACCTGCTTCCCAGCCTGTCCTTGACCACTCCTCACACTTGTCTTCCAGCCTCTCTTGGACCACTCCCCACACCTGCTTCCCAGCCTCTCTTGGACCACTCCTCACACTTGCCTCCCAGGCTCTCTTGGACCACTCCCCACACCTACTTCCCAGCCTCTCCTGGACCACTCCTCACACCTGCTTTCCTCCATCTTCATCTATATTTGCCTCTCCTTTTGCTTTGAGTGTTCATATGAGTTGGCCTGACAGAGTCCTTCCATGTGCTTTTTCTTTCTCTGAATAGTTAACACCCTTCATATTCTGTTCAAAGGTTACACTGTAGGAGACTCATCCCCAGTAACCCTTCATTCTGCCTGATGATGTAGGCAGTCCTTTAGAAAATCATTCATTCCATGACAGTTTCATAGAGGAATGTGATACACACTAATGCTTCCACACTCTCTTATCCTCTTCCCATCCTGACATCCCATCCTCTTACTGTTGCCAACTGCCTATCCCATTGTTGTTTCTTCTTTGATTCATTGTGTTTAACCAGGACCACTCTCCTGTGCATGGTATGAGGCTATCCACTGAAGCAGGAGAAGCCCTGTCTGTCCCTGAAGACGATGGCTTCTCCTGTCTTGAAGCTCTTGACAGAGTCGCCCTTTATGTGACTCCAAGAACACTCAGTTCATCTCTCTATTAAAAATTGCTGTAGTGCTAACTTTCCTCTAAGGTGGTGAGTGGAGATACATGCTTTATGTCCTTTCTTTTCTGTACCTTTGTTTATTTATTTATTTATTTATTTATTTATTTATTTATTTATTTGTTTGTTTGTTTATATATCCTCTTGACTTACCAAACAGCCTGGAACATACTTGGCTTCCAATAAACAATTGTCAAAATAAGTCAAGGAATGAGACAAAGAAAGTCAGGTGACTATGACAGAAGTTAAGACACGAGAAATTTGGCAGGGTTTTCCCATGTCTAACACTGCAGTCAGACAGTACTTTTCATACCTAAGGCATGTTGTCTGAGTAGTGATGCTCATCATAAAGGCAAATGCTTTGATACTGACATGTGATTGATGTCTTTAACCCCTGTCCAGGTCTCTCCATGTGTCTACATCACAAACAGCTCGGCCAGAAATGTGTGCTGAACTTTTCTGACCTGTTAGTTCCCCTAGTCTGTTTCTCCCTCCTCAAGCAAGTACCCTTTTTCCTTTGAGTTTCGTGTTCTCTCAGCTACTTTCTAACACCATCTACTGACCTCACAGTCACTATTTTTTGTTTGTTTGTTTGTTTTTCGAGACAGGGTTTCTCCATGTAGCTCTCGAGTGCTGGGAACTCACTTGGTAGCCCAGGCTGGCCTCAAACTCACAGAGATCCACCTGGCTCTGCCTCCTGTGTGCTGGGATTAAAGGTGTGTGCCACTACCACCTGGCTATGGTCACTTTCTTTATGTGGTCTTTGACTCCTCCCACACTGTGATGCCAAGCTGCTTCTCAGCATTTAAAAAGGTGATTTCAGGTTTTATACACATGCTTATACCTTACCCATGAATGACGGTCTGAAAGTACGAACATACATCACTGCTAACAATTTTACACTCGAGCATCTATTCTTCCCTAACTGATTCACTGATTTTCTACAGTTTTCCTGCCACAACACTTGTTCTCGGACACCAGCAAGCCTCCAGGATCCATCTGCCACTTGCCCTGAAATACCCTCTGCCCTTCTGTTGATCACTGCCGGGTACAGGTTCTAGGCTGCTTGCCATATCACATCTCTTCTTTGTCTGTCTCTTGTTTCTCCTTTCCCTAAAAAGTTTAGTAACTAGAACTGACACATTAATGCAGATATGAGCTGCCGAGGAGATAGAAGTGGGAGACAATCTCTCTCTTGATCTTGGCAAAGTGCTTTTGACACAGAGTCCGAGACTGTATTAAAGTGGTTCACAGCCGACTTGACTTGCACTGTGATCATATTGAATTTGCCTTCAAAGTAACGATTTTGAGCAGCTGTCAGACCAAGGCTCTTCCACCTAGATTTTATGTAATTGGCTGTGGAACTACTTTATTTCTATGGAATTTCAACCTTAAGGATTATTACAAGTCAATACTAACAATTTTGACCTTGGTTATATAATGCTGTTAATCTTTCTCTCATAGGCTTATGTCTTTTACAGTTTTGATCAAGTGGAGATTGACACTCAGAGGACAGAGGCTTGTGAATGACCATGCAGAGGATATGTGCCCAGTCAAGCTTGAAGGCTCTGACTCCACACTTCTCAAACTGACAGGAAAAGAACAGTTGGTGGCAGACTGTAGACACCAGAATCTACTCAGTGCCACAGAATTCACTTAAAGTCCGTTCTAGGTCGATCAAACCTTATAGATTTGATAGACAAATGTAGGTTGTTCAATTTCACTCAGTGACTTAGAAAAAAATATAGTTTGGTTGACAGGTTATTTGAAATATTTTAATCTTATAAAATCTTTAATGCTATAACTTTTTAATTAACTATATGAAAACATTTTTAGCACTTGAACTTTTTCTATTGACAGAATTTACTGGTGTTTTAACCTTAGGATTGATAATGTCTGAGGAGTATCCACCTTGCTGCACTTTTCAATGTCTTCCCTAGTGGTTTCTGAAGAAAATTACCAGGCACCATATAAACCCAATATGTAATGAGTAACACTGGTGGTCCTTCACCATTTATGCAGATTAAAAAACCATCGAGGAAGGTTTATTTTGAGCTTGCTTGTTCTAAAGAAGGCCCTATTTTCCTATGTAAAGTACACAAAACATTTACTAACATATTCTACACCTTATATAAATATGCTGAGTATTATAAATGATTAAAATTTGGTATACTAACTTAAAGGAACTGTTCTCCTTTGTTTTGAAAATGATAATAGTTAGTCTACCTCTAAGACTTTGATCCTCTTGAACAGTTTCCCTTTTCCTCCTGAATCACATTATAATGGTATTGTGATCCCATCTGCTAGGTTACTGATTGCTCTGTACATTATTTGGCAAGCTTTGTTTAAGCCTTGAGGTCTACCCTTAAAATCTCCAACCCCGCGTGTTTTCTAACCCACTGAAGTACTTTTTATAATGACTTCTGCTTGTGCAAAGCCAGCTTTCTATTTCTAAATTGCATTCACAGCCTTAACACTATCAACTGGAAGACAGTTTCTCTTGGAAAAATACAGGGAGCCTTCTTTTTTTCTCTTCATTAGCACCTAATCTAACAAAGCCTCAGCATGCAGGAAGGGCTGCTTCTCTCAAACTCCATTGTTCACATTGTCATTGTTACTTATTGTGCAACTTCAGCTAATCTTGGATTATTCAGTTTTTGATTACTAATTTAAGGTTTATGGGATGTGTCTTCAGTGCTTCCCAAACCTGTCTACCCTTTTTAAATACATTTAAAAGTTAATATCTAGGAGACCACTACACAGGCCCATGGTTCCTCACTCTCTCAGCACATAGATCAGCATGATGGAGAATTCAATTTCTGGCTTTAGTGAGCACCTGGGCCCTCTTTGCACACTTGTCTTCTTAGGCACTATTTTTACCTGGACACTGCAGATGTTGAGCTAAAAGTCAATCTGTGGTCCCACTCACCTGTGTTGCTTTACAGAGCTGAACTGAGTATGCCCTTTTTCCTAAGGAGCTCTCCACCATCAGCCAGTGAGAACCTACGACGGGCTGAGTATGGAGCCCTCTGTGTTTAGTGAAACACTTTAAACTCAAGAGCTCTGAATTCATATTCTTAATTATGTAAATCTTGCCATACAAAAGGGAGGGGTAACTGCAGTTGGGATGTATTTTATGAGAGAAGAATAACAAAAATCAAAACCCCAAATATATCCCACAAAAATATACTTCAAACGTTTCTGTCGGTTTTCCTTTTCACCTAGCAAATATTTAGTATAATTCTGTCATACGTAAGAAGTAAGTTAATATGTAACAATTTAAAAAAAAGTAAACCTTAATTGTTTTGTTCTCTTTCACCTGTAGATTTGAGAGCAAAATGAAGAAATGTGTAAGGCAGGGTGGTAGGTCTCTACAACCCCTGTCTATCCATCCACTAAGTGTAGGGACCAAGAAAGAGAGATACTTGTTCTCAGTTTAACTAAACTAAGGACTATACTGTTAGGCAAATGCACCTTAATGCTTTCTGTTTTCCATAAAAGGCAGCTGATGATGCTTCTTAAGTGCAGTTTATATTTCCTGCTACTTCTTGGGTCAAGAACAGCTTTGAATATTTCTTAATTTTCTAAATTATTTTATATTTTCGTTCCTACCATTTTCATAGCAATTATGCTCATAATCAGTTATGATGCAAAGAATCCATCACAAATGTAAATTATCAAAGGCACTAACATTTAGACAGACACGTTGAGGCTTCACAGTAGTTTATCTGGAAGAGGCTAAAGCTACCCTCCCTTAAAATCCAGCAAGGAACAGCAAATGCAATAGGCAACAATACTGGTACCACAGGCTTAATACCAGTAAATACGAGGAAACGCTAGGGTAAATGGCAATCTTCTAAATAACCTGTAAGTGAAGAAGGGCTGTGGAATTAGCTATCAAAAATGTGGTTTTACAAAATTACCTTATGAGCTATTACAGAAGATAAATTAGTTTTCTAGGGTTATATTTCCACATAGTTCAAACACTTGTAGGTAGTAAAATACTTTCTATACTAAACATTTTGAAGGATTACATTTCTGGGATATTTGATATTTTCCTAATTTGCAAAATTGATGGTGACTAATCTTTGCTGAGATCTAGCACCACCCTTTAAATATTCTCAGTGCTAACACAGCCCTACTGTAGTACACATAGGGACTGCTGTAGCATGAAAGTCTGTTTTTCTGTGAAGCCTTCTACTGACCACGTGTAAGTGAGTGTGTCAAATTGATTCTTTCTTCCTCCTGTCTTTTGTTCAGCTGGAGAACTTCTCCAGGCGCCCTGCTGCTCGGGCCTGCTTCCTCTAACACCAGCTTCCAATTGACAGATTGAGATCTCCGGTACAAGAGAAAAGTATCTGCTAGGATTTTCCTTCAAAAAGAAGAGAAATAGGCTCTGAGGAGGGAGTTGTCTAAAGGACAGGCGCCTGAGTAATTTCGAGAACTTGGTGCTCTCTAGTTTCCGATTCAGGAAATTGTGTTTAATTTGAAATTCTTTCTGTATTTAGGAGAGAGAGAGAGAAGGTAACACTGTCTCTCCTGTGAGTTGGCTATGGGCACACAGCACCACAGCACTCTTTGAACTTTAAATAAGCTTTCTTTCTTTTTTCTTTCTTTTTTTTAAAAGTTGAAGTTCTTCAATCTAGAGATTCTTTTAAAAGAGAATAAATATCCACGTCTTTTATTGCACGGTGTTCAAACAATTCTATTCACTTAATACTTTGAAGTGCAGCATGGGTGTCAATCACAGTCCCCTCTCTAGGAATTGCCTTGTATCTGCTTACTTAGAAGGAAGTAAGATTTCCTCATTGTATTCATATTCAGAAAGTGGGCATTATTTTCAACAATAGGATCAAAGGGATCAAAGACAAAGGCTCTTTGCCATCCCTGCCAAAGGCACTTAGATGCCAGGGAAGGGAACATGCCCAAGAACAATAATGCATGCCATTCCTGTCTAGTGTCACTCAGAGATGTCATCTCAGGCCCCTAAAGATGCTCCCTGGGAGACACCCCGCCCTTTAAAACACACCTCCATATTCTGTGCGAAGGGATCCTTGGGATCACACAGTGTTGAAGAGATTCGATGGTTGCCACGGAAACAGCGCTGACTTATATTCTGGGGGACTGGAAATGTCTGCCGAATAATTGTTAACCTTCCAATGGACCTTCTGACAAGTTCCTGGACATCCACATCATTTATTTCCTAAAAGATAGGAAGTGGAAGAATTAGCAGATTCTTAAATATAATAGCAGAAACACAAAAGAATGGCTGAGCAGTTATCGGGAGGTACAAAGGAATCAGTTGCCCTAACACATGTACTTCATATTTAGCTAGCATTCAAGTGAAAGTTATGTGCATTTATCAAAATGGTGAATTCAATCATACCTGCTTTCTGTTACTTTAAACTGTGAACATGTATGCCTAAACAAGTCTACATGGACCATGTGGCTTAAATATGCTTTACTAAAAGCAATTTAATAACCAATTATGCTCAAAGCATAAGAGAAAAATATTGAAAGTTCACAAAATAAGATTCAATTATAGCTTATGATTCGTTAATATCTTTCATGATATTTTGTGTACCTAGAAAGGGAGACTCAATGTAAGAAGGATCCATGTTTTTCTTAGCAAAAAAAAATTGAGAATTTTACACAAACTAAGCAAAGACATCAGAAGGAGAGACTACTTTAAAATACCTTTTTACTGATATCCACATATGTTTCTTATGCAAGGAATGATTGCTCAGTAACTACTGATGAAAGAATTAACTTCTTGCTGTGGTTGTTACATAAACGTATGAAGTTCTCTTGATTAGCATGGAGTGAATCATGTCAACAAAACCTAGTGCTATGTAAATGAATTTGACTTTGTGTATGTGTGCTTGCCAAACGCTAAGAAATGTATCCTCTATTTCCTTCACCTACATGTAACTATTCTGAAATTAGATATGAAGATTAGGATCAATAACAGATATAGAAATAATAAAAAATGATAGTGCTTTATGTATACACCTGTCTTACTTGGGACTAGAACAAAAGTGACAAACACAAATTTCTTTTTCTCAGAAGTCTTTACTAAAGCACCGTGTGCTCTATCATGTCCATTTGGAACCTTTTAAGCCAGTGAAGCTTTTATGACGAGCAAGTTATTGGTGTCAAGTGAGTCTTAATGCAAGGAAAATAAATTATTTGACATGGGATAAGTTATGGACTGCATTCCTGCATATCCAAGGAACCAATACTGAATGACAGAGAAACAGACACCTACAAGAGTTTTCTTTTTTTCCCTCTGTCATGTTAATTACAATTGTTATTCTTTGTGGCAGGTTACCAGAAAACTCATCCACTCTTTATGTTCTTTATCAAATAAAGGTCTTTCTAAAAATAAAATAGCACCTGCCATCAGCTGTATCCACAGTAAAATCAGGAAGTTCTAGGTGATTAATCCTTAACACACCATAGACCATGTCTCTCAGCAGTTTAACTGCCCTCCTTCCCTCTTAGTCTATATCATTTCACTGGCCACCTAAACTTTGGCAAAAGTCAGGTACTTCGAATTTCCCATCATTTGCCTACAAAGCAGAATTAAACAGTGTCCAGTCAATTCTATTTTCATATTTGATATTAATCTAAAATCCCTTAAAGTGAATTAATATCAATATTGCTGTGCCATATTTTTCAGTGTTTTAAAATTCCATATTGTATAGCCAGGAAGCTTCATCTAGAAGGTAGTAAAAGATACACTGATTTTTTAAAAAATATATTGTTCTTATTTCCTAAGCAAATAATTATTTACCCAAACTTATCAAACACTACAATCTGCATCTTTACCTCACATGGTAAGGAACTGCAAGCCAACACATTAAAATCAAAATCTGCAAATAATAAATGCCTACTTTGTATCAGACAAAATGCTAGTTCCTTTACCTGGTATTTCATTTTCTTTTAAAAAAAGACAACGAATCACTGCTTAATAACATTTTACAAATAATAACCAAGATGATTCAAAGCTCTTCATTCAGATTATTTTTATTCATGCAAGATTTTAGAAATGTCACAAAGAAGAAAAGAAATGATGTACACTAATTATGAAAGTAGCTACAATTCATTACAGTAATTACTTAGATTAATACCCAAGAATGATAGCAGTGAAAATAGTAAACATACATTATGTTAGCGTTTAGTGATAGTTTTAAAGTAATAAGATCCTCTGTCCCAAGACACCTCCTAAGACCCTCCATCTGGAGACAAACACTCTTCCAGGTCTGTCTACAAAGGCAGAAATAGCCGGTTGCCATCTAAATGTTCCCTAAGATGAAGTTTTCAGTTGTCTAACTTCAAGCAAATCTGAAGAAATGCCAATTTGAATAGAATATATTTTGTGTGTTATTATTTGAGGAAGGAAAATGAAAGTAATTTTCTGAGAGGAAAGAACCTGCCATTCTGTAGGAAACTAACATTTTACTTCCAATTTTAGTTTTGACATCTGATCTCCAAAACAATTTCAAGGTGGTGTGGCAGCTTGGTCAGGACCTACTTCATACTGACTGGAACTTTCTTCTGCTCTCCAAAAGGTGCCCTTCCAGAATGGCAGATACAAGTCATATAAACATTCAATGACAAATGATCTGTTAATCTAAAACACAAATCCTTTCAAAACAGGAAAAAAATTCCCCCAGTAAGTGGCTGTGTTAAATATCAAACTCTTGTGCAAACAGGATCTATAATGCTCTCTTCTTTCTTTAAGTAACATTTAAATTGTAGGATTTTGAAAACAATCCCATGAGGAAAGAGTCTATGAAAAAGGAATGTCTCTTGAGGCCCCAGCACAGCAAATATGCTAATTGATTTCTACAAAAGGATACAGAAATGTTCTGATTTTTAAGTGCTATGAAGAATCAGAATTGTAACATCGCCCTTGCTGTCTTTGCTTTCATATATTTAAAAATAGACAATTAATACTGTCACAAAAGCAAACAGGTGACTTTTCATTTTTATTTCTTTAGGAACAAAGCATAACATTATTTTCCAAAGACTAATTACAAATAATCATAAATTATTAAGAGTTGAATTAAAATATCCAAGTAAATATTCACTTTACATTAATAGTTGAATATAGTCCGGACTTTGAACTGTGTAAGGCCCATCATGGGAAAAGTCAAAAATTTACCTGATAAGAACACAGCCACAGACATTGCCCAGAACAAATCCTTTATAATTTAGTCATTCCTGAAACCTTGAAGTAGATCAACTTGGGACTGAAATTAATGAAATTGGGTAGATGGAAAGACTTTTCCATATCTATTAAATCAGTTGACAACCTGAACTAGATCAATTATTTCAGGAAAAAAACAGTTTCTTACTTCTCCTTTCCATTTGTTCTCTCTTTCTTGTTCTTTTATCTCTTCACATCTAATAGAGTTCCCGGATCATAATAAGTATTCAGTAAATTCTGGGAAACTGAAATGTACTGCTTGAACCAATGATAAGGTCTTACTAAACCATCCTTCCATATCCTTCCATAGAATCAGTAGTTGAAGATTTAATATTAGATCCTTAAGGATGCTTTGAAAATGATAAATAATCCCGACAGTAAATTTCACTAATAAGATGTTGCAGTCTGTTACAGTGCAGTTTGAAAAGATGGTGTTTTTTTTTTTTTTTTTTTTTTTTTTTTCCCTAATAGATTTGTGTTCTTCATGCTGTGGCAGAGATGGCCCTGTGACATTTCCAGAAAGTCCAACACTAACATGAAGCACTTTTGAAAACACTATATTGGAATCTGAAATAAAATCAGTAGAAAGAGGAACATAATGGTAATTTCTTGTTTAATTATGAATATAAAGTTCGATTCACCATTAAAGTAGGAAAAAGGGCAAAATAGCTACTATATTTCTCTTTTAAAATTTCAAAACAAGAATCCAAATTCCCAAGCTAAAGGCTTTGTCTTTAACATCTTTAAATGCAGTCCTCACTGACTGAGAATAACGGCTTACTTAAACTTGTTGTAGGTCACTGGGATGATTGGAGGCCAGGGCCAGCATCATCAGGGGCACAGGAGGCTGAGAAGCATCATCACCTCTGAACCAGGTGAGTTCCTACCTAAGTTCTGGCATTTGTTAAACCAACAAAGCATGAAGCCATTTGCTCCAGGGGCCTGAAGGAAGGCTATGACTGATATGGAAAGCCTGCTGTGAGGTGGACCCACTGAGTGCAGGGAGAATAGAAGCAGCATCACCAAGTCCTAACTTGATTGATTGCTCCCTGTGAGCTGGCACAGCCTCTCATTAGTACCAAGTACTTGGTGCAAATTAAAACAAAATGTATTGTTTTTCAAGTTTCTACAGCTTGTGCCATAATGCACAATGTCAACTTTGATTTATAATCCCTCTCTATGAAACTATTGGTGCAATAAGATTAAATAAATTTTTGCAACTTGTTTTAAAATTAGCTGCTTAACCATAGTTATGCAAACTGAACTAAAAAAAAAAAAAGTCACTGTCTCCTGTTCAGTCAAATGGGCATTTGCAAATTGGTGAGGGTTTGTTATTTTGGGAGATATTCAACTTCTTAACAAATTTGAAAAATTCATGTTTTTTTTCCTTTTATTGAAATTGAGGTAAATCATGATTCTTCTATTAATTTTTATAATGGGCATGTAAGTGGAAAAAAATGAGAGAAAGATATGGGTAAAATTTCCTGAAGATGACTTCAAGACAATGAGTTGACTGAATGAAACTGGATAGAAAGAAAGAGCTGACCTTGGGATGCACTGGCTGATAAAACTTTTCCTTGCGAATATGTTCATTCTTTGTGCTTCTAATTGGCTCAGGTCAAAATAATAGCTGATGTAAATGCCACAGACTGTGAACATTTTTTTGGGGGGGTTCTATACAGTTTTGCCTTGCTAGAGAGAAATGGTACATTCCTCATGGACTAGAAAATATGACTGTGAGTAAAACACAGTAAGGGTTTCAAGACAGTAAACATGAAGCTACCATTGGAAGCATTTATAGCAAAGTCTTCAGAATGAGCAAATAATTGAGGTCTTCTATCACCTTCTGCAGTGCTAATATTGAATGAGTAATTAACTAGTTAGATTTATTTGTTTATTGGATACTTTCTTTTGCAAGGTGGTAGCTAATACATCATCATTGATGTTAGTCTACTCAACTATGTTTGTATAATATAGCTTATAAGACGATGAAAAGGAACTTTCCTCTGAAGTAGGAGTTGACTTTTGAACTCTATCCATGTTCACACTTTCAGAATTCAAGTATCACTGTAAGAGAAAACTGAATATGGAAAAAGAAATAATATAAGGGTACCCCAAAAGGTGGAAAAGAATGACCATCCCATTTAAAGGGTTGTATTCATTTGTTTGATTACCCTTTGAGGAGACAAGAATCTACTTTTATCTTCCTAGCTGGCTTTATGGACACAAACAAGTTAGAAGAACCCTGTTTGATCTGCTACTGGAAACCCATGTGGTCTTTAAGAGAAGTTGAGTGTGAGATGAAAACAGGGGTTAGGAGGATTCCTTATTTACAAAGAAAAAGAAATCTACAAAATAAACTAAAGACAACAGAGATTTCAAAAATATAACTGAAAAGGAGAATTATTGAAATAAAACAAACCCCAAAGTAACTGAAGGTTTACACTGGTAAGACTGCTATTAAATACCATTCATTCCACTTAATAATTTTTTGATACTTGGTGGATTTTTTAATATCTTCAAATTTTAGCTTTCTTTTAGAAAAACAAAAATGTGGATGCCTATCTGAAAAGTTATAAAAGCTCACTAAACTCTTCTGACTGTAGGTTTTCTTTCTAGTCTGGTATATAATCATTCAGACAGAAACTTTAGAAGCATGATGAGAAGGTCATTGAAGAGAGATCTTGTGCACCCAGACTGCTTGTAGGAATCTCCAAAAAGAAAAAAAATGCATAAGAAATATAGTGACAAATCATAGAAGCCAAAAGATTTGCACTCCCAGACCAGATCGGGAGATGGGCTTCAGTATCTTTACCCTGAGCTAAAAAGAGTGAAACCTTGTATAGGAGAAACATTGGAACAGGAGTATTTTATTTTTCTGTTTGGAGAGGATAAGCAATTATGTCCTACAGCCTTCCACTATACCCCTGTCACTTTCCTAATCAATCAAGTTACAGGGGAGTGATGGTGAGGTGTGACAGGAAAAGGTGGCTACTGTGGCAGCCTTTTTTGAGTCACTCTTTAGGATTTGTTAAGACGGCACCTTACTGAATTCTCTTTGTAAACTCCAGGGCAAAAGAGATACACATATAGTACAGGAAGGTTGTGCTAGGTGCAAAGGAAACACCAACTTCTAAGAGAGCAAATGGTAGTCCTAGACTGTAGGAGGATTTCTGGTGGTTAGATAAGAGCCAGCATCCCACAGGAACTTTTTCCTCTGCCAAAAGGAGTCATTTCTCTTACCACTGGCAGAAGAGACAAATGGCCACCTGTGGTGCCTATTAGCATACAAAGCGCATGCTGGCCTCTAGGTTCCTTCAGTATCAAAAATACTTGTTATGTCATATTTCAAAGTCTATGTTAGCATCCTAGCCCTTTTCCTAACTTAACTCCCTTAAACCTAAACTACCTCCAGCTCACTGGCTTCCCTTCCCACAGCTACTCATTTTCCTTATAACACTATTTCTCAATATCGCTCTTTGTTTTCTCTCTCTCTCTCTCTCTCTCTCTCTCTCTCTCTCTCTCTCTCTCTCTCTCTCTCTCTCTCTCTCTCTCTCATTCTCCTCTCTTCCCATCTCTCCCCCCTCCTCTTTTCTCCATTCTCTGGTTGTTTCTGTCCATCACTGTTCTTATCTTGATCCTTTCCTGGCCAGACCCAGTCTGCTGACTATGTTCAGTGTTTTACTCTCTCTGTGCACTGGACTCTTCCAGGTGCCTCTGGTTATTATATCTCTCATATCTACAATAAAAACCTCCCCCTTAACCACACCATGGAAAGGTCATATTGTCAGTTTATACAATAAATCCATTGTAACAGATAACAAGGCAAGGTGAAATCTATTTTGTTGACTGTAAAACAAAAATTATTATTTAAAAGCTATGTTGTCCCTAAAACAATTTTATCATCATATAATTCCATCAGCGGCATTGGTACATAAATACCCTATCTGTTTATAAATAAGAGGTAGGGTTAGTCAACATATCCTTCTGAGGACATAGTATGATACCAGGTGTAGTCATACTATTTGTCCAGGTCTGGTCTGTTGTTTTCTTTGCTGATCTTGACTGGCAAATGCTAAGGAAACAATCTTCTTAGATTGTAACATACTCTTCATCCTTTGTATTGCCTTTGCAAAATGTTAGGAAAACTTTCTAAAGGAACTTGAAAAGTCTTTGGATTTTTAAAACAGTTGTGTTTCTTTGTGGAAAAAAATCTGTTCTTTGTTGATTCATGTTCATGCTGAACCATTAAATCCTCACGTAGGGAGATAGCTATGAAAGTTTTTAAAAAGACATTAAAATACAAATGGAACGCAGACTCTCCCCTGGGGGAGATTCACATTGCTTACAAAGAAGAACTGAACTTTTCGTAAAGATGATCTCTCTAAGTAGGCAGTGCATGCAACAGGAAAAGCTAAAAGACACTCAGTAGGGAAGGCTTTTTCCATTTATTTAATTCAGATTAAAAAAAACCTTGGTTCTATTTTTATTAGCATTTATGCAGTACACTGAACCTTTACTTCCTGTTCTGCTCCCTCTTAGAGGTGAAGGCCTCCTGAGACACCATGTATGAAAAAGTGGTGGTTGAGAGCAGGGCTGGGGTGGCTTTACCTCATTTATAATGATCCAGTGACAGTCAAAAGCAACCAGATTAGTCTCCACCACCTAGAAGAGAAAACAAACACCACATCATCAGAGTTAATCATGAAGACAGAGCCACTCTAAAGGGATCCACTCCGTAAATGGACAAAAACACTGTCATCAAAGTCAGGAATCAATTACAGATGGAAGCCATCAGCAGAGCAGTGTGATGCAGCAATGCTGGCTGGCAGATGGGCAGGGGACTCGATAAATACACTGGAAGAAAACATTTATCAATGTTAGAAAAATGTCAATTTAAAAAGGAAAACCATTTAAATAATAATGTTTCTAGATTTCCCAGACTTCAGAGCTCACATCACATCCCTTGTTCTAAATACATTTCGGTGCTGGAATATACCTAATAAATATCCAAGTAGCATTATAATCTCATTTGATCACAACTTAATGCCTTTAGCATCTCTCTATGTGTGTTCCTGTTCTGAGTAAACTATTCTACAAAATGGTTGTGTTGTATTTGAGGTAGTTTTGGTTCTAAAGTTAAACTGTAAAATAGTAAAAGCAATTCATAGCACATTCACAATAAATTATAGTTGGGAATTTTTTGTAGCTTTTAGGCTGATAAAATGTAAAAATGGATAAGCAATATGTAAGCAACAATCCTTTTGTTTGTTTTTGAGACAGGATCTCGTTCTGTAGCCCTGGTCAATGACCAGGAACACGTTTTGACCTAGACCAGGCTGGCCTTGAACTCATGGAGTTCCTGCCAATTAGAGCTGTGGAACATCATGCTTGATGGGGTAGCAATCTTGGCTGATAAACTTTGAAGATTTGACATAGGCCAAATATAGGCTTAGTAAACTCTGAACAAATATGTGTGTGTGCCTGCATATGTGTCTGTATGCTTGCAATTGCATATGTGTATGTATGTAAATATGTATGTTCAGCTTTTGTAACACAGCTTCCATTCATATTGTACACTTTCTAAGACATATTCTTACAGCTCATGTCAAGAGCACACAATGATTGAGGCTGCTGCTTTGAAATAAATTATTATTCTCATTGGTAGTATTTGTAGGCAAGACTTGATCTCAAGTGAGTATGTTTTCCATTAATGACCAAGAATGTTTCAAGATGTGAACTGGATTTGAGGGTTATTTTTTGCCTATGAAAACACACTGCTTCAAAGGTGTCTTGAATATGAAGAAATCCAATGCATATTTGCTATACCATTACATGTTTTTTCTCTTCAAATACATTATTGTTTGCACTTGTTTTTAATGTTGATATCTCATACTATTTCAATATATGTCCTCTGAATCCCATGAACTTTCTGGGATATACAGATAATGAGCTATCAGAAAAACTAAAGCCTGTTTTCTATTTTCAGATTTTATCAGTATTGATTTCAGTGTATCTACATGACCACTTATAGGTGAAATTTTTTATGGAGGATATTGCATGTGACAATGTCCAGTTTTAACTAATGAGGAAAGCACTTTTTAATCTTCATATCACTGATATCAAAGTTTCTTTTTCATTTTTAATTTTCTTCATTAATAATTAGAGAGGCATATCAATGATTTATTAACAATGAAAAGCATTAGAAAATAAGTGGGAATTCCAACAGAATTTAAAAAAATATAAACCCAACATTAGGTGTTAGGAAAATTTATCTCTGTATAAAATAGAAAAATGCATATATGGAGAAAAACCTTAAACTTAAAATATGGACTAGAGCTGGGTGGTGGTGGCGGTGGCACATGCCTTTAATCCCAGCACTTGGGAGGCAGAGCCAGGTGGATCTCTGTGAATTTGAGGCTAGCCTGGTCTACAGAGCAAGATCCAGGACACCAAAACTACGCAAAGAAATCTTGTCTCAAAAAACCATATATGTATGTATATATATATATTAGAAAGAAGTTAAGGCCAAGCCACAGATGACACAGACCGAAAGTGCTTCTAAGTTATTAGTGGCAAAAATGGAAGAAGTAATTTAGGAAATAATTGCTCTTTTTAGGCTAATCTCTCCCTTGTATACAGGTTAAGAAAATTCAAGTTATGTGAATTCTACATTACATGTAGTTATTGTTAAGAAGTTGTTCTATTGCAGAACTGTGGGATTACTACACAGCCACATGGAGAGTTTGTGCAGAAAGTGAAAGTAATCTCTTCCACCATGGTCTTAAATAAACAGGAGAGAGCACAGAACGGTATGGAACTTCCATAAAGAAGGGCAACCATCTTGTCTTAGACCATGATGCAACCTGCCTTCCCTCAGGGACAGTAAGGAAGTGCTCTGCGGTACTCTCCTTCCCCCAGAAATATTACAATACAAAATCATTCTAGCAGTATAAATATGAGACAAGGAAAAGGCTATATTAACACTTACTGCAGGTAATCAGTTCCTTTTCATATTGTCAATGGAGACCTCTTTTCTATAGGTGAGCACCTGTATGGCCCTCTATTTGAGTATGTTAGTTTTCCAGCCAGAGGCTGCATGTTCACTTGGAGACAGTGTCCTTTAGAACCTTTATTAGGCTTTTCAAGTTGGCAAGCCCTCTTCTGACTCTGTGATGGATGGTGTTTTAAAATCGCTAGTCCAATAACTTTCTTTCAAAGTCATGTTCCTGATTCCAGCCCAGATAATGTGAGCAGAGGTGATGCAGGACACTTCCAAACCTGCATGCCTGTGCCTGTGTGTTTGTACCTACTGCTTGTGCCCACTCGCTATCCCTTGCAGCATGTGGATTAGGTCACTGTATCATGCCCAGGGGCACTTTGAAAGTCTCATTGGCTCTGGCACAGAGAAGAACTTTTCTCCACATTCTCTGCTGTCACACTGAGCTAATATGAGATATTACATTTGGGGTCTGCTCCTTGAGAAATTCAGACCATCCTGTGTAATGAAAAGCATTGATACTAATAGTTGCTCTGTATCTTTTTATAATCTTAAATTTCAATTAACACAATTACTAGCATAACTAAGTCTTTGTGAATTGGTGAAGTTTTGATCTAAAAATTGTCAGGTGTGTGCTGGACATTTTTGTGGGTATTAAATGTTTGAAACTTCCTTCTCCAAGTGTATTTTTCTTTATAGCAGGAAAGCAATCACTATTAGAATGATATGTAGTAATGAAAAGGTAGAGATGTCATGTCCGTTTAACCACACAATGAAGAATATTTATACATAATACACATCTATGTAATACTGTAGCATCAAGTTTAAATGAACCACTTTTTTCCCTACTATAATACATGCAAAATATTATCTGGAAAAATGTCCACTAAAAGAGGAATAGAATTCCTTAGGTCAAGGTTAATTGTTCATGAATTAATAATAAGATCACATGAGTTCTTGGAGTTTTCTTTTAACTGAATGTTACTGAAAGAAGGGAATATTTTAAAGGAACTGATTAGAAAGATAAAAAGATCATGGTAAAAGAGGACAGAGATCAACAGCCTAGGCCTTAGAACTTCAATGACTACTGCCTGAAAAACAAGTAAAAGGCACAGGGGACATATCAGAGAGGCTGAAACCCACCAGAGAATGAAAGGGGAAGCAGGGTGAGGATGCTATCCTCTTCACAGATTACCAGCCCCAGCTGACTGTGCTCATGTTGAAGGAAGACAGAGTTATATAAAGGAACTTTAGAGCTGAGTATAGATAAGGAATGACCACTGGAAGTGATCGCTGGGAATCCAAATCAGTTTACCTGATTGGTAATATTTTTATTAATATTTTTAGTATTTTGATCTCTTTCCATTTCACAACACTTTAGGTTCAGTAATGCTGTAGCAGGTTATCGGCACTGATGAGTTAAAGGACCAAATTCTGGATTTCAGATGTTATTGTTTTAATTATTTCAAGGCATCTGAGAATTTCTAACTTCTTTGTATTTATTTCTATAGTTATGTCAGAATTCTATTAGGAACGATTGCTTCTCCAATGATGTATTCTCGTTGTCAATGTGACTGGATTTAGAATCACCATGGAAACACACTCCAGGTATATCTATGAGGTGGTTTCCAGAAATGCTAATCTAAGCTAGAAAGATCTACCGTGAATGCAAGCAGCAGCATCCCATGGACTAGGAGAACAGATCTCTTTACCTCCACTGAGAGACTTGGTGCTTTCAAAATAAATCCAAAGTTATACTGATCTAACACAATGGGAGGCTGGAGAAACAGAAGTTAAAAGTATATACTGCCAATGGACCATACAGCATCTACCTTGAGAAGACTCCCAACTGACTTTAACTCTAGTCTGAGAGGATCTGATACCCCTTCTGGCTTCTACAGGCACCAGGCATGAGCATTCATCTCTCTCTCAATGTCTCTCTCTCTCTCTCTCTCTCTCTCTCTCTCTCTCTCTCTCTCTCTCTCTCTCTCTCTCTTCTCTCTCTCTTTCCTTCCCTCCCTCCCTCCTCCCCCCCTCTTCTGCTTCCTGTCTTCTGATATATCCTCACCAGCTGCCATACCTCTGCTGTCACCCTGGCTTCTCTGCGGGAATGGACTGTGTACTTTCTTAAACACTGTAGCAAAATAAAGCTCCCTCTTCCTTAAGTAGTTCTTGTTTTTTTTTTTTCTCCACAGAAGCTAGAAAAGTATACATCTTTTCTCATCTTTCTTACTTAAAGAGCACAACTCACATTTTGCCAGTAAACATTTCAAATCAATGAAATGGATTAAGGAACTGGATTGAAGTTCTCCTCTTCCTTTTTTCCTTGGGAACAGGGCCTCTTTGTTACTGAGTACATCAGTGCCACAATTCTGAGGTCTCGTTGTGCCGATTATTAGTAAATTCTAGTTGTGTTTTTAAAAGAAAATATCAAAAACCTTAGGCCATAAGAAAGTAGTGAAGTACTCAAACTTCAGCAATAGGATTAATTACCAGGATGAGCCAGAAAAGCTGCCTGAAAGACTCCATCACTGCTGGGCAACCCTGAAGCAAACAGCTAGCTGAAAGGAACCCAGCAAAGCAGAACAAAGCTGCCTGTGGGAGCAGCACCTGAACCCAGCTGAGTGATAGTAGACATGAGAACAGGGGGTTTCTTGGTAATCTGCTCTGAATCCTCTCACCACATAAGTTTCTTTCAGCATTAGAATGGGTACTTAGTAGTGTGCAAAGAGCACGTCCTACATACAGTGCGGTGCTTTAGCAATGTAATTACCACAAAGGTGACCTTCCACCTTCCACAAGGCTGAGCTTACTTTAAGTGAATTCAGCAAAAAAGAAGGGGAGGGAGGAATCAAGCCCTGTCAGTGAGACAAGCCATGAGTAAGGACAGACCATCTGTCACTGGCAGGACCTTAGGACTTCTGAGTCTTTAGTAAGGCCCAACAATTTATCATCGTGTCTTCCCGTGTTCGTTCTCAAATCTTTAGTTGTGCTAAATAAGACAATCTGAAGCAAAGAAATCAAGCACACTGCCAGAGTGCGTATCTCACTGGGATTAAATGCAGAACAGATCCTACAAGTACAGAGGACAATTTAATTGACTAAACAATAACAGCAACATGCTGTTATTTCACTCAAGCTTGTGGCTCAACTAAATTACCCTTGTTTCCTTTGCAGGATGCACTGAATATTTATACAAGGATTTCTGGTACAGCACAGCAGTCAGGATGGCAGGCATTGGCTTCCCGAATCCTACCTATGCCAGATCCAAGGTGGAAGCCAGTGAGAGGAAGGCCTCTGAGGAAGGCCCCAGGCCCCAAGACTCACTCCAGAAGAAGTGGACAGAGAAATGGGGAAGAGTGACTCTATTCCTGCTCCTCCTCCGTAATAACATGACTGACATCAGCATTGCTAGAACGGCATCTATGCAACAGTGTCCCCACAAAACTTATTCAATGTTCTGCAAACAGATACACTGAGAAACTGTAGGTTAAGTCAAGCTAAACCCATGTTATTACTGCATTGCTCCTCAAAGTGATGAGCATCAATGCAGAAGCATAATTAACATGAAAGTCGTTATTATGTACTATGGTTTTAGATCATATCATAAAACTCCACACTCATAAAGGTGATCTTTAAAGTCAGTGTCAATGCTTCCATTTTATATTTTAGTGTAACTTTAGACAAGTTACAAAGTGGTAAGCCTTAGGTTTTCTGTTTGTCAATAAGAATAGGATTATTCTCACATAATACTATCATCAGGAGGATAAGAGATAATGGACCATGCTAAGCTTGCAATGAGTATCAGCTCCTTGTGTCTTAACATATGCATTAGGGGTATTCAGGGTGAGATGTCCGGGATGACAAAGTTCCAAATGAATTTCACAAAGAATCATTATTTTTTTTACAATAGATTTCCTGTGATTGAAATGTTTTGAGAACTGCAAGCTAGAATCAATATCAATGTAACCATCCATTTCCACAACAATCATTGAAAATCCATTGAAATATATGAGAAACTTTGCAATCTGATAAGAGAGTTCTACACTAGCCCTACAGAATGCAGAGCCAACAGGTTGGCCTGTTTTCACAAAGCAAGAACAGCCGGTGAACTGCTATGTTCACATAAGTGCCAAGTCAGACATAATGTTTTAGACTACATAGTAACTAACTCTAATTGTAAGATGTAAGGTGACACCACTTGTCTTCCAGATTTTCTTTTTTTCTATTTCTAAACAACAAAAGATAAAACCAAACCACTGTATTCTCTCCAATAAAGAATAGAAAGAGGGTAAAAAGTATAAGGTCTATAGTACTTAAGCAACTTTTAGGAAGGGATTTATGGATTTGGGGTAGAAATGCCATCCAGCTGCCCTAGTGGTCTGTGTAAGTCAACAGGACCACCGAGTGGGCTGTAGAATCACAGCGTAGAAACTCCAGTGCATCTGTGATCAGTAACCACACACTACACTACACACTGTCCTCTGCTCTTCCCAAGGCTCAGTAAATGTGTTCACATTAATGTGCATTTGAGTGCCATTTCTCCAGGCTGCTTTTTGTATTTTGCCATGGCCTGCCCCCTAGCCCAGAAGCTTCAGGGAGGCAATTATGTGCTAGTGCACATGGGATTTGAAGTCCCCACTCAATCCAGCAGATGGCACCAGAAATCCTCACATTGACACTGGGCAGCAGGGGCTGTTCCAGAGCCCACTGTTGTCTGGTTCTCCTGTGCTCAGCATGAAGCCCTGGCTCTTTGCTGTTCTTCTCCAAGCAGCAACTATCTGCCATTCCACTCTGCCTTTTGCTTTGGAAGCTGTGTTCTGATCTTCCAGCTGGAAGACCACAAATACTTCCATCCAAATCCTCTTGCCATTACTGCCAAAGTTATTTCATAAATGGATTTGCTAGATTTATTGTTTCTGCTGCGCACTTGGGTCTGCCCACATCCTCTGGGAGATGGAATCATGCCCTGCTGAGAGTTGGCCAGCACTATAATACCCACTGTTTCTCAGTGTTTAAAGATGGGTGCTGATGCAAGGAAGTGCCCTCTGCCTTCATCAATGGCATAGACCATCTTCCTGTGTCTTGTACAGTTCAACGAAGACTGAACAGTGGTTAAAAGTAAACTCAAAATTTCAATATTTTTAATGAAAATATAAAGGTTTGACAATTATCATTAGGTCAATGGATTACTCAATTGTTGTTCCTCCTTCTCTTTTAAATACATTTTGGGTTTGTCTGTTCGGCCTTGAATTCACTACATAGCCAAGGCTGGCCTTGACCTGATCTTTTTTGCCAGCCCTCAAGTGCTGGGATGTAGATGGCTGCCATCACACCTGCCTCTTTTTCTAATTCTTTTGGAGTTTATGTTGACATTGTAGGATTCTTGTCTTTGCTGTGTCAAGCAAAAATGTATTATACCAAGATTCCATGTGTGTAGGCGGGGAGCAGAAATTGATTTTGGATTCTTCAATCACTCTTCAATATATATATATACATATATATATTACCATAAAATTAAGAATATTTTTCTGCATGGATGTCTGTGTACCAGGTGCATGTGTGGAATCTGGTAGGCCAGAGAAGGTTGCTGGATGGCCTGGACATAGAGTTACAGATAGTTGAGAACTACTATAGAATTAAACCCAGATCCTATGAAAAATAGCCAGTGCTGTTAACCGCTGGGGTATCTTTCTAGGTTCTTTGTGTGTGTGGGTGGGGAGGGGTTCTCTATATAGTCATGGCTGTTCTGGAACTCACTCTCTATAGAGACCAGGCTGGCCTTGAAATGACAGAGATCCTCCTGCCTCTACCTCCTAGACTTGGGATTAAAGGCATATACCACCGTGCTCAGCTTTCCTCTTATTTTTTGAAGCAGGGTCTCTAGCCGTATGTGGACCTCATTGGTTCAGCCAGGCTACCTGGCCAAGTAACCTCGGGGGATCCTCCTGTCTCTACCCCCTAGCTATGGAATTATAAGTATACAGTACCACATCTGCCACATCTGGCTTTTTACATGGGTGCTGGCCATCCAAAGTCAGGGCCTCGTGTTTGTACATTTAGCACTTTACCAACAGAGCCTCCACAGACCCTAAACCTGTCTCTAAAAGTTGAAGAGCAGGTCATCCATTTCTCCTTCACTACATTCTAACATGCTGACTTTTGGAACAACTAGGAAATACCATTAAAGCGTTTATTTACTTTTAGTAGCTAAATGATAATTGGTAGGATAAATTAGTTCCTAAGTGTGATTGACAACATAAATGAGTGAGCCTTTAGTGGGCGTTTGATCAAGATTTAAAATGACAGTTTGGGGGCATATTGGCACTTAATTGGTAAGATTTATAAAGCTTTTTTTCTCTATGTTGAAGCAAAGAAAGAAGAGAAGGAGAGGGGGAAATGGAAGAAAAGAAAGGGGGAGAGAATATTAAAGAGGTTCTCAAATACAAGTGGTATTAGACAGAGCCACACATGGCCCTTCACACAGTACACTTTCACATCTTAGGGTTGGTCCTTTTGATTTCTCCTCTATCCTATTTTTCAAATGATAACTGCTTTTCTTCCTTCTATCTATTGTGCAAGTGTACTTATGCAAGCATTTGAGAGGACATGTTGCACCTTTTGTACTGTTTCATTCCCTTTTGTAAGCTTCCCAAGAGTAAGAACACCATTTCTTCCCTGGTGTATCCTCTTCACTAATGAGTAGTGGATAGCAAGATTTCTAGAAAGCTGATGTCAAGGTCAATACAGAATTTACTAAATGTAATTTAATCAACATTTTTTTTGTAGTGTATCAGTAATCAAAGTAATATAATTTATTATTTATTAAGCATTTAATATGTGCTAGGCACTAGATAATTATTTATATGGATACTCTGAGTACTGAATTACATGACATACCCACACATATACACACACTCTCTGTGTGTATGTGTGTGTAAACTTTGTCTCCCCAAGAAAATTAGATGTGTACAAGGAACAAAGTTATCTATGTATACATATGCTGCTAAATTTCCATAGCATCTTTATCATTTAAGCCCTAGGATATGCAGTTTACATAAACATATACATATAAATACATACACACATATGGGCTAGAGATGGCACAACTATTAAGAGCACTTGCTACTTTTGCACATGACCCTGATATGGTTCCCAGAACCAACATAGCAGTTCACTATTTTTACTTCCAGTTCTTGGATATCTGAAGTCCTCATCTGGCCTCTGTGGGCGCTATACTTACATTGTATACATACATTCATGGAGGCAAACACTTGTCAAATAAAAGATAATAATAAAATAAAAAGAAACTGAAGGAACAAAACATCGAGTAACTCTCTGAAATCATAAGATCAGACATAAGTAGATGGCAGTGATTTCAAAACTGTTTTATGTGAAAATGTTCTCCTAGCTTTCTTTCTCAAAGTTGCAGAAACTACTCTGCAGTTTAAAAAAATGAGAACTGTAGTTAAACTGACAGTTGTAGAACAGTCTGTGGGACACAGCAGCTCTCATTATTTATATCCTTCAATGTGGTATTGTATTCCCCCAAATATTGTGCATGCTAATAAACTTATCTGGGATCAGCGACAGAGCAGCCACAATATTAAACATAAAGGATAGGCAGTGGTAGCACATGCCTTTAATCCTAGCATTACTGAGGCAGAAATCCACGTGTTCAAGGATACAGACAGGCATGGTGACTCATATGCCTTTAATCCCAGAAAGCAAGCCTTTAATCCCAGGGAGTGGTGGTAGAAAGCAGAAAGGTATATAAGGCATGAGGACCAGAAACTAGAAGCTTTTGGCCTGGTTAAGCATTTGGCTGGTTAAGCTTTTAGGTTTTGAGCAGCACAGTTCAGCTGAGACCCATTCTGGATGAGGACTCAGAGGCCTCCAGTCTGAGGAAACAAGACCAGGTGAGGATCTGGCAAGGTGAGATAGCTGTGGCTTGTTCTGGTTCTTGTTCTCTGACCTTCCAGTATTCACCCCAATAACTGGCTCAGGTCTGATTTTATTAATAAGAACTTTTAAGATTCCTGCTACACATCCCTGTTTACTTATGGACTCTTTACATCCTGGAGAGGTAAGGAATAAACCATTAAGGAATTTGAGCAGTTAAAACATGATGCTACTGTTTCAACACATGCCCATTTTGTGCTGATCTGGTATAAGGAAAAAAAAAAAAACTCTTCTTTAGTAATTCTCAGTCATCACGTTCCTTTCAGGATGTGGACAATTTTCTACATCAATCAACAGATTAAAAGCTTCAGACACATCTATTCAGTGTAAGTACTCATGCACGTTTGTTGTATACTGTGTCTATTTGTATGTATTTCTTTACCTGATCCTTATCTGCAATTTCACCACCACAGAACAACCACACAAGGAAGGCTCAAATGCTAGTAGAGAACAGATTGGACAAGGATTCCCAGGGATTATGCCAAAAGAGCAAAATGACAATTAAACAACAAGTGTCTGATTTGGGCAGTTAATGGGTGTACTACTATTTGTATAGTAACTTGGTATGTAGCTTGGCTCTATCCTGCATGACTCACAACTCATCTTTGGTGAAGGCGATTGCTTACTTACGCCTGCTTACAATTCATTATGAGGCATATGTCATTCAACATTTCTGTTATCTTTTAGCTCACCCTATATTATATTGAGACTTTGGGTTCTAGAAGTTTCAAGAGTATCAAATATATTACTGATTTTAGAATTAAAGTGTGTTAACATAATTCTCATTGGTTACAAATTGTCGAAAGGAAAAAGAACATAAATACAAAATGTGAACTTCCATGGTCATCACCTAAACTATTTGTGGTGTCTGTCATCCTCAAAATGTTTATGTTTACTTGAAGTATGACCCTTAAAGCCTTTGATTCAGTAATCAAACCTTCACACTTTCCTGCATTTCTAAATTTCTGGAGTCACTTTTGCTATAGAAATCACTCTTGTAGTTGACAGTAAGAAACAGTTGTGATGGTGTTGCACTTGTCAGCAATGGACAATGTCTAGAGTTGTAAACAACAGACTTTCTGCTCTGTGCTATTTCTGGATGGTAGCTTTGAACTACTTTCTCTTACCACTGACAAATCACCTTATGGTATGTCTTAGGGTTTCTATTGCTGTCAATAGAGATGATAGCCATGGCAACTCTTAATGTAAAACTTTTCATTGGGATGGGTGGTTTACAGTTTTGGAGGTTCAGTCCATTATCATCATGGCAGGGAACATGGCGGCATGCAGGCAGACATGGTGTAGCAGGAATCTTAAAAGTTCTTATTAATAAAATCAAACCTGAGGTGAGTTATTGGGGTCCATGCTGGTAGATCAGAGAGACAGAACAAGCCACAGCTATCTCACCTCGCCGGGTCCTCAGCTGGTCTTGTCTCCTCAGACTGGAGGCCTCTGAGTCCTCATCCGGAATGGGTCTCAGCTGAACTGTGTTGCTCCAAAGCCTGAATGCTTAACCAGCCAAAATCTTCTAGTTTCTGGTCCTCACGCCTTATATATCTTTTTGCTTTCTACCACCACTCCCTGGGATTAAAGGCTGGCTTTCTGGGATTAAAGGTGTGTGTCACCATGCTTGGCTATTTCCAATGTGGCCTTGAACTCACAGAGATCCAGAGGGATTTCTATCTCTGGAATGCTAGGATTAAAGGTGTGAGTGCCACCATTTTCTAGCCTTTGTATCTAGTGGCTGTCTGTTCTCTGACCCCAGATAAATTTATTAGAGTACACAATATTTTGGGGAACACAATACCACCACACATGGTGCTGGAATAGTAGCTGAGAGTCCTACATCTTGCAGGCAACAGGAAGTCGACTGAGACACTGGGTGGTGTCCTGATGTAGGAAACCTCAAAGCCTACCCCCCACAGGGACACATTTCCTTCCTCAAGGTCATACCCATTTCAACAAACCACACCTCCTAATAGTGCCATTCCCTATGAGATTATGGGGGCCAATTACATTCAAAGTACCACGTGGTATTAGAAATGTATTTAATATTAAAATGTCTCTTGGATCTGAGGCACCAACTGCTACATTTTGCTCAAACAAAATGCTACTATATCCAGAAAAGAATTTTAGTATTTGACAAAGCAACCCACTCATACAAAATCAGCTAAAACATGGTAGTGATCCTATGCTGTTGGTAATTTTATGTCTGTTTGTTCTTAAACATTTTATATAATATGCCCAGTGTGTACATCTCTATAAATCCAGTCTCTCTGTAAAATGATCAGTGTTGCCTTAAATGTCATTAATGTATCTTAGAAGTCACTATTCTCTCTTTCTTAAAAGTAGAATATACACTGCCTGTTTCATGTGTCACTAAAAATAAATGATTTCCAACTTCTACTAGACCCTTAATTCTGACCACAAATTCTTTTTCATGCATACTCAGTTTTATTCATCTCCCATTCTCTAAGGCATTGGCATTCAAGCTTCAACCAGTTTTATTAGCCTATCTTCCTAATAGGGTCGCAAGTACCTTTGCTCATTATAAAGGTACAAAATTGGACAAAGCTCAACAGGTGCAGTTGGCTCCCAGCCTTCAGATTTCTGCCTTTACCAAGTCAGAAATGAACAAAGCAGTCCTCATTCAGAGCAAAATTGCTAGGACGTGATGGGTACATATCCTACACTGAATGCTGCACTAAAACTTAAACACTTCCTAGAAATAAGGCAACATTGGGAATTGCTGAAGGCAAAGCTCCGCAAATGGGGATGCAAAGAAATGCCTTCATCCTCTTCCTTCCAGTAGGGTGATTCTGAAGTCTCTAAAGCCTGTGCATATCTGGACATCCATTCCTTCAATGAAAACATACTTAAATTTTCATTCAGAAAACCTCAGAAGTCACCCCAGGGGCAGTTTAGTTTCCAAGAATAGACAAATGCAGAAGCAAGCAGCTCTTCTGATCTACAGCTGCTGATGTCATAAGCTTAATGTCCGCCAGACAGACCATGATAGTCACTCTTCTTCACCTCCACACTTGAAAAGAAACATGTAACCTCTAGAGAGGTGTCATGAACATAAATAGGTATGAAGAAAAACCCTAGCATCCTCCTTCTCAATATCCAATCAACACACAACGTCTTCCCTCACCCTACAAACTCACCCACTCCCAGCTGATTCGAGGCAGGGTGCAGCTTTCTTCTTCAGCTTCTGGCTTCCTTTTTGGTTGACTGTGGTTTGAAGGCTTTTCTTGTGTCACAGGCTGGATATCGTACTGCCTCCCATGCAATGGATCACAACCATTTCTGGGTGCTATCTCTGAGGTATATTACACAGGCAGTTCCTCAGGTAGAACCCCAATCTGTCCACATTCATACCCAATTCTTGGTAAGACACCCTTGACCAGGTTTTGTCCTTACAGTTTCCCACTGTGCTTTCTGGAAGTGCCTTTGAAATGAGCCATCTCTACTAAAATACTGATCTCAGGATCTCTTCCAGTAATTTAAACTGAGTCAGTCTTCCCACACAAAACATACAATTTATTACATGAAAAGACAATGGTTCCTAACATTAAACGAGGATCTTAAGGACAAAATTCTCAAGACATTAAAATGATTCATAATCTAGTCTAAAATAGCATTTTCTGTTGTAAACTGTTAGCACACTCTCAAAATTCCAGTAAAACTGTGTGCAATGTATTAGGAGTTCTTTACACTATCAAGTCTCATTTTAACATGTACAGGAACCACTTAAATCACTTGAACCATTTGTATATCACTCTGCTGGGTCCACTGCAGAGTTAGAAGGTCTGGCATGAGGGCTGTGAATGGACTGCGAACAAGTGCCTGAGTAATGCCATGCTGAGGACTGTAGATGATGCTGGCTGGTACCTATCCTTTTATAAAGAGCTCAGTCAGAGATGGACAGCAATGACCTGGCATGGATGTACTTCTACTCAATGAATTTAAGAAAGTCATTAGACCCTTCAGTGTTTCTGAAGTGTACCAGAAACAGTGTTTCTGGAGAGGTTTGGATAAAAATGGTTGGTGTCATTCCTATCCTAAGAGAACTCTACTGGCTGCTGATCAGAAATCTGGAAAGTATAATGATGTCTGCCAACATTCACAAGAGAGTACACCAAAAGTAGCTGAGGACAAGCACCCTATAGAAGATGGAAAGTCCAGAAAACCTTCAGTAGAAAACATATTGTCTTTTAAGACTGCATTTTAAAAGAACTTATTTGTAGAAGATTTCTTGAAGCACACTAAAGCATTGTTATTAATACTTCAATAACTGCATTGCAAACCACAGCCTTGCATCAATTATTTTGATTACACCTATTCCATGTGGGATAATATGTTACTATTTACTATAACTGAATTTCTTACTTGTAATCATTAATGATTTTATTTTATTATCAAGTTTTGTTTTCTTTCATCACAAGAGATAGTCTCTTCATTATGATTTATCAATTACACTTTGAAATATATCATTACTTATTAGATGCCATTTGAGGCTAAATAGTAAAAATCAGTTCTGCTAAGCTATTAAATAAATGATATATAGAAGCTTTCTCCAAGAAATTCTTCTGAGATTAAGTGAAAAGAGAAATATCCAGATGATTGTTGAATTGCATTCTGCCCTTTTGTCAGCTTTCATTTTGAGAAATGTTCTTATCCGGAACTACACATTGTGACTTAGGTGTGTTCCTCTCTCTAGAGCTGAGCCCATTAGTGCTGAATGGTAATGTCAAAGTCCTTAAATCATAGGGTCACCTGGAGACTTGTGTCAGTGTTTCTCTAGACCATTTTACAAAGAATGAAGAAATTTTTAACCTACTACATACTTGATAGCTTACTCAAATATTTTGCATTATTTCACAGCAACATTTGATAGCACAATTTACAGTTTGCTTATGTTGGAATATGAAAGAAAAAGCCAAAGCCAAAGGCCTGTTTGGGCATGATCCCATGGCTTCCTTCAGACTCTAAAACATGAGCTGAAGGCTACAATGCTGTGGACCACCAGTGTTCTACAATACAAAGTTTGAAAGCATCCTTAACAGATGGCTTGATAAGCTTAAATTCCTTCTTTCTAGGTGACTTGATGGCAGACGTATTAGAAGAGTGTCTTTATGTGTTGTAGGGCAGTAATTACTTTTGTGAGAAGAATAAGTACATGTTGAAGTAAATCCATTCTGTGAATTGAAAATCACAGTTATTGATGTTTTGTCTGATCTGGTTACTTTTGTTTGTTATAAACATTAGGATAATGCTTCTGAAGTTTTAAAATGTCTACTACCTCCTACAGACTAAGTCTTCATTGGCTAAGGAAGCAGGGTAGGTGATACATACATTTCACATACTTGCCTTCACAGACATGTGTAACTCACTTGCAGTACAATTTCCATGACAGTTAGCTCTGAAAGTGTTCACATAAACAGAAAAGTTCCTTCCCCTCATTTGTTATGGAGTGCTGAAGCCAGAACCTCACTCATATTAGCCCAGTGCTCTAATTCTGCTGTAAGATATGCTGATCTATTGCTTTTTTTTTTTAATTACAAAATGATAAAAATAAAAAAGACAGGCTGATTTGCATCTTTATAATACATACTCTCAACAATCTAATGAAGTGCTTATCATTCAAGTTCTTCATTAAATATTTTAGAATATAATGTATTTACTTTAGGAGCCTACACTTTCCCCCAAAGTATTTTGGCCAATAATATGACTTTATTTTTCAGCTTTTTAAGGTGAGTTATGAACTTGTTTCAAATAACAGAATTTTAGTGGTTGTTTGCCTTGCTTTGTTAAAGGCTAAGAAGTGAAAATTATGTTTCTTATTCAGCTCCTGTCTAGACAAATTACAATTCCTCTCTTCAAAAACCATGGTTATTTTCATTAGACACTACTCCTAACAGAAAGTGAACATAACTCACTCACCATTGATCTTTAAACATAAAATATATGAAAATATATGGGCTAGAGTATAGATTCTACAGACATATTAGGGAGGCAAGGGGAGACATTGATTGGTTGCAGGGAATAGATGAATAAAACAGAAGTTTTGTGGTTGCAACATTCCAGAAAAGAGTATAGAGTTAAAACTTTGCTAATTTTTTTAAATAAACAAAATATAAGCTTTGGATTGATGAAATTCACAGAATAAGTCTCTTCTGTTGGAGACCTTGTCTGACACAGAGAAATGGTACACTAACACTGACTGGCTTCGCACAGAGCCCACTAATAACAGAGGTGAGCTAGCCACATACAGATAAGACAAGGGTGTCTAATTAATACATTTGCAGTTATTTGTAAGATGTCTTCCCTCAGCCTCTCCTCTCTCCCCTCCTTTCCTCTCCTCCCCCTCCCTCCTTTCACCTCTCTATCCTCCTTTGGAGGTGATTCATCCCAGGCCCTTGTACACTCTAGGCAAGTGTTTTACCATGTAGGCATACACCTAGCCCTTCAATATAATTTTTACAGAAGGTTTTATAAACACTCTTAGTGATGAAAAAATTAAATATTTATAAGTTACTTTGTATGTAATTTGTGATTATTATAATCTATATTTGTAAATTTGTTAAATATTATCATTTTAAAGTCAAAACACAGAATCACTTATGTTTAACAGCTTAATGTTTATAATTAAGGATTCTATACCTGGAGTAGCCCTGCCTACACTTGAGAAGGGTGTCAGCCAGAGGAATAGAGTTGTTATTTTAATTAAGATTGTTGTGGGAAGACGTGAGGTAAGATTAGAGTGGGAAGGGGCACACAAGCTGTAATTTATACCAAGTGATATTTAATGTGGATGATTTTTTTTTCTTTTTTCACAATACCAAATAACATTAAACAATTTAATGACTGTTGTCAGGTTTGATATATTTTCTTAAAAATATGAATGTGAATCATGATTGAAGTAAAATGTGGCTCCTGCTTAGGCAAGCCTCCATGACTCAGGAACCTTGTTCCAGACACCAGGCCTTTCAGCCTCCTGTAGCAGATCTCTTCACATCTCCCAGGAATTTTGTTCCAGGAGTCAAATTAGCAAAGTCACCTACATCAAATAAGGAACAGAGCCTTCCACAACTTAGGCCTGCCTATGCTTCTTGGAAATCCCCTGTACCAGGATCCCAACCCGTACAAAAGTATGGGTCCCCACACTATCTTAGATCTTTTTATATACTGGGAAACCTGGATATAGAAACCAGGCCTTTATCAGCCTCTACAACAGACCTGAAATAGTTCCAAGGAATTTTGCACCAGGAGTCCAGTCTGTATGTCCTTCACCTGATATGCCTAATCAGGGCAAGTCAACACTGGCCAGGAACATCCTACACCTGCTCCACAGAGGAAAACCAAGTCTCAACCCTACTAAAACTTAATCTTTTCTTGAGATTTGTAAACCTTTACATTGAAAGAAGAAAAGTGACCTGAATCAAAAAAAGGAAGACAGGAAGAAAGGAAATGAGGGAGGGAGAAAAGGAAGGATGGGGGAGGAAAGGATAGAAGGGGGATAGAGGAAAGAATTTGAGGAGGGGCAAGGAAGGGGGGAAGAAAAGGTGGGAGGGTGGGAAAGAATAAAAATGGAGAAAGAGAGAAAGATTCAACTAACAAAGTATTCTAGATATGCCATTCCCAGTGGAGAAACTAGAGCACCATGAAACACCAAGATAATATGCCTCATCCACAGTGGGTGGTCCTGTGTACATGACCTTCAATGAAAATGATGTGGAGGGACTTCCAGAAAAATAGAAAAAAAAGATAACTATCTGTGTTCAATCAACTCAATGAACACATGGCTATACTCCAAGAAAACAAAAACAAAGAGCTAGATGAAATAAGGACATCAATATAATATACAAAAATAGAATTAAAAAAAAACATAGGCCAACCTACTAAAGCCAACCAAACTGAAATGATAATGAAAATAAAAGCTCAGGAAAATAAAAACCTCAGTGGAAATCCTTATCAATAGGATGGATTATATAGAAAATCAGTTATGGAAGACAAGGCAGAAAAATCAGACCATATTTAAAAAAATGATGAATGAAAAAAATTCAGCAATGACAGCTACAGGGCATGACTCAGCTCTAGAATACCAAGAACAGACTTAATATTTGGATTATTGGAATCAAAGGAGAAGAGTACTACATCAAAGGCATAGAAAACATTTTCAATAACATCATGGAAGAAGAATTTCCAAACCTAAAGAAAGAGATGCCTGTCTAGGTATAAGAGTTCTACAGAATGCTAAACAGAGGGCTAGAAAAGAAACTTACATTATTAATTTCCTTACATTATTAAAAACACAGACCAGGAGAAACTCTTAGGGACTCTGTGTCCAGGATACCTGCCTAGAGTAAAAAACAAACAAAAAACAAACAAAACTGAGGAGACCCCTACACACTAAGAAAATAAACAATGCAATTAAACAATGGGCTGAGGCACTGAAAGAAGAGTTCTCTGAAGAGATATAAATGGATAGTGTGGTGGTTTGAAGAAAAATGGTCCCCACAGGCTCGTATATTTGAAACTTAGTCACTAGGAAATGTCACTATGCTGTGGGATGATCTCTATGTCAAATTGCTCTGATTGGTCAATAAATAAAACACTGATTGGCCCGTGGCCAGGCAAGAAGTATAGGCGGGACTAACAGAGAGGAGAATTGAGGGACAGGAAGGCAGAGAGAGACACTGCCAGCCTCTGCAATGACAAGCAGCATGTGAAGACGCTGGTAAGCCACGAGCCATGAGGCAAGGTATAGATTTATGGAAATGGATTAATTTAAGCTACAAGAACAGTTAGCAAGAAGCCTGCCATGGCCATACAGTTTGTAAGCAATATAAGTCTCTGTGTTTACTTGGTTGGGTCTGAGCAGCTGTGGGACTGGCGGGTGACAGAGATTTGTCCTGACTGTGGACAAGGATTAAAAAGATTAGGGTTTGTGGCCTTTTTGGAGGAAGTATATAACTAGAAGTGAGCTTGGTGGTTTCATAGTGTCTCTCCATACAATAGAATGGTGACTAGGATGAAGTTGGTATCAGGGACAGGGATATTGCTGCAACAGGCCTGACCATGCTGCTTGTCAGAGGAAGATGGAAGATTTGGGAACTTTAGATTAGAAAAAGTGGCTGTACACTTTAAGTGGGGTTTAGTGGGCCATCCTTGTAAGAGCATGAAAGACAGTTCTGGAGGCAATTTGGACTGTGGTAGCCCAGCTCAAGGGGTATCAGAAGAGAAGAATATTAGTAAGTGGCCTAGAGACCATTCTTGTGATATTTTGGCAAAGAGTGTGACTACCTTCTGCCCTTGTCAGGAAAAAGCTGCCTGAGGATAAATGGAAGGGTTTTAGATTAGTCACAGAAGAGAGTTCAAGACAGTCTAGTGTTGCCTGTGTCTCATGGTTATTAGTAATCATTTTAATGCAGATCTGTAATGAAAAGGAACACGCTGAACAACTAGAAAAGCAAAATGTACAGTTTGAGAAGAAAAGGAGCACCGGGAAGTATAATGGGGCTAATCTAGAGCTCAAGGAGATATGGTGCTTAGAGAAAAGCCTGATGGGAAAAGGAATGATGAGAGAAGTGACCTCAAAGCAAGACTCTGTCCAGCTAAGCTTCCAACTTGTGAAAAACAATTAAAGAAAAAGCTTAAGCCGTGAACGAAAGCATCAACAACAGACAACTGATACAAATGTAATTGAACGAGGAGGCCAAGTTCCAGTCCCATCAAGCAACAGAGGTTGTCAGCTTCAGCAACATGGTTCTGGGTTTAGAGTCAAGGACTCAAGAAAGAGGTTGTGGTGTCCCCCTCCATAGCTAAGGAAAGGTGCCAAGGCCAGGCCTGTGTCAAGGGTGTCCTTACTGGAGGCCTAGAAAGGTCATTGGGTGTAGCTGTGGTTGTGTTGGAGACCCCAAGATGATGAAGATGTCAAAATCATAGGATACCTGCCAAGGAAAGCTGCAGATCAGGTGTGGAACTAGAGAGAGAGAGAGAGAGAGAGAGAGAGAGAGAGAGAGAGAGAGAGAGAGAGAGAGAGACAGAGACAGAGAGACAGAGAGACAGAGAGAGACAGAGAGAGACAGAGACAGAGACAGAGACACAGAGAGAGAGACACAGAGAGAGACAGAAAGACAGAGACCAAGAGACAGAGACAGAGAGACAGAGACAGAGAGACAGAGAGAGATAGAGAGAGGGAGGTGTTGAGGTCAAAAAAGCTGAAGAACTCTAGAGGTCTGAAAAGAGCCTTTTGACATTAGACACAGAGATGCAGACTTTATAGTTTATCTGCTGGGATTTGGACTTGCTTTGGTCTAGTATTTCCCCACTATGATCTCTTTCCTTCTTTTTGGAATGATAATGTGTATTGTGTGCTATTGTATTTTGTAAGTATTTTTTATTTTGATTTTACAGTGGGTTACAGTTAAGAGATTGACTTGAGTCTCAGAAGAGAAGTTGGGTTTTTGACTTTTAAATACTCTTGAGACTGTGAAAGACTGGAGGGGATTTTGAAGTTGGACTAAATACATTTTTGTATTATGATATATCTATAAGCCTGTGGGGGCCAAGGAGTAGAATATGGTGGTTTAAATAAGAACAGCCCACATAAGCTCATATATTTGAATGCTTAGACATCAGGAATTAGCACTACTTGAATGGATTGGAAGGATTAGATGTTGTGGCCTTATTGAAGGAAGTGTGTTACTGGGAGTGGGCTTTGAGGTTTCAGAAGCCCATGCCCAGGCCATTGTCTTTCTCTCTTCCTGCAGATCAGAATGTGGTTCTCAAACTCTTCTTCAGCACCATGCCTGTCATGAATGCTACCATGCTCCCTGTCATGATGATAATTGACTAAGCATCTGAAACTGTAAGCAAGCTCTCAGTCAAATGCTTTCTCTTTTAAGAGTTGCCTTGGTCATGGTGTCTCTTAATAGCAATAAAACAGTGACTAAAATAGACAGAAAACACTTTTAAGACATCCTCAATCATAAGGTAAATGCAGATTAAAAGTGCATTATGATCCCATCTTCCCACGGTCAGAATTCCATAATGAAGGGTAAAATGACAACAAATTATAGCGTGGATATAAGGAAAGGTGAACACTTATACACTGTTACTGGGATTGTAAACTAGTGTAGTCACTTTACAAATCAGTCAGAGGATTCTCAGAAAATTAGAAATAGACCTACCTTGTGACACAGCTGTCACACTCCCGGACATATATTATACTGGGATGTAAATGTACCAATGAGGATGGGATCAAGGAGGTTATGGAAAGAATGAAAAGAGAGTAGACTAACTCAAACTGAAGATATTTGAAAAAAATTATGAAACCCCAGTAGTTTGTAAACTAATTAAAATATATGATGACTATTCTTGGTTGTCATCCTCACTATATCTTCATTTAACTAAAAGCTAAGCATTTGGGTACACCTGTGAGAGATTTTTTTTTTAAATCAAATCATTTGAAGTGGGAATACCCACTTTTAACCCAGATCTTTTGAGGTAGGAAGATCCACCTTCAATCTGGGCAAACCTCCTGATATTAGCCTATATAAAGGACATAGAAGAAGGAAGTTCCCCCTCTTTGTCTGGTTTCCTTAACTCTCACTAGCAAGTCTATCCCTTCATTAGCATTAGAGCTTACTTTTTCAGCATTTTAGAATATACTGATGAACAGCTGAGACGTCCTGTAATTTGGACTGAACAACTACTGAACTCTTGGACTTTCTATTGCTAGGGAGCCATTGTAAGTCTAGCTGGATTATAGCCTGTAAGCCAATCTAATAAATTCTAATGTATATTATATATAATACTTGTATTAATTAAATTACTCTAGAGAACCATTACTAATACAAAATATTTTTAAGAAAAAAAATTTTAATGAGGTATTCTACATTAGTGAACAGTGCTACTCCCAGAGGACATGGGCTATGAAATAAAAATTTCAGTGCCAGACATCATCACAGTTACTGGTTCTGGAGGCCTTGCAGGTGCTCCAAACGACAAAAGCTACTCCTATTGTTCTCTGTCACCTGCTATAACTATGGTAAGATGTTTCCTACTTAAACCATCACTCACTTTGTTTGTGAGGCACAGAGCACTCAGGCTCAAAGTGAAAACTTCTGCTGGCTAGTTTTCATAGTTCTAGAGGCTGCCAGGCAGGTTGCCTGAGGACTAAACATATCAATGGTCTTATCCAGCACTAGACCCTATATGCTACAATATCTACCTCCCAGGGAAGATGTTCCTACTGGTGCAGTTAATGACAAGATTGTTTATGGTGATATTCACCACTCTCTGGAATGAATTTGAGACCTGCTCCCCAGGATAAGATTCATGCCTGGTATAGTAAGTATGATCCAAACTCATGGTTTGGGATGTTGTACGTCCTAGTCAGAACACATTGATATATTTGTTTTCTAAATAGACATGTTATCAAATTGTCTTCTAAATATTTATGTTTATAGCCATAGATATAAACTGCTGCCAGCCTTGGTCAGAGAGGCTTCTTATTGCAATGGGTAATGGTTAATGCACAGGTGTAGATAAGACATCTGTATATTCCACTTCCCAGTACTCAAGAAATTTCACAAGGAAGATGCAAAAGCAGGAAAGGGAGAAGAGCTATGGAACGATGTCCTCTGGATATGACATGGCTGCTGTACCAATGAGCTCACAGGAACTCTAATTGCCTACACAGGACCTGCATGAGATCATGCTAGTTAAAAAATGCTAACATGGAGTGGGAAGGTCTCCAAAAACTCACCCCTGTTTGAGGAGCTCCTGGCAATCAATGGCTTCTGGGAGAGAGAAAAATACTTTTTTTTTTCTTTTCTCTTTTTGGGAGTGTGGCAACTGGTGGATTCCCTGTGCCCCAGTGAATGACCCCACGGGCATGCTCATATAGGTAACACTATTTGGACTCAATGGGATAAAGTATATGAATAAAAAATATAAATAATGTACCCTTTTATCCTCCAAACTAATTTTACATTGGACATTGCTAAAATTATGTGGTCAGCTATCTTTGTTACTTAGATACCAGATCATTTTCACAGTTAATAAATCTGAGATTAATTAAGATTATTTTCCAGATAAATGATTTTAAAATAATTTTAAAAAATATTTTGATTGGTGTCTTAATCAGTGTTATATTTTCAGAGACATTGAAAGCTATCTTGCCATTTTCTTTTCATTAAATTTACTGTATGAAAAATGATGGTCTCTATAAATAAAAAAGAACTGTATCAAAGATCCAACCTACTCAATGAAAATTATAATTAAAAATTGACAGAGAGGGAAAAAAAGATCAAAAGATGATATAGCTTCAAAGCTGGAAAATGGGGTCATTTGGTTAAGTCATGAGTGTTCTCTCTTCCAAAGATCCATCTATTGCAAAAGCTTCTCTTTAGCTTTAAATATGACTTTAAGAAACTTAAAAGAAAACCTTTTAAAACAAGAGGTATTCTCAGAAAGCAAATAAATGTTATTTTTAAGCTTCAGGGTCAGTGTGATTTGAAACCCAAAGAACATCGGATATTTGCTGTTTCAAAGCAAAACTGACAGACATTGTCAGCTGGTTCCACAGAATGTCAAAGGTCCGTCCTTCTGCCAAATTCCAAACAGTTGAAGGTATAGTAAGTCTTGGATAAGGATAATTTTTTCCTTAAGAACTAAAATAAACCTCTTTATAAAGTCAAGGACCACCTTAATCTATTGTATTAATAATGATTATCAAGATGTAGTTTAATAAAATGAAGAAATTGATATTAGATTCTGTTATTAAAGCTATAAACAAAGAAGCCTATATAAACACACTAGAATTTGCTTTCTTAACAAATAGTGGAAGCCTCTTCCTTAAGAATGAAACTGTTGTGCCGTCAGCTATACAAAACCCACATGAAAGCCACACTGAGGTTGGAGTTCAGTAGTCATAATATGATCATCCAAAGGCAACTGAAAATGAGCAGCATCCAAGTCATTGAGACCAAGAGAAAAATATATAAGAAAGAAAATTGGCCTTTCTAGTGCACCTATGATTTCGAAAGCTTCTATTAATCCATAGCCCCAAAATGGTTATACTCATATATATAATGGTTACTATATATATATATATATATGGTGAAAGAGTATCACTAAATTTTGATTGTGAAAAATTCCAAAAGAAATCTCAAATGGCAAATCAGATGGTGAGGTATATATACAGGTTATGGGATGAATACCAGCCATGCTTTACTTTTTATTACCAAATCTGATGCAAAAAGTTATATTTACATAGTTTAAATGAAAATTGTCCATCTGGGCTGACAAGGCTTCCTCCAGGAGTCAAAGACCATCTAATAGAAACCCCAAATCCAGGCATGAGCATCACTCTTTTGAGTTGTTAGTCAGGGATGTCCAAGAGACCCCCTGAAACACAGTCTATTTCCATTGCAGTTGGTTGTCTCTAAAAGGTAGAAGGGAAGCTCTTATTGCTTAAGACATTGTACACTTCAGACATAGGTCCAGGAGACCCCTGGGCTCAAACTGACTTAAAAGCCTTCTGTTTGAGGCCTAGCTTACAGGATGTCAGAAGATGACATACAAGTTTCCAAAGGAGAGAAACAACCAACAATCCTACCCAACTATAAAAATCTGCGAGTCACAACAATAACCAGAAAGGTATGATAACACAAAGGGTGCAGTGATGGCATGTAAACCTTGCCAGTAACCAAATAGCTTTCTAATTGGACTTACAGCAGGTTGAGCAAGAAGGAAATCAAGCCTGGTGCTAAGAAATTTAGCCGTAAAACCTGAGCTAGTAAAGTCTTGGGTTTTGGAGAACCTATAACCACCATATTCCTGAACTGGCATAAATGCTAACTACATTCTAAATATTTGTTCTTATACCCTCCTCTAAGTATAGTCCTTATTTATCATGGAGAAACTTCTCTTCGCAACAAATAGAGACCATTACAACCACAACCAATAAAAATTCAGAATAGTAAGGGCTCAGTCTCCATGGATACATTTACAAAACAACTCCCACATCTAAGGCTAAAGGATCATTGCAAGAAAGGGGGTGGAAAGTTATCAGAGTCAAAGGACCAAGGAATTGGCCAAGACATTGTGCCTCCTAGTAATGTCAGAAGCTCTACTCATAAAGTCTCACCAATATGACTGCCCAAATATGAACTGAACAAAGGCAACAGCAATAGACAAAATAAAGTGGACTGGGGAAAGACCATGAAGCCTCAACCCTATTCATAGAACTATAGTCAACTAAGGTTTGCTGAGAGCAAGAGAAATAGTATTCCCCTGGGATGAGCACAACTGGTTACCAAGACCAAGTGGTCAGCCCTAGAAACATGTACCAAGGGAATATTATATAGACTAAATGGAGTGTATTTATGTATTTAGAAATATTTATGTATATACATATATGTATTTAACAACAATTAATGAAAAAAGAGGCCCTGAAGTTGAAAGAGAGTAAAGAAGAGTATATGGCAGGGTTTTGAGGGAAGATAGAGAAGGGAGAAACTATATATTTTAATCTCAAAAATAGAAGAAATAATGAAACTATTTGGAAAATATTTAATACTAAATCAACAACAACAAAAGAATTTCATCCTTTTTTTTGTGGACAATAGTAACTCATTTTTTTGACCTTGCATGGTTTCCAGGGATTTTCCTGACTGGGGTAGCAGGGGAAGGACGAAGGACAGACAAAGAGACAGAGGAAGCCTGGGATCAAGTGGACTGGTCTCTGTGATGAAGAAGCCACAGCAACCCTGAAAGCTTAGTGTGTTCAATAAATATAGTTGAACAGGGAGGCAGAGTTATTACTTACAGCAGAACCAGGAGCCAGATTCAGCTATTCTCTGTTGGTGTAGTCTGTGTAGGGGAGCAGTCTTTGGATCATAAATATATTGGGGGGAGTGTTATGATAGATATTTTCTGTACCCACTGTCAACATTTGTACTTGGACCAGAGGAAGGGTTTGTAATCCCTCTGAACCTCACCTGGAAAAGCATTTGCTGGTCACATGGGTCTAACACTTGATCTTTGACAAAGCTAATTCAAGTGAACAACACATACCCACTCATGACTTCACACATTCAGGGCTTCCTTTACACCCATAAATTTCTTTTCAATGACTAGTTTTAAAAAATAGCTAATATTTTTACTTATTATAACTCACTTTTTAATAAAATGAAAATTATTTTAGAGTATTAGATATGTGTTATTTCACCACACTGTTATTAAATGGAAATTTAAAAATAATCCCTAAGAATATGTTTCAGTATAATATATTTATTGACTCTAAGAATTTCATACATGCATACCATGTATATTGATTATATTCACCCCAACTCTTTCTTATCTTTCCTTACAAATCCATCTCCCCTTCTTCATTCCCTCCTTCAAATTTCATATAAAAAGTTATATATTTATTTTATGTTGAACACATAAGAATATGTTGAACTTATGGCCTCATGGATTCTAGATAAGGACTCTATATCTGACTGTACCTACCCCTCAACCAAAACACAAGGTCTTCTAAATAATTTTTGTTAAACAGTGTTTAGAAATCACAGTGAAATCCTCATGGGAGTCCTTATCCTCTCTGAGAAATGGATGAGGGTGGGGTTGGAGGGAAGTGGGGGAGGATCGGGAGGAGGGGAAGAAGGGGGAACTGTGGTTGTTATGCAAAATGAATAAAAAAATTAAATAAACAAAAAAATACAATTAATGTCTTTTGTTTTAAAGCATTTTTTCAAAGCACCACCCTTCATGTTTATATTCTGAACATTAAATATCTCTCTATGAAAATAAAGCAATATCAGCTTTCTCTATTGCTGACCTTGTCCTGTGTCTGTAGATTAAAAAATCAATTCAAGCGTCTACAGTCAATTAAGACGGCGATATCCTATAGAGAAGGTTGATTATTTTCTTGCTGATTTTATTACCTTCTTTAGGAACAATGACACTTCCCATGGTAGGTAAAACATCTTTGGGGACTACCATGCTGTCATAGGAAATTCTTTTGAAATTCACGGTAACCAAATGTCCAAAATGTTTCTTACCATGGAGGGTAGAGGGTTTTTTTTAAAACAGGGTAGCAAAACAAAGGCACTTTTGAAATTTCACCTTCAAATCTCCTCCCACCTATATAGGAGGACTCGGTTCAAATTTAGTACAGAAACAAGCAAAATTTCACTTCAGTTAAAGATAGCTAATCAAACGCATCTTTTATTCAGATGATTTACTGACCATAATAACGTTCAGACATTCCTTCAACAGTAATCCTGGCTAACTGTCCCCAACCTTTTCCAGAAAATGACTGTTCAAACCTTGCAGCTATACACATTGAAAAGATACTGGATCTCCCAAGGTACAGCCATGCTTTTCTGCCACATGGCAACATCATAAACAAGCATCTGGAGATTTAATATTCTTAAGAATTGGTTTAGCTCTAGTATCTTTGGGAGATATGAAAGACTACTGGTAAGGTCTGGTTTTGGAGGCAATGTGGCTATGGAACTTAATCCTGCAAAAGTACAAAACAGAATAATATTATTCATGATGGAAGATAACAGATAGCCAGAGTCAGAGGAGAAAGAAGCAGATAACTTCCAAGGCTGTACAAAAATATAAAGACAGAATACAAATTGTACTGCCCAATGGAGCTAAATGATTCTTTTCTCCAATCTCCATGATCCTTTATGTATTCTTTCAGGCAAGTGAAATCCTTTATAGCCACTGAATTGTTTAAAGACTTGCTGTGTACTTTTAACCATGGTGATCAGATACCATTGATCTCCTGCAGTGGTTCTCAATCTTCCTAATGCTGTGACCCTTTAATACAGTTCTTCATGTTGTAGGGACCCCTAGCCACAAAATTATTTCTTTGCTACTTCATAACTGTAATTTTGCTATGGTTATGAATCATAATGTGAATATCTGATATTCAGGATATCTGATATACTATCTCCAAAGGGTTTCCACCTACAGCTGGAGAACAGCTGTTTTGCTGGACTCACTGTTGTTCTTTCTAACTGGACACATCCCCAGGTGTGTTTATAATCTGGAATACAGTTTCTTCCTGTACTTATAGCATGTAGACCCTGACAACATCCAGTAGATGTTGGTATTGTGTGTTTATAGGGTAAGCTTCCTTTTTCCATCTACAGTTAATGCTCACTTCTCAATCCTCAATCAGTGATGCACAATTAGGTCCTTACTGTATATTTGTAGGAACTATTGACTCTATTTTATATAAGAAGCCTTACATAAGAAAGCACAAGGACTAAATACCCTTTTAATACTAATCTTATCTTCACCACCCCCTTCTCAGTTGAATATTAGTAAGATCTCCATATATTAAGACTATTATGTCCTTATTAGTCAAATGGGAATAATGCCAACTTCCCTAAGTGGTATGTGAATGAAATGGGCATTCATGTTTTCTGCTCTCTGTAGTATGAGAAAATGTTTGACCTTTCTGCTTTCTTTTCCTTTCTTTTTAATTGCTGGTCCTAGGAGTTGAATGAGACAGAATTGTGTTACCTGGCCTTGTGTCCAGTCCAATGTCTACTAGCAATTAATTGCCTTATGGGCTTTCACCATAGTACTTGTGTGAGTGAATCAGGCAGCAGGGTATTGTGAGGTGGCCCTGATTGCCCCATATTGCTCTCAGTAGCTGTAAGTAAAGTGTGCTTAGATGTACTGGAAGAAATCCTCACATGAAACCCCATTGGGTCAGAGATATCATTTTGTAGTTGTCAGGGACAAGGACAGAATCTCTAGTTAGTGGAAAAATACAGACCCCCAGTAAGACAAGGAACTAGATCATCTTACAGTCAGGTTGCTTAGCAACAGGACATTGAGTCAGAGCCCTTGACCCTTTCACCTTGTAAACATCCTACATAAACATCCTCTTAGCTTGCCCCACTCTATGCAGATAACAGCTTCTTGCTCCCCCTACTCTGCAGGAACTATATAAACCCTCCTGGAGAAAAAAAAATGTTGCACCTTGATCAGAATCTTGTCCTGGTGTAATTTCTTTGTGTCTCCTGTCCCTATCATTCCGTCCTTAGGGTGGCCGAGAACCCGTTGAAGCCCTGCTGGCCGGGGCATGTAGTATTAAAGAAAACATGCTTATGTCTTTAAAAGGACCAAGAAAATCATTATCTTCATCTTATGAGATACTTCTTGATATTATCGCCATTTATAAACTGGACATGCACAGATCAAAGGAACAAAACTCACGGAGGCACAGAAACTGCATGATCTAGAGGGTTATGTTTTTTCTTTACCTCACTACCATTTCCTGATTGATAATTGGGAACTTGTGAAAACTGTGATATTATTATATATACATAGCTATATTTCAGACAGTAATTTTAAGAAATTCATGATTATTTAAAATAAGTAAATATCCAATTTTGTTAGTTTGGCTATTTTTTGTTTTGGTTTAATTCAGTTTAACTTTAGACCAGGAATTACCAGTCAGTTTCCTGGGCTACTGCAATAATTTGCAGTGATCATGGACACTAAAGCTGGGCTCCATTACCTGGTCCCTTTTGTTGAGCCCAATAACTTGCATCTAACTCTCCCTGGTGATGCTGAGTCAGGGACCACAGAGAGAGACCTGTGCCACAGTAAAAATATTCTTTCTTGTTGGGGTCAGAGTTTTCATTAAATTCTAGCAACAATTTCAAAATGTTATAAAAACTCGAAGTTTCTAATAATTCAAAATAGTTGTTTAGATGCCCACAGCTTCGGTAGCAACTGGTTCTCTGCAGCATTGGCCCCTGCTTCACCAATGTGACCGGAAGGCAGTGATCAAAACTGCAGTGGACTTGGAAGAGATGCAACATGACTCGGAGGAATGTGCTTCCCAGTGTCGAAGAAGTGTAACATGGAAAAGGATCTCATGGCTCATATCATGAAAGAGTTTGACAAGAAGTAGAACCCCACCTGGCCCTGCATTGTGGGGTGGCCCTTTTGGTAGTTATGGGACACAGGAAACCAAATACTTAATCTACCTGGGTCAGATGGCCATTCTGCTCAAATTGGGCTAAAAACATGGACTGCACTGAACACCCAGTGATAACATCTAATAATAAGGACTGTAGTATAAACCCTAGGTAATGGAGGATGAATCTTCAGCCTTGCTAAAGGAGCACCATGTTTTGAATCTGTTATGTTTTGTACATGGCATCTTCTGTACAAGTTTGTGGTTATAAAATAATTAGTAAAACAGCTTACATTTGTATTTATTTTTAGTCTATATATTTGTACCTCATTTTTTCCTTCCTGTAGACCATGCCTTTAAAAATAAATCTGTTGGGAATATAAATAAATAAATAAATAAATAAATAAATAAATAAATAAATAAATAAATCGATCAATCTTGATGTTTCACATTTGTGCAACCTGTATGTTTAGAACATTTGGGATAGGATAAACTTGCCTTCCGGCATGCATTTAAAATCTTTGATTTATGATAATGTAATATCTCCAAACTACATCTACATAAACAGAACATAGAGAAAGTTCAGCTCTATACTAATAGGAGTTGGTTGTATAGCTAGTTTCAATCACTCTCTTCCAATTTGATTAGTTATATATTCAAATTGATAATTCAGTCTGTTTCAAGGATAGGAAAACATAGTTTGCCTGAGTAGGATCTCTTTCTACATAAAAATCACATATTCAGTTTTAAATTTGATTTTTTTTATGTTCATAGTGTATGCTGCAGAGACACAATATCATTGAATTTTTTATAAGCTGTTAGTGTGATCTACATAGCAAATTATTTCAAAACATAGATTTTGACAATTTAAGAGGAATTTAAATAAGCCTTCATGAGAGACTTCAAAGAATCGACATTTTTAAAAGATCATTATCCAGTGTACTACATCTTAAATGCTGGAAAGTGGAATAGCACTTTGAATTTGGACGAGAACTGAGAGTATTTCAATGCCACTTGAATTCTCCAATGATAGATCAAGTGGGATGTTTATTTTGGTAAGGAGTATCTGGAATACAGTAGTAAAATTCACTGAAATTTTGTGAATTTACCTCTTGACAGTCTCATAGTTTTGTATTTTGTAAACATCATAAATAATTATGTTTTTATAGAAGTTTTATAAACTATAATCTAGTGACTGTTTTCAGTTCTCCAGATGTAAAGACTATCTCTGTGTGCAGGATCTGTCCTTGGCACAGAGCACATCATGGAAGCTCAGGGAAACCCAAGCCTTTGTTAGTTTTCTGTCCTCCTAAAAAAAAAAAATCATTTATTATTCCTTATCTTGACATGTCTGAAGAACAACATGAGTATAATAGTGCTAAATTCAAAACAGTGACAGATAAGTAGAGTTTTATTCCTTTTGGGGAGTCCCAGCAGAGTTTTTGCCTGTATCCTCCAAGTCATTGGTAAAACCAAGGGTGAGGTGTAGGACCTCCTGTTGACTGCCATTTTTTGCCACTATACTGTGACTCTGTTTGTTGGCCTGTGTCTCTGTCTTCCATCTCAAAGCCGAGCTACAACCTAATGGATGCTGTGAATAGACTATTATTCTTAATGAAAGTGGTTTCCAGATGAAAAAGGCTAAGATTGGTCAGAAGTCTTTCTCTCTGTCTGGGGCACACTTACTTGCCTGTCCTGTGATTTATGATTCAGTAAGAAGGCCTCTACTCAGATGCATCCTTTGAGTTTGGGATGCCCAGCCTCTAGACTATGTGTCAGAGAAACATTTATCTATCTATCTATCTATCTATCTATCTATCTATCTATCTATCTATCTATATATATATATATATATATATCTATATATCTATCTATATCAATGACTAAGTCTGTGGTAATTTGTTACATAGATTAAAATAGACAAAGACAGTCAACAATGACAAATTGACGTCCTTTACCACTTGGCATAGCTCTTGTCTCTTTCTGCATTATCTCTGTAAGTTAACAAGGAAAGGAAGGATCTGTTTTGAACACCTCATGTTATTAGGTGAGATGAACCCAGGCAGTCCAATAGTATCTTCCATTTTAGTGTTTGGTTCCCTAATCACATCTGTGGTCTATCTGCCATATAAGGCAATGCAGTCACAGACTCTCATAGATCTTAGCAGAAGTAGGGAGATGTACTGTTTGCAGTAATACATTCTTTTTTTTGTTTGTTTGTTTTTTGTTTTTTGTTTTTTGAGACAGGGTTTCTCTGTGTAACTTTGTGCCTTTCCTGGAACTCACTTGGTAGCCCAGGCTGGCCTGGAACTCACAGAGATCCGCCTGGCTCTGCCTCCCGAGTGCTGGGATTAAAGGCGAGTGCCACCACTGCCCGGCTACAGTAATACATTCTTATGAAAGTATCTCTTGACCCCCCAGCTGACTAAATTTTAGCAGAACTCACAGGAACAAGCCACAGCTACTTCTCACCTCATCAACTCCACAAATCCTCTGACATAAAGCCTTTGGGTTCTCAGCCAAAAGGGCCTCCAGCCAAAAAGAGCTTCTAGCTGAAAAAGCTTTAATTCCTGTCTCCTCAGGCCTTATATACCTTTTTCTGCCTAGCCATATCACTTCCTTCCTAGTGCTGGGATTAAAGGCGTATGAGCTTCCCAAGTACTGGCATTAAAGGTGTGTGCCACCACTGCCTGGCTCTGTTTCTCTCCTAGATTGAATCACTGTCATGTAATCCAGGATGGCTTTGAACTCAGAGATCAAAATGGATCTCTGCCTCCCAAGTGCTAGGATTAAAAGTGTGTGCCACCACTGCCTGGCATCTATGTTTAATCTAGTGACTTGTTCTGTCCTCTGATCTTCTGGCAAATTTTATTAAGGTACAACAAAACATCACTACAGGAAGATTTTAGATAAATCCAAGGAATTTATGATGTCCAAAATATTCATAAAAACTATTGTATTATCAATATAAAGCTAGTGTTAAGCCATATACTCTTCCATGCCCCTCACCAAGAATAATGTATATGTGTGTGGTTTAATAATCATTTATGAAAAGCAACCAAAAGGTTGGAAGCAACCTTATAAATCAGATACCCACCATACATGCTGCAACCAACGTGTAGATACAGCTTAATCATGCCCGTTTTCAGTACTGAGAGCCTCTCTATCAGTAGAATCAGTTCTTCCCTTGTAAAACTCTTATACAGTGATCTCTGTAAAGAATTGCTTAGCCTTTTCTCACATTTTTTCCCCTGTGCTGTTCAATAAATAAAGAGCAAAGTCCCTTGTGAGAGGCAGAGAAACACAGGGGCAGACCTAGGTAGAGTCACAAATAATAGAGTGCACATTCAGACTCATACTACAAATATACTATAGACAGGCTAGTAACTACAGACTGCAGATGTAGAGAAGACACAAAGATAGTAGTGGAGAATTCAAATTTGGGCTCACTCCTAGTCGAATTAACACGAGAAGAAGTGCTTGATTTTCTTTTTTTAATAGGAAATCAACCTGTTTTAGTGTCTCTGAGGTTGTCTTTCATGCATTAACTGCTGCAACTGTTTTGTTTGCTATGCCTTAAAAGGCTGACATTCTATAGAGGGAAGTTACATGATAGAAAGAAACAAGACTGTATTTTAAGAAGTGACAAGAGATCTGGCCTTGTATGGCTTTCAGGAAAGATTGAGATGATAGCTGTTTTAACAGAAGAACATTAATAAGGGAGCTTTTATAAAGAGATGTGAAAAGGGCTAAGGAAACCAAGAAGGGATGTTGGATCATCTAGCAATGATACACAGTGGGAATCACATCCCCTTTTCAACTGAAAGACAAGTGGAAAGAATATGTTACAGGTAAAAATAAGGATTGGAGCTGTAGAAAAAGGACCCCTGGAGAGATACTATAGGCCTGGAGGAAGCCACCATACTTAATGAAGACATAAGGAACAAGTGGACATTAAAATATCAATGTCTCCTTTGCTGTCTGTTATCTCTACGATGCTCCCAGTGAGCAATGCAGCCACTAGCCAAAAGACAATGGGCTGTTTGAGACAGTCCATAGAGATAAGCCTCAAGAGCCACAAAGCCATGAAAGAGATAAGAGAATGGATTTGTGGCAGAGAAAGCAAAGAACGTGCCTAGCACAGCGGTTTTGTAAGAGAGAGCTACAGTTGGAGCTAGAGAAAGAAATGGGGAGGGGGATAAAGTAGTGCTAGGAAGAGAATTATGTACCACTAAACAGACAAGAAAAGCCTCTTAGGAAAATAGAAACAGGACTAGGCCCTCTGCATATGGAGACGGTTATGTAGCTTGATCTGTTTGAGGGGCCCCTGGCAGCAGGATCAGTAAATATCCCTGGTGCATGAGCTGGCTCTCTGGAGTCCATTACCTATGATAGCAAGCCTTGCTCATCCTTGATGCAGTGGAGAGGGGTTTGGTCCTGCCTCAGCTGAATGTACCAGATTTTGCTGACTTCCCATAAGAGGCCTTACCCTTTTGGAGGAGAGGGTGTGGGTGGCCTGGCGGGGGAGGGTCCTGGAGGGGAAGGAGGGATGAGAGGAGAATCTGTGATTGGTTTGTAAAATGAATAAGATTTTTTTATATGTATATATAAAAGAAAAATAGAAATCTAAAAGAAAATGGGATCCATCTATCTATATAACTTCTGCTAGAAAATAGCTCCAGGAAGTAGGAATGTCAAGTGTTTGGACCCTGGAAAGGGAAGGGCCTGTAGTCTTTGAGGGTTAAGAAGAGGCAGGTTCCCTAGAATGCAGATAGGGAGACTGGAACTAGCCAAGTCAAGGTGGTACCAGATCATCGATGACATGTAGACTCGCAGATTGACTCATTGTGATGAGAAGTTATGAGTGTTTTTATTTTTATTAGTAGAAGAACATGGTAAGATGCTAACTGGGAGGGCATCAGCATAGTCTCTAAAATTTACTGCTGCTTAGACTAGAGTGGTGACATGGAATTCTGGAAGTAGCAATGATACTTGGGGTGCCTTTGATAAAAGGAAAATATGGGAGCTGTTGCTGGGTTTTGTGTGACAGTGTGAGAGCACAGGTAGAATTGAGGATGGTTAGAGGCTAGGTGAGTGGGTGAATGATGCTTTTGATTGTCTTAGAAATCAGTTTAATTGAAGCTTCCTAGGCAAAGGTGTTCAAACGATCTATTAGAATGTAAAATTCCAATCTAAAAAGTCCACTGTAGCTAGGGAGTCACTGGAATTTCCTTTGGAAATATTGTGAGGGTCAGAAGGGTAGGGTAATGGATAGGGCCAGTCAGGGTCCACAGCATTGCTGGCTTGTGCTTTGGCTCCTCTGTGGTTATAGCAGCTTCACACTGGCTTCTTCCAGAAGGAAGTCCAGTGAGTAACACTGGATCCACTACCTACTGTCTGGGTCACCTGGATTAAGGAATGGATTAAGGTATTACCTCCTTGCTTTGGGTCAACATCTCTACTCTGTTAGTTTTAATACTTGTTATTATATAAGATAGTCTTCACAATTAAGTGAGATTACTACATACAGAATATTTAACACAACCTGGTTCATTGGAAGCATTCAGTGAGGCTTACACATGAGTGCTCAACACATGATTTCCTTTGGGACAAATTGCTTTCGGCAGACACCTCAACATGCTACAAATTATTAACCCTCAACATATAGTTCATTAGAAAAGCCATATTTCTTACTCCTAAGCTTTTGAATGAAAAAGAATAAGAAAGTGACATTTGCAATGTCACTTCATTTTTAACCATCTATATTATAGTCCCCAGATGACACTGTTATTATTGACCTTTGTAAGAAAGCTAGAGCTACCAGGACACACAGCAGTTGTAATGGTTTGCACTTCCTTCTACCCTGGCTTCCACTGCTGCGTTGTCCAGCAGTGTCTGTGAGTGAGATATCAAACTGATTTATGCTGGAAAAGACAGTGCTACAAGAACAATGATTTTTAAATGGAACAAAAAATGTGATTCCTCTTTACTACATGCTATTGTTTAAGTTAAATCTCAGGCCCAGCTACTCCACAGGTTCTGATCAAACTGATGAAATTTTGATAAAACCTGTAGTTCCCCTGCTCTGTGTTATAGTGTGCTGCTTCCCTTTGGGTTCCATATCCCTGAAAAAGAGAGCTATCGATACAGGCTCAAATAACACACAGTCAGAAATGTTGATTCATACACTAGTTGGTCTCTGTCTCTTTAGTGAGTAAGTAGCCCATTTGTTACTTGGGTTACCTTCGTGAACTTGCATAGCCACTTTGTAGAAACAAAGAACCAAACAGGCTGGGGAGCACAGAGCCATCTCCAAGATGGAGACCATGCAAGAGGAGAGGGATGCCTAGAGGTGAGGGCGGTATATCAGAAGCTTTGCTAGGACCCAATGTAAAACGCCTGCCTTATTCATTTCTCTTCAAAATGAGTGTGAGTGGAGAAAAATCTACTGACAGGAGAGACAGGCAGGACAGAGAAGTTAAAAGCTCCAGCCGAGAGCAGAGCATTGAAGAACTACAGTTTAAAAGGACAGTTACAACTGTTCTTTTGAGTCTGTGTTTGAGTATCCATGTACAGATTATTTTGACAGAAAAACCACATAATTATTAAATATCAGCTTTGTTATACATGAAAAGTATCACTTGATTTTGAAAACTAAGACAAGAGCAAAACAAATTAATTGAAAATGGATGGACTTTACTAAGTAACTTCAGAATGGAAAAGTTCTTATGTTTAAAAGTAACACTTTCAATAAAATGAATGTTCTTTTATAATGTTTTAGGATACATACTTGTATAGAAGCAATCTGTTAAAAATTAATGAATCACTGCAAACTGATGGTTATTTAAAATGCTGGTACTTGCTAAAATTACTTAGTTGTCATGTAAAAAAAGCCTTTTATTACAAAGCACCAAGAAAAATAGAAAATGGAAAGTAACAGAACTTTTAAAAATGTTTAAGCATCTAGTTTTAATGTAACAAATTTTGGGTAGTTGCTGGCTGGTGATAAATGTGGTTTGGGATGAATATTTTTCTAAAACTATATATATATATATATGTTGTATTTACCACATTCGGTGAAAGTTTTTCTACTAATATTTAATTTACAATTTATTTCTGGAGTACTGAGAAGTTTTTGATATAAAAAGTAAGGACCACCTTTGCTTTATAATCAGATGAACTTGACTTTGGATGTGAAGTCTCCCTTCAGCGAGTTATTTAGCTCACCACACTGCAATCCTGTATAGACTAAGGGTTCTGACAGCATGCACCTTAGGTAGCCAGGAGGACTGCAGGTCTGAAAGCAGCTCTTAGACAGTTGGTGCACAGAACTGACAGTTAATGTTGATGTTATTGTCATTTTTAACTCACTCAGGGGCAAGAAACTCGGGTCAGACTAGGCTTCTGCTAAGAATACATACAAGAGACAAAACAATGTCAACAAACCCAAAACAATGAAATGGACAAGAAGATAATGATATTTAAAATATGGGCTATTTTCAAATGCTAAAACCAATGATCTCAGATAAATTCAACTTTTTTTCTATAGATAGAAATGTTATTACCAGAGCATTAGGAATTTTATTAGACATTTGATGGCCATATCCTATGTACACCAGATTTCATGGGCTTGGCTCTCTGCTTCCTACCTTTAGGAGCCTGTCATGAGTTGGTCATCCATTCTACATGTTACTACTAACAATTTCAACCAGTACATTTATTCCTTTTTTGGAATTTTTTTTAATTATATGTACTCAGTAAAGCTTCTCATTAAGCAATGGTGAGTCTGAATAGATTAGCATTCTTTCTTTCTTTATTTTTTGTTTTTTGAGATGGGACTGGGTTTCTCTGTGTAACAGCTGTGGCCCACCTGGAACTCACATTATAGACCAGGCTGGCCTCAAACTCACAGAGATCTGCCTGCCTCTGCCTCCTGAGTGCTGGGATTAAAGGCATGTGCCATCACCACCTAACTTAAACTAGATAATTCTTTAAATGAAGAGAATGGATTCCTTTACATTTAAATTTCAGTTGTTATTTTATTTTGGACTCAGCACATAAAATGACACAAGCAAGAGACAGGTGGGATTTTCTTACGGCTCTAATTATTTCATTTATATGTGGTAAATACTTCTTTCCAAGGCAACTGCAATGTTAAGATGATTTTCTTTAACCAAGGTTATGGTTATTAAGGCCTTTTAAAATCATTTTCAGTTACTGGCAAAACATGTTTTACTTAAATATTTATTTGCTTGTTAACGATTAGTCATTTTGGAATTAATTATCATTTGACTCTATGTATCTTGTTATTGTGAATGCTACTAATTCTAAATTTAGTGCTATCTAGGAAAGACACGCAAGGACAGGGTGGCAATTTAAGATTTGGGAGACTCTGAGAAGAAGTCCACGGCTAAAGCAGATGCTGTTTGCCTGAGAAGCTGTTTATCCTCCTGTAGTCCTTTGTGGGGAATAGAGGGGAAACTGCCTTCCAGGCTCTCCAAATGGCTACTTACACATACCATATGAATTCACTTACTTCTAATGACAAAATGACTGAAGAGAAGAATGAATTCATGGTTCACTAAAAGCTAGGGTAGTGTGTGTGGGGGACTTGCATTGTTTCCTACATTTCATCAAAACAAACAAAAATAAAGAACAAATTTAAAAGAAATGCCTATAAAGCCCAACTTTACACAAATGAAAGTTGATTTTTTATGTACAATATTAACATGATAGACTTATAATTTATTATAAGTTGTCAATACTTCTACTTTAAAATTCACATCAATCATGATATCTTCTGCTTTTCTGTTTGCTTGTTTTAAGGATTTACTTATTTTATTGTATGTGCACGGGTGTTTTCCTTTCATGGGTGTGCGTGACATGTGTTTCTGGTCTTGGTTGAGTCTAGAGGAGGGCAGTGGATTTTCTGGAACTGGAGTTCCAGGCTGTTACGAGTCACCATGTGGGTCCTAGGAAACAAACTCAGATCCTATGTGGGCACAACCCATGCTTGTAACCACTGGGCCACCTCTCCAGTTCCAGAACCCACTGTCCTTCATTTCTGTTCCATTTGATTTTTTCTTGATCTTTCTATGTGTCCTCACGCTGCTTCCATCCCTGCCTTCATGCCTTCATGCCCTCCTGCCATTTCTTTCTTTACTAGTTAGTGATGGTCACTGTGTAGAACACGGAGAAACATGCAGATAAAATGATCTAAGAAATGATATTTCAGCCCCACAATAAACATGTGACAGACTGGTAACGTCTCATCTACTTTTGTATCTAGTTTCAATGTATTCAATGACAACTTTTCACATCTTTCTTCTAGTAAGTTGCTGAAAAATAGGGATAATAAAGGACTCTTTCCACTTTAATATAAATTGATTAGGTTCTCTTGAGTCTAGCCTTGAAAATTAGTGAAAGAACTCTACCATATTAATTTTATAAGTAGTTTTTAATATATTAAAAACTCAATTTGCCTTTTAGATAACTTTTTTACCTTTAAACACCACTTTTCTGTTTCTTGGTTGTATAAACTAAGCCAGTGCTGTCTGCCCACCCACAACTTGAGCACAGGATACCTCAAAGCTTGCCCCCACAGTGACACATTTCCTCCAATAAGGCCACACCTATTCCATCAAGGACCCATCAAGTGGCCTAATAGTGCCACTCCCTATGAGCTTATGGGGGACAGTTACATTCAAACTACCCCCCACACACACCACAGACAAACACACAATTCAATGTGTGATCTGAGCTAATTAAAACTGAAATAAAACAACCTATATTTGCTTTGTCAAACCCTATCACAGAAATCTGGAGAATCTCATGAATTGCTACCCATGTAACCATTCTACCCTGTTAAATAAGCCCTGGAATTATTGAAAGATACAAAGGCATTTGTCTATAATTTTAAGATAGCATACTCCCAATAGTTGCTGTGAGTAGCTACAGTGTAGTGAGTTTACTAGGGTATATCCCTATGCTTACTATGAATTTGAAACTAGATATATTTTCCCCAGAGCAAGTCTGCTTATTTTCATCTTAAGTGATGACTAATGTTCTTAACCTTACAGGTCCTCCTACAGATACCATGACAACAAAGCTCCATGCAATCATTATCAGGCCCTTTTCACACCAGAAAATTCAAGAATATGACACCTGCAGTTGAATATTTAAGTTAAGAGTTTCTTGCCTTATACGATTTAAACCTTTGCAGAAAAAAAATGAAAGTTAATTGACCTGAGACCATAGGGAAGCACCACAGCCCAATTTGGTCCAAATTTGTGTAAGACAATGTATGTGACCTTAAGTAGTCAGCTGCAAGGCATGTACTAGGATAAAATTAAATGAGAGCCTAATAATTTTCCACTTAACAAGTCAGTTCACAACTATGTAGACAGAATATGACTCTCAATCTCTTTCTTAATACACCTCAGGCCATGTAGAGCTTTGAAGAGTATGCATTGTGTAGTGCTTAAGTTTCATTCTGGTCTACCACTAATCAATTTTATAGCCTTAGGAAAGTCAAGTGATACTGAACACTAATTCTTTTATTTTGGAAATAGGTATAATATATATCTACCTGAGAGAATGTAGCATATTCTTTTTTTTTGCTTTCATGACCCTTTCCCTGGCCTTCCCCTACAGTGGTATGGGTCCATGGATCCTTGGTAGACAATTTAATATTTCATGAAATGTTTGTTGGAAACCTTTGATGTGGAACAAAACGCACACATATCTGTGTGTTTATAAAACTTACATTCTAGTAAAATATTGAAGGGAAATAAAGTAAACTAAAACCAAAATATATAGATCATCACATGAAAACATGTTGTAGAGAAATGTAAACTACAGAACAAGTTAAGAGAATGTTGGGTGAAAACTATGGAGAGGCATCGATGGGAAGAAGACAATTGAACACATACGCAAAGGATGTGAGGGAGTGAACCACACAGGTATTTGGAGCCAGCTAGAAGGACCATGCAAAGGGGAATGTACTTAAAGTATGTGAGAAACAGACACAAATTAGGAAGCTGGAGCTTATAAGCAAGATTAATAAGAGCTAAATTACAGGATCAGAAAAGTGGAGGGCATATTATATGGGGCCTTGTAGAGTATTTTAAATAAACATTGGTCTAATTTAAATGTGAAATCATGGCTCCCCTGAGAATAGAGTATGGGTGCATAGGGAGGACAGAGGGGTGAAAAAAAAATCAAGGTGGAGAGAAGAGCAGTCTAATGTGCACAAGCATGGGTGAAATACTGAGCAGCAATCACTTTATGGGTCCTGGAGTGCAAATCTAAATCAATTTGTTACTAGATTGCACCGAGGGAACATGGTAAAGGAGGGAATCAGACTCAGGGAAATCAGCATTTGAGGTCAACCGTTTACCATTTTAAAGTCCATTTTCTATCTAAAAGGAGGTGCTAAGCATACTGTGTTCATTCCATATCACGAGATATGTGAGCTAAAAATAATTGCCAAGCTTACACCAGTCAGTTACTGCCTTGTAGAAATCAGTTTCCTGACACAGACATTGATCCTGCTTGATATCAGCATTTGTGTGTGGAGACTGGGTCAGAATGGATGCCACTAAAATGCAAAGCTGAAATGAAATTGCTATTGTAGTGAAGTAGGAAGAGAGCCTCTCATGTAGACCTCAACCATATCCCAATTGTGAAGAGGCACAAATCACACTGAAGGAACACCAAGACCAGAGACTTAGTTGCCAGTCTTTAATTACATTCCTTAATCATGCCAATAAAAAGGAGATGGTGACAAGTTATACCTGCCTTGTTGCCAAATTACCACAGACAACCCTAGTTTTCCAAGGCTGCCATGAGATTTAAATTGGATAATGTATGTTAAAAACTAAAAATTTTAAGGTACAAGAATATTTCCAAACTGGAAATTATGAGAAGTAAAATTATCTTCCAGGGTTATATGTTCTATTCAGAATATAAAATTCATGATTTCCTTTCTCCAATCAGACATGTCTTACAGTTCACCTTAAATATATTTATGATTATCTATTGTATACTTATGAAGTTATTCAAAATGATTCCATCCATAACCCTGAAGCTATCTCCAATAAATAACCTCTTACAAAGGAAAATTTAGTTTTTCTCTGATGGATTCTCACTGGGATAAAACAAAAAAATCACACTTAAGATCACATTCCCACAGGAGATAGCCAACACAAAACAAACACAGAGGTAGTTGTGGAGTGTTTTTCTCTTTCATAATGCTTTATCTGGGGACTTAATTTTTCTACATTACAGGGCTTTTGTTCACATACTTTAGTTCCTGGTTTTGTGTTTTTATGTTTTTATTTTGTGCTTGTGAACGTGTGTGTCTCTGCATTTGTATGTGTTATTCATGCTTTTATCTTGGCACTGTTGTTGTTCGTTTGTTCCTTTTGCTCTACTCAGATTTGTTTCTCTTTATCTTTTATGTTCTATCAATGTTTTAGATACCTCTTTGTTTTCTAATATGAGAGAGCAAGAAAGGGTATGGATACGGGTGGGAAGGGAGGTGGGGAGGATCTCGGAAAAGTAAGGGCATAGGAAATCATAGTCAGAATACATTGTATGAAAAGTATCTATATTCCATATAAAATGATTCCACTTTTTCCCATCAGTAGTTTTACAGATAACCTAGCAATAATTATACTCCTTATCTTGGTGCTTGTAATAATATTTAGATGAAGTTTACCTGGAAATTCAGTAAGATAAGCCATTTATCCTGAATTTATGTTTGAAAATAAAGGAGAATCTCAAGTTGCAATGAATTACCATATAAGCAGCACACACATATAAGCATATATACATATAGACAAAGTTTGAAGAAGCAAGTGGTGTCTTTGCTACAAATAGCTTTTTAGTTTCATAAGTTTCCATTACTAAATGTTGGTCTTAATACATGCATTACTGGGGCCCTGTTATGGTACTAATGAGCCCTACTTTTTCCTTTACCAGAATTAAGAGTATTAAGACATAGGGTGAGGTCTTTGATTTATTTAGAGAGTTGACTTTTGTGAAGGATGAGAGATAAGGATCTAGTTTTCTTCTACATGCAGCAACTGAGTTGGACCAGTACCATTTGCTGAAAATGTCTTTTTTTTTTTTTTTTTTTTTTGTCTCTAACATGTATTGCTAACCTCATTGTCAAAAGTCAGGTAGCAGTAAAAGTATGGAATTACACTAAGCGGTCTTGGTGCACAACTTTAATCCCAGTCATTGGGAGGCAGAGGCAGGCAGATCTCTATGAGTTTGAGTCCAGTCTGGCCCACAGCTTGAGTTCCAGGACAGCAAGGTCCTCACAGAGAAACAATGTCTCAAAACAAACAAAAATAAATAGATAAATAAATAAATAAATGTGTGTGGAATTACACATGTGTCCTCAATTCTATTCCATTGACTAATGAATCTGTTTCTATGCCAGTAGATTTTTATTTTATTACTATATTCCTGTAACAAAACTTGAAATCTGGGGTGATATCTTCAGCAGGTTTTGTTATTGTTGTTCAGGATTGTTTAATCTATCATGGGGAATTTTTATTTCCACATGAAATTTAAGAATTTTTCTGTAGTTTCATTGAAAAATTGTGTTGGAGTGCTGGTGGAGATTGCATTGAATCTGTAAATTGTTCTGCTGATATATATATATATTTCAATATTAATCCAATTGATGCATGGGGGGGCCTTTCCACTTTCTGGCACCATCTTCAATGACATTTTTAGCATCTTAAAGTTTTCATTGTACAAGTCTTTTTTCCTTGGTTATATTTCTTACAAGTTTTTTTAATAGTTTTGTTAATGAAATTGTTTTTATGATTTTTGTCTCCATATATTTATCATTTGTATACAGAAAAACTACTGATTTTTATTTGTTAATACTGTAACCCGCTACTTTGTTGAATATATCCATCAGCTGTAGGAATTTTCTGATGCTGTCTGTAGGCCCTTTTGTGTGTAGAATCATATCATCACAAATAAAGATATTGTGATTCTTCCTTTTTTATCTGAATTCACTTTCTTGCCTTCATTTTCTTATTGTTCTAGCTAAGACTGAACTTAAACATGAGGGAACAGAGTGGACAACATTGTCTTCCTCCTTATTTTGTGTAAATGTTTGGAGTTTTTATCCAATTAACAAGATGATGACTATGAGCTTGCTGTATCTTTACTTATTATGTTAAGATGCATCTTCTGTATCCCTAGCACACAAAGTTTGATGGGTTATGGAAGTAGGGGCTAAATCAGGAAGGAGTCAGAGGAGGAGTGAATAGGATCAAAACACACTGTATGGCATTTTCAAAGAATGGAAAAATATATATATTCTGACCAAGCTAATGGCTTGACTAGGAGTGATGGTATCAGCTCAATTTCATATTAATTTAGGAAGCTTCTTTTCTATTCCATATGTAATGAATATTTGTATTAGTGAGCCAATGAACAAGGGAAAGAAAAAGTCATTTTGTGGATCTTATGACAGAGAAAATTTTGTCATATTCTCATGTACAAATGAAGTTTTGTTTGGTTAAGACTGTTCATCAGAAATAAAGCTTTTGAATGAATGGTTTACAAAAATGTGTGTGTGTGTGTGTGTGTGTGTGTGTGTGTGTGTGTGTGTGTATATATATATATATATATATATATATATATGTGTGTGTGTGTGTGTGTGTATGTATATATATATATATATATATATATATATATATATATATATATCAAGTGATACTCAGGTGTTTTGCTTGCATGTGTGCATGAAAACCTTGTGTGTGCCTTCCGATGGTTGTGAGCCACCATGTGGGTTCTGGGAACTGAACCCAGATCCTTGGAAAGAATAGGAAGAAATAGTAAGTGCTCTTAACCACTGAGCCTTTTCTTCAGCTCCCAACAATATCTTTTTTACACTTTCCATGGACCTCAAATATTTTCAGTGTGTGTGTGTGTGTGTGTGTGTGTGTGTGTGTGTGTGTGTGTGTGTGTATGTGTGTTTCTTTTTACTGAAGTTAGTCACTTGGGAAGAAATAATACAACTTGCAAAAGGATGAACATATATTTTCTTCCATCCACCTGAGCATTTTTCTGAAAGCAGTATTTGAGGCCACTGGATGATACCTTAAGTCACCTACAATAATATTTACAATACTGATCTGTAATTTGAAATGTGAGTTGGACCTAGAACTATAATGGTAAATGAAATAATCTTGACTTTCTTCTTCCTCGTTTACAAGCAAACCAATGTTCTTTTACTTAGAGCCAAATGAAGCAACCTCCCACATTTTTATCATTAGTAGTAAAATTATTTTCATATTATAAAATGTGTTAATTTAAGAAGAACTATAGTAATCATATTTTATACAAATTGATTTCTTGAAGGATCTAGTTATATTTCTAATTCTCTTTTTTTCCTGTACAGCCCTAAATTTATCCTGAAGATTTTTTTCTCCTAATATAAGAAAACAGTTCAAGCAATGAACTCTGATGACAAGGTTTTAAGAGAGCATTGTTGCTGTTACAAAAGAAATAACTGATGCAATCTTGTAATTCAATGTCCACATGTATTTTACTTGTACTGATCAACCTTTCCTTGTCTATATGATCATTCTTTCTACTGAGTAACTAACCAGGAACATGGCTAGTTACACACACATTTGTGGGCTGATATCTTGAAGGCATAAGCTATTATTAATAAAATCAATTAAGGTAAACTGACTTTATCTATCAAGATTTAATATAAAGCTTCTGAATCATATCATGCTTCTTCTTTTTAAGAATTTCAAGTATCTATAAGATTGACAGATTATTGCATCAAACCTTTATTTATCCATCACTCAGTTTCACCATTCATCAACTTTTGGTGATCTTAGTCATGTGTTCACAACATACACTTTCTCCCACCATCTTGAAGTATTTTTAATGAAATCCCAGGCATTTTACCCACTTTATCTATAATATTTTTCAGAATGTATTTCTAAACACAGTGAAACTTAAAATATAACCTGAATACTAACATCAAACCTAGTAAAATTTAAAAAAAAGTATTTGGCTGGAAAAATAGCTTAATTGGGAATGACCTTGTCTTGCAACCATGAGTGACTATATTGGACTGTCCAAATCCTACAGAGAAAATAAACAAACAAGAAAAACTCATGCTGTGTTGACATGCTTATAATCCCTATACTAGGGAGTTAATGATGGACAGATTTCTGGGACTCACTTGCCAGCCAGCATAGCTCACTAGTCAAGTTTCAGACCAGTGAGAGACCCTGCCTCAAAGAAAAAAAGGTGGACTATGTCTTAGGAATGAAAGCTGATGCTGTCCTCTGTCTCCATATACCCACACACATGTACATACACACATGTATACACATACACACATACACACACAGACATACGCATACACACACACAGTTCCTTAACATTACCTTTTCAATACATATTGGAGTTGTTAGATAACTCATGACTCATACAGATTAATATTTGCATCATATTTGAATCAGTATCCAAATAAGATATACAGTATAGTATTTTAAAAATCTGCTTTAATCTATGGGCTCCTCTTCTACCTTGTATTCATTTCTTTCCAATATATTTGCTATTGTTGGCATTTGTTAGAGAAATATCAGATTTATTTTCAAAAGTGGACCATACCCAACCCTGAGCACATTTAAACAGGAACACTCAGGGTAAAAATAGATTCTGACAATGATTATGGAGAATTAATAAAAGAATTAGAAGACAAAAACCAAGAAATAGATTTTATAGTCATTGTTAAAAAGTGAAAATTAGTATCGCTGAGATGGCTCCATTTGAAAAGATATCTGTCTCTAGGTTACTACTGAACAATCAGAGCCATCAGTGAGAAATGGGGTACTTTTTAAGTATGAGCCTTTCTCACTAAAATAGTTCAAGTACATCTTAAAAGTACAAAAGAATTTCTTTTAAACAAATGGAAAACAATAATTTCTTGTATTCCCGGGCGTGGGGGGTGGGAGGGGATGACTTGAATTAAGCAAATTTTATATTCTCTCCCTAGTGTTTTCTTTTCTCTGTTTCTTTTCTCTTATTTCCACTATGTGGCCTATGAAACACATACATGACTTTTTCTTTATTTAGAGAACACTTCAGTAGTTTTTGTAACTAAGCATATATAGATTAAGACCTTAAATACTTAGCACAATGGATGGCTCATAGACAAATGGAAAAATAATAAATTTATCATTTCTAGATCAATGTAGCTGTTAATATCTGTATTTTGCCAACTAAATAGAGTAAACTGGATATGTTTTTTTTTCTCAAAGGTGATAGCACAATTAAGTTTCTAAAAATTGCAAATGTAAATATATTTATATTTGTATACAAAATCCCAAAATAGCAGTATGCTGTGCATCAGTGGTGGCAACAGCTTTTCTAGAATCCATAGTTTACTGAAAAAAACTAAAGAGACATCAGCACATTCTACTAAAAATAGAGGAATGTAAGACTGGGCAAAGAGTTGTGTCCCTTGGAAGAATAGTGTGTGTCACTCTGGTTCCTAAATACTTTTTATACTCTCAGGTTAGTGAAGCTCTCAGTCCTCACCACAGAAACTTCTTTTTGCAGTGGATGGTAGTTAATACAGAGACTCATAACTGGTCAAGGTACAAAGAATAAGAAACACAATGGAACACACCCTTCCACCCGAGGGAACATGACAGAAAAGGGGAAGAAATATGGTAAGAGCCAGAAGTTGGGAAGGAACATTGTGAAACAGTGTCTTCTGGACATGACAAGGTCAATGCTCTTATGAAATCAGTAGCTGTGGTTGCCTGCAGAGGAGTAAGACAAGATCAGTTAGCATGCTATCATGGGGGTGGGGCTCATAAGGAGTAGCTCTTCACAGTAGATGCTGCTGGGTTAGGGAAAAGTCTGGATTCTTCACAGGTCTGATCCTTAATAAACTGTCCAGTGGATGGCCTCACTCATATTCATGTGGGAAGCACAAATTGGACTAAATGAGTTTAAAAATAGAAATAATATGGGAATGTGAAATTAAAAGGGATAGTTGGGAGATCCATGAAGGGTTGCAGAGGAGGAGAGGGGGTGAGTATGATCAAAAAACATTGCATAAATTGGTACATTTCTCCAATAATAATTGTTTAAAATACATTAACAACAACAAAAATACTTCCAGAAAACATCAAAGTTCATTACTGCTGTGGTAACTACAACAAATTTATTTTACTAGGTCCTCAGACATCACATGATAGAAACTATTCTATGGTAATGTCATTATAACAAAATCTGATAAAGCACCATCAATACTACATTATAAAACAGTTATAAGGTATTTCCACTCAGAGTAACCCAACACTGTCCCACACTCACAGCACTAGAAGACAACTTAAAAGGCATTGTTGAGACTTGATTCTAGTTTTCCAGCAAAGAGCATAAGGACAAAAATTCCACAGTTTTGTAAGCAGACACCTTCTCCTACCCAGGGTTTCCTTTCTTTAGTGGCATGGTTTTAAGTTTCATTGTCATCATGGATATTAGCTAAAAACCATTATTAAAAGATAAAAAAAATTCTCCAAATAATACAGCAATAAGCAAAAAAATCCACAATGGCCACTCTCTACTGTTGGATTCACATAATGACTGAGAAGATGTAAGCAACACTGAATCAATTTATCAAGCATTTCACCAAATCAGCCATGTTTGATGATGGGTTATCACAAACTTCAAACACACACACACACACACACACACACACACACACACACACACACACACACACACATATACACTGTGTTCTTATTAGTAGAGGCAAATAGTTTAGTAAAGTGGTTTTCCCATGTTCTGCCCCTGTTCCTGCTTATCTGACTCTGAAATTAAAAATCTTATAACTAGGATTTGTTCTTTGTCATCCAAATAAATCCTATGATATACCAACCTACAAGCAAACACACTTGACTAGATTTTTAAACCTGACGCATGCGAATCATAGACTTTACTCAATATTAATGGTAAAAAACATTAGGGGATTTGGACAACGAAAATGCCCAAAGTAATAAGCAGAGATGAGTCATCTAGGCAGCTTCCAAGTCCCCCTCTCAAGTCAGACAAACACACCTGGCTAGAATAGATTAGACTACTAAATAAGGCTTCTGAACTTCCTACCCTCATGTAATAGTCCGGGTTGAATTCTACAAAATACTCCAGACAATTCCTGGCTGGCATGTAATGTACTTGACAGGGCAGAGTTACGTTTACTGGAGTTAGAGCATCTTAGCCAGGACATCATGCTGAGAGCATTTCACAGGTATTTTCTCCAAGCAAATATCCTTATCCTGTTTTCCTGTTGACAAGAAAAACATTCCTGTTTTAAAAATTCTTCTCTCATACATTACACCCCAATTTCAGTTTCCTGTACCTTCACTTCTCTCAATCCCTCCCCCACATCCCCTCTCTCCCAAATCCATTCCTCCTTCATTTCCTTTCAAAGAGCAGATCAGGCCTCCCAGGGATATCCACTGAACATGGCATAAAAAGTTACAGTAAGACTAGGCATAAACCCTCAAATTAAGGCTGGAAGAGGCAACCTAGTAGGAGAGAAAAGATCCTAAGCTTAGGCAAAAGAGTTAGACACCCTCCCTCTGACTGTTGGGAATCCCACAAGCCCATCAAGCTTTCTGACCATAACATATGCAAATGAACCTAGATCAGATTTATACAGGGTCTGTGTTTGTTGCTGCAGTCTCTGTGAGCCCCAATGAGTCCTGATGGGTTGATTCTGTGGGTCTTGTTCCTATGGTGTCCTCAACCTGACCCTTCTACAATCCATTCTCCCCATATTCTGCAGAGTGCCCCTGGCTCCACCTAGTGTTTGGCTGTGGGTCTCTGATCCAATCAGTTGCTAGATGAAGCCTCTCTGATGACAATTCTGCTAGGTTCTGTTCTACGATTACAGCAGGATGTCATTAGAAATCACTTCATTGACTTTTTTATTTTTGCCAGTCATGTTTGGTTCTATCCTAGGTCTCTGGACTCTCCGACTTCTCATTCTTGGCAATCCAGGCAGTGTCAGGCTTCATCTCCCTCTTCTGTGGGCCTCAAGTTGGACCAGTCATTGGTTGGTCACTTCCATAAGTTCTGTATCACCATTACCCAAGCACATCTTGGAGCCAGTACAGATTGTTGGCTGAAGGCTTTGTGACTGGGTTGATGTGCCAGACCTACTGCTAAGAGCCTTATATGGTTATAGAAGATGGGCAGTTCAGGCTTTGTATTCCCTATTACTTCACTAGGGTCACTCTGGTAGATTCCAATGAGTTTCTACTACACTAGGTTTCTACAAATGTTCTCAATCCCAGTTGTCTCTCCCTCCACCTTCCTACCCTGCCTGATCCTTTTTGTTCCCATCACTACCTGCCCCCAGTCCACCCACAAAATCTATTCTATTTACCCTTCTCAGGGAGATTCATGCACACACACCCCTGCCCTTGTTACTTAACTTCTCTGGCTCTATGGATTATAGCATGATTATCCTTTATTTAAGAGCTAATATCCACTTACAAGTGAATACATACCATGTTTGTCTTTCTGGGTCTCACTTACCATACTCAGCATGAATTTTTTTCTAGTTCCATCCGTTTGCCTGCAAATTTCATGATGCCATTGCTTTTAACACCCAAGTAATACTCCATTATGTAAACATAACACATTTTTCTTATGCATTCTTCAGTTAAGGAACATCTAGCTTATTTCTAGGTTCTGGCTATTACAAATAGAGATGCTATGAACATGGCTGAGCAAGTGTCCTTGTGGTATGATTGAGTATCCTTGGGGTATATGCCCAAGAGTGGTTTAGCTTAGTCTTGAAGTAGATTGATTTCCAATTTTCTGAAGAACCACTATATTGATTTCTATAGTGGCTGTACAATTTCGCACTCCTACCAGCTATGGATGAGTATTCCTCTTGCTCCATATCCTCACCAGTATGAGCTGTCACTTGTATTTTTTATCTTAGCCATTCTGGCAGGTGTAAGATGAAATCTCTAAGTAGTTTTGATTTGCATTTCCCAGATGGCTGAGGATGCTATAAACACTTAATTTTTTATAATGAAGCCAGAAATACACAATGGAGGAAGAAGCATCTTCAACAAATGGTGCTGGTCTAACTGGATGTCAGCAGATAGAAAATTCAAATTGATCCATAAGTGTCATCCTGCATAAAACTCAAGTCCAAGCAGATCAAAGACTTTAACATAAAACCAGATACATTGATCCTAATAGAAAAGAAACTGGGGAGTACTCTTGAGCACATTGCACAGGAAATAACTTTCTGAATAGAACACTGATAGCACAGGCACTAAGAACAACAATCAATAAATAGGACCTCATGAAACTGAAAATCTTCTATAAGGCAAAGGACACAGTCAATAGGACAAAACAACAGTCTACATAATGGGAAAAGATTTTCACCAACTCTATACTCAACATAGGGCTAACATTCAAACTATATAAAGAACTCAAAAAACTAGGCATCAACAAACCAAATAATCCCAATTAAAAAGTGGGGTACAGATCTAAACAGAGAATTCTCAATAGAGGAATCTCAAATGACTGAGAAACACTTAAAGAAATGTTCGACATCCTTAGCCATCACGAAAAACATTCTTGTATCACTTGACTTTTCTTTCCTTCATCTGCTTCATCCCAGTAAGGGGAGTGGAGTTTCTGTACTGAGAGCTTTGACTGTTTTTCCTTTCATTACTGGGAGCTTTGACTGTTTTTCCTTTCGTTATTTGAAGCAGTTTTGGAAAATGTAGATGGTTAATTCTCCAGTTTTTCTGTCACAAGAAGCACATTGGATGATACTGAAATGTTGAACTGACAAATTAGAAGATTTCCCCAGTTAGCATTTATTCATCTGTAATTCCAATCTGTCCTTGCCAACAGGGAAATCCTGAAATATGCAGCCTGAGCCGATTCCACTTACCATTCATTTGCTGATGTCAAAAGCAAGATACAATTCTTGCTATATAACACACAGTGATGCTTTGTAATTACCTATACCTCATGCTTTCGCATTTTAAGACAAATATACCTTTGATTTTCTGTATCCTCTATACCCTTTACTCCTGGTACTATACCACTGTGGATATTCAACACAGCATTTGTTAAGTAAATTCCAAAATGCCAATGATGTCTTTCTAATTTTAAATGTTGAGAGTTCTGCTGTCTGTCTTTGGCTCTAACAGGGGATCTTAGCAGTCCATCAATCTTGCAAATGTTAACAAGTGCTACAGTTTTAATTAAAGGGAGTTCTTTAAATTGGGGGATTTTTCCTGTCAGGCTGCTTCTATTGCTAAGTGGGATCAACTTGGATGAGAAAGAAGGAAGGAGGAGGAGGAGGTGAGGAAAATGAAGGAGGGACAGAGAAGGAGAGAGGAAAGGAGGGAAATGGAAAGAGCAGGAGAGAAAGAGAGAGAGAGAGAGAGAGAGAGAGAGAGAGAGAGAGAGAGAGAGAGAGAGAGAGAGAGAGAGAGAGACAATGTTCAAAATGAACTAAACTCACTAGTTGTATGCTTTCTCCCTGTTAGTCAAGCTCCTTGGAAATCTACACCACAGGCACAGGGAGAGTGCCAGTTCCCCAGTTTTGTTTCCCTGCCTTGAGCAGCCTCCCCTCATCATCTATATTCTCTCCTCTTTCACTTTTACAAAATCACAAGAAGAGGGAAGGTAACACTCTTGTGCAATTAGGGTTATAGTGCCGTGCTGGTCATTGGTTCATTGGTGTTATAGCTGGGTGAGACTGTTTGGGTGCTTCTCTCCTTTGGAAGCTGCCTGGTGCCTTATGGTACCATGGAAGTTAGTCCTCATGGAGGAGGCTTTGAGGTGAGATCTAGCTCAGGTACTCTGGGTTCTGTGTCTGAAGTACATTGAATATTCAGCAATGCAGACTTACCCTCCATCTCTGGGGACAAACAAAGGCAATATCAATAATGTTATGGAGGTCTCTTGGACAACCCTATCAAGTCAAAAGAAGGCTCTATATCCCAGTTAGGGTTTCTGTTAAATAGTTTATGAATCTTGGGGAGAAAATTGGCAGCTCCAAATGGTAAAATTTTATTTCAACTATATATTATAGGTATTTTTCAGAAGTTGGCTGTGTGGTTATGCTCCCTGAAATAGCAGAAGCTATGTTCATGTAGCCTTACCATCATATTTGCTTAAATGTGATCTAAATAAGGATGGCACCAATAGACATGATAATGTGAACAGAGCAAAGTTCAAGAGGCCTTACCCCTAGACAAGGAACTACAGACAACTAAGGAATGAAGAGAGGAAGAGAAAGAGTCTTCTCTAGTGAAGAGCAAACAAATTGGTTATTGTCTTTAGGGATTTTATTGCCAGGAAGAGACACCACGACCATGCAACTCTTACAAAGTAAACATTTAATTGGTGTGGCTTGCTTACAGTTTTAGAAGCCCAGTACATCATCTTCATGAAAGGGAGCATGGCAGTATGCAGGCAGACATGGTCCTAGAGTAGTTAAGAGTCTTATATCTTGTAAACAACAGGAAGTCAACTGAGACACTGAGTGGTATCCTGAGCATAGGAAACCTCAAAGCCCACCTCTACAGTGATAAACTTCCTCTAACAAGGCCTCTTTTTCTATGTGAATGATCTTTATCTCCCTCATTCTCATATTGCCCTACTTACAATTTCAAGTACTCTATGGAATAGGAAGGGGTAGAGTAGACATCCTTGTCATTTTCCTAATATTGGTGAAACTATGTTGAGTTCTTCTGTTTAGTAAGTAGTTGACTGTGGACTTGCTATCTTTTGTTTTTATTGTGTGAGATGTATCCCTCTGTATTTGTAGATTGTGCTGATTAGTTTTATGTTAACTTGACACAATCTAGAGTCACAAGCGAGGACAGAGCCTCAATTAAGAAAATGCCTCAGTAAGGGCGACAGTCGAGGGAAAGAGTGGGAGATCCTAGCTGGATCAAGAAAAGAGAGGGAGAACAAGGAATAGGAGACCATGGTAAATGAAGACCACATGGGAAGCTGAGAAGGGGAGGAAGCAGAGAGCTAGGGAGGCCCACGGAGATCCACAAAGATACCCCCTCAAAAGACCGCTGGCAATGGTCGCGAGACGGCAGGAACTGACCTACTCTGGTGATGGAATGGCCAGACACCCAAATAGTGATGCCATAAACCCCATCCAAGGACTGAGGAATCTGAAGGCAGACATCCACGGCTGGGCCCCTGGTGGAGCACTGGGAGTCTAATTAGTGAGTATGAAGAGGATTTATATGAGCGAGAATTGTTGAAGCCAAGGTTGGATAAAGCACCGGGATAAATAACCAAATGAATGGAAGCACAGGATCTATGAACCAAAGGCTGAGGGGCCCCCAACTGGATCAGGCCACCTGAACGGGTGAGACAGTCAGTTGGCTTGATCTGTTTGGGAGGCAGCTGTGCATTGGTGCCAGGTCCTGGGCTCGTTGCATGAGTTGGCTGTTTGAATCCTGGGACTTATGCAGAGACACTTGGCTCGGTCTGGGAGGGGGGAATGGACCTGCCTGGACTGAGTCTACCAGGTCAACCCCGGTCCTCGGGGGAGACCTTGATCTGGAGGAGGTGGGAATGGGGGGTGGGCTGGGGGGAGGGGTGGGCGAGAGGGGGAGAACAGGGGATTCTGTGGCTATTATGTTGAACTGAATGGTGTTGTAAAATAATAATAATAATAATAATAAAAAAACCAAAAAAAAAAAAAAAAAAGAAAATGCCTCAGTAAGATCTGTAGGTTATTTTCTTAACAAGTGATTAATGGGGGAGGGCCCATTGTGGGTTAGGCCACCTTGGGTAAGTGGTCCTGGGTTCTATAAGAAAGCAGGCCAAGCAAGCCATGAGGAGAGAGCCATAAGGAATAAGCCAGTAAAGAGTGTCCCTCTATAGCTTCTGCATTAGCTCCTGACTCCAGGTTTCTGCATTGTTTGAGTTCCAGTCCTGATTTCTTCCAATGATGAACAGTGCTGTGGAAGAGTAAACCAAATAAACCCTTTCCTCCCCAAGTTGCTTTGGTCTTAGTATTTTGTTGCAGTTGTAGAAACCCTAAGTGAGAAATAGATTTTCTAGTACTTTTATCTAAAAGTGATGTTTGGTTTTGTCAAATTAGATTTCTGTATCTGATGAGCTGATCATGTGGTTTCTTTCCTTGAGCCCATTCATATAGTGGATTAACTTATTGCTTTGCATATATTGAAGCATCCTGATATCTTTGGGATAAAGCCAAATTAATATTGGTTGGTAATATTTTTGATATGCTCTTGAAGTCAGTTTGCAAGTACTTAAATGAGAATTTTTGTGTTTGTGTTCCTCAGAAATATTGGCCTATAATTTTCTGTTGTTGGGTCTTTGTGTAGCTTTGGTACCAAGGTGATACCAGCATCATTAAAATAAAGTGAAAATTTTACATCTTGTAGCATATTTGATGAATATTGGTATTAACTTTTTTTAAAATATCTGGTAGAATTCTATACTGAATCAATCTGGCTCTGTGCTTTTTTGGTAGGAGGGGTAATTCCTGTTTCTATCTCATTGGATGCCAAATGCCTAGAAAAAGTCTCTGCACCTACTGTCCAGATAGGATATTTCCAGAAACACAGTAACAGCAAAGCTATTCATAAACTGAAGTCCAGGAGCCAATGAGTCTTGCTTTCTTGATGATTCTGTTCTGGTAACATGCAAGCTACTTTCAGGCTTTCCTCTGTAGGTGATTCTCTAAAACAAATGCAAAAAACTTACAGAAAAATGCAGAGGCTTTCATCACATTTCTCCTGGAGCTCCATCCCTTGTTCAGAGATAACTTATATCCCCCCATCATTCTCTTAATTTTATAAAAAGTCAACAAAGAATATAATAAAGTCTGACTTCTCTATAACCTTATTTCTAGACTAATTTGAGAAGGGCATAGTCAGAGAAGCATAAATTTTTAAAGACCCCAGTTTTATTCCTAAATTAAAAGAAAACTGCATATTTTATGAATATCTCAGTTTCATTAAAATATTTCAAGGCATAAGGTATGTTAAGATTCTGAGCTTAATTTGTCTTGCAGTAGAACCTCTCCTTCTGTCACTGTCCAGTGCTGCAAACATGAGTCACATAGACCCAATAAACACGTTCTTCATTCTGAGGGTATCCAAGTACATTAGTTTGGTCAGAATGCTGTGCATAAAAGTTATTTATGCTGCCCTCTGACTATTTCTGTTATGCTGTCCTTATTGTCTGTCTCCCCCTACACACTCATTCCTCTTCTAAATTACCCACCTTGTCTGTAGGTGTATTGGGATTTCACCTCTTATTATCCAAAGCATACTAAGACTTCACTATATGTAAGCACGGCTCAATAACTCACATGTATCTCTGTGTCTTAGTCACTGTTCTATTACTGTGAAGAAACACCAGGACCAAGGCAACTCTTACAAATGAAGGCATTTATTTAGGGGAGTGTTAGCAATTTCAGAGGCTTAGTCCATTGTCATCATGGCAGCACACATGGCAGCTGAGAACTAGCTACATCCTGATCTACAGTCAGAGAGAAAGAGAGAAAAGGAGAAAAAGAGATAGAGGGATACAGAGAGACAGAGACAGAGAAAATGGGCCTACCATGGGATTTGGTAAACTCAAAGGTCATGCCTGTAAATTCGAAGATGTATGTCTATAATAAACACCTACATATATATCCCCAAGACAGTGTATGCATTTTAACTATATAGTATTTTTACTTGAAAATGTTTCTTAGATGTGTTTTAACCAAATTTAGGAAAGGGAACAAGCTTGGGAACTGATCTTAAACCCTTGAGAGACTTATAGAGACTCTAGGAGACTGTGGGAGGCTAGGGGAGGCTGCAGGAAAATGTGGGACACTGTGGGAGAATGTCACAGAATGTAGTGAGCTGATTGTTATTGTATGGGTCAATAGGAATGACAGCCACACTTCCCTTTCCTCTGTTTGATCTTTATACAGTGTTCAGCTGTGCCTTGAGCTGCCCATCTTAATTCATGAGTATTCCATCAGCTTTCTTATCTGGCCATGATGAAGACAGACTTCTTCATGTTTCCTCTTGAATTCCTTTTGTTCCTTTTTTGTCACTCTTTGTAACGGCATCACTCTTTCAAGCATAACCTTTTCCAGACAGTGCCTTTCAACATCTGAAAGAACACTAAATGGAAACCTAAGCATAACAGATAGAACTGGTATAATAACATAGTTTGATGAATAATATTATATGTGTTACAATGCTATAATTTAACACATTAACATAGCTTATATTTGCAGTTTAACTCTTGTGTCTGGGACTGATATGGCCACTGCTGTCTTGATATCATAGCAATTGGTGAGTAAGTACATGATACCCACACAGGACAGACTCTAGAATATTTCCTCACAGAGGTAGGTCAGAAAGTGTCTCCAGATTATGACCCAAGAATGTAGCCACCAATGCCTTCTCTTTGTCCTCCTACCACAGCTGCACACAGTCTTGTCCTCCTTGGATGTTGTCTGGGGATGTGCTAGAGCACATAGGAGGTAGACGGTTGACTGGGGTTGGAATGTAAGTTGTTCCTGAGTTGGAACTCAAGCACTCTTGGAACCAGAGTGAGGTATCTACTGTGCTGTAGTAGGCATTCAGTGATGCAGCTGAGAATCATTTAGCACCTTGTTTCTTTACCCCTCACAGTGATAAAGTACTTTGATAAAAGCAACCTGAAGGAGAAATGGTTTACTTTAGGTCACCATTCAAGGCACAGTTCAGTTCCCTGTGATAGGGAATTCAAGGCAGCAACAGTTTGAAGCAGCTGGCAATTATATAACCATGAAGCAGAGGGCGAAAGGATCAGTTGATGTTGTCCTTTCTGTACACTTCAGGATCCTAGTAAATGGCACCATTAAGAATTAAGATGTCCTGCTTATATCAGTTACTATAATCAAGATGATCTTCACAAGCACAGCTAGAGGCTCATCTCCAAGGTGATTTTATGTTCTGCCTAGCTGGCAACATTAGCCATCACACTTAAGCCCTGGACAGTAACCTCTTATATGCATTCTTGGAAGAGACTTAATGGAATCAGTAGTTCACCAAAACTGATATAGATAAAATTGTGTCTTTGTTTTTTTGTTACAATTTCTGGGGCGAGTAGGTTTTGCTGAGACTTTACCAGGGAAAAGTAACACACAGTTACAGATTGTAAACTGTTCAGACATACAGCAATGAATTATGGGTCTTTAAGTCCACAGCAATATTTTTAAAAGGTTATCTTATTAAGTTAAAAGAAATACACAAATACACACAGTCATATACAGAAAACACAAGAGAGACTATTAAACTAAAACATAAGAATTTTATTTCTTCACCTCATGTATGTCATTATTAAATATCAACAAACTCAAAATATGTAATAAGCTGTCATGCTTATTTTGAAGGGGTATCTATGTCACTAAAAGAGGGGAACTAAGCCGGGCGTTGGTGGCGCACGCCTTTAATCCCAGCACTCGGGAGGCAGAGCCAGGCGGATCTCTGTGAGTTCGAGGCCAGCCTGGGCTACCAAGTGAGCTCCAGGAAAGGCGCAAAGCTACACAGAGAAACCCTGTCTCGAAAAACCAAAAAAAAAAAAAAAAAAAAAAAAAAAAAAAAAAAAAAAAAAAAAAAAAAAAAAAGAGGGGAACTAAAGTCAGCAATGATTAAATTTAGTAGTAATTTCAGAATATATGCAAGTGAATAAAATCTCACTACACTAGAAGCATGTAATGCCTGCTTAACAGCATAGATAAAATTGTTCCTTTATCAATCTGTGTAGAATTTTCTTTTTAATTCAAGAAAACTCAGAAATGGAATCTCTAAATTGACAAAGAATAGGAAGGCTTCTCTGAAACTGGATGTGGTGTTCATATTTTGGAAAAAGACCTCTACTGGCCAGCACCAAAAAAGTGTTAATAGAATTATAAGATGTTGAAAGGATAAGTCTTTCAAAATACCTAAGAAGCTGAATAAATTGTTGTTGTTACAGTAACAACAACAAAAAGTCTATAAAACAATGGCAGACTGTAGAAAAAATAACTCTAAACCAAATATCACTTCAACTTTAGAAAGACTATTTAATCTTAGTGACATTCCAAAGTGATAGAAAGCTTATTATAACTATAAAAGTAAAATTTACAAGGTGTTTTAGTTTCTGTTCTATTACTGTGAGGAGACACCATGATCAAGGCAACTCTAATAATGGAAAGTATTTAATTGGGGGCTTGTTTAGAGTTTTAGAGGGTCAATCCATGGTCATCATAGTGGGAAGTGGAATGGCATGGCATTGGAGCAGTAGCTGAGATCTTTACATCCTGATCCAAAGGAATCAGGAAGATAGATAGATAGATAGATAGATAGATAGATAGATAGATAGATAGATAGATAGATAGAGCCTTGTATGAACTTTTGAAATCTTTTTTTTCATTTTTTAAATTTATTTATTAAATTTAATTTTACATATCAGCCACGGATTCCCTTGTTCTCCTTCTCCCACCTCCCTAGCCCCCCACTTTCCCCCCAGCCCACCCCCCAACCCCATCTCCTCCAGGGCAAAGACTCCCCCAGGATTGAGTTCAACCTGGTAGATTCAGTCCAGGCAGGTCCAGTCCCCTCCTCCCAGGCTGAGCCAAGTGTCCCTGTATAAGCCCCAGGTTCCAAACTGCCAGTTCATGCACTGAGGACAGGCCCCGGTCCCACTGTCTGGATGCCTCCCAAGCAGATCAAGCTAATCAACTTCTTATTTATCCAGAAGGCCTGATCCAGTTGGGGGCTCCTCAGCTATTGGTTCATAGTTCATGTGTTTCCTTTCATTTGTATATGTGTCCCTGTGCTTTTTCCAACCTTGGTCTCAACAATTCTTGCTCATACAAACCCTCCTCTTTCTCACCAATTGGACTCCTGGAGCTCCACCTGGGGCCTGACCATGAATCTATGCATCCAGTTCCCTTAGTCATTGGATGGGGTTTCTAGCATGACAATTAGGATGTTTGGCCATCCCATCACCAGAGTAGGTCAGTTCTGGCTGTCTCTCGACCATTGCCAGCCATCTATTGTGGGGGTATCTTTGTGGATTTCTGTGGGCCTCTCTAGCACTTTGTTTCTTCCTTTTTTTCATGTGGTTTTCATTTACAATTGTCTCCTATTCCTTTTTCTCCCTCTCTGTTCTTGATCCAGCTGGGATCTTCCACTCCCACAAGCTCTCTTTCCCTCGACCCTCGCCCTTCATTACTCCCACTCATGTCCAGGTTGTTCATGTAGATCTCAGCCATTTCTCCATCACTGGGCGATTCTCGTGTCTTTCTTGGGGTCCTGTTTTCCAGGTAGCCTCTCTGGTGATGTGAGTAGCAGTGCAGTCATCCTTGTTCCACCTCTAGTATCCTCCTATGAGTGAGTACATACCATATTTGTCTATCTGACAGGGGACTGATATCAAGAATATATAAGGAACTCAAGAAATTAGACATCAAAATGACCAACAGTCGAATTAAGAAATGGGTTATAGAACTAAACAGAGAATTCTCAACAGAGGAAACTCAAAGGGCTGAAAGACATTTAAGGAATTGCTCAACATCCCTAATCATCAGGGAAATGCAAATCAAAACAACTCTGAGATACCACCTTATGTCTGTCAGAATGACTAAGATCAAAAACACTGAAGACACTTTATGCTGGAGAGGATGTGGAACTAGGGGAACTCTCCTCCACTGCTGGTGGGAATGCAAACTTGTACAACCACTTTGGAAATCAATATGGCACTTTCTTAGAAAATTGGAAATCAATCTCCCCCAAGATCCAGCTATACCACTCTTGGGCATATACCCAAGAAATGCTCAATCATACCACAAGAGCACTTGCTCAGCTATGTTCATATAAGCATTGTTTGTAATAGCCAAAACCTGGAAACAACCTAGATGCCCTTCAACTGAAGAATGGATAAATAAATTATGGCACATATACACAATGGAATACTACTCAGCAGAGAAAAATAATGACATCATGAGGTTTGCAGGCAAATGGATGGATCTAGAAAAAATCATCCTGAGTGAGGTAACCCAGACTCAGATCTTTTGAAATCTTAAAGCCCACCCCATGTGAAACACCTGGTCCATGAAGGCCACAACTTTTAATCCTTCCCAAACAGTTCCACTAACTGGGAACCAGGCATTCAAACATATGAGCATATGGAGGTATTCTCTCCCAGACCACCATACAAGGTAACTTAAAGGAGACATAAAGAAACAGAGTCACATAAAAACTGTGGTCTATACATTGTTCTCCCCCCCCACCCCCCTACCCCACCCCCACCCCCGCTTCTTCTTTTTTTCCTTTGTATCTCCTCCAGAATTTGTTTAACTTGATTTGTTTTCAAAATGTCCTTCAAGGACCACAGGCATCCTAACCAACAGTCCAATATGTAGAAATATATTAGCATACATATACAGCAGTTATTGAATGACTATAATAGATGCCGCTAAAAAAGACAACAAGGAAAGAAGTCTGTGGGAATTGGGAGCTCAAATCCCTTTCCTTATGATAAATATTAATCAAAGCCCTCCATTAGGAACATAGTGAACCATGTGTGCCCATTTTCAAACTCTCATAATGATGAAAGATGTGAAGAAATTCAGAAAAGGTCAAATAAATGATTAAAGACTGGAAAATTAGATTTCTGTTCTAACCTCAGTAGTTAAAGGCAATGCCATACTTAAATGATCTGATGTGAAAGAGGTCAGACTTCTATTACATATAGAGAGGTTCTTCCTTTCCCTCAGTCTTTGTCCCTGTGTCTCGAAACTAAAACTCTTAGAGTTTGCATTTCTGTGCCAACATTTTCCAGTAAAACAAGAACTTTTGTTAAAGCCCAAGAAAATGACTAATGTGTTTGTGCAGTTCCAAAAGCCTTCAGCTTCACCTTTCCCCCATAAGCTTCCCCAGAGGCTGCCCTGCTGTGAACTTTGTATCCTCACCACATGTGTACTTTCTATAAACTAAGTTAATTATGAGAGTTGGAGGATTTTCTTCTTAGCCATAAGTCAGTAGCTGTCATTATTTGGAAGCCAGTGTTGTTGTTTAAAGTTTAACCTGTGTGACAAACACCTGGGTTATTGTTAAAACGCAGATTCAGTATCTCTAGAAGGAACTGAAGCACAGGAATAAATTTCTGGTACAGAACGGCTGCCAGGTGCTGGCTATCTGTGGCTGGGGCCCACAAAGACTGACACACACATTAATTAAGGAGCACAGGGTTTATTAGTGTCCACTAGAGAAAACGTACCTACAGGGACAGAATAAACATATCATGTTTTATTAGGTGGAGAGTGCGGCTGAGTGAGCTGAGCAGCTGCACCACATGAGTGCTGCCTGCCCTGAGTGGTTTGCTCAGGGAGCTTTATGGAGGCCAATCTCAAGAAGAGGAATGCATTTGGCCAAAAGGCAGGGGTACAAGGGGCACTTGGAAATCATGACACCTTAATTCTACTGAAAACAGTTCTCTAGCTTTCTGGTCATTTAGAAAAATTAGATTTGGGTTAATAAAGTTGATTCAGCTATTACCTTTCTTATCTTGAGGTAGATTTTTTAAGTCTTAAGCTAAGGAACTCTTTTTTTTTTTTTTTAACTTGGAGTTTTCTCCAGGTTTAAAGTTTCCTTAGGTATTTAATGATGTTAACCTCATTTACATTAATTAGTTTATACATTTTAAGTTTTGACTAGTAATCATAAACTGCCCTTTAATTGTTTAATTGTAGTTTTTGTTTGTTTGTTTGTTTGTTTTTCTTTCTTGTTAACTGTAATACTGAAGACCAGGGTTTTAGATTCCCAACTTGTGGTTTATCCCCTGTGTTTTCCAGATGGAGCATAATGTGTTGTCTTAGTCAATGTTCTATTGCCGTTTACAGACACCATTATAAAGTAAAACATTTAATTGGAGCTGGCTTATAGTCAGAGGTTTAGTCCATTATAATCATGGCAGGAAGAATGTGGCAGGTGGGCAGACAGGATGCTGGAAAGGTACCTACCTTTGCATTCACAGGCAGCAGGAAGAGAGAGACACTGGGTCTGGCTTTTTTGCATTTGAAATACAAAGTCCTTTCCCTGTGATACACCTCCTCCAACAAGGCCACACCTACTCCACAAGTCCACCCCTAATCCCTCTCAAGTAGCACCACTCTCAAGCATTCAAATACATGAACCTATGGGGGCCACTCCTGTTCAAACCACCACATATGTGTTTTGTGTGCCAGCATTTACCTGATAGAAAAGGTGCTTATACATCCTTTCACCTGCAGAAAACTAGTTCTGTTGCCATTGCAACTAGATAGCTGACTTTGAACATACTCTGCTGATTAGGACAACAACTGAGATGTGACTAATTCTGTGGAAAAGAGATAACCACATTGTACAAGCCTTTGAATTTTTCTAATAAAATGGATAGCACAGCTACAGTGTTCTTTAAACTATATTAAAACAGATTCCACAATTGTTCTCTCTTTCCATCGTTTCTTGTAACTCAAAATTCCATTTTATTGGAGGCAGCTCATTATTTATGGAGACCATGATAAAAGACACTTAAGCTAAGAACTTAATCACTAAGTAGGGCATGAAAAACAACAGAAAGAAAGACCTGGAAATAAAAACTTATTTATTTGGTTTTAAATACTTAGAAAAATTAATGAAATTAGAAAAGTGGACACCTCTGTTTTCAAGATGTCTCTTCAATGACAGTCTCTTATGAAGTAGATATTGAGGTGCATGGGAAAAGGCCAGCTGTTTCTCCTAAATCCCATTCCAAAAGCACTAGAGGCTGAAAAGCTGAGTGGACTTCATCCCTACAATATAAGAAACTGACCAGATGATTGAACATATCTGCTTTATTGTGATGAGCTAATCCAAGGTTACTTAGAGGGATTCTTAGGTTCTACAGATAGTTCTAGATCCAGCATTTCCTGAGAATGGACTGAAAGTAGAATTAGACCCTCAGAGAAACCAGTCAGTCAATATCTTACAGAGGCAGTCTTATTGATTCTGTTGTAATTTGTCCAACAGACGTGCAATCATCTATTTCTCCAAGCTATTTCATTCTTTTCCACTGTAGGTGGAGATCAGACAACTACTAGAGAAAGAGACACAGCTTGCAAGGTGTACTTCATAGACATAGGCTCTGCCAGTAGTAGGGGAAGGAAAACAAAGAAAAGGCACAAACAGATGGTACCGTTAAAAGATTTTTGCCAAGTCATTACATAGTACAATTCCTACAGGAGCAAGCAATGGCCAAACAATCTCTGTGCCAAAGAAAACTAGAAGGATGATTTTTGAAGAAAACATTTGGAGTCTATCTAAAAATCAAGTCTTTTGCTCACCCTCACAATATCATTATATTGAGTATTCTATGTAAGGCTCAGTTCTCTGAAGGTTGAGGTAGTAATAACATAAGCCCTGTCTTGTAATACCTGGAAGTATGAAATCTTTGGCACATGGAAATTCAGATTTAGACATTAGCTAGTGTTGGAAATCTTTAATTTTAAGAGGCCATTGCCTGAGATTCACAAATTCATAAAATACTTTCAAGCAATAGGCTATTTTAAGTTTATATAAACATGTAAGACATATGTTGATGTCAGAAAAAATTATGTTTTAAAAGTCTTAGAATGAAAGAAATTTGGATTTAATGAAATTAGAAAAGTGGACACCTCTGTCTTAAAGATAAGTCTCTTCAGTGACAGTCTCTTACAAAGTAGATGATTGAGGTGCATGGGAAAAGACCAGCTGTTTCTCCTAAATCCCCTTCCAAAAGCACTAGAGGCTGAAAAACTGAGAAGGCATCATCCCTACAATATAAGAAATTGACCAGAGGATTGAAAATACCTGCTCTATTGTAATGAGCTAATTTGGATTTACCATTTGATCTCTTTGCTCCTTTTTTAATGCTTGTTGTGAGACAGGGATGACTTGGAACTTATTGTATACATCAATAGTGAAACAATACTCTGGCCTCTGCCCTCTGATTGCTGGGATCGCAACAGACATGTACAACAATGACCCACAGTCTCACTCTCATTTTAATGCAAAGTTTTAATAAAAGTCACTAACCAAAATATATAAAAAGCTGTTAGCATGAATGAATCTATGTTTATAATCATTACAAGAGGGGTTATGATAAAGTAGGGAACAGGAAGTTTGCAATATTAAAGAATAAACCTTTCAAGAATAGAAAGGAAAGCTAGTGCTGGGGAGATGATCCAGTTGCTGGAGTGGTTGATAGACAAGACATGTGTTCATATCCCTGGAGCTCCAACAGAAGCAGGCTATGGTGGCTGGAGTCTGAAAATCCCAGTGCAGGGGAAAGAGACAAGCAGATTCTAGAGATTTATCACCAGTCTAGACAAAAGGTTGAGCCCAGGTTCAGTGAAACTCTTTCTCAGAAAGTAATGTGGAGAGCTACTGAGAAAAAATCCCAGTGTTGACCTCCATCTGCCATACACTCATGCACAGCCATGTATAGCAACATGCATGTGCACACCACACAGACATTTGCATACACAAAGGGGAAATATTTAATAATGTTATTCAAATGTATACTTACTGAGCTGTCATCCACTTTTTCCAAAATGTACCATTATAGCTTCTGGAACAGTGAATGGTAATATGCCTGCCTAGTTTGTAGTCTTTTATTACATTTAAAACAATTGATTTATTAAGGGAATAGAAATATATAGTTGCAAGGAGGTTACGAATATGACCTGAATGTGGAAAAATATTAAGGATCATGCAACAAAATCCTGAGAGATATATAAAAGCCACATCTGGCCTTAATAAACCTTCTCCCTTTCCTTCCTCAGCATCTCAGCAAATGAAAAGCTATTAGATGATACTGGCAGGAGCAGGGCAGCGTCAGATAATGGGGCTGCCGGAGCTTTTGTCTATTTCAAAACAACGCCATGCAGAAAAGGAACATACCAGGGTTGAATTCTAACAACCACGGAAAAAGCATTTGCTGCTTTTGCCTCCCTGTACAAGCACACGCTCTGCCTTCTCCTGCATAAGGAGTTGCAGCAGATCCACGGCGCTTTTCCCTCTATGGCCAACCAGCTAGCAGAAGAACAAGCCTCGCAAAAAGGTGAAATGAAGGTGGTATAAAATGACCCAATGATCTTGGCATCTTTTTGTTGCCGGGTTAGTGAAAATGCTGTGTAGCAGAGGGGTGTGTGACACAGGAGAAGTAGTTCATACTTACTGATAATGTAGTTTTCTTTACAGCTCAATATAATACAAAGCATTCAATTGAGGATTGAAGAGGAGCCACTGCCCCCCACATCATCTCATTGCATGTCTATATAATTCTTGCTGACTTTCAATTGTCAGTGTTGGTCATCCAAAAGTAAGGTGCTGTGGTGTAGGAAGAAGGCACAGGACAGAAGGTCAAAGCCAAGGCCAGTCTCACAGGGGCACAGTTGAATGTGACTCAAATTTAGAAAAGCCCGGAGCCTGCCTTAATGCTATATTGCTGCTGTCTTGAAATTGTAGTGATTTTCTGTTTGAACCTGAGTTTTAAAATGGAAGTCTGAAGTACAATGAAACATGAACCCAAGCAAATATGACAACGTCCTATGACTATTGTTCACTCCTGAGCACCATTTGCAGGGTCGCAGGGTCAGTCTATGGCCAATGAGTGCAAAGTGGGTTCAATCTACTTCATTGGTGCTGAGTAAGCAGAGTTCCATCCTTGCTGAGGGGCTTGCCATTTGAGCCCAAATTCCTTTCTTCTGCAAATACAAAGCAATATAACCTTTAGGTATTGAATAAAAAAAATTAGTGTGGTCTTCCCTGGGGAAGACTGTTTTCCCCCTCTCAGCATTCCGGAGAATGGGAGAGGGTACATGGATGGGAGAGGTTGAGGGGATGAAAGGAAAGGGGGGAAATGACATAATTCCATTATAATCTCAAAGTTCATATTAAAAATGTAGTCTAAAAAAAGTGAGTGAGGAACCCTGACCTAACAGTGTCATGCTAAATGTAGGAGAGCAGTTTTCCTCTGTCACCCAGGCTGGCCTTGAATGTGTAATCCCCCTGTCTCTGCTTTCCAAGGGCTGTGATCACAGGCAAGTGCCGTCATGACAGAACCCCACCGTAGCTCTTCTCACCTGTCCTCTTTCCGTCTCTTAGTCAGTCTATTAGCTGACAAATGTGACACATATACAAAGAGAAAGTTCATATGGCCATGGCTCCTTTTCCATCTGCCCATTCCTAACTGATCTCAGGTAGAGGGTGTTGTGAGAATGTGTATGCTCCAGGGCTGACAATTAATCTGCTGACTGCCTTTGACGTGGTGACTCCGAAGTTCTGGTAATAATAAACTGTGCATTTAGAGAGGCTGTGTAGTGTGAGTGCTGTGACTTGGGTGAATTTACCTCAGTGGCAAACTTTCTCATTCTTGCATTTAAAACTGGTGTTTCATGATGTGAAGTTGGTGGATAAGGTTATGGCTATTTTAAATGTATATTTTGTTCTTTAAACTTGATAACATCAAATATTATGGTTTATAATGCACAGGTAAGGGTGGATATGATCAACATAGGGCTTTATGCTCTATGGCATGCGTACAGAAGTCAGAGGACAACTTAACAGATATATTCTCTCTTTCCATTGTGGGGTCTGGAAACCGAACTCAGGCTTGGGCAACTAGCATCTTTTACCAGCTGAGCTGTCTTGCTATCCCAAACCAGAAAAGTCTAAAACATGAAAATACCAGGCAAAGCCATGGATGAAAGGATAATGTGATTTTTAGTGGTGTTTGTATCTTGTTCTTTGAGTTGGGTAGCCCATGGCTTTCATTTGTTCTAGGTCTCAAAAATACTATAGCCAGCGCTGAATATAAGGAGGACGTGTAGAGCACAGGCTTAAGCATGAAGCTTAGATTTCCATCTATTGAGAACATCAGGTACACAGAGTCTGGGCTTATTGGGAAACGGAATTTCCCTTTTCAACAGGAAGGATGGAGTGCAATGAAATAAGCAAAGCTTCTAAGTGAGTATAGGGCCCAGTGATTCCTCCTCAGTGTTGGCAGAGAGAGCTTTAAATGATGCTCCGTTCCATTCACTTTGAATTCCATTTTCCACCTCCCTCAAGACACCATCCTTTTTATGCTTGAGCTTGACAATACAGATGACTGAGTTTTCACTCTTCCTCACTGTTTGGATCATCACAGTTATCCTTTTGGTAGCCACTGAAAGGCTGGCGAGTTTGAAATCATCATACCCACTCAACATTTGTCCACTCAACATTCACCTATGCTCTAAACTAACATACTCAGCAGCCCCTGGGCATCTATCTACCTTGCAACCTCCACATGTCCCTTAAACACTTTGGCTGGAAATCAGAACACCACCGCTTCCCTCTATCTCTTGGAAAGTGCTCTGTGCTTCTCTCTGTTTGGTTAACAGCCCCAGGAAGCTAATCCTGAATCTCAGATTTATTCCAAAAATCCCCCTGTCTTTCACACTCCATATCCAAATAGGCATGATGCCCTGTCCATAATACTGCCACCAGTCCTTTGATTTTCTTTGTTTTTATCTCCCATGCCCTTTTTTATTAAGTCAATTTAATTTATGTTTATGCATTCACTACCTTCCCTTATCTATTTTTATTCCTATCAACTCTCCCTCTCATCCCTACCAATCCCTTTCAAAGTTTCATGACTTTGTTTTTTTCTGTTACCCATTTAGTTTAACCAGGGCCATGTGTGTGACCACTGTTGGAACTATCTCCTGAGGCCTGGTGGGGTCACCAGTGGTTATACAACTGAAGACAATGACTTTCCCCTTCCCTGATTATATCAGTAATAAATAGGTCAGCAGTAATGACTGACCCCCACTGAGTCTATCTTCCATCTGTGCTTGGCATGGGATAGGTCTGCTCTTGTGGAGATTCATTGTCTTATCAGCATCCCTTGTCCACTGCACTTGGACCACTGCTCTCCTCTTTTACTGGCATTCCCTGTCAATTCTCCTCAGCACTATACTATCTAAATGATATTCATGTAAGGCAAATTAGTACCTTAGAATTATCAGAGATAACTAAGAAAGAGAAGAAAGGCAGAGAGTTTGGTTCCTAAGCAATGCAATATGAAGGATAACAGAAGATATGAAATCCAACACACTCCTTAAGAAGCCAGAAATATAGAAAATAGGTAATGAGATTTCTCTCAAACCTTTCAAATATGCACTAGAGGCCAATTAGCCAAAACCCTCATTTCTTCATGTTCAAATATTTTCCCTTCCAGGATAGTGCAGCCTTATTCCTTAATCAATAACTTTAGAGACAATTCCTTACTCAACAACATTGTGATGCACAGACTGCTTCAATCCTTCACTAAGCTATTTATTTAGGCTAGCTCTATTGTTTTACATAAAAATGTGGTTGAAAAGTGTGGTCAGGTTGTTCAGAGGTGATATTCAAAATAGGTAAGCACTGGTGAGATATAGAACCAAAAATTTAGAATATATAAAGCCAAGGTCAAGTCTGTAAGTTCCATGCTAAGAAGGCAGGTGATAGCAAACAAGCGTTGTTTAGCTGGAGAATCAATAATGTTTAATCACAAGATCTTAGGGGTCTGTTTAGGACCTCAGAGAAAATTGGAGGATTTAAAGCTGCAGGAACTTATGAGCCACTGTGGTACCATCTTTAACAACCAGGGTGAGCAGTGCTAACACATAGTGAATGGATGCTTATCAATATTCCTGTGTAAAAATTTGTCCAGCAATCATTCCCTGCAAACCATACTTAAATTCCATCGCTATAGTGAAGAATGGAACTTTAGTTAATAGTGGGATTATGTGTATGGAAAAGTAGTTTGGGACTTATTTGTTTCCTCATTCAATCAAAACTACTGTGTCTTTTCAGAGGGATGTATGCATTAGTGCCAGAGGGTTGATGTACCACATCGTCCCCACAGATAACAACATTGCATTCCATGAGTGATCATCAGTTGAAGGTAGATCTCACATGATACTTTCTTTCCAAAATAAAACAATCTCCCCAAATCTCTATTTCTTTCAGTTTTTCACATGAAAAGAAAGAGGAGGAGGAGATGGAAGAGGAGAAGGAGGAGGAAGAGGGAGAGGAGGAGGAGAAGAAGAAGCAGAAGAACAGCAGAAGCAGAAGCAGAAGGAGAAGGAGAAGGAGGAGAAGGAGAAAGTCAGTATGTAAGCACTTAAGAAGGAGAAACAGTTCTCCTTGGGTCAGCACATATTTATTTCTAAACTGATACCCTGCTCTCTTCAGCATGTGACCACAGAGCCTGCCAAAGGAGCAACCATACAAGGTCCTGGCATCAAAGAAGCATAGGACACTTCATTCATGTCACCTCACACAGAACTCACCTATAAGACACCTAGCCATGAGAAAGTCTGGGAAATGGCATCCACCACTGTGCAATGGGAAATGATGAAACTGGCATGCATTTAGCTGGGATTCAGCAACTTCTTGGAGTGGAATGGCACACCACACTTTAAGCTATATGCTGAGCATTGAAAGTATAAGAAACAAAACCTTAATGCTTAGAACTGTCTGATGTTTGAAAAGCGGGCAGAGAAAGACAGATACTCCATCTGTCTTTGCTCAAAATGTTCTGTGCACTTTTCATGGTATTTAAGAAGATACATTTAAAATATGCATCCCATCTTCAGTTATGGAAAATAAAAAATCCTTCAGGTATTTGGCATCACATGTTATAGGAAATTGGAGACTTTCTATTTCCTTGTTATTTTTATATGCCATCCATTTCTAGCCTGCCTAATCTGGCTGAATTAGACACTGACTACTATTAAACAGCTCATCATTCTGGGTTTTACTCTCTAATTTCTACCTAGCCTTTCCTTTTCTTTCTCAACAACATCGCTAAGACTGACCAACAGGAATGAACAAGCTATAACAATTCTAGAAGCCTAGCGCCAGGAAAATATGGACAAAGTTGACTGCATTTTTTGCAAATTTCCTTTAAGTGATCTATTTTACAATTGCCCCCAAATATTGAGTCGCTAACTCTGTAGCCATAAATCTTATTTTCCTTTTTCCTGAGACATACACAATATTTTATAAATTAGGCCACCTCTCAGTTTGCTCTTCAATATTATTTACTGTGAGGTTGTACTATTTCTAGATCTACTGGGATTGTCCATGCAGAGTGCTCTACACCCACAGCTCTTGGGCTGGTGACAGTGGAGAGTTGGGATTGAGCACCATTTCATTCCAGAATTTGGCTTGAAGCAATAATAAACAATTTAGCAACTTAGCCTACACAGTGATCTCACTTGCTAACTTGTGTTTATGCACCTGTTCAATTAAGCTGCAGGAATTATAAATATCTCTTACTTCTTTCATGTCTAGGAAAGTGATGTGTCAAGCCTACCGCATTTCATGCTTTTCTTGGAAAACTGACGGTGAACTGTTTGTGCTCATCTTTCTAAATCAAGTGTACACAGCCCCTAGTCATCTCTAAATAGTTTTAAACAATGATTCTGTTTTGCTTTGCTTATTAAAATTCCTTTTCATAGTGATAAACCTGCTAAAGTTTAAAATTGACAGACAAAAGAACTTGATAGTCCATAAGGAAATACTTACATTTAATCTTAGAGTTTAAAGACAGAATTGTGCAGACACACTTCATTATTTGAGACTGAAGTCAAACTAAAGAAAGGTGATGAGTTTCTTTCGATCCTTTGTGCATTCCTTGTTCTGTTACATATACTGAAGAACAGTGCTCATCTATATATAATATTAGCAAAAGTAAGGCCTCCAAAAGTGAAATAAAAAACTTGTGTCCCACAGAAATCTGTTTATAAATCCATCATTTACAAAATTTAAATGCAGAATATCATTACTCAGTTTTATTTTCCCATGCAGTAAAACACATAGGAATTTATTTAGTGTGATTACCTGTTTAAAATATTATCTTAAGACATAAAAATTACTTATTTCCAGAAATCACATTGTGCCCTGGAATGTCAACTTTAGGAAAAAAAGTGTTAAGGTTTTAGGGTGTTAACAGTACTCTCTATTTTAGTTGTCTCAGAAAGTAGAATTAAATGTTTTCTATCATATGTTATTGTCATGATTGTATTACGTTAGGAATTGTTTGGTTACAGTTTTGTTATCCTCATCTGGACGTGTGGCCTGGCTGATGTGATCACACAGTTGTAACACAAAGAAGGCAGCATCCAAGTCCAGTCTTTGTAGCACAAATCTTAAATGGTCTTATTAATAAAAACAAACCTGGAGCCCGGACTTCCCTTCTGGACCAGAGCTCCCAGCCTGTCCCCGACTGCCATTCTGGACCAGAGCTTGCCCCTGACTTCCCTTCTGGACCAAAGAGTTGGACAAGAGAACTCCCTTTTGGACAAGAGAGAGAGTCTTCCTGAGTCTGTCAGCTCTTTGTGAAACAAGTACACTGATAAGACCAAGAAGGAACCACAAGGAGATGGGCAGACGTCAAGGCAGAAGTACATACAGCAAAATGAAGAGCAATACAGCATCACCAGAACCTAGCTCGCCTCCAACATCTAGACCTGAACACCAAAAATTGGAAGAAGCAGAAGAAAGTAGCCTTATGAGTAACTTCATGAAGAAGGTAGAGGCTTGTGTAGAGGAAAAGACAAGAAAATTGGAAGAACGCTGTAAACAACTAGAGGAAAGGGCAAACAAATTAGAAGAAAACAATAAAGCCCTCCAAGAAAACAATAAAGTCCTGGAAGAAAACATTAAAGTCCTGGAAGAAAACAATAAAGCACTGAAAGAAAATCATGAAAAAGCAATGAAACAAACAAAGGAAACAGTCCAAGAACTGAAAAGGGAAATTGAAAAAATAAAAAAGACACAAACAGAGGGAATGCTGGAAATAGAAAACCTGAGTAAAAGATCAGGAACTTCAGATGCAAGTATAACCAACAGAATGCAAGAGATGGAAGAGAGGATTTCTGGCATTGAAGATACAGTAGAAGAAATAGTTCCATCAGTCGAAGGAAACACTAAAGCCAACAAAGTCATGAATCAAAATGTCCAAGAAATCTGGGACACCATAAAAAGACCAAACCTACGAATTATAGGGATAGAAGAAGGTGAAGAATACCAACTCAAAGGCACAGAAAATATATTTAACAAAATTATAGAAGAAAACTTTCCCAACTTAAAGAAGGAAATGCCTATGAAGATACAAGAAGCCTATAGAACACCAAACAGACTAGACCCCCAAAAAAAGTCCCCTCGACACATAATAATTAAACAACTAAATGTACAGAATAAAGAAAGAATATTAAGAGCAGCCAAGGAAAAAGGCCAAGTGACCTATAAAGGTAAACCCATCAGAATAACACCCGATTTCTCAATGGAGACTTTGAAAGCCAGAAGGACCTGGACAGATGCAATGCAGACACTAAGAGTCCATGGATGTCAGCCCAGACTAATATACCCAGCAAAACTTTCAATCATCATAGACGGAAGGAACAAGAAATTCGAAGACAAAGCAAGATTTAAACAATACCTATCCACAAACCCAGCCCTACAGAAAGCACTAGAAGGAAAATTCCAACTGAGGGAAGTCAGATACACACTTGAAAACACAGGCAATAGATAATGCCACAACAGTAAACCCCAAAGAAGAGAAGTACACACACACTACCACCAAAAATAACAGGGATGAAGAATCACTGGTCATTAATATCTCTTAATATCAACAGACTTAATTCACCTATAAAAAGACATAGACTTACAGAATGGATACGAAAGCAGGACCCATCTTTCTGCTGCATACAAGAAACACATCTCAAATTCAAAGATAGACACTACCTAAGAATAAAAGGCTGGGAAAAGACTTTTCAATCAAATGGTCTTAAGAAACAAGCAGGGGTAGCCATCCTGATATCCAACAAAATAGACTTCAAACTAAAATCAATCAAAAGAGATCAAGAAGGACATTACATCCTCGTCACAGGAAAGATCGACCAAGATGAAGTTTTAATTCTGAACATATATGCCCCAAACACAAGGGCACCCACATATGTAAAAGAAACATTACTAAAGCTTAAACCACATATAAAACCCCACACATTAATAGTGGGAGATCTCAACACCCCACTTTCACCACTGGACAGATCTCCCAAATCGAAACTTAACAGAGAAATAAAGGACTTAACCGATGTCATGACCCAATTGGACCTAATAGATATCTACAGAACATTCTATCCTAACAAGAAAGAATATACTTTCTTCTCAGCACCCCATGGAACTTTCTCTAAAATCGACCACATACTTGGCCACAAAGCAAATCTCAACAGATACAAAACAATCAGAATAACCTCCTGTGTTCTATCAGATCACCATGGTTTAAAGCTAGATTTCAACAACAACAAAAACTATAGAAAACCTACAACCTCATGGAAACTGAATAATGCTCAACTGAATCACCAATGGGTTAAGGAAGAAATAAAGAAAGAAATTAAAGACTTCCTAGAGATCAATGAAAATGAAGACACCACATACCCAAACTTATGGGACACTATGAAAGCAGTGTTAAGAGGGAAATTCATAGCACTAAATGCCCACATAAAGAAGTTGGAGAAATCGCACACTAGTGAATTAACAGCACATCTGAAAGCTCTAGAACAAGAAGAAGCAAAGTCTCCCAGGAAGAATAGACGCCAGAAAATTATCAAAGTGAGAGGTGAAATTAATAAATTAGAAACTAAGAGAATAATACAAAAAAATAATGAAACAAAGAGTTGGTTCTTTGAGAAAATCAACAAGGGAGACAAGCCCTTATCCAAACTAACCAAAAGACACAGAGAGAGAATCCAAATCAACAAAATCAGAAATGAAAAGGGGGACATAACAACAGACATTGAGGAAATCCAGAGAATTATAAGGTCATATTTCAAAAACCTCTACTCCACAAAACTGGAAAACCTAAAAGAAATGGACATTTTTCTGGATAGATACCACATACCTAAGTTAAATCAAGACCAGATAAACTATTTAAATAGTCCAATAACCCCTAAGGAAATAGAAACAGTCATTAAAGGTCTCCCAACCAAAAAAAGCCCAGGACCAGATGGTTTCAGCGCAGAATTCTACCAGATCTTCAAAGAAGAGTTAATACCAATACTCTCTAAATTGTTCCACATAATAGAAACAGAAGGAACATTACCAAACTCCTTCTATGAGGCTACAATTACCCTGATTCCTAAACCAAACAAGGATGCAACAAAGAAAGAGAACTACAGACCGATCTCCCTCATGAACATTGATGCAAAAATACTCAATAAAATACTGGCAAACAGACTCCAAGAACACATCAGAACAATTATCCACCATGATCAAGTAGGCTTCATCCCAGGGATGCAAGGGTGGTTCAACATACGAAAGTCCATCAATGTAATACACCATATAAACAAACTCAAAGAAAAAAACCACATGATCATCTCACTAGATGCAGAAAAGGCATTTGACAAAATCCAACACCCCTTCATGATAAAAGTCTTGGAGCGATCAGGAATACAGGGAACATACCTAAACATAATAAAGGCAATATATAGCAAACCAACAGCCAACATCAAATTAAATGGAGAGAAACTCAAAGCAATTCCACTAAAATCAGGAACGAGACAAGGCTGTCCACTCTCCCCATACTTATTCAATATAGTACTTGAAGTTCTAGCCAGAGCAATAAGACAACATAAGGAGATTAAGGGGATTCAAATTGGAAAGGAAGAAGTCAAGCTTTCCCTATTTGCAGATGACATGATAGTATACTTGAGTGACCCCAAAGATTCCACCCAGGAATTGATAAAGCTTATAAACACCTTCAGCAACATAGCAGGATACAAGATCAACTCAAAAAAATCAGTAGCCCTCCTATATACAATGGACAAAGAAGCTGAGAAGGCAATTAGAGATACATCACCCTTTACAATAGCCAAAAATGACATAAAATACCTTGGGGTAACACTAACCAAGCAAGTGAAGGACCTATATGACAAGAACTTTAAGTCCCTGAAAAAAGAAATTGAAGAAGATCTCAGAAAATGGAAAGATCTCCCATGCTCATGGATAGGCAGGGTTAACATAGTAAAAATGGCAATCTTACCAAAAGCAATTTACAGATTCAATGCAATCCCCATCAAAATACCAACACAATTCTTCACAGATCTGGAAAGAACAATACTCAACTTCATATGGAAAAACAAAAAACCCAGGATAGCTAAAAGAAACCTGTACAATAAAACAACTTCTGGAGGCATCACAATCCCCGACTTCAAGCTCTACTATAGAGCTACAGTAATAAAAACAGCCTGGTATTGGCATAAAAACCGACATGTGGACCAATGGAATCGAATTGAAGACCCTGACATTAACCCACACACCTATGGACATATAATTTTTGACAAAGAAGCCAAAAGTGTACAATGGAAAAAAGAAAGCATCTTCAACAAATGGTGCTGGCATAACTGGATATCAGCGTGTAGAAGGCTGCAAATAGATCCATATCTGTCACCGTGCACAAAACTTAAGTCCAAGTGGATCAAAGACCTCAACATAAATCCAGCTACTCTGAACCTGCTAGAAGAGAAAGTAGGAAATAGTCTTGAACGCCTTGGCATAGGAGATCACTTCCTAAATATAACACCAGTAGCGCAGACACTGAGACAAACAATCAATCAATGGGACCTCTTGAAACTGAGAAGCTTTTGTAGAGCAAAGGATACGGTCAACAAGGCAAAACGACAGCCTACAGAATGGGAAAAGATCTTCACCAACCCCACATCTGACAGAGGACTGATATCCAGAATATATAAGGAACTCAAGAAATTAGACATCAAAAGGACCAACAGTCCAATTGAGAAATGGGCTTTAGAACTAAACAGAGAATTCTCAACAGAGGAATCCCAAATGGCTGAAAGACATTTAAGGAATTGCTCAACTTCCCTAATCATCAGGGAAATGCAAATCAAGACAACTCTGAGATACCACCTTACGCCTGTCAGAGTGGCTAAGATCAAAAACACTGAAGACACTTTATGCTGGAGAGGATGTGGAACTAGGGGAACTCTCCTCCACTGCTGGTGGGAATGCAAGCTTGTACAACCACTTTGGAAATCAATATGGCGCTTTCTTAGAAAATTGGGAATCAATCTCCCCCAAGATCCAGCTATACCACTCCTGGGCATATACCCAAGAAATGCTCAATCATACCACAAGAGCACTTGCTCAGCTATGTTCATATCAGCATTGTTTGTAATAGCCAAAACCTGGAAACAACCTAGATGCCCTTCAACTGAAGAATGGATAAATAAATTGTGGCACATATACACAATGGAATACTACTCAGCAGAGAAAAACAATGACATCACACGGTTTGCAGGCAAATGGATGGATCTAGAAAAAATCATCCTGAGTGAGGTAACCCAGACTCAGAAAGACAAATATGGTATGTACTCACTCATAGGAAGATGCTAGATGTGGAACAAGGATGACTAGACTGCTACTCACATCACCAGTGAGGCTACCTGGAAAACGGGACCCCAAAAAAAGACACGGAGGAATGGACGAGATCTACATGAATAGCCTGGTCATGAGTGGGAACAATGAAGGGCGACAGTCGAGGGAAAGAGTGGGAGATCCTAGCTGGATCAAGAAAAGAGAGGGAGAACAAGGAATAGGAGACCATGGTAAATGAAGACCACATGAGAAGGTGAGAAGGGGAGGAAGCAGAGAGCTAGGGAGGCCCACGGAGATCCACAAAGATACCCCCTCAAAAGACTGCTGGCAATGGTCGCGAGACGGCAGGAACTGACCTACTCTGGTGATGGGATGGCCAGACACCCAGATAGTGGTGCCATAAACCCTATCCAATTACTGAGGAATCTGAAGGCAGACATCCACGGCTGGGCCCCTGGTGGAGCACTGGGAGTCTAATTAGTGAGTAAGAAGAGGGTTTATATGAGCGAGAATTGTTGAAGCCAAGGTTGGATAAAGCACCGGGACAAATAACCAAATGAATGGAAGCATAGGATCTATGAACCAAAGGCTGAGGGGCCCCCAACTGGATCAGGCCCCCTGAACGGGTGAGACAGTCATTTGGCTTGATCTGTTTGGGAGGCAGCTGTGCATTGGTGCCAGGTCCTGGGCTCGTTGCATGAGTTGGCTGTTTGAATCCTGGGACTTATGCAGGGACACTTGGCTCGGTCTGGGAGGGGGGAATGGACCTGCCTGGACTGAGTCTACCAGGTCAACCCCGGTCCTCGGGGGAGACCTTGATCTGGAGGAGGTGGGAATGGGGGGTGGGCTGGGGGGAGGGGTGGGCGAGAGGGGGAGAACAGGGGATTCTGTGGCTATTATGTTGAACTGAATGGTGTTGTAAAATAATAATAATAATAATAAAAAAAAGATAGAATCCTAGTTCAAGGCAATTAAAAAAAAAAAACAAAAAACAAAAAACAAAACAAACCTGGAGCCAGGTATTGGGGTGAATGCTGAAAGATCAGAGAGACAGAATATGCCACAGCTAACCTCACCTCACCAGTGCCTCAGCTGGTCTTGTTTTCTCAAACTAGAAGCCTCTGTGTCCTCATCTGAATGGATCTCAGCTGAATTGCTGTTAAAAGCTTAAAAGCTTAACAAGACCCATAGTTCCTGGTCCTCATGCCTTATATACCTTTCTGCTTCCTGTCATCACTTCCTGGGATTAAAGGCATGAGTCACCATGCCTGGCTGTTTCCAGTATGGTTTTGAATTCACAGAGATCCAGACAGATCTCTGCCTCCAGAGTGCTAGGATTAAAGGTGTGTTCCACCATTTTCTGACCTCTGTGTTTGTCTAGTGGCTGTTCTGTTCTCTGACCCCAGATAAGTTTATTAGGGTGCACAATAAATTGGGGGACACAATATCACTACAGGTCTTGATTGTTGTGCTGAAGGTTGAAGACACCATGGAAGGTAAAGTCAAAGTTGTATGTGTTCATATTTTCCCTAATAATGTGGAATCCTGAGGCCTGGTGGGTCTAAGGTATTGAGAAGTGACCAAAAACATCTGTGTCAGTACATAATTATCTAATGTCTTTTGGGGTTCTGTCCTAGTTCTGTACTTTGATTTAAATCTGTAGGAAAACTCCAGCCCACTTTTCTTAAACACCATGGAAAGTCAAAGATGCCCAGAGGTAGAACTACAGATGTCCTAAAGGCAAATTTGTGGCCATGATCAGTGGTTTTATTTTGAATGAAAACATGTATAGGCTTCTCTGAAGGTCTCTAAAAAGATTTGCACTGAGAAGGGGCATCAGAAGATTAAGCATGAGTAATTCAGTAGCTTCACACACACACACACACACACACACACACACACATACCTTTTCAGACAAGCTTTTATCTCACGTTGTTCTGTTTGAGCAACTTTTTAAAACAATCTTGTGGCTCTTTTGCTTGTATATTATGGTTTCAAATTTTGTATTTTTATGGGTTTTGTGTGTGTATGTATATGTGTGTTTCTTGCATCATTTATTTATTTATAAATTCTAGGTTGTTTGTTTGATTATTTTCTAGAGAAAGAGGAAAGAAAGGGGGAGTAGAGTTTGGTAGACTGGGAGGTGGGAAGGATCTGGAAGGAGCTGGGGAAGGAGAACTTTGATCAGAATATATTGCATAAAAAGCTTTTTCAATTTTTTTTTAATTTTTAAGATAAGAAGATAAACTTTATAGTAACCACAAGCATATCTAATTGGAGTTAATGGGCAATTTTATTTTTTAAGAAAGACACACAGTTGGGGAATTTTGGAGGGGTGTTAGAAGAGGTGAATATGATCAAAATAATTGTATATGTGCATGCAATTCTCAAGGAAATATAAATATATATTTTAAAAGAAAAAAGACAAATTCATTTTCTGTAGCACAAATCAAAACATCTGAGAAAACCAATGCCCATGGTTCAAAACAAAGAGACTCTGTTAGAAAAATGTCACATATGGAAAAAAGGACATAGTATCTGTAGATGTAAGAGGAGTACAAAGAAGGGAGGAACAGATTTCAACTTCAGTGCATTTGCTTGTACTCACAGGACATGCAAGGACACCTGGGTGGCCTCACTATACATCCAGCCTGAGCTCTCCGCAACTCACAAAAAGGATCTGTAAGTTCACATCCCTGCCAGATACCTTTCTGAGGAGATAGATGTAGTGGGCATGCATAATGAAGACATACTCTCAGTTTTAAACAGATACCCAGATCCCGTTTTTTTCTTATCCCCTCACTGCATCTTATGCTTGTATTAGGAAGAGTCTATAACTGTTATTGCTCTTAGGGGTATAGTTGAACATGATCTCCAATTTCACTAACATGTAATAGATGTAATATTTTAAAACATTGTTGTAACACAACTTTGTACTAAAACATATCACTTGAGATAAGTAATTTTATTTTTTTTCACTAAAACTCTCATAACACTTGCATCTGCACAGTTATTTTCCCCTGAAATGTGACTCGCAGAGTTAGTAAGCAGAGTAGCTGGCAGAATATGTCACTCGTCACTCTACTCCTGGGTAACTGCAGCCTCTAAGAACACTTCTTTAGCCCTGAGGTTAAAAACTATGTCTTTAGAAACTGTGCTTATAATCCCATTTCTGCCCTTTGTAGATGTGCAAAAATCACCTAATTGATATTTCTCTTGACAGAGTTTCAAAATCCAAAGATATTTATAGTGTCTGTCAAATCTCCTCTTGGGGCTAAACATTCAGGTTCCTATTCCAATTCTTTGTTGTCCCTGGTTCTCTTGGAGGTGTTTAACTTCTGTGGGAGGAAATGAAGACTTTGAATTTTATATGCACTCTTAATCCAGATGCTACAGATAAGCAGGGCATGTGTTCATAAATGTCATGGAAGGTCTGGTGTTGAGAAGCCTGAAGCTTGTGGCATCATGCTGGCAGGCAGAGACTGAATTGGTAGCCAGGGGATTGTGACTAAAAAGAATGACTCCTTCTTCTGTTTCTTACTGAGACATAATTGATGTCGCTATTTTCCAAGCAAAAACCATGAGAACAAAACTGTTCTTTTTTCTGGTTTTGTCTGAGACTAGTTTATACCAGAAATGTCAAAATCTTAGTTAAAAACTCTAAATACATACTGTCATTCACATTTGGTGCCCTTTAGACTACATACACTTATAGGTACAATTTTCAGAATATGCCCTAAGTACTATACAACTAACTGTGAACAAAAGACAAACACCCCTGCCCTCATGAAGCAAACACTCTAGTAGAGCAATTGAGTCATAACTAACTTTTCCTACAGCTACAGATGGTTATGAATGGTACTAGCTCATTTATATCCATAGCATGAAAGCAAACACAGTAGAATGCCACTTGGTGCAGCTGAAATAATCTTATTCAAAGCATACTCCAAGTAAATGCTGAATCTGGAGATACAGCTGCATGGTATATTGAGAATACAAAGTTTTTTGCCATAAAAAGATGTGAAGAAAAATTATGTATGTAAGGTTTTTATTATGTACTAAATACTTAAGATCCTTTCACAAGGTCTCTTCCATTTTTATTTTTAACCACCATTAATATTTTCATTATTTTCTATGCAAGAGTCACTATGTTTTATTATTTGATTTTTTTTCTTTCTTGAGAAAATTATGTAGTCTTAGATGGACTGAAACTCACTATGTAGTATAACTAGAGTTTTCCTGCCTGCCCACAGTCAGGACAAATCTGTCACCCACCGGTCCCACAGCCGCTCAGACCCAAAGAAGTAAACTCAGACACTTATATTTGCTTACAAACTGTATGGCCGTGGCAGGCTTTTTGCTTACTGTTCTTATATCTTAAATTAATCCATTTATATAAATCTATACCTTGTCACATGGCTCGTGGCTTACCGGTGTCTTCACATGCTTCTTGTCATGGTAGCAGCGGGCAGTGACTCCCTTCGCCTTCCTGTTCTCTCAATTTTCCTCTCTGTTAGTCCTGCCTATACTTCCTGCCTGGCCACTGGCCAATCAGTGTTTTATTTATTGACCAATCAGAGCAATTTGACATACAGACCATCCCACAGCAATGTAGACCAGACTGGCCTCCAGCTCACAGAGATCAACCTGTCTGTGTCTCCTGGGTGCTGGGATTAAAGCTTTTCACCAGCATGATAAGTTAGACTGAAAATAATTTACCTGAGAAAAGATATCTCTTGAGAGGTCTGTGTAAGACTGACATTGTTCTTTGTGCAACTTGGGAAGCTGGTAGTGGTGTTCTTTTGACTTTGTTCTTTCTTTGAGAACACCCAAATAGACACATACACATATGCAGATATTTTAACTCACACAGAGGCAAATGACAAGGAAGTATCAGCTGAAGTTGAAATAACTGTATGACTGAAGGATCTGGGAGCTCTGTGCTGCTCTTCTTATGTTGCATATTTTGACTTCTATGCTTACACAAAATTTTATTTGTCATTCAGGTAATATGCCTGTTGAACACTTAAAAAAAGAATATGCTAAGTGCCAGCATTGTCAAAACACTATCCATGAACACAGTGGGAAATCCAGCATAAAACCTCTCGTCATAGAAACCCAGTTTCTAATTCTGATTTATGTCTTTGGAAATTTGTGCTTAAAATTTATGAGCAGATGCACATAATTAAACGTTAAAAAAATTAAACAATTTTTAAAGCAAAACATCTCAATTTTTCCAGACCACAAAGAGCACAAATAGCAAAAGGGTTAAGGAACTTACTTAATGTCTTATAGCAGAGCACTGGAGCAGAATGAAATAAGGTCCTATAGAGAAGGCAATAAATCTTGCTTTCCTCTCTCCTGGTGCCACCAGGGCCACCTCCCTTCTGCTCTGCTGTTGGGAACAGAGCCTGGAGCAGGCAGCTAATGGCTCACAGTGTGAGCTAGTGGCCTTGGTAATGCCTCTTCTTCCCTCCCCACAGATCCTTACAACGGGATCTCAAAATCTGATTAGCACCATGAATTTATCAGTCCTATGTCTCAAGCGATTTCTAGGGGGGATGGTCTCTGTTTATCCATTAGTATTTAATCCAAAATAAATTACGTTTTCTTTTGAAAAATCATGGAATTTAGAGGATGAGGCTGAGGCTGAGATTGTTTTGGTCGAGATCCACATTTGAAGAGAAAATATTTGATAAACATATTACTCCACAGGTAATATTTTAGAATATTTATACTGCTTGTGTATTAGTCAGGAATCTTGAGAGTCACAGAATTTACAGAATGAATATCTCTCTTTCTATTTATATATAATAACTGTTTTTATTATATATAATAACATATATAGTTATTCTTCTAGAATGATAGATTTTAAGCCTACATTCACTTATAGAGGAGCCCCATGTGTATAATATATGTACATATATTCACACATACACATATATAATACATCCATACATAATAAATCCCATATATATCGCATATATATGGAATAAATTGGGAATATTTATAGGCTGCAGTCCAGCTAATCCAACAATGACTAGCTGTGAACAGAAAGCTCAAGAATCTAGTAGTTGCTCAGTCCCACAAGGCTGGATCTCTCAGCTGGTCTTCTGTTTATACTGGAATCCCAAAGAAGTAGGCTCCAATGCCAGTGAAGGAATGGGTGTGCTATCAAGGTGAGGGTAAACAAGCAAGGGGAAAAGCGTCTTTCTTCCTTGTTCTTATATAAACTTTCAGCAGAAGGTATGTCCCAGATTAAATGTGTATCTTCCTGCCACAAGATCCTAATTAAAGCCCTGTGTCTTTCAGCCTTACGATCTGTATCAAAGGCATGCGTGTTCAGCTTCAAGATCCAGACTAGTAGATTCACCCTCCATTTATGTGTGCCCTCCATTAATGGATTGTAGTTCATTTCAGATGTAGTCAAGTTGACAAACAAAAATAGTCATCAAACCTTGCATCTGAGGCAGGTCATCTTTATATTTTATAAGACAGACACCAACATCCATTAGCTATTCTTCTAGAATGATAGGTTCTAAGCCTACAGTTAACTTATAGATGACCCCTCCACAATTACACACATACAAGTCCAAAGTGCATTTTCAAAAATTCACTCCCTGGTCTACAGTTAATACAGTTAGACTCAGGTTAAATATATGTAACTTCTGATCATTTATAATTCAATTCTGTTCTACAGTCTCTGACTGGCACCCAAAATTACAGACAAAAATACTCTGCTAAAGTCTGTTATAAAACAATTTTTGAAAGTCATAAAATCGCATTAGAATAAAGTATTAAATTTAAGAAATAAGGTGTGTACTATCACGAAATACATTGTATCAACATCATCATTTTGGTCCAGATGCATTCAAAACCCACACAGATTTTTTTCTTTTCATTTTATAAAATCAGACAGAAATTGAAAGGTTTCTTGTATTTATAGGTAGACAACACTGAGAATACTAACCAGTGAAGAGGAGGTAGTGAGTAAATGCTTTATAAAATGAGTAGAGGAGTTAAAGCCCACAAATAAAACAGTGAAATGTCTCTTTTTCATTCCAATGAAAACTTAAAGCACCTAAGCATGTCGGCATCTGGCCAGAAACTCAAAGCGAGGATGTGCGAGTGTGCAACCCCCTCTCAGGGCGGCCAGTGCCCAGGAGCGCTCAGGGTCTCTGTGCTTCAGCCGTTTCTCCCTTTCATCTCTCGCAGGCTAACTCCATCTTCACAGGAGCTTTCACACTCAAGGGAACTCCAGAGAAATGCTTGGGATCACCATTGCTATTTGCACACTGATTCATTCAATTTGGACATAGTCTACAGAAAGGCCAATCGTAGAAAGCATTCAGTCCTCAGCTACCTTCAAGTGCTATGCTTGTCACTTTTCAAAAGTGATGCTCTCTCTGAGCTTATAGGACACTGTTTTCATTGTTTCAACAGTTTTTTCTTTTTCTTTTCTTTTATTGAAAATAGATTTTTTCTCAAATAATACATCCTAATCATGATTTCCCCTCTCTCTACTCCTCCCAGTTCCTCTACTCCTTCCCTCCCATCTGAAGCCACTCCTTTCTGTTCCTCATTAGAAAACAGAATTCTAATGGATAATAATAAAATAAGAGAATATATAATAAAACAAAAAATTGACACATCAGGATCAGGCAAGACAAGAAAAAAGAAGGAAAAAGTCCCAAGAGAAGGCACACAAATCATAGATCCACATATGCACATACTCAGAAATCAACATTAAACTTGAAGCCATAATATACACACAGAGGATGCTGTACAGTCAAGCCCTGTGCATGCTGCATCAGTCTCTGTGAGTTCATATAGGCCGCAATCTGGTTGATTAGAGGGTCTTGTTTTCTTGGTGTCCTCTATCCCCTTTGGCTTTTACAAACACGTTCTGCTTCCTCTTCTCCAGGGCTCCCTGAGTCCTGATGGAAGGGATTTGACGAAGACATCCCATTTAGGACAGAGTGTTCCTAGGTCTCTTACTCTCTGAATAATGTCTGGCCGTGTGTGGCTATGTGTCTCTGTATTTGTTCCCATCTGCTGCAGGGGAGAAGTTCTCTGATGATGGATGAACAAGGCACTGAACTATAAATATATCATGTCATTAGGAGTCATTTCATTGCTACATTTTTTTTTATATTAGTGTTATTTGCTCCCTGCCTACCCTGTCCCTGGTTATGTACTCTCAGATTCTTGGGTATGGGTTTCATGTTCTCAAGCATGCCAAAAGTCAAATCATGTATTGGTTGTTTACTTCCTCAAGTTTTGTGCTATCATTGCATTAAACATCATTGCTGATAAAAGGGTTTATGTCTGGGTTGGTGTTTATATTTCTCTTTTGGTAGCCTGCAGAGTACCTTCCTGTACAAAAGATGATAGATCATAGGGATGAAGGCTCTATGTAGGCAGCAGCTTAAATTCTCCATGTTCAATGAGCTGTGTAGGTATTTTCTTCAGCAATGGGGTCTTGCTCTCAGTTAATGGTGAGGTGAACAGTTTAGTGTCTTGGCTACAGCCTGGGTTGTTAGAGGATTCCCATGAGACCCTTTGGCCAGCAACTCAATGAGATATAACCCATCCTGGTAGAGGAAGCTTCATCTGGTTACAGGAAATGGCCAGCTGAAGCTCCATCTTCCCCATTATTTGGAGATTTCATTTAGATTGCCCTCATATTTGTACTTATTTTAGAAAGCTTCTACTGTAGTTTCCCTACCACTCCTCAAATGGTCCTTAATTGTTGCTGTATCTCCCGGTATCAAAAATAGAAACAACACAAAGCTTACAAACTCATAGAAACTGAACAGTTCACTACTGAATGGATATTCTGCTATACTTGTAAATAGGAACCTAGTATAAGCATCAACAGAGAGCCTTAATGTAGCACCTGATAGAAACAGATGCAGAGACCCACAGCTAAACATTAGGCAGAGCTTAGGGAATCCTGCCAAAAAGAGGGAAGAAAGATTGTAGGAACCAGAAAGGGGGTCAAGCACACCAAAGAAAATCCACATAATCAACTAAACTAGGCTGATAGGGACTCACAAAGACTAAACTGACCATCAGGGACCCTGCGTGGGTCTGTCCAGGCACTCTGCATATGTGTTATGGTTGAGTAACTTGGTCTTCTTGTGGGACTCCTAACAGAGGGAGCATGGAATGTCTCTGACTGTTTTGATTGCTTTGGGGATCCTTTTTTTTTCCCTACTGGGTTGCCTCATCCAGCCTTAATATGAGAGTGGTGACTATTTTTACTGCAACTTGATATATCATGTTTAGTTGCTGTCCATGAGAGGCATAGAGTGGATGGGAGGGAGACTGGGAGGGGTGGAGGGAAGGAAAACTGTTCTGGATGTAATATATATATATATGTATATTATATACACACATATATGTGTGTATATGTATATATGTATATATATATGAGAGAGAGAGGGGGGAGGGGAAGAAATACACTGATGTAGTACACAATAACAAAGAAGAATTTAATGAAAATGAATACATAACATATCCAAACTTATGAGACACAATGAAGGTGGTCCAGGTGGTCCTAAGAGTCAAATTCATAGCACTAAGTACCTACATTTAAAAAAGAGAGAGTTCTCATATTATTAACTTAACAGCATACCAGAAATCTCTTAGAACAAAAAGAAGAAATCACATTCAACATGAATATATGGAAAGAAAAATCAAATTCAGGGCTGAAATCAATAAAATAAAAACAACAGCAAAACAATACAATGAAACAAAGAATTGGGTCTTTGGGAAAATCCATAGATTCAATTTTTACCAGAATCAATTGGCCCCTTTCACATTAGGATTTAATCCTTTGAATTAAATTCTATACCAAGTAGAAATCTAAATACATTACCATCTACAGTAAACTCTTCATGTCAGTATTGGTGCAAAAGTGATTTCATGAGTACAATGAGTCTGAGAACTGTTTATAAGAATGTAGAGATGTGGGTAGGCTTTAGAGTCTTTTCCTGACAAAGCAGAACAGTAGAATTAAAGCCTTAGCTCCTCTACTTAATTCATATTACTTTGGGAGCTAAGTTAATTTCCAATTGATTAAATTTCACTGAAAATAGTATAAAGTTTTAACTGTGTTTGCAATTTCCAAACTTTGTGTATGTGTGTACCACTTTATTCATTTTCAAAACTGAGAAATGCAGGAAGAAGTCAAAGTCAGAGGTAGTAACTCCATAACTGACTGGCATTGAATCACCAGTGAAGACATGAGATCAGAGGGAGACCTGTGTGTGAGGTGTGCTACACAAGTGAAAATATAACTCCATGTTCAAGGAGTGCAATTTTTTTTTTTTTAATTTTTTTTTTATTTCCCTTTCTCATTCACTCATGTCTAGATACTAGACACAGTGCCTTGAATTTGAAATAGTAAAAAGACATGGTTGATACCCTGGAATCAAAAGCATTCTGGGAGCTTGTTTGGAAGTTCTTGCATGGAAGCACACCTACTCATATACCATTTTCCTAAGACCAGTCCTCTTATCTTCAGGGAAGATCATCCTCTTCACCTAGTGGCCAGCTTTGGGAGGGAGGCATGTGGAGCATCAATGGAAGAAGGGGGCACTCGCCTAGCCAGCCAGATCAGCTGAATCAACTCTGGTGATCAACCAGGTGACAGATGGAGGGGAAGAGATGAGATTGAGGGAAAGAATGTGGGGAAAGACAGCTAGAATTGAGGGGCATTTGTAGAGTGGTATGGGAATCTATACCATGCAGTGAAAACTTCCTAAAATATATGAAGGTGATTCTAATGAAGTCTCCAAATAATGAGGGAGACTGAATACCATCTGACCATCACTTATTACCAAATGAAGCTTCCCGTATTGTGACTAGGTTACATCCAATTGGGTTGTTGGCTAAAGGGGTCACATGAAAATCCTTAAACAATCCAGGATGTTGCCAAGACAATAGATTGCTCTTTACAAATATGACAGTGAGGCTTCATTGCTGAAGAGAATACTCACACAACTCACTGAGCATGGAGAGGTTGATCTGGTGCCTACACAGAACCTTCACCCATACATTCTAGTGTCTTTGGTACAGAAGGTACTCTGCAGGCTTCCAAACAAGAAACATAAATGCCATCCCAGCCACAAACCCTTTGATCTACAAGGTTGCAATGCCTGCAAAATAGGCTAAGGCAACGGTAGCACAAAACTTGGGGAGCAACCAACCAACATCCGGTTTGGCTTAAAGCAAATGTCATGCAATGGAACCAACACTCCTGGGTGACCAAGAAACTGAGACTGGGTAGCCCAGAGATGTGGGGTACAATCAAATATTATTAGTCTTTAAAAAAAGTAGTGATAAAATGACTCCTAATGATATCTGCTATACTCACGGACCAGTGTCTTATTAAGCTATCATCAGAAAATCTTCCTCCTGCAGCAAATGGGACCAAATAGAGAAACCCACAGCCAGATATTATGCAGAGATAAAGAGACCTTGGAACACACAGCTCTTAATGAGGTGTTTCCACCAATTTCCTCCCCTCAGAGTACAGGGGACCCCCTAGAAGAGGAGGCAGAAAGAGTGTAAGAGCCAGAAGGAACAGAGGACACCAGAATAAATTACTCTAATTTAACTGAGAAAAGATCATATGAACTCACAGAGGCTGAAGCAGCAAGCACAGGGCCTGTATGGATCTGTACCAGGTCCTCTGAGTATATATTATAATTTTTCAGTTTAATCTTTTTATATGGGATTGCTGACTATGTGAACAAGTAGGCCTCTGATTCTTGTGCCTTCTCTTGTACTCTAGTCTTTCTGGTGGTTTGCCTTGCCCTACTTTGATGTCATGGTTTTGTTTAATCTTATTTTATTTTGTTGTCCTTGGTTGTTATCTCTTAGAAGTCTGTTCTTTTCTATTGAGAGACAGAAAAGGAGTGGTTCCACAAGGGAAGGGAGGTGAGAGGAACTTGGAGGAGGAAAGGAGGGGAAATTGTAATCAGGGTATATTGTATGAGAAAGAACTATATTTTCAATAAAAGGAGATAAAGAAATATTAGTAAAAATATAAAAAGGAGCGTTCTGGGAAGAAGAAACAATCATGGTTATGTCCGGAAATGAGACATAACATTGTATCTCTTGTAGACCTGTGTCTAAGGTCCACAGGTAAAATGGGGAAGGGATGGCATTGCCTTGGATTATGGCTCAGATTCTGAGGTTTAGCCATGAAGATCCTACTTGATATTTTCTTTATGTCCTTTTCAGAGCTGCAAAATGATTAATAGTGCTTTTTATAGCCATTCTTGCAAATATATCATTTTAGACTTTTATTGGGCATGAAACACACAGTATAGCATTTCAATCTCCCACATTTTGATGGAGAAATATTGTTATTTACTCTAAGTAAGAGAAGCCATTTATTTTTGAATATCAAAACTATAAAGAAACTCTCGCTCTGATCTGATTTTGGTGTTGATTTTTTTTTTCTCCTGTCATGTGTGCTGTGTGTAAACTTCTCATGGCTGTCTCTGACCTACTGAAAGGACTACACTGGAAGTCCTAGTTGCTACCCAGGGCACTTCTTGCTGCTTGGTAGAAGTACTAGTCTGCACTTGGCTCTCCTGGTTCACAACATCACTTCCATTTGTTTTTCAGAGCTAAAGGCCTTCCTGGACTGTGCAGTCACTTTCCATCTTTTGTAGTTCTTTCTTTCTCTTCTACACATACTTTCCTGCTCTTGTAAGCATGGCATTTGGAATTAGACCTTCAGTGAAAATGCCAAGGGTGGTCAACATTGTGATCTTCGGTAATCCTTTAACTTCATGGAGCTTCTATTGTCCCCTTAAACACAATGACCTGATGGGAAGCATGTGGCAGATTACCAGGTACCAAAACCCCATGCAGTATACATCAGCTGCTGTTTTCACTTGTTGTCCTCATCACTGTCCCTTTGCCTTTCACCACTGTTAATAAAGAGAGGCTCCTGGACCTCTTCTGTTATGAGCATCAAAAGCAACTTATTAGATAGAGTACTCTGACATTACTGATCAGAACCTGAGATGTGACCCAGGAAGCTATGTTCTCCTAAACCCTGTGATTCAGACCAGTGCTAATTCTGCATGAGATGGAGTGTGCTCCATTATTCTGCCTGTTCTTAGATATTAATAATTAAACTCCTATGTCTGTGCTGGAGAGAAGAGTTTAGAAATCTACAATGTCCTTTCAGAAAAAGCTTTTAGAGTATTACTCTGACCAAACCACTTTCACTTAGAACATAGCTTAAGCTCTAATGTAAAGGCATGGTAGGCAAGCAAACTATATTTTCTATTCTAAAATGTATATAGCTGCATCTAGATGTGAGGGTAAGTCTCTGAAAACTCCCAGGGCAGTTAAGGAAACTATCATTGTTCTCGGGAAAATCTTGCATTTATTCAAGTTTAATAATAACGAAAATATAGTGTGGAATAAAGTAGTAGTGATTAATATTTTATGTAATATTTTATAAATTTGATGAATTACTCTGGAATACAATGCAATAATGAATAATGACTAAATTATTCTTTCATCAAAGTTAAAACATTTGGCTGAAAAAGCAACCAGGGTTTTTGCCACATGAAATGTTAAAAAGCTCACTTTACCAAAATTCTCCTTAACATGTGAAATCCTTTATTCTATGACATGCTTGCCTCCTATAGGGATAGTATTAGAAAATGGATTAACAGTGTATCCATGTCCAGGATGCCTTCACAGTGTTTAAATGTGCAAAGGACGATATTTAATTAAATAATTAAAGTGAGGAAAATACTCACTTGTAATATAGAAAAATTATTCAAGTATCTTGTCATTAAATCCTATTACAACTAATTTTTTAAACCATATTTCTTAGTAAAACATTTCCCCCACATAGTCTCTAAAGGAAAAATAAACTGATTACACCAGTATTTTATTTGCATAATTGGTTTTTTTTACTTATAATTAAAATACACATTATTTCTCATTATATACTCAATCAAAATCAATTATTTACTTTTAGGTAAAATTAAAAGGTTTAAATTGAGCCAGAGTGGTTAATCTCACCTTTATTTCCAGCACTCAGGAGATAAATAGGCAGTTAACTGCATTTTGAAGCCAGCCTGTCTACATAAAAGAATCTGGGCCAATCATGACTTCATAATGAGTTCTTATCTTTAGTAATAATAATGACAATAAAGGTTGAAATTGGACATTACCCTGAGGCACAGTCCCTCATGGTTCCCTCATGTTTTTGAAGCATCTTCTGTAAGCAAGGCACTTGAAGTTCCTTCTGCTTCAGAGGAGCCTAACAAGACAGATCTTTTAAGAGCAAAGGGCAAATATCTTTGCCGTCAATAAAGAAAATGCCATCCTGTGGCACAAAGTGTAAGTGTTCTTTCAGATTATAAAAGATTTGGGCTACCTAAGTATGGCTTCATCAACTGTGTTGAAAACTGTTATGCAGCCCCTATCTGGAACTTTCACATTACTTTTTTCTTTCTTTCTTTCTTTCTTTCTTTCTTTCTTTCTTTCTTTCTTTCTTTCTTTCTTTCTTTCTTTCTTTCTTTCTTTCTTTCTTTCTTTTTAAATGTTTTTGTGTTTTTTGTTTTTAGAGACAAGGTTTCTCTGTGTAGTTTTGTGCCTTTCTAGACCAGGCTGGCCTCAAACTCACAGAGATCCGCCTGCCTCTGCCTCCCGATTGCTGGGATTAAAGGCATGCGTCACCACCACCTAGCAACTTTCACATTTCTTACACAGAACAGATGTACATACATTGTGAACACTGATTTGGCAGTTACAGACATTTCTGTGGATGATACAGTCCTTCTCTGACGCTGGGACTTCGTGTCTTCTTGCTTTTCCAGGAAACTAACTGTTTAGCTTAAAACTAGAAATTTCAGTTTTCTATGCATAAACAAGCACATTAATTTAATCCCATAATATTTTCTGTCTATTCTCTATTCTCCACCCAATTTAATAGAATAAAAACTAAGCCTGGTTTATTCCAGGTATAGACAATATCTGATTTATTTGCCTTTGACTTTCATGTTTTCGGCTTCATGATGATGTGAAGGCAGTATGCATACAATCAAACCTGTATTGTGAATTTTGCATTCTGAACTTTTCTCAGGTTTGCCATATATACTATGATGTGCTCACACCATGCTGGGCGGCAGCATTGAGCCACAGGTCCCATCACTCAAACAGTCATGAGGATGAACATTGGTACTCCAGAGTGCAACTCATTGCCAAACTTGACACATGGCAGGCTGCGTATATAGAATTCAGTTTGACTTGGATGTTTCCAGTTGACAATAGGAATACTGGAAGGCAATCTCATCCCAAATCAATGAACATTTGCATACAGGTCATCATGCATGGTTGGAATGATTGGCTTACTCCTATCAAACTGATTTGTTGAAATCCTAACTACATTTAGGCATGTCCAATCTTTTGTCATTATGACATGGTCTTGTGATCTACAAAGTTCACTCTTGAGAGTTGTACAATTAAGTTTTAAAAAATATAAACTAAGCCCGGTGGTGGTGGAGCATGCCTTTAATCCCAGCACTGGGGAGGCAGAGCCAGGCAGATCTCTGTGAGTTCGAGGCCAGCCTGGACTACCAAGTGAGTCCCAGGAAAGGCGCAAAGCTACACGGAGAAACCCTGTCTTGAAACCCCCCCCCAAAAAAAAAATTGTAAACTAATGTCAATGTTTTAAGTTAGTTTATAATCTCATGGTGTGCCATATTTTTATTGGTAGCTATTTTGAGCTGCAAGGTAGTCTGCAGCCACAGGTTAGACATATCTTTTAGGCTACTATATCAAGAGATAATGTTTTAGGAACATGGTTAAGCTGTGAGGATAGGATCCTCATCATTTAGTTATAGTGCCTGTATTAGTCTATTGTCTATAGCTGTAAGAGAAGAAATGAGGCTCCAATTAGGGAGATTGGAAATTCTGAGATTGGCAGTTCCACAGGTTTGGTTTCTGGTGAGGGCCTTCTTGATACTGTCATATCATGGCTGAACAGAGATATCATATCCAGATAGGAAGTCAGAGAATAAGAGAGGAATGAACTTGCTTATCAGAGTTTCATCTCATCTCAACACATAATAGCTACCTTAATTCACTTTTTGGACAGTTCCTCTAATGACTGACCACTTCCTATCAGGCTCCACCTCTTAAGGTTCCACTGCCTCTCATTACTATGATAAAGATCAAGGATACAACACATGAACTATAGAAGGAATAGCAACAGCCACACCAAAGCAGAGCTTTATAAAACGGACTTCAGAGATCCTTTTCACTCTTTCTTATGTGAGAGACTATGACAAAAATATGGCTATTTTGGAAGTAAGATATCACCAGACACCTTTAGGTTGGACTGAATAGTCTCCAAGATTATGAGGAATGAAGTTCTTTCGATTATAAATTTCCAAGTTTACAGTACTTGGTAATGATATAGTGAATAGATTAATTTGTTTGTCAATAAATTCATAGAGAACATTGAAATAGAAATATTTTTTAAATGTTAAATTACAAATAGTATTAAACAGATATACAAATCTCTTGCCATGTGTAGAAAAGGATGTATGGGTCTCCTACAATGTACAACTAGCACTAGTGGTATTCATGACATGGGAAAGTAGTACCAAAGTACCATTAGTATGTTGGTATGGTGGCTGTAATACCAGCAAGTGAGAGGGCCAAAAAAGAAGGACTGTTGTTACTAGATATTTGATTACACTATGTAAAGATATGTCACTCTGATTGGTTTAATAATAAGTTAAATGGCCAATAGCTAGGCAGGATTTCCAGGTACAGGGGATGCCAGAAAGAAGAAAAGCAGAGTTGCCAGCAGACTCAGAAGCAAGACATGCCAGAAAAGAGATAAAAGCCACAAGCAATGTAGCAACACATAGATTGTTAGAAGTGGGTTAATTTAAGTTATAAGAGCTAGTGGGACAAGCCTAAGCTATCAGCTCAGCTTTCAAAATTCGTACTATATCTCCATGATGTGATTTGGGAGCTGGTAGGAGGGACAAAAAATTCTGACTGCATACTGCACATATTTGAGGCCAGCCTGTGTTATATAAATATAATGAATAGAGCCGTCTAATAAAAAAAAAGATAGCAATATAGCAATCTGAACACAAAAATATTATATCAAAATAAACTAAACTATAGAACCTAGGATCACTTAAATGCCCTTTTCTAAAGAATCTGGAAACAATATATGATATAAATTTGATGGAGAAGGGATGGTAGAGCTCCCAAATCTTAGGTAACAAATCTGGATTACTTTTCCTGTGACTTCTGTTGTCTACTTTTCTCCTGTATGTATGTGGTTAGACTTTACACTTGTTCAAATGCTTAGCCTTCATTATGGTCAAAGTTCTATTGCTAATTTGATAGTTATGATGGTATGCTCACTTCTAAAAGTCCCAAGAAGAATTCAGAGATTTTGTGTGTTTTCTGTTCATAACATTTACAGGTGGCACATGTTTGGTTACCTGTTGTATAACTGAATCATAAAATTTTATCTTCTGATGTGACTTCAATTAACTTAGAACTGTTTAATTGCATGTTTGTGTGTGCATACTTTTCAAAAGAATGGTCTAGGTTTTCAGTAAAAGAGACAATATCATAAAATTACTTAAAATGTTTATGCTAATTTAGGTTTCTTTGGAAAGAATGGAAGGAAAGGAGAAATAAGTCTTTCCTGGGACCTGCACAACATCACAGTCTAACAAGACACACATGTGGCTATAGTACAAGGCATACATGCTATGTCTGTGGAAAATGTGGATGGTAAAACCTTGATAGAAAAGGCTTCAGGAGAATCTAGAAAAGTTTTGCTTCTTGGCACTTCCATTTTACTTTCCAGGTCCACTTCCTCTCCTTTCTATTTCTCAACTTTATGACCTGACATTCCACAGAGACCAGAGCAATGGCACAAACTTTGGACTTGCAGGAGATCTAGCCAATGGGGAGAAGAATGTGTTCAGCATATTGATTCTATTGGTCTTTCCCCAAGAGGTCACTAAGCCCTAGGGTTACTTGTCCTCAGTAATCCCTCTCTCTGAAATTCTCTTTCACTCAGACCTTAGGTCTCTCTCCTTATGCCCTTTTAAACTAGAATTATGCTTGTCTTAATTTTCATTAGCCCAGATTATCACATTGATGTTTATGCCATACCTGTACCTTGTATAAGCTATTACAAATACCCACTGTAATACACACGGATTGAGCTATTATAATCTGACATGAAACCATTTTCTAGTGAGAACCAGGATTTATATAACCTGAGTCTAAAAGATTAAATCAAAGAACAGAGGATCATAAAATGTGGAAGATGAACAGTAGGAAGTAACAGAAAATGAAGGAAAAATGATTTATAGGTAATTCTGAGTCTAGGGATGCCCTGAAACATAATAAACACTATTAAAATACTTCAGGCCCATGTTTATGGCTGTATGTATGAGTAGGTCATAAACTAGAAAGGGGATTTTGAGCGGGGAACAAGGGATCTTACAAGAGATGGGACAAACAGAAAGGAAGAGAACACATGGTAAGAAGACAGAGTGAAAATGAGTCACTAAGAGGAGAAAAAAGGACTGGCAGGAGAGAAGGAAGACAAACTTGAGAGGGCTGGGGAAGACGGGAATGAATGGGAACAAAGTATAACAGCACAGACATATGATTATGCCACAAGGAAAACCATTACTTGTATGCTAACTTAAAAATAATGAAATATATTTTTAAATATTGATAGAAGCATCAAGAACAGAAGTTAAACCTTCTTAGAATCTACTTTTATCATAATGACATCGTGATCATATGCAACAGTGGCTATATATTTTTCAGAGATGCACAATGAATTTTACAGGGATTAAGACCCAAAGGATCTACATTTGCTTAATATTTCCTCAGGAAAAGGGGCAGGTGGAGTGAGTTGGTCAAGAATCTTGACAATAACAGTATCTGTATAATATCAATGTTGGGTTTAGCATATGACTCTGTTTTTAACCTATGTTTATAGCTTTTAATACTGTATTAAAATAAAAAAAAACCAAATATGGTAAAGAAGTCATATGGGTTTGTTTACATTTTAGAAAGTTTAGTTGGACATTATTTAGGAAGGAGATTTGAAGAAGATCCAAACTCCTAGTAGTTTTCAAAATAAAGTGGCAAGCCAGAAAAGAAAACAAAGAATAATACCTTAGCAAAGGGAGCAACTGTGATTGGAAGAGATGAACAGGACTGGAGAGATGCCCAGTTGTCTGGCTTGAAAAAACTGAATGGATAGAAATATATGTAACTGAGGAAGTAGGCAGTGTTGTAGCTGAAGTAAAGTTCCAATGAACTAATTAGACAAGAAGTCAGGGTGTAAGTTAGATTTCAGTGCAAGTGACAATTTCATATTGTAAACATTTGCCTGGATACACCCTAAAGAAGCAACATGGAAACTTGATGTGGTGGATTGAACAACTATGGCCTCCATAGATTCATACATTTGAACATTAGGTCCCAAGGAGGTAGAACAGTTTGGGGAAAGAATAAGAGGTATGACTTTCGTTAGAGGAGGTGTGTCAATGTGGGTGGGCTTTGAGGTTTCAAAAGACCATGCTAGGCTCAGTCTCTCTGTCTCTCTGTCTCTCTCTGTCTCTCTCTCTGTCTCTCTCTTTCTCTCTCTCTGTCTCTCCCTCTCGCTCTCTCGCTCTTGCTCTCTCTCCCTCTCTGCCTACAACATGGGGTTTAGGATGTAGGTTCTCAGGTACTGCTCTAGCACCTTGGTTGACTGTCTGCTGCCATGCTCTCCATGATGATGTTTATAGACTCACCCTCTGAAAGTATAAACAAGGCCCCGATTAAAATGCTTTCTTTTATAAGCTGTCTTGGTAATAGTGTCTCTTCACAGCAACAGAACAGTAACTGAGATATTTTACAATGGATTAGTGGTTCACTTGCAAGCAGTAAATATGAGGAACAGTAAAGAGATGACAAAATATTTTCATTTAACCTTTATGTTCTTATGTTTGGGTTGTAGTATAAACAAGGTGCAAAAATATACTCAAGGCCTTTATATGGAAAGTCAAAGAGAAACTCTTAGTATACCTTAGTATTTAGTATTCAAGAGCTCAACTCTATGTGGATTACAAAACACAGAATTTCATAAAGGGACACTTATTTTTCTAATTAAAATAAATGTGTGTTTTAGCTTTGTAGATGCTACTAATAAGTGATAATTATAAAACACAGTGGCTCTTCACTACTCCACTACTCCCTTATGCTCTCTTCATAATAAACATCTTTTGAAGATAATATGATTGAAACATCACCATGACATTTTCTGACTCACACAGATGATCCTCACTTGTTTCAAGTACAATATTTATATCTTGTTGATAATTAACAAAACAGTATAACATTAGCTAACGTGTGTCTGTGCCATTCTCAGGCCACACAACTGCCTGGTTCATGTATCTACATTTTCTTTCCCTCTTGAGATCCTCATGACTTCTTTCTGTTTACTTCTTTCATTACATGCTTTTATATGAATGATGGCAGAGCAGTGCGATAACCATCTATATAAGAGGAGCATGACTGAATTCCCACTGAAATTTTATAATGAGTGAGCATGACCTTGCCCAACCATCAACAGGCTGCAGAAATACATTTACAAGGCCAATCTCATTACTTAGAATCTAAAATAACTAACATGGGCCAGAAAGGTAAATCAGTGGGTAAAGGCACTTGCCACAAAGCCTGATGACCTGAGGTTGATCCCTGACAACAGCATGGCGGAAGAGCAGAATGGACTCCCAAGAGTTGCCTTCTGTCTTCCGCACAGATGCCATCACACACACACACACACACACACACACACACACACACACACACACACACACACACACCCTCACACATCACCCACCCACCTACAAGAATGGGGATAATAATCAAAAAATAAAATATACTCTTAGCCTTTAAGCAAATTCTGCTTTTATTTTTATACATCCCTGAATGTTGATATTAACTGTGTCTATTGATACATATACACATATGCGTATATGTATATATATAAAAACCTTAGCTTATAAATGGTCAACTAGCTATCTATATGTATTCTGCTTCCGTAACATATTCTTAAGAAAAATTTAAGAGTGAATACTTGTTGGTGATGTGCTAAAAGAAGCTATATTTTCATTAAGATTGGTGTAGTAATCTATTCTCTGGCAGTTGTTAAAACTTTCACATCAGTCATGTCTTAGGCAGTGGTGGAATCAATTAACTAACTTAATGATGTCTTATTTACTTAGTATTTTAGTGATTTTAGAACGAGGCATTTTTAAAGAGGTAAATTTGCTTCAACAAGTGATTCTTTTGTACTTTCTCTTTAAGATTCTGTTGCCTTGCACTTAAAATGCATCTGGAACAGCTGTGTACATCCCATCTGGGTTAATAAATGCAGGTCCTGCAGTCAGTATTTACACTGCATGTTGACTTTTTAATGGTTATTTTTCATTTCAATGTTTAAAAGTTTAAGACCAATGAAATCATATTGATGGTATGACAGTCCCACCTTTTTGGTCTTAGGAATGGCCTGGCACTAGCTGGCTTTTCTGTCGCCCTTCCTTCCCTTGTTTTCAATACATTCCCTGTGGAAGTTTTGATTAGAATATCAGTGTCACTTCTAGACAGCTCATTCTTTTACTATTTATGCAGGAACTTATTAACAAATATTCAACAAGCCAACATTCATCTGATGAAAACAGGGATTCTCTGAGTTTTTAGCATGGCATAATGTAGCCATTACTAACACAAGACAGAGGTCCCTGGCCTGAGCTATGGTCATTATTTGACCTTGGGAAGTCTAACTAACTTCCAACACCTAGCATCCTCATCCATAAAACAGAGGTATACGTAGTATTCATGCTGTTGGCTTCTTATATTCAAATGGCTTTTCCTTTGACTTTAATAGTTCTACAGTATACATAATGTCTTCATTAAACTTTAAAACTATTTATATTCAGGTATACCCCAGAGTATACAAAAAGTCCCATTTTTAACACACTTCCGTACCACGCACATATAATAAGTAATTTGTTGCTTTTGACTGAACTTTGCTATGAAAACAAAGATTATATCTCACCTCAAACACATATCCAGAAACTTCTTTGGGTTCATTACTAAGATCAAAACAAAACAAAATATTTTCCTGATATCACTCTACAAAAATGTGACTGTGGCTTCGTTTATTTTCCAATTCAGATGTTATCTTTATAAGTAAATGCTCCAGTCACACAGACAATAGCAACATCTGTTCAAGTGATGAAAACTTCGAAACCAGTGGAGACTCTTTATTAATTTTCAAACACAAAGCAGATCACACAGTAGAGGAAATTCATAGCCATAGTGATCCTTTGCATATTAATTCAATGTCACAAAATTCTATGTTTGAAAAGATAGTATTAAAAGGTGGAAAATGTCTTGCCTTGCTATCACATAGCACACACTGATGTTTCCCAATAGTTTTTATAATCCTGGCCAATCACTAAAAACAATAACAAAGCTATGGTGTCAATAGACGTTGTACATGTAGCTTCTCTCTGTTAAGTGTTTTGAAAATAGCAACATTTTTTTTTTTCTTATGTTTCCACATCTTTGAAGTGGGAACGTCTAAGGAAATCTGAGCTGATGGCAAACAAACCCACAGCTCACAGGAGTCAGAACCAGGGCCTCCTATTGTTTAAGAATATTAAAGCAGTTGTTTTAAGACTCCACGGAACATCTTACTAATGTGTTATTGAATCAAATCTGTTTGTACTTCATTATCTAACTAGGCCAAGTAAATACAAAAGGATAATTGTTTAAAATTGATGCAAACCACGCAAACCTTCTTAGTTTATTAAAGTAAATACATCACTTGAATGTAGGATTGCAGGGTGAATTCCCATTCTAAGTAGTAGCTTTTTTCCCCCTATTCTACAATCAGGAAAGCTAAATTCACTTTTATTTTTAGAAAGAGAGAACACAGTGGGGTTCTGTAAAGGATATCTTAATAGCCAGATTTTGATATGCTAAACATGTGGTGGGGGAAGAAGGCACATGTTTCTATTTCCTTTTATAGCAAAACAATAACACAACATTTTCTCAGAGCCTTGAGTAGAGTTTGGGAAGGAATGCATGCTATCTGGCTGCCTTCACATTTTCTATAAAAATGATATTCTTTTTTTTTTTTTTTTGACAGGGTTTCTCTGTGTAGCTTTGTGCCTTTCCTGGAACTCACTTTGTGGACCAGGCTGGCCTTGAACTCACAGAGATCCACCTACCTCTGCCTCCCGAGTGCTGGGATTAAAGGTGTGCACCACCACTCCCCAGCAAAAAGGATATTCTTAGTTGAACATTATTATCACAAGTTAATTTAGATTACTAAATGTCTATTTTCATCAAAGTGCCATTAAAGTCATATCTAATATTGGTACTTTGGTAAAGAAATAACTTTTATTCTTTTTGCCAAACTGGGCATGGCGTTCTTGTGAAAAGATTGCAGAAATTCAATATACACATAAAGAGATAAAAATCAAGACATGTTATTACCTATTACGTTTTCTTCATGATGGCATGGATATTACCTCTGAGTTGAATATCATCTAAAAGTCAGATTCTAAGGGTTGTAGACTTAGAAACCTGAGTCATTACTAGAACATTCATCAACAACTCCAGGACTCTGTAGATTTACATTGCCCAAATACAGAATAAGTTTTAGTACAAATGTACTAATACCCTGTGAGATTCCTGTCACATTCACATATACTGGAATAGAACAAACTTATTTTCTAGAATATTCACTCATTTGTTTAAAGTATGCTTGCTTTATAATAGACTTATACATAAGTCAATTAAATTAAGAAAATTATTTGGGGAATGAAAGTTCAAACAGAATAATAAGATGGCCCGATTTTCAATGGTTCCCAGCCCCAAACAGTCCAGATATGGGTTTCCAGTAACATTTATAAACAGGGAGGCACTTTTGTCTTGGGAGCTGGTTGGCTGAGAGGATGGATAGAAGGATAAAAGCCCTAATCTTGTCTTAGTGTCTATGAAAACTATATTTTATTAACCAAAAATAATCACTATGCCCAGTTGTTGTCTAATGGTTAAAGAATTTGCCTTTCTATTTATATTTCTTTCCCTCTGTCTGGAGTAATTTGTCATTAGAAAAGATCCAGAGCTACACGGACATAAAGGCATTGGCAATTGACAGTGTTCACTATGCCAGGTAAAGCTTGATTTGCCATATTCTCTGTTGAGCAGAAAGTGTGCTAAAAGCATCTTCCAGGCAGGAACAGACTTGGTATTGTCACTCAGGGGAAATGGGTCCCACTGTCAGCTGCTTTCCAGGGCAATAACAAGTACACTGACTGGCACACCTGAATAAAGTGAGCCACACAGTACACTCCACTGTTGGATCATTGTTTTCAATGCACACATACAAAATAAATGCACACCCTCACAAGATGGTGTTAAGAAACACAACTCATCAGTCTGAACAGCATCTTCTTACAAAAGTGGTTGGAAATTGCTACAGAAAATATGCACATGTAAATCTTCACCTCAATTTATAGCAGTAGCTGATAGCAGTAATTAAAGGCAAAGCATATTTTCTTATAAAGAACATTCTCAAAGTTGTCAGCTCAAATTCAATCTTAAGCAAATCAGTTAATAGAGATTTTATTTATTATGCTGGGTTCATCTTTCCAACTTAAAAAAAGCAAGGCAATAATGAGTTCATTCAAGGTGAATGTGGATCCTAAGGAACAGTACAAGCCATACAGTTTCTTAGACTCAAATTAATGCTCAAAACTATTTCTGAGGAGAAATGCTATCAAAATGATTGAAAAGGCACTGGGGCAAAAACCAAAACCATGTATCAGGGATAAAAAGATATCAGATCAAATAACACAGCAAGCTCTGCTATTTCAGCCGTTTCAAAACAACTTCAAACAAGACAATAAAGCCCAGAAAGACTGAGAAGGGTATGAAAACATGAGAAAGGAAGCAGGAGAGAGAGAGAGAGAGAGAGAGAGACAGAGAGAGAGAGAGAGAGAGAGAGAGAGAGAGAGAGAGAGAGAGAGAGAGACAGAGACACAGAGAGAGACACAGAGAGACAGAGACAGACAGAGACAGAGACAGAGACAAGGAGACACAGAGAGGTAGGGACAGAGAGAACAGATAAATCAATGGCTGACAGGATATTTTTCTATTACAAACAAATGCTACTCTATTAATATCTCAAGTCCAGGTTCAAATAGAAGCATGAACAGCAAAACCTGTCAACTTAAAAGAGAAGTGAACTCTATGATAAGGATAAGTTAATTAGCATTCGAGTAATAGGCTCCACAATTCGAGTACTCCCAATTGAGTGCTTCTACTAAGTAAGCATTCAATTCATTTAAATATGCTGGAAGTTGAAGCTTTCACAGCATGCTGAGTACTGATTGAGCTATCTCCATGTGCATAAAGCACTTTTCTCTGTGAATTCTTAGGCCAATTTCTACACCCTAGCCTACTTTTTGCCTACCTAACTGCTAATCAAGAAATACCTTCCCAGTATGGAATTCTTCTTACCAATTAGAAACACCTTTAGCTTTTCACTTTTTATGTTTTAAAATAACCAGAAAATAATAATAATTAGTAAGTACATATCAGATTGAAGTTCATTTTTGCTAAGGATCTATCACTAATCCATTCCATCCCTTAAGGAGGCAAGTTAAATTTTGGAAATTAGCAACCAGGCTCAGTGTTGTGGGAGTATATCATACTAAACCTCAAACCTCATAAGGGATTGTCAATGGTTCATTCCAGCAAGTAGTGAAAAATCTGACAGGAAATGAAGTAATTGCGAGGGGTGTGATTCCCAGGTCTTTTTAATAGCATCAAAATTCTAACATCATAGGTTTGCATAGAAAATATTTTCATGTTATTTTACATAACATGAAATCAGGCAATCATTTTCTTTGTGTTCCATTCTTATACAATGAATGATAGAATGATATAATGAATGATATAAACCATGAAGGGTTTATTGAACATCAGTTTTATATAAGCACTATGTCAAAGGCTAAGAATATGGAGTTCAAAACAGTCCAGGACCTGAATGTGCTTCTTATTGATTTTACTGGGTGCACTAAGCAGCATCCTCACAGTACTGTGAAATACTAGTTTCTCTTCTCAAATATAAAGTTCTTTTATTGCTCCTGATATGTAATCACTTATAATTTCTATTTCAAGTATTGGTCTTCAGACCATTTTAGTTGTTTTCTTGATTGCTAATGAAATGAAGTGAGCATAGATAACTTAATGCTTGGAATTAGAATCCAAATATAACACTATGATGACATTCTGGTCCTAGTCATTTCCATTAAAACCATATATGGTATCTCTGGAATCGCTTCTTATAGCTCTCACCTCACATGTGAAAAAACCAACCAGCCGACAACCTATCTTTTCAGAGATGAGAAGTGGCTGACTCGGATCTCTGTCTCACTATGTACTGTATAAAATGGTGTCCTCAGCCGGGCGGTGGTGGCGCATGCCTTTAATCCCAGCACTCGGGAGGCAGAGCCAGGTGGATCTCTGTGAGTTTGAGGCCAGCCTGGGCTACCAAGTGAGTTCCAGGAAAGGCGCAAAGCTACACAGAGAAACCCTGTCTCGAAAAACCAAAAAAAAAAAAAAAAAAAAAAAAAAAAAATGGTGTCCTCAAATTTGTTATGACTTCTCTCCTCATGATACAAGTGGGGACATGACTTTTGGTAATTTTCAATGTGACCAGTTTACCAGCTAGTTTAATTTCTCTTAACAACAACAACAACAACAAAAAATAAGATTAGACTGGTTTTTTTTTTTTCCTGACATTGCTTAATTTAATCTCTTCATGGAATCCTCACTTAGAAGCAGAGGAAGAGCTAAGAGTATCAGTGTAGAATATGAGAGGTTATTCCAAAGTAGAATTTCTTACTTTTAGTTCTTTAAAAAAATGATATGTAAGAAAGATCTAGTCCATTAACAACTGAAATCAATGTGAGGTATACAGCCTCTTGGAAGGAAGGAAGGTGAAAATGATGTAATTGGATGTGGGGTGACTTAATTTGGGTTTCTATTGCTGAGAAGAGACAGCATGACCACAGCAACTCTTATAAAGGAAAATATTTAATTGGGGCTGGCTTACAATTTCAGAAGTTTAGTCCGTTATAGTCATGGCAAAAAGCATGGTGGCATGCAGGCAGACATGGTGCTGGAAAAGGAGCTGAGAGTACTGTATCTTGATCTGCAGACAGCATAAGGAAACTGTGTACTGCATTGGGTATAGCTTGAGCATATGAGACCTCAAAGCCTGCACACATAGTGCCACACTTCCTCCAACAAGGCCACACCTACTCCAACAAGGTCACGTCTCCTAATAGTGCCACTCTCTATTGGCCGAGCATTCAAACACATGTCTATGGGGATCATTCCTATTCAAACCACCACCTGCATTCTACTCCCTGGCCTCACAGGCTTACAGTCATAACATAATGCTTAAATCCATTCAGTCCAACTTAAAAGTCCCCATAATCTATAACAGAATAAACCCTTTTTAAAAGTTCAAAGTTCAAAGTCTCTTCTTGTATTTACACAATCTCTTAACAGCAATCCCCTGTAAAACAAAATGGAAAAAAAATAGATATTTCCAACATATAATGGCACAGAATATACATTTCCATTCCAAAAGATAGGAAAGGGAGCATGGTGAGGAAATATTTGACCCTAGCAAGGCTAAAAACCAGCAGGGCAAACTTCAAACTTTGCATCTCCATGTCTAACGTCAAAACGTTCTTTAGATCTCCAATTACTTTCATTTTTGTTGACAGCAACACACCTCTTTCTTTTGGGCTGTTTCCACTTCTGTTAGCAACCAACCCTGGCAGGTATCCTACAATTCTATCATCTCCTACATCTTAAGATCTTGAATGCAATCAAGGTTTTACGTTCACAGCTTCTTGCAATGGCCTCTCTAGGACTCTGTAGTAGTGTGAATGTAACTGACTCCCATAAGCTCATAGGAAGTGGTACTATTAGATGGAGTGGCTTTATTGGGGTAGGTATGAATTTGTTAGGGGGAGCGTGTATCACTGTGGGGGTAGTAGGCTTTGAGGTCTCCAATGCTCAAGCTATACCCAGTGTCGCAGTTCACTTCCTGGTAGAACTCTCAGCTCCTTCTCCAGCACCATGTCTGTCCAGATGCAACCATATCCTGCCATGACAATAATGAACTAAACCTCTGAAACTGTAAGCCACCCCAATTAAAAGTTTCCCTTTATAAGAGTTGCTGTGGACATGGTGTCTCTTCACAGCAACTGAAACTCTAAGACAGAAGTTGGTATCAGGGAATGGGGCATTGCTGTGATAAGCTGAATCATGTTTTTGTTCGCAGGAACTTGTACTTCTATATTTTGGGTTAGGAAAGCAGTGGAATGCTTTAAGAACTGCTTAATGAGCCATAATAGTAAGAGCATGGAAGATTTGAACTGTGATTTGAAGCATGAATCCTAACTGGTCTTAATCAATAAAAACCTAGAGTCAGATATCAAGGGTGAAAGATGAAAGATCAGAGAAGCAGAGAATCCAGCCACCAGAAACTTCTTATCTCTTTGAAATCTCAGACCAAAATGAAGATACATAATGAAAAGAAGTAATCTGAGAAATGAAAAATACCAAGTGTACAATTTGAGGAGAAAAGGAGCACTGGGAAGTGGAATGGAGTTAAATCTTGTGTTCAAAGAAATAAACAGATTAAGAAATGGAATAAAGGTAGTGGTAAACTTAGGGTAAGATCCCATCCACCCCCCTTGTGAAAAGGAATTAAACAAAAATTTAGATCCAGGTGTGGTAGTGCACACCTTTAACTCTAGCACTCCAGAGACAGAGGTAGGGAGATGTCTGAGTTTTAGGCCAGCCTGATCTACAGATCCAATTTCAGGAGAGCCAAGCTTAGGCAGTAAAGGAAACCATAGAAAACAGAAAGCTGGAGAAGATGTAATTGAACAAGAGTGCCATGTTCTAGCCCCAGTAAGCAGCAGAACTTGGCAGTTTCAGCCACATGATTCTGGCTTTAGAGTCAAGGACAAAAGAAAGGGGCTATGGAACCTTTCTCTGTGACTAAGAAATGCCACTAAGGCTAGGCATGTATCAGGGATGTCCCTGAATTGAGGCCCAGGGAGGCCAATGTAAAGCTGTGAAGTTGCAGCTTAGATTGCCTTGAAGACCCCAAGATGTAGGAGCTACCAGAGTTGTGGGATACCTGCCAGGGAGCTGCTAACAGGACTGGAACTAGCCCCAAAGAAATAAGTATTTTGCAGTCTGAGAGACCCCACCCCAGTTCCCCCTAAGGCCTGGATATCTTAAAATAACCAGAACTGAGTAAGTTCTCCATTCCCAGACTGGGTGAAGTCAGAAGATTTAAAAATACAAAGTCAGGATGTCTGGTGGTGACTAACCACGAGACGCCCCCTCCCCCGAAATAACATGACCAGACTTTGGAGATGGGCCATAAAACTCCTGACAGACCAAATAGACAAACTAAAATAAGATAAAGTCCAGGCTCGGGAAAACTGGATTAATCAAGGATGGACCTGTACTAACCCCCTCCTCTCTGAAGAATTTTGTGGTTTTTGCCTTCAAAAGAAAGAGGAACTCTCCTCCCTGCCTCGCTGCATCTGGCTCCAGATGAGGGTTCCCTGCTAGCTTGTACTGAGTGCAGAAAGAACCTTGCTGTTGCATTCTGGACATCCTCGGTCTTCACTGGTCTCTTTGGGGGTCCTAATCTGGGCAGAACAACACAGTCAACAAAGATGAAAGGAGTTGGAGATCTGAATAACTCTTTGACATTAGACATGGAGATGCAGAGTTTGGAGTTTGCCCTGCTGGTTTTCAGTCTTGCTGGGGTCCAGTATTTCCTCACTATGATCCCTTCCCAATCTTTTGGAATGGCAGTGTATATGCTGTGCTATTACATGTTGGAAGTATGTGATCTGTTTTTTGATTTTGGTTGTAAAGAGGACTGCAGTTAAGAAATTGCATTAATCTTAGAAGAGACATTGAACTTTGGACTTTTAAACATTGTTGAGACCTTAATAGACTATGGTAACTTTTGAAGTTGGGCTAATTTAATTTTTCATTATGATATTGTTATAAGCTTATGGGGGCCAGGGAGTGGAATGTAGTAGTTTGAATGTAATTGCCCCCATACTCTCATTGGGCATGACACTATTAGGAGATGTGGTTTGTTGTAGTCAGTATGGCCTTGCTGGAGGAAGTGTGTCATTGTGAGGGTGGGTTTTGAGATATACAATGTTCAAGCTACACCCAGTGTCACAATTCACTACCTGTGCCAGAGAATCAAGATGAAGGATTCTTAGCTTCTTTAACATTACTATGTCTGCCTGCATACTATCATGTACCAACATGATAATGGACTAAACCTCTGAAACTGTAAGCCAGTTTCAATTAAATGTTTCCTTTATAAAAGTTGTTGTGGACATAATGTCTCTTCAGAACAATACAAACTCTAACCAAGCTAGCCTCTATTCTGGGACACCCCTGTCACACATCTGGCCTCAGTAGCTTTTCTTAGTCATGGATCTAGATTCCATAACCCTTTTCTTCTATCCTTGACTCTAATGCCAGAAACAACATGGCTGAAGTTAACAAATTCTACTGCCTTCTGGGCCTGGATCATGACCCCCTTTGTTCAATTATATCTTCAGCAGCTTTCTGTTTTTTTCATGGTTTCCTTCACTGCCAAAACTTGGCTGTCCTGAAACTTGCTCTGTAGGCCTGACTGGCCTTGAACACAGAGATTAGCCTGCCTCTGTCTCCTGAGTCCTGGGATTAAATGCATGTTTCACCACACAGGGATCTAAATGGTTCTTTAATTCCCTTTCACAAGGTAGAAGCTTAGATGTGTGGGGTCTTGCCCTGAGGTTGCCACTCCCTTTATTCCATTTTACTTCAGGCTTTACTTAATCTGACCATCTCCTTGAACAGAGAGAGGATTTAGCTGCATTTTACTTCCTGGTACCCCTTTTCTCCTTGAAGTATACATGCTGCATTTTCCTTGCTCAGCATACATCTTTTCATTATAAGTCTTCATAAGAGTGAACACTAATAACCACATGGCAATATCTATACTAGACTATTTTGAGATTTCCTTTGTCAATGCAATTAAAACAAAACTCTTTACTTTAACATCAGGTGGACTTTTTGGACAAGGGCAAAAGCAGCCACATTCATAGCCAAAATACCACAAGAACAATCACTAGACAACATACTAAAATTCTTCTCCCCTGTAACCTCTTAAGCCAGGCTCCCATAGTTCAAATCATCCTCAGTACCACTGTCTTCCATGCTCCTACTAGAATGGCCCATTAAGTCCCATTTAAAATTTTCAACTGCTTTCCTAATTTAAACTCCCAAAGTCCATGTTCCTCCAAACAAAAGCATGATCAGACCTATCACAACAATACCCCAGTTTGTGGCATGAACTTCTGTCTTAGTTTGGGTTTCTATTGCTGTGACAGCATGATCACAGCAACTCTTAAAGGAACACATTTAATTGGGACTAGATTACAGTTTCAGAAGTTTAGTCCATCTTAGTCATGGCAAGAAGCATGGTGCCATGTCTGCCTGCATACCATCAGGTACCAACATGTAACAGACTAAACCTCTGGTGAAGGAGCTGAGAGTTCTACATCCTGATCGGCAGGCAGCATAAGGAGACTGTGTACCACACTGCATGTAGCTTGAGCATATGAGACCTCAAAGCCTGCCCCCACAGTACCACATTTCCTCTAACAAGGCCACACCAAATAGTTTCACTTCCTATGAGCCAAGCATTCAAACACATGAGCCTATGGGGGCCACTCCTATTCAAACCACCAGGGCTTACTTTTAATTTATATAACATGTAAGGACTCTTAAAATCCTAAAATCAGGTGGTTTTTAATGGATAATTCTGGAAAAAAAATTGCACCCCAAAAGTTCACCATGTATTTTGATATCATTAAATTCAATATATTAATTTGCCTATGTGTGATGGTTAAAGTTAAATTTCAGTTACTGTGCTTAAGAGATCTATAAAACAAAAATGCCTTTAACCTACTTGCCCAAGGACAGATAAACCTGTAACCCTCACTTTCCCAAGGACAGATAAACATGTAAACCCCACTCACCTCAAGAGAGAAAAACCTGTAAGGCTAACTTGCCAAAGGATAGGTAACTTCCTAGAATGCTAGAGGCTGTTGTTCAAGTAAGATAACAAGCCACATGTTTTCACTCTTGTAAAGAGGGTTGGTTGGCCCCACTGCACAGATGTGCTTGATCATACATGTGGTAGGCAGGACGTGTATCAGGATGTATGATTGGACAAAGGAGGGGAGTATGTACCATTGTGGGTTTTGCCTTTATAAGCACCAGACTAATATAATTCATGGCCATTCTGGGCATTCCAGGTAGGGATTTGGCCAGTTCCCATTGTCCTAGTCAGTATTTAATAAAGCTTTCTTCAAATTTGGCTCAAAATTTGTGGTCGTGGTCTTATTCTAGCCTGGTGGGATTAACCTATGGTGTAGGCTTTGAAGTTTAGCATACAAAGACTGCTGTTTTGAAGATTACAGTCCAATGAAGAACAGTGGTAATGAGAAGATTGGTAATAAAGTTTCAGGGCATAAAAATCACAAATATGTTTCCACTGAACAAAGTTATAAATGTAATTCAATTAGCCATGAGGATATTTTCCGGGTGCTTTTTAAAAATACTGTTTAGTTTTCGTTTCTATAAGTGTTATCTGTTTTTCTCTTTCAGAGTAAATATAAAGTGGTTGTTTCATTTAGGATGTACTAACATTTTAAGGAGTGATTTAATTTTGCACAGAGACCTTCAACATAGCTTATATCACGGCAACTCTCCGAAATCACATTATGTCCTAAAATGTGTCCTGATGGGATCCAGCACTCTACGGCTCCAGAAGTTTAATTCTCCAAGAATATATCAGAACATTTTGGAGTTGACAACATGCTGTCTTAGTTAGTGTCTTTTAAAAATTCAGTGGGATATAATCTAACCTCCTGCCTTACTGTGTACTACGTGAAATGGTGTAGTCAAATCTGGTGTGGCTTCCAGCCTTATTATCTAGGTGGAGACATTAACTTGAGCTATATCCTATCAAGTCTCCCCTCTCTGTGTGTGCTAAAGACCATGTAGAAAGGGACTTAAATAAACACATACACACACAGCATACCACATGTAAAATAAATACATTAGTAGTTTTTCTACCAGAATACAATGAATCACTGCAGTTGACTTAACTAATGGACCAATGCTAATGAAAATGCTTGGAAGTGTGGTTGGGTTGGGGTCATGCTTTGCTATGCTGAGAAAACAGCAAATGCTTGGAAATGGTGTTGATAATAGCAGGATGTGAGACCCCTTTGAAGACCCTAGTTATTGGCTACATCTCAGTGCTGGAACTCTTGCAGAAAGGTGAAAGGAGATGTGAGTTTTGAAAAGCTACAGGGATCCTGCAGTTTAGAAAACCAGTGTTCCAAACCTTCAGCTAGTGCACATCACCAGGCAATGGCTCCTTTATTATTATCTCAGTGATGAATCTGCCTCAGGCAGGTAGGCCAGGCAATGCAATTAGATAGTATTTGAAATGCAGTCAGGTAGACACACTAATTGCTAGATTCTTCAGCTCCTTATACCCTATATGGAAGGAAACTCATTTATGTTGTCAAACTTAGTCATCATTTAAATTCCTATCAAGTTGTGCTTTTCTTTCTAAGTTTGCCTGCTTGGTCCTTTCCCATCCTGTCTCCTCATCTACACCTCCCCTCCCATCTTGTCTCCCCTCTTTCCCTCCTATCCCCCTTTCTCTCTTCCCTTCTCCTTCCTTCCCTTCTGCTTTTCTCCCTTTTTTTTCCAAGATAAATTCAATACATAAAGCAGGCTGGCCTGCTAGGTTAGTGGGCTTATCTTGTAGCTTTATATTGCTTTTAAGGCCATCATTTTATCTTGAGAAAGAACAGGAATGATGGAAGGTGCTGGGTAATTCACGACCACCCTGGGGTTTACACCAAAAGTAGTTACAGAAATGCAAACCTTAGGTTCTATTTCACAAAGTCAGTGTCTGTTTTGAAATTGAGATTCTAACAAAAGTTTGTGATGCCTTTTTGTACACAGAGCTAAGGTCAAGCGAGTAGGCCAAGTTGTAAATAGCTTTCAAGTACTCCTTGACTTATAAGGAAAGTGTGGCTATGGGGAGTAATGTGGCCCATACCCCTTCCTGGAGCCCAGCTTCAAGCCCTGCTGCTAGTTTAGTTCAGCCCCCACAAGCTGGCTGTGGGGATGTTGCCATTGCCTTCTGTTTCCTGTGTAAGCCCAGGGTGAGAATGACTGGCATATTGTATCTCCAGATCAAGCAGTATCAGCAGTATTCTTTTGTTCTGCAAGCTCACGTTCAACATATCTAGTGAACTTGTCATGTTAACAATGAAGTATTATCTCATGAGTCACTGGGATTCTAAAATCTTTCACTCCCATGTTACTTCATGGCATAATACATGATATCTGCAGTCCAAACACTCTGTTTCTACCTATGCTAATGGTCACTAGCATGAAACTATATATATGAATAATCGTCACAATTAATCCTTCCATTATTTCACAGTTTCATTTGTGGGGGAGAGTAGTAGATATCTTGAGAAAGTGTCTTGTTAGAAAGCACAGGTAACTTTAGATGCTATGATCTACCTGACTCAGTCTTCTCACTAATGAGATTATCAAAATGCACCATCACACTATGTCTATGCTGTATTGGAGATCAATCCCAAGACTTGCTGCATTCTAGGTAAACATTTAGCAACTGAGCTAGACACCCTCACCTCAAACACACCAAGACCATTCGTTAATAAATACTATGATGCATTCCTTCTCATGCATAGCATATCCATCCCAGACTGTTACTACAAAAGAAGGAACTGGAATACCTGACCCTACGAAATTATTTATGAGTACTTGGTACTGTGAACTTTGTGCATAGGACACTGTTGAAAATATCCACCAACCTCCCAAACAAAACAAACCCCCCAAATGCATACATATGGTTTGGCTATTACTTGCTGAAGGAAATGTAGTCCTACAATGTGTGTTTGATTCAGGTTTCTTATCTGTAAAACGGGACCAAACACTGAATTAGCTGAATAGGCATGTGGTGACTATGAAGTGTACAAACATAAAACTCAAAACAGTGTCCAGAATAGAAGAAAAATGTTTTGACTGTCAGCTCATAGTCTGACAGCTACTTCACACCATTTAGAGTTGACTCATTTCTTGCTGCCAATTAGTCTCTCTCTCTCTCTCTCTCTCTCTCTCTCTCTCTCTCTCTCTCTCTCTCTCTCTCTCTCTCTCATACACACACAAATATACACATGTATACCTCCCCCGACATATATACATATTCTCTTCGCTTCTTCACTCATTTAATATTCCAAAATATTAGTCATACTCACCATCAGATGGCATGTTCCAGATGGCACATTTAGAGATCATGTTAAATGCTCTTTTATAGAGTTAAATGCTAGTTGGAAATAAACAACACTCTTAAAAATGTATTTCATGATGAAAATATTTTAAAATAGTACAGTAACTTGGAAAGTGATTTTTTAGGTAAAAATATAAAGTAAAATGCAAATAAACATCTCCTTAATCTAGATAGACACATTTTTTGAACAGAATTCCTTTAGCTTCTCATCTGTGGGAAGACAGTTCTGCTGATCCAATTTCACCCGAGTGTTTTGAGAGTATACAAGATAGTTTATTACAGTGTTGTGTTAAAAAATATATACACTCAGAAAATGTATTCATAAGAACACTGTTTGTAATGAACAAAATGCAAAAATACTTCACAGAAGTTGTGCAGATAGTGGAGTATAGAACAATTATGCTTTGTGTCAATCAACATGAATGGTGTTACCCTACTTCATCATGACTGAATCTCACACACACAAAGCTGAGCAGAAAAAAAGCAGGGAAACAATATGAACTGCATGCTTCTATTCGCACACAGCCTAAAAACAAGCTCAAGCGAATATGTTGTGAAAAGTCAGCATGCCTAAAGGGTTATAGCCATGGGGACACAGGAGGGGAAGCTGGGCACACGAGGTTGGTTCAGGTCCATTATCTGGATGCTGGTCATAATGAAACCTTTTGAGCTGAAATTTATAATTTATGCTGTACTGTTTACAAATAAGTCATTAAGAAAATGCACAGTAGCAATCTATGAACATATATTCCTAAACTTTCCTGCTATAGATATCTTTTGATAACATTGTTATCAAATGTTCTTTTAAAAATGTAATTATAATGAATTTATCTTTAAAATTTGAATTTAATGTCTTCAAATAATCTCTTTTTGGAAAATACTAGTTTTTTTTTTTTTTTTTTTAAAAGAGAAAGCCGAGAGGTCAGAGCTCAGAGATAAAATCTTACCTCCTGCAGTGCTCCTAACTTCCCCGAGAGAGGGAGGTACTTCCTGTGTCCCTGTTTAAATAATCTTTCTGTTCTGCCTTCTCATTGGTTGTAAACCCAACCACATGACTGCCTCATCACTGCCTGTAAGTACCGCCCTCCAGGTCTTAAAGGCGAATGTCTCCAATACTGGCTGTATACCTGAACACACAGAAATCTACCTAGCTCTTCTAACCACCACGCTCTTACTATGGCTCTAATAGCTCTGACCCCAGGGCAACTTTATTTATTAACATAAAATTAAAATAACATTTCAGTACAAACAAAATATCACCACATTTCCCCTTTTCTATTTTAATAAAAAGAAAAAAGGCAAAAGGTTATAACTAACAAAAGAAAAACTATATAGAAAAGTACAGTAACTATATACAATATATACAAGTAACAAATACCTAAAAGATGTCTAGTCCATTTGTATTTGACAAATCAGAGAAAATAATTCCCTTACAGTGTCCTTTTCTTCGAAGGCAGCTGAACAGGCAGTGGGCCAATGGCTTCTGTTGTGCAATGGAACAGCAACTGAAAGCTCACGCCTCTTAATAGTAGACTGGCATTTAATATAGATATGTGGAGAAGAAGAGGATGCTGAGATGAAGCCATATATACACAGCCAAGAAGAATGGACAGCTGAATTAAAAAACCGTCAACAATTTCCAGAATTTAAAATCCTGAATCATGACATGACACTAGTGGAATTCAGGTGTTTCTGGTACATGGACTGCTCTCACCCAATGTGAGGTTGAACTGTTGACCTTGTGTACAATCTACTTTACAAATGAGTCTGTCAGATACGATAAGCCTATAGGCTGAAGATGATGCCCCAACACTGCGGAGAAACCTCAGGTGACTGTCCAGGCAGCTGGCTGTTTCTGTCAACTCACAAAATTTTTGGAAGTTGCTTTTGTGCACTTCCTGCTTTTATTTTTGTTAGTTAATATTATTTCCTTCTTGGGTCTCTGAGGGAGTTGAAGATTAGTTAGTTATAGTTGAAGATTAATTAGGATAGAAAGTGAATTAGATACATTTTGGACTTACTAAAATAGGAAAATACTAGTTTTTTAAATAGTGTTAGATAACTATTATAGTAATTTGAGAGGAGAGTTTTGATGACTAGAGATCTTTCTACATCTATTGGATGAGTTACCTTCATTTGTTTCTTAATCTTCCCTTGGGCTTATTTCTAGAAGGGTGCTAATATATTTAAAAAAGAACTATTCCTTTTTATTATTTGACAAATCAAAATTCTTCCATGACTTAGATATAATACAATACAATGAAAACTATTTTATAAAGCAAGTTTAAGGAATAAGTTTCATTATTCTTATTGTAGAGTAAAAGAACTTTCTGTAACACTAAGGTCCATGTCTGAAATTCTGACAAAGAAAAATCCAAATTGGAAATGATATCCATTGTCACATACATAATAAATCTTCTTGCTTCCAAAGTATTGAATTATTTAGACAAGGTCTCAATAAATTGTTCCAGGATGGCCTCAACTTTACTATGTAAATTTAGCCCAAACTCATAGCCATTCTCCTGCGTCAGTCTCCTCAGTACTGGGATTATAGATATGGACCCATCCTCCTGCGTCAGTCTCTCCAGTACTGGGATTATAGGTATGTGCTATCATACCTGAGTTTTGATATTTCTCATGAAATTGGAAACAAAATATCCTTGGTTAAAACATCTTAGTTTATGTAAGCAATGGTTGTTATTTCTACCAAGATTTTATCTCACAAATAGTGAGATAGTGACACACTATTCCTACATAAAACTTTGATCTGAAAACATCATCTCAGCCCATACCTAAATCAAACCACAAGACCCCTCTGGTCTCAACATACTCATTTCAAGGACATTTACAGGCACACCCAGATAAGACTTCTGTTTGGAAGCGATGGAAGGTGGATTTTCTCAGCTGCACATAACTGCAATCTTTGTTAAAGCTTTGAAGCTCCTGAATGAGAGGTGGAGCACTAGCTGCAGATATTTAATGTATTAACTGTCTAAGACTTCAAAGGAAGGATGATTAACTCAGTGACACACAACTGCTCCAGGGACAGGAAAAAAAAAATAAAAGCAGCAAACACAATTCATATGCCTATTTTTTCCCATAGTAATTAAATGACAATGGTAAGTGAGCAATTTCTTTTCTAAAACTCATTTAAAAATACTTTTAAGCTGGAATTTCCCTTGAACACTCATTTAACTTCCTATGCCAGCTCGTACCACACAGCAGCGATGGAGCTGGAAGCCTCGCTATTCTCCAAGAGCAGAGCATCACTCATCTGCCTCTCTCAGTCTAAGGTGCTAACTGGACTTGGCTGGCATCCTGCCCTAGTCCTAACCTCTTCTTCCTCCACCTTTCCTATTATCCCAATCCATCCAACCCCTTCTAGCTGCATTTGCCTTTCTATCCATCATGTGCTAAGTCACTTTTACAAATACTTCTCTCAGCATCTGATACTCATGTACCACTTTGACCTCCTAACAGGTAGCTTACTGGTTTCAAACTCTGATTCCCCCCAACCATTAATTATCCTTCTGAAGTAGCTAAGGAGTTGGACACTGTAGGAGGGAATGATGACATGGTGGCTACATCTGCACAGGACTTTAATTTACCAGCTGTGAGTTACAAAGTTGTCAAAGTTATAAATCCAAGATGTCACAGCTTACAATTTCTTAAAAATTATAAAATTGGTTCTTAAAATAATAATAAAATTATTTACTATGATTAGTGAGACAGGGTCTCACCATGTAGCCCTGGCTGACATGGAACTTCATGAGATCTACTTGCTTTTGCCTCCTGTTTATTAAGATTAGAGGCATAAACTACCACACCAGGCAAAAAAATGGTTTGTTAGTCCCTTTTAATGTATATAAGCTTAAATCTCTAGGAATCTGAAAGTTGGTGTCATTTTGGAATATCCAACTCAAGACAGTTAAAGGGCATGATTCCCTAATCCTATGAAAATGTACAGACTGGAGAGGTCTGTAAGACAGCAACCCTGACAGGGAAAAGAGGCCCTCAGGAAAATATTTGCAATAAATGACAAAAAAGTGAAAAGCAGAGAAAATGGTGCTTCTTGAGAATCTGGAGGCTGAAGGGGAGGACTACACACTACCAGAAGGAGCAGTGGCTATGCAAGGCACTCTGTGCTGTGTGCAAGACAGAGGTTCTCAGGGTTACCCATGCCAGCCAAGCAGAGGGTAAGAGGCAGTGCATTGTGGAAAAGAAATGAGAGTACAGAAGGTTCCTGTCACTCCTGTCCATGCGTCCTGTAAGACCCTTGGAACACTGACTCTTCCTGTTAGTGACTCTTATTATTGCTTATAATAGAAACACAGGACCTCATTCCTATAAGCTCTGCGTCTACACATGTCCATGGGAAGCCACTTTATTACGTATTGTTAGTTTGTTAACACTGAACTCATGGAAAACAGTACCATAACTCAAGCCTGACCTCAGGTATTCTCTTGGAGAAGCATTGCAATGCTCTGTTGAGTTTAGGGGCATGAGTCAGCACCTCAGCACTGTACACACACACACACACACACACACACACACACACACACACACACCCCACACACACGCTCATAGGCATGCACATGCATGCATTTCATAAAGTACTCAAGAGACTGTTGAGGGGATGCTCATTTAGAGTTTGAGACTGAAAAGCAAATAAGCAAAGTGGCTTTGTTTGACTTTAGTTAAGAACAGGGGCTGTTGAAAAGGCAACTTTTGTGGCTCTAGTATTGATTTCTTATGAGTAGCAAATATGTAAACCCATAATCAGTAAACAAGAAACACTGAGAGTTATATACTCTTATTTGCAAAAATCCCTGAACGTGACTTCACCCTTTTATAAAAACAAACAAACAAAAAAATCAACAACAAAATAGCCTTATCTCCTTTAAACCAAAACAAACAAAACCAAACCCACAACTACAACAACAACAATAAGTGGTGTAGGCCTGGGGAGATGGCTCAGAAGTAAAAAACTTGTACTGCTCTTGCAGAGAAACCAAGTTCAATTTCAGGCATCACAAATACCTGTAACTACAGTTTCCAGGGATCAGACACTTCTGCCCTCTATGAATACCTGCACTCACATGTACAAACTCTCATGCAGAAATACATGCACACAGATTATTTTTAAAACATGAATTAGAACCACTAATATTGGTATGATTCCTTTAAAGTGAAGACAAAATATGTCACATATGCAAACCTTTAGCAATATCTTTTGAAAAAAGAAAATCTCCCATTTGTTTAATTGGAGTAGTTGAGCACCAGAATACAGTGAGCCAATGCTGGTGTTGTTCTGAATTACAGGACATTTAACATGGCCATTCATAACTAGCCAAACTATCCATTTTTCATTTAAAACAAACATGTTTTTGAAGATTTATTTTTAATTTTTATATGTATGCATGTTTTGCCTGCATTTGCCTGTGAGCACCATGTGTGTGTCTGGGGTCCAAGGAACCAGATGTGGTTGTCAAGATCTCCTGGAACTGGAGTTAAGGACAGCTGTGAGTACTAAGAACTGAACCTGGGTCTACTGTAAGAACAGAAAGTGGTCTTAGTCACAGAACTATATCTCCAGCAGCAAGAACAAGTACCTTTTTTAAAATAAAAATAATAAATGCTGTTTAGTATACCCTTGTTTTTAAGAAGGCACTTGAAGATATTCCACAAAGGGAGGAAAGAGAGAGAGAGGGGGGCATTGTAATTAATGGGATTCAGCACATCGGCTCTGAAATGAATGATGAAACAAAGGAAGAAAAGGAACCAGAGGAAGGAAGCTTCCAGTCAGGAATCAGGAGAGGTTCAAGTAAGGACAAGACTTCAGAGTTTCTGTAGCCAACAAAAATAAAAGAAAATTAATAGTGAAAACGAAAAGCTAGAGGCTGAGTGAGAAAGTTCAGTAAAATGTGTCTTAATCCTGTTGTGACATAAATGCAATTTACGAAGATAAAGGGGTAAGCACATTCGTACATTTTTATCTTGTATCATAAACTTTAGCAAAGACATAAAAATGCATTTACTGTTGCAAAGTCAGAAACAGGTATTTCTAACACTATATGAGTAAGGGTGTGCATGTTTGAGTAGGAGTGTGGGAGGATAATAAAGTATCTTTGTGGACCCTACACTGCATAGAATAGATGGCTTAGCAATAATGACTTAGAAATGTATTGCGACTCCGTTCACGGGTAGTGCAGATGTGGGTGATGCACTCAATTTGCATTTATCATATCATAAAGAGAATAAGAATGAAACAAGATAATAAGCTGACTAAAATGGAAATTAAGCTACAGATACAGCTAGCAATGAGGTATTATATAACCACTAAAACTATAAGTGACATTTCACAGATACCTATGGAGTAATATCTTTTTTTTTTTTTTTTTTTTTTTTTTTTTTTTTTGGTTTTTCGAGACAGGGTTTCTCTGTGTAGCTTTGCGCCTTTCCTGGAACTCACTTGGTAGCCCAGGCTGGCCTCGAACTCACAGAGATCCGCCTGGCTCTGCCTCCCGAGTGCTGGGATTAAAGGCGTGCGCCACCACCGCCCGGCTGGAGTAATATCTTGAAAGTGATTAAGACAAAGGTATACAGGGAATGTATGTATAGTAAGCATATGACTGTATTCATTAAAGGGAATGAAAGTTCTTGGTGTGTTTATGTGTTTGTGCTGATTCATCTGAAATGCCAAGGGAGACACATTATTTGTTTCAAGAGAAGGAAATAGTCTCTGAACATCAGTGGCAGGTGGTTTTTCTTTTAGAGATTTAACATTTTAAATGATATGAGTCTATAGAATACTCTAAAAGTAAATAAAAGTTAAAAACTATAAATGTTATTCTTTCTGACAGTGATGATCAAAATGAGAGATGCAGAAGGCAGGAAACATTTTCCAATGTGCAAACCTTCAGACAAATGATATCTTTTACCTCTGTCCCACACACATGCTTGCGCTGTCTGAACTGTGATTTGTTCTACATTGCTGCTCTGACAAATTGTTATTCATCTTTCAAGATTCTTATGGAGACTCTGAATCTGTGTCTACCCTACCTCTTTGTAAAGCTAGTTCTATCCCTCACTGTTACTTTCCTTGTTTTAATTTACTTAGTCCTAAGCCTGCCTTCTCCACTGCATATTAATTTGGAACATAGTCTCTGAATGCAAAGCTACTGACAGTGGAGTTAGCTGCCCTCAGCAGTGACATGGTCAGGTCAGTCTCCTCCCAAAGAGGTCAGCACACCCCAGGAAAGAGGAATCCTGGCACCATGGTGGCCTCTGAGAACAGCTGGCTGAGAAGCAGGCAGGACTAGGCCAGTTCGAGAGTACACAGTGAGTGCAGGAGAGAATGAGTTAGCCGGGACTGTCCTTGCCGTCACCTTTGCTCAGCTTGACTATGGGATAGACATCTGCACAAAGGAGGTGTTGGTATGGAAAAATATATCCAAGTGAGAGACAATAGAGAATTCTTGAAGGAAAAATCATGAGCAAAGATGTTGTGTGTTTATGAACAAACAAGAAAGCATTAAATTATTATAGAAATTTAAGATCACAAAGACTGATCAAAGTAAGAATTAAAAAAAAATGATGATGAGTGGTGTTGAAACTGATTGTCAGCAATACAGCAAGGGCAGAGAAGCTCCTTTAACTAAGTCTGAACAGACTTCATCTACCTACCAGCAATGGTAGGCCACTGGTCCTACAAAGCTTCTCTGCTAAGGGTCAGAAACTCTGGGCCCTCACCATGTCAGTGTTCTTCCACCATTCACCCCTTCTATACCCCACTATTTGATAGTTGCTGCCCCAAGACTATATAAGATATATACAACATATTGTGTTGTATCTTAACAATGAAACATCTTCTGTTTCTGCTATTCATCACATAGTGTAAAAATGCTTACATTTTCATCACTCAACTTTTCAACTGAATATGCAAAACACACCAGTCCATTTTCTTTCCCTGACTCTTCACAGCTCTATTGTATCTCTCACCCCCAGTTTTTCTTTTGTCCCTGTGTCCCTGCTGATTAGAATGTCCTCTGTCCTTTGTCTGATATGCAACCAAAGGAATATCTCCTTCAGGACTCTGCTCAGGAGAAGCTCTGTCAACATTCCCACTATCACACTCCAGCTCTGCAGAAGACAGAGAGTAGCTCTCCTTTCCCAAGGTGGCAATGTGCAAATGCATGGGCTCTGCCATGCCTGTACCCCACTGAAGGTGGCTACTCTCGGTTCTTCCCTTGCCCCACACTAGAAGGTGGCAAGGTGCAAAGTTGTGGGCTCTGCCATGCCTGTACCCTGCTGAAGATGGCTACTCTCGGTTCTTCCCTTGCACAGCACCAGAAGGTTGAAGAAAGGTCCTAGATCTGCATGGCATCATCTCATTAGTGTCTAGGAGAATGTCTAGGATACAACAGATGCCAAATCTATGCGTATTCAAAAACAAAAACAAAAAAGGGAAAAACCCAACAGCTTTAGCTTTGCCATTTATCATGGACTTCAGTGATGACCTTACTTAAACCCTTTCTGGAAACCTCCATTAAGTATATTAGTGGCAGATTGCTTGGTATCAGTCTCAAACTTATCACTTTCTGGTTGTGTCATACTGATACAAGCCTATTTCCTCTGTCATATTGTTATGTCCATTAATAATATCTGTTATTTGATAAGTTGTATCAAGGTAAAATGAGGTGATTAGGGTGAGCCCTAATCCAAAGTGCCTGCTTCCCTTCACAAACTGAAGTCAGCACATATCTGCAGAAGGACAATGCCAAGGAACATGAGGAAAATATAGACACTTCTACCCCAGACAGAAGGCTGTCAGTATTGCAAAGAGTGCTCAGAATGAAGTCAGACTGTCAGTTCATTGGTTTGGCACATGTAGACCTCAGACTGTGAGGTAGTCTATTTGCATTGTTGGAGGAAATCATATTTGATTAGTGAACCTCTAGCAAACTAATACTGCACCACTGTCTCCTGGGACCCAGTTTAAAATGCTCAAATTTTGTGATTCCCAGTTCCTAGCTATTGCAACTTTGATAATCGCCACTAAGTGACTCTTACTCATTTAGCCATATGTCCCACAACCACCAGGGACATAGAGGTCTTTACCTCTTCTCCCAGAGGAGAGCTATTATTCCCCTTGTCTCCCCATCTATGGAATATGCATAGCACATGTCCCGAGCATGCCATCCCTTTCCAGTTCATGATTTGCAAGGCCTTCTCCTATTATATGCCTAACTGTAATCAAGTCCTATGTCATTGTTCCTCTTCATGTCATTTTTCAATTTAGGAGGCATGTTTAAGTATTTGTTGTATGCCAGGCTAGTATGTAATAGAAAAGAAATAAATTCTAGATATTACTTTGTTGTTGTTTTTGAGACAGGGTTTCTCTGTGTAGCTTTGGAACCTTTCCTGAAATTCACTCTGTAGCCCAGGCTAGCCTTGAACTCATGGAAATCTGACTGCTTCTGCCTCCCCAAGTGCTGGGATTAAAGGTGTGCACCACCACCGCCCGGCAACATTACTTTTTTAAAAAAACATTTTCTGGTTGTCAGATCTCACCAGGTACTTTTGGGGGCTTATTATGATATAATTTTATCAATTTGTATTATACAGTTCATATATTGAATTCAACATATTCTCATTTCTTTGATCATCAAATGGAGTCTCAAAACATTAAATAATATCCATGTATAATGTGACCATAATGGATCTCAGATGAACTTCATCTATCTCTTCTAGGATTTCTCCCTGTGAATTTATACCCGTGTTATAAAGTCCATATCAAGTATGCCTTGTTCATAAGATCTCTGATCACCCTGGACAGAAATATCAGAGATACTTCAACTTTGTTATTCATTATTCCAGTTTATATTTTATGCCTCTATATACTCTCTGTCAATTTTCTAGAAGACTTCATACTTTTGAAATGCTGCAGTTTGCATTTAAAGTGTCCCTTGAGGCTGATTTAACAAATACTTAGTCCTAAATGCAATGTTCAAAAGGGGAATGATCATGCAGTGTGGGCTTTACTTCATCATTGGATTAATCCTGGACTCTTCTTTGGTAGCATTATTGCAAGAAAAAGAAACTTTTCAAGCTGGGACCTAGTGGGAGGAAATATTTGATGTTAACTGTTAATACATTTTGTTATAACAATCTGTTAACAGATTTTGTTATGCAACTTTGAAGGTCACAGAGGGGAATTTTATTGGAGACTACACCTTTTCCTAAGCCTGTTTCTGGGCCTTCCTGCTTCCTGCCCATAATGAGATGAGCAGATTTCTTTGACCACCTGTGCCCAAACATGGTGCTCAGCTTCGCTCAGTCCTAGAGCTCATGGATTGAACACCTCTGGAACTGGGAGACCAACTTATCCTTCATGCTCTAAGGTTCTTTTTCTCAGACACCTTGTCACAAATGGAAAAGGTGAATAACACATGAATCAAAGGGCCAACTATAAAATAGAATATGTTTTTCTATTACAGAAAAGTCTAGTCTTCAGTGGGAATTCATCATTTGCGAAACCCAAGGTCAAAGTTCTCGCTTGTGTTTAAATTTACATAGCAAAATCTACATGAAAGTCAACTGGTATTAGTTGTCCAGAATGTAATAATTTGTATTCTGTTTCAAAATCCTTAATAGGCACCAAATTATATAGTATCAAAGAACACATTCTAAGTTGAAATATTACACTGAGTTTAAATAGTTAATGGAATAAACATAGGAAAATGAAGAGAAAAATACACCAATTAAAGTCCACAAAGCTAAAAAACAGTATGTGAAAGTATGTAATGAAATGAACAATTCTATCATTAAGTGAAATTATACACTTAACTAAGGTTAAAAAAAAGGCAAGGGTCTTTTGCACATCAATCACAAACATTTTAGGATACAGAAAAACTATCTGAATTACTACAATCTCACTAGTACTTTTACTAAATTTTATTATATCTATCCACATTAACAGATACAATTAACATTTGTAGACATGACATCACAATATGCTGAGTGGCCAGCACTTTGCAGAGTTTCAAAGAGTTTTAATTGTTTGTCTTGGTACAGATTCCCAGAGCAGAAGTGGAGCTGTGGTGTGTTTTGTGGAATCATTTTGCTTTGGCAATCAGAGTCTGATTCTAGTAAATCTTTTCTCAGAAATACAATTTTAACTTGCAGTAACAACATCAACAACATGAAAGGCTTAGCTGCACACTTGTGAATCCAGTCATGAATTTGCTAGATTCATTCAGGTCAACAGCACTTTGAAAACCCATAAGATTTCTGAAACTTGTCCTGGCCATGTGCCTAAATATAAAAGTACAGACATCCTAGTAATTAGCTGGGCAATATGGGGTAAATGAGATGAGCAAGCAATTCACCCTGTGTCCTCCATTAGTGATAATGAGAGCTGTGGAGTTAATCCTCTCTCTCTTCCTTTTGTTTTCATGTCCTTTGCAGGGTCCATTCCAAAGCATTTGCTTTTTGTCCCATGCCCCACCCAGGACAATACTTACTTACCTCACTTATGAAGGATTTGGCTGTGGCAGGATTCATAACAAGGATGGCTCTCCTAAGAGTGTCTCGGTAGCGATTCAACTCCTCTATCCTCATAGTGTCAAAGAGGGTGGTGATCATTTTATTGATATTGTTTTCCACCTTTTGAAGGGCAACGTCCATTCCCTGCTGGGATACTTTGTCCAAAAATTCCTGTATCCCACGGATATCTAGGAACATTACAACACAGGAGAAAAGAGTCTTTTCACTTCTGAGCAGTTTCTTGTTCAACAAGGCATACATTCTCAGATTTATTTATGATTTGGTTTAATTAATATCTTTACATGTAAAAACAGGAATTAATGCAAAGGGATGTATTTCTATCCACTTATCATTCTAAGTTAATTAAATAGTGGGGAAAATTGGTTCATGGTAGATAGGGGTGGAGAAGAGGTTCATCTCAATAAAGCATGGAGAATTTCTTCAGCATTAAAGAGGAATAAACAGAAACAGTGTAGACATTAATTTTGTCTGTTAACAGCTTTAGTACTGAATCTCTTGGTTTTCATGGTGGAAATGGATTATATCTATCACTCAATTTTAGCCTATCTTGGTAAATGAGTTCAAAGTTACCTCTTCAGATGGAGAAATGTTACAGTAGCAATTGGAGACCCATTAACGGAAAACTATTTCCTCTTGATCAAATGAATGAAATCTACCTCTGGCCTGGGTAGAGTCCTGATTTTTCTAACTACACAAAAGGTAATTCAGTTGGGCCCCTTGGTTTAGAGACCATCCTAAGGAAGGAAGTTTCACCTAGTGCCAAAAGAAAGAGATGAGAGGAATAATTATTCCCTTAATTAGGTAAAGTCGTTTCCTCCCCTTTGTGTGGTACAGTCACTACAGGACTGCCAGGATCCTGTTCTATCTCTCCACCTTTTAGCTTCAGGAGGTATAACTTGATTTTCCTCCTTTTTTGTCTCTTTCTTTTGGATGCCAGACAGAGCCTAAGTGTGGTGATATTTTGTTTGTTCTCTAACAAAGCTTGCCTGGAGACAAGAGTGGGGAGCTAGGCCCTAGAGGCCGGGCAGTGGTAGCACACACCTTTAATCCCAGCACTTGGGAGGAGGAAACAGGAAGTGATAAAGCTGGGTGGAAAGAGGAAGTGATGAGGCAGTGTGGAGACAGGAGCACAGCCTTTTCAGTCTGAGGATTCCTAGAGGTAAGAAGTGTTTCTAGTGGCTGGCTGCTCTGCTTCTCTGATCTTTCAGCTTTCACCCTGATATCTGACTCCGGGTTTGCATTACGATACTGAGAATTCACGATACACCTAAGTATATTTTCTCTGGTACTTTGGGCTTTTTTTTTTTGTTTCTTCACTTAAACCATGTAGCTGTTTGTAGAACCTCCACACATAACTCAAAGACATGGTCTTTCTCTGTTTTTCCTGTCCATAGCCCTCCTCTGTGTATAAGAACAGATTTACAGCTTTCCCACCTTCTAGCTTTTCTCTCAAATTCTAATAAAAGTGTCTTTGTGCTTCAAAAATAAACAAAACACACCCCACTCTTTTTCCTTCAATTTCTTATATCATGGAAGCCATTCATGTCATTTATCATAGTCCATAATCACAAAATGTGTTACTATCATTACTGTGCAGAAATTATCTTAGGTCAATTAGAAGGAAGATCACAATTAAAAAGTGAAATTGAAAGAGTGAAATACTGTCATTCATGAAAAATGAATATCACTAAATCAACATTCATAATATAACTAGAATACTTTTGGATGTTTCCTTCCAAGGGTCTCAAGTCACTCGATGCTTACATAAAACAAACTACATGATCAAATATTTAGATCTAATTATCCAGTAGGAGATAATAAGATAATTTATTTTTAGTACTATGGAGGTGGTTTGGAATCATGTGTATAAATAAATTAAAATGTATCTTAAGTATTTTTGAAATTACTACCCAAGGTTTTGAATGTATGGTGACCTTCTAACTATTTATACATCAAATTCAAATATGAAAAGTTCTCAAAATTTTTCAAATCAAAAGTTCTGTGTTCTTTTCATGTTTAAGTAAGGGAAATAAAACACAATGTCAAAAATAATTATCAATAATTTAATTTTATTAGTTCACAACTTAAATTTTTTATTTTGTGCCCATGGCATGAAATTAGGACTTTATCTCAAAATTTCTAATTGTGTGTGATTGCATTCATGCAAAATTTGCCTCATAAGTGAAATAATTAATTTAAAAGCAGTAAGTAAGTTCATATGACAAGAACTAAATAGTTCCCAACATAGAAAGTGATATTTCTGCAAATAAAAATTTGTATTTGCAAAGTTACAAACTGATTTTTAAAATCTGTGCTTTTATGATTGATTTCAGTTTTAAAATTTCACAGTAGTGATATGTTCATCTCTGTGATAATTCTGTCTGTATACAATTTACCTTCCAGTCTATGTTCTTAATTACATTATAAACCTGAGATATCAGTATAAAATGACAAAAGGCTCAGTGGACACAACAGAGCAAGAAACAAAGGTGTGGGAATAATGAAGGTAAACAGCCTAGTCTGAAAATATTTAACAGTACAATGCTGACAGTTGGGCTGGGCAGGGTTCAAATCTAATGAAGCACAGCAGACACAGGTCTATAAATAATATCAGGAGTATGAACACGCAAAGCAGTGTTCTCAAAACTTTGGTGTCAATCACAATCACTTGATAGAATTGAAAAAAACAGCTCGGGTCTATCAGAACTCAGAACATAATTTTAATTTTGAATTCTATGGTTTTAGTCTATTTTTTATTTGAATCACTTAAAGATTCACATATATAAAATATAAAAACAAAAAATACATTGAAAAGGAGCTGAGATCCTCCAGATTGCTCACACTCTGAACTTTGATTCTTACAGTAAATATTGGTGCAACTTGACTCCTTCACTTGAAAATAAAAATGTTTCTTTAACACTATTCACTGTCCAGGCAACATTGGTGCATGCCTTTAATCCCAGTACTTGGGCGGCAGAGGCAGATGGATGTCTGTGAGTTCAAGGCCATAACTTTGCAACTTAAGGTAGATTTCTGTTACAGAGGAATCAAGCAATAACTGCTTTCTTCATCTGAGGATGATACAGCTGATTATGAGCAGAAAGTGCTACATGTGAAAAGAGTCAGATCCAAATCATGCTATTAGCAGCTGTGTATAAAAGATTCATTAAAAGAAAGAGTAGGCCTCTGGGTTTGTTAATTAAACATGAACATAATCAACCATCTCAATTATTCAGCCACATTATCTTCATTCTGATTTCGTTAGTCAGTGAGCTAAGTTGCAGAAGTTTACAGACATAAAAGCACATGGTTCTTGACCTCAAGGAGCTGCCAGACTGATTGCACCTGTCAGTTGGGGCTATTTATTAATAACAGTATGTTTCCCAGCTTCTGTTAGTCTTGCTTACCAGATAAATACATAAGACCATTCATCTACTGAGTAATTAAATGTAGGATTATGGGCAAAGGCAATCTCCCTTGAGCACCACAGGGGTGTGTGTGCTCAGCAGAAGACTGATCTCTTTTCCTTAATGCCCACATCCCAAACCTTATAATCTGTGGATAAACCAAATTATATTCCAAAGAGGGATCAAGCCTGATGATGGGATTAAGGCAGTTCATCCAGTGAGATCAAAATAGAAAGGTAAACTTCATAACTTGGGTAAGTCCAGTATCATCAGGAAGACCTAATGTTGGAAGAAACATAGGAAAAGAAACAACTAGGGGTGAAGGTTTGGAGAGGAGCAATGTGGATGATTCATCTGAGTGAAGAAAGGTGGGTGGGCATCTATGGAAGCTGCACAAGGAAAGGAAGTAGATTCTCCACCAGAACTATGAGAAGAGAGCATGCTTTGCCCATACCTTGTATTTATTATGCTTAGATCTGATGACAGATTTCTGACCTATAGAAGTCTACATAACTTGTGATGACCCTCCAAATTTGTGATAATCTCCTGTACTAGCAATAGACATTAATAAGAAACTATGTTTCACTCTTTAAGTCAGAATATTTCAAATTAATATCCACTGAATTTAATTTCAGAATCACTTGGAAATACTTCTGGGACTTTATAGCTTTATTCCACTCTGGTGAGCTCTGAAATCCTCCTGACAGAGCCCATGATGACCCCTGAGAAAAGTCTAGGAAATATTTCTTCAATTTGTGTCACAGACTTGAGAGAATCATAACTACAGATCCTCCCTTTTCCTAGTAAACATAAATAGCCCAATCATTCTGCAGCATTTCCTGGCTGTCAGCACTTAGCCTAATCTACCTGCTTCCATTAGGGAATATAACATGAGTGCCAGATCAGTATCATTGCTCTTAAGGAATTCGGACTTCATACTGATACTTACATTTATGGAGTCCAGAGGTGTAGTCTTTTTTGTTGTTGTTGTTTTTGTTTTGTTTTGTTTGTTTGTTTGAAACAGGGTTTCTTCATGTAGTTTTGGTGCCTGTCCTGGATCTTGCTCTGTAAACCAGGCTGGCCTCGAACTCACAGAGATCCGCCTGGCTCTGCCTCCTGAGTGTTGGGATTAAAGGCGTGCGCCACCACCACCCAGCCAAAGCTGTCGTCTTAATTTTCACGTGTAAAATGACCTTCTACATCGTTTCTAGTCATCCTTGATATTTTTCTTTTTGGAAACAATTTCTTTGTATCAGGGAAACACACTGAATTTGCTGTCAGAAAACCAGGCTTGGGTCAGTAAATTGCTTCTACAGTATAGCTCTGTTCACTTGGAATCACTTTCATAATTGATGTCTCCTGTTTTCATTTTCTCAGTGTTTGAGCTCTCTTCACAGAGCAAGATGCCATTTTTTACATATGAAATAACCCTGGCTTCATCTTTTGCTTTCACATGTGTCCAGCCTTCTCCATTCTACCCCTGATGATCCTAAGCTCCCAGGCTAGTCAGCCTGAGTCCTTGGTTCTTACTAAACAATTGAAGCTGAGGAAAGCCATAATGTAAAAGAGTGGCTTTTCTTGTGCACTGGGTTGTAATGATGTAGTTTTATGACTACAAGAGTCAGAGGATCTGGCTAGACAAGTGAAACAGAAAGCCAGCCTGTTCCCTATGTAGAACAAAACTCCACCAGTCAGTTATAAATTAAAAGAGAAGGAAGAGGGTATGAAAAAGAAGACAAGGGAGCTCTTTTAGTGTTTGACTAATTTCATATACATATGCAAACAAACACACACACACACACACACACACACACACACACACACACACACACACCACAGCCCAAGTAATTTGGTGATGAAGAGGAAGGCATGGCTGGTTCTTGTCTTTGAGATGCTTCCAGTTTACAGGGAGAACAAACAGAAATCAAAATCACACTTTAATTGTATAGTGTCTGATGAAGTCACTGTAACAGAGCAGCAAAAGCTTCAGTGATTGTGATCCTACATATGCAAACATCCACAATTGTATTTTATTTCACATGAGTACTAGGTTTCCGTATAAAAAAATGAGAGTGGGTATAATATGAAGGCAGTTATTTAGGCTTCAAATTTCAACATGGCATACATTTCTGTTATTAAGTCTTTAGTAACCTCAGACAAAACTTCTGCTTTTACATTTATATTTGCTATGGAAATTTTTAAAAAAATAGAAAAAAGTCCTTAATTGGAATGTTAGTGATCTATCTACCATCCATCTATTTATATCTGTCTGTCTGTCTAATATTTATCTATTTGTCTTTCTAACATCTATCATATATGCATTTATATATCATCTATTTCTCTATCTATCTATCTATCTATCTATCTATCTATCAGTCATCTATCTATCATTTGTCTTTCAATCAAATATTCTAAGAAAAGCCAGGTATCATGGCACATTTCTGCTGTTCCAGCACATGGGAGGCTGAGGAAGAGCCTCTCAAATTCAACTGTAGCCTGTGTAAGTGAGTCAGAAACTGACCACCACAAACTATATAGAGAGACTTTGTCTCAAAAAGTCTAGAATAAATTAGAATAAATAAATAAATAAGAATTAGAATAAATAAGTAAACCAACAAATAAGCAATATCATCTCCATAATATTTTATGCACTATCAGTTTCTCTGGCACTCAAATTACGTTACCTACTTAGGCCATCTTCCCTTGTAATCCTCTATGATGTAATGGATAATTGGAGGCTAACGATTCATTTTATCAAGTCTTGTAAAACAATGACATTATTATCTCTAAAGTAGGATTAATTTTAATCTTCTTAGCAAAAGTCATCTATAATAAAGTAGACTAGTCTTATTTAATACCAGAATTTAATGTTAATTTATGGCTCTAAAGAAACCCTAAGAAGAAACTAGAAATATGAGAAAATAGGATACTGTGTTTAAATTAGATATATGGTCCATTTTGGTAGAACCTGAACCAGTCATCCATATCAAAGTAGATCACTTTCTTGATAGTCTTGGCCTACTGTGTGCCAGTCACTGTGGAACATTCTTAAAGAAAGTGGTGAGCAAAACAGAACAGCTCTTGTCCCATTGGGAAATGTGGTCTATACCATCTGATGATAGCACTGAACCAATTACTGATTGAGCAATATAACAGTATTGTTCTTTTTTAAAGTAAATTACCAATTTAACTAAATATAGTGGATGTCTGTGAAACATATCAAAATAGCAATTTATACTCTCATCATTGTGTTTATACATTTAAAATATTGAATAACATAAGACAAAATTTCTATAACCTTTTCATGCTTAATTTTTCCTCTATTCATCTTCCCCTTTGAGTAGGTGAAGATATTTAATCATTCTGATCACTTAATGCATCGAAGACCTCAATTTGAGCAAGAAGACTTCAGTATGGCACTGGCTAAGCATGGCGTTTCTAAAATTATGACAGCATGCTAAGCTTTAAAATTAAAATGTAGGACCTTGTGACTTTCTTCTCCTGCTTTCTCATTTTATAAATTGGAACACAGCTTAGTGCTGAATATGTGAGATATATCATAAACCAGAACAGATTTTTCCCAATATTTGGATAGCAAAGTATGCTCTCTGTGTCTACTTCCTGATGGGGGTGGGGGTGGGGAGGGGAGGGGTGGGGAAACAAGGCTTTTAACCATCAGGCAATTTAAAAAGTTTTGTTTTAAAAGATCTTTTAACTCAAAAAATTTATTGGAGTCATGTAGCACTTTTTTTGCATTTTTAGAATATTTTATTTTATATAAATTTAAAAAGTAAAATAATAACATACTGTGCTGGGCTTTGACACATCAGAGCCTAGCAATTATGATCTAACATTGAACATTTACATATGACAGGAACTTGTTATTTGGGCATATAAAGCTGCCATCTTTTACTATGGAAACCATCTCTACAGTAAAGCTGAGAAATATTTTTAAAGCACAAATCACAGATGTATAAATCCTGAATAGGTGAATATACTTTTTACCCATTTGACATAATATATATTAATGCAAAGGGATGGTTCAGTAAACTGCTTGGATTAATTGCATGCTTATTGATACAGGCTGGAGTAAATGAGGGAACCGAAGGCTGGAAAGTAGCCAGTGACTAATCAACAGCTTTCAGGCTGTTGGGAGAGAATGTCAAGTTTATTATAGTTATCAGACATTTGAAAGCATCCTTGGGGCAATTATAAACATTTGCAATCAATTAAGAGGAAAGTGTCCATCCTAGGGACCCTGATTTAATCTACACCAACTCTCCATGGAATAAAGATCATGACTCAGGAATATATTAGTGAAAACTGTTACCTAATCTTCATTTCAAAATGAAGGACCCTGCTTACATACCCCATTCACCTAACTGTGGGCTGAACCTTAATTTGCATTATTAAATGAATGTTTTCACTATGCAGAGTAGTGTGCAGGTAATGGAGTTATGATTTCCTGAAGTGGAAGTTGTTCTATACATACAAGTGTTAGATACTATGTGTTTCTGCTCATGCTACTTGATTTGGTCAATTCTATAGTACTTTTTTTTGGACACTTTATGGAGATTTGTCTCTAATTTTCAGAATGATGAAGCAGTTATGGTAAAGATTTATATAAATTGAACCAACCTAGTTATTCATCAACAGATGAATAGATAATGAAAATACAGTACACATATAAAAATGGAATACTCCAGCTCCAGGAAAAAATGAAATGACAAAATTTCCAGGAAAATAGATAAACTTAGAATGACTATTATTGAGGGAGGTCACACAGTCTTAGGACAAATAATTACATGTTATCCCTCAAATGTGGATTCTAGCTCTCTCTCTCTCTCTCTCTCTCTCTCTCTCTCTCTCTCTCTCTCTCTCTCTCTCTCTCTCTCTGTATGTGTGTATGTTGGAGAGATGATTCAGTAGTTAAGAACACTTGTAGTTATTAGAGAGGACCCAGGTTCAATCTCCAGTACCCACATGGTGGCTCAGAACCATCTGTAACTCTAGTTCCAGGGATTCAACCTTTGTGGGCACCAGGCATGTAGTGCATACACACACACACACACACACACACACACACACACACACACACACACACGCGCGAGCGCGCGCGCGCAGGTGAACATTAATATACATAAAATATAAATAGATCTACAAATAACAAATAAAAAGCTTCAAATAATATGCATAAATAATTAATATACATAGAGATTGATTGATTTAGATAAACAGACATGCATTTTGGCAGAGTATAACATTAAAAAGAGCAAGAAAGTATAATGTTAGCTGATGAAGAAGGACTCAACGAAACTAAGTAATGGACACCTGAATCATAAAAAGGATATAAAGTAAATTGTTAATTATTGTTTTAGTTTCAGCTCTCATAAAATTTTCAGTTTTTGGTGGTAGATAAGTGCACAAAAATATATTTGATTGTGAAAGCTTAAAATCCAATGTGAAGCTCCAAAGCTTCAGAATGATTACTCTGTTTGGAAGTTAATTGAGATGCATAGATAGTGGGTTTGGTTAATTTTGCTGCGTGTATTTTCATTTGTAAGTTCTTTATAATAACACATTAATGCATAAAAGAATTAAATGGGGAAAAGAAATGAGGTATTCAAATGTATTTAAAAAATAAAATTCTGTTTTATTAAATTTGAAGATGACAGAGTAACCAGTCTTGATTTCATAATATTTTTTTCCTTTGGCTTTTTGAGACAGGGTTTCTCCATGTAGTTTGGGTGCCTGTCTCACTCTGTAGGCCAGGTTGGCCTCGAACTCACAGAGATCTACCTGGCTCTGCCTGCCAAGTGCTGGTATTAAAGGCGTGTGCCACTGCTCCCTGGCTCTTTCATACATACTTTTTAAACATTTTATCCTACTTTCTTATTGAAAACTATATTTTTATCACAAGTAAACTGTCCACAGAATTTTCTGTTTGAAAATGAATCTACATTTTATATATATTTTACTCATAAATAAATTTATTTTAACTAATCCCATCACTTACTATTGTATATAGTTTTTGCCTTTTTGTAATTGAAAAAATTCCATACAATATATTCTGATCATGCTTTTCTTCTCTCTCAACTCCTCCCAGATTCTCTCTACCTCCACACTCACCCAACTGCACAGCCTTTCTCTCTCTCTCTCTCTTTACAAAATAAACAGCAGAAAAAACGAACTCAGTCACAAAAAAAGCCACTTGCATAAATACACAAAACTGGAACCCAAGTATACTATCACAAGGCCAATAAGAGAGAAAAATGTCCCAGCAAATCAATATGAGATTAAAAAGTCTACAGAAATACCATGGATTTCATCTTGTGTTTGCCATCTGGCCTGAGCATGGGACCTACCCTGCAGTGTGGTTGACAATCCTAGTGAGACTCCATTGAAGAAAACTAGTTTTTCCTTTGCAAGAGGGGAACAACAGTAAATAGGTTCTTGGTTAGGGGTGCAAGTCCGTGTCCACTTCCTCTTCTCAGTGCTGAGAATCCATCCTTAGTATTCTTAGTTGAAAACATATTTGCGTTTTATTGTTTATAAGTTAATCATTCATTGATATTACAATGAATGACATAATTTTTAGATATTTCCATATAACAGGTTGACAATAGCTCTGACTGCAATATTACAGCAGTTTGTGAACAAAATTCAGGAGCATTCACACAAATGAATTTTTAGTTTCCCTTGAAGACAGAGGGTCTTTTTTCTTTTTCTTTCCCCCTGGTCTCCTGGTAGAAAAAGCTACAATCACACTGCATCGTTCCCTTCTTAGGAACTGACTATTTTGGACTTCTGTCTGCCTCTGAGAAAAACCTGATTGAATTACTCCAGGATGATTAGATGAATTAGGCACTGCCATCGCATCCTTTGAAACTAGTAATCTGTGTCCTGTTTTTAGTTTATTTAATAATCTGAAATCTGAAAAAGGTGTGTTCAAAACATTGGATAACCGTCTAATAGTCCAGCAATTGATGGATTTTTAAGTACCTAATATTCTTGAAATATTAGATATTGAAATAATCTCAAACATTGACTCAAAAATATAACCTCTATCTATGGTGCTCACACCAAGGCAGATTGTATACTTAACACAGACATTTCATAAGAGGAAGTGTGCTACTTTGGCCTTATCCTGGGTAACATCAACACAAAAGCAGTGTGGGATAATTTAGGCCTGTTTGTCATACTCAAGATTCCATGATGACCTTGCTTGCATCCAACATTATTTTTTCAAGTCAAGCATGCAGGGCTGCTGGACTAGATGGAAATCTGGTGATATAAGTTTAAGTGTTCCTCAGCCTCCCAGAGTTTCTAGCTGGGTTCACAGAGGTCATGAGCATTTTTTGAGTACACAGCTGGCAAAGTCCTTTTCTAATGACCCATGCAGACCAGAATAGGCAATATAATCACTTTCTAATTTTTTCCAGAAATATCCTGCAGTTCTTGTTGGAAATAAATGCCAAAAGTCATTGTTATCAGAATGGGGTACTCTAAGTTTCTGGAAATATGGAGAAAACAGTTCTAACATTTAATAAGACAATTCCAGCTCCAGAGTTGGAGAAGGCATGAACATTCTTCTTTAAAAATGACTTTGAGATTTTTCTTCAAAAAAAAATTCTCTGGCACAGCTACACCAAACTGGATACGTGCTTAATTTTAGCTGACTGCTGGAACCTCCATTCTCTACCAGATAGCCCCACCACACTTTTACCATCATTCTTATAATCTAACCAATGAGTCTATTGGAAACAGCAGGGAATGCATTCTTGCCCATGTAGGATACCTGTTGGTACCCCTTTTAATTTCTCTGTCACAATTCTCTTCCTTCATGTGGGATATAAGAAGACCAGCAGAGTAGTCGTCTGGTACACAAATTATGACATATTTAGGCTATTTCTGGTATAATTGTTGAACCATGCTATTGTAGCTTGAAAAAGTCAAGGGCAACACACTAGGAAATGAACATGACTATGTTCCAAAGAATGTTTTTATTAAAAGAAGTATCAGGCCCAACAATAGTTTTCTGGCCCTGAAGTGGACAATCAGGGCAAAAATTATATCAAATAAATTCAAGAAGTTTCCTTTAATTAACAGCAGAATTTATTTTATATAAATTGAGAATCTTAAGTATTCTAAGCTGGCAAGGAGGCAAGATTGCTGGCCCCAAAGGTCTATGTCCCATCTGAATTGATCTCACATGCCTTAGAAACAGCACATGCACTTCCAGGTCATCACCTTCTTGAAGGCATTGGACTTGCACCTTGGGGATGGTCTTAAGATACCTTCAATCTCTACAGATTTTGTGCTCAATTTTCCCTACAATTGGAGAAGTCCAATTGGAAACATCCCCCTTAATCTAATTCACATGATTAAAGGTAGCACTTCAACTTTGGTGGTCAGTCTATTTGGCTTCAACCCACTGTCTACATCTATAAGGATCATTATGGATCACAGGCTTTGTTTTTGTGGGCAGTGGAGTCTCTGTGATCACAAGTAAATCTATTGTACCTGGATTGAATGCTTTCGTTTCAGTGGAAAGGTATATGCAAGAGTTTAATGAAAATGCCATCCAACTTTTGAAAGTCTGATTGTTATTGGGGTTTATTCTGCTCATTAAAGAGTTGACTCCAGTCTTATCAAAAAGTGTTGTGAGAAAAACCAAATGGATTTGATCTTAATCTCTGTCATTCAGATTAGAGGGATTTCTAGTCTATGCATGGTAAAATTGATAGTGGCTATAGGTGTAAAAGAGGGATATGGTGACAGCCATTCTCTAAGAAGCTCTTGTGGTACTGCACAACTTGACAGCAGATGGTCTCACTAGGTAGAAGGACATGAAGGTCCATTATGTATGCAAGCCCACAACATATCCATTGAATTTCTTTAGTTCACAGACCTTGGTGGGCTTGATGTCATTACATTAACACAAGACTCATACTGCTTACTCTTTCTTGAGAGTTAGGATCCTCTCTGGTCTCTGACAATGGTTAGTATGTCTAATTAGCTACTCTTGATAATGATTGCCTAAGTTATTTTAGCCCAATTATTATTCTGTTTTCCAGCTTCTAATAATCATCAAATTTTCCTAATTAAAATGTAGTATATTTCCCCTTTACATTATTATAATCCTTATGCATTCTGCAGGCTTAAAGTCATTCTCTCTCTCTCTCTCTGTCTGTTTTTTTTTTTTGAGACAGGGTTTTTCTGTGTAGCTTTGTGCATGTCCTGGAACTCACTCTAGCCCAGGCTGGCCTCAAACTCACAGAGATCACCTGTCTCTGCCTCCCGAGTACTGGGATTAAAGGTGTGTGCCACCACAGCCCAGCTGTCATTGTGTCTCTTTAATGAAGATAATTCTATACAGTCAATCAGTAAACTTGTTTTTTTTGAAATTTGTTAGAAATTAATCTTATTCTGTTTTTATTGTGTCAAATACACTAGTGGCCTAGAGCAACTGATGATTGCATCTGGGCTACTTAACTTATTTTGAAGTTGCTTGACATTGCATTACCTCATGTTTTCTCTTTTGTGAAAATACTAGTAAAATTAACAGGTATCTTTTATTAGATAATGGATATGTTTGAAGAATTTAGCAAAGTGGCTGCATATAGCAAACATTCTCTGGCAGCCTTTGTTATTTCATCTTGGCTGCTGAGAACATTAACTGATACAATATAAAATACTTATTCTAGTTCCTGGCAAATAAAAATGAGCTATTTTTTAATATTTCAGTAGCTCTAAGACTTGATCACATTTTTCTCCATTGAAGTAGCTGATTCCTACAGATGCTGCCTCACTAAAGCTTCCTTAACCTTAGTAACCAAGATCAAAGTCTACCCAGGAAGCCTGTTGCCAAAATTAAAGTCTGCATTACATATACAACACTAACATTTGCTCATTGATAACTTAACCTACTGTTTCATCTTTCAAGAGACATATAAACAAGTTTCTTCTTTTACTGATTGTAAGGTTTTTAATATTTAAAGGGAAACATGCATTCTGCAAAACTCATACTTTGTAATGTACTAAGAAGTAAGCAGATATTTCACACATTGCACAGTACTGAAAGCTCAACAACACAGCCTCCTTTCAAGCCTTCTGGAGAAAAAAAAGGCTTTAATTAATCCCCTCAAATAAAGTTTCCATACTTGTCAAATTCTTTTTGATCCATTTACTTAGAATCAATGATGTGAATTTTCTTTGTTAGTCTACCTTTAATCATGATTAACTACTTCTGAAGAAAAGGACTTCACTAATCAACTATATATAGAAGCCTAAACACACACACACACACACACACACACACACACACACACACACACACACACACACACCACTCCCTCTCTCTCTATGAAAGATATATGTGTATATATCACATATATTTTCAAATAATAATGCACATATATTAAAATAATACATACATTCACACACATAATTCTAAGCAAACTACACCTCCAATCACCTTGCACCCCAGCATGCTGCCTGATTCCATCCACCAATGATACTTAATTCATTCATTAATGGAACCAATTCCTGATAATCAGGATAAAAGTCAAGTTTAATCCACTTGGAAGGATGTCCCTGATGACTGGATGTGAGCATATTAGCCGTCTTCCAGGTATACAAGATCTCTGGAAGTTTGTTGTTTGTCTGGGATCCCAGCCTAGATTTTTACTAACAGGATTTATTGTAAACATCAAAAGACAATTTTCTTATATTAGTAATGGTATTATTGGAAATTATTTTGATGATAGAGGAAGAGTCATTTTAATGACTCCAAGTAAATTATAAAAAGGAAATTTATCAACAGAATAGATGGAAATTGTTTTACTTTTTTATTCATAAAAATAAACCTTGTGTTTAAATGGCAATCCAATCATCCCTTGTGTGGTAACAGCTCCTTACTCACTCCAAGGCATTTAAAGAGAAATGAAGGACCTCACGTGTGGTAGAAGACTTAGCCTGTATGCTAAATGGATACTTTCAAGACAGCATTCAGCTCATCAATAATGAAAGTGTCTTCTCTTGTAAGAAACCATCTATAATTCTCACAGGATTTGAAAATAAATGATAATAAGTACTTTTCTATTCTACAGACTTTTACAATCAAAGGGTAAATTTCCCATTCTAATGCCAAGAAAGTATCTTCATCAAAATAAAAAAAAAAAAAGATCACTTTTTCTGCTGCTAATTTTATTGGACTGAGTGTTTTCTCCCTTAAAGATCTGGATTTTAGACATTTGTTATCTCAGCTTACACTTGATCCGAGGCTGTGAATACCATTTAAAGTTGAAAAGGAGCACAATCTAAGGGGCAAAAGCAGATGAAGGCAGTGCATGTAGCTCTAGAGACACTCACCATCACCGTGCTTAAATACCACCCCCCAGTGATCTAGGCTTGTGTGAGCCAATTGTTTTCAATATTGTTTTTGTTTCTTTTATTCACATCAATCTCTTAGTTCTTATTCTGTGACCCTAAGTAATGTGAATTAAGCAACAGAAATACTGGTTTCCGTCTTGGAGACAAAAAAGTGTCTTTCTGGAGAGTCTACAGACTTTGCCTGTAATTTGCCCATTGAATTCAATGGGATTATTCTGGCAGCCAAAAGGCCAGGCTACTTTGACTATTTAGGGCCAAATCTAACTGCTCCTGTCCCCTTCCTGTCCAGCCCCAGGGGGCTGTCCTTTATTGCTGGCCAGATTTTTGCCAACCTGCTGGTTCTCAGCTCTGCTGCTTTGGCTCGGCAGCCCACTTGTCTGTCTCTGCTGTGTCTCTTACAATGGAGCCCCATTGTGAGAAGAAAGGATTACGCTAAATGTTTGTTTGTTTTCCATGCTTATTTACTTATTTGCCAAAGAAAACATTCTTTTAATAAAAATGGAAAAAAGAAGACCCAGAAGAGCCGCATTTTCGAATCATCAAAGGAAACGCATTTCTAAATGAATTCTTCATTGAGGGTTTGTTTATCCTCATTAGGTCATATCCAATTCCAGTTACTCCTCTCCCTACTCACAAAAATAAGGGGAGAACTACATACAAAGGGCTTTTGCCTCAGTAAGAAAAGGAAGAGCTTCAGAAAAATGATTTTAACAAAAATAATAGTTTATCTTAATGTGTTTATGTATGACCAGTAAAGATTTTGAGACAAATTGTTTCCTCCTCATATTACAGTGCACTCTGGGAAACTGTGTGCTACAGCGGAAGACTGAAATGTTTGTTCAGATGAGTTCTAGTTTTTGTAAAACTTCATATTGAATAAAACATGCGGAGAATATTTTCTACTTTCATCAACTATGATGGCTAGAACATTAAATAAATAGTGAGGTCAAAACAAGTGTCTGAACAAGTTTGTCAGATTTCTTTTAGCCAATAGATAAAAGAGGTTATCTTTATATCAGTGCTCTAAGATCTGCCCATGGTTTCATTACCATCATCACTATCATCATCATCATCATCATCATCATCACAGAGTTATGCATTTTTAAAGGATAGTATTCTCTTTTTAACTTCTTTTTTCCCCAGTTAAATAGCTCTTTATTTCTGCATGAGACCAGTCTGGATGAGAATATAGCAATTGTCAGAACAACAGCTTGGCCCTTCACTTGTTCCCATGCACTCTCCAATGGAAGGGCTATGAAGACTGTTCCAGTTCACTGATATTCTGCTTATAAAACTTACCACTGGCTGAACGCTCTAATACATCTGGCTGTGATGACACTATTTAACAAACAGTGAGCCTTACATGTATGTGCTATTCAGTCTGCTGAGCTAACATGTTCTCTAGGATCCATACTTGCCTCAAGTGCTGGCTTGCTTTATTCCAAGGCTCTTCTAACTAAACCCTGAAATTGTTGCCTGCCATATCTTCAAGAATCTTGGTGTTGTGGTTACCCCACATGCTGTGAAGTTATCAGAGGACCCTATCACGAGATGGGGCGAGTACTGGTGTGATGTGACTGTAAATGGACTTGACACCGTAAGGGTTCCTATGTCCGTGGTGCTCTTTCAGAAGACCAAGACCAAAAGATACAAGCACTGGTTAGCCCAGCAAGCTGCCAAGACCACGACCCCCACCAGCTTCTAGGCAGTCTGAATGTCCTCTGCTTCCAAGACAAAGCAGTCAGAAGAGCCTTGGAATAACTTCTTATTATTTGAAAATTCAAGATATATTGTATTCAGACTACACCACCCCAAAAGAGTTCCAGGTTTGTATGAGCCAGTTGTTGTCAATATTGTTTTTGTTTCTTTTATTTATGTCAGTCTCTTAGTTCTTATCCTGTGACCCTCAAGTAATGTGAATTTTACATTGAGTGATAGGTTCAGATTTATTTATTTATTTATTTTTGAAATAAGATCTTGCTAGGTACCCTAGCTGGCCTTGATCTCTCCATCCCAGCCTGACAAGTGCTGGGATAACTGGTATGTGTGATACACTCCATTTCGTATTTCTATTTACATTTTACTTCAAAGATAGTAAATACAGAGAATGAGCTCAATAGCATTTAAAATATTTCTGTTTGTTTGACTCTGTGAGGTATATTAGAAACAGGAAACCATAAGTGATTAGGAAGTTCTTTAAAAACTTTGAGGATTTAATGAAGTTGCTTTTCATGCAAACATCACCTTTTGAAACTTTTCAGATCACAGACACTTACCATATTCACTGTCATAGAAGATGATGAATTTCTGCCATGCATACTCGGTGACTACTCTTAGGATGACTTCATTCAAGTAGACGGGTGGACGAACTGAAAGAGTATAGTCATCATTCCTGTTGCTCCGGGTGAGACCACAGCCACTTCTTGGGGTCCCAGCGGTTGAGCGCTGAATGAAGAGGTGTGGGATATGCATGGCATCTGCCAAAGACTGGAGGGACCCAGCTGATGTGCAACCAATGGAGCTGACTAGGGCCAAGATGCCCTGGTTCATGAGTTCACAGGCTGCAAGAGAGCACAGCAATGCCAAGGTCAGTGGGGTTTGTATGAGTTCCCCTCTCTGAGAAGCAATGGTTTGCAGAGTTATCAAAATGTACATTTTTTTTACATGCGTGATGTATGAAAAGAATCCTTATGAAGTGCTGTTGGAATCCAGTTCAAGAATTCTGCTTCTGTCAGCTCTGTGGTGCTGTGTAAGCTTCTTTTGCCTTGACTTCACTATTCTTTTTTTTTTTTTTTTTTTTTTTTTGTTTTTGTTTTTCGAGACAGGGTTTCTCTGTGTAGCTTTGCGCCTTTCCTGGAGCTCACTTGGTAGCCCAGGCTGGCCTCGAACTCACAGAGATCCGCCTGCCTCTGCCTCCCGAGTGCTGGGATTAAAGGCGTGCGCCACCAACGCCCGGCGACTTCACTATTCTTAAATGGGCAAAATAGCATGAATGTAGAAGGATTTTTGTGAGGATTAGAAATAAACCAGTGTCTACCATTTGTATCTCATGGTAGACATTCAATCAATGGTAGCCAAATGTGTAATTATCACTTCATGATTCAGAAGAATAACTGCCTAATATATAATACACATTTTAGAAAGTAGCTAATGTGGAAAGTGGCGAGTGATTAGACAGACAAAGAGATGGAAGGGGAACTTTTGGCCATCATGAGTCCCCAATCCGGATGACATTTTCTTTCTCAATAAGCTGGAACAATGAAATGATTTTGTCCTTTTCCCTAAGAGAAAGTAATATTTAATTTTTTTATACAAATTTTTGGCTCATCTAGCATAAGAAGAGTGCTCTAATGTATACACAGTTGGACTCAAATAAAGCACTGTCATCATTATGAGTGTCCAAGTAAGCAGAATTTCAAAAATTAATGCACAGAAGCTACACAGTTCTCATTTTTCAAACAAAAACTTCAGTTTATGTTTTATATTTTTCATGTATGAGCTATAAGAAAACTGTCTGTTTAGTCCTTAGAAACACAATTTGGCAAAGTAACATGTAAACCATGAAAAATTTGTTACTGCGTGTCTTAGTTTGGATAAAGAATTTATTTCATCTTATGCATGCTTCTACATTATAGTCCATTAAGGAGGGAAGTCAGGAAAGGACTCAAGGCAGGAAATTGGAGCCAGAAATTGAAGCAGAAGCCATGGCGAAACACTGCCAAATGACTTGCTCCCCATGGCTTTCTCAGACTGCTTTCTTCTTCTTTTTTAATCTATTTTTTAACTTAATTTTTTAAAAATGTTTTGATCATTTTCTTTCCCCTCCCTCTATTTCTCCCAGATCCTCTTCACCTAATTACTTTATTCTCTCTCTCAGAAAACAAAGCAAAACAAAACAAAACAAACAAACAAAAAAACCCAGTAAGATGGAAAATATCAAAATGAAAAAAAAATGCGCACACCCACAAAAAACATAGAATCCACTTTGTTTGCTTTCTTTTGTTTTCTGTGGTGAGGAAATATTCTGAAATATCTGTTGCATTCGAAGAGACTCTAACTTTTTTCTGCGCCTTAGAATTGAGTCGCTTAAGACTTAATTCACCTAGGCTACTGTGTACTCAAATTCTTTATTCAATCTGCCTTTGAGAGAACAGTTTAATAATCAAATTTACTTGCCTGAATTTCCCATGTAGTAAACTTTAGAACTTAAGCAAATGCACAACTACAATCTTAAGTTATATACGCTTTCAAGTCCCTGACCCAGTCAATGCATGTACCAAAGTCAAAAGCCACTTTGTAAACTGTAAAAACAACCATTTACTGATATTGGTTGATCAACAATAATGTTTGTTATTTGAGTCAGTTGGGATCAGTTGTAATCCCTTGTGAAACTCTGTTAAAAATTTCTGTAAAGTATCCCATTCTTTTTGCCCTGTATTGCTTTCTATGCTCTTCAATAAATACAGAGTGAAGAACTTTGTTAGAGAGACACTGTCTTACTACTCAGACAGACAGACAGACACAACTCACATACACAGACACATGCAACACCTACAGAACTAGACACACACAGTTCATACAACAGACAGACACACATCAGGAAAGACATACACAAGCACAGAGACAAACAGATTCACAAGACAGATGTTAAGAAGGCAAAGGTAGTCTCATGTGACAGAGGACAAAGGACACGGGAACAGGAAGTAGAAAATTCAAATCTGGACTTGCTCTTAGTTAAACGACTTTAAGGGGAAATTCTTTTATTTTATTTTCTTTGATGTGATATTGAGGCATTATAAGTAAACCGGATTTAATCACTAAGGCCTTACAAAATCCACACTGTTTTTGCAACAGTCTGCATGTAACTGAGGTTGGTCTTGAACTTGCTATGTAGCAGAAGATGACCTTGAACTTCTGATTCTCATTCTTCTATCTCCCAAATGCTTATATCTACGTGATGCTACACTTGGTCTCTATCTTATTATTATTTTATTGTCTTCATATACATAATATATAAGTGATTTATAAATTATTTTAAGGTTACTGGTTCATATAACCATCCCATTGCAAATATCAGCAATGATAATTTAAATAGTAAAACATGATCAAAATAGGAATCATGAAACAATAGTTAGAAAAAAAAGGCATCATGTTGAAATTGTAATTTAGAAATCATGCAGTCCGAGAGTGGAAAGCAGCTGCACCTGCTGTGCTATGCCTTGCTGGTGAGGTGACATCCTAGGACAGCATTCTAGAAAAAGATGCTGAGACTCATTAAGAAACACACACACATATTCACCACACACTAAAATCATTTTGTGAAGTTTTTAGCAGGGAGAGACTGGAGAGTTATAGTCTGTGAGTATTGGATGTTTTTTCTTCTTACAAAATTTCCAACTTTATATATCTTACAGTTTATAAAATATAATTATGTACGTTCCCTTTAAGTGTGGGGAGACTAATGTAGAGGATCCAGGTTCTAAATATTGGCCCAATATTCTTTCTACCTTCTATCATAGAAAGCAAGCAAGATAATTTTCCATTTGTTAACTCAAAATTTTATGTAACTGAGAACAGACACAGTTCTTCATAGGGAAAAACTCTATTGTTTGTCTATTGCCAGGACTTGCTAAAATAGGTTCCTCTAATTTGTCTTTATATTGCCTGGGAAAACGCTGACCAAAAGGGACTTGGAGGAGAATTTACTTAACCTGCAGGTTGCCATCCATAATTATAGGACACCATGGCAGGAACTCAAGGACTGAAGCAGAAACCACAGAGAAGCACCACTTACTGGCTTGCAAGCCGTCACTTGCTCTACTTACTTTCTTATATAACCCAGGACCAGGTGCCTCGAAGTGGCACCTCCCACAGTGGATTGGGTCCCCCCAAGCCAATCAATAAATGTCACTCAGACATGTCTATAGTCCAATCTGATGGAAGTAATTCCTTAGTTGTAGTATTTTCTTCCTTGATGATTCTAATTATGACAAGTTGACAAAAACCTGCCAGCACAGAGATAGTCTCATTAAAGAGACAAGAAAAAGGTTAATTTTCCTGACTGGAGTGGAACTGGTTGACCCCAAAACAGTCCATCCAGGTAATAAAACACGGTGTCGCTAGGGCAACCTACCACTGACTCCTCAAGGCTCTACTGTAAAACTAATGATCACATTCAAAATGGTGGTTGAAACAGAGAGGAATCTTATTGATCTGCCTTGATTTTAGTCTGTTTGTCCTAAGTGAAGGCTACTGTAAAGAGTATAACTCTCGATAGCCGAGGGGAAAGTATGTAGGGTTGCATCGGGAGCAGAGACAGCTCATGTTTAGCAGCAACTTCAAATCTTGACAGTTAAAACACTGGCTCATTTAGTTCTGTTTCCACAGAATGCAATTATCAGTACATGAGGGAGAGGGTGGGAAGTGGGTTAGGGAGATCAAAGGTGCCTCTGTGGGTCTTCCATTTAAGCCAAGGACTTCTCAGTGGCATATTCTTTTACTAATAGTTCAGGCTGTGTGATTTATATGTGTATGCCCATGTACCCTCCACATCAATCCACCCAGACCATATGCAACAGCTTGCTGGTTTGTAACTCCATCTGTTTAAGATTTTACATCAGAGATGTTTGGAGCATGCTGTAATTGATGAAAGAGCACACCTTTTTATAAAAATTATTTTTATAACAGAATTTGCAACACTTTACCACTTTTGGACATTTCCAGTTATGAAAATGAAGCTGGCTGTGTAATTCTATAATTCAAGTTAAATGATGTTCACATACACTATTGTTGCTGTTTCTAAAGATATGTACCTGAGTCTTTGTTTCTTTATTGGATAAGATGATGTTAAAATAAGATGTATGAAGCATGCAGAAACTTGATCCCCAATGCAGTATTGTTGGAGGTAGGACCTAATAGGATCCATTAGTGTCATAGGATACTATCTTCAGAAATGTCTGGAAATTGAAAATGGGTCCTTCTGAGAAAAATGAGTTTGGTAACTCTGGCCTCTTTCTTGTCCTCCTGCTTTCTCTGCATCTTTCTCATATCAGATGATGAGTTAGGAAAACCTTCCATGTCAGTGTCTTGATTTTGAACTGCTCAGCTTCCAGAATTATAAAAATAACTGTCTTTTTTTTATAAATTACACATTTTTTAAATTTCTGTTAGGGCAGCAAAAGCAGACTAATACAATAAGAGACTGCACTATAGAGTTCCTCTCTACTGTATTCTTTGTTCGATAATCTTCAGCTATTAAATGCATAGCTTTCAGTTAGTGGCCTTTTAATAAAATCATATTGTTTATGGGTGGTATTGGTTTTTTCTTTAGATGCTTTTAACTTCTTGTTCTGAATAGACATTTACTATAGTTGCATTAGCAAGACTGCATTAAACTTTGAAAAAGAATATTTGACTGAATTCCACATTTAAAATTTTAACTTGATTTCCAATACACAAACAGTATCTCAAAAATGTCTTGGTGTCCTCAAAATGTTTGTCCAAAAGCTAGGAAATGTAACATTCAAACAGGTTACCGTTATTGACAAGGCACAAGGAAAATCAGTCTTAAAGTGAAGAAACATAAATTTATCAATTTGTATTGACCTCTATCTAGTTTTAACTAAATATTATAACAGGTGTCTATAAATAATTTAAAGGAGAACATACATAATTACTTTTACCTTTTTTTCCTGTTATGTATGAGTAGAATATCTGTCTTTAGTGTTTCTTTTTGTTATTTGGTTTTGGTTTTGAAAGACAACACATTAATTGAGTAGTCTAGGCAGTAATGAGAGTATCACCTACGTGCTTTAGTATTTTTATATATTAAATCTGTGACAACATATGCAGATTTTCAAAAGTTAAAAACTATTGTATAAGTGGTCAATTTCTTGCCTGCTGTGATATTACATCTCATACTGTTTAGAAAGTCCTCTCTCCTGCAACCTGAAGAGTTGGAAAGGATAGTCTTGTCTCAAGCAAAGATCTCCCTGCCCTGCACTTATAACAGATCCTCAGCAGGCAGAAGATGCAGCAATGGGATCTAAGAGCCAGATGTATGGAAAATGTTGTCTTTGTTAAAAATACATCTATATCTTCATAACTCTAAGTAATAAATTATGAGGGTTAAACATGATATTTGGTAAAAATGAATGATATTATCCATTGGATTGTACCTCTAACTTTGAAACTTTACCCATCATGTTGTAGAAATTATAATTATTGATCTTCCTAGTCTTAAAAGTTCTAAGAAAGGATTTTGCATATTTTTTTCCATGAAAAAAGTCTACCTGTTGAGCAGGCAAATATATTTAGTCTGATTTCAACAGTATGGAATATATACATGTATCAAAACACTATTTTTTGATAAACAGTTTTTACCTCATGCAATAATAAAAACAAATTAGGCACAAAAGAGAGGGTTTAGTGGACAAAGTGCTTGTTAAGAATATATGAGGGCCAGGGGGTGGTTCCCCAGTTTCACATAAAAGCTGGGAAGGCATGGAGACCTGTCTGTAGTCATTCTCAAAGGGTACATGTGTTAGAGCTAGGGGTATAGCTATGTTAATAGAGGGCTTGCTTAGCAAGTATAAAGCCCTGTGTTCGGCCACCAGTCCCACTAAATAAGGCACAGTGGTGAAGTCCTAAACACCAGCAGTTGAGAGATAGAGACAAGAGGATCAGAGGTTCAAAATTAGGCTAATTAGGGAATAGAGATCCAGGTACATAATTGTTTGTCTCAAAAAAAAGAATCATCGATGTGTTTAAAGTCTGTGTATATAGAAAACAGAATATCTAGTAACCAGTCCACTTTGTTTGCTCAATCACGGGCCATCTTTCCACAGTAACATCAAAACAAAGGCCATCTTTCATCCCCCTGCCTTTCGGAATGAATGTGCTTAACACTAACTGGTAAGTGTACCTAAAACTATTCTTTTCTTGAAATGTGCTTCTGTTCCTGCATTCAGTGCACGTAACTACTAACGCAATTGATAAAACTCACCAAGCTAGTGTTACTGCACAGTTCCCAGCTTATTCTCAACTCACAAAATCAATATAACATTCCATTTTTTTAAAGGTCTTCAACAAAAGATAGAGACATTGTTGCAGCTGGAGAAGACTAAGGAGAAATTATAGACAAGTAAAATGTGGTACCTCAGTAGGACTAGGGAGAGAACAAAAATTATAAGTAAAAAGTTAATGAACTGTGAACAATATAATTCAGCTAACAGTAGGCTTCATGTTAATGGATTGCTCACCATAATTTAACTATGGCTGTGTGGAAATTAGCATTATAGGAACCTGGGTGATTAACATAGGGGGTTCTTTCTGTAAATTTACACCTACTTTAAAACCAAACCCAAATAACTCTCAAGAGGTTGGAAGCAGCCCACATTCTCATCATACAGGAAATTCTTATAGGCCTAGTTCTATCTACATATACCTGAGCATCCATCCCTATCATGGCTTCCTAGCACTCTATACACTGCACTGTTATGATGTGATCTCTATTCTATATTATTAATTCTACATAAGTAAATGGTTCCCTGACTCTTCCAATTTAAAACCGTAGCTCTTCATTTATTTTTATCTTAAAAGAAATTTTTACCACATTAGCAGTGTTTAAGATGCAGGCCTTTAATTTTACTTTTTCAAATGTATGACAAAGTAGTCTATACCTTCATACATGATTACAAAAGGAAATTTTAATTTCTATTTTTCTTTATTTTTAAAACAGAAGAACTTAAGTGGTTTTGTTTTTTTTTAACTGAGATATTCTATTATGAACTTAATTATACATGTACTAGCTTCCATATTTGTAGGTTCTGTGGATATCCTATATATGAAGCCATGTTATATTCAAATAAAAGCAGTTTTACCCTTTCCTTTTCATGTGGTATTCTAGTAGTTTTTGTTTTCTTCTCCATGTCTTATTGGACTGGTTGTTACAAAGAATTCAATGTTGAATAAATGTGGTATAAACAACTTTAATTCTTTTTCTTAATCTTTGACAAGTAAAATCTTCTCTGATGTTTTTTATTGTTCTCCTGATAATGATAAGGAACTTTGCTTTTATTTCTGTTTTCCCATTACTCAGGGTGCTGTGAGTTTCTACCAAGAATGAATGTTGATACTATTTGTAGTATATGATTTTAAACTAAACCCCTTTTATTGGATAAATAATTAGGGGGCTGTTTCTTAGTCAGCTGTAGTTCTTTGTCTAGGGTTAAGGCCTCATGAGATTTCTCATTTCCATGTTAGTATGTCTATTGGTGTTGTTCTTGTTCAGATATTGTTTAGGATGCCTGAGTAGATTGTATTTATATATTTAGAAACACACAGGGACATACACACATACACCCCATAAAAATTAAGAAAATAGAAACTATCAAATTGAGAAAGAGTGAGGAAATAACGCATGGAAAAGGCTGCAGAAAAGAAAGGAAAGAAGTGAATGATATAATAATATTTTTATTTCAAAAATGCTGTGGAGTAATCCTCTTGTACACTGTAAATATTTGTCATTCAAATTGGTTTAATCAAATGCTGATTGGCTAGTAGCCAGGCAGGAAGTATAGGTGGGGTGACCAAACTAAGAATGCTGGGAAGAGGAAGGGCGGAGTCGGGAGTTGCCAGCCAGACACAGAGGAAACAAGATAAGAATGCCATACTGAGAAAAGGTACCAAGCCATGTGACTAAACATAGATAAGAATTATAGGTTAATTTAAGTGTAAGGGCTAGTTAGTAATAGTTGAGCTACCAGAAGAGCATTTATAATTAATACAAGCCTCTGAGTGGGAATTTGGGAAGTGGCTGCTGGGCATTTGGGAGTTGCTGGTAGGACAGAAACTTCCATTTACACATTATTTTGTTTTGTTTTGTTTTTAAAACAAGGCCACATTATGTAGCCCTAGCTATCCTGAACTAAATATGTAGATCAGACTTGCTTCTGTGTTCCAAACACTGGTATTAACGGTGTTCCTAGCTTCAAAAAATTGTGTTTCAAAAAGAAGGAATGTTTAATTTTACCAAAATATTTTCACACAACTATTAATATAATTATACTATTTTTGTTTTTAGTTTGCTATCAAATTAACTGCCTTCCAATTGTTAAGCTGTCCTTGCAGGGATGCCACATGTAAATAGTAGAATGTAGTCACAGTTTTTTTCAAGTTTATAGAAGTGTATGTGTGTGTGTTTGTGTGTGTGTGTGTGTGTGTGTGTGTGTGTGTGTGTGTGTACTTAAGGCCACATCTTCCCTAAATGCTTGCTAGGATTCACCAATGAAACCTTTTGGACCTAGAGTTTTTTAACTACAAAAATTCCTTTAAAAGGAAATTATGGGGATACTAGTCTATTTTCTCTTGGTGAGCTTTGGTAGGCTGTACACCTCAAAAAATGTTCCCTTCTCATCTGAGTCACCAAATTTGTTTACATTAAGGGGTTTATAGCATTCCCATTGGTAATTTACATGGCTCTTTGCTTCTGATCAATGTTGTTAATTGTTTAACAATTTATCAATTTTCTCAAAGAAGCCACTTTTGGTTTCATTGATTTTCTGTTTTACTTTTTTGTTCTGCTTCATTGACTTCCATTCTGATCTTTTCAATTTCCTTTCTTTAGATGAATTCGAATTTATCTTGAATTAATTCCTGTAAATGTCCCTTTGTCTAGTGCTTGAAAAAAGATTTGTTTTTATTTTAATGTATGCAGAAGAGTGTTTTGTTTGCATGCATGTGTGTCCACTGTATACATGCATGGTTCCTATGGAGGCAGAGTGCATCAGCTCCCATTGGACTGGAGTTGAAGACAGTTGTGAATTGTCATGTGGGTTCTGGGAATCAATACCTGCCCTCCTATAGGCACAGAAAATACTCTTAACCACTGAGAAACCTCTCCAGCTCTGTTGGGAAATTAAAAAAAAAAACAAAACATTTTTTTCTATTTATTTCCTCCTTTTATTCATATTAAGTACCGTGATTTTGCAGTACTTTTTTGCTAGTGCAAATACTTAGCACACAAATCAATATACATTTTTTTCTTCCTTCTGTTGGATAGTAGCTTCAGGTCATGAGAGGTTGAGTCAGGCTTACTGGGCAATAGCTCCTAGCCATGAAGAATTGCTTGGGCCCAGACTGACTGGTTCACTCCACCTTCAGCAACAATATGCCTGAATAGTGAAAACAGTCCACCCTGCTACCAGTTAAACCATTAAAAAAAAAGCTTTAACGTCCTAGTAGTTACACATGTATATATGTATGCATATAATGTATATCATCCTGTCCCTCAGCCCCTCTAAATGCACTAAACCTTCATCCAAACAAGGGCTGAGACTCCTCACTGTTTCAGTCAAGCAATTACAGCCTGTTGAGATGGTATTGTCTGCCTCAGTTTTCCCATAATTTCTCAATCTGACAAAGAACTGGTTGTATTTGCACTCCCGTGTGGCTTGTGATTTCATATTGACTGCTATAAGGACTGCAGAAATTCAAGTAAATGGAGGACATTGGCACACCTCTCCTCTTCTTCAAGTGTGCCAGTTCAGCCAGGGATTTAGCTGCACCTATCAGCATGATTCTGTTCTCTTTGTTTTCATCTCATGCTTCAAATGGTTCCAGTGTGGATCTCCATTGGATTTCAGAGTGGACTCAGTATGTTCGAGGTTCTTCTTCTGGGGTCTGTTTCCCCCTCAGATTCCCTTTAGAGCCTCACCAAATGGAGGTCCCTTAGGAGCCACGCCCCCACTTGAGTACCCTGCTGTTATACTTTCTCTTACACCAGGTTTTCTGCTGACCCAGTCCAGCTCAAATCCAGCATAAGGAGGTGAGAAGAATCCATTCACGGCAAGCTGCTGCTTGATATTCCCCTGGCACTCCACGTAGAAATAGTGGTATTCACTGGTAATAGGATTAGCATATGTAAGCCAGATGGGGAGACCTGCTTCTGCTTTCATTGTCCTATGTGTCTGACATGCAGAAGACCTTAATACATAGGTCTTAAAGTGTAAATTCAATATACTTCGCATTGCATTAAAGCATGATATCCATTTTGCATACTCTGTGCTCCTTGGAAGCTTTTGTACTTGTAGTGTATAAAATAGTCTGTTACCATTTTAGGCTGTAAGCCTTCATATTTCAAATGCTTGCAATTTCATTTGATTAAAAGCCCTCATTTAATAATACATGCTTTAGGTGGCTTTGAACTAGGCATAGGGATTTTGTTTGTTTGTTTTAAAACCATGTAAAATATCTTTTCTTGTTCAATGTATTTGATGGCAACTTCCCAAACTCATGATTGTTATAATGTAGTTCATTTGTTTCAATTCATTGTAAGGTGATTTTTTTTTTTGTCCTCAGTCTTTAATTTGTTACTTTACCTTGATGGAGTTATACTGGCAGCAGAAGTGGGATCACCCTTACCACTCATAAATCCATTACTACTCTCAGGGTGCAGTCACAACCACCTGTCAGGAAGCATCCAATGCACTTGGGTTTATTCTTTTTTTGTCACCTGACATCCATCTCCACATTGTACTTCCACTAACGTCACGGTAAGAAGCACTTTGCTTTCTAGGGAGGAAGGTCTATGTGCTTTACAAGCTGAGTCATGGCTGTGTCAGGGCAAAAATGTTACTGAGCAGTTAGTTTGAGCTTTGCTGACAGCAATTAGGAAGCAAAGGGAGATAATTCCTGAAAACCATAGCATGAAATTTGAGCTGAGTTTTTCAGAAGACTGCTTCCCAGTAAGTCATGTGTCTTCTGTCTTTTCCATGCAAACTGTAGGCTACATTATATAAGCTGTCCAAAGGGCCTGCATATATATATATATATATATATATATATATATATATATATATATATATATATATCTTTGATACTAATATTCTTAAGTTGCAATTCAATTAAATGTGGAAAAGTAGTATTTCTTTTCTAGGAAGGTATAGAATTCAACCCAGGCTGACATAGCCTTTGACACCAGCAAGGAAGCAGCTCTCATCCCTCATTAAAGAATCTTCTTTTAGAAGCAGGTGAAGACTATTCCAGAGATCCCCAACTGGTCAAAAGGCAGGAAATAATGGCCCTAGGATGCTCATCTTCAACTGATACATCTACAACCCTTACAGCCAGGGCTTCAGAACCACCTAGTGAAAGGGAGAGGAAAGATTGTATGAGGCAGAGGACCAGGGTGTCTGCTGTGAGATGGTGTCTTCTATAGATGAATATCTAAGATGTATTTTGAAAGGAGTCTGATTTTGGTAAGCAAGAAGGAATAAAAGGAGCACCCTGAAAAGAAGGAGCTAAATAAAAAATTCTTTAAGAAAGCAAATAGAGAAAAGCGATTAGTTCTTTATAAATGAGATGAAACACATCTACTACAGTCTGGATGGATGTATTCCCTATAATTTATATGTTTGCATTGAATCTGCATGGCGAGAGTAGCTATGTAGGGCCCCTGGGAAATAATTACATTGTTAGAGAAGAGCCTCACAACTTAATGAGATGACCTTAGTGGAATTAGTTCTCTTATAAAAAAAAAGTATGATGAATCTTCCATGACACTCCCATCATGTGGACACATGAACAGAGGCATCTATGAAGAATGATTTCTTGCCAGATGCCCAAATATTCTTGAATGGGTCCACTGGAACCTATCCAACTTTCACTGAATGTAGTTTGACTTAAGCAGGGAATTTACCTTCAGAGAAAATCATCTCTTTTATCACTCTTAAACACTAAATTAGTTTTAGAGCATCATTTCCATTTTTAATGCAAAGAACAGAATTGAAAAAAAAAATTATTGGACACAGAACAAAATGAACTTAGCTTATTCCTCAAATGATTCATTACAGAAAAATTAAATTAATGATAACTACACTAAAATCAAATTTCACTGGGTCATTAGCATGAACTATCTTTAAATATGTGCTGATGTGTTCAGAAGAGTGACACCAAGCACTCCAGGATGTGAGAGAAATTTATTGGAAAATTATGATAATCATTTTATTTCAATTAAAATTTTGAATGTGACAAAAATCTCTTGTTCAGGAAAAAGAGAGCAGCAAGCTTAGGGTAATGCAGTCATTAGTCACTCACAGGTTGTGTTTTACTTTTTTCAACTCAGTAATGTCACCTACTCTGTCCTTTGTGTTTGTCTATCAGTGAGGCTGCCTGACTTTCAAGGAAATACTGAGGAAAAGGGAGTAGTAATGTACAGTGAAAAAAGATACAATTTGTAGAACCTGGGGCTCTAAATTTAAATAGCTAGTGAGTGTCGATACAAAATAATCTTATTTGTCAAAAATAAAATTTTATTTTCATAAAATTATGATATTAGTATTCATGTCTGAAGTATCATGAATATCCCCATAGCACTTTACTTCTTTTTTGAAGACAATGTGTCATGTAGCCCATAATGGCTACAAATTTTATGATGTAGAAGAGAATGGCTATGTACTTCTAATTTTCCTGAGCCAGTCTCTCAATTGCAGGGATGAACCCAAGGCTTGGTAGAAGCTAGGCAAGTATTCTACCCACTGAACTACATCTTCCATCTATTAATGTTATATTTTTTGTTATGTTTTTAATATATCAAACTATATAGTATATTTAAGAAGTACATGTAGAGTATGAAAGCACTATTTACAGGACTTAAACTTCTTATAGGACACTGGGCAAAGTGACTCTTTTTACATAACAAAAATACGTAGACTCTGTAGTATTGGATCTGTGAGTAAAATGCTAATCTTGCACTGGAAGATTTACAATCAATGGGGAGAACCTCAATAATATCTGCCAGTCTCAGTTTATTTACCTGCAAAATGGAGATCATATAAATAGACTAGCTTAGAAACTATGAAATAGTTGAAAGAGATAATCTGCCCTATAGGTATAGAGCAGGTGCTTTCATTGCTTTTGAAATGTAAAACTATATAAATGAAATTATATTTATTCTCAAAAAGGAAAGTAATTATTTAAGAAGTGAATGTTTTCACCATTATTTTTTGTAATAGGAACCAGCTAGCCTTTTTCTCCATCTGAGGCAATTTACACTCTGTAAATATAAATACATTGGTGAAAAATTTAAGTGGGAGGAAAATGAAATTCCCAACAATTTGGGAGAAATTAATTTCACACTGGTTATCCTGAGTAAAGTATGTAAGTTTTACTGTATTACCAAGTAAGCATATTTTGTGTATCATCCCCTCCTGATATCCATCAATGACTGTGCTCACACAGACCCCACTATATTCAGAAATAGAAAAATATCCAGTCTATAATATTAGTCATCCTATTTGCATACAAACACATACATCTTGATGCCAACTCTTTTAATTTAGGAAAAATAAGAATGCATAATTCCAAATTCTTCTCACATGTTGAATTTTTAATTTTCCATTTATTCTGTCAAGAAGAAAGCTTTTGTTCTTCAAAGTCTAGAGAGCAGCAGAAACCCACCTATCATTGCTACAGCTAAAAGGCCTTGAAGCAGAATTACCTCTGTACCACAGGGTTTAGGAACTGTGCAATACAACAAGCAATGTGTCCAACAGAATCAACAGAATCAGCTCAAACCCCTTCTAAGTAAATTGCTTTGTTAGTAAATACGTGGAATTTTATTTTACTACTTTGTTGGTAAATATGTGGAATTTTATATGTACTGTTAAAGATAGGAATAATCTAATTGATAATATTATTAAGACAAAACTAACTTCTTTATGGCTCTGAGATATAATTCAGTACCTAAAGTGCATGTTTCACAAGCTTGAACACCTGTTTCATGCCCACCACCCACTAAAACTTCAGGTATGGTGGCGCATTCTTGTAATCTCAGGGCAAGAGAGGCCAGAGCAGGTGATTGCTGGGACTTGGTGGGATCCTAGCATACATACTTAATGATGCCTAAGGAATGATACCCAGAGTTGTCTTTTGGCCTCCACACACATACACAAGAACATGCACACAGATGTTTTTAAATTAAATATTAACATATAGCACTGATATTGAGATTGTCTGCTTACATGAATTAAAAAAAATGTGTAGAAAGAAGTCTATATTTGGCCCTTTGCAGCATGTAACATACTGAATCAACTCTGAAATTACCTAAATGTCTGATTTGAAAATGCAAAGTTGAAGATGGTTTTCATTTTTTTCAGAAGTGCCCTTGCCCTTTAGAGCACTTTCTTAATTTTGAAAGCAAAGTTGAGAGTGAAAATTATGAAGAATTAAAGTTCATGATGCAGAATATTTGTTTTAGTTGTATTCTAATATCTAGAGTGGTAATGATCCCATCATATACGGTAAACATGGCAGTAATGTTTTCAGCATCCAGATAAAAAGTTTTTATGATAACATAGTATGCATGAATGTGTTTGAATGCACATGTCTAAACACACACACACACACACACACACACACACACACACACACACACACACGTGCACGCGCGTGCGCACATACACACACACACACACACACACACACTCATGATACATAGATGGATCACCTCTCTACATACACAGATGCATACAGGACAGCTTCAATTATAATTAATCGATCACTTTTTTTTTCTCATTTCTTGTTTCATTATTAACCTTGGAAGATAAAAAACATTTTAAATTTCAAAATAAGGTTAATTTTACATGTCAGTGCACAGGATGTAGATGCAACTATACAAGAGAACTTTATGTCAAGATTATTCTGAAAATAGTATTTGTTATAGGATTCCTGAGTGTGCAAATGAGTGGGACTCTGCATCTATAACCTATTTGCTATACCTTTGCTTGTGCTCTTTTCTACCTGTTTGTGCATTTTTTCCTATTCCAATGTGGAATATTTTGGTATAGGCACATGGTGTTATCAACTTTCCTCCTAGTACTGCCTTCATTATGTCCCATAGATTTTGGTATGCTGTGTTTTCACTTTCATTCAATTCTAGGAATTTAAAATTTTCCTTCTGGATTTATTCTTTGATTCAATTGTCAATCTGTAGTGTGCTGTTTGTTTAGGTGTCATGAATTTATGTAATCTCTGTGGTTTATATTGCTGTTGATATCTAGCTTTATGCCATACAGTCAGATAGAATGAAATTGCTATTTCGATTTTCCTACTATATTTGTTGGAATTTGCTCTGTGTTCTAATAAATGATCCATCTTACAGAAAGTTCCATGGGCTACTGAGAAGAATATCTATTCTTTAGTTTTGGGGTGGAATATCTGTAGGTATATTACAGGCTCATTTAATTCAGCATGTCATTTAATTTCAGAGTTTTTGTATGGACACCATTTTTTGAAATAAGACCAATAATACATATTGGAGAAAATGGAGCATCCTCAACAGATGCTGCTGGTCAAGCTGGATGGTTACATGTAGAAGACTGAAACGAGATCCTTAGCTTTTACCTCACATAAAATTCAAATATAAATGTATCAAGGACTTCAGAATAAGACTGAAAACTCTTAATGTGACACAGAAGAAAGTAGGGGGTGCACTTGTACTTATAGGCACAGGAAGAACTTTCTGAACAGGACCCCTGTAGCACTAAGACTAACATTTGAGAAATAGGACCTCATGAAACTAAACACTTCCTATACATCAAAAGGATATCAAACGTAAAGAGATAGTCTACAGAATGGCAAAAACATTACCAACTGCACATCTGACAAAGGATTAGTATTTAGAATATACAAAGAATTAAAAAACCCTAAACTTTAATAAAACAACAAAAAAATCTTAACTTGAAAATGGGGCAGGAAACCAAAAAGAGGGTTCTCAAAAGAAGAAATACAAATGTCTGAGGGAGTTTTTTAAAAGCTCAACCTCCATAGCCATCAGGGAAATGAAAGTTAAAACTATGTACCTTAAAATCCCATCTTACCTCAGTCAGAATTATTAAAATTAAGAGGGAGGGAGGGAGGGAGGGAGGGAGGGAGAGAGAGAGAGAGAGAGAGAGAGAGGGAGAGGGAGAGAGAGAGAGAGAGAGAGAGAGAGAGAGAGAGAGAGAGAGAGAGAGAGAATGATCAATTGATAAATGCTGGTGTGGATGTAGGGAAAAATGAGGACTTTAGTGGGAGAAACATTAGTGTAACCACTATGAAAATTAGTTTGAAATTTCTTCTAAATTTTAGAAATAGATCAGTCACATTACCCAGAATTTTTATTCTTTACATATCCCTAAATCTCTCTCTGTTTTACTCCCCAGAACCATGCTCATCTGTGCTCATTGGTGTTCTATTCAAAAGAGCCAGGAAAAAATCATGTAAAAACTCTTTCCCAGAAGTTTTCTGAAATATGAATATACACATATATAAAAACAGATTAAGTGGAGTTATAATAGGACAAATACCTGTACAAGACACTCCAGCCTAAAAAATAAAAAAGCCCATGCCAGAAGGATTACATTTATTGAAATTATTAGATTATGAGGTACCATAGACCCCCTAAACATTACAGACCACTGTCATTGTTTTGTATTGTCCACTAAAACTCGAGGGTGAAATCCTATTGCTTAAGGTACTGAATACAAGATCATATAACACAAGGAAATCAAACTGGTAACTGACAAACTTGTATTGACCTGGAAGCATCTTCTCTACTGGTTAGCTTTCATGGGGCTAAGAGTTGCTATGCATGTTATAATAAGGGAAAAGTGAGCATCAGTTGCACTCAGTTGACATCCTTGTAAACTATAATAAAACAAGCTTGGCAGGCAATGTCCACTGGTGCAAAAGTGGCATGAATGTTATGGGAGTAACCAACAACTTTCTGATTGTATTTAAAATCTGCTTCAAAATTTGGATTCACTATCTGGAACAGTTATAAGTGCCCAAAACTTCTGGATAGCTAGAAATGTCATAGACTTTAGCAGAGAAGCTATTACTTTACTCTGCTAAAGGGAGATAGAATTAAACCAACCAATAATCTGTGTTATATCCACAGATTAGTGCCTCCCTCAGACCTCACCAGGTAAGCTTTCTTTTGTCAGTTAACACAGAAACCCACAACTAGATATGGTACAGAGAATAAGAGACGATGAAGTGCTCATACCAAAATGGGGCATTGGCATCTGTATCACAGCACCTCCTCGAAAAGCTCCAGGAAAACAGAGAAAGATAAGGCAAACTGATTTTAAGAGTCAAAGGTGGTGAATGATTGCAAGGAAGTAAGTGTTTTCAGGACACAGAAGAGGAACTCACAGCAGCTGTGTCAGTACCCTCAAGACCTTTGCAAGTCCAAACCTGACATAATCTCATAATTCACAGGGTGGGTAGTCAGGAAGTCCCATGCCTATCTGAAAAAGTTGTTGTTCATTGCTAGTTTCTAGGAGAGTAGGAGTCGGGTTTTTCTTTTAAGCATGTGGCCCCAGTTTGGTGTAACTCTCTCTAGTGGATGGCCACACGTCCAAGAGTATAAATAGCCTCACTAACTGGACTTGGGAGTTAAAAACTGGGGGCACAGAGGAGTACAGAATAAGCATGTGGATCTTTTGAGAGGTTGGGAGAGAGGAGTTAATATGATCAAAATACAACATATAAAACTCAATTAATCTTTAAAAAGAATTTGGGAGCTCATAAATGTTGTGGATGCTCAGCTGGGTCAAAATGTGTCTGCTGAAACACTACACACTATAGAATAAATTCATCTGTTCCCCTTTGCTCTGTGCAGTCTTAGCTCAAGCCAGTTAGCATAAATACTATAACTCTTCATTATAATATCAAGTCTTTCGGTAGAGATTGATACTGGGATTTTAAATATATGACTTTTTGGAGTAAATATATCTCTCCAGATGTGTAGATGATTGAAAAGGAAATACCAAATAGTGGTTCCTTCTAGTCACTCACACTATTTAGTAGGAATACAACTGGGCATGGGACTGCTGCTATTAGTAAAAGTGGAAAAAAACTGAAGGAGGATGAGAAAGATAACTGTTTCTTTTAAGTTTGAAGCATCCACTTTGTATTTTCACAGTTAAAGCCAACACAGTTTTGACAACCCACACTGAGATGGCTTCAGATTGAAAAGGCCCAGGGGACAGAGGCTGCTTTTAGCCTCATTAACTGGGGAGTCTAAAATGCTTTTGAATTATAGACAGAGAGAGGTTTACCAACTAATAGCAGCATTTCACGGCAAGACAAACTCTGTCCATCAGATATCTCCCTCTACTTGGAGAAAACACATACATCTTATTAATCTCAATTTAAATTCTATACAGGAAACAATTCTGGGGAAAGATTTTCTTTGATTATTTTATGTGTATGGGTGTTTTGCTTGCAAAGATTTGTAAACCATGTCCATGCCCAGTGTCCAAAGAGACCAGAAGAGATCATTAGATCCTCTGGAACTGGAGTTAGAGATGGTTGTTAGCCACCATGTAGATGCTGGAGATTAAATTTGGGTCCTCTGGAAGAGCAGCCAGTGCTTTTGGCCACTGATCCATCTCTCCAGGACAGAGAATGTTTTAAAGCACTCATAGATGTCATCAAAAGAGTGAAAAAATGGATAGCATCAGTGTACAAATACAGAAAGATAAGTATCCCAGTGTTCTGGATTCAGTAACATGTTTATGTCAAGCACTATGAAGGATAGTTTAGAAACACACTCCAAAGGAACCTTTCTTTCCTAAACCCAGCTATTTAGACCACAGATAAGAAAGCTATGGTGGATCCCTTGTTCAGCCTTGATGCAGGAGGGGAGGGGCTTGGTCCTGCCTCAACTGAATGTTCAAGCTTTGCCTACTCTGCATGGAAAGCCTTACCCTTTTGGAGCAGGGGAAGAGGGGGCTTGGGAGAGAAAAGGCTGGGGGTGGTGAATGGGAGGATGAGAGGGGAATCGGTGGTTGGTATGTAAAATGGATAAAAAATATTCTTAAATAAAAAAATTAAATTAAAAAAAGAGAAAGCTATGAGAGCACATTGAGTCACACAGCTTGTTTACTTCATTTTCCTCTGTATATAGCATAAATCAGCCTAGAGTATGCTAACCAAATTAATCCTTGCTCAATTCATAGTCCTAAAACCACATTATTACATAGATCATCCCATGCCACAGAAATGCCTAAACCAATCACCATTAAACTACAAATAATTGGATTCAAGTTTATATCCTAGGGCAAGATATAATTCCATAGTCTGTGTTAAGCATACCAGGGCTCAGTGTAGGATTGTAGAACTTCTATTGACAATGACTGTGGATGCAGGAGATGCTGTAAACATTCAACAAGGCAAGCAATGCTGGTTGGTTGGTTACCAAGGTGGTGAATGCTCCCTTCTATAAGTAAGAAAGTATCCATTCCAAGGGCATGTGTGGTGAATCCCAGAAGTACTGTTTTAACCTGAAGGCTCATCTATTGAAACATCTTGGCTTCCTTCTGAGTCATTAGGGTAAGGTAGAAGATCTTGGAAGACTCTTACTCCTCTTGATTGGACTAAGATGCTTTTAGAATTTGCCTCAGTGTTATGTCTATGTTGCAGATGCCCAAATGTGAGAGAATGAAAGAGGTGCTCCCTGCAGTGGCCTTACTGATTACATTTACATCAAGCATACTCATCCCTCAGCAAACTTAGATTACTGAGAGTTCCCAGTGCTTCCACAGATAGGATGCATTTCCTGGTGAAATCTTGAAGATGATATCTTTTACTCTGTGTTCAAGGCTATGAAAATGATTAACTATTTGATGTCAGGCAGATTGAATACACTGCATCTTCTGCAGAGTATTGCAAATATCCTGGTACTAACCTTTTCTATAATGAAGTTTTTTTTATTTATTTTATTTTTTTTTTATTTTATTTTTTTTTTTAGCAGTCTGAACTTGAACTAAATTCACTGGGTAAAGAAAGTTACTAATTTGAAAGGAGTTAACAAACACATACCTTTTATTGTGACATTTAAAAAGTTTTAAAAATTAATTACCTTTAGTTTAAACGGTTACTTTAAAATTGCAAACTATTAATTCTTTAAAATTGCAAATATAATGCTCATTAACAAAAAATAAGTATATTCATGGCAGAAAAAATATAAACTAGAACTTTATAGATTTGAGGTTGTTTATCTTTCCTGCAGTTAAAAAAAGAGCAACTTTTAAAAAGTCACAATTTTTGATGAGCCCCTTATTTCTCATCATTTATTAGTAAATGTAAATAAAAATACATATTGACAACTATAAATTTTCCTAGATTCTAGAAGTAAATTATTAGGAAAATAGTGAACAGGAACACATAGAATAAAGGGCTTTCTCAAAAACATGCCTATAAAAATGGTCACTGAGAAAAATGAATCACCTGACTGTGATGCATAGATTCCTAATTAGTCATTCACTGAACTGGTCCCCAAATGCTTGAAAATCCTAGTTTCTGATAAAGAAAGGACCCCTCTTATTTATTGTACATCAGGCTAGTGGTGCCAGAGAGGGAGCTGTCTATCTTTGCTGTTGTTAATTTATTAATCTAATTGTTCATAGTATAAATTTTTGAACTTCGTGTACTATTTCAAGTAAAAAAAAATACCTGAAAGCACTTCACCTCAACATATGAGCCCCTCTGATATATTCTGACAGTATTTTTCTGGGCAGAAAAGACTCTGAAAGTAAAACAGAATGTAGATTATGTCAAGGTAAAAATAAGAAAAAAAGATCAACACAACCTATACATCAATTTCCAGTGTAGTTTTTTGCCCCCATAAAACCAGAGGGGCAGGATGAAGTCAAGTCAAGTGTGAATACACCCTTTTTTTTTTTTTTTTTTTTTTGCAAAAAGTAAAAGCTTGATGGATTGTGTGACAGTGCTTCAGGGCACTCTGCACTGGTGAATTATAAACAAGATTAAGTAGAGAAGAATTATAGCAAGTCCCAGGCTTTGGGAACAAGGATGCCTTTCCAACCACTCCTCTCTTTGTTTCCGTTCACACTGTCAAGGCTGAAATGTTGTTGGTTCCTCCCAGAAGACACTGAAGCTTGATGAATTGTTGCCATGAGACTAAGACAGCTTTCTGAAATGTTAGTGTTCCTGATAAAGGATGCTGCTGATTTTTCTTTCTGATTTTCCCTTGACATCTTTCTGTCTGTCCTCGATTAAAACACCTATGAAAATATGGGTTTGGACTTGGCAGCAGCCAAATTATGACTTGAACCACATGTGTTGAAGTGATTTTTTTTCAGTAAACAATACTTGAGTATAGTATTATCATTCATGTTAAAGCTAAAACATTGTGAAGTGAGCATAAGGAGTATAAATATTCTAATTCTGTATTAGAAAGTAGTCATTTACATGGAAGAAGTTTGCTAAGTAATTACTCATACTCAAACATATGCATACTTTTACATGTTACTGATTGTCATTATTATAATTTCCGTATAGTCATCCCAACTTATTCTTCAGTTGCATACAGCTGCGTCTTGTGTAATTATCTCTGTTTTCATTTACATTCTTAATCTTATCTTCAATATTTCATAAAACTGAATAATATTGTTTTAAATTTATTTCTGAGACAACATCTCACACTGTCATCCAGACAGAACTGGAACTCACTGTGTCTCTCAGGTTGGCCTTGAACTCTTAGCATTCCTCCTGCTTCAGTCTCCTGAGTGCTGGGATTACAGTATGTAAGCTCCATAGCTGACTCTGAATAATATTTTTTACTTAAGATTTATCAATTCATGGACAGTATATTAAACTTAAAAAAAAACTTGTTTAATAATCCTGGTAGTGGATTGGTATTTTATCTGGGAAAATTTAAAGTAAAATAAACTCATAATTTTAATGTTCTGGTAGTACTGACTACTTCAGTCTAAACATTTGTGAACTGAATAGGCTTCACTGCTGTAGGCAGACAACCACGGATGAGTCAGGGAATAACGAGTCCCATAATTCATCACTCTGTCCACATCTGACCCCAGAAAAGCAATTTATCCAATAGCTTGAGGTCAACGATACATACATATTCATCAAGCAAATGTGGTTCCCACAAGATTAACCTATCTTCTCTAGGCGTTTCTGCTCTCCTCTGTTTTTCACTTATGTATCTGCTGAAATGAATGTCATCAATAGTAGTATGGTGTTTCTTGTCAGCTCACACTAATGAGCTTAAGCCTAAAGTTTGCACTTGGAAATTATTAGTAGAGAGCTTTAAAATCCAATCCTCTTCCCTTCCTGTCCTTTGTGTGCTTCTCAGTGAGATTGCTTCGAGTTTATATATTCTTGAGTTTTCATATTTCATTGTAAACTGTATGCTAATTCTGGCCGGCATCAGCAGTTTTTAAATACTATTTCAGTATCCTAAATGCTAAAGCACATGAAAAGAGTATAATCTCACTAATGATACCCTAAGAATGAACACAGGATTTGTTACTGGCAGTGGGTAGTAAAAGATGTGGGATGGTGGATATAGGCTCCTATACTCACTGTACTTGAAAATTCAGGAAGTCCTATTCAGAGGATCCTTTTCTGTCACACTGGAATTTTTAGATGAGCTATTCTGTCATTTGATTAATTTTTTTTTAGCTCACTCAGCATTAAAGTGCAATTCATTTTCATGCATTTATATTCCTGTTTCAATCATGTAGTTGCTGATTGTGATCTCTACACTATTTTGTTTGAGAACAGGAGGTTTATAATCAAGTAAATGATCAACATGTTTCTTTTTGCAGACCTCATAAAGTCATTAGTAAGTCCCTATGGTCAGGTACCTCTTAGCTACTAATGGAAAGCAATTGGTGTGCAAATCTGACCTCCATCAACTTACATCTACATCTCAAACATATGCTGCTTTTATGTTCCAAAATACTTTTCCTTTCCAGTTTACGGGAGACTTGATAGACTCAGTTTTGCATAACGGTCCATCTGTAGCAATTCTTTGTCCCTGCAGGTTTCCAAACCGCTCTGAGAAGTAAAGATGTCACTGCAACACTCATAAACCTATCTGGGACCTTAATGAGTTTGGAAGATGATGGTATCATTAAGGCAGCAAAGATGCAAAAAAGCAACATGCTGTAAATTAAGAGAGTGGATTCCAAAGGTGACTGTCATAGAGCACATGAGCATAAAAGGGAGGGGGTCTTTCTTACTTCCATATATTCTGATGAGTCACTGCAACAGCTCATAGGTAAAAGCTAGTTTCAGAGCACATGCATGGCATTTGTCTTTTTTAATACACAAAAGCAAACAGTCTTAACATTTTATTACACAGAGGAATGTACATCTGTGTTTATTGTTTGCTTACTACTTGGGATCAATACAGCACTACAAATTAATTTATCTAATAAAAGGATTTTAAATGCAGAAAATGAATCATCAAGGCTGCCAGGTTGTGCTGCAAAATGTACTTATGCTTTTCTCTACATTGAAAAAAAATAAGGAATTTCATACCTGGTTTTAAATTGGGGTAGCTATTAAATTCATAGTCAATTTTAAGGCACCTTTTCCTTTTTGTGTGTCTTCGGAAGATCCATAAGTCAGCACAGAATTATGGAACCAGCCCTGTTTAATCACCACCAACAGTGGTGCACTGTTGGGAAGTGTTGAGAGAGGTGGGACTGGGCAGTGAAGACGCTAGCATTCTGGAAAAGAGGCTGATGTGCACAGAGCCTTGTTCAACTTGGAAAAATTGGTCAAAAGAGGAAAAATAACCACATCATCTACCATGTAAGCAAAGGTTTGAAGTATCTGTGAAAAGCCAATGATATGTCACCATATAAGAAAGCCTCACGCCAGGCGGTGGTGGCACACGCCTTTAATCCCAGCACTCAGGAGGCAGAGCCAGGCAGATCTCTGTGAGTTCGAGGCCAGCCTGGGCTACCAAGTGAGTTCCAGGGAAGGTACAAAGCTACACAGAGAAACCCTGTCTCGAAAAACCAAAAAAAAAAAAAAAAAAAAAAAGAAAGCCTCAGGGATCTCTTACTTAATGGGTATGTCAGCATCAATAAGGAACACTGGCCCAATTTTAGAGTACAACCAAAGTGATCATCACACAATGTGTATAAAAGGAATTAAAATGATAGAGTTAGGAGAAAAGGAAGAATTCCTACTTAAATTTTAAGCATTTATGTTTCAATATAACAACACCCTTTTCCCCCTTCTTAACATGATCCTGGATTTTAAAGTTTTTATTGACCTCTGACTTTTATAAAGAACTTGATTTCTAATTGCACCTTCTTCCAGGTTTGAAAGGGATATAATTTGGTATTATTATGTCAACTTTTCCAAAATTATTTTAAAAGTTTATATCTAAAAGTGCCTCAGTAATTGTTAAAATTAGCTCATACTGAAAGAAACAAAATCAGTGACATGTCATAATAGGACAATAAACTGACATGTCATATATTTTCACTTAAATATAAAATATAAAAGTGTCACTGCTTTTTATTAAGTACTTTCACTCTCTGTAATATTAAATGTGAGATATTTAAATAGGTCAAAATTGGCCATGAGAACCCTGGAACACTGGTCACAATTTGGTCTTGTCCAACACGATGAAACTTGCAGTCTTGTTTAGAAGTGAAAGGAAAAGTTTGGAAACTTTCATTAAGTTGCAGAGGTCGACTGTAAAAGGAGCAAAGACACGCTAGGAGTAGGAGCTCTGTGAAAAGCAGCGATGCTCCACTTTCCGGCAGTTGCTTTCTTTCCTTGCTTTCCATAGATTGGCTGTTCTGCAACACTTAAGAGAGCAAATGTGTTCTAGCATAGGAGAGCAGTGACATTTCAGACTTGGTGTCAGAGACCTTACCTCAGTTTTGCTTGTCACCTAAATATTCTCTTTAATTACTCAAATGTAACAGTTCTATCCTCATATTTTCTCAGAATATACCCTTTTAATTGATCCATTTGCCAAACTCTATGTTGAAAGACTAAATACTCATTCATTGTTTTCTAATGAACCTTAATTCAGATAAGTCTATGTTGCTCAAGAAAATTAACTGTTAAGAAAAAAATAAAAGCTACCATTTACTGCAATCTATGCATACATGCATGAGAGGGTTTTAAAAACAGTGCTATAAACAAGTGGTTTTTGAATACTGGCCATGGCTGGCACCACTTAAAGAACTGACTACTATACAGATCACTGGGCTCAGACTCTAATGTTTCTGATACAATGCCCTGGAGAGGCCTGAAACTTGTGTTTTTCACAACTTCCAGGTTATGTTACTGTGCTCAGCAACAACCTTAGACACCCTTCAATTTACTGGTCCCCAGAAAGAGGGTAATAGTTAATCTACTGCAAAATGGTGGGGACACTCACAGCCAGCAGATCTATTTACTACACTGTTAAGATGGTTGTGGGCTTTGTGACCCTGAGTGGCAGTGGTCATCTGAATAACAGGGAAAAGGGTAGAATCCTAAGATGACAGAACACTAAAGAAGTGAAAGAGATGAGTCCTTTTGGAATGAGTGGATGAACAGCCCTGGCGGTCCTCTGGCGTGCTGATAAGGAGAAGTTAGGAGAAAGTAGAACTTGTATGATCTGAGGTTCACAGACATCGTAACTTAAATATTAAAAGAGGTCATTCTTTGTCCTCCACATTTGTCAGAGTTGTTTAAATGTGTTAGCAATAGTTGCTTTGCCCATAAAGCAGAAGTGTGGAGGATTGGGCAGGTACCAGAGGAAGAATCCAGCTAATTAAGCTTCTTCTTGTAGTAATTTTTAAAGTTCTTAAACTTCTTTTAGGATTTTAACATAAAGATGCAGTCCCAAAGACACTATTTTACAAATAAAAAGCTACCAGAAATATGTACAATCCTTTACTTAACCTTATAATTCAAAATATTACATATGAATGTGTGTGTGTGTATGTATGTGTTCATGTGTAAGCACATGAATGCCCATGAACATGTGTGAAAGTCCCTGAACAACTTGTGGATGTAGATCATATCTTTCATCTAACTGCTTCCAAGAATGAATGAACTTCTGGTTGGCAGGGCTGGTGGCAAGTGTCTTCCCTGGGTATCTTGCCCACCCCCTCTCACTGACTCCATACATTTTAACTTTTTCCTTTTCCCTTCCTTCCTTCCACCCTTCATTTCTTCTTTCCTTCTTTCCTTTCTCTCTCTCTCTCTTTCTTTTTTTTCTTTTATATTAAACATGGAAGTAACACACTATCATTTTCACCTTATTCCATTGATGAGAATTAAGTCAGTAGGTCTATCTTTATAGGAAGTATATGAAGATATGAAGTTATAAACTAGTGGTCCTCAACCTTCCTAATGCTATGACCCTTTAACACAGATCCTCACATTGTGGTGAGCCACAGGCATGCATTTATTTCATTGCTACTTCAGAACTGTAATTTTGCTACTGTTACGAATCATAATGTATCTAATATTCAGGATATTTGATATGTGACCCTGTGAAAGGGTTGTTGTACCTCAAAGGCTCACAACCCATAGTTTGAGAACTGCTGTTATAAACTCAGATGAAATAAACTATATACTATGTGAACAACAGATAACCACTCCATCTTTAAGGCTGTTTCTAAATACAGACAAGGAGCACAAATGTGGTCTTCACAATTGCTGGAGATGACCAAGAAGTGCACTGGAAGGAAGCAATGACTGCTTGAAAGAAGTGAGGTAGAGCAGCTTCACAACAGTAAAGTACAGCTTGGGAGAAGCAGTGATGCCTTCCAAACAAGCAAATGAGCAGAAGGGACGGGTGGATCCTTTGGAAACCACACTCTTCTTTTGCTTCCTCTGTTACTTGAGACAAAGTGCAAGGTTTCAAATGACACATCCTAGGCTACACCTAGAGGGCAATGCTGTTTTTTTTTCTCCTGCTGCTTCCAATTGCAGACCTTCTTGCCATCCCCAAATTCCATTCCAAATTCACTGAATCAGGACAAAATCACTCTGTTCTGAGTAAATTCCGATTTCTCCCCTGTCAATAACTTGTTCAGCCATCTCAGACAAGCCACTGAACTTTCTCTGCTTATGTGTCCTCAGCTGGAAATCTGGGAGAATCACATTGACCTGTTTTGTGCGGTTAATGAAGAAAGCACCTGGCAGAAATCAGCAGCATCCAAGCTTAAGATGAGAGGCACAGAAAGAAGGGCCCTTCCGCCCTTAGCAAAAGGGCTGGAAGGAAAAAAAGGCGTCTTTCCCCTGCGTTGGCTATTGGCACCCAAACTGATGCTCTGCCAACAAAAACAACCACATTTTGTTCTTCTTAATCAGGAACACTTTTCTCCCCAAATGTTTTGACAACCTACAACAAAACTTCAAGCTGCAAAATTGAGCTTTTTTTTTGTTACTGATAAAGACTTATTCATGAGCTTTAGTTTAATCTGTGTTTGTAATGGCTGTATTCTAATCAAATTACCTGCCATGGCCATTGCATGTGCCGAATTGAGACACTCCAACACTGCACCTGTCAGTTTAAAACTGCATTTGTGTTAAACAAGGAGAAGCACTTCTTCCACTGTATGTGTTTACTCAGTGCTGAAAATCCCTCAGCGGGATGACCTTTAGATCCAACTTTTCAAAAGCTCGACAATACTTTCCCCCAGCAGCTTAGAGTGGGAGATAATGCTTTCCCAGGAGAAAATAAAATTATAACGCTGCAATGCTTGTTGGAAAAGGGAAGGCAAGGATAATGACAGCAATAATAAGCCAGATAATTATGTTAATTGTTTATTTGTTTGCAAAGTGATGCCTTCAATATTTATTGTGTTCAATTCTGGTCTAATCAGGCCATTTTCGTACCTGTAGCTTCATGCAGGATCAGACTACCCTGCCTCAAATGAGGATCAGTCTGCTCTTAGTTTAATGTAATAGTTGAATTCATTGCTTCACCTTTAACTTAAATATCTAAAGATGAACAATGTGGTGATGTGGAGACCTTGAGATATTTTTAGCTGTCCTTTGTAAGTTTTTGTTATGCTCATGTTGCACATCACACACACACACACACACACACACACACACACACACACTCACACTCACATGCACATACACACACACACACACACACATTGGCACACACATATACTGGCACACACACATGCACGCACACCAGGTATTATTCTTTGTCTGGTCAAGGACTGACTTCATGGTTTCCATGGCAACCCAGTTTGCTCAGTGCTCTCTTTCAGCAGCTGCTGATTACACTTTGAATTTTATTTGCATCCATGATTAAGAAGGAGTATAAAAGACTGAGGTAATTTTTTTAAGCAATAAGAGGATAAAAGACATTTCAATCAATGGGTCTATGTAGCTTTAATTAAAAATAAAAGAATGGAAGGAGATACCAGGATTTTTTGGAAACTTTTATTTAATGGATGACTAAGTCAGGCAATAATATTAAATGAAGGTGCCTTCATGAACTTCTCCAGTTTGTAGGCTATACAAAGTCACACAGTGCAGTTTGTTATCTAGCTATGGCCTGTCAGCTTTCAGCAAAGAGTCAGTATGAACTGCTAAGTCTGTACTGAGTCAAAAGAGTTTACAGATATTTAGTATGGTATAATTTGTTGAAGTCATTCAGTGTGTTTATTCAGACAGCCCATTCTTTGATATCAAATGTCAATTATATCTGTGTGTTTGAGTCCTTAAAAATATTTAGTTATAACATGGGAAAAAGAGAGGATAGTCATTATTGACAATTACCAGAACATCCTAGGAAAAAGGAAGAAAAAGTGTGGAAACACGAAACTTTACAAGGCAAAATTATATAATTAAAAGTATTGGCTTTGTTCATATGTGTGCCTTATAAGTTAAAGCTACCACCAGGCAGTGGTGGCGCATGCCTTTAATCCCAGCACTTGGGAGGCAGAGGTAGGTGGATCTCAGTAATTTTGAGACCAGCCTGATCTACAAATTGAGTTCTAGGACAATCAGGACTGTAATACAGAGAAACCCTGTCTCAAAAAAACAAAAAACAATAACAATGAATAAAACTTTAAGATGTGTAAGTGAATTAGGATATCCACAAATTTTCATATTTATGAATAAATAGAACTTAATTATACAATTAAATTTCATATTTATTTTCATGCTTTTCTTGATTAATTAAATTGGTTTTTTGATTGTGTATTTGTTTGTTTTGAGACAGGGTTTCTCTGTGAATCTCCGGCTGTCCTGGAACTCTCTCTGTAGACCATGCTGGCCTGGAACTTGAAGAGATCTGCCTGCCTCTGCTCTCTGAGTACTAGGTTTAAAGGCACGCACCTGAGCTGGCTTTGTGGAGCCCACTACCTGTGGTGGGACACCTTGCACAGTCTGGATGTCGGGGGAGGAGCTTGGACCTGCCTCATCTGAATGTACCAAGCTCTGCAGAAAATTGTGAGCCTCCATGTGTACAGTAGGTATCAAAACCAGGTCCCCTAGAAGAGCAGTCAGTGCTCTTAACTATTTATTCCTCTCTCCAACCTGAAACTTGATTAAAATTTTAATAATATTTTCTTTTCTTTGATAAAATAATAAATATATATATTTATTGTATTTTGGTGGGAACATTTACCTATGGACATATTTTGTGGTTATCTTGTATTGTTTTAGAAAATAATTTCATGTTCTCATTTGTCAACTTTATAATGACTAAGTATCTATGAAAATGTATTTCAAATTACATTTAACAAAAGATGAGTGAGGAACACCAAAAATAAAAAAAAATTATAGTTTGTGATATTTTGTACAGGGAAGAATCCTCATTTGTGCATCAGTAATAACTGATTTTCATTTAGTTTATGAATTTTTTTTATTTTTATTTCTGATAAAGCTACATGAAGCTGCAGATTTTTTTAAACAAAACTACACTATTTGATAATAAATGCCTATTATAAAAGGAAGTGTAATTTTCTTCTGTGGTTTAGCTCCAGATAAGTTTACCCGATCCCTTGATTAACCTCCAAGCCTGGCTCACACACCAAAAGACAACGGAGTAGGAGGGACTTGAGAAAGGAGGTGTACCAAGGTGAGAGGGAGGGGGAGGAGGGAGGGAATATCTAGTATCACTACAAAAATGTATAAAACCATCAAATAAGAAAAATATAACCATAAAACAAGTCTGGACTATTGTCTTAAAAATAATAAAAACAAACAGAACTTTAAAAAATAAAAATAAATTATACTACTTAATACATAAGTCTGAAATTCCTCATTTTCTTAAAATTTTCCCTTTAAAAGCCGTGACTCATTTTAAAATATAATTATAATAGTATATCCCATACTATTTTGCGCAGAATTTGAAGGAAAATAGTATTCTCCAACTATATTGTGAAACTCTTAATTCCTACTGTTGTTCTAATAATTTATTATTATTAGAGATGGTGTGTTATATTATCTTACTTCTCTAATACAGAGATCTTTACCCAGATATGTTGTGCTTTAGGACTTATTCTGAACAGCTGACTCTGAAGCCAGCCTCCACCAATGAAAGGGGAGCATTTGAATATGATCACACACCACGTTTAACATGTCTTTCTACAAATTTGAATTCTCCCAGTTAGTAGACTAACCTCAGAGCAGTGTTTCACTGTAAGAAAAAGCCTAAGGCTATTTTTCTCTTTCTTTTTTGTAGCCTATTGTAATTTTTACTTCCCCTCTCCCATATCATGCTCATCTGGAAAGATATATAAATAATGAAAAGAACAGTTTCTGCAATTTTACTTTCAAACAGGCATGTGGTAGGTATGAGGAATTTGTGAGAAGTATCTTTGAAAAAGTCCATCTTTCACCATTAAATACTGTGTCATGTGACTATAATTTCCAGAAGACAATGGTTTGCTGTATCTAGGAATTTGTTCAAAAAGTCTTTAGAGCAGAGCTGTGCACCTAATTCAGAAGCATGGCTTATTGAAAGGTAGAGAGGAAAAAAAGAAAAAGAAAATGAGAAGACACAGGGATGTTATGAAGCAGAAAACTCTAGAAAACAAGAGGAAAGAAAACAAATCTCTTTCCTGCCCAAGAAATAAAGATAAATTGTGTAAGTAAAAAATTCAGAAGGATAGAGACTGGCAAGAACCCAGGGGCTGATCTCTGACATGGCCTAATAGCCCATGGAACGTTGCCATAGATAACTTAGTAACAGGGACACGGGGGCATCATCTTCATGAGTGGATCTCTTGGCATGCTCAGTGTAGATTACTTACCATAAAATCCATATTGAATAAATTGCTATTTTAGATGTCTTCAGCAAACTTGGTGACTGATTTCCCGGTATTAAAAAATGAATCAAGGCCGGGTGGTGGTGGCTCACGCCTTTAATCCCAGCACTCGGGAGGCAGAGCCAGGCGGATCTCTGTGAGTTCGAGGCCAGCCTGGGCTACCAAGTGAGTTCCAGGAAAGGCACAAAGCTACACAGAGAAACCCTGTCTCGAAAAACCAAAAAATAAATAAATAAATAAATAAATAAATAAATAAATAAATAAATAAATAAATAAATAAAAATGAATCATATTAACTATCCACCTAAAAATACCTACATTATATTTAAATCAGCGTATAAATACACACATATGCATACATACACACAATTTAAATGAAAATTCCTATTGGGCTGACTGTTTTTTCCAAGAGTCAAAGACCACCTAACAAAAACCCAACACTAGTCATGAGAAGCCTTCTATTCAGTTAGGATTTTCCAAGAGATTCCCAAGACATAAACTATTCCTATTACCCTTGGTTGCCCTTCTGACATGTATAATACAGCCCTGTACCTGGAGACATCATGTACTTTAGCAGTAGAACCCAAGAGACTCCTGAAATGGAACTTACCTCCTCCCTAAGGACTAGCTTTCATGATATCACAAGGCATTATGCAAGCTTCCAAAGGAAAACCAACCAACAATCCTAATCTGTTATTATGTCTGTGAACTACAATGTCTAGCACCCTGTGGATGCAGTTTTTACATGCAGACTGTGGTGATAACCAACAGCTTTCAAATGGACTTTAGACCTATTCAACAAAAGGGAAATCATAACTGGTAATGGAAACATAACTAACTCCCCAGGACTAGTGAAGTCATGGATATTGGGGTAGAACTTATAACTGCTTTTTAACAAACACTGCATAGTACCAATTGAAATTCTAAATATTTGCCCTTATATCTACAACTAAGTATAATCATCACCCTTCATCAAGGAAATGTGTTTTAGTAACAGACAGATACCATTATAGAAACACCACAACCAATCAAAAAGCAGAGATGTGAAACCTATTCCCCAAAGATACATCTACATTACAATTCTGCACCTAAAATTGAGAGACCATTTCAGAGGAGTGGATAGAAAGATTATTTCAGGCCAAAGGAATAGGAAATTAGCTGTGAGATTGTGTCTCCCAGGAGTGACAGAAGCCACACATATAAACTCTCACCAACATGACTGTCTAACCATGAGTTGAACAAGAACAACAGACTTTGCTAACTCATATAATCTCAATCCTACCCAAGAACTACAAGCAACTAAGGAATACTGAGAGCTACAAAATTAATAGTTCTCCAAGGAAGAGTCCCCAGTTAGTTATCTAATATCAAATGGTCAGCTCTGAAAACGGCCATATAGACTGAGTAGATTGTGCTTTGTGTGTGTGTGTGTGTGTGTGTGTGTGTGTGTGTGTGTGTGTGTGTGTGTGTGTGTGCTATTAAAGGATAAAGAGGCCATGAATTTGAAAGAGAGCAAGGAGAAGCATATGAGAGAATCCAAAGGGCAGAAAGGGAAAGCAGGACTTATATGATTACAGTATAATCTCAAAAAAGAAAAATATAAAAAAATCTTTCTTTTCTTGGATATAAGCTCTAGTAGTATCCCCTCTATGCTGAAGTGGATCACAGTCTTTAGTCTCAGAGTTATATTTTCTTCTCAGATAGCTTTCCAGTAATACTTCTGCATAGATTAAGTAAGAAATCAGAACACCTACACTTGAGGGGTATTTGGTGGTAAAAATCAGTGGGGAGTGTTTCTTTCAAGATCTAGATAGACTGAATAGGATCTGGCTATTTGTAAGGTGAATGCTTATTTCCTATGACATTGAATTAAAGCTAGGGGTTTTGTTTTACTGATGAAAATTATAACCATACTTTTCTATGAATAATGATTTTGAATTGTTTTGAGACAAGCATGGAAAATGTTAGTCAATTATTGTGAGAAATGCCATTTATTTTTCTTGCAAGATATAATGGACATGGACCACCCAAAGCAATGCACTCAGAATAAAACACTACAGATTCAATGGGAAAATAGTGGCATGATTATTATAGGGGTGACCAATTACCAGCTCCACAAGACAAAACTCATATCTTATACTGTTAACTGGGCAAAAAGGCCACACTTGCATAAGTCATAAACCTTAGGGAAGAACCTAGTATTATTATTTTGTTAAAAGGACATAGTATTAAACTGCCCCTAAGTACTTACCTCAATTCTCTTAGGTTAGTGCAACTCTCAACCTTCATCAGAGAAGCATTTATTTGTATTTTGTTTTGTACCATATGGTCTCTAACACAGAGGCCTTCAACGATCGACGTGTAGAGAATAAAAGACTATAACATTCTCATTCATAAATGGGACATCTTTATTATATCCTCTTCTCCCAAGGTTCATGGAATTTTGCAGATGAAGGACCAAAGGTTTTATAACCCAGAGGTAACAGTGTTTGCTAGACAATGAAGTTACATACCCAAACTCACATAATCTATGCCTGCATGCATAAGTCCTCAGAAAGGGTAAGCCAGACAAAATCTAGGCATGGAGGAGAGAGGAGGTCATGAAGTCTAAATGGCTGAGGAGGTATTGGCAATTGATGGCTTCTCAGATAGGGGGGCTAAGTTTCTTTAATGATATGAGCCCTGAGAGATTAACTATGCTACAGTATATGGCCCTATACCCATACTGGCATCTCTAAGTGATTCTGTGGGTTTAACAAACAACACATGAAGTTGGGAGGAAAAAACTTCTGGGGATAGTGAGGGAGGAAATAAAGGAGAGAGAAAAGGGGTCAATATGAATAAAATATGTTATGTACATATGTGAAATTCTCAAAAATATTTTAATGCAATGACATGACTATTATTTGCAAATATTATCCAGACATCTATATTTGCCTTCATTTTGTTGGAATATTTAAAAATGGGAACATATCTAACTAATAATTTAACTAGCTGATATAAACATTCTGAATAAAATAGAAATAAATATATAAATATCTGTAAAATACAATTTTTATTTAAAATGTTTTATTGCATTTTAAAATGATTTGTGTGTGTGTGTGTGTGTGTGTGTGTATGTGTGTGTGTGTGTAGGTGTTTGTGAAGTCAGTGAACAACTTGCTTCTCTCCTTCTTGTTGGACCTGATGATCAAACAACTCACATACTAAAACACACAAACTTCAATTTTAAAATCAACTTTAGATCTACAGAAAATAGAAACCATATTCAGTTTTTCATATTATAAAACTGAATGGCATGTTCTACATGTTAAAATTAAGAATTCAAGTCTTACCCATTATTAGTTTGTGTAGCCTTAAAGCTTTAGTTCCTGATCCTTTTTCTTCACTAAAACCAGAATAAGCACTCCATCATCAGCTTTTAGCTGTTATCTGTCCTTCTATATCTCTATGCTGCTGCTCTGTAAGCATGACTTACTGCTAGAGATATGTCTATATTTGTTACTTTTTGCATCACAGCAAGTGAACTACCTAACAGAAACCATTACAAGAAGAAAAACTTATTTTAGCTCACTGTTTCATCATAGCAAGGGGGTGGACCCAAAGCATGCCATGATGGGTCAGTAAGCAGGGAAAGAGTAGTCCTGCCTTTGACTGGCTTTTCCCTTCCTCCTTTGATTCTATTCAGCTGGTGACTTGGCCATGCCTTGCTTTTCATAACCTTGAGAGTTTTGAGGAGGACTGTGGAGTTTTTTTGTTTTGTTTTGTTTTAGGAGTCTCACTGCTGGTATTTTTCTGGTATTTTTCTCATGATAAGACTAGTGTTACAGGTGATTATTTGAAGATCACAGAGGACAGTGCCATTTTTAATACATCATGTAATCATATTATATACACTTATAATAGATAGATTTTATGAAAGTTAATGTTTATTTTGTTCACCTGGCTGTCAGATTTCAAATCTCCTTACTGCAGTTCTCCCTTAGCAGACCCTCTTTCCCATATGTAAGACTATGGAAAATAGGCACTATGTTACTTCTATCCCTAGTAGAGGTATAATCAAATGACTATTTTATGTGTGAAATCTCTCTCTTTTTTTTTATTCACTCACTTTTAATTACATTTCTTTATTTATTTTGTGGCATGTTGGGGAAGCATTCATGTATCATGCCATACTTGCAGTAGACAGGCCAACTTGGAACAGTCAGTTCTCTCATTCCCCAGTGTGGTTCCCAGGGACTGAACTGAGATCATCAGGCTTAGTGGCAAGCACATTTGCCTGATGAGACATTTTGTTAAAATACATTTAATAATTTATTTAATCACTGATACCAGTTTAGACATATTGGTATTTATCTTATATTTAGGCATTGACTTGAGGAATATAAGCAGTAAAGCTAAGATTCTGAGTGTAATAATGTTTGCATGGTTCATACTCTAAATGAATCTAATTCATAAACAACACTTATCAATGGAGTTGGATTTTTGGGCATGAGAGGTGCTTCCTGATAGGAAAATTGAAAAAAAAATGCTCAAGATTGATTAAGTGTGAACTATTCTGCTGAGAGCACTAGTAGAGTGCAATTAATCACAGTGCTCTTTCAGACACAAAGAGGAATTTCAAACATAATTTATATATTTATACAGATGTTTCAATGAGCTGCCGTAAACTTTATAATCACTTTGTATATGCATAGCGAGGCACATAAGAAGTTTGTAAGAATCCCATCTGTTAAAATTCTTTCAGCATTTAATTTTTTTTTTACCAAGGTATATTTCACAATTTCTCTGTCTGCACTGCCCTTTAGGTAAAAAAAAAAAAAAAATTAAAAAGAAGGAATGTGAACTTTAAAAGAAAGTCAGTTGGGAAGCTTGGCATTTTTATTACAAAAGCTAGATGGGTAAAAATGACTGACAGAGATTGTTATTGGTTATCATTGGTCATGGCTAAAGTGTGCAAAGGATGTAATACTGAGAGGGAAAGGAAGAGGAACATGCATGAAGCTGTAGATCTACAGGCACTTTTGATAGTTACAGGGAATTTTTTTTCACAACAGTCATGACAGTGAGTATTTACTACACAATTTCAAACCCATCAAAGACACATGTTATATTTTATATCATATTCACAGTCTCACCTTCTCCTTGATTCCCAAGCATTCTACATGTGTTTTTAGTTTTGTTTACATCATTTTCACTGAAAACATTTTTTTCCAGTGGATTAGCTCTACTGAAACTAAACAGTTCTCTATTTTCCTGGCATCACACTGTGTCTTAAAGTACCAGTTCATTAGGCAGTGCTCACAACTACTTTGCTTAGGAAATAACCAGTCATGTTATATAGTTCACTTTAAATGGTCTTCATTTTTTAAGGGAAGTCTACATAATATACATATATCTTAAGAGTATAAAAATTAAAAGGCCAAAGGGTACACCTTTACATTTCATAGTGATAGGCAGGAGGCTCACAGAGAATGGCAAGCTGAGCTTCAAGGCTAGAATAAGGAAAAAGAAAGCCCTGAGGCTCTGCATAACTGCAGTAGAAAAATCTAAGGTAAAGTGAGGTCGATTGAATTTTGATCCATTGGACTATGGTGGGGACTGCCAATTTATGAGACCAGAAGAAACTTGTAAATAGTAGAGGAACAGATGAACCAGGGGGAGGTCAAAGAGGCACTAGAGCAAAAGAGATGAAGAGGGAACACAGACAGTGGCCTCTAAACAGGAGTCGGGGGTATCACTGTCACACTATGACCTTTATATATTTCTGTGTGCTGAGTGTAGTGCCTTAGAATTAGGACAGATATAGCGACTCATGCAGCAGATTGAGACACAGCCAGTGTCGACACTGTGTCAGATTCTCTTAAGTTAGATAGAGTGCCTTGTGAGTAGAGGGATGCTAGAAATACCCCATTGTGCTATGTTTTGGCATCCAGGGGGAAAAAAAGACAAAAATTGGTGAGCAACAAGTATTGTTTCTCAATAACTACAGCATAAGAAAGTGTATCTGCTTAAATCATTATAGACATTTGCTTAATTGAAATTCTTTTCTGTATGTCCTAAAGATAGAAGATAATTGCTTTCCAGGAAGCTGCTAATGTGTGTCTTTAGGATATACAGCACACTACTCTAACTCTCTGTGAAGGTAATGACACCTCACAGTGATCACAGTGTCCAGAAGCAGGCAGGAGGCTGGTATACTCATTTTCATGCCATGAGGTTAGCTACATGTCTATTGCTTGAACACTCTTAAATGGTCACTAATCTATCTAGTAAAGATGTAAAGATGCCCAAATTCTGATCAGAAAAATAAAACAAAAAAAAATAGAAACAATGGATTAATTAGCATGCTTGGAGGTGCTAAAACAAAAATAGCAACAAACCTTATATTTTCTATGTTTTATCAACGTTAATATAGATTATACCAAACTAGTAATTCACGAGAATGGCCACAATCAATTTGAGCTTTTTATTCCCTGTAATGGCTATGTTGCATGCTTTAAATTTTTTTCTTTTCTGTGTTTCCTACATTTTGGAGATCTTGACAAGTTTCCTTTCCATGCCTAAAGGACAATAGGCACCTTTAGTTAACTGTTCTTTAGTAAGAGAAGCAATTTCTTCTTCACGAAAAGGATTTTACCTCATCTGTATGTCCTTCAAATGTTGTTTGATACATTCCACAGACATAGCAACTTTTATTTCTAGGTTTCTATCTTTGAAAATGTATAAAAATCGATAAGAAACTTAGTAGGTCAAGGTCAGACTATATATAAATTCTGTAAGCCTTTTTCATGTAAGCAGAAGAGGTTCCTTATTGGAAGACAAGCCATGGTGACCGAGTCATGTTTAACTCTTGGTTTCCTACAGTTGTCAGAATAACTCTGGGACATAAAAGAATACTCTGGCCATGCCAATAATCTCTTTGTTATTTTTAAATAACATTTCATTCTCTCAAATATATCACTAATTTTATAACTGCTCATAATCCCATGATGTGCAGATTTGATCACATAGCTGAAAATACACCCTGCTCCTTACTTTACTGATTGATTGTGGTGATATTTTATCTGTGTACACCAATAAAGTTTATCTGAGATCAGAAGAAAAAGTCAGCCACTATAGTAAACATAGAGGTCAGGCAATGCACACGTCTTTATTCCTATCACTTGGAAGGCAGAGATCTGTCCAGACGGATCTCCGTGAGTTCAAGGCCATGCTGGGAACAGAGCCAGGCATGGTGGTACATACCTTTAATCCCAGCACTAACCATAAAGATCTGGAGGTCTGTACAGACAGATAGGAAGTAACAGAGCTAAAAATAAGACTGCTCTGGACAGAAGTTAGGGTCTGTGTATATTTGGTGAAAGACCCCAGCATACTAGCTTAGCCTAACGCCATTTCAAGTAAGGTCTAAAAAGCGCAGGGTGTCTATGGCCGGCCTCCTGGCCCCAGAAAAGGGTACTAAAGGTCAGAAAAACAACTTGGAGCCAGGCAGCAGGCGTGTCAAGCTCGGGGGAAAAACCACGAGCTGCCCTGAGTTTGAACCCGGCCTCATTTGAATCGTCCAATCAGAACCCTGTAAACCATGAGCTGCCCTGAGTTTGAACCCGCCCTCCTCGTGCTCCTGCTGCCCGACCCTATAAAAACCCTCCGCTCCAGCCCGGGGGCGCGCCAGTCTCTTGAGCTTCTTGAGGGACTGCGTTGCCCCGGGTACCTGTGTTCCTGAATAAAGCCTCTTGCTGTTTGCATCTGACTCGTGGTCTTGGTGTGATCTCTGGGCGAGGGTCTCTCCAGAGGGAAGACTGCCTTCGGGGGTCTTTCATTGGCAAGTATTCAGCAAAATACAATGGCCCTACATTTACTTATTTCTTAATGCAGAGTCAAAAGGCTGGTCTTCAATCTGTGCTTCTCCTGCCTCAGCACTCTATGTGCAGAGATTACAATTGTGTACACTCCTAGCTACTAGACACTTTTACATGAGCTTTTCAAGTGTTTTATGAGACTGGCAAGAGCCTTCTCCAGCAAACACCCTTCCATTCTTTGCTTCTGCCTGAGAAAATTCCCCCCTTTCCCTTGCTGCAGTGGTTGACTGGGATCTGCTCTTCAGAGACAATGTCAGCTTCTCAATGAATCATCCTCCATCATCTCAGACTCTACTCATCCCTACACTTTCACTTTTGTGCAATGCAGATGCACTTGGTCATCTGTGTCCACCTCACTTCATGTGAACTGTAAATCTGTTGAGCTCTGGGATTATTTCTTTAATCCTTATGCTAACTGTACTTAACACATGATAGCACTTCTATAAATGCATACCAAACTTGTAAAATCATCTAACTGGGGGCTTCACAGGCTGCCGTTTGATTTTTGAAAGATCTTAAAAGTCTCTAGAAAACACCTAATTGCTAATCCATACCTCATTTTCAGTAAATTGGAATTAAAAATCCTCAGTCATTATACTACATATAACCTAGTTCATTAACAGACTTTAACATCTTCCTGGGAACCATCTGCTGAGGTGGCTGCTTAATCTGGAATCAATAGTCGAAACCGTTGCTCTTATCTTTCCTTTATAATATATCTTTCCCTTGTTAATTGGCAGCTAAATCACAAAATCTCAATATCTCAACATCCTATTACATGGAAAAAGTAATAATAACAATAGCCCACCTGCTGCATTGTCTCTGCATTTTAAGCCCACAGTTTTATACTTTTCTTAACACCTGGAGTAATCTTGGGCAAATGTGAAGTTACAATATTGGTCAATGTTACATGAGAATATTAAATATTTGTTCATAAAAAGTGTCTGAGATACTTTAAGTAGCTGCAAGGAATGTGAATTCACCTGTTCTGTCCTAAGGACAAAATTCTATGAGCCATTGCAAATGACTTGATGGTTAAGTTAACATCTCTTTTAACATGCTGATAATTATATTTCTGCATGTGTTAAAAACTGAGGACAGGTATCTATCCAAAAAGAAACAATATATGGAAAAGTTTAAGGGAAAAGTAAGTAAGCATTATAAACACAAAACATTCCATGTGTTTCTCTTAGCTCTGATAAAAATGAGAGCACTCACTTATCCAGAGGGCCTGGTCTGGATAAGTGAGACAGTTGATTAGCTTGAACTGTTTGGGAGGCCCCCAGGCAGTGGAGCCAGGACCTGTCCTTGGTGAATGAGCTGACTTTTTGGAGCCTGGGGCCTCTGCTAGGACACTTTGCTCAGCCTTGGTGTAGGGAGGAGGAGACTGGACCTGCCTTGGCTGAGTCTGCCAGGCTGGGCTGACTCCCCAGGGGAGACCTTGCCTTGGAGGAGGTGGGAGTGGAGGTGGATTGGGGGGAGGGCTGGGGGTGGGAGGAGGGAGGACAGGGGATTCCGTGGCTGATATGTGAAATTAAGTTAATTATAAAATAAAAATACTATTAAAAATGAGAGCACTCAACTGTCCTTTACACATTACTTATTTTCTAAATTCTCTTAAATGTATTTCCTTGTATTCTTTTGCATACACTCTATCCATAGCACCTCTCTACTTATACTGTTTAGATTACTCTTAAGGAAATGATAGAGTGTCTTTACAGGATTCAAATTGCCAAGAATGATCACATTTGGTAAACATGTATTTTAATGTCTATTGACATTCTTGTAGAACATCCCTAATTTTATACCTCAATTGAGTTTTATTTATAGAAACAATCATAGAATAAAGATTTTAGAGAAACATTTATCAAGGTAAAGTTTCTTTAGTTAAAAAGGACTTCAATAATTCCATACAGAAGCTAAGGTATGAACCGAACAAATCTTAAAAACTAAGAATTTTTTTTTTTATTTTTTGAGACAGGGTTTCTTTGTGAAGCCCTGGCTGTCCTGGAACTAGCTCTGTAGATGAGGCTATCCTTAAACTCATAGAGATCTGTTTGCCTCTGCTGCCCAAGTGCTGAGGTTAAAGGCATGAACTACCATCACCAGACTCACAAATCAGATTTTTTTGATAATTGAAGTCCAAATTCAAATATCTCATTATCCACCAGGTAAATATAATGTTACTCATGAGTTTTGAGATGAATAACAATTTCTATGAAAAACATACTAGGTTGGTCTTAAGCAATTCATACTGTCTTCTTTAGAACATAATTTTGTCTATTTTATACAGAGCAACTGGCATCTTAAATTGTTCTTCTCAAGATAAAGTTCTTTTTCATAAGAGTTAAATAGAAAAATCAAGGCATCTTAAATTGTTCTTCTCAAGATAAAGTTCTTTTTCATAAGAGTTAAATAGGAAATCAATAGGTTAAGTCAGATATCTGTAATGTCAGCTTCCAGACAGAGAAGTCTCTTCAAGCAGTGACACTTGACACTAATCTAATTAAAGGCACTAATATGTACACACAGGGAATATGTCAGCCAAAACGTTAAGTAGTTTGTTATTCTGAAAATGTAATTAAGGAGGAATTAGAAAAAGAACCCAGCAGAGTCAATAAGTTACAGAAATAGATTTACACTTGACTTGTTCATCAGTATCTGAGGGCTAACTTGATTCTCCCACCAAACAAAACAGGTATAATAAAATACATAATTTCCTTCAATATTATCCAATTTGTTCATTTGTACCCTGACATTATGTATAATTTCAAACCTTTAAAGTTATATTTGTGAGATCAGTTTTGCATTTACTCATTTTTAAATCTTCTAGTTTTTATACTGTATCTTACAATGTTTCTGATCCATGTGTCCTTCCTCATGGAAGCTGATACATTTATCTGGGAAGAGGCTTCCTAGGTAGATACCAGGTATGTGAACACTAGTACTTTGCTTTTATACTAAATAACAGCATATTTGTTTGTTTTGAAATAAAAAGGGTTTTGTTGTTGTTGTTGTTAGTTTTGCTTTTTTTTTTTTTTTTTACAAAAATAAATAAGGATAGAGAGGCTGAGAATGTGTGTGAGGGGAGTTAGAGCTCCATGCAGTAAATAATGTGGTATTCTATGTCAATGCATAACCTAAAAAGTTGATGTATGGGGTTGCTCTGTTTGGTAAGTCTCACATTTACCTTTATCAGGGTGAGGAACACATTTGTCTTTATTTTCATATTCTGGATTTACATTAGTAGGAGACTATAAGCTCTTTTAGATCCTAGGAAGGTTGTTAATATATTCTAGGGCTGAAAGGCTGACTGGAGATTCTGAATGAAATTCAGACTCACTGTTAGTCAAGGTAAATGTAGGTGAGAAATCTTCAGCGACAAGGCTTTCCCCAAACTCCATGAACATGCCCAACTAAGCAATGCATTCCATTGCAAAGGTTTCCTAGCCCAGAGCCACTGTGACCAGAAGCCTGTGAGGCAGTTCCTGGTTTATTCTCTAGCACCAGTCCCTCTATTTGTGACTGTATTGGATCTGACTCCTTTCCATGGTTATGTTATGGTGTCATTCCTAAGATAAGGTTACAAGAGGGCTCTGCTTTTGATTTGAACTTTTGTCTTTCACTTGCTGATTGTAAAATAGGCAAGTTGTCATGTAATGCCTTTCCTATAAAAAGGTCCACATGACTAGGAGCTGCATCTTCTAGCCAACATTCAGAAAAGATGTGAGGCCTGAATAGGCATGAAATTGTGCACATCAGGAAAATCCTACCAATATCCAGGCCAAGCAGCATGAAGCTAAGGACACAGTGATGACACACAAATGCTTTGATGAGTTAATATGAAATGCTTAATAAAGTTCTTTGACTCTTCTCTACCTTCATTTTTCTTTCAGCTTTTGTGTGGCAAGTACAATTTCTCAATTTCTCTCATGGTTTTTTTAAATTAGAATAACATCATTTAAACTGATCAAGTTTAAGCCTCTGCAATTCAGTTGGGTTGAGAGTTAAAGACTATGTTGGTTGAAATTAATACTGGTGTCCTTATAGTAACGAAGTCATCATTTGTTCCATAGAGATTTGATCGATATCCTCAGCTGCTGGAAGATCACTAGACGCTGGGAGTGTCATTCCAACACCGAGTGCATTTATTTTCCTGGAGGCCTTGGGTCACACCAGAGAGTCTGACAATGTGATTCAGTGGCTGACCATGTCATGAAGACCAACAGCATATTTTGTGACTAGGTTTTCATTTATAATTAGGCTGCCTTAGATAAGTTGTGAGAGTAATTGTGCCCTCACCAAATGAATATAACTTTTTAGTGAATCTGGACGCGGGTGCTCGAGAGATTTCCAATTTGGTTGATCATATGTACTTTTATGATTTGATATCAAGAAAATTTAACTCTCCTGTTTGTAAGCAGCTATGGTAACTCCATGTTTGATGCCTTATTGTACTCTGATCTATATACTTCTTCCCATGGTAAACTATAGTATAAACCATTTCTTATTAATAATCCATATCTGTGAGTACAATCGCTTTCAGTGAGTTCTGAGAGGTATTTTAGCAAATTATTAAAAACAAAGGTTTGTGGATCATCCACAATTTGTTATTTGTGTCAGTAGTCAGAGTGTTTTTTTGTGTGGACTATGTTCTAACTTCACAATTAGCTATAACTTTCCAGAGAGGCAAATTAGGACTCAGAAGTTTTTCTCATTTGTGTAGTACTGAGTATAAATACCCATTTAAAATATTTCTATGTTATATATATATCATATATATATTAATTTGATCCATGTCTTAGGGATTTTAATATTAAATTCGTAGGATGTCATTTTTTACATGTTAAGATAAAGCTTGGACAAAGCCTTAAGGGTAGAGACAGACTGCATGAAGCTGTTGAACTATGTCACTTTGAGAAATGAAATTTTTGCTTTCAAATTACATAAAAAAAAGGTTGGATGAGATGTTCACTCATATAATCTTAGCTCTTGAAAAGTGGGAGTAGGAGAATGAGCAGTTCAAATCCAGCATCAAACTATATGGTAAGTTTGAGACCAGCCTGTGCTACATGAGATCTGTCTCCACAACAGCAATAGTAAATACATACTCACAGATACAGCAAAAAGGGCATATAAAGTGACTCTAAATGGCATGTTCTCCTGCACATTGACATCCTTCTTTCCTTACTTTTTATGCAATTATTAATCACTAGTTCCCTGGAAATCTGCCTAGTTGCTTTTGATAAACACTTGCATATTACTTGAATTATGCCTAGATTGAACTTCTCAGGATGTAATGGTACATTTTCAATTCAAAGTACTCCACAGCTAGACAATGATGGAAAAATATTAGATTAGGGTATTGTTGATACAACAATATTAGATTTAGGGCATTGTCCTTTGCTTAATGGTTAGTTATCTCTGATTGTACATCTTGCACATCTGTGCAGTGAGGTGACCCTGCCCACTGAACCCTAGCTGGTCCACACTATCCCCAACTTCTAGGCCTAATCAGCCTGTGTGCTGGCCTGCTGTGCCCAAGACTCTGGCCCAACTATGCCATCTTAACATTCCCATACATAGCTCAGGGTGTGCAGCTAGCCAAGCAGAATGAGCACACTTAGTCTTATTTGCACACTTTCATAGTTAACACTCAATTAAAATTACCCCCATGCTTCCAATCCAAAATCAAGACCAACAGTTAGAATCTTAAAGACCAACATATCACTCCTTCATTTCTGATCTTTAGTTAACCAAGTTTGAGTTGGTTGATTAATAACAAAACCAAAACCAAAATTCCACTCAACAGAGGCACCCAAGAAAATCACATCAAACACACAATTAATTAAAGAAGTTCACATGCCCAAGGCATATCACAAAATCACAAATAATATTAAATCCCAGGACACTATGCTGCCCCCACCTGAAAATCCACTAATCCTACAGAAATACTCCCCAAAGAGAATAATTTAGATAAATTTTGGGGTAAGGGATTTAAGAGAATAAATGGAACATAACCATTGAAATTAAGGAGTTTAAGGAATATGCAAGCAAACACCTGAATGAGCTTAAAGAGGATAGGGCTAAACTGTTAAGTCAATTCTAAGGAATACAAGTATGTGGTTAAAAGAAATTATCAAGAAAATTCAGGATTAGAAACCTGGATTCAGTAAAAAGATAGAGATACTGAAAAAAATCTGTGCTGAAATGACAACGGAACTGAAAAAAAATAACACAATTATAAAATACAGGGAGAAAGCTTTGTCAGTAGAATCGATAAAATAGTGGATGGGTTATTGGAATTTGAAGACAAAGTAGAGGAATTAGACTATATAAGCCAAAATAAAGAAAAAAATTAAAATACACATGCATTACCGGGAGAAGAATCTCATGTCTACAAAATAATACAGATCTTTAACAGGCTCAGAGAAGTTAAAATAATTCTTATCCATCAAATCCTCCAAAATACTAGAAGCAGTACCTTGGGCTGAAGAGAAGAAAAATATAATCAAAGAGCCTACAGAAAGAAAACAAATTAATCTATAATATCCAGAACATAATACATGACTACAAGCATAAACAGAATCTTAAAAAATTAACAAGAAGTCAGAGAGATGGCTCAGTAATTAGAAGTACTGGCTGGTCTTTCAAAGGACTCAAGTTCAATTCCTAGGGCCTCCATTATGACTCAAAACCACCTGTAACCCTAGTTCCGTAGAATCTAATGCCCTCTTTTGGCCTCTAGAAAAAGGATTGCATATAGTGAACAGATAGCCATGCAAACTGAAAATCTCTACACATGAATAAATAAACAAAGGAATGAATAAATAAATCTTTTACATTAGAAAATAAAATGATAACAATGAACAAATCTTTCAGCAATAACTTTAAACATGAATGGTCTCAGCAGATGAATTCATTTATTGTTCTCTTAATCAGTATAAACCATCTTTCTCTATCACTTCAGATTAATTTTAGTTCAAAGGCAACCAGTTTTGACCAGTATTAATAAGCATACTAACACCTGCTTGCTTCCTGGTCTCATTTTCCATCCTTTCACTCACAGGTGTTTTCCTCAAAGATAAGCTAGCTTTGTTTTAGACAAATATTGGATTTATTTATTAATTTATTAAACTAACCTGTGTCTTTTGATTAGAAAACTTCCAATTACATTCATCATACATACCTAACAGGTATTTACAGAATATTCCACCTAATACTAAAGAATAAACATTTTACTTAGCAGTCTGTGGATGTTAATAAACCAAATACTGGGGTTAGGGGAGAGGACCTCAACAAATGAAAAATATTTAAAAAAAAAAAAACCCTGTTTATCCCAATCTTACCAAAATGCAATAAACCATAACATAAACAGCAAAACAGCTTCAATAACTACATTAGCTCATGGAGGTGAATCTACTTTTACTGAATGATGAGTAGGTCAGGACAGAAATCAAGAAAGAAATCCAAAGATTACTGGAAATAAATGAAAAAGAAATCATAGAACACACAAAACACTCCTAAGAATAAACTTTGTAACTCTAAGTACCTAAATAAAAAATCAGAAAGAGCACAAATGAATAATTTTATTCAACTCACGAATTTAGAAAAACTAAGAACATTCCAAACACAAATCCAGTAGATAGGTAGAAATAATAAAAATCAGTACAGAAATGTATAAAATAGAAACAAATATAAAAATGATAATAATCAATGAATTTAAGATCTAATTCTTTGAAAAACTAAATAATACTAACCCAGCTTTAGCACAGTTAACAGGAAGGAAGGAAGGAAGGGAGGGAGGGAGGAAGGAAGGAAGGAAGGAAGGAAGGAAGGAAAGAAGGAAGGAAGGAAGGAAGGAAGGAAGGAAGGAAGGAAGGAAGGAAGAAGAAAAGAAGGAAAGGAAGAAAGAAGAAAGGAAGGGAAAACTCAAATCAAAAGAATTACAACAGGTATGAAATAAATCCTGGATTTCTTTTAAAGACTTGAAAACATTATAAGGAAATAATTTTAAATCATTATTAAGTTAAAAAGCCTAAAACAAATGGACAAATTTCTATATTCATAACAACAAGCAAGCATAAATAAGAAGAGATTAACATATTTAATAGTCCCACAACAAACAAGGAAATTGAAAGAGTAAAAACAATAATCCTGACTAAAATTATGCCCAGTCCCAAATGGATTCACAGCAGAATTCTACCAGACCTTCAAAGAACAAACCAATTATTCTTCAAATAATTTTAAAACAGCAAAAAAAGAAAGGATACTTCCAAACGCCTTCTATGAAGCTAGTATTAGACTAATACCAACACCAGAAAAAACAAAAAAATAAATAAAAATAAAACTTCAGATCAATATCTCTGATAAATATAGGTGCAAAAGTCTCAATAAAACATTTGCAGAACAATAGAAGTGTACATCAAAACTGCAGTCCATCCACTGCAGTCAAATTAGATCTATCCCAGAGGTACAGGGATGACTCGACATACAAAAGTCAATAAATGAAATAAATCACATTAAAAATAAAAGCCACATGATCATCTTAAGATGCACAATAGGTTTTTGACAAAATCCAACATGACTTTATGATAAATATCCTGAAGAGAAAACTAGAGAGACCACAGGTCAGCATAATAAATGCTATACATGACAGAGTCACAGCAAACACCACTGCAAATGGAGAAAACCTCGAGGCAATTCCATTAAATTCAGAAATCATACAGAGATTTCGACTATTCTCAGTCCTTTTCATTATAGTATGGGTGTACTAGCTGGGAGATGACAAAATAAAAGGAAATTAAAGAAATACAAATAGAATAATAAATCAAACTATCCCTTTTTGCAGATGCCATTATATTATACTTAAGAGATCTCAACCATTCCACACATAAAAAAAATTCTAGAAATGACTAACATTCCCAGTAGTGTCAGGATACAGAACCAAATTAAAACCAACAAAATTAGCAGCCTCCTTATATACAAATAATAAATATGCCATGAATGAGGTCATATAAAGAATCGTATTCCCAATTATCTCAGAATATAGGAATAAAACTAATCAAGGGGATTAAGGACCTCCACAATGATAAGTTGAAATAGTTGAAGAAGGTAATTGCGGAAGACATTAGAAGAAACAACGAGTATTCATGACCATGAGTTCATTGAATTAATATGGTGAAAATCACCGTTCCACCAAAAGCAACTTATAGATTCAATGGAATCTCAGTTGAAATCCATGACAGTATTCATAAAAACAGGAAAAAAAAATTCCAAAATTCACATGGAAGCCCAAGCCCCTTATGGCCAAAACAGTCTGGAACAAAAAGAACAATGCTTGAGGCATTACCCTATTAAATTTCAAGCTATATTATAGAGCTATAATAATCAAAATAGCATGGTAAGAGCACAAAAAACCCCCACAGAAATGTAGATTAATGGAACAAAATATAAGATCCAAACATGAGTGCACATGACTACAGCCACATGATATTTGAGAAAGATGACAAAAATAAACTATTAGAAAAGCCAGCAGTTTATTTCAAGTGATGCTAGGAAAACTAAGCATACACACTCACACACACACACACACACACACACACACACACACACACACACACACAATTGAAATTAGAACTATAACTGTCATAGTACACAAAATAAACTCCAAAAGGATCAAAGAGTTCATTATGAAGCATGAAATGCTAAAACTGCTAGAAGAAAACTTACCCTACAAGATACAGCTATAGTAAAGGACTTTCTGAGTAGGATTCCATTAGCTCAGGAATTAAGGCCAATGATTGATAAATGGGACCATGTAAGACTAAAACACATCAACACAGTGAAGGAAATAGTAAATGCAGTGAAGAGAAGGCCCAAATAGTGGGTGAAATGTTTTATATACATATGATAGAGGATTGTTCTTCAGAATATACAAATAATTAAAAAACAACTAGGACCCCCCCCCCTAAACACACACACACACACACACACACACACACACACACACACACAATCCAGGACAGAAATGGGCTATGAATATGAACAGAGAATTTTCAAAAGAAGAAATAAAAATAGCTAAGAGAATCTTTAAAATTCTCAACATCCTTGTAAAACAGAGAAATATAAAATAAAATTATTCTGAGATTTGACCTTAACTCAGAATGGCTAAGATCATGAAAACTATTGACAAAAAATGCTAGCATAGATGCAAAAAAGGCAGTTCACATTCATTGTGGAACTGCAAAGTTTTGCAGCAACTCTAGAAGTTATCATGGAGAATTCTCAGAAAGCTAAAAATAAATCTACTAGGGGTTAGGGATTTAGCTCAGTAGTAGAGCGCTTACCTAGGAAGCACAAGGCCCTAGGTTCAGTCCTCAGCTCCGGAAAGAAAAAAAGAAAAATAATCTACTATATGATCCAATTATACCACCACTTGGCATATGCCCTAAGACTATATCTTACTCCACTGATAATTGCTCAGCCATGTTTGTTGTTGCTCTATTTACAATAGTTAGGAAATGCCTAAATGTCCTTCAACAAATGAAGGGTTACTGAACATGTGGTTCATATACACAGCAGAATTCTATTCAGCCTCAAAGGAAAACAGAATCATTAAATTTGCAGGTAAGTAAACAGAATGAAAAATATACTGAGTGAGGTAACTCAGACCAGAGAAGACTAACAATGCCAGGTGTTCTCTCTTACTTTGTGTTCCTGTTTGAATTTGTAGATTTCAGTATACAACCTGAAGAATCTGAAGAAACCAGTAAAGTGGAAAAGGACCATGGCAAGTGGGAGGGAGAAGGAACTCTAGAGAGGGGGAATAGTAGATTACATGCAGATGCTCCCAAGGAGGCGGGTGGGGAAAATTGGTGGCAGCTTTAACTGCGGAGAGGGGGAAAAGTGTAATATGGGGGAAAAGGAAGATGAGATAATACTAGAAATCTTTAAAAATGGAGGGAGAAACAAATTATTTTTATTTTATAAGCTTATTTAAAATACATGTATGTAAATATGCCTATATGTGTAGATATTTATTGAATTATACGGAGTGATGATTATTACTATCACAGTGTCAGGCATGCCTCCCAATGCATTGTTGTTAGTCAGAATACAAGAGTATTCCCAAACCCTATGGGCTATTGTCATTGCCCTGATTCTGTTCCTGAAGCAGAAGGTAAGATCCTTTGGCTGAAAACAACACACTTCAGACGCAGGACTTGGAGAAAGCTATCTGGGACTGGCTTCAAAGCCTGCTCCCTGATGACTGACTCTCATAGTATTGGAAGTTGCTATGTAATCTGGGAAGAGAGAGAGGAGCAATTAGCAGTCCTACACAGCTGTAAAGCCTGCAAACCACATCAATGACTGGGCTGGAGAGATATCCACACTGATGAAGCAGTGGCATTTTTATCTTAGGGGTAAACAACAGATGTCTAATTGGCCCACTCAATAGATGGGAATTCATCTCTGGCACTGTAGACCAAGCCAACTACCCCTGGCTGGAGAGGTCATAGACTTGAGAGGTGAACTTACCACCACTGTTTTCCTATGCCAATGTAATGTCTAACTACATTCTTAATGCTTGTCTTTATACCCACAGATAAGTGTAGCTCTCCTCCCTCATCAAAACGCTTCTTTTTGCAACAGGAGACTATTACAGCAATCCACACCTGGTCAAAATAAAGAGAACAAAGGACCATGGGGCACCTAATCCCAATTTATATACCTGTGATGCAACCTTAACACTTAAGGCTCATGGAAAATCATGGATTAAATGACAGAAATATTTTTAAGAGCCAGAGCCCTGGATTCCTGTAGTTAGATAATATGCACAGATATGACAAAACATACACATATGAAATCACAACAATATGGTTGCCTGACTAAGAGCAGCATGTTGATAGCAGTAGTTGACATGTCAACATAGACAGGAAAATTCTACAGGTTCCTACCTCTATAAGAAGAGAATTGATTGGCATATGAGAGAAGGAGAAGTAGTTTCCATCAGGGATAAGCTCCTTCATAGAATTTCCAATCCCAAGTCATCAACCCTGGACACATGTTCATAAAATCAATGCTAAATCTTCTCATTAGTCTCTGTATACATGTGTGTGCATGTGTGTGTGTCTGTAATAATAATAAATAAGAGTCTATGAACATGAGAGTGAGGAGATATGGGAGGAGTTTGAGGAAGGAAGTTATGTCAATACACTGCTCATGTGTTAGGTTGCTAGAAATATAAATTAAAAATAAAATGAAAAGTAGTATTGGATTTAGGAAAATTAAGTACTGTTGCACTACAGTGGGTCCAACCTGAGACTATGGAGAAGTGGGCTGTCTAGACAACGTATCATTTCAAGCAGTAAGGGAAAAGGTGTTAAAGTACAAGTTTTTAGTGGCATAGATCCTGAATTATATTCATAGCAGTAGGTCACAGAAAACATTTGTCAGCAGATTTTTAAAAATCTTTAGAGACTTGTTTATTTTTATTTTATGTGAATGTATGAACTACACATGTGTCCAGTGCTAGCAGAATGCAGAAGAGGACGTCAGGTCTCCTGGACTTGGGGTTACAGCGTGTTATACATGGGTGCAGAGAATTGAGCCCATTGAACCAGCTCTGTGGCCCCATTTGACAGGCTTTTCCAAGCTGGTTATTTTCTATGCAAATATATATTCACCAATAGAATTACAGACCATTCCTTTCATCGGTTTGAAATGCATGTGTCTGTGATGGAAAACAGTCATGCTCTCTTTCTTCACCCTCTAGTCTTCATTCTCTCCTTCCTCTCCTTCACTGTTTCTTCTGCCATTTTTTCATTTAAAACATCTCTTTGCAGATGTCAGAATGGCTTTGAAAGATGGAGCTTAGCCACTAGGTCCTCATTCCCATTATTAGTGACCTCACCTGTTAACTGCACTGTCCTCATAGCCTTGGGCCAAGGGAGAACCTGGGCAGGTGCTAAGGAAGCTGTGAGGAACAAAGGGAAGATGGGGGGTAGTGATGGGAAGGAAGAGTGGAAGAAATACAGTTTTAAATTTTCGAAAAATTCATGTTGCAATTTCACAAAATTGTTGTGGAGTTTCATAGGCTCCCCTCTTTCAGAGGCCGTAGCTTTAAATGGGTGTTGGGGAAGGGAGGGGGAGAATGGACTGGGCTTTTCAGGGGCTGTGGAATTACATATGTATTACTAAGCATCCTCCTAGTCTGTTTGATTCACAGAAGATAATGCTCTGCACATCTCTCCAGCTGTGCTCCCTCAGCAGACGGGACACAAGCTCTGAGAGCAGCTGCTCCTTCACATGCAGTTTTATTTGCATCTCTGGGAAAGAGCAGCCTGGCACATGAATAAAACATGCTTCCCTGACACACACTCCCAATAAGTTACCTCAGCTAAACTTTTTAAGTGTGAATACAAGAAGCTAGTGAGGCAGATTTTTAAAACAGAAAATCCAGATAAATATTTGGATTTTTATGACTCTGTTGTGTAAATAATCCAAGGTATTAGGTCTTCATTAAACATTGGATAATATGAACAATATATAATTATTTTACTATTGTCATTCTAACACAATGATTTTCAGTAATCATATATCCTAAACTTGCAACATAAATACTGTGTATTTTAAAGATAATTTCACCGTGAAAAACCCTCTCATGCATTAGTGCTTAAAAGTTTATTCATTTTTTCTCCAGAAGACAATGATAAACAATATAGCTCAATATAAAATAAATCCCACTCTAAGTAATGTGTGTAATAACATAATAGACTATTATTATTACTGACAAGGAAAAGAAACACTTTACTCTCCCTGTGACTGTTCAAGCCTACATTTTAGAAACATATTGTTTCAATATGTCTTCAAGTTCACAATCATCTTGTGTTTGTGAATCCACCTTATTATATTGAATAGATATTTTAAAAGATATTATTCACAGAAAAGAGGTAGGCTTTCATTTATGAAAATAATTGAAGGTAACAAATCCTGAATGGAGCAAAGAGGTTTGAAGAAAACAGAGTTATCTTTTTATTTGTCCTTTCCCAGTTTAAAAGCTATGAGTTGCTGCTTCCCGGGAAAGTTGATAATTTATGTGCCCTATTCCGTGTTTTAATCATTTGTAACTGCTTCTCTCTCCACCTAATGGGAGCCCTTGGTGTGAAATTTATGAAGATTAATAACACAGTGTTAATTTACAATTTTGAGAAATTCCACTCACCTCTGTTAATCTTCTCACCACATAAGATCAGCACACTAGCTTCTTATTCCTCTGCTCAATTATATTTACATACATGAAAAGTTTCTTTTTAAGTAATGGCTTTGTAATTTTTTTTTGAGATTCAGAAAATGAAAGTCATCTGTTTTAACTGAATCATTTATATACATTATCATTCCTGGAGGTTCTCTAAGCAGGAGCAGAAGGGAACATACAGCAAATGATGTTTGATTCCCAGTTAAAAATGAAAATATAGACTCCTTTGTTCAAATTTTATTGAAAATTATTTCTAGGCAGGGACAGAACACTAATCCAGATTGGATGCTTCTGTGAAGCTTTTGCATTCCTGAAGCCACTAAGTAAAAAGTAATAAAGGGAAAGAAAAGAGAAAACAGAATGGAGGGAAGCAGATATAGATAGCTGCATAAGCATTGTCCCAATGAATCCTGTGAATATGTGGAATTTGAAATTGATTTTGGATATGTTCTCCTAATTACACACAAGGATTCAGCTAATAAATAATGATAGCTGCCTACAGTAATTGGTTGGTTGATCAGACTGGAACACTTTGGAGTGCACACAGAAAATACTATATCAGTGTTAAAATGGAAAAGAAGAACATTTGAAGTATTGTCAAGCTATAATTACATGCAGACATGAAGAAAAATAAATATAATGAACTAAATTAAAGAGTGCAAGAGTGAAAATGAGATTGTTCATCATATGTAAAGTACAATCTCTATGGATTGTCTTCTGTGGCTCTGCGTGTGCTTTGCAAGTAACTATTACAAAGTAGGCCCCATCTCACATTGGAGGATATTACAATACAGCAAACCCATTCCAGGCTAGGGGATAAGAAACTGATGAATAAATACTAGTTGTTCCCAAATGGTGAAAGTATAGTATAGCTGAAGTTTAGAAAGCAAGAAGCCTGCCACGGCCATAGAGTTTATAAGAAATGTAAGTCCCTGTGTGTTTACTTGGCTCAGGGATGTAAGAGAGATTTGTCCTGACTGTGGGCCAGGCAGGACCAGGAAAACTTCAGCTACAGTATAGAGAAAACTGAATGGAAGAAAAATAGTTATGAATTTGGGCTGGAGTTGCTATTTAACACTGGTCTCACAGAAGATCTCATCCATCTGATGTTGAAGAAGATGTAGAAGTAGAAACAATAGGCATGTGGTGAGCGGGGAGCCACAAAAATGAAGAGGCACCCTGAAGATGGACTATTTATCTTGATAGAAGTAAAAACAGGAGACATCCATAGCTAGAAATGGAATCAGAGAAGATCACTCAGAAAAGATTAGAAAACTAAAGAAAGTAACTGACAGATGCTTTCCAACATTGGGCATTACTAAGCTTAAGAAATGAATGCAGTGGATTGCTGAAGGTAGATAGCAGAAACTTGATGTATCTTATAAAGGCTGCTCCTGTCTTGGTTTTGAGTAGACCACAGAGAGAACAAGGAGAGAAAAAAAAGGACAATTCAGAGGCCTTTGTCAACTATGAGGAGGAAGATGAAGGCCAAGGTCAGAGATTTGGGATATGGTGATAGGAAATAATCCAGTAGAGGCATGTGTTTCAGACCATGCAGATTTGAAGTGTGAAATATAAAAGAAAAAAAATGTTCCATGAGAATTTACAGTATTTGAGCAATATTGTATAGTTGCATTTAATTAGACTGATTAGTAAAGATCAAGTTTAGAGGGTACTGCACATCCACTCAGTTCAGGTCTTCAAAAGTTTAGGATAAGCATATGAAAGAATAGACAGGTATTTGAGCCTGGGATGTAGGACATGGGGTTGTATCATATATTGTCTAATAGGATTCATCACTGTAGAAGGTATTTAAAGTTTGAGACTGGAGTTTACATAAGGATTAATTTAGAGTTGTAAAAGAACATGCCAAGGGGATTCAGAAAGGAATATGAGTTTGCTAGAAAATTAGGAGATTGGTATTGTGGTTGACAGCTCAAGATGAGGTCTCAATGTGTGAGAATATGTCATCTGCTAAAGTACACCCTTGTTTGAAGATGTATAGTTTCCCCTAATTAAACCCACAACCTTCATTTGTTCCTTGAAGACTTTACTTTTTGAAGTACTCCCCTGCTTCTCTTTGCCTGTTGCAGCCAAGAAAATTCCACTTTAAAATACATGAATACATATGTGCATATATACATACACACACATATATATATATATATATACATACATACATACATACTTACAATAAAATTAAAAAGGAGGTAGAATATGGAGAAGAAGAAGTATAAGAGGCTAAGCATTGCAAGTATTTCAGAGGAGGACTCCAAATTTTCCTTGTAGTAATATCTTCATGACATCTATACCCTATTGTCTACTTTACTCATTCCAATTATATTTATCAGAAATAAACAAATATCACATAAATACAACTAAACTAAAGAGTTATCTTCTACTCTATCCTTCACAATACTTGATGCCTTCATTCACATTAAGGGTTGCCTAGTTAAACCCCCAAAGATGTCTTTACAGACAGTTCTCTCTCATGGAGTACATGACCAAAAGTAACTAAGCTACCTGGCAGTTAGTTATATTGCCTCAAAAATACTGCAGTCCTTATTTGTGATTTTTCTCTGATAACCATTGCTTTCTTCAATGTCTAGGTTGAAATTATCTATTTTATAAGATTAGATTGCTTATCCATTCTTCTAGCCTCCTCCTCAAGACCCCAGGTTGTCTACACATGGAAACTCTTACATTACAACCTTGACATCTTACTGACTCCCTAACCTAACCAAGCCTTCCTCTCCCTTTTGCATCTTGTAAGCCCATGTGAAGGCACGAGTTCTTGTTTTTTTCAAGTTCCTGTTTCATATGTTCTCCAGTATCTGTCAAATCAACCTTCTATGTTACCTCTGGATACTGTCTTTTAATAATTCATGACTGGCTGACGTTTCCTACCCTACCCACTTGCACTATAACATCCAAGAACTCATGGGCTTTGTCTAATTTATTCATTGTTTTAATTCCCAAAACAATGTTCGGCAAATTAAAGGTACTAAACGAATATTTGTTAAATGAATACATTAAATGGGAGCTATCTGAATAGAAAGTATCTGTCAGAGATATTTCCCAGGTTGAACTGGAAATTGTATGAACTTTGTGGTTTTCGAATTTCCTAAGTGGAAAGTAAGGGATTGAGAGAATTACCTTGAAAATAAGAAAACCTTCATAAATTTAGAACTATCATTCACATAAAAACAAATTATAGTTTTAAATTATAATTTATGATTATCCCATTGAAAATGAATAACTGCTAAGATGTAAGTTTAGTTTAAATATTTTTTATAAAATATGATTAATATGTTTATATTTAATCTTAATAAAAGGAATTTGAGGGCAGATAATTTGTATTGAGTTAGGATTTCAGTCCTACCTCCACTTGATGTGTCATGCTTTGTTCAAGCCCGTGGGATGCCTTCCCATTTCTGAATGGAGTCTGGGAGGAGTGGATGGGGAGGCTGGTAAATGGGAGTCAGGGGAGGGAATGGGAAGAGAGGAGAGAGGGGAAACTGTGGTTGCTATGTAAAGTAAATGGCAAAATATTAATAAAATATAATTAATTTAAAAACAAGATTTCCACCTGGCTCTGCTCCCAAGTGCTGGGATTAAAGGCATGTACCCCTGCTGCCTGGCTTCTGTGAATTTGAGGCCAGCCTGGTCTATAGAGCGAGATCCAGGACAGGCACCAAAACCACACAGAGAAACCCTATCTCAAAAGATAAAAAATTATTTAATTGTATAAAAGCAGTGCATATTTTAATACCTATCTATTTTCTGCTCATTTTCAAAGATAATGGTAAATGAATATGCACTGAATTACTGAACATTCTCACTAGATATAGGTTAATATTTTAAAAACCCTCTTGTCTTCAGATAAGTGTAAAAGCAAGTACAAGAGTATAGCAAAATACTCCTATACAGAAATCTTCCTCTCAGCCATGTGGTCTGCACTACATACCTTGATTATGGCTTTTCAATTATAGTAAGAAGTTGTACTACCCCACCTCAAAGGAATAAAGTGTGGAAAACAACACCCAATGGCAATGCATTGGTGAGACAGAGCAGGGCAAGCACACTGGTCCTGATACCAAACAGGGCATTTCTACACAGTGACACATGACTATGAGTGTCAGCCCCTGTGAACATTAGCAAATAGAAAGAGTAACTACAACAGAAACACTGCTTTCTTGATGCACTTTCAAGAAAGCCAGAAACATGATTTAAATGTGAAATGTAGAAAGCTTTGTTGATTGCATTCAGTGGTTGATTTCCTAACAACATGTATTCAAAGAGGCATTTTTTATCACTTTTTTTTTTATTTTCAACACTAACATCTGTACCGACATCTTTCTCATTTTCAGAGCCTGTCCAATTTTATTTTGGCTACTAAAAGTGGAAGATTTGCAGCTCAACATCCTTTCTTTGTATTTCCAGAAAGTAGGGAATTAAAAACATGCACCAATGCAAGGACTAAGCTATATATACATGACTGGCAATCACAGTTTATTTGGCATGGTGAGTATTACTACACAAACACAATTCTAGAAGGCACTTAACTATTTTACTTTTTATCACAAGTGTAAAGAGTATTTATCTCATTCTTAAATTTAGTAATTCACAGACATATTCTGACCATCATTAATAATTCAAAACAAAATGATAAGACAAGGACAAATGATGGCTGCTAAAAATAAAAACAGATTAATACTGGAAGGCACTAATACATATATACTGTTACAAATATATCCACAGTCATATACGTACTGCTGGTCTATCATGGACACTCCCTTCTACAACATTTATTGCAGTATCATTAAAGTAATTTTTGAAATAAATTTAAGTCAATTATCTGTTATTAAAATATGTATATTCTATTTGGATATACAGATTGGAGTTTTTGTCTAATAAACTTCTATAGACCTCCTTCAATATTTCAAGCTACTCTCCATGCTCTTGGCTACCCTCCACAACTTGATGGTAAAACTGTATTGCTGAAGACATCACATACTTGAGACATAAGACATGGAGAAATCAAGCTGGTATTGACCCAAAAACTTCATCCATAATAATTCACTTCCATAGTGTTAGAAGGTACTGTCCATGCTACTAGAGAGGAAGAGTAATCATCAGTGTTATCAGTTTGTGGATCCTGTGAAGCACCAGAAATAACTGCTCAGTCAAGATGTGCTTTCTGGTGAGGCAGTGGCACAAATGACATGGGAGCGACTCATCACCTTCTCACTGTATTGAAGGCTACTTCACAGTATTGAACCTATAGCTGGTACAGTTATGGCAGCTACAAAGCCATGGCTAGATGGGTCCTAGTCATTTAAATAAAAGTGGTCCCCATAGGCACATATATTTGAATGCTTAGTCACCAGGAATTGGAAGTATTTGAAAGGATTAGAAGGATTAGGAGGTGTGATGTCATTGTAGTAGGTGTGGCCTTGTTCAAGCAAGTGTGTCCCTGGGGAGGGCCTTTGAAGTTAAATAAACCCATCCTGGCCAAATTCAGTTCTCTCTCTCTCTCTCTCTCTCTCTCTCTCTCTCTCTCTCTCTCTCTCTCAATCTCTGTTCTTGCAGATCAGAATGTAGTTCTTGAGCTTTCAGCTATTTCTCCAGTACCACATCGGTCTGACTCAGCTTCCTCTCTAACATAATGTCTGACTGTGTGCTGCTATGTTTCCTGCCATTACAATAATAGCCATGGTGTCTCTTTACAGAAGTAGAAAACTAACAAAGATACAGCCCAAGAGATGAAAGTGTGTTTCTGTCAACAAAGCTAAAAAGAGTTGGAGATCTGAAGAGCACTCTGATATCAGACATGGAAATGTAGAATTTGGAGTTTGCCCAGCTGATTTTCAGTCTTGCTTTGGCCCAGGATTTCCTCACTATGTTCCTTTATTTCTCTTTTGTAAAAGTAATGTATATTCTGTGGAATTGTATGCTGGAAGTATGTGATCTGCTTTTTGATTTTGATTTTATAGTTAAGAGATTGCCACAATTGCTGGAGAGATGGCTCAGCTATTAAAGGCTAGGCTTTCAATTAAAAAAATGTAAAATATTACCTTCAGTCTCAGAAGAGACTTTGACAATATTCAGACTGTGATAGGCTATGCGGACTTTCAAAGTTGAGGTGAACACATTTTTGCATAGTGATATGGCTACAAGCCTATTCAGGCCAGGGAGTAGAATATAGTGGTTTGAATAAGAATGGGCCCCTTGTAAATTTGAATGTGTAGTCACATGGAATTGGAAGTGTTTGAAAGGATTAGAAGGAAAAAGAAGTGTGGTTTTGTTGGAATGTGTGAGGCCTTGGAGGAAGTGTGTCTCTGAGGGTTGGAATTTGAGGTTTCACAAGCCATGCCTGGCCTAGTCAATCTCTCTCTCTCTCTCTCTCTCTCTCTCTCTCTCTCTCTCTCTCTCTCTCTCTCTCTCTCTCTCTTCTTGAAGATTAGGATGTAGTTCTCAGCTACTTCTCTATCACTCTAGTGCCATACCTGCCAGCTGCCATGCTCTCTGTTGCCATGCTCCCTGACGTGTTGATACTGGACTAAGCCTCTTAAACTATGATCAATCCCTCAGTTAAATGCTATCTTTTGTAAGAGTTGCTGTGGTCATGATGCCTCTTCATAGAAATGGAACAGTGAGGTGGGTCTGATATTCCGTGGAAGAACCTACTACTCTTACTCTGCAAATGGAATATATTTAAACTGTCTCCTAAGGAATTATTGTTATAGCTATAGAGTAGCACATCTCAACTGTCATCAGAAAAGCTTGTATTTGCAGCAGATGGAAATTAGCACAGCAATAATGAACTGGTCATGGTGCAAAGGTTAAGTGGGTATACAGTGTTCAGCTTTAAATGGGACATTTGTATTAGTATTACATTACCCATCTCCCAGGATTCAGCCATCATTATGAAAGAAAGGCTGGAGAAACAGTAAGATACAAAGTTGGTGATTGAGTTCAGAAGAAAACAATGTTTTCTGGTCACAATACAGAAGTTACATAAATGCGGTCACAGAAGTTGTCATAGCATGCACAAGATCTATGCAAGATGGATTAAGGCACAAATCTCACTATGAGATTCAGGAGCTATTGGTAATTGACAGCTATAGGGAGACGTGTTCTTTTTCTTTAGGAGTTGGGCCTTTGTAGGTCTAACATGCTCCAGTGAAAGTAGCACTAATTTGACTTGTGTTAAAAGAATAGAGAGAATAGATTTGGTGGGTATTGACTAGGTAGGTGTATCAGGGAGGAGATGAGGGAGTGGGAAAAATATGATCAAAATACCATGTATAAAATTATCAAACAATTTCAAAAACTATTTGAAAATCATATCATGTACAAAGTTCTTTTCCAAAAGTCTTGTAATCCTTTCCCCAAACAGAATATTCAATATTATGAAAAGAAACCCCCCCCCCCAAAAAAGGCTTCTGATTAGCGCCAAAAGTGAACACAAACATTCCCTTCTAAAAGGAACAAAAGTAAAAACAAAACAAATAAATCTTTGAGAAGATGGAGGACTTGTGGTTCTTAGAGTACTGTTTTTTGTTTTAATTTTATTTTGCTATAACTGAGCTATCCTATGAAGCAAGAGACTTGGGGCTTAAAAAAAAAAGAGGTCCCATTGATTGATTGTTTGTCTCAGTGTCTGTGCTACTGGTGTTATATTTAGGAAGTGATCTCCTATGCCAATGCGTTCAAGACTACTTCCTACTTTCTCTTCTAGCAGGTTCAGAGTAGCTGGCTTTATGTTGAGGTCCTTGATCCACTTGGACTTAAGTTTTGTGCACGGTGATAGATATGGATCTATTTGCAGCCTTCTACACGTTGATATCCAGTTATGCCAGCACCATTTGTTGAAGATGCTTTCTTTTTTCCATTGTACACTTTTGGCTTCTTTGTCAAAAATTATATGTTCATAGGTGTGTGGGTTAATGTCAGGGTCTTCAATTCGATTCCATTGGTCCACATGTCGTTTTTTATGCCAATACCAAGCTGTTTTTATTACGGTAGCTCTATAGTAGAGCTTGAAGTCAGGGATTGTGATGCCTCCAGAGGTTGTTTTATTGTACAGGATTCTTTTGGCTATCCTGGGCTTTTTGTTTTTCCAGATGAAGTTGAGTATTATTCTTTCCAGGTCTGTGAAGAATTGTGTTGGTATTTTGATGGGGATTGCATTGAATCTGTAGATTGCTTTTGGTAAGATTGCCATTTTTAACTATGTTAACCCTGCCTATCCATAAGCATGGGAGATCTTTCCATTTTCTGACATCTTCAATTTCTTTTTTCAGGGGCTTAAAGTTCTTGTCATATAGGTCCTTCACTTGCTTGGTTCGTGTTACCCCAAGGTATTTTATGTCATTTGTGGCTATTGTAAAGGGTCATGTATCTCTAATTGCCTTCTCAGCTTCTTTGTCCATTGTATATAGGAGGGCTACTGATTTTTTTGAGTTGATCTTGTATCCTGCTATGTTGCTGAAGGTGTTTATAAGCTTTACCAATTCCTGGGTGGAATCTTTGGGGTCACTCAAGTATACTATCATGTCATCTGCAAATAGGGAGAGCTTGACTTCTTCCTTTCCAATTTGTATCCCCTTAATCTCCTTATGTTGTCTTATTGCTCTGGCTAGAACTTTAAGTACTATATTGAATAAGTATGGGGAGAGTGGACAGCCTTGCCTCGTTCCTGATTTTAGTGGAATTGCTTTGAGTTTCTTTCCATTTAATTTTATGTTGGCTGTTGGCTTGCTGTAAATTGCCTTTATTATGTTTAGGTGTCCTGGGCTCGTTGCATGAGTTAGCTGTTTGAAACCTGGGTCTTATGCAGGGACGCTTGGCTCAATCTGGGAGGAGGGGACTGGACCTGCCTGGACTGAGTCTATCAGGTCGATCCCAGTCCTCGGGGGAGACCTTGATCTGGAGGAGGTGGGAAGGGGGGTGTGCTGGGGGGAAGGGGAGGGGGGCAGGAAGGGAGAGAACAAGGGAATCTGTGGCTATTATGTAGAACTGAATAGTATTGTAAAATAAAAAAAATTAAAAAAAACAATTAAAAAAAAGAAAAGAAAAAAGTAGAGAAACATACTACTGGCATTAAAAGATCCAAAACATATTTGGATATCTATTAAGATAAAATTTAATGTAACAGATGAAAAATACTATAACCAAGTAAATGGAAACATTTTTTTCATTTAAATAACGAATTCCACAGAAAAATGCAGCTAATGCTGCAATGGTTACTTTCCAAGATCTGTAAGAATCAAAACCATTGTTTGACATTAGAGTTCCTGTAATACACTATATATTCATTAACCAAATTGCTATGCATTTGTCTCCTGGAAAGATTTGTCTCATTGAATTGGACTGTGTCTGCATAGTACACATTGGGATATAAGATGAGCTTAGGAGGGCTTGAAATTCTGGCATTTACAAAAGATAATGACAGGTTTTGAAACATGGAGGCCTAGAATACAATTTTGAAGTACCCTCTTTATTCTCTCTCTCTCTCTCTCTTTTTTTTTTTTTTTTTGGTTTTTAGAGACAGGGTTTCTCTGTGTAGCTTTGCACCTACTCTGGAACTCACTTGGTAGCCCAGGCTGGCCTCGAACTCACAGAGATGATCAAATGACATAAAGTAAGGAAGTTAACTGAAATTATTTGTAATTATTTATGTAGATTTTTAACTTTATTTTCTTTTCCAGGTGGAAGGCAAGCTTCTATGGAACAACAATCCTAAGGAAAACAATTGACTAATTGTATCTAGCATTTTCGTCTGTGTTAATGAACTATATAAAATTTTATATTCTTAAAACTTTTTTATTACTGTGGGAGTTCAGCTCTTACATCATAAAATGTAATTTTATGACATTATAATTTATTTTAGTTTTAAAAGTTAATTTATCCCTTATTTCTCTATATTCAAGGAGCACAAAACATATGGCTTACCTTTTTAAGGAAAAATAAAACAATCCTGATATCCAAACCATATAAAGACCCAACAAAGAGAATTACAGACCAATTTTCTTTTTTGAATACAAGATTCAACTTTGCAAAGAATCTTTACAAACCAAATCAAAAAACAATCAAAAATATCACCCACTATGATCCAGTAGGTTTCATCAAAGAGATTCATGGGTGGATCAACATATATAAATTGATAAATGTAATCCATAATATAAACAAATTGAAAGACAAAAACTACATAATTATCTCATTAGATACAGAAAAAGCCTTTGAAAAAATCTAATACCCTTTCACGATAAAATTCCTGGGTAGATTAGGGATACAAGGAGCATACCTCAAAATAATAGAGGCAATTTCCAGCAAGCCTATCACCAACATCAATTAAATATAAGAAAACTCAAAGCATTTCCAGTTTGTCTACTTTCTCCATACCTATTCAATACAGTACTTTAAGTCCTAGCTAGAATAATAAGACAACTGAAGATCAAGGAGATACAAACTGGAAAGGAAGAAGTCAAAGTAGCTTTATTTGAAGATGTTATGATAGTTTACATAAGTTACCCTAATAATTCCACTGGGAAACTCCTACAACTGATAAACACCTTCAGAAATGTAGCTGGTTACAAAAGTAACTCATAGAAATCAATAGCTCACTTATATACAGATGACAAAACAGACCAAGAAGGAAATCTGTGAAATAAAACCTTTTGCAATGGCCTCAAATAATATAAAATATCTTGGGATAACTCTAGCCAGGCAAGTGAAAGACATGTATGATAAAAAAACTTTAAGACAATGAATAAAGAAAAATAAAGAAGACATCAGAAGATGGAAAGAACTCCCATGATAATGGATTAGGAGGATTAATATAGTTAAAAACAGCTGTCTTACCAAATTTCCAGATTCAATGCAACCCTCATCAAAATCCCAATATAATTCTTCACAGATCTTGAAAGGAAAATTTTCAACATCACATGGAAACACACACACACACACATACACACACACACACTAAAAAAAAAACCCAACAAAACAAAACAAAAACACAAAAACAAAAAACCAGGAGAGCTAAAAACAATCCGAAGTAGTGGTAGTATCACCATCTATTATTTCAAATTGTGCTACAGAGGTATATTAATAAAAACAGCATGATATTGACATGAAAACAGTTATATTGGTCAATGGAATCAAATTGAAGACTCAGAGATAATTTCATACAACTATTTCATTTGATTTCTGATAAGAAGCCAGCAATTCACATTGTAAAAAGGACAGCATCTTAACAAATAAAATGGTACTGGCCAAACTGGATGGCTACATATGGAAAAATATAAACATATTCATATCACTCTGTATAAAACTTAACTCTAAATGGACCAATGATCTTGCCATAAAACCAGATACAATGAACCTGAAAGAATAGAAAGTGGGGGAATAGCTTTGAACTCATTGGCACAGACAAAGATTTTCAGAACTACAATTAACAATTAATATATAGGATCCCATGAAACGAAAATCTTCTGCATGGCAAAAGATAATATCACTAGACAAAACAGAAGTCAACAGAATTGGAACTTTTTTGTTTTTCTTCTAACTACACATCTAATAGGTGACTAAATGGAACATCTATAAAGAACTAAAAACACCAGATAGCAAGAAACAAATAACCCAATTAAAATATGCAGTACAGATCTAAACAGAATTCTCAAAAGAAGAAACTCAAATCACTAGGAAACACCAGCTGGATCAAGAACAGAGAGGGAGAACAAGGAATAGGAGACCATGGTAAATGAAGACCACATGAGAATAGGAAGAAGCAAAGTGCTAGAGAGGCCCACAGAAATCCACAAAGATACACCCACAATAGACTGCTGGTAATGGTCGAGACAGCCAGAACTGACCAACTCTGGTGACGGGATAGAACAATTTGAAGAGTATTGGTATTAGCTCTTCTTTGACATTCTGGTAGAATTCTGTGCTGAAACCATCTGGTGCTGGGCTTTTTTTTTTTTTGGCTGGGAGACAAGACTGTTTCTATTTCCTTGGGAATTATCAGTCTATTTAAATTGTTTATCTGGCCTTGATTTAATTTTGGTATGTGGTACCTATCTAGAAAATTGTTCATTTCTTTTAGATTTTCCAAATTTGTGTAGTACAGGTTTTTGAAGTATGATTTGATGATTCTCTAGATTTCCTCATTGTCTGTTGTTATATCTCCTTTTTCATTTCTGATTTTGTTAATTTGGATGTTCTCTCTTTGCCTTTTGGTTGGTTTGGATAAGGGCTTGTTATCTTGTTGGTTTTGTTTCATTGGTTCTTTGTATTGTTCTCTTTGTTGCTATTTTATTGATTCAGCCCTGAATTTGATTATTTCCTGGCATCTATTCCTCCCAGGTAAGTTTGCCTCTTTTTGTTTTAGAGCTTTCAGGTGTGCTGCTAAATCATTTGTATGAGATTTCTTCAACTTTTTTCTTTCTTTGTTGTTGTTGTTGTTGTTGTTGTTGTTTTGCTTTTTGAGACAGGGTTTCTCTGTGTAGCTTTGCAGCCTGTCCTGGAACTCGCTGTGTAGACCAGGCTGGCCTTGAACTCACAGAGGTCTGCCTGCCTTTGCCTTCTGAATGCTGGGATCAAAGCTGAGTGCCACAATACCCAGCTTCTCCAGCATCTTTATGTGGGCATTTAGTGCTTTGAATTTTCTTCTTAGCACTTCTTTCATAGTGTCCAATAAGTTTGGGTATATTGTGCATTCATTTTTATTGAATTCTAGGAAGTCTTTAATTTCTTTCTTTATTCCTTCCTTGACCCATTGGTGATTCAGTTGAGCATTATTCAGTTTCCATGAGATTGTAGACTTTCTGTAATTTTTGTTGTTGAAATCTAACTTTAAGCCAGGGTAGTCTGATAAAATACAGGAGGTTTTTCCATTTTTTTTGTATCTGTTGAGATTTTCTTTGTGATCAAGTATGTGGTTGATTTTAGAGAAGGCTCCATGGGGTGTTGAGAAGAATGTATATTTTTTTGTGTTAGGATGGAATGTTCTGTAGATATCTATTGAGTCCATTTTAGTTACAACATCTGTTAGGTCCTTTATTTCTCTGTTAAGTTTCCGTCTGGCAGACCTGTCCATTGGTGACAGTGGGGTGTTGAACTCTCCCACTACTAGTGTGTGGGGTTTGATGTGTGATTTAAACTTTATAATGTTTCTTTTACATATGTGGGTGTCCTTGTATTTAGGGCATAAATGTTCAGAATGTAGACTTCATATTGGTGGATTTTTCCTGTGATGTATATGTAATGTCCTTCCTAATATCTTTTGATTGACTTTAGTTTGAAGTCTACTTTGTTAGATATTAGGATAGTTATACCAGCTTGCTTCTTAAGTCCATTTGATTGGAAAGACTTTTCCCCAGCCTTTTACTCTGAGGTACTGTGTGTCTTTGAAATTGAGGTGTGTTTCTTGTATGCAGCAGAAGGATGGATCCTGATTTTGTACCCATTATATTAGCCTGTGTCTTTTAATGGGTGAATTAAGGAATATTAATGACCAGTGATTGTTAATTTCTGTTTGGTTTTTTTGGTTGTAGTGTGTGTGTATTTTCTTCTTTGGGATTTGAAGCTGTGGGATTATTTATTGTCTGTGTTTTTTGGGGGAGGGGCATCTAATTTCCTTTGCTTGGAGTTTTCCTTCTAGTGCTTTCTGTAGGGCTGGATTTGTGGATAGGTATTGTTTAAAACTTTTTTTCTTTTGTAATAGCTTGTGCACTCCATCTATGGTGACTGAAATTTTTGATGGGTATAGTAGTCTGGGCTGGCATCCATGGTATCTTAGTGTCTGCATTACTTCTGTCCAGGACTTCCTGGATTTCAGATTCTCCATTGAGAATTTGGACGTTATCCTGATGGGTCTGCCTTTATAAGTTTCTTGGCCTTTTTTGATTTGCTGCTCTAAATATTCTTTCTTTATTGTGTATGTTTAGTGATTTGATTATTAGGTGGTGAGGGGAGTTTTTTGGTATTCTATAAGCTTCTTATATCTTCATAGGTATTTCCTTCTTTATGTTGGGAAACTTTTCTTCTGTGATTTTGTTGAATATATTTTCCGTGCCTTTGAATTGGTATTCTTCTCCTTCTTCTATCCCTATTGTTCTTAGGTATGGCTTTTTCATGGTGTCCCCGATTTCCTGGATGTTTTGTGTTATGACTTTTTGGCTCTAATGTTTTCTTTTACTGAAGTTTCTATTTCCTCTATTGTATCCTCCATGTCAGATATTCTCTTCTTCCATCTCTTATATTCTGTTGGTTATGCTTGCATTTGTAGTTCCTAATCATTTACTCAGATTTTCTATTTACAGCATTTCCTCAGCTGTGTCTTCTTCATTGTTTCTATTTCAATATTCAAGTCTTGAGCTGTTTCCTTTACCTGTTTAATTGCTTTGTCTGGCTCTTTAAGTGATTTATTGATTTTTTTTCCCAATTTTTTGTTGTCTGTCCCTCAATTTCTTTAAGAGAATTTTTCATTTCCTCTAAAAGGCCTCTATCATCTTCATAAAGTTATTTTTAAGGTCACTTTCTTCTGCTTCTTCTATGTTGTGATATTCAGGTCTTGCTGTTGGAGAATCACTAGGTTCTTGTGGTGCCATATTTCTCTTTATGTTGTTGCTTAGATTTTTGCATTGGCATCTACCCATCTCTTCTTCCAATATGTGTAAGAGTTTTTGTTTTTGTCTGAGGGAGCTGCTCTTGGTCCAATCTGTGCTTATTATGCCTATATCTCAGGGGGCCACTCTTGGTCTAATAGTAATTCTTGGTCTAATTGGAGCTGGCAGATTCTGTGTCTCTGGAAGTAGCTGAGGTTGCTAGAGGATGGGTGGGTTTGGGGTTGGGAGTAACTCTTGTAGATTGCAGAGTCCAAAGGGGGGTATTGGTGGGGAAGCCTGCCCACAAGAGTTTTCCCTTTGCCTGCAACTGTTGCAGTGACCAGTGAGGGTTGGAGGAGGGTAAACGCTGAGTTTCAGGGTCTAGGTCCTAGAGGTAGGACTCTCTGAGTATCTTTTTCTTGTGCCTTCTATTTGGCTCTTTTACTTCTGTTTGTTTGTTTTGTCCAATTTCAATATGTTAGCTTTTGTTTTATCTTATTATATACATATAATAATATTATATCATATTTCCATAGAAGCCTGCTTATGTTCTAATGAGACACAGAATGGTGTTTGATTCAGTAAATGAGGTGGGGGCAGAACTGAGAAGAATAAAGGGAGAAGAAACTCTAATAAGGACAAATTTTATGAGGAAAAAAATCTAATTCTCAATAAAAGGGGGTAAAAGGAAACATAATTACTACCATACCTTAGCTCAGTTCCCAGTTTACCATCACTTTCAAACATGGCAGGATCAATAATGTAATATTTTTTCCTTAAAATTTATAGATTTAAAACTTGTCACAAAGAACCACAGTGTTAGTTTCTCTAGGAAATTATATTCAACGAAAGGCCACTAATTATAGATGAAAAGATAGTTCAACCCAATAATGATTATTGTCAAAAAATGTACAATATACAACATAAACATGTGTTCTGTAGGTCATTCCACCTTAGTATTCTTATGTGAATAAAATTAAGGAGTACATTATTTGTGCACTGTGTCAAAAGATTAATTTTATCTTTGTTGTAATAAAATATGTAAAAAAATTGAAAGTTTGTATTTAAAACATTCAATTAAACTAATTACAGTTAATAAATTAAATTGCCATAAGTAAAATTTTTATAAAAATGCATGAGAAAAGTAAATTCATTTATAAAGCTTAGCATTAGTAAGTAAAATTTGAGAGAAACAAGACAAATAAACACGTATATCAGCATATAAAAACAGATTCTTAAATAACAACTACAATTAAAATGTGTACTTAATCAAATTAAATTTTAATCTATCAATTTGGCAAAGAGTTTTTTAAGACAAAATAACATGAACCCATTTTTAACAAAAACTTTTTAGAAAATAACTCAGCAATAGTTATCCACAATTTTAAAGGAAGAAGGCCAGGAACATGTGTTGACAAGGAATCCCAAGAACAAAACATGATATGTGGGTTCAAGACTAGAACTTCAAGAATCTACAATTCGAGGTGGGACTGTTTGGGCAGCCACTGAAGTGGAAGATACTGGATGCCACTTCAAAGGAGTCCTGTGTTGGAACTCTGTAAAGTGTACCCTCAAAAAGCTCAGAGCAAATGATGAAGAATAGCAGTACTTTGCCCTTTCATCAGAACCTAGCATATCAACAAATAGAATCCTAGTACTTGTCTCCATAAAACTTAGAAAGAGATACAAATTCAGAGCACACAGTATCTTCCCCTGAAGCTAAAACTGAGGCTATGGTTGACTCTGCATCCCTCAACAAAAATCTACATACAGTTAGACCATCAAAAAACTTCGTATAAAACAAAAGAAACAAAATCAATGAAGAAATAGAATCTAAATCAGAGGTCACATATATCCTTAATAATATGCAAAATTCAACAACCAACAACAAAACCACACATGAATATTAACATAGTACTAGAAAAACTTCACAAATGGACTTCTCAACACACTACTACAAGAAGATGTCAGTGAACAAAACGTATTGTTTTTTTTTTTTTAATTTCAAGATCAAGTAGATGATTAAAATTAACTGGTAAATAATTTAACCCAAGACAATACAAATAAACTTACAAAACTAATTCAAATAAAAAAAAAAAGGAATTACCAACGTGGACAAAAGAATCATTATGGTGGAGTAAAGAAATTAAAATATGAAGGGAACATTCACAAAAGCAGAGAGAAAATGTATCTCATAGAAACTTGGAAAGGAAAGAATTAATCAAATAACATATCAGAAAACAATACTATAAAATATAGAGTCAGTAATAGAACATGAATCAGTGTTGAAGGACATGATAGAAACATTAAAACAGACAGATAAACACAGAAAAAAAAATGAACATGACTACAATCCCAAATATTCTGAGATAAACTTTCCTCAAGAGATCAAAACAAAGAATACATGTGATTGACAAGGAACTGAAAAAGTCTAATGGCCTCAACAGTCTGTTCATTAACATTATAAGTTGAGAATTCATTAAACATAGATGAATAAATAGACAACTAGCACAGGAAGCATGTAGAAAACCAAATAGATATGGGTAGAAAGGATGCTCTCTAAAACACCTCATAATCAAGATTTCAAGTGTATAAAGCAAAGACACAATACTAACAACTGAAGGGAAAAACATCAATTAATATGCAAAAGTAGAGACATCTGAAAAACATTAGACTTGTCATCAACAACCCTAAAAGCTATGGAATGTTATATTCTTAACCTCAAAAGGAAATTCTTGTCAGCCATGACAGTATATCCATGAAACTAATACTAAAATAGATGGAGAAATAAGCTATTTCAAGACCCAAATTTAGGAAACTCATGCCAATTTGCTTAGCACTGCAGAATATCCTTAAAAAAGAAAGATGAAAATATATATAGAATAGAGTCCATAAAAACATATGAATAAAGGAGAATTGAGAAAAATCCATGATGCCCAGGCAAGCATAACAACAAACATGCAACTCTAGTAGGGGAGGAAGTAAAGAACTAGTGATCAGCTAGCCAGAACAACAAACAATAAAACCGTAACATCAGGAAATCCCTCGCAATTTAACTTTAAATGCAAAAGGCTCATCAATTAAAAGGCTGAACAGGAAAACATGACTTATCTACTTGCTGTCACCAAGAAGCACACAGCTAGAAAGGTATTCGTAAACTGAGAGTAAGTGTTTATAAGTCAAAGTACCAACCTGGCCTATATGTCCTCAAATTGGTAAAGTAGATTTTAAACCAAAACTAATTTAAAGATTTGAAGAGGGCTACTACATATTACTAATTAATTGGGAAGATGAAGCTATTGTAAGTATCTATATTCTGAATCTTAGGGACTACAATTTCATAAAATCAATACTAAAAGGCATAAATGACTATATAAGTCAAGACATGATAATAATGGCTACTCAATTAGCCATTCACACATTAGCAAAGAAAATAAAAATCTGCTAACAAACAGAGATAAATTATACAATGAAAGAACTGGTTTAATAAATCCTAAATGTATTCCATGTAACAGACAGGATATGTACATTCTTAGCAGAGGGACATAGAACCTTCTCTAAAATTCACCACAGTATATATTCAAAAACAAGCCTAACCTTAATAAACAGAATAAACTGAAATAATTCCATGCATACCTTCAGAACAGTGAAATAAAACCAGATATCGACAGAAATTTGAGTGAAAATCACACTCAGAAGGAGGGAGATTATGCATAGTACTGGAAGCCTAGCCATGGCTAGTGAGGTTATGAACCTTACAAAATAATCTACTTCTAATACTTTGCCAGACCAGAGTTTAATTCCTACTACACCCTAAATTTTATCTGTATAAGAAAGAACTAAGAAGCCTGTCTTCCCACCAAATGGAGACCATCGCAGAAAATCATTAATTTAGCACAATTCAGACATCATCAACAGACTGTGAGAAACCCAGACCTAAGTAAGTAATATATGAATACCACAGCTCCTGTGTCTATGGCTCAGAAAAGGGCAAGAAAGAAGGGGTAGAAGATGTGTAAGAACCGGAGTAGTCATCTGTGAAACAGTCTCTCCTAGAAATGGCTTTGTAAACAAGGCCAGAACAATGTCAATATCAAGAAAGATGTTAATGAGAAAGAAAGAAAATTCCATTGTGTTCCACACCTAGACAAATAACTATAGGCAACTAATGACTATTGGGAGAAGGAGAACTGGCCTCACCTAGAAATGAGACTCCTTATTAGCTGTCCAATGCATAGTGGTAACTCAGCACATTGCATTTACACACCTTGGTGCATACATTTAAATACACACACACACACACACACACACACACACACACACACACACACACTCACACCGATAATAATCAAAGAAAATAAGGCTGCCAACTTGAGAGGGGAAGAAATAGGTAGAGGTTGAGTGAGGGTAACAGAGGGAGGGTATGGAAGGAGGGAAAGGAGGGAGAAAATGACACCATTCTATTTCAATTAAAACATCTTAAAAAAGAAAAATAAATAAATAAATACTTGTGGACTGGACAAAACATTTTTTTTCAAGGAAAAGTAAATCATTGAAGTAGCCCAGTGTGGACAGGATTTAAAGAGTTCTAGAGTTTAAAGAAAATGAATACAGAACCCCTAAAAGCTTCGGAGATAGAGTCTATACAGTCCTAAGAGAAAATTTTGTACCTATAGATGCTCACAGTAAAAAGTCAGAGAACAGAAAAAAAATCCAAATAAGGCTCCTTAAAGTTCTAGAAAAAGGATAAAAAGCCAAGCACAAATGCAGCAGCTGGTCAGAGACAGTAAGAATCATGCCAGAAACTGAAGAAATACAGAATAAGAAAAACACAACATAGAAATAACAAATGAGTTGACTTAAAAATAGATTGACAGGATTGACCCAGCACATAGCCAAACTAAATGAAAAAGAGAAGAGAGCAAAATTAATAAAATTTGGGATGAAAGCAGAGTTGTTGCAATAGATTCAGTGATATCACCAGGGAATACTTTGAACACTTACATAATAAAAAAAAATGGGTAGATCCAGATGAAATCAATGAATTATAAATGTGTAAGATAGCTGTGGAGCCTCAATGGGACTGGACTAGGCTCTTTGCATAGGCAAAACAGTTGTGTAGCTTGACCTGCTTAAGGGGACCCTGGCAATGGGATCAAGGTCCTTTCCTGGTTCATGGGTAGGCATTTTGTAGCTCAGTGCCATGGTGGGACACCTTACACAGCCTTGGTGTAGGGGGAGGGCCTTGGATGTGCCTCAACTGAATGGACCAGGCTCTGCTGACTCCCCATGGGAGGCCTTGCCTTGGAGAAGGTGAGAATGGGGGGATGTGTCGGGGAGGAAGTCTGGGGGGGGGAAGAGGGAGGAGAGGGGGTTCTGTGGTTGGTATGTAAAATGAATAGAACATTTCTTAATAATAAAAAAAGAAAAAAGAAAAAGACATGCCAATATTGAATCAGAAGATTGCTTCAAGCAAGGATCAAGGCAAATGCATAGCAAGCAAGGTTAGATAGCAGTGATTAATAGTCTCCCACAGAGGATGTCCAGGCCGAGATGGAGTTCCTAATGAACTATACCAAACTATCAAAAATCATCTGATACTATCACTTCTCAAAATATTTCCACAAAACAGGAAAAAAACAGAGATCTACCAAAGCTAGTCTAGGAAGCTAACATAACCTTTATATCAAAACTAGATAAAGATACAACAATGAGAAAACTATAGACCAGTCTCCTTGATGAACATGGAAGCAAAAATTCCCAATAAAGTACTAAGAAACAAAATTAAACATCACGAAAAGATCATACAAACAAGTTGACTTCACATCAACGATGTAAGGGTGGTTCAACATACGCATATCAATAAATGTAATATAACTTAGTAATAGAATTAAAGAAAAAATATGATAATCACATTAGATGAAGAATAGACAGTTGACAATAATTAACACTTCTTCATGATAAGGCTCATGGGTTAAGGGAATGTACTGATCTTGCACAATACCTGAGTTAGTTTTCACTATCCCTATAGTGGATCACAATCATTGTAACTATAGTTCAGGGGATCCAGCACCTTTTCCTGGCCTCTACAGGCACTGGGTTTACATGTGGTACATATGCATATATTAGGTAAAACTCTCACATACAAAAAAAAAATCAAAATAAATAAATCTATTTAAAAATGCTAGAAATAGATAGAGAATAGCTCAAATTAACAAATGGTGCATATAACAAATCTATAGTCAGCATTATGGTAAACCAGGAAAAACAGAAACAATTTCCTTTAAAATACAGCATGAGATATGGTGCCTGTCTGTTCATTTTATCCAACATAGTGCTCAAAGACTCATCTATGTAATAAGACACAGATGTAAAAGGGATGCAGAGCAGAGAGGAAGAAGTTAAATTAACACTATTTATAGATGACATAACTCTATATTAAAAGACTCATGAGCTGGGTGGAGAGGTGCATGCCTTTAATCTCAGCACTTGGGAAGCAGAGGCAAGTATATGTCTATGAAGTCAGGGGAGCCTAGTCTACATAGAATTCTGGGATGGTTTCCTTCTCAGCCTGTTTGTCAAATGTATATAGGAGAGCTACTGATTTTTTTGAGTTGGTCTTGTATCCTGCTATGTTGCTGAAGGTGTTTATAAGCTGTATCCGTTCTTTGATTGAATCTTTGGGGTCACTCAAGTATACTATCATGTCATCTGCAAATAGGGAAAGCTTGACTTCTTTCCTTCCAATTTGTATCTCCTTAATCTCCTTATGTTGTCTTATTGCTCTGGCTAGAACTTCAAGTATTATATTGAATAAGTATGGAGAGAGCGGTATATGTATGTAATCTCTCTCTCTCTCTCTCTCTCTCTCTCTCTCTCTCTCTCTCTCTCTCTCTCTCTCTCTCTTTTGAGACAGGGTTTCTCAGTGTAGTTTTGTGCCTTTCCTGGAACTCACTTTGTAGACCAGGCTGGCCTCGAACTCACAGAGATCTGCCTGCCTCTGCCTCCCGAGTGCTGGGATTAAAGGCATGAGCCACCACCACTGGCAATGGTCGAGAGACAGCCCCAACTGACCTACTCTGGTGATAGGATGGCCAAACACCCTAATTGTCATGCTAGAAACCTCATCCAATGACTAAGGGAACCGGATACAGAGATCCATGGCCAGGCCCCAGGTGGAGCTCCAGGAGTCCAATTGGCGAGAAAGAGGAGGGTTTGTATGAGTAAGAATTGTTGAGACCAAAGTTGGATAAAGCACAGGGACAAATAGCCAAACAAATGAACTATGAACCAATAACTGAGGAGCCCCCAACTGGATCAGGCCCTCTGGATAAGTGAGACAGTTGATTAGCTTGATATGTTTGGGAGGCCCCCAGGCAGTGGGACCAGGTCCTGTCCTCAGTGCATGGGTTGGCTGTTTGAAACCTGGGGCTTATACAGGGATACTTGGCTCAGCCTGGGAGGAGGGGACTGGACCTGCCTGGACTAAATCTATCAGGATGAACTCAATCCTCAGGGGAGTCTTTGCCCTGGAGGAGATGGGAATGGGGGGAGGGCTGTGGGGAAGACAGGGGAGGTAGTGGAGAGGACAAAGGAATCTGTGGCTGATATGTAAAATTAAATTAAATTATAAAATAAAAAAAATACTTAGAGGAAAAAAAAAGAATTCTGGGATGGCCATGGCTACCTAGAAAAGTCCTGTCTCAAAAACAAACAGACAAAACAAGAAGAAGATTCATAGATTCTAGCAAAAATCCTTTGGTTCTGGTATTTTTAGTAATGTGGCAGGGCACCAAACAATAGGCATATCAATAGTTTTATATACTCACAATGCACATGCTGGGTATGGAGTCAGGACATATGTCCTATTCACAATAGTCTTAAATCAACAGCAGTGGCAGCAAATCTAGAAATAACCTAAGCAAGGCAGCAGCCTTTTTAAGGAAAACTTTAAGACACTGTATAAAGTAGACATCATCCCATGATGACAAAAAAATTCTTGAAGGCTCCTGGGTTTGCAGAAAAAAAATTATGAAAATGCCTATACTACTCAAAGCCTGGTAAAGATTCAATGCAATCTCCATCAAAATTCCAGTTTATATGTGCATCAGCCTTACTATGTCTGGGAGAGAAAGAATCACTTTTCTTAAGAACATATCTCCTGCTAAGTCAGCTGTGCACCACTGGAATCCACATATCCAAGAATATATGGGTAGCATTAATTGGACTTGATCAGTTAAAAACAAAAGGACTCAAAATTGGATGAGTAGAGTGGATCTGACAACAAAAAAACAAATGCTGTTGAGAATGTGGGGAAACAGTACTAAATGTATAATTTTTAATAGGATTTTTATAAATGAAAAATCTATTCCTAAAATTACTACAAAGATTTAAAACTTAAATCATTTATTAAAACATTGTTCAAAATTAAATATATACCAATAGATGATTGATAAAGCTAAGATGCTAAATATCTGTACAGTCCTCCAAAATGTAAGTGATAAGAATTTGAATTGAGAGAACAGAAAACTACAAAATAATATAATAGGTTTGGTATATTAAAAAGAAAGCTATTGTCCTCTATTTATACTCTTTTGCATTTACATATACACATATAATCATATGCTCAATTGAAAAACATGCATTAATGTATACATGTAATAATTTAATCACATACAAAAACTTTACGGGAATATATACATCTATAAACAGGGACTTGACACTTCCATGAAATGATGCTACTGGTACTTGAAACTTTTACAGTAGCACATGTCATCATACCACATAGCAGAGCTAAATGTAGTAATAAGGAACTTGGATATAATATCTAAGATAAAGTAGCTTGAAGAAATATCTATTACTATGAACCAAGTAAAATCAGATACTGATTTCATGTTTGTTCAGTAGCTGAAGTATTAAAAAAAAAGAATAATTAGCTCTGAAAAATTTTTCTTCCAGTCAGTAGAAATCACTGTTGGTTACTTTCATTAAGTAAGATAAATCATTTGACCCTTCCCAAAAGCTAAGTGAACTATTCATAAACCCAAATGCAGCATTTCATGTGGAAACCTCACTTAATTTATTTTTCTTCTTAAGACTATCATTATAGCTGATGTGGGAATTATACTCATGTTAGTCACAAACTGAATATTTTTTCTTATAAATTTTCTTGGATTTATACCATTTTTATATTTTGTTACTTCCTGACACAGAAACACACACACAAATTATTCCACTTCTTGTGTGTTTTTGCAAGATAGTATAGACTTTGTTTTTTTATTCATTTTCAAAACCCGTTACTTTCCTTACTTACAAAAATACTAACACAGTTGATAAGTAATTTTATTTCTTTTCTTTTGACAATTCAAAAGAGATCTTTCACAAAGAATTCTGGATCATTTAAAATAAGGAATACACTCACTGAATTCTAATAAAGGTTTCCCTCACAATTGGCTCTCTAATTTTAGGAATACTTTAGTTATCTGAATTGAGGTGTGACCTATTACCAGGTGATAAGAGGTTTCCTGAAGACACTCTAACAAAGGAAAGATACTTATTAACTGACTGTTTTACTTCTCTGATGACAGATATGAGTTTACTTTTATATGTTTGTGTTCACTTGAGTAGCTTGCTATTTTATGTGGCTTGAGACAATAAGCATAACTAGGAGCTCTCATTGTTACTCCCATTGCTTTGGTGCATGAAAAGCAAATTCCATCCCCTAGAGAAAAACAGAAGGGGATAAACAATGCGCTATCAAATGTCAACGGGCTTATTCTTCTTTTGTATAGAAATCCATGAGCCAAAGAGACAAATTTCAAAATGGCATCAATTTATTAAATGAAATACTTTAGAGATATCTGGTGCACAAATTTAAATGCTTAGAGGCATAACATTTATAAAACAAAAATTCTTTACTCCAGAGTGGAAGCCACAGAAAAGAATTTAAAACTTCAGTTGTTTTTTACTCTTGACAAAAATACCCTATTCTATGATTGTCAAATGATATAAAAATAATCTCAACTCTTTGATAAATATTCATATTAATAGCTATGATCTTTATAATAGAAACATGTCATTAAATTATTCCATTTATAAAGATCATGTAAATGATTCAATACATTCTCTGAGTTTGCATTTAAATTATCATTTATCTTATCAATTCCCCATTGTATATTAATTTTGGTTTAGCATGTGTAACTTTGAAAATAAAATCATCATTGAAATACACATGAACAACACTAAAAATTAAATCTTTTCATAAGAATCTCAAATATACATATTGGCTAATAAGCCATAGTTATTACTAGTCATGTTTTTCCTAAGAAATTCTATGAATATAATAATTTCACTGCTGTTTGATTTTTGATTTTTATAGTAATGAAAGGACCAAGCAGATGCCATAACAGGCTTCCCAGTCTTCTCTCAGAGATCAGGCTTCAATTTCAGTTTCCTGAGTCTTGAGTAATCAGTTTCTGGGAAGGCCATGAACAAAAGACATAGTCTTTGCACTAGCTCCCTTTCTGCATGTACTCAGACTGCTCAAAGTTCAGCCAGTTGTTTATACTCTGGGACCCCTCATCAACTTAGATGTGCGTGAGTCAAGGACAGAGCCTGGACCACTGAGCCAGCCCCCACAGTCAGTACGTGCTAGGCCAACCAGCCCCCATGGCAGCTCAAGGACACAGCCTGGGACTTGTCCCAGACAGCCCCCAAAATGATAATTGTAACTCCTCAACCAGTAAATTCAATGGTTGCATAACCTCACCCAATTAAAAGTGAACAGAGACCTTCAAAAATAAAAATAAACCAATCCAAGTTGCACCCATGCCAAACCTCCAACCTCCCCCAATGGCCCTGAAGGGCTTGTGGTTTTTACCTTTAAATAGCTAGCTTCACAAAGAAAGAGCAACTCCTCCCTACCTCACTGTATTGGGTGTAGGAACAATTTCCCTGCCTAGGCTTGTATCTATAGAATGAACCTTGCTGTTGCATTCTGGACATCCTCGGTCTTCAGTGGTCTCTTTGGGGTCAAAATCTGGGCATAACAGTTACAAACAACATTTCATTTTAGATATTCCCTTTGTTTTTATTTTTTCTTTTATTGTTTATGACCAGCAAAATCTTTACCATTTATTATTTTGTAATGTGAACCTATTTGCCTTAATGGTATATAAATGAGGATGTTTAGTGATATTGAGATGCAACTATGCTATTAATGCTTATATGCAAACTGGATACCCTTATATCTCTCATGGAACCTTAAAATTTAATTGCACAGCTTTTAAAATAGTCATCAGTAATCTCTGACAGAACAATGCTGTGGAGCTATTAGAATTCACTGTCCATTTAGCTTGGGCATTCTTATATACCATTAGTTTTATCACAAATGGTACTAGGTGTAGGACATTGAAATCCAATGCCACCACAATAAAACCTTAACTTCAGTCTCAAATCAAATTACACATATTAAATTTGACTACTGATATTTCTATTCATTGATCAATGCATTCAAGTGCAGTTTCCAGCTCTGCTTTCTAAAATTTGAATGGTGACATAAAGAAGTAAAATGCCAATCAGGTTCACGTCAGTTGACTATTACATAGGGAAGCAAAGAATTATGAAACAGGGAGGCTGACTTTATAAGTTGTTATTGTCTATATTTTATAACCTACAATATATGCTTGTATCTCTTTGTACCAGCCTATTTTATTTTCATTTCCAAATATTTATGTCCCAAGAATGTGTTTATAAAGGAGAATCTGAGTGACTCAAACTGACAAGAAAACTTCTATAGCTCTAATGTAAAGAATAAAAATGTATGGATATTTTAGTCAATGAGATAGCTATTTAGTTCTTCCAGTAGATGTGTGTGGACATGGACACAAACACACATATCTAAGTATACAAATATGCACATATGCATGTGCACATATGTACTTTGCAAATAGTCTCATGATAATAGAATCTTACGACAGAAACTCAGTCTGTAAAACAGGAAAATGATTTTGGTCAACAGTAAATAAACAATAAGACCACCCCCCACATCTTCCTCTATGGAGGAAGGACATTTATTCATGTAAGACTTGTGTTTTAGAACCTAAATTTTCATACCAGATATAAAACTAGAGTAAGTGCAGTGACATTTTACTCATATTATTTCCCCCCTTCTATTTTACTCTAGACTATAACTCAGTCTGAAAAATATTAACCAATATGAAAGATTTCAGTATGAATACCACCATTTATTTTCTACAGACATTTAATTTATTAAATCCTTAACTCAATCTTGACATGGAACACTCCTTTATCTTGAAACAAAGCTAAACATGCTCTTTTTTGCTCAAGTATTAAAAGCTTAGAGAAAGTTTGGCTAGACACTTCTCATTTGACTTGGACCTTTATTTTGGTAGAGTTGAAGTCCCATCTCTTCCCCTAAGTTATGTGCCAATGATCTCCTCTAGGCTGCAGGGATCTTCAGTGTGTAGTGATATTTTATTTGTACTGAAATGTGGTGATATTTTATTTGTGCTTTAATAAATAAAGCTTTCCTGGAGATTAGAGGTTAAAAAAAAAACACCAGCCATTTATTATAGCACGAATCTTAAAAGGTCTTATTAATAAAAACAAACCTGGAGCCAGGTATTGGGGTGAATGTTGAATGATCAGAGAGACAGAACAGGCCACAACTATCCTCATCTCGCCAACTAATCTCAGCCGATCTCGTTTCCTCATACTGGAAGCGTCTGTGTCCTCATCTGAATGGATCTCAGCTGAACTGCTACTCAAAAGCATAAAAACTTAACGAGGCTCTAGTTCCTGGTCCTCACGTCTTATATACCTTTCTGCTTTCTGCCATCACTTCCTGGGATTAAAGGTGTGTGTCACCATGCCTGGCTGTTTCCAGTGTGGCTTTGAACTCATAGAGCTGTGGATGGATCTCTGCCTCCAGAATGCTAGGATTAAAGGTATGTGTGCCACCATTTTTCTGGCCTCTATGTCTATCTAGTGGCTGTTCTGTTCTGTGACCACAGATAAGTTCATTAAGGTGCACAATATATTGGAGGACAAAATATCACCACAATTTATAAGTAAGCAAAGAAGTCAGGCAATGGTATCAGAGTCCTTTAATCTTATCACTTGGCAGGCAGGGCTTTGTCTGGGTCTCTGTGAGTTCAAGGCCACAGTGCAAACAGAGCCAGATGTGGTGGTACATGACATACATTTCAACACTAGTTAACCATGGAGGTCTGGAGGCCTGTACAGACAGAGAGGAAGTGACAGAACTGGGCAGAAAGAGGAAGTGATGTAGCTGGACAGAGAGAGCACATCAGATGGCAGAAGAGCAGGGCATATAAACTTAGGTAGACAGTAAGTCATTGAAATTGGAAGCTGCGGAGTTGGTGAGGTGAGGTTAACTCATGACTGTTCCTATTCCTCTGATCCCTCTCATGCTTTAACCCCTATATCTGGCTATGGAGTGAAATATTCCAAGAGGGATGATCATAAGAATCAGGAAGATAAACCAAACTTACAAGACTGAGAAAGCTGAACAGTAACAGCATTCATAATTTCCATCGCAAGGGTCCTATAAGCAGTAAACAGTTGTGGAGGGAGAGGATTTTCTCAGGTAGAGATGCTCAGGAGTTGAGCAGGCAGCTCCAGGCAAATAGCTTTGTTTACCAACACTCATTTTCTGCAGGGACATTTCAGCAATGTGGCCACTTTTGCATCACCCTTCCTGTAAATAAACCCTCATCTATGCTCCTTTAAGCAACCAGGATAAATTCATCAGTTCATCAAAGCAGGGTAGGATAGGACAATTTCTTAGGTTTGTTCTCAGTGACCTGACACAGTTGAATGGACATTTGTTTATTCATGTCTCCAAGGAAAGTCACTATGCTAGAAACAATTGAAACAAAAAAAGAATAATAAGGAAGGCAGGCAGAAATGTAATCAAACAAACAGCAATGAAAAAAAGAGGATTCGAGGATTCTTAATTTACTTTCTCTTTCAGGCCAGTGGTGAAATTAGACTTTGATTAGTCAGTTTTGGATGTCCATTATTATGACCTGGTGAACTGCCCTACTTATATTCCCAGCTGTCTCCAATCCTACGTTGCAGATTCCTCCAGAGTGGAATTGATCTCCTGATGGTTGAGGCACTGCAAACTCTTCATTAGTGAAAACTGGTGACAGATGAATAATGACTCAAAATAAATAACAGCTCTGCTTTAATCTACAATGTCAACATTCTCTCCTACAAAACACAGAGCCACACTGGCTGACCTTAACTAGTTTCTTTCCCTATTTCTACCCAGGAGGATGCTGTAATGAACAAGGCCTGCTATGGGGAGAGTTAGATGTGGAACTGGAAAGAGTGTCACATCCTATAGTCTGTTGTCCAGCTAGTCAATTAGTCCAAGAGGAACTCAGACATTCATCTTTATGGGGTGCCTTTCCCTTTGCCTCTCTCCTTTTTTTACTTTACAAAGCACATTGGTACCTCAAAATTAAATTTAAATTCTTTTCTTTCTTCTTTTATAGAATACAAACATTTCTCATACAATATATTCTGACCCTAGTTTCCTCTCTCAAAATCCTCCAGATCTTCTTTACCTCTCCATCCACCCAACTTCATGGCTTTGCTTTGCGCTCTCTCTCTCTTTCTCTCTCTCTCTCTCTCTCTCTCTCTCTCTCTCTCTCTCTCTCTCTCTCTCTCTCTCTCAAAGGCAAACAAATGAACAAAAGCAAAAAAAAAACCCAAACAAACCTGATTTTTAAAAAAGTAACAGAGGGCAAGCACCAGAAATACAAACATGCAGGAACACACACACACACACACACACACACACACACACACACACACACACACTCACACACACACACTCTCTCTATAAAAATTCAAAATCAGAAACCATAATATATAAGTGAAAGATCAGTAGGACAAAAGCAAAGGCCAAAACAAAGCAATAGGAGAAAAGCATCTACAAAAAAATAGAATTTCTAATGAGCTACATTAAAATTTTTGTTTGAAATATGCCTCTTTCCATGGCTTAAAAATTTCTCTTTTTTCTCAAGAAAAATGAAATTCATACTGAGCAATGAAAATCTATAGGACATAATGAAAGTTTATGTTGCCTTTTGTGTATCATGTAATTAAAAAGTGCTAGCCCATGCAACATCTACAACCTGAGGAATAACTAACAAAAAAGGCTTCCATGAGAGATAGGACTTTGTGTATAGAAGAAATCTTCAAGGACTATTCAATAAGCTACAGCATAGGGTGAACCAAGATGACACAGAGTACCTCGTAGAGGGACAGACCAATGTTTCTGTTGATGGAAATCCAGAAACATTGTAATTTTTTTGCTATTGTAATTAAGATTTATTGAAAAGAAAAGAAGAAGCGTGGAAAGCAAGTAAAAGATCACACATTCATTAGTTTCTTTGTTCATTAATCAAGGTAACAGATTTTTCTGCAAATTAGCTAAGACAAATGAGTTTGTTGTTAAACACTCTCCATGCCTCCATGTCATACTATACTTCCATCATAGTCAAAGTGGCTTAACCCTCAGACTCCTTTTCCAGCTAAACTAATACAATGAAATATTCCTAAATATAATCCTTTCCAAGTAATCAGTAAGTTATCTATTTTATCCCTAGGTAAATACCTAATGTGGAAAAGAAAAGAAAATAGTTTATATATTAGCAACCCTTCAAATTTCTTTTGAATATTGTGTATCAGCAGTTCATTAAGTTCCAGAAAAATGTTTCTCTAAAAATATAGTGATATCATCCTCTTATAGGAAAACAAATTCATTTCACTCAAATAGTTACTGATTTTTACTGAAACAATAACTATTGAGAAATACATGTAACACATTTTTCTTTTTTCTCAAATATCTTTAAAATATCCATGGGAAACTAAAGTTTCCATTTGAATTATGACTTTCTTAAATATATAAGATGTTTAAAAGAATAAAGGATTTTAAAAAGAATTTCAAAACTGAATAATTTAATCATTAGTCTTAATATCTACAACCGTGTGTTTCCAGTTATGTCACCTCAACATGATTCCATCCTAGGTCTACCTGCCGACCAAGCAACAGACACATTGTGGAAAAGGCGAAACATTTACAAAGCAAAGCTTGTCGTGGAAGTTAATTACCAAATAAACAGGCAAAATTTCAAAACTAGTGTTTTGATAATTGTTCCTGAAATAAATGTGCCAAACAGAAGACTAAAATTTCAATAGCATATGTAGCTTGATTTCCCCTTATCTCTAAGAATGCTTTTTTCGTGGCCTCTTGCATTTTTCTGTCTTTGGTTTATTCCCTTGCCTCCCATCCCGTCCCTGAGCAACTCTCATTTGTGCCTGTCTTTTTGAGTCATCTTCTCCCTTTTCAGATCCACATAACCCACTGCATTTGACTTCCTACTTCACACCTGCACAGAGAGAGGCAGTGCCATGACATAGCTCACTCCAGAGATTCTCTTCCCAGCACAGCCACTTGAGAACAGCTCCCTCATTGAGTAGCTAGCTACCTCCAGGACACTGTAAAAAGGCTGCATGAATGAATTCACATAAAGCACTTATAATGCTACTGCCTACACAAATTATACACCACTTTATTTACACAGACATTAAGTCTAGTGTGCTTGTTGTCATCTTTTGGGGTTGAACAGATGTGAATTAGCCTTAAAACTCCACTATGTAATTACCTATATGTCCTTTAGCAAATTACAATTCTAAAACAAAGTAAGCTAGGATAATGAAGCAGACAAAATTTTGTTTCCATGTCTGTATGAATACCTTGTAATGCGCATGCTAACATATAGAAACCCTATAATCAACAAATAAACCCAGGATTTTTTTTAACTGAAAATGTCCCCATCACACTAGCCTATACCTGTTTTTTTAAGAAAGGATCTTTGGAATAAATGGACAATCACATCAACTCTCTTTAATGCTATCTTTACAGCATGTCCTCTTTATGATCACTCCAAATTAACATTTTAAAAGACAAGTTTCTCATGTCACAATCATAGTCAGAATCTTTTGAGGTGTCAGGGCATCACGTCTATACTCTGCTGCTCTGAAATCCAGCTCTAGATCAAAGTTTGCTTTCTTTTCCTCAAAATACTGTTATTCCTGAGGAATTGCCATTGAATTGGCACATGGCCATCCCCATAAAGAATGCCCTTGCTGTTGATTGATGTGTGCATGGGGAGGGGAGCAGTGTGTTGTAGGTGGTGCAATTCTAGACAGGAGGAACATTGGGTGGTGCAATTCTAGGACAGGAGGAACTGGAATGTTTAACAAAGGTAGCTGAGCCAGCCTGGAGGAGCAAGCTAGTAAGCAGTGTTCCTGTATGGTCTATGCTTTAGTTCCTGCCTCCAGGTTCTTGCTTTGGCTCCCCTTGATGATGGAGATAACAGACTGTAAGCTGTAAGTCAATTCGATCCACTCCTATCCCATTTTTTTTCTTTTCTGGTCAAAGTATTTTGTCACAGCAACAGAACTCACTAGAGCAGAAATGGGTACCACAAGTGTCGGGTTGCTGTGATGGACCTGACCAAGTTAGTTTGGGGAGGACTGTGTAGAAGGGCTCAGAAATTTGAACTGGAAAATCTATTGAGTTCTCAGACCTAACAGGACTGTACTGTGAACTCTTAGAAAATAATGTTGCAAGTAACAGGACCATGGATGTCATGGAGGTGGTACTTGCAGCGTTTCAAAGGGGTGCAGATTCCATCAGAACCTCTCATGAGATATTTCAGATTCTATCAGGGCTGCTCATGTGATCTTTCAAACTCTATCAGGGCTGTCCATTTGATATTTTGGATTATGAAACTTTGAGAATGAAACATTTGCTCATTTGGGATAATGGGTACTGTTCATGTGGTGATATTGTGTCCCCCAATATATTGTGCACCCTAATAAACTTATCTGTGGTTAGAGAACAGAACAGCTAGACATAGAGGCCAGAAAATGATGGCACACATGCCTTTAATCCTAGCATTCTGTGAGTTCAAAGCCACACTGAAAACAGCCAGGCATGGTGACACATGCCTTTAACCCCAGGAAGTGATGGCAGGAAGCAGAAAGGTATATAAGGCAGGAGGACCAGGAACTAGAGTCCTTTTAAGCTTTTAGGCTTTTGGCAGCAGTTCAGCTGAGATCCATTCAGATGAGGACACAGAGGCTTCCAGTTTGAGGAAACGAAATCAGATGAGGAATTGGCAAGGTGAGGTTAGCTGTGGCTTGTTCTGTTTCTCTGATCTTTCAGCATTCAGCCTAATATCTGGCTCCTGAGGGTTTTTTTTATTATTTAATAAGAATTTTTAAGATTCATGTTACAGTTTGGTTTTGGCTACTAAATTATCTATGACTAATAAGATAGCAACATCATTATGAAGATATTTTCTGGAAAATATTTCCCAAGGATCAGTACATAGAAGCTGTGGACAAGGCTGCTGCATATAAAGAGGGCAGCTGAACCTAGTTATGTGTCAGAGTCACACATAGTGCTGGTGTCTTATCACAGCAACAGAAACCTACATAAAGCATAATTGCCATTTGTCCCCACATCCTTTTAATACTTTCAAATTTTCTCTGTGGTATAGACTTCATGTGAGGTTTCTGTCAAAGTCATGTATTTAAATCCTCAGCCGTGAAATGATAGTATTTGTTATCAGGATGGAGGACCTTTCAGAGGCAATGCATGCTTCTATAAAGGAGGCTGGAAATTAGAGCAAACAACTGAAACCATGGACAGCTAAGTGGGAGTCTATCTGACACTGCAATATGCTGGCCTCCCAGTCTTTAACTCCCAAGATTCTACTAGTGTAAGAGTACACTTCTGTTGTTTATTAGATGCTGATACCACAGACTGGGCCTCTTATAAACAACAGATGTGTGCATAATTGATCCAATATTTATCATGAAATTTCATATTCTAGAGATCCACACAAACATCTATCAATACTTTATTATTTTTTATTATCCCCCTCTTCCTTTTTCTCATAGCTCTAATAGTAAAGCCCTGCTTTATGAAATAATATCTCATAAATACTATGTGTTAAGTGTCTTCTAACTATATATTATTTAGAAGTAATCACATTTTTAGTATGTCCTTTGTGATAATATAGATTTGCATAGGTGTGATGTTTGGAAGAGGTAGTAGCAAAATTGGAATTAGTAGTGAGAGTAAAAATCCTTATATATCGTCAAACGTACATGGTATAGCCACTGAGGATAGCCCCAAACCTCAGTGCATGTTCTCCATAAAAATATATATCTCCATATAGTAAGTCAAATTCTTCTGTAATTTAGCATTGCTGTTAAAAACCAACATATGGCTAGGTTATGTTAGCTTATTTAAAATCATTTAGCTCACTGTGAAGTTCAGTGAACAGTGCATCAACTAAATACCAAGCCATCCTGTGTTTACCTAGTATTAGCATATGGTGTCAATAAACATCAAGTTATCATAATAAATATAGAATTACAAAATCCAGCTAACAAAAGAAGGATGCAAACAATTCTCATCTCCATCCCTGCCATCTCTCAGGACCATCTGCCTGATTATTAGAACCTTTTCATTACATTAACTCCCTCTGCCACTGAACATGGAGAGATGAATTCATATTGGAGATAAAAGGAAGCCAGATATCATTCTCTAAACATGACCATAATCTTTCTTTGAGAACGTTGAGGTGGTTTGCAGATGTTTCTATCACATAAGTAGTAATTGTCAAATTCATCTCACAAGGTAAATAATTATAGAGGATCCCCCATTTGACATTCAGCAGAACTGTAAGATCTTAAATGACTGTTTGTTAACCTAACTACTCTGTAATCATTTCAATTTCATGCTCAATAACAATAATAATGTCATAAAATTTATATAGTTATATATAGAATTACATATTAATTCATTCATATGTATATATTCTGGCTTAGCTTACATTTTTAAAATATTTGCAATATGGTATTTTATTTCTCCAAGATAAGAACTTTGTAGAAGAGAATTCAAGGATAATAATATTTAAATTCAGTTTCAAATTGTCCCTATTTCAGTAAAGGTAGTATTCATAGAACTCTTATAGTTTCTTATGTTCTTTTCATTACTATAACATATTTTACTCCAAAGACTCAAGACAGTTGCTTTACTAAATAATATTAATATATAAACACTTCTAAGTTTGGCTCTAGTTAGCAGTACAAGTCATTGATTATTATACAGGAATGAGTTACAACCATTTTCCAAATGCACCATAGAGCTGGATGAGAATACTCAGGACTAAGACCACCAATGGTACTTTTCGGATGTCAATAACCAGTCTTATGTTTGTATGTGTGAACAAAATATAAAGAGTGAAACACTCGGCACAGATCATGAGAGTAATGCTAACAGGATGTATATCTCGGCATATGTGTGCATGATACTTCCCAATTTTGAGTAAATGCATTTTTGTCTGTCATGTTCTGAAGGACTAAAGGAAATGAGATTAAATGAAAAATGCAAAAGTGTCATCAGGATTGATTTATCTTTTTTCTAAAAGAGTCCAGATAAAAGCTGCACTCTAGATGGGTACATGGTACTATCCCTTTATATCAAACAAACTTTCATGTGCATGCCTATTTTCTTTCTGCATGGGGAAATCAGAGCTCATAAAGATCCAGGTGCACACCTACCACACTGGCTGTCGTCACTCCTATGTGACGTCATGTAGTAGGTCCAAGTGTCATGTAGGATGGAATCAAGGATAACCACTAAAGCAATACTTTCCATGGAAAGGAAGAAGGGTGCAGAATGAGTAAGACTGAAGTGAGAAGTAAAGCTGGTTTAGAAAGCAAGATGACAACCAGGTGACAATTTCAGTGTTGCTCCTCCCGACGGCTAGAAACAGATACCTTTCTGCAGAAAGAACTTCACTACATTTCCTTAACCTCAGTAGTGAATCATTTCTGTCACAAAGTTACTTTTGTCTTGTATTCTTGTGTAGACCATGACACATCTTCATGCTTACTCTGAGACACTTAAAAAGTGTCAATTTGACTAGAGCCTCTTCTTATTTGTGGGAGGTCAGTTCCAGTATATCAGTGCATGTCTTGAACAGTTGCTACTACCAAATTTCATGTATACTTTGGTTTTGCTGTACAAATAAACCCATGATGAAGTATATGTTTGGTATAGAAAGAGTTGAATGTTAATAATTGCTAATGAGATATACTAATTATAGTAATATACTATGGAGGCAGTTATTTTCGAATGCAGTCTCTGAACGTGTCTAACTAATCCATATTGTTCCTCCTGTTGTGATGAGCTGACATGACACTGTGCTCACATGATGGCACAGAGTGAGCTGAGTGAACAGGACTGATATGTGCATTCAGCTACTATACACAAGGGTTACTAATGCAAAAGCAATGTCATGTCTCATAGCTGCATGGGCAACACAGCTACTAAACTACTAATAGGTGAGAAGCATATCCAGTTTGCAAGTGCTGGACAAAAGTATGATTCCCAGTCAATATGCAGTGGGCTGTGTGATACATCACCAGGCTACTTGGATGGTGTACAACTTAAGGCTTATGAGCTCTTTATACCAGTATCCTGCTACATAATGACACTTACCAACATTGAGGACAAGGACACACACACACACACACACACACACACACACACACACACACACACACATATACACACACACATATCCACAACAATTGATGCATATACTTGGATTTATCTATACATTCAACCAATCATAAAAGCATCTGAGAAAACTGCAACAGGACTGAATATTTACAGATATGTCTTAGGCATTACCGCCCAAACAATACTGTATACTGACTTTGGGAATGTATTAGGGCAAATAAATAAAATGAAAATGTTTTGAATTACTGTTATCTTACAGTATTGGTCTAAGACTAGAACTCAGCTCCCTCTGCAGAATACTAATAAACAGGTGTTCCAGTACTTTAAATATGTCATATGTTATAGAATTTTCATGTAATTCTTGTACATCCACTTGTTTCCTTGAAATAAGGTAGGAAGGATGTGTTCCCTCTGCCATTGAACTTTCATAGGCATCCTTCCACCTGGTTGTCCTGGTGTAGCATCCCTTTGTAATAATCCCATAATTGACCATGTAAGTAAATTATTTTCCTGAGATCTGTGTGTGAACCATTTTATATAATGATAAAATCTTATGGAACTCTTAACAGTTTACAGCTGACTGGTTAGAAGCAGAGGGTTTACCTGGCCTTCTTATTGGAGCCTGAGTCAGAGGTTCTTCTAAAGGACTGAGTCTTTCATAGTGGGGCCTGTGATGACTGCAGTATTTGGGGGGAGAATAAAATTAAACTACAGGGCACTTAGTTGATGTTCACTGACAAATGGACAGTTGCTTGGCATGGGAAACAACCCTACACATCTGGTGTCAGAAGTATCTTAAACAGTGAAGGAAGCAATTTTCCATGACTCGGTAGTCTATATTGAAAAATGTACAGTAAATTAATGCTAATACTGAAACTTAAAAGCCAACAAACAAAAGAGATAATTGCAACATATATTTTGTATTAGATATATAGAGATAAGCATGCATATACCCACACAATGTACATATGTATATAGGTATACACATACTTGGCTTTTAAAGGAATTCTTATTGAGATTGATATCCATATTTATTTTTGGTTGTGAGCCTAGCCTTTAACGGCTTAGCCATCTCTCCAGCCCAGATATCCATATTTAAAAGATAAAATGTTCTATGATTAAGGTTGTAGAATGAAACTGGGCCATACACTCATCTATTATCTATTCTTTATTAGCCAATAACATACATTTAAGTTATTAGGACTCCATAATAATTTTTGTCAAATGTGAGTGAATAATTGTAGAAAACAAACATAAGAAGTATCTGTTGATAGCATGGTTCTCTATATCACTGGCAAAGAATATTGGTTGAGGGTAACTGGACAATTTATCCAGTAGCTTTGTGGATAATAGCTCCTTGATAGAAATCATGTGAAGCATCTACACAGGAGTCCTAAGGAAAGCTTCAATTACAACCTTTGAGAAAGATCTCAGTAAAGATAGAGGACATTTCAGCTGGAGTGTGTTAAAGGCTCCAAGCATTCTACAGTAGAGCACAGATGAATGTAATATCTCACAACCTTAGAAATAAGAGCAGAATGCATATCTTTTGAAAATATCTGAAAATAACCTAGAAGACAAACCAAGCTCTCCAATTCCAGGTAGTAAGAGAAAAGCAACTGAATTCAGACAAACTACAGAATTCTCTGTTTGCAAAAACAAACAGAGGATCAAATCAGAGTCAGTGAAGTAGCCTGGCAAGGGAGAATAAGAAGGAAAAGAAGGGTGAAAACTCCACAGAGTAAGCAGAACCATATATTCTCTGTAAATTCTGCTTTACTAAATCTAAAAGTAGAGAAGTACGCCGGGTGGTGGTGGCACATGGCTTTAATCCCAGCACTCGGGAGGCAGAGCCAGGAGGATTTCTGTGAGTTCAAGGCCAGCCTGGGCTACCAAGTGAGTTCCAGGATAGGTGCAAAGTTACACAGAGAAACCCTGTCTTGAAAAACCAAAAAAAAAAAAAAAGTAGAGAGGTACAGGAGTATTTATTTTTCGAGGCTGGTTTATTTCACTTAATACAAGGTACTCTAAGTTCACTCATTTTGTTGCAAATAACAAGCACCCTCCCATGATTGGCTGAAATCATTCACTTGTGTAGCTCTATCACATTTTCTTTAAAAAATTATCTCATTTATTTATTTGTTTGTTATTTATGACATTCATAACATGGTCAGAGGACAAATTATGAGATTTGGTTCTTTCCTTTCCCTGAGTAAAGACTTTGTTGGAGGATAATCAATAAGTAAATAATCTATCTCCCCAGCATTACACTACATTTTCTTCATCTGCCAATGGACATGAGCTGTTTCTATATTTTGGCTATCACAAATAACACTGTAATGGAAATGATACTTCTGATTTACTGATTTTGATTTCTTCCCAGAAGCAGGACTGCTAGGCAAAGCAGTTCTACACCTCTAGTTTTTCCAAGATCTTTCATACTGTTTTCCATTGTGACTCTACTGATTGACTTGCTCATCATCAATGCATGAGGGTTCCCCTTTTCTATACCCTATCTATAATTCACTTTGTTTTGTTTGGATAAAGTCTGAAGAGAAACTAAAGAACCAGAGAGGGAAAGAATGAGAAGTTGTTGATCAAAAAAAGCAAGCTTCTGCTGGAGAAAGTACAGAGTGATGGCCACTGCACATCAGGTTGACTGCTGTAATAATGAGGTGTCCTACCTTTCAAAGTAGCACAAAGTGGATTTCAAATTCTTATTCAATAAGTCACTTATGGTTAAGAAAAGCTGTGGTTATGTTAATAAGTCTTATTTAAAGATGCCACATGATACCTAGGTTGGTAAATAGTAAATAGATATTAGACAGATAACCAATCAATAGATAGATAGATAGATAGATAGATAGATAGATAGATAGATAGATAGATAGATAGATAGATAGATAGAAGATAGATAGATAGATAGACAAGCTATATGTAAATAATCTATCTTCAAACATCACAGAGGATCCTGTAAATGCACACCATCTGGTTTAGCAAAAAACTGATATTTATTTTCTGAAAAGAGAATGAAATATACTTTTCTCTCTCCCACTCAAGTTTCATCTTCCCTGCCGATTTTGAGAATGGCTGTGATCTATTCATGCCATGGATGCTATTGTACATCCTTCAATTCTGTCCCCTCTCCAGAATGTGTTTTTATTTTCCTGCTATACAGAGCTGATTTTTTTTTTCTCGAGCTCAACTATGAATCCTATTTGCCCAGTGAGAAACCAACCTGCTTGCTGCAGTGTATTGCTTTTTTTCCAGTGTAGGAAAGGGTCAGCTGAGCTTATGGGTAGATTCCTGTTCACTTGAATGCACCAAGGCATCATCCACAACCAGTTCTAACAGGCGAAACAGAATTGAAAGTGTTTCCTTTTGTTTTAATACTGCTGAAAACTAAATGGGCATTTAATTGGAAACGCTTTGGGGTGATATTTTCCTGCCCTTTGACTTAAAAATAGGAGGCTGAGGCTATTTCTCTGCAGACCCGATACTACATGAGAAGAACAAATAGCCATCCAAGGACATTAGGCAAGCCATAAGAAAGGCCCCTGAGCCACTATCCAGAACACTTTTGAAATGTAGCTCAATGGGTGCATTTCCTGATATTTCTGACAGAGTTGCATGCAGCTGCATGCGACCCATTTACAGGAAAAGACTCTGTTTTGAATGCTGCTGACTTCATTCAGAAAAAAAAAAAGGAAAAAAATTGCAAAGCAACTTGCTATAAATCTCCCGACCAAAAAAAAAAAATGAAAAAAAAAAAAAAAAAAAAGAAATGGACACACATTTCACTTGAAAGTACATGGAGAAGGAGATGGTCTGAGTACTCTGTGGGGTTCACCAGCACTCTCTTTTACCCAGACATAGACACAGTCAAATAATTCAAAATGAAACATAAAACCTGCAGTAACCATTCAAAAAATGCATCTGTTCTCACAGGAAAGAAATGAGAAAGAAGGCATGTTCAGTAGTTTGCACTTAAGACTTGAAACTAAGAACATTTCAAAGGCTGTTGCCACACTTACCAGGGGAATTCATTTCTGTATACTTAGCATTGTGTTATGGTCATTCAGCATTCCATTTGTAAATAATATATTTTTACTGTCGAATTAGCAAATGCCAATAGAAATCTAACTTCATAACTCAGTTTTTGTTAGTTTTACTGTAAAAAGCCCCACTGTAATAATTTAATATGTGTATCGTGTGTGTGTGTGTGTGTGTGTGTGTGTGTGTGTGTGTGTGTGTGTATGTGTGTGTGTTACCAGTTATTATCAAACATGGCCAGAAGCATGGCTGGAAGTGATCCACACTGAGCTACAGCCACTACTTCCCTAAAATGTGTGATAGCTGTGGTTCTTTTGTATTACTGAAAATAAATTTTATTTTTAAAATAGCATAATATAAAACAATCTGTAAACTCAGAGGAAATGCTGAGTGATCAAGAAGAAGCCTAGAGAGCAGCGTCACTCACATGGGGACTGGTTCTTGGGAAGTGAAGAAGCAGGCATGAGCTTTGTTTCCTGTGTAGGTGTTCTGCTCCTTTAATGTGAAAAGAATCACAGATCACGCAGCTTCTCATGGCTGGCATCTTTCTTTAGCAAATATTTTTACATTGATTGACGCTATAGCATGTATTAATGTTTCAATCCCCTCAGAGACTGAATAATAGTGTATTATATGTACATACTTTATTCATTAGTCATCAGCTGGTGATATGTGTGGGTATTTCAGAGTACGCCTTCATTTTTGGTTATTGTAACTAGTACTGCTCTAAACATGCATATGCAAGTATTTGCTTGATTGCGTTCCTTCAGTTATGTTGGGGATAAGAGTTTTCCTCACACTTGAATATGATAAACTGTTGGAGATTTTGAGGAGAGCTACAAAAAACAATTTACATTTTAGAAAGAGCCTGCCTCTGGCAGCTGAAGGTTAACAATTAGGAAGTGGGTGGATGGTAATCTCAGTGTCAGGTAACAGTGAACTGGACAAGAACAGAGCAGCAGTCAAGGGGAAAATTGATAGAATTTAACATTTAATTTAAAGAGAGTACCATGGACATTTATACAGTAAGGGAGTATGGGTGTAAGTTCATCTATTTTTAAGACAGACTCAAAATTCATGGACTAATTGTGATGAGTGAGGATGCCATTCACTAAGATTAAAAACTTAAAAGTAGTAGATAAATATGTTGGAAAGGGAAAAATCAACAGCTCTCATTTGAAAACATCAATTTGGAATTCCTGTTAGATAGCCCATAGTGGTGGACAGTCAGTAAGCACAGCAGGAAGATAGTGGCCCACTCACAAACTTCTCAGCATGAGACTACATTGGTCACCTGGTTATTAATGCCAGGAGAGAAGTAGGAGGTAGAGTCTTGAGGCACACAGCAAACAACAAAATAAAACGAAATGAACAACATATTTAAGCTAAGAAGAAAGTGAAAAAACAGCTTTATGAATGAGTAATGCTTTACTGAAATCAAATCCTAATGTAATACAAGAACAGAGAAATGATCATTCGGTTTGTCACAATGGAGATTATTAGTATCCTCAATAAGATTAACTTCAGTAGACTGGAGGAGGCTGGGGAGAGACAAGCAAAGAAACAGAGAACCAGAGAGGAAGAATATGTGCAGTTCCCAGACTCTCTAAAGGGGCCGGAGGAGAGTTGCAGGATCAGAGAAGTCTTGGTGTTTAGAGAGGTGAGTGCAGTGTGAGGTGAGGACAAGCATTTGTCAGCTTTAGGAAGAATGCTGCAGGAAAGGAGGCACCTGAGACACGTGAGTGTGCACACTGATGGGTGGTTACGAGGTGTGATTGTGGTTATAGAAGTCATGTGCAAGTGGTAGGGTGGCCCCAAATAAGCAAGAGAAGAGCCCGTTCTGTTACAGGCTAATGGGTGAGGTGTGGATGCAGATGCTGCTGGTTGTGGGAAAGTCATGCCAGACTGACTACTCATCACTTCTAATGTACAATAAATGAAAGCATCTAGGAACTGTTTACAGTACCATATGAGAGAGTTTTAGACATGAAAGATTGTGGACTCAGGTCTAAATGTTTGAAGAGGCAGTGTTACCATGAAAGAATACCAATGCTTCCTAACATACAGACTCATTATTTATATTGCTGTAAATGTATCAATAGTTATGTTAATATTATTAGAAACACACAAAAAACAATGAAAGTCTCATCATTATAGTTCTATTTTGATTAAAAAAGACCAAAAAAGTTTAGTTTTCAGAACCTTTAGATCCCAAAATTCAAATGATATTCTCTTGATAATTAATGTATTTCCTCCATTCAGGCATAGAGAAAAATGTAAACTGAGTCTCCAAGCACAAATGTGTACTTGATTAAAGTTTCAGATACAATACACACTAACTTACTATGGTGGACATGTCTGCTGCACATTGGCATGAATGAACTTAGAAAGTAGAGTCTCTTTCTCTAAGTCACAGAAAGCATTTTTAAAGGCTCACCCTGGTACCCTCCCACACCATCATTGACATATTCAGTCCATGCACTGGTTTGAAAGAAAGCAGAGATTACAAACTAAAAAAAGACACTATCACACATACATGCAATTTATTCCCATCTGTAGTGCTTCCAGTATTGGTGTGGCCTTAGCTGTGGGAATTAAATGCTAGGAATATTTAATAAAATTCTGTATATTTTCATAGAAACAGTTAAATTCAGGAAAACATATTGCCTTAATATAATTAAACAGGTTAATACTATCTTGCAAACTATTTTCTACTTTCTATACATTAAGCTTTATATGACTGTTTCACATGAACCCAACCTGCATATTTTTTTGTTCCTTTCATCATTTCCTTCCCCTTTACATACTATATGTCATAGTTTTATTATCAGTAATAGTTAATCTGGAGGTCATGGTTTGTAGTGAGGCTTACAGTGGCTGTATTTCATAAGAAATCAAAGTCAATACAAATGTATACTTACCTGGAAAATATATTTTTGTTTTTAAATTGGCTTTTGTGCTGGAGTCACATTGTCAAAATTAGTGTTGATGTAGAGGTATAGTACAGGCTGAATCCAGCAGAGAAAATTGTAATGATTGGCTAATGCTAAATGCATATATGCTACATAACATTATTAAACCAAAGTAAATATGTCTGTTTAAGTGTTAAGTGTCTAATTGCTAGTGAAACTATTTCAATTTTGTGCTCTTAAATTTAATTGAATATTTACTTTATAAAATGTTAAACATTCTTTGCACATTTATTATGTTTTCACAAAGGATGAAACATACATATATGGAATTTTTTTAGGGAAACTAATATCAAGTGGAACTATTATTTTAATTTATATTATAATTAATAGACTATTCTGATGTTCTAGAGAGAGCTAGGTAAAGAAAACTTTAATTTTTTGTTGTGACCAAGTATTTTAGTTCAAAGGCTGGTACTTATATTGGATCAAATCAGAATTAATTAGACTTTTTATTAAGATACAGGTTTTTTTTCTCCTGAGAAAGGAAAGCTCATTGAGAACCTTGATTCTCAAGATCAATTCATATTACTAAAAATTCCTCAGCCAAGCTTTAACTTAATTTGAGAATCTGATACTCACATTTTAATCCTTTTTATGAAAACTTACAAATGACTTGGCTAACACAACCTCTCATATCTGGCCACAGAGGAAACTGAGTTACCAAATGTTCATTATTCACACACAGATCATTTACTGAAGTAAGTAGGCTAAGGACCTCTGTTATTAGAGTTACTAGCTCCTTTCTATGAGAATTTATTTATTTATTTATTTACCTGCTACACAGGTAATCTCTGTGTAGCAATGCACCTTTCCTAGAACTCACTCTATAGCCCAGGCAGGTCTCAAACTCACAGAGATTACCTGGCTCTGCCTCCTGAGTGCTGGGATTAAAGGTGTGCTCCACCTCCGCCTGGCTGAGGATTTTATTTAAGACTACATGGTAAGTGTGTTGGCTGAAAGGAATTCACAGTTCAGAGCTCTAAATAGTATAGGTCTGAGTGGCTCACTAGCAGTTCAGCAATCTTGTTACACTTAACTGAGACTCACAGGGCAATGTATACTGTTGCCTGCTGTGGGATAACCCTTCTGTATGCTGTGATTATATTTTATTAGCATTGCTTGATAAATAAAGGTGCTTTGGCCTATGGCAAGGCAAGATAGAACTGGGCACAAAATTCAAGCTGAAATACAGGAGGACAGAGACTGGGAGAAGCCATTCAGCCGCCAAAGGAATAACATGCCAGCAGAACGGTAATGCCACCGCCAGATGGCAATACTTAAATGAACAGAATTAGGTTATTTTAAATGTAAGTGCTAGCTAGTAATAAGCACGAGCCATTTTCCAAACATTTATAACTAATATGAAGACTCTGGATGGTTATTCAGGAACTGACAGGCAGGAGAGAAATTTCCAATTACAGTTGCCTTTACTGTCTTTCAGATTGATCATTCAGAAACCTAAGAAAACTGATCAACATATAAAAGCTATCAGTGGACAATAAAGTTTTCTCTAGTTGACAAAAAAAGGAAAGAAAGAGAGAGGGGAGGAGGGGATGGGGGAGAGAGAGAGAGGGAGGAAGGAAATAAGGAAGGAAGGAAGGAAGGAAGGAAGGAAGGAAGAAAGAAAGAAAGAAAGAAAGAAAGAAAGAAAGAAAGAAAGAAAGAAAGAAAGAAAGAAAGAAAGAAAGAAAAGAGACAAAGAAAAGAGAGAAAGGAAGGAAGAAAAAAGAAGAGGCTGTGGCCCTTTGAAATTTACTCCCAGTAAAATTTCTTTTTATAGCTTCCAGATCTTGTGCTCCAGTGATCGAAAAACTTTATCCCAGCAATTCCACATCTTATGACTCAATCTTGAAGAACTGATCATGTACATCAACCAGATGTCACCAGCAAAGTTCATTTCTTTTGCATGTACAATGGGTTAGAAAATGCTTTGGAAGCCAAAGCAACTTTATAGATTTATATGTGATTTAGTGTTTCTATATCCTACCACAGCAGCACTTGCAATCCATGTTTAATCAGTGTCCCTACAATACCAAGGACAGGGACCTAGAGTAGATGGCCATCAACACATGAACAGATAATGAAGATGTGGTACATATACAAAACCAAATGCTATTCCTCCATAAAGTGAAATGAAATCTACGTGGAAATGGGTGGAACTGAAAATCTCTGAAGTGTGGTAACTAGGCAAATACCACGTGTTCTCTGACATGTGGGCACTGGCTTGTGGTATATGAGAATGTGTTGTTATGTAGGAGTGAATATGGGTAGAAGCCTCAAAAGTAGGAAGCCAACCATGAGAGAGAGAAAGCAGCTTTAAGGATCGGGGTGAGGAGAGTAGGAATGCATGCAACACGCAGTAGAAAGGGAATACTTGGTGGAGAAAGGTTTAGGTGGACATGACTTCAGGAAGGCAGGAAGAGCTGTTGGGGGCAGGCAGCCCAAACTCAGTAGATGTGCAAATGCCCTAAGGAGGCCTGTACTTCATATACTCACTGAAAATTTATGGAATGTACTACTGAAAACAATATACAATAAGATGAAAAGCACAAGACCCAGTTATACCACTTTTGGGCATATACCCAAGGAATGCTCAATCTTACCACAAGGACACATGCTCAACTATGTTCATATCAGCATTATTCATAATAGCAAGAACCTGAAAACAACCTGGATCTGCTGGCAGTGGTCCAGAGGGTGCCTGGACCAGTCTACTCTAACTGTCATAGAGCCTTTGTCCAGTGACTGATGGAGGCAGATACAGCCAGGCACCAGGCTGAGCTCCAGGAATCTAATTGATGAGAGAGAGAGGAGAGATACTGTAGGCGAGGAACGTTGAGAACATGATGGGAGGATGTGCAGAGATGACTGACCACTCTAGTGGAAGCCCATGAACTGTGGACTGGTGGCTGTGGAGCCCCCATGGGACTGGACTAGGCCCTCTGGATATGGAAGATTGTTGTTTGGCTCGAACTGTTTGGGGGCACCAAGGCAGGGGGATTGAGATCTGTCCCTGGTCTATGGGTAGGCTTCTGGAATCCGATGCCTGTGGTGTGACACCTTGCACAGCCTTGATGCAGTTGGAAGGGGCTTGGACCTGCCTAGGCTCAGTGTGCTGGACTTTGCTGACTCTGCATGGGAGACCTCGATTTGGGGGATGTGGAGATGTGGGGTGGCTTGGGAAAGGGGGCTGAGGGGTGGGAGGAGGGAGGAGAGGGGTCTCTGGATAGCATGTGGAGTGAGTAGAAAATTTCTTAATAAAGAAAAATGAAAAAAAAGATGAAAAGCAAAAGGAGTGAAGCCTTTAAGACACAGCAACTTTGAAACAGACAACTGTTCCCACGACATTAGGTATGAGTTTACTTTCCCTCTTAGCATTGACTTTTGGCAATTCTATGAAAATTTATAATAATTTATAAAAAAAAAAAACAACAACAAAAGCCTAAGGAATGCTGAGCGTTGGAGAAATAAGTAGTCTTTCCCAGGGAAGAGCACAGTTATCCAAAAAAAAATAAATAAATAAAAGTAATATTATACAGACTGAACAGTTGTAATATATGTCTAGGAATATATATTTACATATACAAAAATGATGCAGTAATTGATGAAAAAGAGATCATGAATTTGAAAGAGATTAATGAGGAGTATATGAGGGAATTTACAAGAGGAAAAGGAAAGGGAGAAATACCGTAATCAGAATCTCAAAAATATTAAAGTTAACAATACAGTGTTTTTACTTTTGTATTTATATCAATTATAAGAGGGAAAGTTTAAACTTATACATTGCTCTAAGTGAATTATGTTTAATATTTACATAAATTGAATAGTTCTTCAGCTCATTTAAAACAATGTCCCTTTTTTTTTTTTTTTTTTTTTAGTTTTTCGAGACAGGGTTTCTCTGTGTAGCTTTGCACCTTTCCTGGAACTCACTTGGTAGCCCAGGCTGGCCTCGAACTCACAGAGATCTGCCTGGCTCTGCCTCCTGAGTGCTGGGATTAAAGGCGTGTGCCACCACCGCCTGGCTACAATGTAACTTTTTACACTGCTCTTAAGTGTCTTATGAGGAGGGTTTATGAATTTTCAGGTACCAATTCATTTATTAGTTTAATTTTTGAATAATTTAGGGTCATGGATCCTTTTGGTAATCTGATAGAATTTGATCCCTCTTCTCAGAAAATCCACATATACATAAAATCTGTAAGTAATTTTAGCTTCTTTGCCCTGGATTTCTGAAATAAATGTGTCAAAGCAAACCAGCTATCACTCTCCTGACTACACCTTCCCACGCATGTGATGCTGTGCTGCAATTAAGAAAATTACACACATGTGGAAGACAAACTCATAAGTCAAGCACTTCTTGGTCTGGTAGTGTTCCTTCTAATTAAGATTAGAAAAAAAAAAACTCATGCATTAGTTTGAAAAGCAGGAACCTTGGAGCAGCATGCTCTAAACTTCTACCACAGCAGTGTGGATTGAAATTACAACTATATTACACACACACACACACACACACACACACACACACACACACACACACACATGCATATTGGACATGACACTTACTTAAACAACTAAACACTTTTAATATATCATACCCTAAATAATAGACTTTATTGTAGGAAACATGAAGATATTTATTCAACAATGACCAAATTCCACTAATTTCAAGGATGTAAAGGCTGGGGAATCGAAGTGTGATCTGTGAGGCCTAGGAATCCTTCTAATTATAGGACTAGCCCAGGAAACATGCAACATCATTTGATTTAATTAGTCCAAAGTACTTGACTATAAAGGAAGATAAAGTCTTAGCTTTCAGAAGCCACCTCCAGAGATTTGAAAATAGAAGTCTAATCATATGGTTCAGCATTATCTTAGCATCCACAAAATGTGAGCCATAAATAGATCACTTATAATTTTCTCCTTATCTTTTTACTATGGACAAGCAAGACTTTTAGGTTCACTGATACTTTGGAACAGAAGAAGTCTTCTCTGCTATGCTAAATACCAAGGAACTAGTCAGTGACACTTTTGGAATTTCAATCATGCACTTCCAACTTTGAAACGGGTATAATTACTTCAAATCCATCATTAAATAAATAAATAAATAACCACAGTGAGAAAATTACTTGCTTAGTGTTTTCTCAGATTCCTGGCCCATCCTTGTGGGGAGATGAGCAGTCCTTGCAGAGATATCACTTCACAGCCCATATTTCCTCACCTGACTTCTCAGTATCCTTAGAACATACTGGGCTACCGTACTCAGTTTTCTTGGAGAAACCCAGTTTCCTATAGTCCTGGCAAAAAGTATATCACCTTTGATTATTATGTGTTAACAATTATATTTTAAATGATCTACCTACTCAGTGCACTGTGATAATCAAGAATCTCTATATCAGTGTAAGATAGTAGGCTATTCACATAGGTTACAAGCCTCAGGGTGTGGTGATATTTTATTTGTGCTTTAATAAATAAAACTTTTCTGGAAATCAGAGGGCATGGGCCAGCCATTATAAGTAAACAAAGAAGTCAGGCAGCGGTAGCACACACCCTTAATTCTATCACTTGGCAAGTAGGATCTCTGTGTATTCAAGACCACATTGGAAACCGAGCCAGGTGTAGGGGCACACACCTAAAATTCAAAAACTAGTTAACCATGGAGGTCTGGAGGTCTGTACAGAAAGACAGGAAGTCACAGAGCTGGGTAGGAAGAGGAAGTGATGTTGCTGAACAGAGAGAGCAAATCAGAAGGCAGAACAGAAGGCGTTGAGGTGGGTAGACAGGAAGAAACTCCCATTTTGGAAGCTGCAGAGTTGGTAAGGTAAGGTTGGCTGGTTGGTGACTTTTACTATTTCCCTGATCTCTCTAAGGCTTTCACCCCTATATCTGGCTCCATGTTTTCTTATTTAATAAAACCATTTAGAAATTCATCTACATCAGGGAGAGCCTTAGGATTGGAATCCAGTTATTTTGAACTTATTTATTTTAGCCTTTTGAATATAATATATTTCTAATATGCATATCATAGTAGATACTAGCCTTTTTCTAACTTGTATATTATAGTAGCTACCAACCCTTGTCTAATTTGCATATTATTGTAGATACTACCACTTGTCTAACTTGTATGTCATAGTAGATAACCACCATTTGTCTAAGTTGTCTTTCATAGTATATACCAATCCTTGTCTAGCTTGCATATTAGAGTAGATAACAACCCTTGTCTACTTTCATATTAAGTAGATACTAGCCCTTATTCCAGTTTAATATTACAATAGATACCAAGCCCTATCTAACTTCTATATTATAATAGATACCTGCCCTTGAGCAACTTGCATATGATAGTAGATACCATCCATTGTCTAACTTGCATATTATAGCAGATATCAACCCTTTTAAACTGGGATTATGATTCTTAATACACTAGTTATTTTTCCTTGATGTGTAGTTATTTTTGTGATTATAATAGTGCATCCATATATGGCCATTTGTGTAATAAAAACACTGTGAACATTGAATGACATGGATACTTAAAATTAATACAGAAATATTACAAAGAGTAACCATATCAAAAACAACAAGGCCATTTGATAATCACCTAGACAGTAACACATAGCTAATATTTTCATTCTAAGCCTCTTCAAAGCTTTCAGTATTAGGAGAATGTCTCTTAAAGAGTTACCTTTGTTGTGAAAGTCTGCTGACTAGGATGATAGCTAGCTCGCTGAAGACTGCTCATATGGTAAAAACATAAGAGACAGGGGCAGAAAGGGTCAACTGGAGGAGAATGCTCTCCTTAGCTTGACACTTACAGTGATGCATTTAGACCCTCATATTTGCTACAAGACATTAGATCTACTCTGATGGGTGCCAAAAGTCGTAATGACCTCTTGTAAGTACTTTATTTCAGACCTTGAAAATATCTCAGAGAAAGGTAATTTAGTTGATGGAGTCAGAATGATCTAAAAGAGTTTTGAATTTCCTGGCTTCTGGCTTCTCATTGCCCATCTCCAGCTTATTAGATGAGAATTTTTATCTCATCAACCTCCAGACAACTTCTAGAATTCGCAATTCAATGTAACTGTATTCTGTAGTATAAGGCTAAGTTGTTTATTCCTGTGTCAAACTCTAACATTGGCCTTCTATGTGGCTGTCTGTCTGTCTTATAGCTTAAAGAAGAGGTGCATGAATATGGCTGTGTGGATGTGTAATATGTCATAAAATGAGATGGTATTATATGATACTAAAAATGAGTGGGTCTTTAGTAACAAAAGTCAAAGACCTATGTTAATGTCACAGATGTGCTGTCTGTTTACAATAAAAAAAATTCAAGAGAGCTGGCATTACTGCTCAGGGTTACAATGTTCTCAGCAAATGTTCTCAGGCATTTGCTTAGGTGGAGGCTCAGTCTCCACAAGAAAACAAAAGTGTGTGAAAACTATTGTGAGTGTTACTGTAGTTTGTAATAGTTATGATCATTGGGCTGTCAAGTCCTCCAAATCATGAAAACCAGAAGTATGGAGAACTGGTAATAATGTTCATTAAACTAAATTTGTAATCATATTTAAAAGTGTCAAAAGGAAGGTAAAACAAGAACTGTTAATTATGTTCTTACTTTTGTGAATAATAATACATAGCAGAATAATTTTCTGGTGACATGAAATTATACAAAATCAAATGCGAAACATAGTAAAATGTATCTAGTAATTGAATATATTTAATGCATGATATTATATAACAATTATACATTACATTATTGTATCTATATTTTTAGCTTCATTCATCCTTTCTGTTAACTTCATGGCTCCAATTTTTCAAGATAACTTAAATCAGCACACATCCTCTTTGTAGAAACATCTCATCAGTCTGAGCACTGAGTAATCTGGGGCCCCAATCTGATTCATATGTTACATTCATAACATCAGTTGAGAATTGAGCTTTTCAGTAAAATGATAATCAAATAATCACACTCAAAATTTTCAAATATATTACCTGATTCAATGTGGGGCAGTGTCTAATATTGAAAGTATTGATTTTATAAAACTACATTTATATTCAAAATGTATATATCTCACTTTCTGCTGTGTCCTTTGTAGCAATTCAACTTTGTTATTTTTCTTTGTTTTTATGTGTGTACTATAATTTTCTTGTCTGAACAAAACAGTGCTTCGTTTTAGTAGCTTCAAACTGTAACTTTCTCCTTTCACCCATCTGCATATTCTGAGGAAAACTCTGCTAAATGTGAGATATTTGATGTTATTACATAAAACACGTAGATATTTCATTCTATTATACTCTGATGAGGTATGATGTTTGGACACTCAAATTAGTTATAGTCTAGAGATTTTTATTGGGAGCCAGAGGAAAGTATGAAGAGCCAGGAGGAGTGTGGTTGAAAACAGCATGGGTGGAAATACAAGGTGTAGCTGGCTAGGAAAAGTAGCACAGGAGGCAAGCTGTGATAGTATACATTAAAATATTTACAAGGAGAATTTTGAGTATTCCCTGACTACTCCCACAACAGACAATGATACATCTTACAAGATGGGTATGCTAATTACCTGATCATGTATATAATATACACCATGAATAATATGTATATTGAAATGTCACACTGTAGCTCATAAATTCAAATGTGTAAAAAACCTATGTGTAAATTGAAAATTGTAAAAAGAACATAAACTAAAAATATGTATCAAGGAAATTAATAGCCTTAACCAATGCCTGAAAGAACAGAACTTGTGCTTATGTCATAGTGTATGCAAATCATAGTAAACCTCTAAGATCACAAGTTCCTGTGTGTTTCACAAGGCACTTTATATATGGGTTTCAACATAATGTCTACTTGTATTCCTGTATATGTTCAAAAATATTAGTTGAATATTCTTAAATCCTATTGACTACATACAGAGTTATCTAAATTTGGCAAAATAATCAAAGTGGTAAGATCCCTGTGGAAATAATTAGGCAATAATTTCCTTCAATGCCTGACAACCACTTCCAAACTGCCTGTGGAAAGAATGTCGTCTAGTGATTTCATATTCTATGACTAGAAATCAGGTATTTTAGCAGCAGGTTTCTTAACCCAGAAAAGAACAACACTTACTAGAAACAGAGGATTCGGGATGGACTCTTTACTTTTTGGAGGGTAAGAAAAGTAAAAGGCATGCCTGGCTATCATTTAATGAGATAAAGTTTTGCTATACTTTCCAGTGTTTACACAACTTTGTTCTGAAAATATGACAGCTGTGCCCAGATTCCCAAAGGACGAAGAAGCAGACATGAATAGAGAAATGCACCCACCAGGTTTGCAAACTTAATCTCAACTCTGCTTCGATGGTAACTTACAGCACAGGGAAAACTTCTGAAAATTCTTGAATTATTCTTACAACTTATAATACTCAAGTCTTCAAGAATCTCTGAATGGGTTTTGTATAAAATCTTCCTTGGTGATTCTTCCATTATTCTCATCACCCCTATTATTACTGTTATTGATTCAAACTGAGGTATACACAAAAGACAAAAAGATACTCAAGAAAGCAAGCAAACCTCAGCAAGGGCATCTGTTCCCGCCTTAAAGCGCCATGACTAGGTGACTGTACAAGTTCTGCATTTGATTTCTCTGACTGAGCACATTGATTATTTTATTTAATATGCTGCAGAGTGAAATCAGGAAGCCTTACTCTAAAACTAGCTGCAATGGAAAGCGACAAGAGTTTTATTGCTGCTAGAAGGTACCTAGCAGTGCCCTGGTTAAAAAAAATACAGACTTCCAAAGCAGAGGGGTCATAAAAATTTATGAGACACAACAAAGGGGAAGCATGGGCACACTGCAGGAGGAAAGGTGACAGATTCCAAAAGGGAGCTCAAATATAAGTTTAATGATGTTCAAGTCTGTGACATTTCGTTATTATCTGCTGGCATATACAGCAGAGAGGCTGAAAGCATTTAGTGCTTACTGGCCCACAAAATTCACTGGTTTGCAGGGAAAACAGAAAGCTGTATGGGTAAACATGTACAGTGCAAATCGGAATGACATTTCTGGCAAATCAAGGTGTTTCACTTATGTGTGCTAAGGAACGCCTAGTTGTGTCAGATTCACAAATGTAGTTGGAAGTGCAAAGCTGCAATGAGGAAATGCAGAAAAGGTGTGTTTTATTTTATGAGCATAATACCACAAAGGAAATATGAAAACTTCCATATAACCCATTCAACTATACCATCAGTGTTTAGTAAATGTGAAACAGTTCAACGCATTGGTCACAAGATTGTGGCATCATTTGTGAAACTAAAGAGGAGAACTTGCTACTCTCCTTCCTCAGAGGTGTCCCTGCCACACCCTAGGCAACAGCAGTACCTATCACAGATGCTAGGCAAGTCCTGGACATAGTATTTGAGCTTGACTGGAGTCATGGAAGTATAAAGATACATGATCTGACAAGGGACTCAGTGTCTTAACCTGAGCTTCTCTCCTGTTCAAACAGAGCCAGGCAGGAAGGGTAAGAGCCAGAGGCTAAAAGACTCAGTGCAGCTTCCCAATGCACTTGCCGCTCACTGCATGGATTTTACACAGAATCCTGAAAAACTACAATTCTGGACTGAACATGTAAGCAGCCAACAGTCTGCCTACCCTCTGACGTGGCGAGGTTCTTCTTGTTTGTTTTAATGAATTTGAAAGTGTTGTTCGGATTGGATGTCTGACTTTTGTGTTTGAACACCCTTCTAAATTGCTCCCAGTTACACTTCTCAGTTTCCTAGTTTGAAACTTTGTTCATTAGCTCCTACAACCTACGACAAATTCTAAGATTCCTCTAAAGACACTTCGACCCATGAACACGTCACAGTTCTTAGCAAAAACACTTCCCTGGCTTGTAATTATTTCTTATCTGACACTTAACAACATTCCCTTTGTGAGTGTTTGTAAGTATAGCCAGCCTGAGCAAGGAGAACCAAACCCTATTTACCCCTGAAGTGGATAAATGACATTGATTATTTCTATGAAGACGCCTTTCTTAATTTTCAGAATGTTCTCTCTACCAAGGAGAGCATCTACTTCTTCCATACTTTGTCCAGTTAGTGAGTCCAAATTTAGTCATCCGTGTTCTTTGAGTTTCACAGGTTAAAAAAAACACAGTATGCTTTTGTTCCAAACTTCCTTTCACTTTTAATCACAAAGTGCTGATAGGTTGTAAATTTCTTTAGAAAACCCACTCTTTAAATATAAGAAAAATAGCCATTAGTTAGGAATCTATGAAGCTCGGGTTCCTCAACAATTCTATTTGAAATTTAAACAGAGTTTCAGATTCATCCCCCTTCTTTGTGGACTTGGGCTAGCTGCTTAATATTCTTTAGTGTCAAACACATTTAATTCATAAAAACAGTAAAATGCTAGTAGTCTAAGGTATATACAAACCATAGAGTTGTTATTATGCATAAGAAAAATAATGTATATAAGAAATAGCATAATTTGTGACAGCAGGAAGGTGCAGGAGTTAAGTGCCCGTGACATCAACCTGATGACCTGAGTTCCTTAGGACTCACATGGTAGAAGGAGAGGACCAAGTACAACTCACAACCCAAGGAAGTTGCCTTCTGACCTCTACACATGCATCTTGGTATTTGCATGCATATGTATACATGAACACACATACACATAGCCCACTAACAAAAAAAGGTTTTTAAAATTAGCACGATTCCTGGTGCCAAGTTACCATTCAGTGTGACTACCATAATTATCCTTCTAACCACTTACAAAAAGCCCCATTTATTGATCTCCAATATCTCTTGTGTTGGAGTAATTTGAATTGAAACCCCCTGAGACTTGTCTTTGTGAGTTCTATGGTTATATTGGACTTTTTTCTCTTATGGAAAAAAAAACTAATCCTTTATTTTATAGAGTCTATAACACTACTTAATTAGCTTTTGCTCTTTTTACTTAAGTTCCATATTAGCATAATTTGAGGTGAACATAATCTGCACATTTCATATTTGATATTTACTATTTCTAGAATATTCACAATGTATTAGAAAGTATTCTACTTAGTGTCACCCTGGTTTGGATTGATACATCTTTGCTATACACCAGTTAAGCCTTTACCACCTCCCAAGATCAACAACAAAAGTTGATTGTTTACTCTTATTGTGGTGAAATTGCCTTCCCTTTAGTTCCCAAATCCAGTTTCTAAATGAATGAAACTTCATAAATGCTGTCTTGATCTAGAAGCATATTTCTGTGTTTTATACTTATATTATGAACTGAGTGACATACAGAGATTTACTCTGTCCTAGATTAACATAAAAATATTCAGTAAAGAGATGGTACACCTGCAAGATATAAGTATGTGTCAACAGGCTAAAGTATGATGAATTATGTGCAGGATTTTGACTTCAAATGCACCAGGTTCTCATTACAGTGCCCTGGTGCAGCAGATGCTTCTAATGGTGTATAAATTATTGGAGATCATAAAATGTCCATCTTTCATTACACTTGTTCTGACATGGCATCGATATTTAAATAAAAACAGTCACACTGATGATTACATAAATGACATCACATACTAAATACACATCAGTGCACACAAACCAACACCTAAACATCTATTATCTTTGAACTGGAATTTGATATCATAGAGAAAATATTAATTATATATTTGGCCTTGTTATGTCACCTGTGAGATCCATGTTAACCTCCTTTCTCATTCTCTGCACACAATTTTGCACAGGTGTACAAGACATATTTAAATAAAAATAATAATTTTACGTACATATATATGTGAATTATATGTACATACACATATACATGCAGCAGTATTGAGATTCATTTAAATCCACTTTGCATCAAGTGTTTGCCAATTGAAAAATACCTAACACTATTAATGTTTAGAGAAAATGTAAACTAGCTTGATGCGAACTGTGAGGCTGTTTCTTTTATATTTTGGTTATGTATTTTCTTTACAAATATACTTACTGTTCCAAGATATGGTACATGGAATGTACTAAGGCATTTACACATTATTATCATAACTTAATCTCTTCACTTTCTATATTCTTTCAGAGATTTGTGATCCTTCCTGGATTACAGAGATAAACAATTGTTTATATTCCAAATTTACAACTGAATTAGGGAGTTTAAATAGGTAGTTCTGAAGGTGGCCCTCAACCATCTGTTTGTGCTTCAGCAAGGCCCACTCACATGTGAAGGCAAGATCCATTAAATTATTTTTAATAAATATTCTGTGGCAGAAATAACAGATGTTGATGCTAAGACTTGATGATTAGAGGACACTGATTGGTGTCTTGCTTTATCTGGTGTCTCACTTTCTAGTTCACAAAGAAATCACTGAATGAGATATAAGTAAGTCAGTTGTCCCATTAAAGAGGAACCCATGGGTCTTAGGCCATCAACAAGAAAGGATGTAAAATTTTAGTTCAACAATCTATGAGAACAAAATTCTGCTGTCAACCACTGGCATGGGAATTTATTGCAAATGCTTGCAGAGCAATAGGAACATGTTGACCTTAGAAATGACAATGAATGCATGTCACTAAAACTGAACTGGAGTTTCCCAATCAGACCACCAGTGGATTTATCCCACTCCTCATGCCATGGCCGTGGACATGAGTTGCAGCTTCCTCAACATTTAGGAATCTAAACTCTTAATTCTGTTACTGTCATTAAAATTCCTTAGCCAGATTCACATATCTTACTTGTAAAATTAGTAATTTCCTCATTTCTAAACCACAATAGTTGGCACACAATCAGCACTTTATAAATTCTAATTAATAGTAATCAATTTTAAAGAGACAATATAAGGCCCATTCTTTGTATAATATATATAAACCACTCATTAAGCCCTGTTAAAGGGAAAAATACTATTTTTTGATTAAGTTTTGCAAGGAATTAAGGCACTAAGGATATTTATGAGCAGGGAAATAATAGAAGAAATCTTTATATTATTTTGTAGCGTCTGTCTCACTTTCATTTTTTCTCAGTTGGGTTCTGTTTATGTAGTCTGTCATATGAATCTGTCCTATTACTGATGGTATTAGTTTTGACCAATTGGTTCCAGGTTCCTTCATTTTAAACTCCTACCTATTCCCATTTTGTAAATGTCAATCATCTGAAGGGGAAGACACTGTGAGAGAATTACTATCTTTTTTCCTCCATCTTTTTTGCCATAATTATTACAATAGTTCCTGTCCAATGAAGGTATTCTGTTTTTTAGTTTACTCTACTTTACTTTGATAGTAGCCTCATTATGTTTTAAATAGACTTAAAGTTCACCCCATAAACTAAACTAAGTAGTAATGAGACAATTTTTAGACTACTTAAATGGCATGTTTTTATACTTATGGTTCTTGTTACCCTTTGCTATCACAACACACTGAATAAATAGTGGGGATTTTTTGTTTGTTTGTTTGTTTTATGAGGGACATGAGATATTTTCGTGAAGCCTTGTAGCAAGCAGTAAAGAAAAATAAAGACAAAACTTGAAGAAATTGCAGTGGGTAGAGTGAAACTATCTTCTGCTAAACCAAATATGATTTTAGGATAAAAATTATCTGTTTGAATTATGTTATTTCCCTTTCTCATTTATAAAACACGAAACTTTATTGAGGTGAACTCTAATGTCCTTTACTGTTTGAACAAAGCATTGATCAATGCAAACATATTTTTCATAATGAGCCAATACTTTGTTATATTTCATAATGAGCCAGTTTATGTCACACATATTGGTGCCCTTTATTTTTTTTCAGGATGCATTTTTCTTCCTGCTTAACTTAAAATTCATACATATCTGTGACCAAACCTTTTCTATGCCACCATGGTATCATCTTAGTATGTAAATATAAATAGAAAATGCAAAGACTAATTTAATAAGAACTCCACACCAAAGGAGAATATGAGATTCTCCTTTACTCATTTTGTATTTCTGTGTCTGCTATAATAACATGTATTCAACATGTCATGAGTGGCACATTATTATCCCACTGCTCTTACAACTAGTTTCCAAGGGAGAAATAACATTTTCCCCATGGAAGTGAGGAAACCATGGTCAAAAAACATTCATAGTTTCTCAGAGGATCAAAGGTAGTGACTGAATCCAGAACATATGCATTCCTGATCCTGTAGTCCATAGAAGGTATACTTTACATTTGATTGGCAACAACAATTTTGAATATAATATCTTGGACCTATTCATAAACTCCTTGAGGTAAATCATAAACTCCTTGAATATAGAAATGTTTTCAGATAAACGTTTATATCTCAGTACTCAGAGGTTGAAAATGGATGCTAATACATACTACATTTTATTCTTGAATTACCAGCTGAATTAGCTTTGAAATAGTTCTTTAGTCCAGATGTATCTAAAACTATTTATTTGTTTGTTTATATGTATTGTACTTTGTCTTGATATTGGCACAGGTTGAAAAAAAAAACCTCTTTTACCCTTTAGATTATTTCTTCTCCTGAATATAAGAAATTTTAAAATTAGAGTTTAGATATGGCATTTAATCTATCATCTGTCAACATTGATCAATGCAAAACAAATTCAGGGAAGTGATCTATGTCCCTGAGGAAATATAGATCTCAGATTCAACCACCTTTCCTGGATGCCTGGGCAGTGCTACATCTTCACTTTCTTTCATTCGTGAAAATGACTCATCTGTCAGCTGCATGAGGATGTAAGGATTAAGAGTTGCTTTAATGAGAATGTATTATAGATGCCTTCCTTCTCAGATCTAGAAACTACCACATATATAATCTATGGCAATCTTTCCCTCAGCTTCTATAATTGATGTAGGACTTCAGTCAGGAGCGTAATTTCTGGAAGATGACTTGTGGTTGATTGACAATTTCTGATTCATGTAAGATGAAATATTCTCAAGTCTGTGAGGGTGTAACAGATCAATTAGAGTATTAGAAATCTAATACTTGAACTCCATTAGGGCAAAATATCTCAAAATATTATTTTCATTAATCCTGGAAAAAAAATTCATGCAGTAAAGAATTTTCATGCTTTCAGTAAGAACAGGAGAAAAAAGAACCTGAGAAGGGAGAAAAGACCATTTAAGTATTCTATATGGATTTGGAATTGAACAAGTGTTATTTGTTTATCCAACTTCAATTAATTGTAGAATAATTAAATTTAATTAACAATCATTGATTATATATTTATTTAAGAATATTTGAAAGTATAAAATGTCCCATATTCATTTTCTCACATGTCAGCTGGATGATTTGTCCCATTGTTTTTTTTTTATTTTAAGGTGTGCAAAATAATGTAGGAGCATGTTGTGGGTATATTCATAAAACATAAAACCAGATAAGATGGCACATTACATTCCCATATTCACCACCTCAGCTCTCTATATCAGCACAGTTTCATTTGTCTGCTAAACATCTGTGTTTTCTTCACAAGCCCACTCTGTTCATCTTCAGATAGCAATCATCCTGAAATCACCTCCACTCCCCCTTTAAACCTCATCAACTGAGAAGAATTGTTCCCCCGCTCTGCCAACACAAGCTGCCCACAGCCTCCAGGTCCTGGCTCTTGCAGTATTACTTCTCTGCTTGGTGGACTTCAGAAGAGGAGGGCCACTCTATTGCATTTTCCAACATTTTAGTAAGTTTCTGGTAAACTGGGTATCAAAGGAATTTTTTTTCTGTAATTTTATTGAACTTTTTACATGAATCTGCATAACATCTAATATAAATTTATCTATACATTGGCCAATGAAAAATTGACTGTATTATTTTACAATAATTGGGCTTCCATGAAAACACAATAAAGAATGTTACTAGTGAAGGAAATTTGAAAGAAGGAGGAAAAGCAGGACAGTGGTGGTGCACATCTTTAATCCCAGCATTGAGGAGGCAGAGCCAGGCAGAACTCTGTGAGTTCGAGGCCACCCTGGTCTACAGAGCAAGATCCAGAACAAAACTACACAGAGAAACATTCTCTTAAAAAACAAAAAAACAAAAAAAAGGAGGAAGAAAACCACAGAAATCCAAGAGAATTTCAAGGAACAGCTAGTATGGAGAAGCAGAGGGATGAGAAGAATCAAAACCAGGCTAAAGTAAGTGTGGGAGTTAAAGACGCAGGAAGTTCTGACAACCTTAGCACCTAGGTAGGTTATTTAGTAGACATATAGTAATTCTGTATTTTTTGGTTGTCTCCTGAGTACTATATATTGCATAAATTAAATCGAACTCTTCTCAACTCTTTCAATCTAAAATCCTTAAAAGAAATATGTATGCTGTATATTATTATTGTGCTCATCTACAGGGCTGTGATGCACTTTGTAGCACCATATGTTTATGATAATGGTCAGCAGCTGATTTGTATCAAATTCGAGTTGAGAGCCAGAAGATCTGATATGCTGCTGTAGGGCAGGGTCATGAATACTGCAATGATTACTGCTGATTTAAAAGAAAGAATTTTTAGCTTTACTATCAAGAATCAATAAATGTTGTAGCTGGCAGATGTATTTGTTCATATTTAACTACTACATAGTATGTACATGTATAAAAACCATATTACTACACACACACACACACACATGCAGATGATAATGAATTTCATATATACATATATATGAATGCATATAAATAGTTTAGATATTTTTACATCTCATTTAAAATGAATGAATTTATAGTTGGAAAGAGACAAATTTATTATTGCATGAAAAAATTGAACTTGAGACTATGTATTTGAAAATCATCCACATCCCATTTTTCTTCCACCCATTTTGACCATTTCACGGTTCATTATCACATCCTCTAGAGGAAAGGGAGGGCAAGAGTGAAAATGAGACTCCTGTTTATCAAGTAAGGTGTTGACTTCTGAGTCACTTTTTTTTTTTAAACAGCACATTAAACTGTGAAGCTGCTTTCCCATAACAACGGAAATAACCTAAAACACCCCATGTGTCAGCATTGCTGGAGTTGGGTAGTGCAGCAATGCTGGCTTCTACACTGCACCATTTCCAATCCTTTAGAGTTGATCTGCAAAGACGTGGGATTTCCACAGCTTAGCAAAGCACACAAGTTAGGAGAATGCAAAGGTTATTCGTTGTGTTATTGGCTTCTATATTGTATTGACTGGCTGTGCTTTTACAGATTGTATTCCCAAGATTTTCCTGAATTATTAAGACCTTGTCTCTTAGCACTCTGGGAAATCACCCTATGTATTTATATACCAAATATAAGCAACTATAATTGTCCCGATAAATTCAGCCTCAGCTCCCTGTGTATAATTTGTTGATGATGCTGTCACTGAGAGACCACATTAACTTTTAATCCATGAAGACATATTATAAAGAGAAAAAGGCCTTGGGAATGAGGGTTAGTTGCAGACTTAATCTTTCTGCCTTTGATTAAAACTCTTGAACTATTGATTCTTTCTGTGTTTATGAGCTTAGACATGAAAGAATTCTAATAATAATTACAAGAATTACTCAAGTGCACAATTCTTCTTACTGATATAATTAGATGATTGTCAATAATGCATAAGCATTAGCTTGAACACATGTGAGACACAGTGGTTATTATGTCGGGAGCTGTTTATATCAATGAAGTTGGAAGTGATTCTCACAGCTTAGAAAAAACTAAACGGACAGTTATACCTTTGGGACCATTGATAACTCAAGGCATAAGCTCACACAAAACTACCAGGAAATACTGCTTAATTATACACAAAGATCAAAAGAATTTAAAATCATAATATTTCACTATTATGATACATCATAGTAGACCAGCCCCTATACGCCTCAGAATAAGAAATGAGTCATGTATTGTGTGTGTCTCTGTGTGTGTGTGTGTGTCAAATTGCCTCTACTAAGTTCTAAAGTGACATGTTATAACAATTAAGTAATTAAAATAAATTATTAAATAAGGATTTTATGAACCATTATCAAGTACACATGTCTAGACTATATGACTATGCATATATATGTACTTAATACATAGTCTTTAAAGATTTATTTTAATTCAAAACATATATATGTGTGTTCATGTGTGTGTTTCTTTGTGTGTGTGTGTGTGTGTGTGTGTGTGTGTGTGTGTGTGTGTGTGCACATAGCTGCAGGTGCCCATGAGTCCAAAAATGGGCAAAAGATCCTCTGGATCTGGACATATAGGCAGTTGTTAGTGGCCTGATGTGGATGTTGGGAACAGAACTTGGGTCCTTTGCAAGAGTTGTACATGGTCTTCACTGCTGAGCCATTTCTCCAACCTACAATTTAATATTTTATAAAACAATGACACACTCATAACTTTATTTAAATATATCAATAGAGAGAAAAAACATATCAAAATAAAATAGTTAATAACTGGGCTACAGAATTTATTGTAATAGCATTTGTATTTAATATGCTGAGAAATAATATTTATTTCAAAGAATGTATAATATACTTAAAGTAAACTTAAAATAACATTATAATTTAACATGGAAAACTTACAATACTAACAAATAAAATCAGGTTCCTGCCAGGCAAAGCTCTTTGAAATCACACTGCTGTGATAAATCACATTAGCTCAAAAAAAAGGGGGGGGGGTTATTGCTTACATCCCTGCTGGTTACTATAAGTATTGTCAAGGAAAGAAGTTTTTCACAAATTCTGGTGAGGACATTTTTTTTAACAACCCCTCACTGAGCTAAATTTGCCAAATGCAAATCTCTATAGGCAGCAAAATGCAGAAGCAATATGAGATGGCTTTTGCTTGCTCTGATTCCAAAGTACAGAACACAAACCTTTGTTGTGGGGAATGCAGAGCCGCGGCCAGCACGGCAGGTTCACAGTGATATTAACCTCCAGTGCATCAACGTAGGCTTTGCGGTTTCCAGATTTCAGCCTGAATTACAATGGGAATGAGTTTGGATATGCCTTTGCTCAACGGCAGAGGTACACCTTGCTCCCAGAAGATGATGACAATATATAGAACAGCATCTTTCAAACTCCAGCTGCATGCAAATTATATGATCTTTTTAAAAAGCAGATTCCTATTAATAGATCCAGAAAAAGAGACTGAGATTCTGCATGCTTAACAATATCCTAGTTGATTCCTATGCCACACTCCAAGGTGTTTGCTTTGGGTGTAAAAAGAATATATTTGTACTATACAAGAAAATACTGGAAGCTACACATATATTTTTAGTCTTCCAATACTGCCCTGACAATTTCTAAAAGGCATTAGGAATTTTCATTATTAAGTTTCTTAAAATAATAAATATAGCATTCAATGTACAATCAATATCTAATTAATAACAGGGTATCAGCTTCTTTGATACTTGTATTTCTTTTTTCCTTTTTTAATAGGACAGAATCTTAGAATTCATAAAAAGAAGCAAATTAAGCAACATTTTCTTGGTGAAATAGGAAAGTCACTGTACTTCATTCCCATCACTGGGCTCTTTGTGTTTTCCATGTAAGTGCTCTTCTATGTGTTTTTCTGTATGTGTGGTATCTATAACTTGTTCTGTTCTTGCTAGGAGATGAAACCAATGAGAGAGGTTCCCCAAAGGTTAGATTAGGTCATTGGATGTCCTGAAGCAAAGTGATCTGAGAAAACCAGTCAAGCCATGAGCTAGAGCACATGCAGCAAGAATGGAAATAAGCCCCTTCATCAAGCACTTTGTGCAAGTCTTATGCTGCATGCTCTAGAGATGAAATTACATCAGTGAATAGGAACAATGCTGGCCTGTGTGAAAAATCAGCCATAAATATCTCTTCTAGGAAAGTCAATGGATGAAAACACCCAGCACATTGGAATTGGGAAATGGGAAATGAAAAAGTTTGGTTACATAGTAGGTCTATGCCAATGTCTTCAGATTGAGAGACAGTTTTTGATGACAGCTGCATTAGGAAAAATATGTTTGACAAATATACAGAGATACAGAATATTTGGCTATTTTAAATTTGTATTTTTTTTCTGTAGCCAGTGGAATACACGTGGAATGTGTGTTATTTCTTTCAGCTCTCCAGGCCATTTTCAGAGTACATTCTTTAATTCATAGTACCATCTGCAGAACTACCCTGATGGTCTCTGGTAAATAAGTATACATATATTTACGCTTTTGTTCCCATGGTATAATACTGCTAGTGTCCCCCTACATTTGTTTTCTTATTTTTACATTTGAAACATAAATTTATTAGAAAAAGTAGATGTATAATGCATTCCTTAGAAATAACAATAATATTAGGAAAGGAAATGTGCAAAGAATTCTTAAAGCATAGTAATCGCTTCAAACCCAATTTTGACTGTCCACTCTCCAACAGAGCTTAGAAAACTGTTCACATTTCTAACTTGGTAAAACTAATACATTTAAATTCACAGCTATTTGTCAGTTAGAATAAATTCTAGATACTAAATTAATACAGTGTATTTTATAATGAAAACCTCAATTTAAAGCCTATGTCTGAGAAAGCGCCCTATATCTTTGACCAGCCTTCCTTAGTCTGGTCTCCTGTGTGCCCTTTGTCTAATTGCAAATAACCTAGGAGTTGGTCCTGGGTGTTCTTCTCTTCCCTACATAGACTTTCCCTGAGCCCTTGTCTAGCATCACTGCCACAGTCAGTCTCTTTGCTACATCTACATTTTTATCTATTTTATTCGTACCAGGAATTTCAGCTATATTTTTTTTCTGTTCCTAGCAATCAGCTTCTCTTTTGATCATGAATACTTGCATTTCTGTGCCTGTAGTATGTCTTGTCCCTCTCCCAATTTCTTTCATGGTTTGCTTCTTTGGTGCATCTTGTTTCTCATACCAAGTATTGTTAGCCAAAACTCTCACCCCTCTGTGCAGAATTGTATGTCATGTGCACCTGCCAGTCATGGTGCACATTGAACACATAATTTTCTACTGCTTGGGTACATGTGATTTTTTTTTATACCATTGCAATATGTGACAGCTATCCCAGAACCTGACACATCTTAGCAGACATGCTAGAAATATATACTAATTGTTGTATGAATTGCACAGAAATTAGAAGAATTGAGTTCTGGTTTTGGCTATATTTATAGACCAGAAGTTAGACAGGCATAGTTGGTTTAAGATAGGAGTCTCAATATTTTAGTTGTAAAATAATAATGACTGTATGAGTTTCTAGTTTAACAGCAGTTTGTGATTTCATTAAATGAGAACGTGAAACTCTAAATAATAGAAACTGGTAAGATTGTGATAAAATATTCAGGCCAACTGGCCAATAAACCCATGAAATCTCTCAGCTATGGTGAAGCCCCTATTCTGGAATCCTCAGAAATAAACATCAATTCAATTTTCTCTGCTGATATATGGAGAAATGCAGACATAATACCTAATGACATATTTTTCACTGTTGTAATTGTGTTTTGCTTTGGTAGTGTTAAATGGTCTTATGGTCTCTAAGCAAAGGAAAGCTAGAAAATGGGAATAGCATTCCAAAAAATCATTTCATTCCTATTGCATTATATCTCAGAAAAGAAATAAAAATTGATGATGAAAATATATATGGATTAAGCAAGTGGACTATACATCCCACACAATATCGTTTGGAAAACCCAGCATAAGTCTTAGATGTTATGAAGTTTGTAAGTGTATGTATCTTTGAAACTCACTATACATGAACTGATAGGTGCATAGAAATGCATAACACATGCATTATGTAAACTTTAACAAAGGATTTGCATCTTTGGTATATGTCCCTTTAGTCAGAAATGCCAGGTCCTATGTTTTCTAATGCTTCACTCATGCTTTCTCCATATCTGTGCTTTATTTGGAGACATTTGTCACTTGGAAACATTTGTCATTTTTATTGTTTCTTTATTGGATCCTTAATTCATTATGACTAAGGCAGGTTGTTTTCAATGTCCTCTACATGAGAACAACTTTCTCTTGGAGTGAAAAAATAATCAAACCATTGAAAATGAAAGAAGAATTTTGTTCCTTATTTGTGTAAAATTTCATAATTTAATCAATGATTAAATCAATAAGACAGAATACCAATATGAAGTTCGAATAGAAAAGCAAAGCTATCCATTTTTGAAATTACATTACACAAATGTCTTAGAGCCTAAAATTACACAGGCTCTAAATAACTTGCATTTTCTTATTGCTATTCTTTCACCCAAATGACATGGTACAAATTCACATATAGATACATACAACTCAGGAGAGAGGATTTCCTATATTCAGAATACCCTGTAATCCATCATCAGATATTGCCTTTCTGTTCTCTTGACATCATTCGGTATTTTAACAGTCATTTGTAATCTGGATGCAAACATCAGAGAACAGAATTATCATGAGGTTCTGCTGTGCTGCGATCAGTAGCACAACCAGGGTATTACTAATGGTCCAATTCAATTACCACAAGCATTTACTTTGTAACTAAGTCCATAGAAATAACCCAATAATTCAAAATCAAATAGAAACATTGAGTAACTGCTATTTTATTTCAAGTAATGATATTTTATGTCTTCCATCCCATGATATATTGATCCATGGTTGACACAATTGTTTCTATTGGAGAGTAATGATACATGCAATTAGCAACAGTGATGTTGTAGCCATCATTTGATGATAAGTTGAATGAACTTTCTCTCCAAGCACATTTTCACACAAAATTGTAACAGTCTATCTAGATAAATTGAGAGTTAAAGACATTAAATTCTCAAGTATATTTTAAAAGGAAAAGTGGATAAAATAAATTATTTCATATCACAGAAATATTTTGTTTGTCTTAGTATGTAAGATTGTATACATATTATGGAATAATCATTAAATACATATTAAAAGTGAAGTTTTTGACCATATATTATATTATAGTAATTAAAACATTTTCTATTGTAAATAATTATTTGAGAGTATTGAAGTCAGTAGAAAGAAGGTAATAAAATCATAATACTTTGCATTTTAGGTACTGATGCTTTTAATCTTTCTATCCTTGTTCTAGTAAAAATATAATTAACAGGCACATATAAATCAGTTCTTCCTTTTTGTGAATTGATATAATTGAATGAGAATTGCTAGTATTCATTTATCCAATTGCTTTGACACTGTGGTTTTTTTGGTGATGCTAATGATTTACTGCATTTAAATCCATCAGTATAATGTTTGTACATTTTTGCTGTCACAAATGTCTTAAAAGGCCATGGCCTTTAAAAACATTTTATTTCCTCATTTCTTTTTATATGATTTTATATATATATATATATATATATATATATATATATATATATATATCAACAGTATTATTTCTAAGAAAATATATCTCAGTAATAGATATTTTAACACTAATACTAAATAATTTTCACATATTTGGTCCTCATTATATTATTATATTCTGAATATGTGATATGATAATTCATATAGTAAACAAGAAAAAAGAGTCAAATAGATGTAGAGTTTTGGGTATTACATCATTTTAATACACAGCATAAAATAAGAGCTATTCTTTATTAGATTAACAGAAATGTTATATTTTAATTAATCAGTACATAATAAAATTCCTTTATTTAAAAGAAGCATAAATCCTCGAATTTTACCTTGCTGATCTCAAGACTGAATAAAGGTGCCTTGAGACAGGTACTCAAACAGCTAATTGTAAAATTCTTTCTCTGAACAGAGTTTAATTTGTGGATTGACCCATATCTCTATGGTTGAGTGGGATGGAAGTAGCCAGGCCATCTCTACACTCTGTGGCAATCTTATTCAAGGTAAACCAAAACTCTTACTCAAATATTTTCTATTGAATTGAGCAATATCAAGACATACAGCAAGGATTTTAGCTAACCCTAATTCAGTTGAAATATGATGGCATTTCTTCAAAAAACTGATTTGGGCATTGCTATTCCTAAAACTCCAAGTTATTTGGAATAAAATTTAAAAAACAGCTGAAGATGCATTTTCTGTATCATGTTATTTTTTAAAGATTTATTTATTCATTTATTTTATGTATGGGAGATTTCTGATTTGATGTATGTCTGCACATCAATTGAGGTCATTGGATCCTATGGGACCACAGTTATAATCAGTTGTAAGCCAATATGCAGGTTTGGGGAAATGAACCCCAGACCTCTGGAAGAGCAGCCAGTGTATTTAACCATTGAGCCATCTCTCTAGCTTCTGTATTATGCTATTTTAAAAGACAGGTTATGTTTTGAAGAAGGACTTTCTTCTGGAGACACCTTCCCACTCCTGTAATCCTTCCTCATGAATGTACTTTTCACCATGCAAAACTATCAAGAATAATCCCATTTCCTATAGTAAAAGCATAATGATCCAAATGTATAGTATTAAAGCAAGAAACACATGTACCTGTCAAAAATGTCAGGAGTCCATTCATAATTTTTTTGTATCCAGAGTTTAAGGTGTACATATAGGAAATCCCAAATGCCTGAAAATCACTGGAGTACTTCCTGGGATTTTAAGCTCATAGTAAATATTAGTTACACCATTATTGTTTTTGTTTATTCTGAGAGAATAAATATTACTGGAGCTCCAGAAAAAACTCACTGCATATGATGTTGTCTAACTAAGCTCATCATAAAGTAATGCCTGAAATTCAAATCAAGTTAATACTATACATGTTTTTTTGGTATTTAATAAATGTTATATAGAATGTAGCTAATATGATTCACAATAAGAATGTTTACATTATAAATTATTTATTATGAAGCTCTAATCTCAGGCTGGTCCTTGATTTGACCATGATACTTTACATCTAACTTTATTTAATTCTTGTTTATACAAGAATTCAAAATAATTATGTTATTATTGTAGCAGTTCATGCTGCTGAAGTAGGAACATGGCTTACCGGCTTGTTCTCCCATGAGTTTCTTGGTCTGCTTTCTTATGGTATCCAGGACTACCACCTCAAGGGTGGCAGAGCCCACAGTGAAATGGGTTCTTACATGTAAATTATCAACCAAGAAAATGTGTTCACAGGATCACCTGAAGGCCAATCTGGTGGAACTAATTTTTGTGTTAAGGTTTTCTTTCCAAATAGCTAGCTTGTGTCAAATTGAAATAAAACTGGCTTGTGCAAAGGGCATTTTGTGTGTGTGTGTGTGGGGGTGTGTATGTGTGCATGTGTGTATATGTGTAATAAATATAATAGTTTATACACTATTTTAAATAAAATACACGCTAGTCAAAAGAATGACGGAGTATTATTATTTTACATATATATACATACATACATACACCCCCACACACACACATATGTATATACATATAGCCTGAGCAAGTCAAATCCATAGCAGAACTGAAAGTTAGATTTCTGGTAACCTAGGACTGGGGTAGTTCAGTGATAGATGATGTGTGAGTTTAATGGATCTGGAGCTTTGCTGAAATGATAAAAACTTTCCAAACATAAAATATGGCAAATCTTCACAACACCAGGAATGTGTTAAAACTATTAATATTTTATGCTCAATTTCTGTTACAATAACAAACTGTGTAAGTCTAGGTAACTTAGAAAGTGAGTTCATTTTGTCACAAAGCAACTCACAAGGTTCACACTCAGAATTGTTCACCTGTCCCACTGGTCTGTAGTAGATGCACACGTGTTCCCATCTTCTGTTCATGCAGAATTTAGTTATGGTGCCTCCAGGAGGATAGCCCATTCTGAATCCCTTTCCACATCCCCTCTTCTGACTACTATGGTGCTTCGATTACCTCTCAGAGCCTCAGGATGGGATTAAGTTTTCAATAAGTTTAAAATCTGAAGTCACTTAATCCACATGTGAACCGTGGTAATCGTGTATTATAAAGATGAAACATGAGCCACACTCCCTTTGTTACTAAAAACATTTATAAACAAAAATAGATAAAACAGAATCTATGAAGCGAAGATTAATAAATAATAAAGTGAAAAATGCCATAAGCTAAATATAAAAATTCTTAGTATATTATTTTTAGTCTCAGAAAGAATCCATCCATTTTACCATAAAGCATTTTAATGTGTTATTTACTTATTTTAGTTTCAATAACTTTTAAGATTTTTTCCAATTATTTTATAGGCTGGTATTTATGACTTAAAATCAATTCAATCAAACTATGAACCACATTTAAATAGTTTGCTTTATTAATCTGTTATCCTTCACATGGCTGGTGTAATCAAATTTTGGACATTTATTCAAGGGAAATATCAATTTAAAATGTTATTTTACTGCCTGGATGCCTCCTTTACTCAGTGCATGAGTTGGCTGTTTGAAACCTGGGGCTTATACAGGGACACTTGGCTCAGCCTGGGAGGAGGGGATTGGACCTGCCTGGACTGAATCTACCAGGTTCAACTCAATCCTCAGGGGAGTCTTTGCCCTGGAGGAGATGGGAATGGGGGGTGTGTTGGGGGAAAGGTGGGGCGGGGAGGGGGGAGAACAAGGGAATCTGTAGCTGATATGTAAAATTAAATTAAGTTATAAAATAAAATTTTTTAAAAAATGTTATTTTATACACACTGGCTGACTTGATTGGTCATTGCTTTGAGTGGACAAAGTGCATGAGTTATGGGTCAATTCTGTCAATTGACTACATAAGCACAACTATACTCATCTCTTCTGAACTTTGGACTTCAAGGAGTTGTGCAAAATGTCACTTTATCTTAAATTTATATCCAAAGGTGGACATGGTATTGATGCCTATGTCAGATAATACTTAATATATTACAGAGCTGAAAACAGCACAGAAAAAAATTAGCTGTAATTATGCCTGTGATTTCATTAGTGAATGGCACATAGGCACACTATAGGACGGATAGAAAATGTATATGACTTATGATTTTATAAGCTTATAAAAATTATTCCTGAAACTTAGGTGACAGACTTTGTCCTCTGTGTGATATCCATGGTGTTGTTTTGATCAGTGAAGATCCCTCCTCTGAGTTCCTACAAAACATTGTCCTAACAGGCACAAAGCCCAAAGCCGCCATTAAGACACATCTTTCTTTTTTTTTTTTTTTTTTGGTTTTTTTTTTCGAGACAGGGTTTCTCTGTGTAGCTTTGTGCCTTTCCTGGAACTCACTTGGTAGCCCAGGCTGGCCTCGAACTCACAGAGATCCGCCTGGCTACTTAATTAAAAATATTTCTTCTTATATCCAGATAAGTATTTCTTACTCCTCATACAAAATAAAATAAAAGCCAAACAAACAAAGAATAAAACCTTTCTCTTTGCAACCAACAGGCAGAACCCATCAAATAAAACCCCAAATAAATAAATGGATGAAAACAAGAAATAATTTTGTGCTTAATTCCAAGTGATACATCTAAAACATAATCCAACATTGAGAAAGTGTGGGTATCAACATTATAAGAGCCATAGTAACAGGAAATTTACTGAGAGATTATGTCTCCTAGAAATATCAAAAGATATTACAACCATGATGTTTCATCATCATGGATGCCTAAATAAGATTTGAGCAATGTTGCCACCAATGGACACGGTATCATAAAAGGAGAAGTTTCATGGGACCTCAACACTAGAGAGAGAACAACAAGCAACTGGAGAATGTTGAAATTGAGAGAAATGGTCTTCCTGTGGGAAAAAACTGCCAATTGATTATTGAACACTAAGTGGTCATCTGTGAGATCACACACATACAGGTAATGTTATACAGATTCAGCAGATTGCATGGATGTATTTAGCAATATACACAAGCATATGTATATATAAAGAATATATTTATTATTTTATATATACATATATTACAGAAGAGGAATATCATGAATTTGGGAGAGTAAGAAAGTACATGTGAAGGATTGAAAGAAAGAAAGAGAAGGGAAAAATGACATAATTATATTCTCAAGAAAACTAAAAATGGTTTTTAAGAAACTTGGAATCCTCTGAGTATGTCTTTACACACTTGCTGATAACTGAAACAGCTATGATGGGCTTCCTCTCAGATTTTTCAGTTTAATTAACTTTACTACACTGTGAATCATTGAATATAAGGTCTATATTTCTTTTTTTATATTTCTACAATTTAGTCTGTCTTTTGGCTTAAGTAAGGAAACTTTAAATCCTGTCAATGTATTAAATTTTGGTCAAGAGGTCAAATTCTCCTGGTGGTAATATATTTGGTGGAAAGTTTGTTTATCTGGACAAATTCTATTTAAGTTTAATCAGGAAAAAAAAACGTAAGAGAAAAAAATCTCTTCGTCTAAGAATCTAACTAATTTATATTTCCGATTGCTATATTTCATTGTTTTGAAGAAAATATGTAAAGTATCATTTCAAATTCTCTGATTGAGCTTCTAGCCTGAGAATTTGATGTATAAAAAAAATGTACACTTTAAAAAATGGCAGGCTTGAGAGCAAAATTGCATTTATTTTGATTTCTAAAAATTACCCCACTCAGATATCAAATTGGAACATATTTCTGGGACAGTTCTCAGAAGATAATTTTATTATTTACATTTGGTTCACATAGACAAAGTGTTGTGAAACCTTCAGCTCTTGAGTGCTCAATGCTCAGAAATAAGCAGCTGATTCATTTATTATGATTTGTTTCCTGTTGACAGACTTGAGCTGTAATTCTGTTAACTTTTTATTAAGTGCAATAAAACTAAACACATAAAGTAGTTGTTACTTGCCTCTGCCCATCACAATTAAAGGGAAAATGGAATGTAAAATATGCTTTTTGCCAAGTTTATTTACCATTAAGAAATAGCAAGTTGTATGAGTTTATCTCAGTTTGAATGATCTTTTTTAATTACCCAATTTTCTTAACTACTAAGGATGTTAATATTTACCATAGACTACTCTCAGCTAATGATGTAACTACATATTAAATAAAGTTTTAGGCAAATATAATGGTTATAATTAAACTACAAGCTAAGAGTTGCTATGAGTACTCGCTGCCCTCAGATCACTGAAGCATGAGCCAGAGCTGCTATGTTCACACTCTGCCTCCCAAATATAGTAAGACTGTCTCAAAAAGGAATCATCAAGAATATGGATTAAAAAAAGTTAAGATAGGAAACAAATCTACAAACAAATGTTGATTAAGAGAAATACCTTGTGTGTAAACATGCCAGTTATTCTCAAAGCAACAGACAGTACCCCACAGATGAAATACAATCACATTCCTTAATGAAAGGAGAGAGTGATACTAATTCACCTTGAAGACTAAGTTTGAAATATAGATGTTAGAAGTATAAAAGAAGAATGCATGAATAAAGGAAGAATAAAACACATGTATGTCTAACAAAATGGAGTCAGAGTCATGGGCAGACTTTTAAGATTGATGTCTGGAGGAGAATCAGATTTTGCTACCATGTCTGTTGAGCAGGTCTGTCAGAGGAAGAGCCATGTGTGAAAATCCAGATTCTTTAGACACTGAAGCAGGAACTTCCTATGTAGGTAGTTCTGCAACTATTTAAGTGTCAACAGAGGGAAGCAATATAAACCAATGGTTAAAATTGTGTTAAAAAGTAAGTGTGTGTGTGTGTGTGTGTGTGTGTGTGTGTGTGTGTAAAACAGCAAATTTGGGTGTTTTGACATTCCTCCCCAATCAAATGCACTAGGATCCTATCCACTTAGCATAAATCCTCTGTGATTTACACTGATCTCGATAGTGGAAGCACATTCTTTGCTGTTTTTGTCCAAGATTTACTTTACTCTGTCAGTCCGAGAATCGATTCAGGTCAGAGAGGAAATCACCAAACACCTATTGTGAGTCGACAGGCAAAAATTAGACCACCTGTTGTGTAAGTGCCTGAGGGCAAAATACTTTTTCCTTTCCAGAAAATTCAGCGTTAGTGCAATACAGAATAAGTCCCGTCAAGTAAATGATTACTTCACCATGAATGTGTGGTGGTCCAGACAAGTGAAACAGGATTTATACAAAAGTGATTTGGGCTACATCTTTATTGGCTTATTTTGCTACTTTTCTTGAATTTTCAAGTAAAAATCGGTACTTTGCTCCCTAAACATACATAGCCATCGCTGCTGCAAGAGAGCTAAAGACTGGCAGGTTAGGTGAATGATGGCTACTATCAGGCTGTTTTTCGGGAGTTGACTGATCTCATTAGATGCTGAAGACTATCTGATAGAAAAGACTTTGGGAAACAGTTCCTCCTCGCCTCACACTCAAGGACACAGAGAGAAACATGCTGGGTGCAGGACCGGACTGATTGGAGTTCAGTTTTAATATTTTGGAGGGTTGCAGGTGTCTGAAATGCTTTCACCTCCATACATGAAGGTATTTGACCTCGGAGAAGCTCAAAAGAATGTGTCAGCAGCAGAAAGGTTACCAAATTCCACCGGAAGAATCCATCAATTCCAAACTCTATCATTGCTAAAGCAATTACTTTTTCTATTTTCCCCCATTTCTTATCACAGTCCAGTCACATTTAGCTCCCTGCCCGAACTCTGTCAGCTCTGTGGGAAGAGAGTGAATCAGGAAATAAAATTCTATCACCTCTGAAATAGTAAAAGCTATTTTAGCTTTCCATTCAGAAATCATTTTTCTAAAACATTATGGTCTCTTTTAATTTTGTCTTCAACATTTACATAGACATCCAATATGTACAAATGCAAGTTATATTTAATCTGTCTTGCCTAAAAGAGTTCTTTCTCCCCCACCTCTTTCCCTTTCTCTCACACACACCTGTATTTTCTTTAATTATATAGCAACGATGCCTGATAGGAACAATACTACTATTTTATTGAAAGGAAGATTGTATTAATACCGAATACACATAAACACATGCCATATACATAAATCAGTTGAGTGCTACATATGTTTATTTATTGAAAAATATAATATTGCACATTCTCATATTATAAATGAAGTGGCTCACTTTATCACAGTTATTTTTTGTATATCTGAATAACTGTTTATAGCTGTACACAATCAATGTACCCTTCTTGAACAAACTCTCAATCACAAATGAACACTGTTTCTCTAACCATAAAAGTACTTATGCACTGATTATAGATTTAATGAGTGAGTGAACTTAAATGAACGTCAACTAAGAGCATAAAACACAGAATGAGACAGGAAAGAAGAAATGAGAAGAAAAAACCATATATTACTTGACAAAAGCTTAAACAAATTGTTGTAATCGAATATATAATTACTTTATACTTACGCATATAAGAAAGGAAAATAGTCTAAAGCAATTAATCTTAGTAATTCTGTGTCTAATGCTAAAATATAACCACTTAAACCCAAATTATATGTGAAAATAGAGAAATAAACAATTAACCAAACAGCATTTAAAATTTTGTGCTGTGGCTCAAACTATATAAATTTATATTAAAAGTACACAGTATATTTTAATTTTAGTATCTAGACTGGTAATAATATCAATAAAATATAAGACTTTTAAAATAATTGACTTTCAATGTGTATGTAATTATTGCAGCTAGTAGTGAATAGAATCCTGCATTATAATACAGGAATTCCATTTTAAGAATTTTTTTTTTTAGAAAATTGCTAATGTTAGAGGGGCTGCATATTTTTTGCTATATTCACATAATTAAATATTGTGTGGATTTAAAAAAATTGCCTCAGAATCATGCTTGATACCATGGAAAATGATGATAAATTAATGCTGATAACAAAATATAATTGAAGTGAACAAAAAGGATCACTCCCTTCATTATTATACTGAGGTGATCAACTTAACAGAGTGTGTGACGTACAACTGCAGAAGCTTATTTACAACTCTAATGTGTAGTCTAGCCTTTCTAATGCATCTTGACAATGTTTTCACAGTTTAAAATTAGTATCCCATATAAGACCTTCATAATATCACCCTATAGTCCTAAAAACTAATAATTCTGATTTTATCCCCACCATTGATACCCACTATACGATTGTTAAAGAAAAAATACTGTTTTATATTAAATGGGGTATCATTACTACCCAGTTTATACTAGTACACAAATGCTCATCAGTGCTGGGGTCACAAGAAGAAACACAAAGGCTCATATAAAGACTCATCTTAATATCATGAACCCTGTGGTACTGGCATTTGCAACAACTATGCAGAGGTTATTGTTTGTATCAGTGTTGATTCATTTTTACCTGATTATGAAATAATTATGAAGTCATTAGATATATAAATTCACTTAGTTTCCTTTTATTTCCTCTTCTAAACATTCTTTAAGTTATTTGAATACCAAATCGAAATGTTAGCATATCATATAAGGTAGATCCTTAAAAATTATGGATCTTATTTGGACTTTGGGCTTTCTATCCATTGTCATTGTTGAAATGTTTAAGTTACAGAGTTATCAATGAAAAAGTGATGCATAGTATCCAACCACCACTGTGAAATCACCAAGTAACTCAATAGAAGGGGGAATTATCGGTCTCTATGCTGACATATTATATTGGCAATTATGAGAGACTAGGTTTTAGCAAATACTTTAAATGATTCCAGTGGATGCTGTCTAAAATAATACCCACAAAAATTTTTATTTAAATTAAAAAAAAAACACAAAGAAGAAGTTATGGGATACTTGCATACTCTGCATAGCATCTCTGTACCATACTTTCTTGGAAGACAGAAACTTTTGTATTATAGATGATGCTGGATTCAGCCAGACAGTATGGCTGAGTATCACAATGTAGATAGAGGTTGCAGACAAGGACAAATGAAACCATGCTTATCTTTTTAACGGCATAGAGTTAAAACAATGATGTAGCTGTTACCAGAAGAGTTCCTCTTTCCAAGGAACATTATTTGAGAAGTATGAAACAATTAGGAAAAGAGAAAAGAATAGTAAATAAAATTGTCTGCATGGAAACATAAAGTTAAGCCACAGGATAGTATGGTAAGAAGAATAAGTAGTAAAATGCAGGCTAAGAGACAGAAATAGTTAAGTTTTCTTAACAGGGAACTTTTCCAAATATTCTTACAGAAGGGGTATATATTGTAACAAGAATAAAGTGCAAAGCCTGCAATCAGTCTGCAAATTCAATTAATACATTACTGCTCATCCAAAATTTATTAAGAATTTTAAAATATCTTAAGAAACATTTAATTGAAGGCAAATTAATGTAAAGAATAATGTTCTCTTCTGTTAAATTAATACTATTAGAGTAAAGGCATTAAAAAAAACATAAGCTCTAATAAATGAGGAGAACAAGTAGTCTTTAGCATATAGAGGACTGCAAGAAAGCAGCCTCAGTGCAAAGTTATCTGCCAAGCGGTGGGCAGGAGGTTACACTCAAAACCAATAATGGATGTGAATGGAATAAGAGTGGCAGAATCATTCCTATATCATGCCTCAGAGATTTGGGGGTGGGTGTGTGCATGCACGTGTGTGTATTATGCACATATATGTGCAGATTTAACAAATCAAAAATGAAAGAGAGTAAGAAGGCTGATTGATCATTCCTTGGGCACAGTTTTTCCCTATACAACTTAGGTATTTGGATAACTTCCCCAACTGTGTCAACAGCAACAGTCACACAGGCAAGACTTCTCTTTTCCAGGCTTTTGTTTCCCCTTTTTAGCATTAGAATCAGACATCTGCCATCTGTAATTATCTCTTTTAGCAAGAATCCAGGGCCAGGGCCTTCTCTGGACAAAAGCATTTTATCTGAGATACTTCTCAAACATCCAAGGACAAAGTGCAGATAGATAAGCATCCAGACCACCTGCTAGTCTCCTGAAAATTAGGTAAATATCCATACAGAGACAACCACCAAGGCCAAGGCCAGTGGGATGTTAGGTACAAAGTTTGTTTCTTGTGCAAATTAAGCTTAAACCCGCCTTTCTGCCATAGCCCAAGTGGTATCTCTAGACTTCCCCCTTTAACAACTAACTCAGAACAAAAGGGCTTTTACATACCAGGTACATCAAGCTGTGACACAGGCTGCCTAGCTACCCCTGCCCTGCCAGAAAAATAGCACAGAGATTAGGCTGAGATAGATATGGTTCCAAAGGGGAAAAAACAAAAAACAAACAAACAAACAAACAAAAAAAAAACAGTTTTACTTTCACTCATGACATAGTGACTTAGACTCCTAACATTTTAACTAACCATTTCTAAGAATATAAATTTGAGCACATAATTTTCCCATTTTGATCTATTAAATGAATTTAGCCCATAGTTGATCAATTGCCCATTAGCCATTTCCCTTTTGAGTTGCTAATGATAGTTGGCAATTACTGTTCTTTGTGTGGATCTTATCACCCCTCCTTTTGACCCTGTAAGAATTCAACCCGTATGACCTTGCTTTGACCAGAACATTGCTAATTGCATGGGTATATAATTGAAAACCTCAGAGACTAGGGGAGGACTAGACGGGAAAACTAGTATGGAGAATTAAGATGGGAAAGAATTAAAACAGGAAGAATGAGATGGGGAAGAACTAGATGGGAAAGAACTAAGATGACATAGAATTAAGATGGGAGAATTAAGAGCAGAAAAATGTAGAGAGAGAATCAGGCAAAATAGGAGATAAGTATGAGAGCAGAAAAGAAGCTTTGTAGAGAACTGACTCAGAAGAATAAAGTGGATGGACTAAAGAGTTTCATGTATGTAGATTTATTCGAGAATCCCTCATATTAGTTGATTCCCTGCTGGTAGTGTCTACTGGAACTCTGGGAAAAGACTATAGAGGAGCTGGACCCAAATAGTCTCTGCTAGAAATGAAATGACCTCATATTCTCATATTTGGAAGAATCAATATTGTAAAAATGGCCAGTCTACCATACCAAAGACAATCTATAGATTCTGAGCAACTCTAATCAAAATTCCAAGGCTATTCTTCACTGTCATGAATAGAAAAAAATAAAAATGTAACCACCTTTGATTATTTTACATATGAATGAGTGCCCAAATTTCATGAGAGTGCTACTATTAATTAGATCAACACTCATTCCCATCATTGAAGTTCCCTTTTATATTGAGCCGAGGTTCAAAGTTCATAGAAGAAATTCCTGTGTAGTCTTCAGTTGCAAATGGCACATCTCTTTTTTACCTTCTGCCCCTAAAGCTCAGGAAAATCACAGAAAAGGGAGCAGCAGAATTGCAAGAGCCAGAAGTCGTGAGGACTTCTCTGAAACAGTGTTCCCTAGACAGATCAGATTGGTCAGGCTCTTGAACTCCCAGAGGCTGTGGATGCGTGAAAAAAAAGACTGCAAGGCAGTGACAACCAACAAGGACAAGGGAGGGCCACAGGAGCACCTCCTCCCCTGGCTGGAGAACTATTGGCAGCTGGTGTCTAGTGGGAGAGGAGAGGTCAGTTTTCATCAAGGGTGTTTCCTAGGAGGTTGATCATACTGCAGTAGATGGTTTTATCCCATGCACATTTGGGGTATTCTTTATTTTAAAGGACACAAAGTGTGGTGAGGTGGCTTGAAAGGGATTCTGAAAGAGTTGGAAGAAGCGTGAAGAACAGATGTCATCCAAACACATTGATGTATGCAATAAAGCCTCAAGGAGAAAACACACAATTGAAAACAAATATAAAGTTTGAATCTGAGTTCAGGCATGTTGAAGTCTATAATCTCCTCTTTTTCATACCTTTTCTAGTACGGTTCACTTATGTTGTTTTATCAGACACAAGGGGAAACATTTTCTTCCTTAATGCCTGAAGACATTTTCTTAAATTGTGATTTTTTTCCCTCAAATACATGCTATAATTGGTTAACAAAATTTTCTGTATTTCTTTGCACAAAGATTTTGGTCTATAAATTCAGTTTATGAAGTATGGTTTAAAGTTTTATTCCTTTTTTGGATTGTTTTTCTACTTTACATTACATTTCAAACCAAAGCTAATAACATATTTTTTATATTTACAGTATATATTATTTTTCAATTTGTGTTTCAGTCCATTCTGACTGCTCCTGTAAAAGAATGATTTTCTACTCAGTACATGCAAAAGTATGTTAATATGTTCATTAAGCAGAAAAGGAGTCAAAATTATAAGTATTTTGTTCCTTTAGATCTTACCTTTTTTTTTTCTCAGATTAGGTACAAACAAACAAAAAGTTTGAAAGAGTAACAAAACCAATCATTTTGCCAATTTATGTAAGTCTTCTTGACTCTGTCTTCATAGTCCAGTTACTAATTTAATTTTAAATATCACCAATTAAAAGTGAACATAGCGATGCATTAAAATACAGGCCTTTTCTAATCCCCTTTTATTACAATGCAAAAATATAAATAAGATTTAATTAAACATGGAAGTGTTCATACATTTTGAGCCATTTTCTATTTAGCAATAAATCCCCTGAAGATGAGTTGAGAGGGGAAATGTTAGGGCAGAAAGCAGATAGCTGATACCACAGTTTGTACTAGGTGACAAGTCTGGGTATCTTGGGGGAAATGACATATGAGAGGAAAGTAACTTAACCTTTGTAGCAGATGCTTGTAGATGCAGCCTTTGTTCGTTTAGGTTATGTCTTTAAAGTCACTTAGTACCTATGGTTTCCATTTTCCATTATTTTTACATTATGAAAATTAAAGTATAATTCACTAGATAGCATTTCTGATAATAGACCTCTAAAACATATTTTCTCGTGTTGAGGGATAAAATGCAGGATGGAGAGTGTCCTTTCAGGTTCTCATTGGTAGATAATTGCTTTAGAGAACAATGTTAATGTTCTTTTGCAATGTATGATCTGTGAGTATCCAAAACCTAAATTAAAACACATAACTTATATTTCCTTATGCATACTTTCTGGATATGTATTAAATAGTCAAATTCTTTTATAAATTATCTTGCAAACAGGTATGAGTTATATATGAATAAATACTAATTTTTCAGTTTTTCAGTGGTAATTACCTACTAAACTAAATATCAGTTTCCAGTTTTCCTGGGAATTCTTTTTTTTTTTTTTTTTTTTTTTTTTGGTTTTTCGAGACAGGGTTTCTCTGTGTAGCTTTGTGCCTTTCCTGGAACTCGCTTTGTAGACCAATCTGGCCTCAAACTCACAGAGATCCGCCTGGCTCTGCCTCCCGAGTGCTGGGATTAAAGGCATGTGCCACCACCACCACCGCCAGGCTTCCTGGGAATTCTTCTCCTATAATAAACCTCAAGAATCTATTCCAAGTAAGTGGTAGAAAGTAGAACTATATAATTTCAATAAAACTTGAAAATCTAGAAACATATACTCTGCAGAACTAGTTTCTTCAAATTTGTTTGATATATTGTATTCATTCTTTTATTACTCTGAGCTTAAGTCTTCAGATGTGAGATTGTGAATATGAATGGAAACCCAGATATTAACTATATCTACTATCTCAGAGTGTTTGTGTTGTTCAAAAGCTCTGAATTTGTTACACAAAGGCAAAAAGGTGACTTAAAATATTTAAATATAAAAATGATATGGCAATGGCTGCATGTAAGTCAATAATTCTTTTTTTCTCTCTTTTTATATTTATTTATTTATTTGCTTTCTAATTAAATTTTAGTTTTGTTTTCCTGCTGCTGAAGTCATGTTCTGAACAGTAAATTTGTAGTAACTGTTGGAGGTACAAACTCATGTTCTTTTATGTGTATGGATACCACTGACATTCTCAGTGAATTACTCACATGTCTGTCTGTCTTTCAAGCAAAGCACTGGGAGCATATTGGGTTTAATCTAGCTTTTAAAATGCTTGTGTCATAACCCACAACTATTTATTCCTTTTATGCTAGCTTTTCTTTTATCTCTTTATGATACAATATTCTACTTCCTGAGAGGACAGGACAAAGGAGGTGATACCTAATATTAAAGGTTAAAGTAATAGTAAAGGAGAAAACTGATATTAAAGACCTTTTAAGTGAAAGACTGTATCATAAAAACTTTAAGACACTGAAGAAATAAATTGAAGAAAATATCTGAAGATGGAAGGATTGCCATGCTCATGGATTGATAGGATTAATATAGTAAAAATGGCCATCCTACCAAAAGCAATCTATCGATTCAATGCAGTCCCAAGCAAACTTCCAACACAGAACTTTTCACAGAAATTAAATGGACAACTTTCAGCTTCATAGGAATATATATATATATATATATATATATATATATATATATATATATAGTTAAAAAAAATTCTGAATAATAAAAAGTTACTGGAGGCATCTTTGATTCTAAGTTGTATTATAGAGATATAGCAACCCAAACGAGCATGGTATTGTCACAAAACAGACACGTTGACAGATGGACTCAAATTGAAAACCCAGGCAAAAATATACACACTTACGCACACCTGATTTTTCTTTTAAAGAAGCCTGAAATACAAACTGGAAAAAAATATATATCTTCAAGAAAAAAGTGCTGGCCAAACAGGATGACTGTATGTAGAAAAATCCAAATAGATCCACAGTTACCACCCTACACAAAACTCAACTCCAAACATATCAAAGATCTCAACATAAAATGAGATACACTGAACCTGATAGGAGAGAAAGTGGAGATTAGCATTGAATTCATTGACATAGGAAAAAATTTCCTGAATAGAACCCCATTAGCACAGGTGCTAAGGTCAACAATAAATGGGACCTCATGAAACTGATAAGTTTCTGCATGGCAAAGGACACAAACTGACATTAAGGACCCATTTCTGAAAACAACGCCTACACAACTCATTGAACATTAAGAAGTCTAGCTGGTAGACTACATAGAGCTGTCACTCTTAAGTTCTAGTGTCTTTGATATAGGAAGGCTTCTTCACACTACCAATGGAGAAACACAAATACCTACACAACAAACCTTTGAATGGACATGGGTTTGATATGCTAGGACAATGTTGATACAAAGCTTGTGAAGGTAAACAACCAGTATCTAATTTAACTTATGACCCACTTTATGAGATGAAACTTTTATCAGACACTGCTTGGGTGACCAAGAACCTAGAATTGATAGCTCAAGGACCTAGGGTAAAACCAAGTAAATACTACTGTTCTAAAAAAATCTCCAAACTAAGACTAACTTTCTAAGCCTGTTATAAAATATTTATGCCTCCAGGATCAAGGCTTTTCTCTGACTCATGCAACCAAGCTGTATGTGAATACCAGCTAGTTCTTTCAGTCCCCTTCACTGTGATCTGAAGAAAATATTGATATTCTAGGTATGATCCCTGTAAATAAGAAAATTCTTTATTTCTATTCCAGAAGTCTTTTGTCTTCCAACAGCATTCAAGAAACAAACAAGCTGCTTGTAATTTTACATGGTCTAAAAGTTGTTCAATTCTGGACAGGGTACCCCCAAATCAAAATAGGGTTCATATACTTTGTTTATTTTTATAACACAACAATTTATATGAACTCTGAAATTTATTCATTTCATTCAAGACTATGCATCACTGAACATAAACTCTAATCAACCTGGACAATACCAAGGAGACAAAGTGAGCACAATGATTTCAATGAGTTGTCTCCTTTAATTATGCCAAATGCATTGTGAAAATTAGATTTGGGAAAGCGATTTGGAGGTAAAGGATTAGGAGACAATCACTATAAAAATGATGAAAATCAATTGTAAAAATTATTAGTACAGAAATGTCATATATAATTGCATAGTAATATATTTTCTATTTTCTTAAACAGACATCCTTTTAGCCCTCATACTTCAAAGGGTGTCCTTGATAATTTGAAATTCCATTCTTCATTTAGAAATCAAAGAACACATGATATTTTTAGCAGCAGTAGATTAATGCTTTTGGTGAGCTGTTACTAATTCCCACTGCAAGAGAGGGCCACTCTTCACTATTCCTGCCAGTTCACATGGCAAGTTGTCACTGGCATGAAGCCGCAGCTTCCTTGGCTTTAAAATGTGAGACTTAACATCTCACCTAATTGAGAAATGTCTACACTTTTAACCATAAATTAGCTATCTTCAAAATATTCATTAACATAAAAAAAGAAATTACTGCATTTTTCTTGTGGTTATTTTGTACAGCAGGTTATATCAATCACCCCTAATTTACTTGCACCAAAATATCCAAAGGGCACAATTAATCACAATCACTGAGAAGGGCTTTAGAAATGTCACTTAATAAAACGTAGCTTTTTAATATCACCATAACAATCTGAATATTAAACCCTTATTTTATGATGCTCCTTGCTCAGAATGAAACTCGAACTATGTGATTATAGTTGCTGTTGCAAATTTATTCCTGACAGAAGTTTCTAGAGTTACTGACAGGATTGTTTCATGGCTTATATTATTTCTAAAACTCACTTTTGTCTCTTTGATATTGCCTGAGTGAAAAGGAAGTAAAAGGATATGATACTTCTAATAAAGAAAGCTCAAAGGTGTCCATATACAATTTGAAAACCACAATGAAACAGAGTACAGAAACCCATACAATAAGCAGAAGATAGCTCCTGATTTGTTATTGTAGGAGTTTCCAGGTAACAAGTGTGGTATACTTTAAGTATGTTTAGATAATTCCATAGATACATGTCATTCACAAAACATTCTACACTTTTAAATATTTACCCACCCACATATAATTTGAAATGTCACTTGTACTAGTTTGTACTGCTCAACTTTCACACAGATATCATAGAAAAGGTCACATGCTTTTCTACATTCAATTTTGTGTTCTATTTGTTGATGAATAAAGGAAGTTTCTTCCAGTTTAGGATGCTAGCTAGTCTGAAGCTTCCTCACTGCAGGGCTTTCCTATGTCAATTTTATTTTTCATGTACTAAACTTTATGTTGACACATGCCTTTAGAGAGCACCTATAAATGTCTTGAAGAGAGTGCCACCTCTAACTCCTTGACCCAGTACTCCTAGCATAACTGCTTACTTTTTGAAAGTAGCACAGAGGGGTAAAAAAGGAGAGCAATGTGAAGGCAGGGACTCTGAATTAAGCAATAAATCAAAATTTATTACAAGTGACTTTTAAACTTTCAGCTCATTTATTATGGGAAAATGGATTATCCTCATAAAGTGCACCATGTTGTAGTGAACTTTGACCTAACTTGTAAAGACACACTTGCTTTAGAGTAATTTATTCTATACCGCCTCAAAACTAAATTCACATGGACAATGTGGCAAGACTTCTGGCTGAAGCAGAGGGCTCCAGAATATTAGGGAATAAATGAATGAACGATGGCTCCTGGACATGTGATAAAAAAAATCAGTAAAGCAGCTCAGGAGGGATAAAAGCCAGTGGAATGCACTTACTCAGGAGCTTCCAGAACAATTGAACAAGGCTGCAACAAAAAATCCTTTTTCGGAGCCATGCTAATATAGGCAAATGCTTGGTAAGGCAAAAACAAATGAGAACTGTTTAAAATATTTCATCCAATGTTAAAATCTAGAAGGGAGGGTAGAAAGAGGGTGCCTTCTAGCCCTCAGAATTTCAGGGACACTTGGGTCAATGAAACAGCATTCTTTTTAAGGTTTCTTTCTTCAGGATACATGTTTGTTGAGTGTAGTTAGGAACAAAGGATCCAGGGAACAACATGGCAGGACATTTCTGTTCCCAATGTTAGTGCCCTAAAGATGTGTCTGTCCTGATTGTTTTAGAAGACAATTTTAAGTAACAATATTTAAGGTCATCTTGAATGTTTTGCTACTTGCATAAAACTAATAAGGAAAGGCAGTACCTTAGAAATAGTGATCATTTGAAAGGACCATCTATATAAATTACGGTTTTTGATTTTTTTGTTTTTATGGGTTTTGTTTGTTTGTGTTTGTGTAATGTGTATGATGATTTTTATTGTTTCATTTTTATTAATTTTAGTTTGCTTTATTGTATACCTACTTGTTTTCTAAACAGGAAAAGGCGGCATGGAGTTGGACTGATGGGAGTTGTGCAGGGATCTGAGAGTCCAATGAGGGAGGGGAGATTGTGATTAGAATATATATTATAAAAACAATCATTTTCAATAAAAATAAGGTCATCCATAAATAAATTTCCCAAAAGTATGTTTGATATAGTAAGAGGAAAGATAAACAATGTATTCAGGTATCAAAAGAAACTTGTTTATTCTTCACTAACAAAAAGCAGTCCCAAAGCCGGGCGTGGTGGCGCACGCCTTTAATCCCAGCACTCGGGAGGCAGACCCAGGCGGATCTTTGTGAGTTTGAGGCCAGCCTGGGCTACCAAGTGAGCTCCAGGAAAGGCGCAAAGCTACACAGAGAAACCCTGTCTCGAAAAAAAACAAAAAAAACAAAAAAAACAAAAAAAAAAAGCAGTCCCAACCTAATTGCCCTCTCAGGCAGGACACACTGTAATTTCGTGACATAGAGAATTCTCCCTTCTGCTGCTTCTGTAAGGAGTCAAGCAAGGTGAGTCAGGATCTACTGAGACTGATCCAGTGACAACTGTAAGACTGGATAAAAACATGTGAATCTAACATACACGCAACACACAATGGTGTGTTACTCTTTAAGAAAATTTGCTAATGAAGTACAATTTGCATGTACAAACACACAATTAATACTATAAAGCTCAATAATACTTTTCCAGTGGCTATTTGTGTATAATGACTGCCCAGATTCAAGAGTAGATTGCTAACAAATCCCATCCTAAATGGAGTGCTCCTCTAGTTAACTACTCTTCTAACAAGTAACCAAACACAATTGTAACAATAGTTCTATAATGTCTGTCTTCTTTATTCCACTATGTGACTGGGAAATTCTACTTCATTGACATTCAGATAGCCATGATTCACTCTATCTGATTCGGAATATTCTATTGTATCAGGATTTTATAATCTATATGTTTCATTTCATTTTAATGTAGTGTTTCTTATTAGATTTTTTTACTTCAAAGTATAAAGTTTAAAGTTGCTGTCTTGTAATTTTATGTAAAAAGGATCTTGTTTATTCAAATAGACCATCAAGACAGGACAATTTTTTCATGCCAAAAGAAACAGGAAACCTTTAAGTGGTTGAAAAATAATTAGAAATAGTTTAGACTGTGAAGGCAGAGGTTCTTATTCACTGTAAGTGTATAGAACTCTTCTGGAGATCATCTACCAGATAATTTTAGATTCTGTTGAATTGACACTTAATCCTGACCATAACAGTAACCAAGAGTAATCAGTACTACATTTTCTCCAGGCAATTGTTAACTACCATTGTTTCTTGAAGTTAAATGCATTATTTTGATAGTCCACATTCCATGAGTCAACCTATGAAATAAGTAGATTTTTTTTATGAGCTCCATTAAAGCATTCAAGAGTCAGTGAGATGTCTCAGCTGGTAAAGGCATTTGTTGCTAAGCCCGATAACCCAAATTTGATCCCAGGGACCACATGGTAGATGCAGAGAACCAACTCCTGAAAGTTGCCCCCTTACCTTTACAAATATGCCATGATGAATGAGAATGTTTGTACACACACACACACACACTGCTCAGACTGATGTCTCAATGGTTGTCACATAGAGAAAGGGCAGATCTGTTTCTCTCTTCTCCTTTTCCTTATTATTCTATTGGCATTCTATATATAGTGCTAGAAAGCACAATGAAGAAAAATATTGACCTTAACAACAACAGCAACAACAACAACAAAACACAGTAGATCATTTTCAGAAAGAAGTAAAGCCAACATGTTTCTCAGAAATATCAATTAAGATTGCAATAACAAGATCACTGTCAACAAATGGATATCTTGTCACAGTAGCATTTTAAAAGTCTCATTTACGATACACTAGAAAATATTTACAAATATAAAGTGGTTAAAGTAGAATCATAAGTGAATGAACATAGTGGAGGGAGAGATGATGCTATAGGTCAGCATTATTGATCCACATGGGAAGGTTCAGAACACTCCTCAGTAAAAGAGCATGATGCTGACCTACAGGCAAGAGCACTTCTTGCCAATATTTGCCTAAAAAGATTTTGTTGTTCCATCATTCACATTGAGTGAAAAAAATCATCATCAAACAAGACACATTTAAACTAAAATATGATATACTATGTTGAACACAAGATTTGAACTAGTAGACTGTTAAACAGGGTAAAATATTGATTTAACACTATAAATGTCTTCTTTCTATGTTTTTGTCCTATGTTATTGATCAAAAGAAAGAAAGTTGAAAACCTATCAAATTTCCTTTTAGGTTTTATGCTTTGTGATACATTACATGGCACTTTTATTTTTGTTATTTATTCATTTATAATTAAATGCTTGCAGAACCAAATGATATGGCATAACAATAGCAAATCTGAACAGAACTGGTTTATGTGAAATGTAAGTTAACAGGACAAACTTCCTTTCTAACGATCTGTAACAGAGACTTAAGGAAGAGGACTGAGGTTGACACCCTTGTTATTTCTCCTCTGTGTACTTAGATCAAAGGGTAAGTAGCACCTACAAACTGATGATGCTGTGCACATATTTTATATCTTATTTTGTATATAGATGTCAGATAACAAAGGAAGGATAACGTGGAGAACGGTGATAGAGTTTTTGTTGTAAGGGCAAGTCTTGGAGTCTTGAAAAAGTTAGTGTTGGCAGGATGGGTATGGAAAGACTGAGCTCCTATTATGAACAGGGAATGCATGCAGAGATGTCCCAACAAGTTACCCAGTGTTTGGGAAGACTTAAGCCTGAAACACATGGGTGACTGCTTCAAGCAAGGTGAGTACAAGCCAGCTTCTCCCTGCCTCTGAGCTGAGGGCAGAGGTGGCAAAGTGATTGGGGAGGCTTGAGAACCAGACCAGGGATGCCAAAGCAAGCAAAGCTCTGCCAGGAACACAGGCATAAAGCATAACAAAGAGGCAAGCCAAGCTGCCTTTCAAGAATCCTGCCCAAGAAAGTTATTCAGTTTGCATATTGACCAAACCCTGAGAATAATGAAATGTTCACAAATGCTTCTGTATTTGGAATAAATACTATATTTGTTTTTCTAGAATTTTTCGTTGATTCAAAGTAGCCTGTGCTACAGATATACTGAGCACTAACTATTCACCATAAACTCTATACAATTTTTATTCACTCTATACCTGCAGAATCCATTTATTTAGTACGGGTGAACTCAGACACCATAAACCTTGTTTTCCTTCTGTCACTGGGATCTGGGCATCACCAATATACATAGTCAGCTGGACAGCAAACTTCATACATTTGTTTCAAACAAAAATCACCAGCAGAGAATTAATGGGTGACTCAGTTTTCCAGAAGGATCACAGCCAAGTACTTAGCCTAAAGCAAATCAACAGCTAATGTTTGAAAATACCATCATACTTTAGCAAAGTAAAGTTAGATTAATATGCCCTACTATATTTCCTTCCACCAAAATTCATGCTAAGGTCACAAAGCTTTCTTATCACTCCTAAATTGCCACATTTATAAGATGACACTTCAAGTCTTCATAGCTCCAAACTGCCTTTCCTTCAACTCATCAGTATTTTCCTCTTTTCACTCAATCCAAAGTCATTGCTTATTTCAGTTAATTCCGTATTATGTCTTGATTTCCTTTTCCTAATTTAATTTTTTAATGTTTTATTGTCTGTAACTTTGTTCCAAACATCTATATAAGTATTATTTTGATGTCTTGCCTAATTATGATTTTCTCCACATTGTTTTCTCTTTGTCTTCTGCAGACTTTCATGACTTCTATATTGGTATCTCCATTGTTGAATTCACCCTGTGGACTTTATGCTTGAGTTGCTAAAAGAATATGTACTCTTTGTGGTAATAAAAGCTATTAATATAATATATAATCTCATAGCACACTATTGAAAGCAAATGTTCCACATCACGTTATTAAGCCAATAATAACTGTTAAGTGCAGAACAAATGTCAAGAACATATTTAATTTACAGTTAGTAACAATAAAAGTTATAAAATTATTTTTATCTCTAGTTATACATACATACAAATTATAAAGACATTCATAGAAGCTTAAAATCCTACATGTACAGAAGTGTGACCAAGCAATATATTGAAAAAAGTGGAAAAATATATTGATGATACATTATATTTGATTATATTTCTATTTTACTCCAAAAAATGACTCTAGACAGCAAAAATAGTGTTGAAATTGAGACTGAGCAAGGTTCTAGAGACAACTCTAGATGTAAGTTTGTGGATGATCCAGAAAATGTACTGTTCAGAAGGAATTCACCTTGGTGCTTTGCAATCACAGTACTCAGGAGACCAAGATAGTAGGAACACTATGAGTTCAAGGTCACCCTGGGTTATATACTGTGTCTGAAGCCAACATGGGCTACACAACACACTTCTGCTTCATAATCTGAAATAATTCAAAAGGAAAAATTGAAAGTCAGTTGAGTTAAAAGATGGCCATTATTGAACAGAATTGAAAGATAATGGTTTGTTTTATGATTTCATGGAAATGGGCTCATTCTCTGTGGCATATCTTTTTCTGTGATTGGGAATATACCTGCAATGTTGGATCTGTGCTCACTGAGGGGGAGGAGACAGGGGGTCACTGGGATTTTATCTCAGATGTAAATGCTAGTTGCCCACCCCCTATATTTTATCAAGTTTTCACTCAGATCTACCTTCCTACCTACCATTGTCCTCATCCCTTTCTTCTGCCATAGGCCTCATCATCAGCCAGATATATACAATTTACTTAATCAATAAATTTGTTATTCTTATCATATTTTCTCCTCCAAAATGTGAGGCTCATCTACGTTTTATTTAGTCATATATAAGAAAAACATAACAGAATCTATTTATTGTATGATCAGAAACTCACACTTTGGTAGCCTTGTTTTTCCTTAACTTTATATCCACGGAACTGAGCACAGTAGTATTCTACTAGTAGAAAAAAAGTTAGAGTAAAACAAAATAACCATTTTAGAACTATAAGTACATCTTCATAGAGGCTTAAACTCAGAGCATAACTTAATAGCTGAAACACAAAGGTTTAGCTGAGCTTGCATGATGAGCCTGGGTCAAAATTGTTATTAGTTCCCAGAGGTTCAACCACCCATAACAGGTCTTAAAGGACCAACCCAGAATTTCCTTATTTAGAAGTCTATGCCATAGTAAAAATTTTCCAAGATAATAAAACAAAAATATGAAAATAAAACCAAGCTAAGTTGGACAGACTTAAAAGAAGAACATACAAATAAACAAAAATAAAAAAGGAAAAATAGAAGGATACATAAACACAAAATGTGAATTTAACTTATTTGGTAATTGCAAAACTGTTTGTAGATTTTATTCATATTTAAATTATGATTATTGTGCTCAACAATTGGACATCATATAATTCATGACTTTAGTCTCACTATGTGTTATTAAGCAGAAATCCAGCCAGTCTTTTTCTCTGACATATTGTTACATTTGCTTATGAAATATTTGCATACTTTATACAAAACGTTAAACTTAATGTATCACACCTATGTGATGAGATGGGATAAAATCTACAATTATTTCTAACTGGAAAAAGTACCGTGTGCATTTGTAGAGATTATTGCTATTAAATTTTGGCATGGCCCCTTCTCCCATGCCATTTTCTTTATGGTGTATCAGAAGTGAGATGGAGAGATAATGAAGAAACTGCTTTGTAGTTACCATGCAAACCTTCTATTGGAACCTGTTAAGAGTTACACACTATTTTAAAAAGGATAGAATTTGGTCCATAATGTTCTCAAGATCTAATTTACTGTACACTAAAAGCATTGCATTAGCAATAATACACAAAGCTGAATCTCACAGGGTTGGCAATTTGCTGAAGCATCCAGAATTTTCCCCTCTAAACTGCCCAAACTTTTAAAAGTGCTCTCCTGTTTTACATCCTCCTCTGCAATCTTCCAATTAAAAGAATTTGTTCTTTTGCTGCAAAGCAAGGGAATTTAACAGAAGTTTTGTGCTACATTTAACAGCTCAGGGAGTTCAGCTAATAAAAAAGACTTTGAAGAGACAGGAATATGCAGTGCATGTTTGATGGTGACATGTAATACTTTCTATTATCTTTAGAACAAAATTAAATTGTATTTTATGGTTTGCTGCTTCTAGAATTATTGGGAAAAGTGGTGTTTTCTGTCTCAAGTCTATCTCACAGCTAGGTTCCATACATGGTTTAAGAAACTATTATAACTACATTCCTTTGTTTTTTTTTTGATATTTTAAATCTTTTGATTGGAGGTTTCAAGAGACAAGGTTCAGTTCATATTTCAGATCCCTTCCAAGGGAGGATGGGTACACATTGTTTATTTACTACAGACCCCAAGTTTGCTCAGTTAATTTTTCATATGCTCAGGGTAATGAGAGCCCCTGTATCTTTATAGCACATTTAATCAATTGTTAATAACTGGAATGCATGAAGAATAAATGCATTGCCCTGAACTTTTATATAAGTATCCTAGATATTTTATCCATTAAATTTATACAATTTTTAGATTAAATGTATGTGAAACTGAAGAGAAGGAGCTCTGCTTATAGCTATACTTATAAGCTTTTTCTGCAGTACAGTGGTTTGTCTAGCCCAAGTTTTTACATCCTAAAACTTCTCAGATTATACCCATCATGCTCATACCCATTATAATCCATCACTATGTGATCATAAGAGAATACTCATTTAAATTTCTGTGGCATTTCCCCACTTTTGGATTCAGGTTTCTGCTTATAAACACTGAGCAACAGAGCTAACAAGGCTTGATTTAAATTTTTTTTCATTGTATATTCTAGCAACAGCTCTTGGGTGCTCTGAGAGAGAATGTTATTTTTTGCATAGTTATACACTTGTGTAAATTTTTATTAGTTATGGAAGAACTAATACCAAAGTTTAAATTTGTCAGTAAAAAAGTTTGTGTATATAATATTCTGAAATGCAAGAAATTATAATTCTTTTATGCATGACTCCATGGAAAGTTTCCTAAATAAAGTAAGATGTATTTAAGATACAGATAAATATTAAGAAACAGAGAAAAAGCTGTGATCCAGATATTACATGTGGGCTGGTGATTCAAACTCGCATTCTCATACTCTCACAGAAAGTAATTTGCCAATGAAGCTATCTATCTCCTGAGCCTTCATTTTGGAAGTAGTGATTTCCAGAATTATTTATTTATTATTTAAAGAGCATGGTTGCCATTTGTGACTGAAACTATGGAAAGTGAAATACAGATGGAAAACCCACACAGTTGAACTGCATTAGTTTTGAGATTATTTCACAGAAGGAAGACTAGTATGGAGAGGGTGTGTCTGGGAGACCAAGGAAGACAACTGCTTTAGAAGGAAATACTTTCACAAGCACAGAAAATTAGGTTAATTACTCTCAGAAATAATATTCTAAAGTATGTATTAGAATTCACATTTCCAGGTGAGAAGAGAGACCAAAGACAATAAAAGTTTACCTCCTACACAGCAGGCTCTGCTCTTAAACTACAGTCTCTTTGACTACAAAATTCAGTCTAAAAGACCACATAATGAATGTGTTTCTAATTGTCTTTTTAAAAAAATATTTTATAATTTAATTTAATTTTACATATCAGCCACCGATTCCCTTTTTCTCCCCCCTCCCGCCCTGCCTTCCCCAAGCCTACCCCACATTCCCATCTCCTCCATGGCAAAGGCTCCCCTGAGAATTGGGTTCAACTTGCAGGCAGTGAGACCCGGACCTGTCCTCAGTGCATATGCTGGCTGTTTGGAACCTGGGGCTTATGCATGGACACTTGGCTCAGCCTGGGAGGAGGGGACTGGACCTGCCTGGACTGAATCTAATTTTTTTTTTTAGAAAAGGATTTTGATTCCCAGAAATGGTGTCGTTTGATCATGTAGTAGACTTACTATTAGCTTTTGTCACACTTTCCATAATGATTTACAAAGTGTTGCACCAATTTGTATTCCCCTTAGTGTTTAAACCTCTCCCCCCCCCACCCCGCTTCCCCCAGACATCTTCACCAGCATTTCCTGTCATTTGTTTTCTTGTAGATCACCATTGTGACTGAGATGACTTGGAATCACTCAGGTCATCAGATTACTTGCAGTAATAAAAAAAAAAATTTGGATGATTTTGTAATAATACTTTCTTTACTATCAAATAAAGTCAAAGATAGTGAATTGGCCGTGTCATTACCAGTTAAATTTCCTTGGTATATTTCCACCAGACCTCCTTTACAGCGGTGAGTCTATCCTTTGTCCACTATTTTCTTAATTCTCTAACAGTTTACATTGACTACTGTTCTTGTAAAGTATTTGGCTATTTAGCCTTTGAAGGCATATTGTCCAGGGCATATTGTTAGAACATTTGTTTTGCCTTTTCATGGCTAATTTTGTTTAGCTTTTCTTTTTTATTATTTATGGAATTATGTAAGCCTCACTGCCTAATTATACATACATAAGCATGGCACCTTTTAGTCGTCATAGAATTTACATACTAAAGTGCTTTTAGTGCATTTTTTAAAGTTCCATAAAACCTTATTGTACATAAATCAAAGGTAATTTAATTTTGGACTGCATTAGTTCATTTTTAAATTGTAAATCATAGCTAAAATCCTGATGAAAGAAGGGGTTTTATAATTGCTTTGAATCCATAAAAACCCAGACACTAAAGAATGTTAGTAGCAAGAACACTCAATGAGGCATCTTAGGTATGATGTGCACCAGAGCTATATATGAGCTTTTTTTTCATTTGAAGATTTATTTTTTCCTCCCTGGTTCTTCAGTTAGTAACAGCACAAAGTTTCCAGGAAAAACCCAGCATGGAGAGACTCATTGTCATGATTTAGCAACAGCTAATAGCTCATTCAACTGATACTAAATCCTTCACACACAGAATTCTTTGTTAGATCTTATCATTGTAGAAATCAGTTCCTTCCCTTACTGGATACCTCAAATGTAGGATGTTCTTTCATTGTTCTTAAATCTGTCTCCTGGAATCTCAGTCTTTCTGTACCAGAGCATACATTCTTACTTTCTTAGTAAGGAAGAAAGAGTGAACTCATAGTTTGTTTTCATATATGGTTTATAATCCAACTACCCTACAGTTTGTGTGTGTTGTTTTGTTTGTATGAGTGTATGTTGGAGAGAGAGGCAGATAGACACACACAGAGATAGAGAGATAGAGAGATAGAGATAGATAGATGATAGATAGATAGATAGATAGATAGATAGATAGATAGATAGATAGAGCATTTTTCTACATGATGTGCCAGGTTGATATTTTTATTTATGGTTAAAGCACATTTCTATTTATTTATTATTTTCTTATTTATTTAATCTATGTATTAACACAGGTCTCCTAGTTTAGGTTTACTATGACCTACAACTTCAAATTAATTTTCTAAAATCCTAAAATCTCCAAATCATGTCTTCTCTTCTACTTATATAGACCTAATACATTGCTTCATGTTACAATAAGATAGCTCCAGATATGTGGTCCTTGTGACAGGAAGCCTAGTGGAAAGAGAAAATACTTTCAGCCAGATTCACATTAACAACATCATTGGGTTCTGTGTGGATGGCAAACTATACCAGCACAGGTATGCCTGAGTGTACGCAACAGCCCACCAAAACCAGTAGTTCTCAAGAATAACTACTTTGTCTGCAGAGTTATCCACATACTTTAATTATCTTTAACTTAAGAATTCTCTTAACTTTCTTAACAGTATGTTTCAAAGAGGGAGGGAGGCTCAGCAGAGTAGAGCCCTGTCTCATCAGTTGATTTATGACAGAATTCCATGATACCATAAATCTAAGAAATAAGAGTAAGAAGAACCTCCATCCTCAGGTGAAAATATAATTACTTATAAAAGTTAGAATGGTTGACTCATGCCAGATAATGCAAACAAACATGATCTACTACACACAGTTTTGAGAACTGCTTTTGAAACTCTACCTACCTTTTTAGACTTATTTCAATTATTTTTTATTAAACAAGTTTTGATTAGCTAAGCTGTTACCATGAAGTCTGAGCAATAAAATACAAAATGCCATTTATGTAAAATCTATACTTCCTATCAGTAAAGTCCCACCACCTTGATATCCTTTAATAACTATTGCTAAATTGGTTAGCTTAGCACTCTGGATTTGAATAGCCTACTTTAAGAAGGTTTTTTGTTTTGTTATGTTTCCTTTGAGTTAAATTTGAAATGATACTCTTGTAAAATTTGATCAGATTAGTTCAATCTATCCTTCTGGCTATTTCACACAACACTGTACATTCATTTAGAAGTCAAGAACTAAATCACCATCTATAACCTTGAAAATATTACCAGTCATGGAAATATAATAAACAAGCATCAAACATCCAGTACTGAGAAACCAAGATTGAGAATGAGAGAGGACGAGGGGGGAGAGAAAGGAGGAGAGAGAGGAAGGAAGGAAGGAGGAAGATGAGAGAGGGAGAGAATCTCAGTAGAAGAGACCCTTGTTTCATCAGTTCATTTATGACAGAATAGCATCCCACATCTCCCTGCCATATGGTAATTATATAATGAGTGTTTTTTAAAATCATGTATAAATTAACATCCATTACTTTTCTACAGTCACTTGAGTAGATATAAATTATAACCAGAGGGATCATGCTACCTTTTAGTTATTTATTTCCTTGGTGTTCATTATTTATGTAATTAATCATCAAATTCAGAATTTTGATGCCATACCCACTGGCCTAGAGACTGGAGGATTGATTTTCCATTTCAAATTTATGATGCTATCTTACTTGACTTCTGCAGAACTTGGAAACTTAAGATTCCAAAATAACACATCATCAACCCTACATTACTCTGAACCTATTATCTGCATTCAGCTTATCTTCATATATCTCATTTTCAAGTTCTGACTTCTATAATTAAGCAGAGTAGGTGATGAGGTCTTACAGTGATATTGCACTCTTGCTTAATTTCTTTCACCTGTGCCAGCTGTGGCACAGCAGGGAATCTTTTAAATCATAATAATGAATTATGTCTGTACACCCAAGAAAAACATAGAGCCAGAATTTCTCAACTTTGAAAGACTGAGAGGGGGAAAGAGGGTGGGCTACTGTACTGTTAAAACATAAAAGGAGGGCAATTCCAGGATCATTCTCTTCCAGCCCCTTCATTTTTCACCAGATGAAACAGGCTGGGAAAGTTCAGGGACTGTCTAATGGTGACAGTTTAAAAGGCTCAGTGTTAGGACTGGAGCTTAGGATGTGTCATCTCAGATCCATTTCTATTTTGCCAGTATCTCTGGTTTGAAAGGCGATATTTCATCTGATAAAGAATAAAGGTCCAGAGGAAGTGACTATGGAGGGGATGGTTAACTTTATTTAATCACCTATCTGGCAATGTACTTACTTTACACCAATCACTAAGCAGTCACTTCAGCTAGTCCTTGTTGAAACTCAATGGAGAGTAAATTGAGAAAGATAGGGAATGTTCTCAGGAAGGATTCTACAAGGTGACTTTTAATATGCCTGAAGAATGATACTATAGTTTCATTTGAGTTTAATATAAGTTCAAAGTCATAGGGACAATGAAAAAAAAAACCATAAATATTTAAGTACCACATCTCCCTGTCCTCCATTTTCAACACATATTGATTTTTTTTCCTACTGCGTGTATCAATTATTTTTCTCTTTGTATAGTCTAATTAGGAACATTCAACACACACACACACACACACACACACACACACACACACACACACACACACACACACTACATACAATTTTAAAAGTACCACAGCGATACAGCACATGTGTCTATCATGAGCAGGTCCCCTGATCTCCCGTCCTCTCTGACTCTCTTTTTATTGCTTTCTCTCTTCCTTCCATTTCTCTTCTCTCTCTGTATTGTTTCTCTCTCCTCTCTCTCTCTCTCTGTCACAAACACACATTTACAAATACTGTCTGTCTGTCTCTGTCACAGATACATTTACAAACACAATCATGTGTGCATTTAATATTATATTATTATATCATGGGTACGTTAATGCCATTGAACACTTGTACTAAATATTATCTATAGTTTATATTTGGGGTAAATGCAACATTGTTTATATAATCATTATTCCCAAGTTGAGCATAAGGACTTTATTAGTTTTCAATTACATATGTGAATGTTGGTAACATGGTGCAGAAAATGTGTGCATGTGTATATACAGGAAGCTCTATCTTGTGTTTTATTTATAGGCTACTTATTTAATCACTAGGCTCTGTAATCTTGGCACATATCATCAAATGTATTGTGAGATGCACTTACTCAACAAAATAAATGAATTACTGATTTTTCTGCTTTTTTAGCAATTTGGAGTCATTAGTTTGTAAATAAACTGTCAATTTTGTTCATTTACCTATAATAGTAACACACAGATTATATATAATATATATTATATTACATATAATATTTATATTTAAGGAAAAGGGAGGGATATCAGGGGCTCTGCACATGATAGACACATGTGTTGGATTGCTGTGCTAATTCTGTACTTATGTATCTGAGAGAGAGGTGGGGAGGTAGGAGAGAAAGTAAAAGTGAAAGATCAACGAAATACATAATTTTGTGATTTTAAAATTCACTCAAACTTCTGTTCAATGTTTCTATGTTCTACCTTTGAAATTTGATTTCTTGTTTTCTATAACTAAATACGGTATATATTATTTTATCTTATGATACCTGATACATATCCATGAGCAAATAATTTTCATTAACATATGCAATTTTTGATGAAGTCAACCAATAATGTTGCAAAGCTATGGCAATCTACTGAGCTATAAGCTTTAACCTTGTGTATTTTATAATCACTATCACATTTAAACATTATGCATGTGCAAAAAATGATTTATTTCTAATTATTTTATAAATTATCTTTATCCATTTTATTAATTTATTCACCTACAAGGTCACAAATTTGCATGATTGCATTTACTAATGGATGTGATATAAACGAACTAATATCAGTGACCTAACCTTTCTAACCAGTACTTCCAATAACAGATGAAATGCCACATTTTCAGAAAAAAATACTTTTCTTATTATCATAATATAATTATACATCTTGCAGAATGGATTTCTAGCACCAAAAGAAAATATAGAGAAATAAACAAAAATAACAATCAATTATAAAATGTCACAGTTTTTCAAAGAAAATTTCCTGGCTTTTAAAAATGTAGTCACAATCAAACTATAATAATAAATCACACCTTGTGTGTATATGTGTGTGCATATCTGAGTATATGTCCAACAAAATATAAGAGGTATAGTTCAGAATGAAAAGCAGCAGGACTCTACCAATGCTTGATATGATATCTAAAACCAGAAAGAAATTTAGAATGACCCTATAAACTCCAGTTAGGTGAATTTTTTATTGCTACATCAAACAAAATTACTACATGTGTATATGTAACTTCAGAGGTGGTTAATGATTATGACTTTTAGGATTATGGTGCAATAATCACTTTTCAGGAACTCATGTCTAGATTCAGGTTGCTACCTTTAGAGCATATATCATATCTATTTGAGGAAATTTTTATATCCTTCCCCACACACTTAATCTATTGAAATGGAAATTTGTATGGTTTCAACCAGTAAATGTATTAAACTTTTCTTTTCTGATCGTCCCTCCCCAAATAGTAACCAAATGTGTAGTAAAACATGCAATAGCAGTAACAGCAGCAGCAACAGTAGGAGGAGAAGAAAGAGAAGGAGGAGGAGGAGGAGGAGGAGAAAAAAGAGGATGAGGAAGAGAAAGAGGAGGAGGAGAAGAGAAAAGAAAAGAAGAGAAGAGAGCCGGGCGGTGGTGGCGCACGCCTTTAATCCCAGCACTCGGGAGGCAGAGCCAGGCGGATCTCTGTGAGTTCGAGGCCAGCCTGGGCTACCAAGTGAGCTCCAGGAAAGGCGCAAAGCTATGCAGAGAAACCCTGTCTCGAAAAACCAAAAAAAAAAAAAAAAAAAAAAAAAAAAAAAAAAAAAAGAAGAGAAGAGAAAAGAAAAGAAACACAAAAAAACAAAAACAAATCCAAACAGGTGTGATGGTACACCACTGTGATCCAGCACTTGGGAGCCTGAGGACAGAGTATCAGGAATTGGGAGAGCAGCTTTAGCTTCAGAGTAACCCTTAGACTGCCTGGGATGAAATCGTGAAAAATTATACTCCTCCTTCTCCTTTCCACAATACCCACAGTTCTTACTCGGTGATTAGGACACTTTTACAGCTCACCCAGCTCTTGCACTAGCTGTGCTCAATGTTATTGGTAAGTGTCTGATTGCCTGCTCCAGTTGTGTACATTAGTTCCATTGCAGTGTGTGGCACACACCGGACATCCTCATATTTGTAACAGTGACAATAAGCAACACTGGATTACTTCTGTTTCAGAGATTCACATACATACAATTTCAAGTAAATTTTAGCATCTTCATGTCAACATCACTTTATGTTAAACTCTTTTCTACATATGAAAGTGTATTTTTATGAATGAGTAACACACACTCCCCTGAGGGTAATGAAAAATCTTCTCAGCCCATCTCTAAGCATACTGCTATGTTTGAGTTACATTAATATGCTGTTTGGATTGCAGAGTGAGGGGAAACAGAAGGCTATAGGAGCCACAGAAAGACAACAGATCATTGCCAAAACAAAGTAAAATTGATCCGTAAAGTGTCCATCTCAGGCACACCCGTAGATGGTATGTAATGAGAAACTGGGGTACATTATTTTCTTGCTAGTTGTCCAAAAAGTAAATAATATACAGAAATGCACTAAAAAGAAATGACAAATTAGTGCATGACTACCAAATGTTAGATTGAAGTTACAAATAAAATATGTAATAAGGACATTGGGATATAAAAATTCAAAGGACAAAAAATGCTCATCAGAACATCAAAACTGACCCTGCCAGGCACTCATTCTTAAGCAAATCAGCATTTAGCATGAATGATTATCAACACAACTGTCATGTCACCCTTAGGCTCAGGTGTCAATTAAAAGACAACAGGCTTAGAACATGGCCAAAGAATGAATCAAGAAATGATCTTATGATGTCATTGTTTTTCTCTGCTGAGTAGTATTCCATTGTGTATATGTACCACATTTTATTTATCCATTCTTCAGTTGAAAAGCATCTAGGTTGTTTTTAGGTTCTGGCTATTTCAAACAATGCTGATATGAACAAAGCTGAGCAAATGCTCTTGTGGTATGATTGAGCATTTCTTGGGTATATGCCCAAGAGTGGTATAGCTGGATCTTGGGGGAGATTGATTCCCAATTTTCTAAGAATGCGCCATATTGATTTCCAAAGTGGATGTACAAGCTTGCATTCACACCAGCAGTGGAGGGAGTTCCCTTAGCTCCACATCCTCTCCAGCATAAGGTGTCTTCAGTGTTTTTGATCTTAGCCATTCTGACAGGCATAAGGTGGTATCTCAGAGTTATTTTGATTTGTATTTCCATGATAATTAGGGATGTTGAGCAATTCCTTAAATGTCTTTCAGCCATTTGAGTTTCCTCTGTTGAGAATTCTCTGTTTAGTTCTATAGCCCATTTCTTAATTGGACTGTTGGGCGTTTTGATGTCTAATTTCTTGAGTTCCTTATATATTCTGGATATCAGTCCTCTGTCAGATGTGGGGTTGGTGAAGACCCTTTCCCATTCTGTAGGCTGTTGCTTTGTGTTGTTGACAGTATCCTTTGCTCTACAAAAGCTTCTCAGTTTCAAGAGGTCCCATTGATTGATTGTTTCTCTCAGTGTCTGAGCTACTGGTGTTACATTTAGGAAATGATCTCCTATGCCAATGAGTTCAAGACTATTTCCAACTTTCTCTTCTAGCAGGTTCAGAGTAGCTGGGTTTATGTTGATGTCTTTGAGGTTTGCAGGCAAATGGATGGATCTAGAAAAAAATCATCCTGAGTGAGGTAACCCAGACTCAGAAAGACAAACATGGTATGTACTCACTCATAGGAGGATACTAGATGTGGAACAAGGATGACTGGACTGCTACTCACAACACCAGGGAGGCTACCTGGAAAACAGGACCCCAAGAAAGACATATTGGGATCACCCAATGATGGAGAAATGGATGAGATCTACATGAACAGCCTGAACTTGACTGGGGGTAATGAAGGGCAAGGGTCGAGGGAAAGAGAGCTTTGGGGAGCCTGAGATCCCAGCTGGATCAAGAACAGAGAGGGAGAACAAGGAATAGGAGACCATGGTAAATGAAAACCACATGAGAATAGGAAGAAGCAAAGTCCTAGAGAGGCCCACAGAAATCCACAAAGATGCCCCCGCAATAGACTGCTGGCAATTGTTGAGAGACTGCCTGAAATGACCTACTCTGGTGATAGGATGGCCAAACACCCTAATTGTCATGCTAGAAACCCCATCCAATGACTGGGGGAAGTGGATGCAGAGATCCACAGCTAGGCCCCAGGTGGAGCTCCGGGAGTCCAATTGGCTAGAAAGAGGAGGGTTTATATGATCGAGAATTTTTGAGACCAAGATTGGATAAAGCACAGGGACAAATAGCCAAAAGAATGGAAACACATGAACTATGAACCAAAGGCTGAGGGGCCCCCAACTTGATCAGGCCTTCTGAATGGGTGAGACAGTTGATTGGCTTGATCTGTTTGGGGGGCATTCAGGCAGTGGGACCGGCTCCTGTGCTCAGTGCAGGAGTTGGCTGCTTGAAACCTGGGGCTTGTGCAGGGACACTTGGCTCAGCCTGGGAGGAGGGGACTGGACCTGCCTGGACTGAGTCTACCAGGTTGATCTTAGTCTTTGGGGGAGTCTTTGCCCTGGAGGAGATGGGAATTGGGGGTGAGCTGGGGCAAAGGGGAGGGGATGGGAGGGGGAGAACAAGGGAACCTGTGGCTGATATGTACAATTAAATTATATTGTAAAATTAAATTTAAAAAAAGAAATGATCTTATGAGATTCAGACTCAGAAAGCAGTCCCTGAAATCTTTCTTCTCCATGTCATTCTACCCACAAGACTGTATTCATTACATGCTACACTGCAATGATCATCAAGCTATAAGCTATGGCTTCACATAGCACTAAAATCACATTCTATCACTTTTATAGAAATGTATTTTTAAATAAGAGAAAATGTATGTTCAAACACCAACTAATATGTAATTAGAACAATATATTTTATGTTCTAAACTAATTTCTAAAGATCCTTATATCCTATTTTTTACATATAAACCACATTTGCAGTTAATGTATAAATGTAAAATTGGAATGAAAGATTTATTTTCAGTAGTAAATATGAAAAAGGTTAATTCTAAAATTAAATACAAAGAATTCCACAAATTAATAATGTTATAAAATTCTATTTTTACACAGAAATTTTCTTATGAAACCATCCTGAATGAGGTAACCCAGATACAAAAAGGCAAACATGGTATGTACCCACTCATAAGTGGGTATTAGACATAGAGCAAAGGCTAATCAGGCTAGAATTCACAGCCCCAGAGAAGCTAGGTAACAAGGAGGACCCTAAGAGAGACATGCATAGATTGCCCTAGGAAGGGGAAGTATATTGGGGGCTTGAGGGGAGAAAGGAGAGGAGATAAGTTGAGGTGGCAAGAGAACATGAGGGAACCTGATGGCCAAGTTGGAAGAGGGACAGAGAGTGAGAGCAAGAAAAAATATATCTTGATGTGTTAGGGAGAAACCTGACGCTAGGGAAAATTCCTAGCAACCCATAAGGATGAACCCAGCTAAGAATGCAAGAAATAGTGGCGAGGATGCCTGAACTGGCCTTTCCCTGAATCAGATTGATGACTACCCTAATTGTCATCATAGAACCTTCATCCAGTAACTGATGGAAGCAGATGAAGAGATCCACAGCTAAGCACAGGGTTGAGCTCCCAGAGTCTAGCTGGAGAGGGGGAGGAGGGATTATATGAGAAAAGGGGTCAAGATCATGATGGGGAAGTACACAGAGACAGCTGACCCAGGCTAGTTGGAGCTCAGACTCTGGACTGACAGCTGGGGAACTTGCATGAGACCAAACAAGCCCCTCGGAATGTGAGTGACAGTTGTGAGGCTTGGGCCCCTGGAAGTGGCACCAGGATTTATCCCTAGCTTATGAGCTGGCATTTGGAACCCATTTCCTATGGAGGGATACCTTGCTCAGCCTAGATACAGGGGGAAAGGGCTTGTTCCTGCCTCAACTTGAGATGTCAGACTTTGTTGACTCCCCATGAGAGGTCTTACCCTCTCTTAAGAATGGATGGGTAGTGGAGTGGGGGGGGGAATTGATGGGTGAGCAGGAGGAGGGGAGCAAGGAGGAAGAGTGGTTGGTATGTAAAATAGAAAAAAAATTTTAAATCAAAATAAAAAAATATTTTGTTCATCTTTTCCCCATCCTCAACTCCTCTCCAATCTTCTCCACTTCCCTACCCAGCAAAATTTTATTTTTAAATAATGTAAGACAGTCTGCAGGTGTGGTCTTATACCACAAGTATTGTTAACTTTGGAGCAACTTGTAAAAGCACTCTGCCTGAGTTGGGGAAAAGAGGAAATTAACTTTCATTCTAGGCATAGTCTCTACCACACTCAGGAAAGTTTGGATTTCCAGAAACTGGGAATATAAATAATGATAAGGAGCTAAAAAGGCATCCTGGGTGCATCAAGGTTTCTACCGCCTGTTGTAGTAACTATAGATGAGCTTACCTTAGATACAGGAAGAATGAAGACAGATAATTATACAATGGAGGAGATAATGCAAGGATCTGTGATTTGAAAGCTTTTTGTTTCTTTACTTGTTTAATGATAGTAGAGTGAGATATTTCAAATTGAAGGATTCTTGTGTGTGTGTGTGTGTGTGTGTGTGTGTGTGTGTGTGTGTGTGTGTGTGTGTGTGTGTTCATAAGAGGTTAGACCTTAATTTTCTGTGTTGTTTCTTGAGAGCCATATTTTGTGTTTTGGAGACAGGATCTCTCTCTGGTGTCTAGATCTCAATCATGTAGAGTAGAATGTCTGGCCAGTAAGTTTCACCAATCTGTGTGTCTTTGATTTCATACTACTGGTATTACAAGCATATTGTGGTAATTTATCAAGGCAACTCCACATAGTTAAAAAGGTTCATTTTGGGGCAACCTACAGCCAGTAAAGGGGTAGGTTACAGGATCCATGAGAGGTGAGGTGCAGTCCAGCAGGGTTCTTGGGAGAACTCTGACTTGATCTGTCTTCCAGCATCCAGGATCGCCAGGAACCAAGAGAGCCGGCACATCCAGATCTTGGGTCTTAAGGGCTCTCATCTCAGCCCTGCCCCAGGTGCAGGTCATAGGTAGGTGTGGCAGTTACCAGAAGCTCAGTAGGGGTAGTACTTCCAGGTCAAAGCTGGAACAGCTACCCAGTATCCAAGCATGTACCACACATGATTTATTTGATTGCACACTACTGGTATTACAAATATGTACCACATATGATTGAACTCATGTCTTTATGTTTTCATAGCAAGTGCATTGCTGACTGTGGTATCTTCTTGGACACTAGCCATCTATTTTAAATATAAAATGCAAAATACAGCTCTAGGTATTTTAAAATAAAAGCAAACAAGGTAGCTGTTGACCATTTAACATTGCCTTATATTTTAAGATATTTATCACAATATCCCTTAAAAACCTTGAATATAATTCCTCACAGAAGTTGAAAAAAATACCTTAAATATGAGATGGAAACAAACATAATGCAGGATAAATTAAAACAATCCTGAACAATAAAAGAAACAAAAGAAGCATTACCATTTCTGATTTTGTTATACTACAGAACTATAATAATAAAAATAGCATGGTACTGTCATAAAAACCCAATTGAAAAGAGGAGCATGAAACTAAAGAACAAAATCTCTAAAAATAAAACACAAATGGCTAATTACTTAAGCTACAAAAAATCAGAAATCAGAATTGTGAACCCTAATCCCAATGTCTACTAAATCCAATGAAACTAAAGCTCAGGGACCATTTCAGAAGAAGGGGAAGAAAGGTGGCAAAAGCCAGAGTAAAAGAAAGATTGCTGTAAGGTGGTGCCTCTTAGGAATACCAGAATCTACACCCATAAAGATTTACCAACGAGACTGCTATGACATGAGCTGAACAAGGACAGTAAGAGATATGCTAATGTAGACAAAGGAGAGACCAGGAGATTTTAACCTTATACCAAAAACTACAGGCAACTAAGAAATGCTGAAAGCTGGATAAATAGTCATCCCCAGGGAAGACCACATCCATCGGTTTTTCAATACCAAATGGTCAACCCTGAATACATACAAATAAGTAACATTACACAGACCAAGCAGGTTGTATTTATGAGTATACGAATATATAGATGCATATGTATATGTAACAACAATTGATGAAAAAAACAGGCATGAATTTAAAAGAAATTAAGGAGGCATATCTGGGGCTGTTTGGAGGAAGAAAGGGGGAGGAAAAGATGTAATTATTTTATAATTTCAAAAAATAAATGAAATATTTTAAAGTGTTTAGCATCTGCAGCCATCAGTGGAATGCAAATTAAAGCCATTGTGAGATTTCTTCTGACCTCAATCAGACCAGCTAAGATAAAAAACAAAATAAAACAAAACCAAAAATATCCAGAGAGAGAGAGAGAGAGAGAGAAAGAAAGAGAGCCGATACTGATGAGGATTTTGGGAGAGGAGCACTTAGCCACTGTTTATGGGAATGTAAACTGGTAGTCACTATGGACATTATTGTGGAAGTTCCTCAAAAAGTTTAAAATAAATCTACCGCAGGATACAGCTTTACCATTCTTGGGTATAAACCCAGAGGATTCCATATATATTACAGAAATACTTGGTCATCCATATTCATTGATGTATTATTTACTGTTAGGTCCTAAGTAGGTCCCCCAAAATGGCAGTATCATAAACAGAAGGACTTTGACTGGGAAAGCAGAAAGATTGTTATTGGATAAACTGAAGCCTGAACTCAGTATTCCTCAGGAATCATGCAAGGTAGGTTTCTGTTTACCAGGAAAGTATCTACATCCTTTATCCTTCCCCAATAGTCAGCTACCTCTGTCAAGGGCATCTAGTTCCCAGTCAAAGTGAACAAACAGCGTGTATCATCTCAAATATCCCACCCTGCTGACTATTATGTAAAATCTAGTTGCTTTCCTACCAGGTTGCTACTCTATTCTTGGAGGCAGCTTTGGCAATTTGTACCCCCCAAAAGCTTTTCTTCCTACCAGCAGAGTGGTCCAGTTCAATAATTTCACTTTGCCCTCACTGACATTTACAATAGTCAAGAGACGGAAACAGACTAGATATCTACCAACTGTTGAATGGATAAAGAATATGTAGTGAATTTATACAATAGAATATTATTCAGCTGCTAATAAAAGGGAAATTTTGAAATATGCAGGTGTGCTGGCTAGTCATTTTGTCAGTTTCATATTAGCTGGAATCATTTTAGAGTAGGGAACCTCAATTGAGAAAAAGTCCCCATAATATTGTCCTGTGCACAAGCCTGTGGGATATTGTCTTGATTAATGATTGATGTAGGAGTAGACAGCCCAATGTGAGTGGTTCTACCCCTGTCACAGTCTGGATAAGAAAGCAGGCTGAGCAAGCCAGGAGGAGCAAGCTGGTGACCAGTTTTCCTCCATGGCTATTGCTTCAGGTCTTGTTTCCAGGTTCCTGCCCTAACTGCACTCACTAATACAGTGTGGTCTGAAAGTTCTAAAATGACTCTTCCATAGCTTCTTTTGGTCATGTTTTATCACAGCAATAGAAATCTAACTTACACACCTGATAAACATACAGACCTAAAAAAATAAGCATACATGACATAAGCCAGACCTAGAATGGCAAATACTGAATATATTCTCTAATATATGGATGTTAACATTGAATCTTCAGATAAGTGAGTTTGATTTGAAGTAACCCCAGAAGTTAGGTAACCATGAAGGGACCATTGGGGAAGTATAGAATATTTCAAACAAGAAGAAATGAATATAGTGTTATAAAGGGAGAAATGGAAAAATGCAATAGGATGGATTAAACAGGGTGGGGATGGGAGGGAAGGATAGAAGAGGGAATACTGCAAAAGGTAACTAGCACTAAAGGCCTTTTCAAAAAGCATATGGAAACCTACTACTGTAGAAATTTCAGTGTACACACACACACACACACACACACACACACACACACACACACACACACACACACACACATCTGTGACACATAAGGGTGTATATTGTATTTTACATACACACATATGTATATATATACATATATATATGTATATGTATGTATATTAATGGAGTTAATCTATAATGGGGCACAAAATCCTACCTGACAAAAACTACTGTACCAGGATTGGACCACTTCTATTTGAGTTTTTCAGTGGGATCCCATAGACTCTAGACTATCAAACATTACAGTTTTATTTTCAATGCTATTGGGTACTCTCTAGATCCTGACAGTAAGACTCTGTTGCTGAAGATACCACATACTTGAATCACAGAACATGAAGAAATGATCTAGCTGGTACTCAATTGGAAGCCGCATCCTTATGTGCTAGTTCCCATCATGTTGTAATTTAACTATGCATCTACCCAAGAGAAAAAAGTAATCGTCTCTCCCACCATGTGTGAATATTGCAAACTAAATAACAAGCTTTCTTGCATGATATACCCACTGGTATGGTAGTGGCACCAATGGTATGGGAATAAGCAACCACTTTTGGATTCAACAAAAATTGGAATATAAGAGCTTTTCCATTAGATGGACCTATCCATGGCACTGTCAATGAATCAGGGATATATAAGTATGGGTCATAGGAGAAAATCTATATTATTCTGTTAACTAGGCATAGAATTAAAACAACTTCTAGTGATTTATTGTTTTACTTATAGATCATTGTATCACTCAGTCCTCATCAAAGAAGCTTGTTCTTGCAGGCGATGGCACTCAGCAGAGAGACTAATCAACAAGTAGAGAGTAAGAGAATTTGGAGTGCTCCACTCTAAATGGGATGTTTATATTACAATCCTCTCTTCTAAAGGCATATGGATGCATGTAGAAAGGGGATAAAGAAGAAAGATTGTATGATCTGAATGTGGTGGAGTTGTTCAAGGAAACAGTGTTTTGGAGGAAATGCATATATGAGTTTAGAGCAATTTTGACAATTACAAGAGGGCAGCAAAAGTTCAAGCCAGCATGAAATCCCACACACGGCTAATGAGCTATTGGCATTTGATTGCTGCTAGGAAAATGAAAGTTATTTTTCTTTAGTGGTGTGACACCTGGTATATCAACCACAGTCCAGTAAAGGTCTGATACCTAGGAATAGTAGTCTAACACAAACTGAGCTTGATGGGTTTTGAAAACAGAGAAAGATGAAATTGAGTGGGTAGAGAGGAGGGAGTGGGTCTTGGAGTAGATGATCAAAATATGTTATAGGAAATTCTCAAAGAATTAATTCATTATTAAAATATTTAACAAAAATAAAAATGTATACACATAGATGAAAATAAATTGTATTGAAGAAATAATTTTTATTCACAGTATGTACAAACCATACCTGACTAAATGATATTCTTTTCTGTATTCTTAATATTTAATTGTAACCAAACTACATTGTAGAATTCAGTTTCTGATTATAACTCTATGAAACAGCACCACTTAGGGAGATTATTTCAAGATGTAAAATCTCTTTTTGTTTTTAAAAGATCATTATAAACTACCTGACATATCTGCATAAAATAATTTCAGAAAGATGAACTGATTTGGGGCAATTCTTGAGAATTATTCCTGAGATATTATTTGGCCCAGTGGGCAGTAATCCTTAGTAAAAGAAAGGTTTCCTCATAATATCACCAGAAAATAATGAAAACTGAAAATGTAATAGATATACCAGCTTTTTAAAGATTGATATATAAATAATTCAAATGTCTGTTTTCAACAAATATCAAGAAACATGTTTCTAACTTACCCCCATTTTTGTGTTTAAGATGCTTTTAAAGTATTCTTAAAAATATTGGAGTATATGATACTGTTAATTTTATCACATTACAAAAGGATTTAACCTTCATTAGTCATGCCAGACATCACAGACTTGTAACTCTGGACTTGAAAGGCTGAATAAAGCAAGGCAATCTTAATCTTGAGATCAGGGTGGATTATATAGTGATTTATAAATAGCCTGGATGACACAGCACAATCCTTTCTCATAAAAACAAACCAATAAAAATAATTATGCATGAGAGATTTCAAGCTTGTGTTAATTCTGTTATTTTGCCTTTTTACTTGAGAAGTGGGATTATTCTCAACATACCTTCTCCTAACAAAACACATAAAAATAAGTGTATTATACAGTAAAAAAACTTCCACAAGCATTGTAGTTACCTGTTATTTTATTGTGACTTTTGTCCCATTTAATTATTTATTATTTTTGGTGTTAGCATTTGAACTCAAGACTTCACATACACTAAGAAAGGTATCCACTTACCAACCCTAAACCTTCATAAATATTGAATTTCTACTCTGTCTTATGTTATAAGGTAGGTTAGAAAAAATTTAGGCTAAATATTTGTTCTTCAGTTTTATGTCCTGTTCCAATTCTTCTTGTTGCATTGGCAATCTCTGAGTCCTCTAGAATTTGAAGGCTCTGAGTGTTCAAAATTATAATTTCTAGATCTGGAAGTCAAAGGCACATTCTAAGTCCAGAATAAAGAGGAAACAATGATATCATGAAGAAACGAGCCAGAGGAGAGATCATATGGTCATGCCTCCACAGTGCATGGTAGAGCAATCTGAGAAGTCCACCATTGTATGGGAAACTAGTGGAGGGTTTTTCTAGAATGAAAAATGGTGGAAGAACAGAAAGAAAAAAAAAAGGAGAAAATGATTTGTGGTCCAATTGATCAAAGCAGATCACATTTATTAATCTAAGACGCATTTAAAACGAATTGCTGTCTTTAAAACCTGGATGTAAAATATATTGAAATTGGAAACATATTTTCCATGAGATATAATTATGACTTAAGCTTCAGCAGTAGGCAGGATCCGATAATTACAATCTTCATTACTGCTGCTTTGTGATGAGAAAAGTGGAAACTAAGCATCATGTTTGATCTCTGAACTAGTCACCATGCTTGAGGAGGTTCTTTGAGAAAAATTTTATGGACTGTAACATTTGTGGTCCAAACTGTGCCTCAGAGATAACTAATATGAAAGAATGTTTGCAGGAAAGTCACAGGAAACCGAATATGAACCTCCCAAAAGCCACTTGATATGTCACAAAGAACAAGAGACTCCTAACGCACTTGCAAATATTTTTTTCCAAATTGAGGCTTTTGTGCCCATCTCTCCATTTCATGCTAATCTGCACTCCAGTACACACCTCCTAGGAAGCTGTCCTGCCTGAAATCCTGTATTCCCTTACTGAAAACAGGAATAAGGTGTCTGCCAAGGAATTCTGATCTCTAAATGGAAAATTATTTTTAAAAAGCCCCAGATTAGGATGTCTTTTGGCTTTAAGAGGCAGTGATTACACACTTCCATTTTCTTTTTACAGTCTTTGCAAGCTACCTATTTCTTCCTACTAGATTCCTCTGATCATTATTTTGAAACCCAACATCGAAGCCCAACTGTGTTTGAATATAAAAAGCCATATCAGCACTCATCCGGGGGAATATAAAAAGCCATATCAGCACTGATTCAAGGGGGAAGAGATGCCTATTGAGAATATTCCAGTTTTCACTTATCTCTTCTTTTACCTTGATTTTATAAATTGAGCCACAACTAAAACTTTCCCTTTGTGACTGAGAGTTTTAAACCAATAAGTGATTAACCAGCTGGCTTCAACTTGGTGAAGATCTCTTTTGTTGTGTTCTGAGTTAGAACATGTGAAAATAAATGTGAGCACGAGTCATAATGTTCCCTGAGTGTATAGAGATGGTGGCTGAGGTTGGTTGGGAGCAGACAAGAATTCTGGTTTAAAGATACTTTGAATGTCTTTGAGGGCAGCTTGTATAGGTAAATGCTACTAATAATAGTTTGCCTACTGTATATTCATTGGGGTGTTTAACTCTGAAAAAGCCATGTATACACTATATTTTGAGTTTTCAAGTGGGAAAACCAAGTCTAGATAAATGTAGCTGTAAGGACAATCTGAGTTTGAATAAGATGAGTTGGCTCAACTTCCAAAAGTCTGTAAGTTGGACAAATACTCAATGATATCCAGGAAGACACATCCATTAGTGGCCACTGAAATCTTGCTTCCAATTTACCTGTGTATGTACTGGAAAATAAAGAAAGGTAGGCTGTGTTTTCTATTACAGTCATGGCTCAACACATCTTTCCTAAGTGGCATTTCTCCCACTTAAAGGATATAGTCTATTTGATAGTCAGAAATAGCTATTAGATCTGATATTTGCCCTACTATTTTCCATGCCAGATGACAAATAGAAGAACAAACTGAATTTTGCTTTTCCTTCATTCTGTAGGAAACCAGGATCTTAAGGACCAATTAAAAAGACAGGATTTCAAAGATTCCATGAGCCAAATAATGTCAGTAATTATATTAGGACTAACACCAATGATTTTATAAAGTGCCATATCTAATACAATTCAGTTTGTTTCATTTTCATTTTCTAAGTTCAGTACTATACCTATTGAAGTACTGTTTTAGATGTCATTTCATAGTTTCCAAGTCACCACAAATGGGGAGGTTGGAGAAATCAAGGTGTTGAGATATTCATATATTATATCTACTTTTTAAAAAGTACATATTTAGAATGACAAAAATTACCACTAACATTTGACAACAAAATTACCATAATACCATCTATCCAGCCTTGCTATATGTGTGTACACTAAGTTAAATGGTAAACAGAATACACACACACAATTCTGTTTTTAACAAACTGATTTCAGAGTGAGAGAACGACTTAGAAGCCTTACAGAATCATTATACTAATCAGGAGTAATTCACTTAATATGATGCCATTTTCCTAGGAGTGTGGAGAACAGCAACACATCAAATAACATTAGGAGATCAACAGAATTTGGAGTCTCATAGGCCCATATAATCAGATTTGGCCTGAACTGGGTTTGCCCTTAGCTGAACTCCTACTGAATATTTTCTTATTCTGTTGTGCCACTTAAACATGCTAATTATTTGTGTGTGTGTGATCTCTTTAATAAGATTATAAACTTTGATCTCAGGGAGTATTTCTTATACCACTGTATCTCCCACAAATTAAGAATTCAATAAATATTTGCTAAAAGATTGAATACATGAATATTAAATGTGTTAAAAAAAAAGCCAAGTATGATTCTGCAAAAGAAACTTACAGATGTTCAAGACCTCTAGGTCTGATTTGGTTTAAGGTCAGAGAATCTAAAGAGGAACACTGTGTAAAAGTAAAACCACCCTGAAATTTCTAATAATAGATAATGCAACAGTTAAAACAAGAGTGCAAGTACTCTGTCATTTCTCCTCACACCCCTACCATGTCCAACAGATAATGGCCGTTAATATCTGCCTAAACAATAAACCTAAATTAACTAAAGTAAATGAAATAAACCTCTGACTACATCATTATAATTTATAAGTGCTTGTGCTGGTCTCTGTTTTCTTTCTGATAATTCCAATACATCACACCCAAAAGACAGCTAAGTGGTAGAGATGTTTGAAGGATGGCTGACTAGAACAGCCTCTAATACTGAATAATAAATGCTTTCAAGAGGAAATTAATGTTGTGCAGACAGGTGGAGGAAGAATTTTCTTTGCTAGAATGACATCCCAGTTAAAATCACCTCCAGTAAGTAGAAGCCTGTCTCTTGAAAAACTCCTTTTTCAGTGGCAGAATCTAACCCAGTTACATCAATCAAGACTGCTTTGTTGTGAGCATTTCTCCCTCTGATTTCTGAATTTTAAGTCATCATTTGGAACAAATATTTGTGCCTCGACTATTAAACTATTTAAAGATAGTTGATGAACACCAAATGGCAGTTACTTTTGAGTCCTGGTGTCCGTGCTTATAAAATCATCTCAGAAGTGGCTGTATTGAGTGAAGGATTAATATTCTGATTAGAACAGACTGTATTGGCCTGCCCCCAGTCTTGAAATCTTATAATTGTAAGTTACTGTGTAAACTTATGAGCTAACTAAGGAAGCCTGATCCTGGTCCCTGTTGGTGTTACATAATAATTTGCTCTATAAAATGTTTTGCAGAGGTGGAGTATACTAATGGACTTTGTGAAATTCTGGTAAAGATGGAAAACTGCCATGATGTGTTGAAGATAGGAGAATTTCTGGGTAAAGTGGGCTGATGAAGACTTGGGAAATGTAAACCTTTTTTATCATGCTTTACAGATGAATGTACCTGAACAGCTGGCCAGATGGCTTAGAGGCTAAAAAAGCTTGCCATCAAGCCTGGCATCTAAATTTTAATCCCCAGAACCTAGGTTGTAGAAGCAGAAAACTAAAACCCACAAGTGTCCTCTTATTTCCACATCTGTGCTGTGGCATGTACACACACACACACACACACACACACACACACACACACACACACACACACGCTCGAGAACAACACAAAGGGCCATGGGTTATTATAGAGCTACCATTTTTTGTTTTACACAAATTCTACTACAAATTTAATTTAATAGGACTTCTCTGACTTTAAAACAACAAAATAACTACAACAGAAAAGAACCCCTCAAGGTGGTCAAATGTATCTTGTGTAAATTAAGCAACCTTTTTAACCACAGGCAACCATAGTTATTTCCCTTGAGTGTTTTACAGTAAGAAATTAGAAATGGAACAGGCTTACATGTTCTATTGTGAGGCACCTTTGAGCTGTTCGACTCTGGAACACTGAAATTATGACCTTAAAAAGTTAAGTTCTAAAATATTTCCTATTTTTCTTTACCTGAAGTTAGAGCAAGGATCTCTGAAATATGTAAACAATTCACTTTGCATCGTAGCTTCCTTAGACTGGCTCTTCCCAGTCTCAGTGTCTACACAGACTTTAGTTCAAAAGAAGGCCCACATGAATTTTGAAACTGCTGAAAACCAATTTGAAACTGATATTAGTCACTCAGCCTGACTATATATAATAGCATCATATAATCTCATCATGCTAGGAACCGTCTATGACAAGTTTTGACTGTCCATCTGGGAAATAAGGCTGAAAACCCAATCCCTGAGTGTGAAGGTCAGCTAACAAGCTAAATGGCCAAGTCAGGATGAGCAGCTGTCCTAGTTAGCTTTATCTTGTTGTGACAAAATGCCATGACCAGAAGCAACTTGGGGTGAAAGGAATGATTCAGTTTACAATGCTCAGTCCAGCATCAAGGGAAGCAAAGGCGGGAACTCAAAGCAGTAAGCCAGAGGCAAGAAGAACTCAAGCCTAGAGCACAGAGGAACATTGTCTCCTAGCTTGCTTGTGCTGGCTCGCTCACCTTCCTTTCCTTTACACCGCAGTAGGCAACATCTGCAGTAGGCTGGACTCTCCTACATCAATCACTAATGAAGGAAAAGCTTCCCAGACAGGGACACAGCCTTGTCTGAGCTAAGCAACCCCTCAACTGATATTCCCATTCACCAGGTGGCTCTAGCTTTGGGTAAAGGTGACAACTGAAACTAACTGACAAAAATTGAACTGCAAAACCCCCAGAAGGACAATTTTATTGCTACCTAATCACTATTATTTCAATTAATGCAGCATAAAAGTTTAAGAAAAATAATAGCTAAAAATACAGGAATAAAATATATAGTATCCACTCTTATATTAGGTTTAAACAAATTTATTCATTTTTTAAACAATTATTTAGTGTACACACTAAATACATACATTTATTTACAAAGAAACACATACATACAAAGAAAACACCCAGAAGGAAATCCTCTTTCATAGAGGCCCACTTGAGGGGTTGGATCTCTCTTTCCACCATGTGGGTCATGGTCTTTGATATCAAATTCTACTTGTCAGATTTAGCTGCAAGCAACTTTACAATCCAAGCCATTTAATGACCCCAGATTTGCTTTGTTTATTTTTCGCTTATATTTAAAATATAATTTTAAATATTTGTTTGAAAATTTCATACTTTCATATGAAGTATTTTAAAATTTTGAATATTTAAAAAATAGTTTTTGAAGTTCATGCACGCATACAATGTGTTTTCATCAAGCGTATCTCCATTTGCTTCCCCCTGACCTCTCCCCTTTCCCATCTCACCACTTTTTACTCCCAACTTCATGGTTTTGGTCTTCTTCCCCTCTCATTCCTATAAGCTACTTAATGTTGGCTATATATGCATGAGTATAGGCTGATCTATTGGAGCAGAGGTACCTCTCAGGTGCCGCATCCCTTAAGAAACCTGATGGCCCATGTAGTCCCAGAAGCAGTGAGTTCCTGTGTGCAAATTTGCTGCCATGTCCTACCAATGCTGATTCATTATGGACATCTGCTTCCTTTGGTTTTTACAGTCTTTCCACTCCCCTTCTGCAATTATCCTTGAGTTTTGGTGTAAGGAGTGTGACACTGAGGAATTAGGAGTTAGATTCCTGACAGGCAAATAAGGAAGGGGGCAACAGAGAGGTAATAAAATTGGAAATCTTCTGGCTTCTTCTTCACCCTCCTGACCTGAGACAAAGATGCAGCAGCTCGTACAAAGGTCTGGTGTGCTTTCTCTACTTCTGGCAGGCTCTGCAATACACCCTCTGCCTAGGAACTCAACCAAGCAGGACAGACAAGTTCAAGGCTGATGAGGACACTTGCCAAACCTGTGGGCCTGTTACTGTCTCCTTGTTTAACCTGACCAAGGCTGAAGGGGAGGAAGAGAACCTTATTCTATTCCAGAAAAGACCCTTAAATCTTGGAGCCCTCCAAGAGAGGTCAGACAGGACTTCGTGAGCTCCCTCTGCTTCGCCAGAGGGCTTGTCTCGAACCCTTTCTCTGGGTGTCCTGCACTTCTGATGAAAGTTCTTCCTCATTGGCTGATTCTTCTGCTTGTGTGAGATTTTCTCTGCTGCTCCTGTTTGGCTTGGGATTTTACCTCCTGATTTCTAGTTCCTCCAATACTCTAACAGGCTCCTGATCCACCTAACATACCCACTCTCATCTTCATGCACTCTCTTCTTTCTTTGTTTGGATCTTTCTTTCCTTCCTTCCTTCCTTCCTTCCTTCCTTCCTTCCTTCCTTCCTTCCTTCCTTCCTTCCTTCCTCCCCTTCTTCCCTCCCTCCCTCCCTCCTTCCTTCCTTCCTTTCTTCCTTCCTTATGTCTTTCCTTCCTTCGTTCCTTCCTCTCTCTCTCTCTCTCTCTCTCTCTCTCTCTCTCTCTCTCTCTCTCTCTCTTTCTTTCTTATTTTTCTTTCTTCTCATCATAGGCCAGTGAGTTTAGTCAATGCTGTGCATATAGACTCATGGGTACTGAATGATGGGTAACCTCTGAGCCACTCCCCATACCTGCTGGAATGTTGATTAGCTTGATCATGTTGAGTTCAAAGATAGTGTCATATCCAGAAGACAGCATTTCTTCCTATCCTCTCTGGCTATTATGTTCTCTCTGCCTCCTCTAGAGTGATATTCCTGAAACCTTGGGGTAAGGGGGGTGGTATTTGATAAAGAAGTCCTGTTTAAGGGTGATCACTCAGAGTTAATTATTTTCAGCAATTCGACCACATATGAATGGTTTCATTAATCACTGCCCAATAAAGAAGGCTTATGACTAATGTTGGGAGAAGCACAAATTTACCGCAAGAAGCATTAGCATAGCTGTTTTAAGTGGAAAATTTAAGTTCTCAGCTCTATCCAGTTTCATGTGGTGCTATGTGGTGGAATGTGGAGTAAAAGTTATTGTTCCTGCAACCTCAGTATTCCTGAGGTCTAGTGTGTGGGAAAAACAATGTGTATTTAATTTCCTTGTAATTCTGTTGAACTTTTTACTCTGCCTTGGCCTCTGCTGGATCCCACATGCACAATGCATCCAGATTTATCCACTACAAGGAGAATTATTTTAATCTGGCATCTTTAAAAAGTGCAAAATGTTGCCGGGCGTTGGTGGCGCACGCCTTTAATCCCAGCACTCGGGAGGCAGAGGCAGGCGGATCTCTGTGAGTTCGAGGCCAGCCTGGGCTACCAAGTGAGCTCCAGGAAAGGCACAAAGCTACACAGAGAAACCCTGTCTCGAAAAACCAAAAAAAAAAAAAAAAAAAAAAAAGTGCAAAATGCAGTACATAAACAAACAAAGTTAAGGGTGATGACATCATGTGTATTTCATGTGATTTTATGTTGTTTACTGTGGCTCCATAAAGTGGTAGTAAAAGGTATATAAATTTAGACATGATTTTCAATTGTTAAATATGTTACAATCCCTCATGTTCCCATCCGTGCTGACCTCCAGTCTACCCAGGGGATCTCTTCTCTCTCCTCTTGCCAAGGAAATTGAGCCTGCATGGGGCTGACCTAGGCCCTCCATATATGAGTGACAGTTGTTTAGCTTGATCTAGTTGAGGGACTCCTAGTCATGGAAGCAAGGCCTGTCCCTAATGCTTTGGCTGGCTCCAGGAAGCTACTGCTCATACAGGATTGTCTTGCCCAGCCTGAATCCATGGGGAGGAGCTTAGTCCCACCTCCACTTGCTATATGTCATGCTTTGTTGACACCCGTGGGAGGCCTGGCACTTTCTGAACAGAAACAGAGGAGCAGTGGATGGGGGTGGAAGCTGGGGGATGTGGGCGGGTGGGAATGGGGGGAGAGGAGGGAGGGAAAACTTCAGGCAAGATGTAAAATAAATGAATACATTTAATTAACCATAAACAGAAAAAAAAACTATTACAGATAATTTTCCTGTTCTGTGATGGTGCTGACTTTTCTTCCTATTGTATGTAATGTGTACAATAGCTCCTGAGCAAAGAAAAAATATTTCTTCAAAATCAAAAGATTTATAACATGTAAATCAAAAGGCATTTGTTAGTGCTCTTTTCAAACTATTATGATTTACTTCATCTAATTTTCTCTATAGGAATATTCCATGGGATGTCTCTAACAAAGAATTTGTACAATAGTGAAAGCCTGAGAGATGGTGCAAGCAAGTACAGTGCTGGCCTCCAAAGTCTGATGGCTGAGTTCAGTCCTGCTCCTAACATGGTGTATGGAGAGAGTTGACTCTTGCAAGTTGTCTTCTGAGTTCCCCGCCTAAGCTGACATTCCCACTCTCCCCACCACACACATAAGGAATGAACACATGTAACTTGAAAAAAAGACTAACTTAGCTTTATTTATTGCTACAGTGTAGTATACATGTATGTACTGTTTAACAAAAAGGAACAAAAGGCTTAGACTGATGGGTACAGGAAATGTAACCACTTAAGCATATTTTTCAATATGTACGTTCATTATTTTATATACATATAAACATATGTCCATTATAATTGTTGTACAAGTCAGGCAAACAAGTATAGGAGACACTTAAGCTGGAGAGTCAATTTGGTTTGGGGTTATGCACACACTCCTTGTAATAACTGCAATTGCCAGCTAAGCTTCTCCTGCAGACACTATGCTACCACACTCCTCTCCAAATAATGCACTTGTCAATCTCTGAAGCCTCTGTCGCACACATCCTAGACCCCTTCCACCTGCGATGGCTTAAGTTTCCCCTTCTCTGAACAATAGAATATGTTTCTTTGACCTTGGTAACATCCAAATCTAGAGAGTTTCTTCTCAAATGCATCATCCCATTGGATCAGGATATGCAAAACAGAAGCACAGTAGATCTGGTCTAAAATTCTTTTGGGGGATCTGTGCAAAAAGACACTGTCCTTTTGTAAACATTAGAGAACATCCCTTATTTACAATCTAATGCCGACACGTAATTGAATATGTATGTGATTAAAATCAGATGTGCTATGTGGAGTAGGGAAATGAGTGTTAGACCTAAAATATCAGTGAAAACAGAGAGCAACACAAACTACACTCACTAGTAACTGGCTTCTCTTTCTCTTCAACTGCATGGAAGGAAGCTTGGACACTATCAAGGCCCTTGAGTTTGACTGTGTATACTTCTCAAATCTGTATCTCTCTGTTTCAGCAACAGTTGCCTTGCTTCTTTTGTAAACTTGAGTGAGCCCATGTTTTAAACTCTTTGTATCAAAAGCCAAGAACCTGGAAATGCCTGGCCCTGACTCTACCACCAGAAACACAAGGACGTAATACATCATTTTTTATGTAGTTAAAAGTTGGAAGGTTGAAAAGATTGTATTGGACAGAGAAACTTGATGGCTTTTTTTCCAGTTAGCAAGGGAAGAAAGTTTATGTTGAGATAGACATTTATACAGGGGTGTGATGGATGGGGAGGAACTTGGCTTATTCAAGGAAGACCAAGGTGGCCCATATGTCTGTGTGGTGAGGTGGTGGATGATGTAAGACAGAGACAAAGTAAAACCAAACACAGGTCTGAGTATTCCTTACTATTTACTTCATTAACATAGAAATCAAATGTGTGTTCTGCTTTTTTTTTCCAGATCCAGGATAGAGAGATGGGCTAAGGTCACTGTGATGTTCAACACAAGGCATACACGAATGACTGAATTACCAGTTGCTTTGATCTTTTAAACAAAGCCCAGGAATCAAAATACTTACCCACTGTACAAACCACAACTTGTATACTGCTTTAACTGAAACTAGTTCAAAGTTTTAGGCCACTGTCTCATATATGATAACTTCTGACAGTTTTTTTTCCCTTAAATTTTATGTTAAGCTTGATCTTAGATCAATCTTCATTCATTTGGTATAAATTAAACTTTAGAACTGCTTATGTTAGTGTCAGTGTCAATAGTAGGCTGTGATTATTATGGCTAGGCTGAAAACTAATGTTGCTAATCTGTTATAGAAAACATTACCTCTTAAATACAAAGAAAGAAGAGAAATAAGCCAACAAGAACTTACATATGGCTCAGAAATTTTTAATGAAAAAAATAATTTTCTTCAGAGTCCACATACAATTTTTATAATGTTATTCCTCACATTTAATTTAAATGTCATAAACAGGGACTCCCCAAAAAAGTAAAATAATGTAGAGTTCCTCGTGCACATCTCCATACCAGAGTAAAAGAGTATTTTTATGCATCTTTTATGCAAATACTAACAAGCATTCCTGTAATATTACTTCTGAAAAATCCACTAGGTCAGCCAGGCGGTGGTGGCGAATGCCTTTAATCCCAGCACTCGGGAGGCAGAGCCAGGCTATGAGTTTTAGGCCAGCCTGATGAACAAAGCAAGTTCCAGGAAAGATGCAAAACTACACAGAGAAACCCGGTCTCAGAAAACCAAAACCAAACCAAACCAAAACAAAACAAAAAATCCACTAGCTCTCTGATGAGCTATTCTTAGTATTATCTTCGCTAGTTAGCTCATAAAATGAACTGGCAGTTTCACCATACTGCATTGTGAAACACTAAAGCCATGAACACACACCCAAACCCATCACACAAACACAATTTCCCACTAAAGCTTCTTCTACTTCCAGACACAACAGAGTAAAAGAGAAACAATATAACAAAAAGATTTCACACTTTAGACTCTAGTCAGAAATTACAACAAAAAAAATACATTTCCTCTGGTAGTTTAAATTAGCTGTTTTTGTGTTCACATTCCCTTAATCTATTTTACTTGAGTTGAATGTTGGCAGAAGAATCAAACCTTTAGAGGATAAGTATTGTGTAATAGTTTATAATTGCAGGAGAAAAATAAACAAACACTAATAGCTGTAGCTGTCAGAAACAATGTCCCAAAGGAAAACGCACTTACTTTCTCCTGACGTTGTGTGAAAGGATTACTAAGAGTACTTTCATTTTAGAATAATTTAGCCAGAGAAAATCATGTATACCTAATCCCCATGGTCCAAAAATCATAGTGTTGTACAACAGCTTTATAGAAAGAATCAGTAGGCTTATCAGAATATATATTGTTTTAATGTAATTAATACTTACAGAGCAACGGAAATACACTGGGTTATGAAACAGGCTAACAGAGTTCCAAATGAAAAAGCAAACAGCTTTAAGGATCACCTTCCTATGATGCTCCCTTTTCCTTTTTCATATTTTCATCCTTTTTCAACCAGCTACAAGACTGTAACAAAGGAATCTCACATTTGCCCCCCTGTTGCTTTCAGGAACCTGAACTTTTAGAACAGTGATTTACTAACCTGGGTATCATGACCCTTTTGGGGGGTTGAATGACTATCTCACAAGGCTCACATATGAGATATTTGACATATCGGATATTTACCATATGATTCATAACAGCATCAAAATTACAGTTACAAAGTAGCAAAGAAAATAATTTTATGGTTAGGGGTTACCACAACATGAGGAACTGTATTAAAGTGTTGCAGCATTAGGAAAGTTGAGAACCACTGCTTTAGATGATCCAGTGATTATATTTTATGCCTAGAATATTCTTGAAGATGTGAAACATTTTAAACAATTGATATAAGTATTGTCTTAGTTTGGGTTACTATTGCTATGATGAATCACGATTTCCAAAATGAAGTTTGGAAAGGCAGGGTTTATTTGGCTTATGCTCGCACATCTGAAGTCATCTCTGAAGGAAGTCAGGACAGGAACTCAAATAAGGCAGGGACCTCTGGATACAGAAGTTGATGCAGAGGCTTTGCAGAGGTAGGTGTTGCTTATTCACTTGCTCCCCATGGTTTGCTCTGTCTGTTTCCTTATAGAACCCAGGTCCACTAGGCCAGGGATATCACCACGCCCAGTCTTACAAAAACATATTCTTCATTGAAGCCCCTTCCTCTGTAATAACTCCAGATTGTGTCAAGTTGACAAAAAACTAGTCAGTACAAGTATTTTACTCCATTTTGAACATGTTCCCTCCACAGACCCAACCTCTCATTTTCTTGCACCTCACTTCCTGTTAGTTTTCTTTTTTCTCTAAACAGTTTTGATACTTGCATGTCATGCATATACAAATACATACATATATGATTTTATGTTTATATATAAAGTCTAGAGACCACTAATGAGAGAAAACATGATATTTGTCTTTCTGGCTTAATTTGATTAACAGGATTACCCATAATTTGATTAACAGGATTACCCATAGTTACATCCTCTTTACTTAAGTGATGTATCTTCTTTCCTCCTTAAGGATGAAGATTTGGGTAATGCTCCATTTTAAACATGTTTGAGAAACATAGGGGGATTTATCAAAATTCTGGATATAGTATGTATGGAAATGTATTTCTTCTTTGTTTAGATACTTGATGTTGGCATTGAATATTCCAAAAACTATAGCACTCTTAGTGGCATTTTCATATTTTACTCCAGGTTTCTTGACTAATTCTAGTGCATAAAGCATTTCCTTTGCCACTAATAGTGAAAATCAATAGCACTTTTCTTTAGTGATTTTGTGCTGATAAACTGCTGGGCCACCGCTTAGAACAGCTATTACTTTGAAGGATAAGACACAATGACTAAACCATTGAAGCCTAATATTCAATCTTGTAATAGAAAATTTACCACTTTTAAATCATAAATGGTATCATTACACGATGGATTTTCTATTTAAAGGTAAATCTAACAATAGTGCTCTTAAGTTTCCTAAAGTGTATCTGAAAATTATTTGTACTACTTTTATAAGGCCATAAGAAGTATCATCGGGAATATGCAAGACAAACATGGTGACAATGTGTGTCACAGGATAAATGAATGATGAAGTTTCAATTTTTTAAAATCAAAACCTCCTTATTTTGGCTGGATGTAACAACATAAACTAGGCTATTATGGAAATTAGATATCAAAGAAAATAAAACATCAAATTTGATCCTTTAAATTATCCTTATACAATACTAAGTAGTTATGAAATATGGTGACACCCACTAGGCAATAAAACAATGAAAGGTAGTTATTATTAAATAAATCCCAGTGGATAAAGAGATGCATAGATGATACACTAAATACAATGTAGAAATGACTACAGGTTTTCATAAAAAGGTATAGGAGGAGGGACCAGTGGCAAACGCCTGTAATTTCAGAACATAGGTTTGTGGGATGCAGAGGTAGGAGAACAAGGAGCTCAAGTTCATTCTTAGCTACATAGTAAATTTCAGATCAGTCTGAATTAAATGCAACCTAATAAAGCAAACCCCAAACAGCAATGGCATATATATATAGGACTTTCTTGGTGAAACAGATCTTAACAGACAAAACAAAACCTTCCAAATCTATATCAGTGACTCAAGTGATAGTGGACTCAAAATTTCTCTGAAGTTCTGACATTTCTACATAATATGGTACTCCACACCTCCAAGTCAAGCCATTTTCTAGAGGAAATAACCTTCTAGAAGGCCAGGATTCAAACATCAAATAACCATATCTTGATTTTTGGTTCTGTGACTGAGTAACAGATGCTTGCATTTAATCCTTTAATTTGAAATTGAAATATGATATTTTCATTATTTTTTGAGAATTACATACATACATACAATGTATTTTTACCAAGTCCAACATTTATCTCTCCATTTAACTCCTTTCAGATCCACTTCCCACCTTCTTCCAACATCATGTCTTTTAAAAAGTAATCTCCTAAGTCCAGTTAGTGCTACTCATATACACCGAGTTCATGGTTATCTCCTGGGATATACTGGGTCACAACCTTAAAGAAAAACAACTCTACCTATCCCAGAAGCTATCACCTTGCAGGGTGGTGTCTCAGGAGCCCCTTTCCTCCATGCTGGAATGTTGACTGGCTTCATCTGCTCCATGTCTTTTGCTGACAACCATAGCTGCTATGAGCTCATGAGTGTAACAACCTGTGATGCCCAGAAGACACTGTTTTGCTCTGGTCCTCTCTGACCTCTGGATTTTATTTCTTAGTATTTCTGCCCCCTTTCCTTACTGTTCCCAGAGAAGCTTGGTGTTGATGTCTCATTTGTTGGCTGAGCACTGGAGAGATACGTGATTCTCTTCACCTTGACTTGCTCTGAGTTTCTACATTAATTGTTCTCTATTGTCCAAATAAACCTTCCAGGTGAAGTCTGAGAGCTACACAGATCTATGGGTATAGAAACAGGAATGTTTAAGGCAGTTTCATATTTGTTCACCAGGTTTACCACTGGTTAGGTAGTTTCAATATGACTTCTTCAAACATCCATAGTTTTAATTATCTCTCACTTTACCTGAATGTGTCATTTTTATCAGGTCACTATTAATTATATCTAGAATTTATTTTTAATTGTATTAAATTTAAGCACTAGATTAATTTTAGCATATGGTGATATTTGTTCAGACTATCCTATTTGGCTTATCCTTTTTTCTTGTTCATAAGAGTGAAGAAAAGTCCTTAGGTCCTTGCCTTCATGCTTTTATGACTAAACAGTTCCAAATATATTAAAACTTAATAATACACAGTGTGGCAGGAGTATATGTAAAAAAAACAGGTATATTCTAGGCAGAGGGGAAAATGAAAGGTATACATGCCAAAAAAATAAGATAGCTGGGTGTCGTTCATATCAATTTGGGCATTGATATTGTACAATGGGAGCTCTTCTCTGATGTGCACTCCAAAGGAGTCACAGCCTATTTATAGGAGTTTATTCTCTAAGGTGATAGAATAAAGAAATGCTGTCCTGCCAGCAATAAAGCATGTATTGATGTAAGTCCCCCAGCTTTACCTAATACTGTGACAAATCATGTAACATTCTGTCAATACATGAATTACAAACCTGACCATGTGAAACATCAGGCCTATATTTTTTTTACATATTAGTGGTGACTCAATTATTGCTTTTAATATAAGATTATATATTCATAGTGTGTCAATATACATACAATAATTTCTGTATAACTAGAGTGATTTGGAGAGTTTTTCATAATTATGTTCATGTCCCATTCTTCCTCATCACAGAGTCTTTGCCTCTGGAACTCCAGACTTCTCTCAACGATGCCACATAGTCAGGGAGCTGAATAAATGCTCTTAAGTTTATGATCACAGGACCATCACACTGTCCTCCTTTTGTTCTGTTTATCAAATAGTTAAATGTCAGAGTGCAGACTAATAGACTCAGGGCTTATACCATCCAGATGCAATTTTACAAAACAGACACCTGAAGCCAGATTTCACACCTGTTTATAGAGCAGCCACAAGTTATTCCATGTGCTTGTGACAATTGTGAGAAGACTAAGAGTAACTTTATATTCCCCTTTACCAACTAACCATCAATATTATTTTATCCATCTCTGTTCCACTTTAATCGATAAGAAGCAAATCTCACATTTTAATATTTGTCAATTCAGCTCATAGCTTCCACTACTTATACATCTTCTCTGAGTGTTGTCTAATGAATTCGTATTTGTTACTATTTCTCTGCCACTGCCAGAAGAGATGTGCCACACTGGTTATCACAGCAAAGGCAGAGAGTTGTTCTTTATTTTTATTTTTTAAATAGAAATAGATTTTCTCTTCATACAATATATTCTGATTATGGATTTCTCTCCCCCAGCCCCTCCCAGATCCTCCCTGCTTCCTTACTCACACAAATACATACCCCTTCTCTCTCTTTAGAATACAAGTAGGTAACTAAAATAACAGTAATAATAAGATAAAAACAAACAAACAAAGCAGAAGAGAACAGAACAAACCTAAATGCCAAAGAAAGAGCACAAAAAACTCATCAAGATGCTGAGCCACACATACTCACATACACAGAAAACCCATAAAAACTAAATCAGAAACCATAATGTACAAGCAAAAGATATTTAAGGTAAAACAACAACAACAACAACAACAAAATAATGCCCAGACAAAACATTGTGAGACAGAAAACCTCCAAACAGCATTCAGTTTGTTTGGTGTTGGCCATATATTTCTGGACATGGACCCTGCCCTTAAGTATGGTTTGTATTCCCAGTGAGACTCCCTTTAAAAAAAAATAAAATAAAATAAAAAACATAATTTTTCCTTTGCAAGAAGTTATCAGTTGGAGATAGGATAAATGTGGGGTAACAAATTGTTGGGCCAAATGACCCAAGAAAGAACAAAACAGGAAGAAATGAGAACACAGCTCAAATCACTGGCACCTCCACACTGGCCAACGTATACTCTTTGATACATTTATTCTTATGGTTTCTGTATTGATTTAGTATCAAAACAAGTCACTGTCAACTTCACAGAATGCTAAAAAACAAAAGCAAAAACAAACAAACAAACAAAACACCACCAATTAATAAAGAAAACTCAACTGGGTAATTGGGAACAAAATATTTCCCAGAGAGGCAGCAGATTAGTTTGTCAATAAACAACACTATTGGGGTGGGTAGAATCAGGGTGTTGTTCTGAGAGGCTCCATTAATGTTTGGGGATCTGGACTGAGATATTTGCTTAGTTTTCCAGGTATTACCATTATCTCTGCCATCTGTGATGTTCCAGGCATGAATGAACTCTTATTTTTTTTTCTTATGATCAATAGCAATGCAAACTCTACACATTAGATGAAAAGCTGAGAACAGTAATGTTTTTCTTATTGAAGATGCTCGAACCTCCCTAATACCTATGAGTACAAGAAAGGCAACTGGGTGTGGTCCATGCAGCTCTCCTCTGTGGGGAAAAAAAAAGAAAAAGGAAAAAAAGAAAATGCTGCTCTAAAAGTTCTGCTGTCATTGCACGGTCCGGTGGGGAAAAGCCAGAAAAAATGAAGGACTGGACACATGATTTGCATGAGTGATCCTTCCAGAAAGGATGTCTGCTGTGAGGAAATTTTGTTATTATTCCAGATGGCAGTACTGTCATCCTGGCCACGCCACATGTAGCATTCAGGAATTATTCACTGTGTCTGGTGGCCTGGAAATGATTTTGCCATTGAAAAGATGTAAGGAAGTGTCAGCACATGCCAAACTAGTCTGCAGTGCCCTCAAAAAGGACTTCTTTTTCCCATGGGAAGTGACTAAAAAGTTTTGGTCAACAATGCAAATTTCTTTCCCAGGACAGTTAAGAAGGAAGATGTCCTGTTTGTTGATCTTTTGTTTGGCTCAGAGTAAGCCAGGATTCTGTCATAGCTGCAAGGGCAGTCATTGTGAAGCACTGAGAGTCAGATATTTTAATTACATTTAAATAATATGTGCATAGAAATGTCAGGCAACTGGTCAACATTGTTTGTCTTACTAAGAGGAAACAAGTTGAGGCTCTCAACTGTTTTCATTTTGAAACAAAGCAACACTTACTGCTGTTAATGCTAAACTTTCTTATGTGCATTCATTGGTCATTTAAACCCAAAGAAGGAGACTTTTGCTAAGTCTACTTACTTGAAAGATGTACCCATTCTATTCTAATTGACGTTAACCTTTGTCATGGAACATTGAGTGTTGAAGTGTCTCTGAGTACCATAACAGCACTGATGGACTTCAAAGGTCTCCCTGCCAAAGTACACTAATAAAAGAAAATTATGAAATACATTCTCTCTGGGCACTTTGGCATCTAATTTCAAATACACCTCTCCATACATCATTCAAGCCATAAGATGTTTTTTTCATCACAGTTAAAACAGGCAAGAAAAGCAGTGACTAGCTCTTTGTGCAAAAAGCCTCTTAAAGACCCAGCTCCTTTGAGCTGAATTTTTAATAGAGTTAGGGACATTTAAAAAAGAGAGCAGAGCAGTCTTCTGTGATTTAATCTGGATTGGCAAAATTCTATTATCAGTTATTGAGTTTTGGTCTTATCATTCTACTTTCCTAAATTTACAATTTGGTAGTCAATCTTAGGACTTTTTACAGGCTGTCAGAGAAAGCAAATATGAAGAAATTAATTATGCTTACATTCTACAGGGGCTACATAGACTGAAAAAAACAAAATAGATGCACAAACAATAGTGTGAGATTATACTGAGTTCTAATAAGATGGCTCAGCCAGTGAAGGCACCTGCTTCTGTGTCCAAAGACCTGAGTGAGAACCCTGGGTCCACACGAAAGTAACTAGATTCTATAAGCTGGTTTCTGATCTCTACTTGTGTCTAGCATGTACTCGTTCCTTCAAATAAATTGTGTGTGTGTGTGTGTGTGTGTGTAATTAAATAAGAGGTCAGATTTGATAGCGTGGCTATCTCATCTTATTCAAAGGGCAGGCATGGAGGGAAAATGTAGATATATCCCTATGTCCAGAGGACATGTAAAATTTTACAATCCTAATACAAAAGAAAAATACAACTCCAGCCAGTTTTCATGAAGCAGGAAAATTCTAAGGCTCTGTTTAACATAATTCCAAGTGAGTGTTGAGGATTTGCTATTTTAGAATAAAAGTGGAATGTTATTCAGTATTAATCAGTTGGTAGCTTAGATGGGAAAGTGTTGACAGATAAGTGAGTAGAAAATAATTGCTGGTAAACAACAGATTTCGAAAAGCCATTGTGCATTTGCAGTCTGTCTCAAGTGCCGCTCTTCGGCAGCTGATTTGATTTTCTACCAAAGCAAGGCTGCCAGCACTGAGCCTCCAGGATTTAAAAGAAAATGATGCAAGAATGAATTTCCTTGCAGATATTATTTAAATAATTACATTTGTGGATACCTAAATTTGTGCATTAGGAATTTAGTATATAAGAAACATCCTCATAGCCACTTACATTTATGCTGAGTAAGGCTTTTTTTTTTTTTTTTTTTCCTAAGAGACCATTTGCTATGTTGCAAAGAACCAGGCCCTGTCACTTCCCATTTGAGAGTGGGGATGGGAGGGTACCCGTGGAGTAATAATCGCAAAGATAAAGTGCCCCACAAACACTAATGCATGTCATTCTGTTTTCAGTATGGATTTCCACAGTAAACAGGAAGCATCGCCTAGAAAGAAGCTAGTTAATCACTTTAAAAAACCAAGAAAACAATAACCAGAACCAACAGATGTTCTCCTATAAATAATCTTGATTCCTAAGTGGATTCTCTAGAAGAAAATAGACATCATTAATTTAGAGGGTTTTGTTGTTGTTGTTATTCTTTGGATTGGTGCTGTAACTATTACTACTCCCTATTTGTGTGATGTTTACTTTTTAAGACTTTCCTTACTTCTAGCTATAATTATCTTAACTTCTTAAATAACAAATAGAACATTTCAGATTCTTAGGTAGAGAATTATTGGTAGACAGCACTGTGATAACTAAAGTTTATGTATTGTACTTTTACTTAAGATTAAAGTGATTGTCCATAAATGCTTGGACATTTCTGCAATTCAAGCCTGAAGTGGTTTTACAAGTTTGGGGGGACCTTGTGACATTGAAACATTATAAGCAAGCCAGTCAGAACGTATTCCATTCTTTCAGGAATAGTGATCACTCTGTATTATGATAGGCTCTGTGATATATCCACAAACAGGACAGAAAAGTCTGAGAGTGGGATCATATATTTTAATGGAAAACAGAAAATAACAAGTATATTCACAAAAGCAAAGAAATGATTACAGAAAAGGAGAATAAAACTAGTGGTGGTAGCAGGTTATCACAGGTGTTATTTCTGATGTTGCTGTGAGTGGGGCAGGGGAGGTGAAATTTTAGATGAAACATGATGAGGGGGGAGTTTTATGAAAGGAGGACTAGAAGTAATAATTGTGTCTAGAATTTGTTTTCCTTTCACCGCTCAGTACAGCCACATGCTATCTAGTTTATGTGCTCAAGCAAGATTAGGGAAAGAGGTTGTGATGGGATTAGAGCAGGCACTACTATCACCACTATTTTAGAAAGAGGAGCTCCAAATATGTACTGTCAATAAATAGTGATAAGGTTAAAATCATAGTCAAGTACTTTGACAATGATTCCTAACCCTGTCTGGTTCAGTGAGGACTATATTAAAGAAAAAATAGATTAAGAAAGAGAATTTAAGCCGAGCGTGGTGGCGCACGCCTTTAATCCCAGCACTTGGGAGGCAGAGGCAGGCGGATCTTTGTGAGTTCGAGGCCAGCCTGGGCTACCAAGTGAGCTCCAGGAAAGGCGCAAAGCTACACAGAGAAACCCTGTCTCCAAAAAACCAAAAAAAAAAAAAAAAAAAAAAAAAAAAAGAAAGAGAATTTATATACCGTCACTGTTTCCCTCCCACAGGAGAGTAGAGCTTCTGTAATACACAGCACTGAAAGCTAGATAGGTTGTGTTGTTGTGATTCAGCTGTGGTGCATGACATGCATGACTACCTGCCAGTCAGGAAGACAATTCAGATGGACCTGTCTTAATGACGGGAACCTTTAAAAGTAGAGTTTGCTAGATAAAGATCACTGTTCCATAGTTTGCTTTACAATATCATGACCAGATTAAGCCAGTGTGGACTTCCTCTAAAGGTAAGGCTGGTTTCTGGAAGACAGGAAGTTAGCTAGCAGGGACCTGAGTTCCATAACTGAAGGAAATAATCATTTGAACAGAAAGAATGATCTCGAAAGTTCTTAAATATCCCAGAGATGTATATGATCTTAGAGTAGCCAGTGCTTTGGTCTCAGAATGTGGTATCTTCTGATCAGGTAATATGACAATTTTCTCCTAGAGTGGTGATTTAAAAAAGAGGTGATTTTAGAACTTTTAGGCTCTATCGGTAGCAGTCAAATTATGAATCCCTAAGGAGTAATGGAAATTCAAATTGAATAGAGTCATATTTTTAATTTTTCTTTACTAACTTAGAGTAGGCAAGACATATCACAAAATATTTGTTTGCTGACACTTGAATTACTATGCCTATAAATTTATAATTCTATTTAAACTAAGCAACTTGTCTATTCTTCAAGTATCAGTATTCATGTCTGCTTTGCAATCCAAAGGCTTTATTTACTTCTAAAGGAAATTATTTCATGTAGCCTATGTATATGTTATATGTGTGTGTGTATGTGTGTGTGTGTGAGAGAGAGAGAGAGAGAGAGAGAGAGACAGACAGACAGACAGACAGAGACAGAGATAGAGATAGAGCTACATACAAAAATAAAACACTTATTCTTCCTATTGCAATGTGGTGGCTTGAATAAAAATGGCCCTTAAAGGGAGTGACACTACTAGGAGGTGTGTACTTATTGAAGTAGGTGTGGCCTTGTTGGAGGAAGTATGTCACTGTGGGGGAGGGCTTTGAAGTCTCTTTTGTTTCAGTGTGACACTCAGACTACTTCCTGTTGCATGTCAGGTATAGGACTCTCAGCTGGTTCTCCAGCACTATGTCTGCCTGCATACCACCATGTTCCACCATGATGATAATGGACTGAACCTCTAAACTATGAGAGAGCAACCCCAATTAAAATTTTAATTTATCAGAGTTGCCATGGGCATGGTGCCTTTTTACAGCAATAGAAAAACTAAGATACTTTCCATTTGATAAATATTAAAATAATCTCAACTACTTCCCTACTACTGCATTAGGCTTATGCATTGTGATCTAAAAAGAAAAGCCTAAAATAAAAAAAAAATAAAGTCTTTATGTTCATGGACATTGTGACTATGAGTGAATGCCTATTAATCCTTCTACTTGTTTATGTAGCAAATGATTAGGTAATCTACTCAATTCTTTTAGTACTTCCAACTTCTACTTTGGACTGTTTCTGCAATTTTTAAATGTTAACATTTCATAGCTAAGTTTCAGGAGAAAAGAAAAAAATGCTGACTGTTTTATAGCTTATCTTTCTGGTTTTGCACACTCTTGCTCTCTTTATTGGCAATGTTTACTTTGAAATGCCATTGAATCTATCACTGTAATAGAAAACTCGGCCTTTTCCCCTGGCTTCAAGTATTTTCACAAATCATGCTCTAACAATCATAATCCAAGCTCTGACTACAAAGTAGGAAATAAACCTAAATCTCTTTTAAATTTCTACACATGGGCCAATATCTTGAGAAAGAAATATATTGTAAAATGTGATGTTACCAAAGGGGATACTAAAGCAGAGCTGACCTTAGCAGAGTCTTTAAGTGGACTCAGTCTATCTTTGTCTTCCTCACCTTTTTGTCAGCTATTCATGGCAGTTGGGGATATTATAAAGTTGAGTCCTCATTTCTGCCACTTGTTGTCTATAAACAAACTCAAGTTTTAAGTTCCAAAACCTTTCATCCAGTAAATAAATGTTACACTGTCATATATGATGACACTCAAAAGATACTTAAAAGCAATCAATGTGGTTTTAATCAATCCTTCCTCTTTCTAGTGGTTCTCAACTGGGGCTACTTTGTCACCAGAGGAGTATGAGGAAGAAACAAAATGTGTGTTACTGGTGCCTGGTGCAAAGGATGATTGTGACTACTGAAAATGCTACAATGCAAAGAATAATCCTCCTGTGGAAGACTTGTCTCAGAGGTGTTAAATTAGAAGAAACCTACACTAGTCACCTACGGAAGTCTGTCCTGCCTATCTCAAAGTTTTCTTTCTTTTCTCTCCTCATGACACCAATTGCTGCCTTTGGGAAGCCATAATTCTAAATTAATGTGTCCTTTAATCTTTTTAGTGTTGCTTCATATTGTTTCTTGAGTGTTTTTTTTTTTTTTTTTTTTTTTTTTTTTTTTTTTTTTGTAATTGGAATCCAGAAATGAAATCCAAGGATGCAGCACTTCCATTTAGTGACTACAGCCATAGGAGAGGAAGAGGAAGGAGAGAGGAACCCTTTGGAAATCCTTCAATATCCCAGTGCTGAGAAAAGTTTTTTTTTTTTTTTTTTTTTAATTTCTTGATTTCATTGAACCCCCTCTATAAAAATGACAGAGAGGAGGAAAGCTCACCCTGTAAGCTGTAACTCAAATATGGTGTTCAGAGGAGGAAAGCTTGCTAGTCTTAATACGGATACCCAGAATTGAAATTTCAACAGGGGACTCTTCAGCACTGCCTCATGGAAAATGTCCGGCTTAATTGTTCCTGTTTGCATCAATAATAATTTTACAGCTAAGCTTAGAAAACACTATCAAAGATGTAGGAAAAAATACAGAAAAATTCACTTGCATGTTTAATGAGTTTTACTGTGACATTCACATGCATATGTCTATGGGCACATGAAGATTGTTAAGTCTGACTTTTCCATGCATACCTCTTCCAGGCCACAAGATGCTTTTTATTTTCTAGTCATCATTTCATTGTGCTTTCCACATAAGAGGGAAAGTACATGAAATTTGACACTCTGAGTGTGTCTTACTTCACTCAGCAAGATTTTTGAACCCATCTTCCTTTCATAAAGTGTACTCCACCGTGAAAATGTCTGTTTCAACTAGATATCCATTTACACCCAGGCTGTTAGTATGGCATTTATCCTTGGGCATACTGCTCATAAAGAATGAAGTGGTTCAAAATGATGATGAGCCATAGGAGGATGGAGAGGGAAGATGGAACCTCTGGCAAAAGAGTAGATGGTGTAAAACAGTATGTAAGGATTCAAAGGAAGAGTAAAGCAAGAATGAAAGTATGATCACAGAGAAAGAGTGCACTGAGTATTTGATGATAGAAAAAAGAATAAAGGCTGTGGCTTAGTTCTAGATCCTGATCTCTCTGAGGTCGGTGCTGCTCACACACAACAACCAGCTTCGCAGAATGGAGGCATGAACAAGCAGGAAGGACTCAGTGGTGAGAAAGTACAGCTTGCAGCAGAGGCTCTGTCCCTTCCCCAAATGGCTCAACGTCCTTGCTCTACCTGCGGTCATGCATCACCGTCATACATATCTGAATATACTAAACTCCACTCATCTTTAAAATAAAACTCCCCTCTGAATTAAATAATTTATATTATGCTTATGAAAATATGAATCAGCTAAAAATTATGTCCAGCTCAATAAGTCTATTTAAAACAAAATGACTATTTCTTAAATTTCCAATAGGTGGTATTTTTACATGGCCCACTTTTCTAAGGTCATGATATTAATTTCAAATTTAGATATTTATGAAATTGATTCTAATTTATATCTGGGGAATACATTTGTAATGGTGGTGATAGATTTTGAATGATTAAAATAAACCATAGCACATAAAGATAACATATTGCAGGGATCATGAAAACCCATGGGCACAGGAGAATCACAATTCATCAGTACTGTGAGGAATGTATCAATATTTACAATTTCATAATGTGATACTAATACTGGATGACTAATACTTTTTATCTGATATGCGGGGATATTATCTTGAAAGAACACTAAGGGGCCATACCCTGTTTTTTTCCTCCTTACACCGTGGTTTCAAATAATTGCCTTATCTATAAAGAGATATACAATTGAAGGAATTGATTTGACAAGTAGGACACAGCTCATTAAGTCAGCCATATTTAACATACAGAGACTAGGACATTCATTTGTCATTCTGTCAATAAGTAACCTAGATAGTAGCTTCAAAATGCTGGATTTCAGACTCCTAAGAAACTTAGAGTTAACTTTGAATGGTTAGAGTCTTCAAATGTCTTCTCACAAAAAACAATTAGGAACTAGGCATAGTGGAGATGCTGGAACTGTTATGGAGTAAAACTAATTTGGGGAGTATAATTTATATTTTAATTTTTTCATCTCTTAAACCAGATGTAGCAAATTTAAAATAATACTGCTTCAAAATAGGCACTCTTATCTTGTGAATGGCGGAATACTTGATTTCATGATGGCAAATAAGGAGGCAAAAAATAAGGCATTCTATGAAGTTAAAACAAGTCCATATTCAGCATTGATTCCCCATTTATATTACTATTCATATCAGCTTCAAAAACTCACATAATTTTCTAAATATATTTTACAATCATATTTCCTACCATTCTCTAAAAGTATTTAATAAAGAGTGAGTTTTCTAACAGTACATTTGATTTAATTTTTCTGACTTTCAAATCATCCTATTTCAATAGATAATTTCAACACATGGGCACAGATTTTTACACACACACACACACACACACACACACACACACACACACACACACACAACTTCCATTTCTCTCCAGAAATGAAATGCTCTACACTTATTACATGAAATTACCTGCTTCCTTAGGGTATAATTATAAAATATCCAGACTTAATGCATATCCATGGCTTGTTCAGCAGATATCTGTTCTTGCAGTGATTATTTGAAGCATCTTTTTTGGGAAAGGACAAGACAGTTTTATGGTTTTCCTAAGTGCCAAAGCTGTAGTGAAGTCAAGTCTTAAATCATAGTAAATGCCATCATTTTTCTGATTTAATTAATATGTCAATTCTGATGTTATCTAAGAGATGAGAATACTGCTAATTGTATACTTTAAGAATTCTTTTCCTGTATGTTTTAGGGATAGGCACGAAGAAGAAAGGCTTTATTGCCAGCCTTCCCTTGCAATTAAGGATGACCTTGATAATAGTTGTGTGTATGTGTTTGTGTGTGTGTGTGTGTGTGTGTTTGTGTGTGTGTGTATGTGTGCTTCTCGCCATTTCATCAATGAAAACTCCGTTTAATTATCACATCCATCTCTCAGGTTGGCATTGAATGAAATTTCTAAGTGATTGTTGATCCATTTTCTTCTGTAGTCCTTTTATAAGTTAGAATAAAGATGTGATGACTGGATCTCTACCAGGCCATAATATGTGAGCTGAGGTCTCATGATGAGAAAAGAGCTATGAATCCTGGTCATAAAGATATTGTGCAACCTCACATATGAGCATTTAGAGTCTTACAAGGCTTTCTTTTAAACAAATGAGTGTTGTATGTGGGGAAATGGCAGTAGTTAAATTTGTTCAAATGTATCTTTAAACTAGTTCAACAGCATGATGGTATTGACATGTATAAAATTCAAAACAATACATACTATTATTTTGTTCAGCCTAGGCTCTGACAACAATTCCTAGTGAAATAAAATATACCAAATAAGCATAGAAATTATACATGAGCAGGAAAATGATAACTATAGGCAAATCCTTGCAATGCAGCGAGTGAAAGGGTTTTAATTTTTATGATTATGGAGAAAGTAAGTTTACAAAACGAGATACATAAACTTCACACCCAAAATAGCTCTTGTTTACTCATCTTGCTTCTCAACAAAAATTATAAAGGGCTTCTTGTGTCTGTAACTAGAGTAGTCATAGATTTGTTATCTTAATCATGTATGTACTTGCCATCCCTGTAATAATGCACTATGCCATTTCCTGTGCCATATATTAGGCCTATAGTTTTTATAATTCTTAGTGGAGTCATTTTACAGATAAAGAAACTAAAGGTTATTGAGCTTAAACTGTTCCCTAAGATCCTGCAACCACAGGTAGAGAACAAGCCTGGTCTCTGTGCAGTTATTCCTACAGTCTGCGCCAGCTGCTAAAGAGAGGATGGGCTCCTGTGGGACATAACACCAAGGTGCACACACAACCATATTCCAACACTTGGATGGTAAGCTAAACCTCTTCATTGCTGAACAGAGAATGATAGATTTATTTAATGGGTTCCTATGCAAAGTCATAAAGGAGGCTTGCCAAAGAACTGACTACAATGCTGAAAGTCTACAACATAAGAAAATCTACCAGGTATCCAATATAAGGATAGAAGCTTAAATCAATAGAGGAACATGTGAAGAGGCAAAGAGATGTATGTGCAAAGATACATATGTGCAAAGATATGTCAGCATATTTCAGTTGATGCAGAGGTATGTTGTGAAGGACTGGTACCCCAGCAGGAACATCAGAGTAGGAGACTAAAATGGAAATGGGTGAACATGGAGGCACTGCTATCTCAAATCAGGTGATTTGATTTACATTTGAAGGAAAGTGCCTGCTCCCTGTAGGGCTTGGTTGTTATGTTTTTTAGGATGGAAATCAGTTTAGCATGTCTGAAAGAAAGGAACTATTATCCATGAGGAAACAGAATGTTTATTCATGTTTTCTGTGGTAGAAAATGAATGACAGGAATGGAGGAGACAAGAAAGATGAGAGGAAAAGTCTAGAAGCAAGAGCACAGCTCCAAGAGAGGAAAATGTAGGGACTGCCTTGTCAAAAGAGAAACTGCAAGTATAGCAAGATCCTGCTGGGACTAGCTGAAGTTCAGGTAGGTGAGTAGAGGAGTAATTGCTACAGGGGATGTAAAGAAGATATTAAGAGATAAGGAAAGTATTACAAATCAGAGTTGAGGATCCAAGCAATGATGTTAAGCAATCACATACCATGTGGACGGTGTTGGACACTCACTAATGTGGAATTTTAGTTTTTTTTTTCTTTTTTTGTTTTTTGTTTTTGTTTTGTTTTGTAATAGAAAGGAATACTTCAGTTTCACTGACGCAATAATTAGTGAAAAATGTTCCTCTCCCTGACCTCATCTACAGACTTTGTGCTCTGAGTCTGGGCTTTCTCATTCATAGCTTCAATTTTGCAAGGCCAACGTCAGAAACTGTCCTCCCATAAATTGTGATGTTCAGCTTGTACTTTGAAAGATATAAAGATGCAAAGACATAGACCCTTATAGCCCAAAGGTATGTGAGAAGGGCAGAAAACTGTTGTTTCTTTCTAAGGTGCTCTGTGATGTGGTAAAGTATTATAAATAAGTACAACATTAAAGATTCTTCAGAGATTTGCAGCCGGGCGGTGGTGGCGCACGCCTTTAATCCCAGCACTCGGGAGGCAGAGGCAGGCGGATCTCTGTGAGTTCGAGGCCAGCCTGGGCTACCAAGTGAGCTCCAGGAAAGGCACAAAGCTACACAGAGAAACCCTGTCTCGAAAAACCAAAAAAAAAAAAAAAAAGATTCTTCAGAGATTTAAAGTGTGATTATCAAAGATAACTGGTATGTGTAAGGGGAAATGGATCCACTATAACAAAGTTTTATCCAATAGAGGTAAGAACACACAGGGATGAGGATAAAGACTAATAGAGTTACAGGGAGACTAGAATTTACATTGACACCTAGTGGTCTTACAGAAACTCAAAATATTGAATACTAAAGAATGGACATAAGCTCGCCACTCCATCAAGGTTAGCTAGGCTTACACAGGACATAGCTTACCCATGACCATGGCAGACAGTGAAATATATGTCCCCCATAATCCAGAAAGCACATAAAACCTCTCTCCAGAGTCTAGGTTATCAGAACAGGGTAAAAGATCTCACGAATATTATCAGATAGAATTTATGGCAACCCATGGCAAGGGCAGTACAAGAAGAAAAGTATGCTTATAAAACAAAGAATAGGATATTTTTCCCCCAAGGTTGTGAGCCAAATGTATCCTATGACAAATTATGTAAGAACAAATTTCTGTTTTACATATATCCATCCTTTCATGGATGTTACAGACACACTCACAGCCATTCACTCATCTAAGAATTTCTCTGGTATTGGTTACTGTGCCATCTCTGCATGTTAAATGTTTTACATGAAACTTATAAAAGCAACAATTGGTTTATCCTTCTCTGAATGTACAGACTGAATTATTCCAAATAACTTATATTCTTTTTAAAGAAATTCCTCTACAAAGTCTTCTAATCTACAGAAATTAATTGACTGCAAAGTTTATTGGGTGATTTTAAGACCTTTATTTATTGTTTTATAAAAGAAACACTTAGTCATCCATTTGGTAACAGGCACTTCTATAATGTAAAGCAGAAAGTATGAAGATGAAAGATGAAAACTCAACATTACTTCTGTTTGTATAGATTTGTTGAAACACATGAGACTTGGATGAACACCTGTATTAAGTACTGCATAACAGTATTTTCATCTAATTAAATTTCAGGTATAATTAAGTGAGGTGTGCTCCTTTTTTACTTTAAATGTTGCCTAGTGACTGACTATCCCTTAGTCACATTGTTATAGATCTAATAGCTGATAAAATAGACAAATTACTTAAAATTATAATACTGAGCATAACTTTAGAGATTCCATATCACTAGATAAGGAATATCTACAGAAAAATGCAAACTGAATCTTCTCACAGGGAGGAGAGAGGGTTGATATGATCAAAGGAGAATATTTCCAAATGCAGAAGAGTGAGAGAAACACATGGACTTGTTCAATCTATACCTCTTCTTCCTAACATTTGTCACAGTAACATTTGTCTTCTTAATATTTGTCACAGTACAAAGAAAGTTCAATGATTTCAATACTTTCTGATCCACCAGGAATTAATTATATTTATCTTACCTCATTCCTGAAGTAAATATTTGTATAGTTAACTTATATTATTTAACTTACTTAACATGTTATATTTCTTTATTATTTCTATTTTAAAGACATAATTACATATTCTTAAAATACTATTTTGAGTATTTAAGTGACTGCTTTGTCTGACTTGCTAATGACTTAAGTCTTTCAGCACACAAGTTTATACTGAGCTGTTGTAATGAAGTTTTAAACTCACACAATCTGTCTTGGTATATTAAAAATGATACAAAAGGTGAATGATGTACAAATTTCAAGTATTTCCATATAATTAATTAAAAGCCAAATTGCCTCCTAAATGTACATCTCATCTTTTGTTTCTCCCCCAGGGTTCTGACTTCCATGTTCATTTACCAATGCCTGTATCAAATAAACAGTTGGTTACTAGATGAAACAGCTATGATGCCTTATTATTACTTCCTAAAATTAAGTTAAAATAAAAAAATATTTTTCAAAGGACAGCTATGTCCCTCAAACCTCTGCAACTCCAGAATCAATAGCACACATGACATTTTGAGCATCCCAATCATCTGAAAGAAGTCATTTACTCTTAGTTGTTGTGGGTCAACATATTCACATTTCAACCTTTTCAACTAGTCTCTGACATCTGCCATCATGTGTTATACTCTAATAAAATTTCTGACCTGTTTGTATCTCTTGGGAATTCAAACTCACTTTTCTTGGTATTTTTTCAAAGTGGTTAGTTTCTCAGAAGCCAAGCACTGAAATATGTAGGCAGGATGCAATGTGATGTGGGAGTAAACACATGAACTCCAACAAGTTCATGTTTAAAAACTACAAATGAACTATATTTGTATAAAGAAGCCCAGGTACACTATCAGTATAGTATTGTTTTAGCCTTTGTAGGAAATGTCTAACATTGGCCAAGAAATACCTACGTAAAAATGGTCTAGCATAAATATATAAAATTTAATAAAGCCTAAAACAAAGTATACTTCTATTAGAATATTTGTTAGGTACATAATGGAGACTGATCTTTAGATATAACCTGGCTATTAGGAGACTTTTATTTCAACAGATGAATAAAGAAGCTTGTGTCTATAGATTTATGGGTAAGTATGTACTGTATCTACTAAAAATATTATAAGCAAATGCCAATGAATAGAAAAATGAATAGTAGTTTAGAAATAAGACATTTATAAATCCTTTCAATAGCTGAATAGTCTATAGTGAGTCTATAATTTGAATAATTCTTCCAGGTATAAGTAAGGCATTTTAAAAGTACACATCATTCCGAGAATCATAAATGTAATTATTTTTATAAGATTTAAAATTTTTATGTTATGATATGATTGTATTTCCCAAACAGCAGTCTATTTATAAAGACTACAGTATTTGTTTCAGTCATTTTGATTATTGTATTTTGCAACTAAATTTACTGTAAAAACTCATTGTAAAGTGTATTTCTCGAAATTACAAATATTTAAAACTTAGGGCATAACCCCAAAAGAATAATACAAACTATTGAAAATATCTTGATTTTTTCTCTTTTGAAGTGATTAATTTTGCTCACATCAGAAGGGGCAGTCACACAAAAATGAGAATAAGGTAATGGTTTTACAATAACATAAGAATTAGAATTTGTTATTAGATTGAAATTGGGATGCATATTATTACTACTACTGGAAAAAGTGGAAGTTAAAAGTGAAGAATGGAGTTGAAGAAATAAATATATGAAATCCTGGAAATTGCTAGATGTTAAGACACAAGGCATAGAAAGGAAAGCAATACACTCTTGTTAATTAGCAAAGACATTGTTATTAAAATATTGAAGTAACTTATTTTCATCACAGGTCATGAATTATGCTTCCCTTCAGTGCCCTCCCTGACCACACTTTCCCAAACACACTTTCTTAGAAATAGAACAGATTCTAAGCATAACACAGACCCTACCATCTCTGACAGGTTGATGCAGGCTACCTGACAAACTAAATATCATAAATATGAAGCATACATCCTAAAAATATTTAAAACTACTTCATTCCTGCTTCTATCAATTGATGTCACCTTGTTTCAAACTAACGCTGGTGGAGATGCAATTGTTGTGCCATCAAAACTAAAAGAACATGGAAGTTGGTAATGACTTGGGAAATAAAATGGAATCCATGAGAGAGAGAGAAAAAAAAATATTCAGAGGGATAACAGGAGAGATTTTGATTAAAGTACACCATATATATATTTACAATTACATACATATATATTTATAACTATAATGTTTAGGGTTGAATAATAACAAATAAATCTATAGAAATCTACTTTTATCATTAAAAGATATGAAGACAGCCTATAGGGCTAGTAGAAGAAGCAGAGAACAGTGAAGAGTGACAGGAAGATGTGGCTGGAATCACACAAGAGCTATTGGAATGTGTGGTATGGCAAGCTGGCTAAGGAGAAACCCATGAAAGAGAGTGTCGTTTTGTGAGCAAATGCGATGAGTGAGCCATGAGCAAAGGCTGGGCCAGAAGTGCTGGAAGCTGAGGGTTCACAGAGTTCGACCTGGTTGTGTCTACCTGATGTTTCAACAAACTTCATGCAAGCCTCCGGGGGAAGTGACAGCCATGACATCTCAGAGGTTACCCCTCTGAGGCCTTTTAGAGCCTGAAATCTCAGCTCTGTGACAAACAATAAAACCTTACATAATGTAGGCAAGTATTTTATTAACAAAATGACCCCACATTGACAGGTAATGGCAAAAAGGGAGGGAAATAAGTAGAAACTAATAATATTTACATTCTTAAAATATGGATAGTCTTTAAGAGTCCTGGAAGCAGATAGTATTATATAATGAAGAGTCCTGAGTTTGAAGGCATAATTTTCACATAGCACTTGGGCCTCATCAATGCAATCATGAGGACCTCTGTAATGACAAGTTCTTCCTTTCCAATTAGATCAGTAAATGTATATGCATCTTGGTTATTGTTTTGCTTGAATCCACGTAAAGCACATAAAACTGCAAGTTTTCTTTATTTTAAGTAAGTGTGTGATTGCACATGTACATGTGTGCATGTATGTGTGTGTATGCGTGTGTATGTGAAAATGTGTAGGTAAGTGTGCATGTGCATGTATATGTGTGTGCATGTATGTATATGATTGTGTAGAGGAAGAACTGAATGATATTGGAAAACAATCTGAGCAAAAGTATGTATAAAATATTAGTGTCAACTCACTTTTCCAGGAACAAGTCTGTGGAGGCTGGTTTTGGAATACAAGTGGGCTAGATGAAACATGGGTCAGGGTAAATAGTATTGGAAACCTAGATTGGAAATCTCCCTCTGAGAAAGATGCCTGATATGCCCAAAGTGAAAAGATCAAAGTCTATTGAGAAGAAAAAGCTTGAGGCACCAACTCCAAGAATGATGGCAAGCAGGATGAAACCAGACATGAAATCAGTTATAAATACTAAAAGCTTTATTTTAACATTTTAAAATAAGAGATGGTTTTTTCAGTTGTTAAAGACAAAGGAACATAAATAATTAAATCATAATTAAAAATAGACAAAATAAATAAATTAATTAAAAAATAAAATACTATTAAAGCAAGAACAAAGACTGTAAATCACTCTGGGATTTGGGAAAGAATGATGCATGAGGAAGAAGAGAAAGGATGGAGTTAAAAATAAGAGATTTTAACTGAACAACAAAAGAGACTGTTGAAACTTGATACTGCATGGCAAAACAGCAGAGTGAAAAGTCATTGCTATCATTGAAATATAATTCCTTGCTGGGCAGTGGTGGCACATGCCTTTAATCCCAGCACTCAGGAGGCAGAGGCAGGCGGATCTCTTTCCAGATTCACTCTGTCTACACTGTATGAAGAATATTTTCGGGAAATCAGTAATCTAGCATGTAAGCAGAACCTACATGGAATGTTACAACTCTTTGTGGGTAAATATAGTGCATCTGAAATGCTTTACATTTTGTCACATGACTGGTATTAAATAATATGTAATGCTTAGAAACTAATTCTCCCTGAATGCAAGGAAAATAGTAAGTATGGGCTGGTAATAAAACAAGCTAATTGTATCATATGTTCATTGAAAGACATAAATCATTTCCCCAAATAATTGTGCACCCTGCTTCTACATGCACAAAATCACAGCTCTGAAAAGAAGGTAGACTAGAACATCACCTATCCATTACTTTTGGAAAAACTATTTTACATTTGGGATAAAAATACATATATTTGGTATCAATTAAAAAATGTACAAGTTTACATATTTTGAGAAACAGATGAGTACATTTCTGACAAGATAATTTCAGTTGGTCTTAAGTCAGCAAACATTCCTGACAGATCAGTGAAGAAAAGCTTTGTGATTCACTTGTTCTCTTATGTGTGAAATCAGTAATTAAACACAGCCTAGATTAGTAAGGGGAGGAGTTACTCTGAGGATTTTATGATGTCCACACTTCATCCACACCCACTTCTAATTGACTAGATACGAGTCAGACTGGGACCAGGCTTAGATAAGGAACCTGCTATTATGGTGCTCATTGGACATTTTGTATGGTTGATTGCAGGAGGAAAAAGAATCTGAGGTATCATAGAAAATGGAAGTAAGGCCACTTTCTATATACATTAGGCATATAGGGAAGTAGTGTAACAAGATTAGATACATGCTCCTGTTTTCTCAAATATCTGGGTATGCAGTAGGTTTTGAAACTTTTTTTTGAAACAATAATTTGCCCTTGAAAAGATCTGGAAGTGGAGTGAATGCTTTAAGCAGTAATTACTTATTCTTCAGAGAAGGGGAGAGAAAGACGTGTGTCTCCATGGAAGGGGCCATTCAGTGATGCTGTTCAGCACCTAGGACTCTAAGCAAAAGCATAACCCATTTATGAACAGTAACTGACGAGTTTCTTATGCTTTTTGTAAAGAATTAATATAAGTCACTTGTGTAATTGATGTCATAGCATTTTCCTGGGAAGCTGAGTTTGGCAGATGACTTGTTCAATGACCTTATGAGTATTGCCATATGATCTATATGCATTGTGTCTCATGGACACCTCAAAAAGGACACCTTCCTGCATGTGACCAGAGGGTCAATTACATATCTGGAGAGATACCTTGATTACCTGCTACATAACAAAGTGTGAATAATCTATATCCATTTAGAGGACCAGGATAAATTATCCTCATATAAGAATAGACTGATGCTAGAAAAGAAAGAACTTTGGGAAAGACCATTGCATTTATTAAGAACTGACATGAAACAGGAAGTGGGCATTTGAACTTGGAGCCACCACTCTTTATGGCCTGATGACCCTTGCAAGGTTTCCCAGTGTCCTTACAAACGTGGCAGCTGTGATAAGCCATGAGAGTTTACAAATGAATTTCATAACCACTTCCCATGATTCTTCTGCTGTAGGCTTGGAGCCTCTTCAGAGTAAAAGCTATGGTATTACTTTAAAATGCCTCCAACTCCCCTTAACTGCAAAGTGGCAAAGATGCGAAGCTTCCCGAATGTCATTGCTTCATTCTTGTTTATAATGTTTTCATTAATGTCTTCCTACTTGTAACATTTTCATTTTACTCTCTCAAAAAGTGGCAGAAACAAATTTCAGTGCACTAAGAAAATACTAAACAAGAACAACTAATAGAAAAGTGTAAATCACTGTTACCTAAGGATTTTGAATAGGCTACAAATTTAATTCCCATTTATAAAGTGGATGCCAGCACTTTATGGAAGAAATAATGTATCCTTTTAAATTTTGTGCTTTTCATTTAGCATCCCTAGTAAGTGTTTGTAGCTCTTTATTTCTATCATATTGCCTGAAGTATTTTAAGGCCAGAAATGCTCATGTCAGCTCTTCATATGGAGGATTCAAAGGTGAGTTTATTCATCTCAGGTTTATCTCTTTTCCTCTTAATATTGGATGACAAATATTAGAGTTGTTTTTTTTTCTCTGTGAAGCATGTTTTGGGGGTATTGTGTTTGTAGGGTGTGTGTATTATAGTTCTCTCTCTCTCTCTCTCTCTCTCTCTCTCTCTCTCTCTCTCTCTCTCTCTCTCTCTGCATTACAGCCAGTGCTTTATCCTAGAAGACTTTAAATTATGTACGCTATCAAAAAAGTTGTTTATGGTTTGGCTATGTCATTTTTACACTTTGTCTGCCAATACAGAATGACGGAGGATAATAAAATGTGTTTATTCTTCTAAGCTATCAAAGATACTTAAAACAAATATTATGATATAACAAGCAAAGTCACAACATAACATCAAATTGTACTGAGAAAATTTGTAATAAAGCACAGCAACCTTACTAAATGACTGGAAGCACTAAAGAGTAGTCCTGCATGATCTTCCACAAAATGCAAGCAATATATCCACTTGTGTGAGAGACAGAGCATCCACTAAAGACATCGACTCTTGTTCAGAGGACAAGCCAAGCCATCATGCCAGCCAACAGATGTGGAAACTATGACAGTAAGTGGCTTGCTTTTGCTATTTGTACTTGCAGCCTAGACATAGGAATGGGATCTTTAGGTGACATGGCAAAGGCAATGATATGGTTAATCCAACTGCCTTGCCCAATCCAAGATCAAGAAGAATCTCATCAGACATGGCAACCCAACCTTCAACTTCTCAGTCTTCATGACTGGTGACCTTTATAAACTCTTACCTTAATCAGCCATTCCTGTTTATTCATTTATAAAAATAAGAAAGACTATGACAGCCAGGGTTTGTTTTCAATCCTATTTGAGACTCACTCAGCCTGAAAGCATTGCCAAATATTTAATTTTCTTTGAAACAGTTGAAGCAAATTAACAAATGTAAGGGATGGTTCCATTATCTTCAGCTCTGCCCTCATCATTCTGTCATTTGTCCTTTAATCTGGATATTTTTGTTGTCACTATATTTTCCCATTTCTGGTGTGAGCATCTTGCCTTCTCAGAACCTTCTTTTCTGGATCAGGTGTGTTCTGATGCTTCACCAAGCACAGAGATTTGCAGGCATATGCTAATGTTCTTATGCCTCTAGTGCTACTGGACCAGCAAATGGAAACGGTTGACTCTCACTGGAATCATTTCATAGAAGGTGCACACAGGCAATTCTTTGACGTTCTCTTTGCTCTCTATAGAAGCTAAAGGAAAGCTTCGAGCTTAGAGAATCTGGATGCTCTATTTGTACGCACACCATCATTTTCACCTATGTCAAGAGGGTTAATAACTTAGCTGCATTTTCACAATCCATTTCTTATAGACACTTTGTCTTGGTAGATGGAGTTCTGAGATTATTTTCAATGGACCAACTTTCAAACTCTGTTTATCATGATCTTTATTTCTTTGATATTGTGCTTTAACTAAATTATACTTATAATCATGTTAATTAGTGTTCTCAAGTTTCTTAAGCTTGTACTGTAAGTGGAAAATTAAAGTATGTTTTGTTGGGGAAAATATTTAAAAACCTGGCAATGGGGAAAATAGGCATCTGTTCTTTCCCAACAGGTATAGAAGTCCTTCACTTCACAGACAGAAAAATGGCAGTCCTTTACCACATAAGACAGGCAATAATCCTTAGTATTTTATGCCTTTTAAACAGGGCTTGAATGTGATTTCCTCCATGTTAAAATGAGCATCATAATTGTGTTTTCAAGACTACAGTTCAGGAGTGAAAATGTACATGAAATTTGTCCAAAATTTTTATTTGAAATTAAATAAACAGTGATAAACAGCTCAATTTAATATAATCATCATTCAAATGGATTTTCAATATTAATCTCAATGTTTGAGACTGATAGATTTGCTGAAAGCTGGGAAGACTGTGTACAGTACAGAAAATCTGGATCTGTATTGCAAAGGCAGAATAAATTACCTCAAGTGTAGACAATTATCATAAGGGGGATGTTTTAGACTTTTAAAAACACACATCACTTCCATCTGGTAAATGGTTATTGCTAAAATATTTATAAATATCCCATCAGAATTCATATGTCACACACAGTTGTGATTTTCAGATAACATGCCTCTTAATTAATACCCCTCTGTGCTGTATATTACATAGTCAAACATTTGTGTATCTAACAGAAAATAAATTATTTCCTTAATATCACTTCAGGAATTATTGTCCTATCCAACTGTGAAAAAAATGTGAATACAGTATCAAAAGAGGTCAAAATGCTTTGGCTCACTGTTTTGCTTACATTATTTTCAGTCACAAAAATGAGTTCTAAAAAAGCACATGTCATAAGTTGCAGCATTTGGATATCTTTCATAGGAATAAGGTTTAATTTTAAATATACATAAAAGAAATAATTTCACACAAATGCCTTAAAAAGAAGAAATGTATTATGTGGCTCACCTATCAGTCACACATTGCTTAAACACATCATCTAGGTTATCATTAATTCATAGTATTGAATACACTTGCACATAGGTAAATAAATGATGAGTGGATCCTATCCTCACTTGGTTATTTTCCTATAGTGAAGCTAAAAAGGCCCAGTTGTAGAGTTAGCATGCCAGGACTGCTTTGATTTACTTGTATTTTTAGTTATAATGCATGAAGCCAGACAATCAAATTGAAATGCTTAAAATATTTTACCTCTGGGTACAAATGCAGACTGAGCCAAAAAAAGAATCAAACACTGAGAATGCTTTCTCTAATACTTCCCTGGCACTGGGTCTCCCATTGTTCAACTTCCTCAAGCAACTAGCTTTGATGATTTCCTTTTGAAGAAGATTTATGCTTCATTATTCCTCTTCTTAAAATGCCAGATTATCATGTTGTGTTTCCCTTACTATATGGGAACAATGCAGTATACTCTGTATAATATTAAAGATTTGAATAAGTAAGCTAAAACATCTTTATATAGTCCATTTAAGTTAATACACACTTCCATAATCCTGTTAATTAGATGATGCCTACCTTTGCCCCAGTTCTCCAAATGTCCTCAGTTGTCTTTCTATCAAGATCCTCTGACTTTACTGCCTAATGTAGTTAATGAAAATATATTCACATTCTGCAGGCTGTTGCTTTGTCTGAAGAATTGCAATGGTTAGGTATAGAATAAGAGACTAGAGGAGTTAGATTTCCCTAGGAAAAGGAAATAGAACACATCGCTCTATATTTGAAGGGGAGTGAAATGGGAGAGTAAAATAGGGATAGGGAGAATGAGGGCACATGAGGAGAGACAGATAAAATGAAGGGCCATTGGAGAGATTATATGGAAACTTAATACAGTAGAAGATTCCCAGTTAGGAGCACATGAACACACACACACACACACACACACACACACACACGCACACGCACACGCACACACACACACACACACACAAAGACAATCTAGATGAAATTGTCAAATTATAGGGAAGACTGAGACCCATCTCACCATCTTCTGTCACCAAGTGGAACTTCATGTCCTGGACACGTGTCACATCTAATTGATGTGAGAGCAAGGCCCCAATTTTTAAGATAATACCTGTACAAACTTACAAACTAGTGAATATGAAGAAGTTGAGCTGGTACCTATATAGAGCCTTCACCTCTATAGACTGGTGTTCTTAGTATCAGAAGTTACCCTGCACACTATCAAAGGATAACTATAAACACTTAGTCAGCTACAAATCCATCAATATACAAAGGCAGCCTACCAGCAAGATACATTATGGCAATGTTGGCACAAAGCTTGTAGGAGTAACCAATCAATATCTAATTTGACTTACAGCCCATTCAATGAGATATAACCCATACTTGATGATACTAGGGCAACCTAGAACCTGAGACTATATAGCCCATGGACCTATGGTAACAAAAAAGACAAATAAAATAACAACAACAAAACATAAACAAACAAACAAAATCTGTTCTACTGAAGGAACATAAAATGACGCCTAAAAGACATTCTGGTATAGCCATAGATCAGTGCCTTGCTCAGACATCATCAGAGTGGCTTCCTCCTACAGCAGATAAGAACAAAGACAGAGACCCACAGCCAGACTTTATGCAGAGAGTGAAATTACCCTACAGCAAAGGATGTGGAAAGAGGCTCCTTGTTGTAAGAAGCAGAGAATTTAAAGAAAACCAAGAAACAAGGCCTTCTGAACACAACAGGACTGATGCACATACGAACTTAGAGGCTGAGCAGCATGCACGGGCCCTGAACAGGTAGATGAAAGTAGAAGTGGACATGTTCCCATGCCTAACACAGAAGCTATATCTAAGTGATAACCACTTTCAAATGAAAAATTAGTTTCAAGGGAGTCTCAATGGGGAAGCCTACTCTTAAGAGTAGGCTGCATGTCCAGCAGTCTATGGTCAGCAGAAAACAAATTCAAGAGTATCTTTGGAGGGTTTTGTTTTGTTTTTGTTGTTTTTTGCATAATATCATGTCAGAGCTGTTTCTTTGTATCTTTTTTGTTTGCTTATTTAGTGTTACTGTGAAAGAAAATGGTATTCCAATTTTTCCTGAGACATTAACTCATTCTGCCAATGAGACAAATTAAAACAAAATATGGAAAGTATAAACAAAAGTAACATTAAAAGACATCATATAACCACTTGTGTTTCTGAGGTAAATTATGGTGATTGCTTCTTACCTACTGATAACACTGTTTCTTGTATAACAATGTAAATATAAGGACTCGTAGGAAATTCTTCAGGTGTAAAAATATGAGGAAAATATTTTCTTAACCAAACTACCTAGCCATTACAATACTGATATGGTTCAAGTCAGTCATGTAGAGTCATAGATATTTGGCCCTGATTTATTTCACACAAATCAAACTTGTTCAACAGCTATCTGTCAAAACATCCTATTAAGCATTTATTTTACCATGCTATATGACCTCTTGAAAAAGGCAGAATGTGCTCAGTGGATGTCACTACCACAATCACACTTCTAAAGAAAGTTTCTGGTAAGCCAAGTACATTACAGAAGCCACTGCTATATCACTAGGCCAAAAGTGTCAGACTGCTACCTACAAATATTTCCTTGTGATACTCTGAATTTGAAGTGTGTTCCATCTCTATCTATCTATCTATCTATCTATCTATCTATCTATCTATCTATCTATCTATCTATCTATCTATCATCTATCTATCTATCTATCTATCTATCTATCTATCATCTATCAATCATCTATCTATCTGAATAAATCTAGCAAAGGAAGTGAAAGACATGCACAGTGAAAACATAAGACACTGAAAAAGGAAACTGAAGAAGAATCCCAAAGATGGAAAATCTTTCTGTGCATATGGATTCTTAAAATTAATATTTTTAAAATGGCCATCTGACCAAAAGCAACCTAGAGATTCAGCACAATTCCTACCAAAACTACAACATAATTCTTTACAGAAATTGAAAAGACAACCTTAAATTTCATATGGAAACAAGAAAGACCCAGTGTAGGCAAAATGATCTTGAACAATGAAACAGAAACAAAACCAAACAAATGGTAGAGATATCTCCATCCCAGATTTCAAGTTATACCATGGCACTATGGTGATGGAAAATAGATGGATTCTGGCACAACAACAGACTCATTGGTCAATGGAATAGAAATGGACACTCAGTTGACAAAAGATTATCAGTAACTATTGTAGAAAACACAGCAACTCTAATAAGTGATGCTGGGAAAACTGAACAGCTGTATAAGGATGAAAGGAACCTTATCCCTCATCTGTACAAAACTCAACTCCATGTAGGTCAAGGACTTATTAGTAAGGCATGATACCCAGAAATTGATAGAAAAGACAGTAAGAAATAGGCTTTAATTCACTGCTACTACATTTTAAATGTCACTTTTTTAAATTTAAAAATTTTTTTAAATTAGAAGTTCATAGACTAGTACTATATTTACATTATTCCCACCCTTTATTCTCTTTACATGCCACTTAAAAAATCATTTAGGATTGGAGTCAAGATGATAGCTATGTAAAAGTTCTTACAACACAAACCTGAGACCCTGAGTCTAATCCTAGGGCTCCACATAAAGAGTCAGATGTAGTGTCATGCCTCTATCAGGCCAGCACTTATAAGTTAAGACAAAGGTAGGACAGGATAAGAATTGGCTAGAAGCTCATTGACAAGCTGATGGGTATATAGTATGCAGTAGACACAACAAAGGACCCTACTCCAACAGAGAGGAAGGTAAGATATTTCCAAAATTCTCCTTTGACCTCCATACATATAGAATAGTGCGTGTGCATGCATGCGTGCATGCATGTGCGAGCACGTGCACAAACACACACACTCAATTAATGATTTAATTGAGATTATTTTATAGTCCAACATATTTGAACTGTTTTTCTTCAGTGGAAAATATGTGTACTATAATTGTTCAAGTGGTTTTTCTTTAATGATTTTGTGAATGTCAGCAAAACTCTAGGTCAACATATATGTTATTTAGATATCAGCATCTACCTTATTCTATTCTTTGTGTGTGTGTGTGTGTGTGTGTGTGTGTGTGTGTGTGTACTCCAGGTGAGTGTGCTGCTGTACCATAATTCCTTTTATTCCCTTAAGACAGGGTCTCTTATTGAACCTGCACTAGCAGTCAGCAAGCCACTGTGATCTTTCTGTCTCTGTTCCTGATGGAGTTGGGGTTACAATGCACATTCGGCTATTCCCAATGTTTTACATGGATGTTGAGTATTTGAACTCTAACTCCCATGTTCTTTAAACTTGTACTTTTAGCCACAGTGCCATCTCACAGCTCCCTTATTTGTTGCCCTGTATAAGTTTTTATTCACAGATTCTGAAGTACTTATCATTGGACCCTTTTAAATGTGCATACAATATAGAAATAGAATAAGTAGCCAAGGTTAAAATGCATTACACTCCAATTATAAACTAATCATTGCTCAGATGCTGTTTAATGCAAGAAGTCATGAATTCTCTCAGCAATGTTGATGCGTGGATGCAGATAGATATGCTCATTTGACAAACAAGAAAAAGGAGACATGTTGCTGCACTTGCCCAAGGCCATCTGGAGAGTCAGCAATGAAAGGACCATTTAGACTCTGGTCTTTCTAACATGAGCATACAAGTGTTTCCCTCATACTAGCGGCTGCTCTCTGAGGAATGGCTCAGCATATTACCATTTCAATTTAACTGACCTTAATTCTCCATTTCTTAGACCTAGTTCATCTTTCAGAGATTAGGGGAAGTCTTTCCTTTCTGTAAGGCATAGTCCCTCAATCATAAAAAGGACTCACAGCCTCAAATTCTTTGGGTTTATTCTTAGTTCTTTCTGTAACATAACATGGAAATTTTTATTTTATGTACTCTCTCTTTTGTTATATCAAATGCAAGTTGAATTTCAGCATGTGCAAAAATCTTAAAATCTTCCTGTTTGCTAACAATTTAAAAACAGACTCACTCCTTTCCTATGTCTCTTCTCTCTTTGTAGCAAAAGGTGCATGCATTTCCATGTCAAGCATGAAACAGTGGAATATGGCCCCTTTAGTAGTAGTAGAGGAGGAAGGTAGCTTATTCTGTATCCCCTTGAGAGAGATTGATACAAGCTTGCATTACCCTCCCACAGGGAGGGATCCAGAGACAGCCATATAATACGTCCCCAAACTACTCAATCAATCGCTGGAATTCACAGCTACTTTAGCTATCATTGTAAGGTTTCTAAAGTTATAAAGATTATAGAATAAAGCAGAATCAAGATTTTTAATTCATTATAAATAATCATAAAAATTCTATGAAGAACCGGGTGGTGGTGGTGGTGGCGGCGCACGCCTTTAATCCCAGCACTCGGGAAGCAGAGCCAGGAGGATCTCTGTGAGTTTGAGGCCAGCCTGGGCTACAGAGTGTGTTATAGGAAAGGAACAGAGCTACACAGAGAAACCCTGTCTTTCAAAACAAAACAACAACAACAAAAATTCAATGAAGAATCTCATATAATATCTCTGGATATTTTTTCCAGTATATTCCCAGAAAAATCTGTGCAGAGAACACCTGCGACTAATTAAAATATTTTTAATGGGGAAAAAAGTATTTTGATAAACAAGATTTGGTTGTTAACATTAAGACATTCCAAACAGTATGTTTAAAAGGGCAATTATATAATCATGGGAGTCCATGTGAGGTGGAAGAAGGGCAGTTATGAGTTCAGGCCCAGGCTGAGCCATATAATTAGACTCTGTTTCATTAAACAAACAGAACAAAGCAAAATCAATAAAACCGTCTGGAGATGTAGATTAGCGGTGTGATGCTTAAGCAGGAGCGCAAGGCACTGTGTTCAATCACCAGCATCAAAACAATAAATAGGTAAATTGTTTTCATCAGTTGGTCAGTGCTGTCTCGAGGGCCCCCACTGTTCAATGCCTCCTTACTACTGTGTACCAGAGGCTGAGTACATTAGCACACAAAACAGAGTAGCCAGGCAGGCACTTCTGAGAGGTATGAGAACAGTGCTGGTGCAGGTTATACATGGAAAGACGAGGATGTGGCCCTTCACAATTGAATGGGAATGCAGAAAGATTCTGAGGTTGGGCAAAAGAGATTTATTTTTAATTACATTATTAAGGTATTTGTTGTTTATATAATTTCATTGTTTGATGCAAGGACTCCCTTTGTAGTCTAGGCTTGCTTTAACGTCTAGGTGATCCTCCTGCCTCACCTATCCAGTTTTGAAGTCTTGGTTTGTAGTACTACTCTTGGCTCTATTAGTTGTGTTTAAAACTAGGAGATTACCTGTCATTTTCTTTTCTGTGTGAAATTTTTTGTCTGAATCTGTCAAATGTTAATGGACTAGACATTGTTAATATAATTATTGACTGTATATATTGTATTTAGTTATTGTGTATACATTTTCTTATATTAGTTATATTTTTTTAAATTTTAAACAAAAAAGGGGAAATGTGGTTGATATATTATGCACCCCAATAAACTTACCTGGGGTCAGAGAACAAAACAGCTACTAGATAGACATAGAAGCCAGACATGGTGACACACCTTTAATCCCAGCACTTGAGAGCTCATGTCTTGCTTGAGAAAGACACATGCCTTTAATCCCAGAAAGTGATGGCAGGAAGCAGAAAGGCATATAAGGCATGAGAACACAGGAACTAGAGGCCTTTTAAGCTTTTAGGCTATTAGCAGTAGTTCAGCTGAGATCCATTCGGATGAGAACTCCAGTTTGAGGAAAGAGGATTGGCTGAGAAGTTGGCGAGGTGAGGTTGGATGTAGCTTGCTCTGTTTCTCTGATCTTTCAGCATTCAATACCCAATACCTGGCTCCAGGTTGTTTTTTTTTTTTTTGTTTTGTTTTGTTTTGTTTTTTTTTTATTAAGACCTTTTAAGATTCATGTTTTAGACCCTCAGCCTTGCTTTCTATGATTAGAATAAAATAAATACTGCTATGAAAATTGAACTAGAAATGATTACTTAAACAAGACCTGAATGACAATAGCACTGAACATGTTAACAAAGCAGGGGAACATCTCATGGGTTCCCATCCCTAAACAAAGAACTATAGGCAGTTGATGACTACTGGAAAAAGGATAATTGCCTCTTCCTGGGATGAGCCTTATTGGTTTTCCAGCCCAGATTGGTCAGTCCTGTGTCTAAACACACAAATGACGAAAGTGGTCTAAGCAACTTGTATTTGTATATATTTTAGACACACACACACACACACACACACACACACACACACACACACCACATCACATCACAATAACAAAAAGGAAGAGACTATAAATGCAAGAGTGAAAACATGGTCTGAAGGAAGGTAGTTTGGAGGGACTGGAGGGAGAATGGGAAGACGGAAAGTGATGTCACTTTCTTTCATTTATACATTAAAAAATTAACTACAATAAATAAATAAATAAATAAATAAATAAATAAATAAATTTTTTAAGAAAAGGACAGAACTGCATCATATACCATGTATCTCTATAGGTGCTTAGAGGGACAATTGTGTCTCTCTCTCTTTTTATTTATTTTTTATTCTCACTTATGTCCACATGTACACAATTACAATATAACGGAGAAGGTCAGAAAAACTTGGAAAAGTGATGTCATTTCTTTTAACCTATTAGACAAACATGTTTAAGAGGAAGAAAAAAATGATTCTGAGTTTCTTTAATTAAACTTAATTGCATAAAAGTGTTATCATTGTTGGGTGGTGGTGGTGCACGCCTTTAATCCCAGCACTTGGGAAGCAGAGCCAGGTGGAGCTCTGTGAATTCAAGGCCAACCTGAGTGAGATTCAGGACAGGCACCAAAACTACATGGAGAAACCCTCTCTCAAAAAACCAAAATAAATAAATAAATAAATAAATAAATAAATAAATATGCTATCATTTATCCTAGTTAATTTTTATTTCCAATTTGACACAAATTAGAGTCTCCTGGGGGGGAACTTCTATTGAAGATTTGCATCCATCATATTGGCTTGTGCACATGTCTGTAGGGAAGTATCTTCACTAATGATAGATATAGGAGTGTCCAGCTCCCTATGAGTAGCAGCATCCCTAGGCATCATCTGGAGGAGGTGGGAATGAGGGGTGGGCTGGGGGGAAGGGGAGGGGGCAGGAAAGGGGAGAACAAGGGAATCTGTGGCTGTTATGTAGAACTGAATGGTAATGTAGAACTGAATAGTATTGTAAAATGAAATAAAAAATTAAAAAAAAGCTAGCAGTGAGAAGGAGGTAGCCAGTGAGCCACCAATTGATTTGCCTAATGAAAAAATAGCACTTAAATTTCTACAGCAAAAACCACCACAGATTTAAAATGAGAATTAGTGAAAATTAAGAATCTACAACTTTGGCCACAGAATTGAAGTGGATATGTAAACTGAAGTTTCAGATTCATCCCCTTTTAATTTTAGTAGCACAAAGAAAACAAGCAGGGAAACACACTGCTAGAGATTACAGAGTGTTTGAAGGAGACGCAGCCTCTCGGGCCTCATAATCACAGCTTCAAACCTGGCATGGAGTTCAGTGACTCAGATACCTACCTGGGATTTCTAGATATCTGTTAATGTGATGATTGGGGAAAATATAAGAAAACAGTGTCAACATTTACTGTCAAAATTGGGTAGTAAGACATCCACCCTAAATAAATGACTTGATAAAATGTCACTGGAGTCACAAGGAAAAACTCTATAGCCTAGAGAGTCCTATGATAAATAATTTGAAATAATAATGAAAGAATAAAATGGTAACTAAGTTGAAATTTATGTATTATTATATGTGGGTCAGTTCATTCAATTTTTCACTCCTTGGGCATTGACACTGAAAGACCCTAGCCCTTCAGGCTTACACCCCAAAGCCTCAGGAAAAGAGAAACTTCAAGCACCAGGAAATGAGAAACTAAAAATCTAGTTCCAAGGGCAACCTGACTTAGCCATTGTTCAATCTCCCCTGCAACCATATAACAATGTAAAGAGATTTCTGTTAAGAGATGTGCTCAACTGTGACTGGGAGAGTTGCAGGTGTTCCAGGAAGGACCACTGTGACCTTCATGTAAACTCCACTTCTGCCCTGATACCCCCCTTAAGGTTTCAGGAAGAATGTACCTGTTGACATAACTGTACCCCCTCTGTAATCACTCTGTAACCAGACCATGATCTTGTGAAACAAAATTGTAGGGGAATTGTAATCTTGTGGGTTTTGTGGGTTTTTCCTTTATTAGCCCTTATGGGGCTGCAGTAAGATTTCGGCTCTTGCTCTTAGGAGCAGGGTTTGCCCTTCTATATAGAAGCTTTAATAATAAAATCCTCATGCTATTGCATCAACTGGACTGGAGTCTGGGTTCTTGGGGCACCCACTTGAGACCCTAAATTTTGGGGTTCAACACTACTCTGCATCATTCTGTGCATGTCATATACAATGATTAAGTGAGGGTCACCACCATTCTAAACTTTTAAGAAATGTGCTTTCTCATAGATTGTGATACACATGTCAAAGACAATATGATAAAGAGATATTTTTGAGTTTTTCAACAAAGTTCACAGTGAAAGTTAATTCCTACAGCATAGAAAATATATGTACACTGGATGGGAAGTGGGAGTAACAAAAAGAGATACAGGGAAAGTGACATTTAAGACAAATGGGGTTTTACTTAACAACAACAACAACAACAAAAACCCCCACAAAGGGCATATAGTCAAACATACTGCACCTCCAATTTGTGAATGCTAAGTCTTGTTTTTACTCTACAAAACTACAAATGTCACACAGGTTTCTTTTGTTCATGTGAGTTACATCTATTGATACTAATTATATTGAAATATATCTGATAATTAACATAGAGACATAAAATATACTTAATTCACCTAAAATAATAAATGCACTTTTTTTTACAGAAAAATAACAACAATTTTAATTTCTAAAGCACAATTATTTACCAATTTTTGCAAATTATGTTTATATTTAACATGTTGGAGCTCAAACTATATTTTTGCATGTGTCGTGTCTTCAGTCACAGTTGAGAAACCTAAATTGAAGAGCATGAAGAAAAGTCCCTTCACCAAGGACTAGAACTGAAGGAGAGCGTTCTAGTTGTCCTTTCAGATGACGGTGATATGCAGTCATTCCAATTTGAGATTATTTTATTTCCTTTCTGGTTTCATAAGGGACCCACTCATTATTCAATAGTGTGATTTTTAATCTCCATGACTATAAATTTTCTATGATTTGTATTACTGTTGCTATCCACTTTTATTTCATGGTTATCACATAAAACACACACGGGCTACTTCAAGTTTTCCTGATTTGCTGAGAATTTCTTTGTGTCCTTGTTTATGATCAGTTTTAAAGTAAGTCCTTGGGACTGAAGAGAAGAATGTGCATTCTACAGTCCATAATCTGCTAAATCCATTTATCTATAGAGTCATTCAATGGCAATTTTTTATTATTTATTTATTTATTATTGATTACATGACCCTTGCATTTGGTGAGAGTCAACTACAATTATTGTCTAGGGATTAGTTTGTGATTTTGTAATACAAAAGTATTTAATCCAAGTGGAACATCTACATTCAGTAAATATACGCTTAGGATTATAAATTTCCCAATGAACTATTTACTAGGTTTGAACTGGTCTTTCTTCTCCTTTCTCACTAGTTCTAGTTGAAGTCCTTTTGGCAGATAGTAACAGAATGATTCTTCCTTTTTCCTGGTTCTACTCACTTGGAATACATTTCTTTATCTTTTCACGTTAAGGTGTTGCTGATCTTAGCCGGGCGGTGGTGGCACACGCCTTTAATCCCAGCACTGGGGAGGCAGAGGCAGGCGGATCTCTGTGAGTTCGAGGCCAGCCTGGTCTATAAAGTGAGTTCCAGGAAAGGCACAAAGCTACACAAAGAAACCCTGTCTAAAAAATAGGTGTTGCTGATCTTTAATAGTGAAGTATAATTTTTAGAGGGTGCGTAATGGGGGAGGGGTATTGTTTGTTTATCGAGTCTGTTAGTTTGTGTCCTGTGTAGAATCAATACTGTTAATATTCATGGATATTAATGGATAGATGCGCTCAGTCAACATTATGTTGGTTTTTAATGCTTGTTATTTTCTTTTCCTTCTTTTGTTTGACAACTGTCGTAGAGTATTGTTTTTATTCTTGTAGTTTCTGCAATGTGTCCTTACTCTCAGTTTGCCATCTTCCATCCACAGTGGCCATAATTTCCATTCTGGAACTCATGGAAAGTTTCTATTTCTCTACTTATACTTCAAATATGAAAGATATTTTTTTAATTTTTCTGGTATCATCACCCAGGTTGACAGCTGTGCTCTTTCAGAATTTGAAATGAAACTTTCTAAGCCATTCTGGCTTTTAAAGATTCTACTGAAAAGCTGCTTTCTTGTTCAGCTTTTAGTACATGTTTTGTGTTTTATATAGTTAATGTTTAAACTATACTAAGATGTGTTAAGTTTCTTCTCTGGGACTGTTTATATGGTGTTCTATATGTTTCTTCTAATGGGATATGAATACTTTTCTCTACTTATGGAAAAATCTCTTTAATTATTTTATTAAGACTAGTTTCTATGCCTTTGGTGTGTAGTTCATCTTGTTCTTTGCCCATATAATCATTTTGTGATGTCTCAAAAGTCTTACTAGGCTCTGTTCTTGTATTTTTAAATCATATATCTTTTTATTTTAATTGCTCTCCTTTCTCTTTGAGAACTGGCATTCTGTCTTCCACACAAGCCATTCTGCTGGTGAATCTTTCCTCATGCAATGACAGACACATCTGATGATTTGTGTGACTGATGAGAACACAGGTCTCTTTTGTGTATCTTCCGCTGATGCTCCCTAGATTATTTAGCAAGAGAAGATCTCACACTGAAACTGCACTTGGCATGTCAGCTAGACTAACTGGTCACTGAGCTCTGAGGCTTCATGTGTTTCCTTCCAACCATGGCAGGGGGTTCAAGTGTGCTACCATGTCTAGTTTTTACAAGGGTGTTAGAGATCTGAACTTGGGCTACCATGTTTGTAAAGCAAGGACTTTATATACCAAGATATGTCCCTAGCCCTCAATCTTTTTTGTGTTAATCACCAAAACTGTACTTTTTTTCATTCCTTGTAGATTGCAAAACAGTTTATGAAATATCTATAGCTCCTAATTGTCATAGTGATTGGCTATAGACAATTCCTTTGTTCTCTTATTTATCACTTTTGTGCATAGACTATAGTTTAAACTGACATTAATTATGAAGGATAAAATAAAACTGATTCAACTTGCTCCAGAATATTGTTTAAGTAAACCTTCCTTTTTCCACAATTTCTTTTAACACACACTCTGCCTTAGTAAAACTGTTTTCCACATTCAGATGCTGAACTTTTAATGCATTAATATCTTTCTATTTTACATTATTAAAATCCCAAGCAGTAAAACAGAGAAAACATCACTTAAGTGGCTGTAAATATTTTCAACTGTTCGATACTGTTTTGACATTTGCTAAGGTTGAGGTCAGTAAAAGGAAAACCATAAAGAAATCTCTTGCCTTTTGTTATGATGCTTTTGGGGGTATAAGGAAGATATTAGGGAGCATTATGGTTTGGCTGTAAGGAAGGGACATAATTCAATTTGGAATTTCACCAAATTAGGATAATAACTAACTTTATTTAACTAAGATGATGAATGTACAAGGGAGGCCTTCTTGAATGCAAACCATTATCTTAAATTTCAGTTCAGATGCCTCTAAGGGTCTAATTACCTTAAGTTAAACTCAAGTACCTAGTTAAAAAGTCTAATTTAATTCTTTCAACATTACTGTGAAACAACAACAAAATAAGAAAACTGCAAAAATATTAACCTTTTCTTTATATACAATCCATAATGGCCAACAACAAAAGTTCAGTATTTTTACCTTGTATAAATGAAGGAATTTAAGCACTATAGACAAGTTTATTGACAATTTTAGCTTTCTCATTGCCAGAGGCATCAAAAATATTTTTCTACTGTATTTTTCACATTTGCACTTTGCTCTGTATAACTGTATTTAAGTTATTTATAAGAAGCACTGATTACTTTAGAAGACAAGAAAGGCTTTTATAAATGACCTAGCTTAAATTGTATGGGGTAAAATACCACAGTTAGATGTTAAATATATTAATTCAGAATACAATATTTAAATTTATCCTCTTCTACCCTTGTGTGTGTGTGTGTGTGTGTGTGTGTGTGTGTGTGTGTGTGTGTGTGTGTTTCTGTAGTGGGTATATAAATTTGTATGTAGCACACAGAGGCCAGAAGAAGGTGTCATATTCCTAGAAACTGGAGTTTCGGCCACTGGCAGGAGCAGTAATTATGTTCTTTCCTCTGAAAGAACAGGAAGCATTTTGAACCACTGAGCCATTTCTCTATCCTCAAATACCTATTTTTAAAGCATAATAAATATCAAATTGGCCACAATTTATGTCCACCAACATTTGTCTGTCCATTTTTATTATTATTTTTATTATTATTATTATTATTATTATTATCCTGGTAACCTATTTACAAAGCATTATGTACATTTTACATGTTAATAGCTGTTCATTCTTTGTCAATTTCTATTAAGTATTTATAGTATAAATAATAATATGGGCATTGCAGTCATCTTTTTCTTTTTCTTTAAGACATAAAACCTGATATTACATTAACACAAGAGGAGGAATTTTTGTAATTTCTGATGATTAATTACAATGTGAAAGTTTCATTGAATGATTTTTGCAAAATTGTAACTTAGAAAGTAGTGAAAAGTTTTATAAACACACCACTATTTCCTGAAATATCAATTATGTAGTAAGAATGCATTGTATATAAAGCAGAGACATCATAACACCCAGTGCCCATAGGGCATTACAGAATCTAAACTTTTATAACTTAAAGCCTTTTTGTAAATTTCTTGGATGCCAAGACCACTCAGATTCCAAGACAGAGCTGAGGTCACAAAATGTTCCTTCCTTTCTCCTTCCCATATTTCTGTTCTCAAATCTTGTTTATTGATGACTTGAACTGTCCCTGTTTGGTGGTTTGAATAAGAATGTTCCCCATATATTCATATATTTAAATGTTTGTTCCACAGTTCATGAAACTGTTTGGGAAGGATTAGGAGGTGTGGTCCTATTGGTGTAGGTGTGTCACAGGCTGTGCTTTGGGGTGTCAAAAGCCCATGCTATTACACTTAGCTCTTTCTCTGTGTCAGGCTGTAGATCAGATGTGAGCTCTCAGCTACCCTTGTAGCACCATCCCTGCGTGCCTACTGCTATGTTTCCCACCAGAATGGCTGTGCACTCACCCTATGAAATTGTAAGCAAGTGTGCAATTAAATGCTTCATTTATTATTTGCCTTTGTCACAGTTTCTTATCATGGCAATAGAACAGTACCTAAGACATCAAAATGCTGAAGTGCTTGCTGGAGTGTGTGGGATTTTGTTCCCTTAAAATTTCTGTCCTTGCTTATAACTACAAGATATTAGAATGTCCATCAAACTTCACAGTCATGGCCACTTATAGTTTAGAGGTTAGTCCCATCATTTTGTATAAAAAGTAATTCTTCATTTCTCAAATTTCCATACACCACATTGCCATGTGTCATTAAAAAAAGCATTATGCTATGGGTTCAAAGAAAGTGTTCTTATCATGACCATTGCAGAGTATGATACAATACAGATTCATTAATTCCCATTTCTCAAGATGTAATAAAAATCAAAATATTAGTTGAGACAGAATATAAATAGGTAAGAATAAAGCTTTTCTTATTACTTGTCACTTTTAAATTATATCAAGATCATGAATGTTTAAGGGGAGAATGTAAATGGTCCCTTGACACTGGTAGATAACAAAACTACAATCTGTGTATCCTAAAATGATGTGATACTTAATACAACAAGCACAGTATACATATTATAATTATTCATGTTACGAAAAGTAATGATTATTTTTCCTTCAGTTCATTATAGGACACTAAGAATTTATAAACTTCTACAAATAAATATATATTATTTAGTTTGTGACAAGGATTATTCATTGCAGAGATGACATGTGCAGAAAAATTTTATAAGTTTATAAGCACCTTATTAGAAAATAGATCTCTACTGCTATTTTGTTTTGTAATCTACACTATTATAATATCTTTTATGGTCTTTAATTTCTATATATTTGAACAACATAGATATATTTTGTACACTTTTCCTATTTGTTTTTATAACTATCATTAATTATGTGTATTCTAAATATGAAGCATTTTGTATCTTTTTTTTTGTCTTACATGACAGAAAAACAAAGCCAAGGTTTTCTAATTTAGTCATTACCTAACATCAGAGACACACTGACTGAGACAGCTGAAATTTCTTCCTGCACACTTGATTATATTTTTCTATTTTTTATTTAAAAATATGTTTTTAGGCCGGGCGGTGGTGGCGCACGCCTTTAATCCCAGCACTCGGGAGGCAGAGCCAGGCGGATCTCTGTGAGTTCGAGGCCAGCCTGGGCTACCAAGTGAGTTTCAGGAAAGGCGCAAAGCTACACAGAGAAACCCTGTCTCGAAAAACCAAAAAAAAAAAAAATATGTTTTTATTAATTTTACATACCAACCACAGATCCCCCTCTCATTGGAGCATGCTGGTAGGATTTGCTGAAGGAGGTTGATGCAGGAGGATTATGAGTTCAAGGCCATCCTGAGCTACAAACTTGATTTTTTTTTAAATTCTTAGTAATTCTTGAGAATTTTATGCAATGCATTATTTTTTATCATATTCTTTCCTCTTGCCCAAATTCTTCCCAGATTTGTCCTTAACCTCCATACTCATCCAATTCTATGTTGATCATTTGAGATATATAGATTCACATGTCCCTTCCTTCAGTTTAACTTTTTCTAATATTGGCTTCATATGGATAGCAAAAAGACACCTGAGACTTTAGATGCTAGGCATCTATCTTTTCTAGAGATCAATATTTGTTAGGTCTGTGGTGGAACTAGGTGGAGATGTTTGTGCATGTGTTTTTAAATCTTTCTTGGGTGATTTTATAATATAAAGAGCATGAAGAATGTGGGTTGGCAAAAAGTGGCAGATATCTGATAAAACTCTAAACCCTTAAGCTTGCGTGCTTTCCTAATGCATATGCCTAGAGCTACTCAGAAGCATAAGACAGAATAAATATTTGAGAAGCCCACCTATTATATTATTATTATTATATTATTAATTGCTTATAAAGTGTGAGAAAGACCCCTGTAATTCAAATGTATTCACAAAAATGAGAATAGTATAATATGCATTGCAGAATTACTATAAAGCATATACCAGTAAGTATAAACTTATAGATATAACTGTATGGTTGAGATTACAAACATTTGTGAAGAAAATATGAATTAAAATACACTGTAAAAAGTAGATGTTGAAAGTCAGAGGGAAAACATTTTATATAACCTTCCTGTTTGCTTCCTACTACCAGAAGGGGGGTGAAGGATTACTTCCAAGGAACTGTTTTGTTCTGTTGGGTTAAGCAGTGCCAGCCAGATAGAGTGACACCAGGTTAATGTGAAGAATTTTCCTCTGATTTCTGCATATATATTTCCATTTGTCCACATACTTAAAACTAAATAAAACTTAATGCTAATTAAATAGCTAATGACTTTGTGAGCAATATAATTTGCAAGTGATTTATCAAGTCAGGCTATTAATTATCCATTTAGAATAAGTAAAATAACTCTTATGAAAACGAGCCTGCTGCCTTTTCTCATTTTACCTCCAGATGTCAAAATTCAGCCATAACCTCCTAACACCATTTCAAATGCCATTTTACTTTTGAAATGCTGTCTCAATGCAAAAGGTATTAGAAAGCTAATAATACTTCCATCCTGAAATTGAATACGAGATTCATATTTGAGTCTTTTGAATTCAGCCAACTGGAATTCAGAATAGAAGGTAGAATCTACAACACCACATCACTTATGAGTTCATGTGTAATTTATTAATACTAACTCTACCGAGGATGAGAAGATGGGATAATACCAGCTTCACTCATTCACCTTTGTTAGCTTATAGTGATAGGTGACTAGCTGCTATCAGCATCACAACTGAAGTTTGTTATGATAAATAGGTGACTATCAATAAATGGTTAAGTGGTACACAGAGAGGTAATACAGAAGAAAGCATTATTGGCAGTGCAAATTTCCAGACCTAAGAAGAGAGAAAAAAATTGTAGATACTAAGACTCTCTTCCTCTATTTATATGCAGTTCTCAATTTTTAATACAAGCACAGCTTGGAAGCTGTTTCTGAGTTGTTAACTTTATATAGCATATTTCACCAAATCTATAGACATCTTAAGTGAATTGGTAAAATTAGAATTTCACAGGAGAGTCATCTAGTTGTTCGCAGGTGAATTATTTTTCTGCTTAGTGCATGCAGATGTGAGGATGAAATCTAGAATATTTGAGTCATGTGCTTTATCTCATGTGTGCCATTTCTTTAGCTATTTGTTTCCTAGAAACTATTTAAATCATTTGCAATTTTTGCATATCCAAATTTCGTATGTAAACAATCATTTCTTACAGAAGTTGTTAATGAATCCTAATGTTTATCACACTGAGCCCTATAGTTTGCTTTTTTTAACAAGTAAGTAGTAATATCACTAAATAGTAATGTCTTTAATGAAACTAAACTAAATGACAATTCTTCCATTAGTGCATCAGTTAATAAAAGATGTTACTTTTAGCTCTGAGCAAGACATTTCAGTCATTAATATTTCACATTATTCAAATACAAATGCTTAAAGGACAATTTCCATACTTACCTTTATCTTAATTAAGAGAAAAATCAAACTTTGACATTTTTTTCAAAGGTTAAAAAAAAACAACTGAGATGACATTTGTGTTTCTGATATTTAAAGTAGATTGCAACTTTGTTAGATATATTTTGTTTGTTTTTTGTTTTTTCGAGACAGGGTTTCAGTGTATAGCTTTGGTGCCTTTCCTTGAACTCACTCTGTAGCCTAGGATGGACTTGAATTCACAGAGATCCTCCTGTCTCTGCCTCCCAAGTGCTGGGATTAATTTGGAAATCTCTTAGGCATGTTCAGGCTCAACCACACTTAGCTTCTAGGGTAGGCATACCCAGGCTGGCATGGCCACAAAAGAGATCCCTCCATATGGCTACATAACTTTATTCATACATGTGTGAAATGCTCATATCTACTTGGAGTGAATGAATATACATTCATAATACAGTGATTTTGATCCTACATGACTTCAAGTTCCTTTTAATTATTTCTATCTAATCTTCCATTACTTCAATACTAGATTTTATCTATTAACCATTCAGATTATAGCTTCCCTGTTTAGGTTACAGTTTCTCTCTCTTGAGAATTTTCTAGTGACCATGTACTTCAAAACAGCAGCAACTTTCATATAAACATTGCAAATAATAATGCCAGATATTAATGTGAAACATGCCTATACCTTGACATGAGGGGACAATGAGTACTTCATCAGTGGAACAGAATCCCCTGATGGGGTTCTTTAACTCTTCTTGGATCTCTAATATAAGGAAAAAGAGTTAGCTCCTGGGAAAAGTTTTACAAGAAGACTCCCTTTGCATTTTCAAAGAACAATTGAATAGGCTCTGGAGATTGGCAGGATAAACTGAGAAGAATAATTGGGCTACAAACACATGGTGAGGTCAGCTACAAAGAATCCTTCAATGTGAAATGAAGGGTTTTGCACATGTCACATAGATACTGCTGCGTTAAACATGGTTTTATCTAGAAATCTATACTACTCCTCAGCAATCAGAGTTATATTAGTTATTTTTCCTTCAAAAATAGCATATAAGATCCTTTTGTCTGCTTATTATATCATATATTTGCATTTTAAAATGTATGTGTATGTGTATATATATGTATATATACTCATTATAATGAACAACTATGAAAATTCAGAGAAGTCTGTATGGTTATCAATAGATATTCAGTTTAAACAATAATATCTAAAAGAACTTTTCAATGATGCTAGTCACTAAAAACTTTGAATCATAAATACAGAAGCTGCCAGGTGGTGGTGGCACATGCCTTTAATCCCAGGACTCGGAAGGCAGAGGCAGGTGGATGTCAGTGTGTTCAAGACAAAACTGGTCTACAATATGATTTCCAGGATAGCCAGGACTATTACACAAAGAAATCCTCTCTCAAAAAAAAATACAGATAAATAAATAAATAATAAATAAATACAGAAGCTTTGTGCTTGGCCTAAGTTTAGAAAGAGTAGGCATTTGGCAGATAATGAGATCCAAATCCATAAAAGTGATGGCATTAGGAGATGGGGATTTAGGAAATGTATTAAGTTATGAGATTAGAGCACTCATAAGTGGTATTGCTCTCTCTAACTCTCGCTCTTTCCCCATCTTTCTTTCTGTGGTGTGTGTGTGTGTGTGTGTGTGTGTGTGTGTTATATGTGTGCATAAGTGTGTATAGAACTCAATTGCCTATAGTAACTAGACAAAATGCTTCTCTGGATCTGCCATGCTGTCACCCATCCTCCAGATCTTGGACTTTCCTTATTCAGACATGTAAGAAATGTCTATGCCTTAAATGACCCATCTGTGATGATTTATTTGAGTGCCCAGTGATTACTAATATATGCTGGACTAGATGTATTTTCATGTAAGTACCTTTAAAACCCATTTGGTAATCATCAGCTATGGTTTAAAATACAGAATACAATGATTTGAAAATCAATAGGAATCTGGATGGATAGACACATATCTAAATAAGACATGGATCAAAACAAAAAAAACACACAAATAGTTGCTATTGGAGAAGAGTGTGCAGTGCTGGACACATTCAAAACCATAAAATGGCATCAAATCGATATTCCACAGGGGTTAGACCATGCATTCTTTTCTTATTTTGCTAGGATCTAAGTACTAGGCTCTAACTGTCAGACTTTCCAAGCAGAAGGACAATTCAGCCAACATTGTGATAAGAATCAAATTACAAGTCAACAAATTGTTGGAAAGAATCACATATCAAACATGCCACAGTTATTGACATTGGTATATCAGCTTGAAGGTTTCTATTTATCTGGTGCTAGCATGATTCCCATCACTATATATAATTCCATTGGGTTAAAAAAATAGAAATAGAATTTACCATATAAAGTACTTTATTAAACCAGAGATGCTAGACTCAGTTAATGATTGGTATTGAAATGTTTCATTAAAAATTACAGAATGCTATAATTAAAACAGTATTTCTGTTTTCATCTTTCTTTTATTTCAATTATTTAATCCAAATGCCTTTTCATTTTCTCAAGATTACCATTTTATCATCAAAACTACCCTCCTTGTGTGGAAAGAAATGTTTTAATTAAACGTTTCACTACATTTGATCTGCTTATTTGAAATACTGTTTTCATTGCTTAAGGAGGTTTACACACATATATGACAGTGGTCATTCAGACTGGCTGATTTGTCAGGATCTGGCTGACATGCATTTTGAAGGTTGAAAGGAAATGGCCACTTCTTTTTCTTGAGACAATGCTGATATTCACATATTAAAAGCATATTCATTTGAAAATCTTCCAACATTATCAGATACTGACAGAAGTAATTTTCATTAGAGTTCATATGGAGACAGTACAAGTGTTCCAAGGAGGAGTCTTGCTGCATACATAATTTTCAATGTGGAATATGTTTTCTGTAGCAAAAACATGGTATTTACTTATCTGGAATGCTTATTTTCAGGACATGAAAATTTGACAGATGATCATTAGTGCTTTCTCTGAGATGACTGAGTGTGACAATCTTTAATTACAGATAAAGACATTTTCAAAGTGCATTTACCCATACCTAAGCATGTCATTCTTTTTAAATATTTGCTTAACTATTCACAGTTTGAAAAGCTTAATACCTTTGTTCAGCAAATACATATCTTTTATTTAGATGCTGTGGCTCTTTGTAGTGAATATTTTATGTCTTGTGCATGACATCATATTCTAAAGTGATACTTCTCTAATTGAAGTATCATTGTGCAAAAGTCTTGTTGGTAAAATTTTCTGAATCATTCTTCAGTTATAGAAATAATCCTGTATTCTCGGTAAAATAACAAAGTGGGTTCAATTTTTTGAAGGGGTTGTCTAGATATTGGGAATCACTTAGGTAAGTTTTTGTAAGCCAATTAGTTACATTATTTTGGCAAATTTTTGGATTGCATGAATTTCATGTTTTCATCATCAGGATGATATTAAAAGAGAGACATGCAAATGATCTAACTTTCCCTGCATCACAATTAAATTCAAGGATTGATAGAAAACTACTTTAAAATGTTATTGATAATGAAAATTCTAAGAAAATCAGAAATTTAGTTATCAGTTCTATAGAGACCCAGATTCTTTCATTTCCAATACATATATATTTGAACCAGAAGAAATGAATAAGATAAAAACATTTGTTTGATTTATAATGTAAAAAAATAACTCAAGCATTGATCTGTATCTCTAGGTATAATATAACAACTCCCAATGTCTGTCGAGGAATATAGTAAGTGCTGAGTGTCAGAAAGAGTCTATAAATAATTATTTGCACCTCAGCTTATCCCAGGTCACCTTCTTTCCCATGAGCTACAAGTGGTTATCAGTCATAACATGAATGAACTTAAGTATGAGTTTTCACTATGAAATGTTAACAGATATTACCATCTCATATACATGCTAACTCTAGTAAAAATTCACAGCACTGTCTGCAAATGAGATTTATAGACATTTTGTGTATCTACAATTGTTTCGTGAATTTTATGCTTTACGGGGCAAGAATAACACTGTCAAAAAGATAAAAAAAAAAAACAAGCCCTAGGTAGACTGACCATCGATTTTGCTGTTAAAGTGCACTGTTGGGTTTTAAAAACAAACACATAATCCTCAAAGTCTGAAAACAGAACCTCCATGTGATTTATTTCCACTGCTCTTGGGAATCTAAGTACCATACCACGGAAACACTGCACATCTGTGTTTATTGCTGCATTGTTCACAGTAGAAAACATGACACCAGCTTACACATCTAACAAGTGACTACATAAAGGAAATGTGCTATGTTTACAGAACGGGGTTTTATTCAGTCCTTTCAAATTAATTAATTAATTATCATTAAAAATAGAGTCTTCTCTCTTACATTATATCCTGACCACAGTTTCCCCTCCCTCCGATCCTACCAGCCCTTCCACTTCCTCCTCTATCTCAGATCCACTTCCCCTGTTTTCTCTTCAGAAAAGAACAGGCCCCCAAAAGAGACAGTCTTAAGACAGAAGAAAATTATGTCATTTCGAAATAGACAGAATGTGGCAAATCAGCCTGCAAAAGACAAATGTTGTAATTTTCTAGCATATACAGTACCTATATGTAAAATGTCTTTCTCTCCCCCACCCCTCCCCCATCTCCCTCTCTCCCTCTCTCTCTCTCCCTCCCTTCCTCTCCCTCCCTCCCTCTCTCTCTCTCTCCCTCCCTCTCTCTCTCTCTCTCTCTCATACACACACACACTCACACACTCACACACATTCAGACACACACACACACACTCACACACATACACACACACACACACACACACACACACACACACACACACACACACAATGTGTAACAGTAGAAGAGGGACTGTTTATGGGAAAACGGCCAGAGGAAGGGGGAGGTAAGTACATGAGAAAGAAATGGGGGAAGTAAATAAGAACAATGAATAAAACTACAAAGGGATAAAAATGTCAAAATGTAATATTTCTTTCATATGCTTTCTAAAACTAATTAAAACCTAATGTAATTAATAATGAACACATACTTTTAAAGAAATGATAATTTTACATTTGGAAATATCCTTCATTCCAACAAGTTAGGTGAATACATAGTTTGAAAAATACTCAACAATTACTGCTTTTCAGAAGCATGAAGTTAGAAAAACTGTCTCTAGAATAGCATTTGAAGTGTTATAAATAGTGAACTAACATACTGATTTTCCCTGCGATTTTACTATGATGTTAATTTGATATTAAACAGAAAGCAGTTGCACACAATTAAGGAAAATTAAGATATTAAATTTTATTAAAATTATAAATCTAAAATTACTTTTTGATATTGAGTTATCAGACTAACTCAGTCATTTTAGCACAAAATATTGAGTGTATACTTTACTTTTAAAATACTTTCCTTTTTTCTTTTTCCCTTTTTATTAAAAATAGATTCTTTTTTCATACAATATATCTGACTACAGTCTCCTCTCTCTACTCCTCCCAGTTCCTCCCCACCTCCCCTTATATCCAGATAAACTTCCTTTCTGTCTCTCATTAGAAAAGAACAGGCTTCTAAGAGTTAACAATTAAACAACAAAGTAACATATAAGTTTGAAAAAAAAAAAACAACTATCACATTGATATTGGACAAAGCAAATCAAGAGAAGGAAAAAGGCCCCAAGAGAAGACACAAGCACCAGAGACCTACCTGATCTAACAATTAATGGCTACATAAAGAAAATGTGCTATATATACAGAAAGGGGTTTTATTCAGTCCTTTCAAACTAATTAAGTAATTAAATTTCATTGAAAATAGATTCTTCTCTCTTACATTATATCCTGACCACAGCTTCCCCTCCCTCTACTCTTACCAGCCCTCCCATTTCTTCCCTGCTTTCTTTTCAGAAAAGGACAGGCCCCCAAAGGAGACAGTCTTA